>NW_027361706.1:29026666-30253333 GCF_039654945.1 Dendrobates tinctorius | reverse complement strand
GTATGTCATGGAAGTGATAAAATAGAGATTTAAACATTCAGCTGCTCATTTGCATCTCCCATGTGAGTTGTATGTATAATTAACAAGAGATGTCAAAACCGTGAAATTGGGGAAGGATAAGCAGATGTCTTAAGTCATATAAATCCATTATCCATTAATTATCATATATTCACTCTATTAGGCAGAATGCCACTAGAATGCCAATTATAACCAATGTGTCTCAAAATTGGTTCACACGATGATCCAAATGCTCGGCATTTGAGTTCTTTAGAAGAGGAATATTATTTTTACTTACTTGTGGTTGAGATACAGTATAATGTTCATACAGTGGGTATGGAAAGTATTCAGACCCCTTTAAATTTTTCACTCTTTGTTTCATTTCAGCCATTTGGTAAATTCAAAAAAGTTATTTTTTTTCTCATTAATGTACACTCTGCACCCCATCTTGACAGAAGAAAAAAAAACAGAAATGTAGAAATTCTTGCAAATTTATTAAAAAAGAAAAAATGAAATATCACATGGTCATAAGTATTCAGACCCTTGCTCAGTATTGAGTAGAAGTACCCTTTTGAGCTAGTACAGCCATTAGTAGAGTTGAGCGACTTTTGGCTTTTTAGGGTCGAGCTTCGTTTCATGAAACCCGACTTTTCCAAAAGTCGGGTCGAGCAAAATCGGCCGACTATAGGGAAAAATCGGGGGTCCGACCGAAACACGGAACCCAATGTAAGTCAATGGGGAATTAAAGTCGGCAGTGAGAGGAGGACAGGAAACACACCTACAGTGCCCATTTGAATGCCAAAAGCATCAATTCTTATTACTTAAGCTTGTCAACCTTAAATTTACTTCATAATACTAGTTACGTACTGAAAAATGGGGGTTATTTGGCTACAGTTGTGGGGGGGTAGGGCTGGCTCCAGGTTTTCGTGGGCCCAGGGCCAAAGAGCGCCCCTTTAACACATACCACAACTCATGATGCTCCGATACGGCAGAGAAATAGCAGTATAGTACAATGAAAAATACTTCACTTCTTACATCTCATGACTGATATCCATTTTAAATTCTCCAATACCTCCAAAAACGGACAGTATATAACTCCATACAGTATTATGGCCAGCGCTTAGTGCGCTATACAGAGTAAGGAGGCCCATATATTTCTCCATACGGAATCATTGATCCCATATAATGTTTCAAACCGTATATGATGAGCTCCACATAATGCTATAGTATATGTTGGTCCCAATGGATGAAGCTCCACTGTCTTATGGGCCCAAATAATGCTCCATATATAATGGGCCCCATTTCTACTGCTCTAGTGTATAATGGGCCCTGTTAATGCTGCTCCAGTGTCTGATGTTCACCTTTGGAATGCTCCAGTGTATGGTGGGCCCCATATATCATTCACCAGAGTATAGTGCTCCCCAAAAATTGCTGTCCCAACATTGAAAACAATTACATAAGTCTCCTTGCTAGGGAATCCCTGCACTACTCTGAACTCCTTGTCGTCCCCATCTTCCATCTCACTGCACTTGGCTGTTTAGGCATTCCCACCGGCAGAGACACTTTTGCGTACTATGTGGTGCCCTGTGCCAGTGCCATCGCCCATGAGTATGCCACCCCCACCTGCTCAAGGAACCTGCACTTTCATCTGCACCTTCCTCTTTGTCACCGTGTAAGGTGGTATAGTATGTGGAAAGGGGAACCTGAGTTTCCTCTGGGTCAGATTCTGGCAGTGTAGAGTGCGAGGGGAATGTAGTGGTCGGGGTCAATGTACCAGCAGCATCATCCAGCAGTGGCTGGGCCTCAGTGCACTTGTGGCGTCCCCAAGAGTACGGTCGCCACTGTGGCATTACCTTCCTCCTTCCACACAACACATTTCCCACTCCAGGCTACCAGGGAGACCTCTGAACCTGACTGCTGAGGAGCTGCTCTCTGTGATCGGGAGGAGGTAAGTTAGGGCACTCTGTGCAGGGAAGGGGAAGTATGTGGATGTGAGAAGGGGAGCTGGAGGATGAGCAGAGTTAAGGCTCACTCCTAGCTGGAGCGCATGGTCCCGATTCTGGTCTCCGAGTTTGTAGGGACACTGACGTTCCTGCAGCAGAAACCGGGGGAAGTAGCAGCTATAAATGCTCTGTACCCAACTAAGGCTCGGAGGCCCCAGCATCGACGTGTGGGAGCCAGAAGGAAAAGGCTACAGCTGTCTGCCATACAAGTAAAGTCTGAGGAACATCTGTTAGACAGGAGGCGCTTCAGTGAACCACGGTCCTGTGAGTGCTTCCCCCACAAATGCTAGAAAGGAGACGTTCAGGAAGGTTCATGTTGGCGGAGTGTTGGAAGGGAGCTTTCCATTTTGGTCCCGGAGGTTGGCTGAGGTCCTGACCCGGAGGACACAGCACGGAGGCAGGCATCTGTGTAACCTGCAGACTGTGAGTAAAGCTTTGGAACTGCACGCTCTGGTGTCCTACAGTTATTCCAGCACCGCTACATCTGGGTACCAGCACCTACACCGCCTGTGCCTTTCCCCCATCACTACATCTACAGTTCCCTGGGACTCCAGCTCCACCTGTGGGGAGCTTCACCATCTTTGCTGCACAACACCATCAGTCCCAGAGGATCTGCATGCAGCGTCGGCCTAACATCTATGTTGCCGAACACCACAGGTGGCGTCAAACTATCTATATAAACTCTTTACCATTATACCACGCCATTTACATGGGCGCCCAGGGCCACGGTCCGGGTCACCGCTGCTGTGACACATCCCACTGACACCGGCCCGGTACCGAGTATCCCACAGCCCTGGGAGGGCGACCCATATGCCGACTGCTGATCGGGCGGCGTTATTCCCACGAATCTCCAAACAGTGTCCATGAAGGCAAAGTTTTTGGTTTCCGGGGGCAGTATGATTGCAAAGCTGAACCTTAAAGGAATGTCCAAAAGGGCACCACCAGGAGTGGAGCCTGTGGCTTAATTGGACTCCACCCTGGAAACGACAACCATGCCACCTAAAGAAAAGATGCACACTTTGAAAGCTTTGTCGATTCTGTGTGTGGTGTGGTATGTGTGTTTGTAGTTGTGCTAGCGATTTCTCAGCTTTATTCCGTTAACAACCGCGGTACGCGGTACGCGTCAAGCTTACTAGAGGGATAAGCGAGGCTCTGGCACGTGAGATCGAGCAATAACAGGTCTAGCATTCCCGTACATGTCCAGGGCTGCATGCATGCTACACTGAAAGGACCAGCTTTTGTCGCTTACAGGTGCAGATAACCTGCTGAACTCCGTTAGTGATGGGGATCTGGGATTCAGATTATTCCCCGTGAACGATGATTTCCCAGTAAGTTCAGGTCAACCGCAATTCCGGAGTTAGGCCTAACCGTCATTCCTGCAAAAAATTATGTGTCCGAACCACAGGTGCTGTAGCTTGCTTAACAGCTCGGCAGCCGTTCTCAGGCCCAGTATGGATTCAACAACATTGTAGAAAGTTGATAAAAGGTACAGTTTCACCGGATAACACGTATATATGTAGCCTAGTTTCCACATTAAAAATATATGTCTATAGATCAGGAGGCAGACTCAGATGTTCTCAGGCCCAGTATGGATTTGACCAGATTGTACAAAGTTGAGAAAGGGTACTTTATCACTGGATAGCAGGTATATATAGCATAGTTTAAACACGTAAAATCTACGTGTTCTCAGTATGGATTAGACAGCAATCTAAAAAGTGGAAAAAAGGAAATGCATTTGAGGCGTACACAACTATATACTTTTGGTGTTATTTTTAAATATTCATATCTATTTCTGTCTCAGTAATACAGTCCAGCCTCTCCGCAATAGGAAATGAGATGCATACAATTACTGACATGAAGGCTAGTGATTGCAGAAATCTAGGAATTACTATTAACGGGAAAAAACTTCTGTCACAATTCTCATAGGCGATGCTGACCCTCAATTAATTTGTGTGTTGAGACAGTGAAAACATTTTTTTGTGAATAAAGTCTTGCTGTATAGCACTTCCGTTGATTCCATCACTGTTACTCATCTCAATCAAATTTTTATCACAGGGAGCGATGTAAACATGTTGCTCACTGGCTATCATGATCTGTCACGTAACTTTGGAGTGCAAAAGACAGAAGCCACAGGCCGTAGGCGATTCTATTTGATTGGCATGAGAGGGCACATTTTAAAATGTGCGCCGGAATGTCACACGTTTGTGAGTAGGAAAACTGTGAAAACTGATGATAAACCACCACTGCATGTCATTGTGAGTCGACGTCCATAAGAAATGGAAGCCATTGATCATCTGGAGCTAGAGCCCGGCCAGCAGGACAGGGCATGGCTACATCTTAACCATCATCTTTCAGTTCAATCAATTTGTAGTGGCAGTTCCAGTGAAGGATTTGACAGCCCAGACTACACAGCGGAGGAGCAGGGAGAGGTAAACATTGCAAATGCTGGGGCCCTGCCCAAGCAAGGGAGGCACACTCGTGGGCGTTGGTACTGGCACTGGGCCCCTCATAGTACGGCGGTGTGTCTGACGGCGGGTGTGCACTACCACCGTCAGAGACACTTGATTGCACTATGAGGGACCCTGTGCCAGTGCCCGCGCTCAAGAGTCGGCCTACCCACCTGTCCAGGGAAACGGCACTCGCACGGTTTCGTGCGCTAGGTGGTGACCCCGGCCATGGGGGGGGCAGCTCAGTTAGGGCGGTTTACAAAGTGGCATATGTTGATGTGGGACATTCAGCTGCTGCAAAAGGCGAAATAGGTCAAGTTCGCGGAAGAGGAGGAGGACCAAAGCAAGCCATTTTTCTGGCAACCTATGTGTCATCAAGGGAAGGTGGTACAAAATCCTTGGAAACCTGTTGTGAGTTCATTTTCCCCTTCGTCACTGAGGTCTGGTGAACTCCCTATTCTGGTGAAGGAAGGTAATGAGCCTGATTATCAGACACCTGAACCTGATGAGGATGACTGGCTGAGTGGAGTCACGGACTGGATATTAGGCTGCCGACGCCCTTCTGCCCTGCGGGTGATTTCTCTGTGGACTTCTAGGACACCAGTCTGATTCCTGCTCCTCTAAGCTAAGTTTTTCTGCTTTGCCTGTTTGCATTAGTGTTTTGTTTTTGTTTTCCTTGCTTTTCTGGATTCTGCCATTCCCTGCTGGGGTGAGCTGAATCTCCTTTTGCCTGTAGCTCTGTCTTCAGAATATTCCTGAGTACTGACATAGCTTTTTTGAAGCCTAGCGTCTTCAGGGCCTTTTTCACTGTCAGTCTTTTGGCTCTTATTTTCATAGGGTTTTTCACGGATTGCAGACAGCTGCCTTCCTGTCCTTTCCTATCTAGTTAGCTTGGGCCCCGTCTTTGCTCAGTCTATCTTTCTGTCTGTGTTGTGTTCTTTCTTCTTGCTTCACCGTCATTATATGTTGGGGGCTGCCTATTGCTTTGGGGTCTGCTCTGGGGCAGTTTAGTTTTCCCCTTTCTTTCTTTAGGCCTAGCTATTTCTCCGGCTGTGATCGAGGGGTCTAGGGCATCGTAGGAACCCCCCACGGCCACTGCTAGTTGTGTTGATAGGTTCAGGGGTCTGCAATCCGATAGCTGCCAACTTCTCTGGTTTTCTGGACTTAGCTAGCATTTCTGTTTTTGCCTCCTACGGTGACTCAATCATAACAGAATCACCCGCCATACCGCAGATCCTATGGTACTCAATAGCAGGAAAGAATTGTGTTTAAAAAAAAAAAAAAAAAAAAAAGTGTGTATATTCTTTCCTCTATCTCTGAGGCCGTGGGGGGAATTTTTTTTTTTCTCTCAATGGAGATAAAGCAACTGTCTGATCGTGTGGAGCAGCTCGCTGCGGAAGTGCGGGGAATTTCCGCCTACCTTGCTCGTTCGCATGCTGCTGAACCAAAGATCCCTACACCTGATGTATTTTTTGGGGATCGATCTAAATTTTTGAGTTTCAAAAATAATTGTAAATTATTTTTTGCCTTGAAGCCTAACTCGTCAGGGAGCTCCGCGCAGCAGGTTAAAATTATCATCTCTTTGCTGCGTGGCGATCCCCAGTATTGGGCGTTTTCTTTGAAACCAGATGATCCTATTCTGACTAATGTGAACGCATTCTTTCAAGCCTTGGGGTTGTTGTATGACGAACCTAATGCTATTGATCAGGCTGAAAAGACCCTGTTGGCATTGAACCAGGGTCGAGATTCTGCAGAGTTGTACTGTCAAAAGTTCCGAAAGTGGACGGTCCTTACTACCTGGAATGATAATGCCTTGGCTGCTCTCTTTCGGAAGGGTTTGTCAGAAGCCGTAAAAGATACTATGGTGGGATTTCCTGTTCCCTCTGGTCTGGACGATTCTATGTCATTAGCCATTCAGGTTGATCGGCATTTACGTGAACGCAAGATTGCACGAGAGGTGTTGCCACCGGTTGAACAGACGTCTGAACCTATGCAATGTGATAGAGTTTTGCCTAAGGTGCAACATCAGGAGTTCAGAAGGCGTAATAAGCTGTGTTTTTTCTGTGGAGATGCCTCGCATATTATTTCTGTTTGTCCTAAACGAGAGAAACGCTTTGCACACACGTTTTCTGTTGGTGGTGTTCAACCTAAGTTTCTTCTGGCAATTACTCTGATCTGCTCCCTGTCCACATTTTCCGCCAAGGCTTTTGTGGATTCGGGAGCAGCGCTAAACCTAATGGACTTGGATTTTGCTAAACATTGTGGATTTCTGATGACACCTCTGCAGACGCCTATCCCTTTGAGGGGGATTGATGCTACTCCTTTGGCTAAAAATAAACCTCAGTTTTGGACCCAGGTGGTCATGCGGGTCGCTCCAGACCATCAAGAAAATTGCAGATTTTTGGTGTTGCATGGTCTGCATGATGCCATTGTTCTGGGGTTTCCCTGGTTGCAAATTCATAATCCAGTTTTGGATTGGAAATCTGTGTCTGTGGTAAGTTGGGGTTGTCGGTGTACCTTTAGTGAGGCTCCGGTTTTTTCCACCTCTCCTCAGTCGCATGATGTTCCTGACTATTTGGCGGACTTTTATGATGTATTTAGTGAGAATGAGTCTGCGTCCTTGCCTCCTCATAGGAGTTATGACTGTGCAATTGAAGTAAGCCCGGGGTGTAAATTTCCCAAGGGTCGGCTCTTCAATTTATCTGTACCCGAGCACGAGGCTATGCGGTCCTATATTAAGGAGGCGTTGGAGAAGGGTCATATTAGACCATCCTCTTCACCCTTAGGTTCCAGGTTTTTTTTTGTGGCCAAAAAGGATGGTTCTTTAAGGCCTTGTATTGATTATCGTGCCCTCAATAAAATTACTATTAAATACCAGTATCCGTTACCCCTGATTTCGGATCTATTCTCTAGAGTTAGAGGTGCTTGCTGGTTTACCAAGCTTGACCTCAGGGGGGCATATAATCTTATCCGCATTAAGCAGGGGGATGAATGGAAGACGGCGTTTAATACTCCGGAGGGACATTTTGAGTACCTGGTGATGCCTTTTGGGCTCACTAATGCCCCTTCTGTCTTCCAGTGCTTCATGAACGATATTTTCCGAGACTTTGTCGATAAATTTTTGATTATCTATCTGGATGATATTTTGATCTTCTCCAAGGATTGGGATTCTCATGTGGAACATATTCGGACTGTGTTCCGGATCTTGAGGGAGAATTCCCTGTATGTCAAAGGATCGAAATGCCTTTTTGGAGTACAGAGGATTTCATTTTTGGGATTTATTTTGTCTCCGTCAACTATTGAAATGGACCCGGCCAAGGTACAGGCCATTTATGATTGGGTTCAGCCCACTTCTTTGAAGGCCCTCCAGAAGTTTTTGGGTTTTGCTAATTTTTATCGGAAATTTATAGCAAAATTTTCTAGTATTGCCAAGCCATTGACTGATCTGACTAAGAAGGGTGCTGATTAGAGTTGAGCGACTTTTGGTTTTTTAGGGTCGCGTTTCGTTTCGTGAAACCCGACTTTTCCAAAAGTCGGGTCGAGCAAGATCGTCCGATTATAGGGAAAAGTCGGTGTCGTCACGAAACCCAATGTAAGTCAATGGGGAATAAAAGTCGGCAGTGAGAGGAGGACAGGAAACACACCTACAGTGCCCATTTGAATGCCAAAAGCATCAATTCTTCTTACTTAAGCTTGTCAACCTTAATTAACTTCATAATACAAGTTACGCACTGAAAAATGGGGGTTATTTGGCTAAAGTTGTGGGGGGGGGAGGGCTGGCTGCAGGTTTTCATGTGCCCTGGGCGAAAGAGCGCCCCTTTAACACATACCACAACTCATCATGCTCCGATACGGCAGATAAATAGCGGTATAGTACAATGAAAAATACCTCACTTTTTACATCTCATGACGAGGCCCATCTATTTCTCCATACAGAATCATTGGTCCCATATAATGTTTGAAACAGTATATGATGAGCTCCACATAATGCTACAGTATATGTTGGTCCCCATGGATGAAGCTCCACTGTCTTATGGGCCCAAATAATGCTCCAAACATAATGGGCCCCATTTCTAATGCTTTAGTGTATAATGGGCCCTGTAAATGCTGCTCCAGTGTCTGATGTCCACCTTTGGAATGTTCCAGTGTATGGTGGGCCCCATCTATCATTCTCCAGAGTATAGTGCTCCCCAAAAATTGCTGTCCCAACATTGAAAACAATCAAATAAGTATCCTCGCTAGGGAATCCCTGTACTTGTCTGGACAGGTGCTGTAGCTTGCTTAACAGCTCGCCAGCCGTTCTCACGCCCAGTATGGATTGCACGTGATTGCACAAAGGTTAGAAAGGGTACCGTATCCCTGGATAACATGTATGGATAGCGTACACATTCAAAATATATGTCTATACAGCATGAGGCAGGCTCAGACGGTGTTAGGCCCAGTATGGATTGCACGTGATTGCACAAAGGTTAGAAAGAGTACCGTATCCCTGGATAACATGTATGGATAGCGTACACATTCAAAATATATGTCTCAGGAGGCAGGCTCAGACGGTGTTAGGCCCAGTATGGATCGCACGTGATTGCACAAAGGTTAGAAAGGGTACCGTATCCCCGGATAACATGTATGGATAGCGTACACATTCAAAATATATGTCTATACAGCATGAGGCAGGCTCAGACGGTGTTAGGCCCAGTATGGATTGCACGTGATTGCACAAAGGTTAGAAAGGGTACCGTATCCCTGGATAACATGTATGGATAGCGTACACATTCAAAATATATGTCTATACAGCATGAGGCAGGCTCAGACGGTGTTGGGCCCAGTATGGATTGCACGTGATTGCACAAAGGTTAGAAAGGGTACCGTATCCCTGGATAACATGTATGGATAGCGTACACATTCAAAATATATGTCTCAGGAGGCAGGCTCAGACGGTGTCAGGCACAGTATGGATTGCACTTGATTGCACAAAGGTTAGAAAGGGTACCGTATCCCTGGATAACATGTATGGATAGCGTACACATTCAAAATATATGTCTATACAGCATGAGGCAGGCTCAGACGGTGTTAGGCCAAGTATGGATTGCACGTGATTGCACAAAGGTTAGAAAGGGTACCGTATCCCTGGATAACATGTATGGATAGCGTACACATTCAAAATATATGTCTCAGGAGGCAGGCTCAGACGGTGTTAGGCCCAGTATGGATTGCACGTGATTGCACAAAGGTTAGAAAGGGTACCGTATCCCTGGATAACATTTATGGATAGCGTACACATTCAAAATATATGTCTATACAGCATGAGGCAGGCTCAGACGGTGTTAGGCCCAGTATGGATTGCACGTGATTGCACAAAGGTTAGAAAGGGTACCGTATCCCTGGATAACATGTATGGATAGCGTACACATTCAAAATATATGTCTCAGGAGGCAGGCTCAGACGGTGTCAGGCACAGTATGGATTGCACGTGATTGCACAAAGGTTAGAAAGGGTACCGTATCCCCGGATAACATGTATGGATAGCGTACACATTCAAAATATATGTCTATACAGCATGAGGCAGGCTCAGACGGTGTTAGGCCCAGTATGGATTGCACGTGATTGCACAAAGGTTAGACAGGGTACCGTATCCCCGGATAACATGTATGGATAGCGTACACATTCAAAATATATGTCTCAGGAGGCAGGCTCAGACGGTGTTAGGCCCAGTATGGATTGCACGTGATTGCACAAAGGTTAGAAAGGGTACCGTATCCCCGGATAACATGTATGGATAGCGTACACATTCAAAATATATGTCTATACAGCATGAGGCAGGCTCAGACGGTGTTAGGCCCAGTATGGATTGCACGTGATTGCACAAAGGTTAGAAAGGGTACCGTATCCCTGGATAACATGTATGGATAGCGTACACATTCAAAATATATGTCTCAGGAGGCAGGCTCAGATGGTGTTAGGCCCAGTATGGATTGCACGTGATTGCACAAAGGTTAGAAAGGGTACCGTATCCCCGGATAACATGTATGGATAGCGTACACATTCAAAATATATGTCTCAGGAGGCAGGCTCAGACGGTGTCAGGCACAGTATGGATTTGACGGCCCAGATTACACAGCGGAGGAGCAGGGAGAGGTAAAGATTGCAAATGCTGGGGCCCTGCCCAAGCAAGGGGGGCCCACTCGTGGGCGTCGGTACTGGCACTGGGCCCCTCATAGTACAGCGGTGTGTCTGACGGCGGGTGTGCACCACCACCGTCAGAGACACTTGATTGCACTATGAGGGACCCTGTGCCAGTGCCCGCGCCCAAGAGTTGGCCTACCCACCTGTCCAGGGCAACGGCACTCGCACGGTGTCGTGCGCTAGGTGGTGACCCCGGCCATGGGGGGGAGGCAGCACAGTTAGGGAGTTTTAGAAAGTGGCATATGTTGATGTTGGACATTCAGCTGATGCAAAAGGCGAAATAGGTGAAGTACCAGGAAGAGGTGGACCAAAGCAAGCCATTTTTCTGTCACCCTATGTGTCATCAGGGGAAGGTGGGACAAAATCCTTGGAAACCCATGCGTGGTTCATTTTAATGAAGGTTAGATCATCCATATTTTGGGTTGACAGACGGGTCCTTTTTTCTGTCAGGATTGATCCAGCTGCACTGAAGACTCTTTCCGATAGCACACTTGCAGCTGGGCAAGCGAGCTCCTGTAAGGCATATTGGGCCAATTCAGGCCAGGTGTCCAGTTTAGCGGCCCAATAGTCAAAGGGGAATGACCTGAGTGGGAGAACATCGATATGGGAGGAAAAGTAGTTTGTAACCATAGTTGACAACTGCTGTCTCCTGTCACTTTCCATCGATGCAGTATTACCAGTTGTGTGAGCAGTATTTGAAAAATCAGTCCACAACATTGTCATGAAACCCCTGTCTCCAACGCCACTTCTGCTGTGTGCACCACGAACACCTCTGCCAAGCTGCCCCAGGCCCGTACGGCTCGTGTGAGAACCATCACCGCTGCTGTGTGCTGGGAATGCCTCAAGCAACCGATTTACCAGAGTTGCTTGTTTATTAGCCAATATTAGGTCAAGGTTCTCCTGTGGCATGATGTTTTGTAATTTGCCTTTATAGCGTGGATCCAGGATGCTGGCCAACCAGTAGTCGTCATCGTTCATCATTTTGGCAATGCGGGGGTCCCTTTTTAGGATCCGCAAGGCATAATCTGACATGTGGGCCAATGTTCCCGATGTCAATGATGCACTGCGAGTGCTGGGTGGAGGAGCACTTTCTGGCAAATCCACATCCCTCCAGTCACGCACAAACCCTGTACCAGACCTTGCCACGCCAACATTTTCACTTACCCCACGAGATGCATCCTCCTCCCCTAAGTAATCATCCCCATCATCCTCCTCCTCCTCCTCTTCTTCCTCCACCTCGTCCAGGAGAGGTCCCTGAGCAGACAATGGCTGAATGTCATCAAGGATTCCCTCCTCCTCTTCCTCCTCATCAACATTGGCTGCAGACGCCTGCTCCTTAAGGTGCGTCAAAGTTTGCATGAGCAGACGCATAAGTGGGATGCTCATGCTTAGGATGGCGTCGTCTGCGCTTACCAGCCGTGTGCATTCCTCAAAACACTGAAGGACTTTACAAAGGTCTTTCAGCTTCGACCACTGCACACCTGTCAACTCCATGTCTGCTCTCAAAGTGCCTGGCCGTGTATCCTCCCACAAATGCATTATGGCTTGCCTCTGCTCGCACAGCCGCTCCACCATGTGCAGGGTGGAGTTCCACCTTGTTGCAATGTCGATAATGAGGCGGTGGTTGGGAAGGTGGAGCAATCGCTGCAGCTTCTGCATACGAACGGAGTGTACAGGCGACCGGCGGATGTGCGCGCACAGTCTTCGCACCTTCTGGAGCAGGGCTGTTAACTCCGGATAATTTTTGAGGAAGCACTGCACCACCAGGTTCAAGGTGTGAGCCAAGCAAGGTATGTGGCTGAGTTTTGAAAGGGCTATGGCTGCCACAAAATTACGGTCGTTATCACTAACTACCTTGCCTGCCTCAAGATGTACACTGCCCAGCCATGACTCAGTTTGTCGCTGAAAGTACTCGGCCAGCACCTCGGCGGTGTGTCTGTCGCCCAAACACATCATCTGCAACACAGCCTGCTGACGCTTTCCACTAGCTGCTCGATAGGGGGACACATCGTGTGCAACAGTGGCAGCTGCAGATGGAGTGCTCGTACGACTGCGCTCTGTGGACGAGCTTTCGCTTCTGGAGGAGGAGGAGGAGGAGGGTGGAACGCCTACAGCCAACTGTTTCCTATACCGTGGGCTAGGCAGCACTGTCCCACCACCGCTGTCCCCTGTGGACCCTGCATCCACCACATTAACCCAGTGTGCAGTGATGGACACGTAACGGCCCTGGCCATGCCGACTGGACCATGCATCAGTTGTGAGGTGCACCTTTCCGCTCACTGACTGCTTGAGTGCATGGACAATGCGGTCTTTCACATGATGGTGGAGGGCTGGGATGGCTTTGCGAGAGAAGAAGTGGCGACTGGGTAGGTCATAGCGTGGTACTGCATAGGCCATGAGTTCGCGGAAAGCTGTGCTTTCCACCAACCGAAAGGGCATCATCTCAAACGAGATTAGTTTGGCAATGTGGGCGTTCAAACCCAGTGTACGCGGATGAGAGACTGAGTACTTTCTTGACCTACTCATAGTGTCTGGGAGGGTGAGCTGGACTTGAGAGCTGCATATGGTGGAAGTAGCGGTGGACAGGGTGGACTGAGAGAGGGTTGATGATGGTGATGGAGTTGGTGTTCTTTCTGATGGCCTAGAATCAGTCTTTCGTTGATATAACAGTGGGATTCCCTGACTGCTGTGGTCTTGCAACGACACCTCAACATTTGCTGCTGTGCTAACCGGTGGGCTTACAGTGGGGGAAACAATGTAGCGTTGCTGACTCCTGCATTCGGCTCTATTTTGCTCTTTCCACTACCATCAGATCCACCACCAACACCATCATTACCAGCTGCCAAACCCCGGCCAAATCCACGGCCTCTTCCACCAGCCTTCCTCATTTTTGGTAGAAATGTAGACAAAATCCAACAAACTATATAGTAATGTAAAACAAGGTACAAGATGTCTAAAGGACAGGGGAAATTTAGAATTTCTGCACACACTTGTGGACAGTGGACACTTTTGGATTGTGTGAGGCCCACTGATATCTGAGCGCTATGTGACAGGCTCGATGGCACAGCTGCCTGTGATCAAAGTGACGAGAGGATAATGGAGATTTTGAATCTCTGCGCACACTTTTGGACACTGGACACTTGTGGATTGTGTGAGGCCCACTGATATCTGAGCGCTATGTGACACGCTCGATGGCACAGCTGCCTGTGACCAAAGTGACGAGAGGATAATGGAGATTTTGAATCTCTGCGCACACTTTTGGACACTGGACACTTGTGGATTGTGTGAGGCCCACTGATATCTGAGCGCTATGTGACACGCTCGATGGCACAGCTGCCTGTGACCAAAGTGACGAGAGGATAATGGAGATTTTGAATCTCTGCGCACACTTTTGGACACTGGACACTTGTGGATTGTGTGAGGCCCACTGATATCTGAGCGCTATGTGACACGCTCGATGGCACAGCTGCCTGTGACCAAAGTGACGAGAGGATAATGGAGATTTTGAATCTCTGCGCACACTTTTGGACACTGGACACTTGTGGATTGTGTGAGGCCCACTGATATCTGAGCGCTATGTGACACGCTCGATGGCACAGCTGCCTGTGACCAAAGTGACGAGAGGATAATGGAGATTTTGAATCTCTGCGCACACTTTTGGACACTGGACACTTGTGGATTGTGTGAGGCCCACTGATATCTGAGCGCTATGTGACACGCTCGATGGCACAGCTGCCTGTGACCAAAGTGACGAGAGGATAATGGAGATTTTGAATCTCTGCGCACACTTTTGGACACTGGACACTTGTGGATTGTGTGAGGCCCACTGATATCTGAGCGCTATGTGACACGCTCGATGGCACAGCTGCCTGTGACCAAAGTGACGAGAGGATAATGGAGATTTTGAATCTCTGCGCACACTTTTGGACACTGGACACTTGTGGATTGTGTGAGGCCCACTGATATCTGAGCGCTATGTGACACGCTCGATGGCACAGCTGCCTGTGACCAAAGTGACGAGAGGATAATGGAGATTTTGAATCTCTGCGCACACTTTTGGACACTGGACACTTGTGGATTGTGTGAGGCCCACTGATATCTGAGCGCTATGTGACACGCTCGATGGCACAGCTGCCTGTGACCAAAGTGACGAGAGGATAATGGAGATTTTGAATCTCTGCGCACACTTTTGGACACTGGACACTTGTGGATTGTGTGAGGCCCACTGATATCTGAGCGCTATGTGACACGCTCGATGGCACAGCTGCCTGTGACCAAAGTGACGAGAGGATAATGGAGATTTTGAATCTCTGCGCACACTTTTGGACACTGGACACATGTGGATTGTGTGAGGCCCACTGATATCTGAGCGCTATGTGACACGCTCGATGGCACAGCTGCCTGTGACCAAAGTGACGAGAGGATAATGGAGATTTTGAATCTCTGCGCACACTTTTGGACACTGGACACTTGTGGATTGTGTGAGGCCCACTGGCGTAGCGTGGGGGGGGCGGTCCGCCCCAGGCGGCATGTTTGTGGGGGCGGCGCGGCAGCAGCAATTCCACCCTGCAGTGCAGTGCAGTGGCGGGCAGGGAGCGATGCGATCACGGCAGCTCCGCTGCCTGCAAGAGTGAATAGCAGGAACGGAGCGGCACGGGTCCGTCCTGCTTCCTGCCCGGAGGCTGCGCTTCCTGTTTCACACAGAGGAGCGCCGCTGAATGACGTCATCATTCAGCGGCCGCTGCTGTGTGAGGGAGGAAGCGCTGGCGATGCTGCGGACAGGTGAGAGGAGAGAGGTGGTGTCTTGTGTGTATGTATGTGTGTATGTATGTATGTATGTCTCTGTGTGTGTATGTCTGTGTGTATGATGGAGCAGGCAGTGATGGGAGTGATGGTCTAGAAGGCAGTGATGGGGTGAAGGAGCAGACAATGATGGGGGTGATGGAGAAGGCAGTGATGGGGTGATGGAGCAGACAATGATGGGAGTGATGGGGGTGATGGAGCAGGCAATGATGGGGGTGATGGAGCAGGCAGTGATGGGGTGATGGAGAAGGCAGTGATGGGGTGATGGAGAAGGCAGTGATGGGGTGATGGAGAAGGCAATGATGGGAGTGATGGGGTGATGGAGCAGGCAATGATGGGGGTGATGGAGCAGGCAGTGATGGGGTGATGGAGAAGGCAGTGATGGGGTGATGGAGAAGGCAGTGATGGGGTGATGGAGAAGGCAATGATGGGAGTGTTGGCGTGATGGAGCAGGCAATGATGGGGGTGATGGAGCAGGCAATGATGGGGTGATGGAGCAGACAATGATGGGAGTGATGGGGTGATGGAGCAGGCAATGATGGGAGTGATGGGGAGAAGGCAGTGATGGGGTGATGGAGAAGGCAGTGATGGGGAGAAGACAATGATGGGGTGATGGTCGAGAGGGCAATGATGGGGTTGTGGGTGAGAATGCAATGATGGTGGTGGTGGAAAGGGCAATAAATGGGGGTGGTGGAGGAGGAGGAAATGATGGAGGTGGTGGAATGGGCAATGATGGGAGTGGTGGAGGAGAAAGCAAAGATAGTGGTGGAGAAGAAAGTGATGGAGATGGGGGAGAGGACAATAATGGGATGCGAGGGGAGGAGGACAATGAGGGTTGTGGGGGATTGGGATATACATAATAAAGGAGACTATGTAATATATACCTGTATGTGTGTGTGTGTGGCTATATAACATCAATAATCTATATATATATGTATATATACACACACGTAGCTTTGACGCCATAAAAGGAGGGGGGCCCGGACACATTTCTTGCACAGGGACCCCAAGCTGTCAGTGTCCGCCCCCTGTCCGCCAAAATAATTTGTACTTTCTGGTTTTTTTTCTGTCACATTATTAAAAATTAGTATTAAAAAAAGCCATTAGGTCTTCATCCAGCATCATCAAGCTAATACATACATATAGAGAACTGCAAGAAGTTGAAAGTCTAGAAATTTAGAAATAATAGCAGAGTTTGTAGCAGACTAAAAATTAGATCTTTGAGTGTAGTATGGGCTCTTCGGATGCTTCCGAATTATCAACGACCAAAGGGGCGGCAAATTTTTCGACCGCCCCGGGCGCCACAAACAGTTGCTACGCCACTGGTGAGGCCCACTGATATCTGAGCGCTATGTGACAGGCTCGATGGCACAGCTGCCTGTGACCAAAGTGACGAGAGGATAATGGAGATTTTAAATCTCTGCGCACACTTTTGGACACTGGACACTTGTGGATTGTGTGAGGCCCACTGATATCTGAGCGCTATGTGACACGCTCGATGGCACAGCTGCCTGTGACCAAAGTGACGAGAGGATAATGGAGATTTTGAATCTCTGCGCACACTTTTGGACACTGGACACTTGTGGATTGTGTGAGGCCCACTGATATCTGAGCGCTATGTGACACGCTCGATGGCACAGCTGCCTGTGACCAAAGTGACGAGAGGATAATGGAGATTTTGAATCTCTGCGCACACTTTTGGACACTGGACACTTGTGGATTGTGTGAGGCCCACTGATATCTGAGCGCTATGTGACGCGCTCGATGGCACAGCTGCCTGTGACCAAAGTGACGAGAGGATAACGGAGATTTTGAATCTCTGCGCACACTTTTGGACACTGGACACTTGTGGATTGTGTGAGGCCCACTGATATCTGAGCGCTATGTGACAGGCTCGATGGCACAGCTGCCTGTGACCAAAGTGACGAGAGGATAATGGAGATTTTGAATCTCTGCGCACACTTTTGGACACTGGACACTTGTGGATTGTGTGAGGCCCACTGATATCTGAGCGCTATGTGACACGCTCGATGGCACAGCTGCCTGTGACCAAAGTGACGAGAGGATAATGGAGATTTTGAATCTCTGCGCACACTTTTGGACACTGGACACTTGTGGATTGTGTGAGGCCCACTGATATCTGAGCGCTATGTGACGCGCTCGATGGCACAGCTGCCTGTGACCAAAGTGACGAGAGGATAATGGAGATTTTGAATCTCTGCGCACACTTTTGGACACTGGACACTTGTTGATTGTGTGAGGCCCACTGATATCTGAGCGCTATGTGACACGCTCGATGGCACAGCTGCCTGTGACCAAAGTGACGAGAGGATAATGGAGATTTTGAATCTCTGCGCACACTTTTGGACACTGGACACTTGTGGATTGTGTGAGGCCCACTGATATCTGAGCGCTATGTGACAGGCTCGATGGCACAGCTGCCTGTGACCAAAGTGACGAGAGGATAATGGAGATTTTGAATCTCTGCGCACACTTTTGGACACTGGACACTTGTGGATTGTGTGAGGCCCACTGATATCTGAGCGCTATGTGACACGCTCGATGGCACAGCTGCCTGTGACCAAAGTGACGAGAGGATAATGGAGATTTTGAATCTCTGCGCACACTTTTGGACACTGGACACTTGTGGATTGTGTGAGGCCCACTGATATCTGAGCGCTATGTGACACGCTCGATGGCACAGCTGCCTGTGACCAAAGTGACGAGAGGATAATGGAGATTTTGAATCTCTGCGCACACTTTTGGACACTGGACACTTGTGGATTGTGTGAGGCCCACTGATATCTGAGCGCTATGTGACAGGCTCGATGGCACAGCTGTGACAAAAGTGACTAGAGGATAAGGGAGATTGGATTGCTTTTAAAAAAGCAGTTTGCGGAGCAGTGGGTAAACAGCAATGCCAGCGTGTCAGGAAGCCTTAAAAGGCAGCCCAACAACCAACACCACTGATACACCACAATATAGCCTCCCCTTGCACTGCACACACAGTGACTTGTGTGTTGTGCAGGCCAAATCGCTAGCAGCAGAAGCAGTTTTTTTGTCTTCTTCCCTGCCTAACGCTCTCCCTACAGAATCAGCAGCAACCTCTCCCTATACTAAGATCGGAAGAAGTAAGATGGCGGTCGGCGTGCACGCCCTTTTATACCCCCTGTGACGCCCACCAAAGCAAGCCAATCACTTGCATGCCCTTCTGAAAGATGGTGGTGACCCGTGCCTAGGTCATCACATTGCCCACAGTGTCCGTGGATCCTGATTGGCTGAAAAAGAGCGCAAAACAAACTTTTGAAACGCGACTTTGGCGCATAAGTCGCCGACCTCGTAGCCGACCTCATCCTAGGGTCGGGTTTCCTTTCATGAAACCCGACTTTGCCAAAAGTCGGCGACTTTTGAATTTTTTCGACCCGTTTCGCTCAACTCTAGTGCTGATGTGTTGAATTGGTCTCCGGAGGCTGTTGCTTCCTTTCAGGAGCTGAAGCGAAGATTTACCTCCACCCCGGTTTTGCGGCAACCTGATGTCTCACTCCCGTTCCAGGTAGAGGTGGATGCTTCTGAGATTGGTGCAGGAGCTGTTTTGTCCCAAAAGGATCCTGTAACAGCTAAAATGAATCCCTGTGCTTTCTTTTCCCGAAAGTTCTCTCCATCTGAACGTAACTATGATGTGGGGAATTGGGAACTGTTGGCCATGAAATGGGCATTTGAGGAGTGGAGACATTGGTTGGAGGGAGCTAAACATCAAGTTGTGGTCCTCACTGACCACAAGAATTTGATTTATCTAGAGTTGGCTAAACGCTTGAACCCTAGACAAGCTAGGTGGGCCTTGTTTTTTACACGTTTTGATTTTGTGGTCTCTTTTCTTCCTGGAACTAAGAATGTCAAGGCAGACGCCCTCTCTAGGAGTTTCTTTGCTGATTCTCCTGTGGTGACCAAGCCTGCTACCATCTTAGGCGAAGGGGTAGTTCTTTCTGCCATCTTGCCCGATTTGAGACTTGCTCTGCAAGAGTTCCAGGAGGACAAACCTGAGCGTTGTCCCAGTGGAAAGTTGTATGTTCCTGACCAGTGGAAGAAGAGAGTGATGTCTGAAGTTCATTGCTCTGCATTGGCTGGTCATCCAGGTATTTTTGGTACTAGAGATCTGGTGAGTCGCTCTTTTTGGTGGCCCACCTTGTCTCATGATGTCAGGAATTTTGTGCAGTCCTGTGGGACTTGCACCCGGTCTAAATCTTGTTCTCGCTCTAGTGGGTTGTTGATGCCTTTGCCGGTCCCCAGGAGGCCATGGACCCATATTTCAATGGATTTCATCTCTGATGTGCCGGTCTCTCAAAGAATGACTGTTATTTGGGTGATTTGTGATAGGTTCTCTAAGATGGTTCATCTTGTACCACTCCCTAAGTTGCCATCTTCCTCTGAGTTGGTGCCCCTGTTTTTGCAACAGGTGGTTCGCTTACATGGGATTCCTGAGAACATTGTATCTGACAGAGGAGTTCAGTTTGTGTCTAGATTTTGGACGACTTTCTGTTCCAAGCTGGGAATTCAGCTGTCCTTCTCTGCTTTTCACCCTCAGACCAATGGGCAGACAGAGAGAACAAACCAGACCTTGGAGTCGTATTTGAGATGTTTTATTTAGGCTGATCAGGATGATTGGGTTTCATTTTTGCCCTTGGCCGAATTTGCTTTAAATAATAGAGCTAGTTCTGCCACTTTGATGTCACCTTTTTTTTGTAACTTTGGGTTTCATCCTCGATTTTCTTCAGGGCAGGTGGAGCCTTCTGCCTGCCCAGGTGTTGACACTGTGGTGGAGAGAATGCACCAGATCTGGGACCAAGTGGTGGATAAGTTATCTCTCTCCCAGGAAAACGCCCAGCGGTTTTCCAATCGACATTGGACCATTGGTCCCCAGTTTAAGATTGGTGATATGGTGTAGTTATCATCAAAAAATATTGCTATGAAGGTGGCTTCTCCTAAGTTTAAGCCTAAATTTATTGGACCTTACAAGATTTTGGAGATTATTAATCCGGTCTCTTTCCGTTTGGCTCTTCCTGTCACATTTAAAATCCATAATGTGTTCCATAAGTCCTTGTTGAAGAGGTTTGTTGAACCAGTTGTTCCTGGGGTGGCACCTCCGGACCCTGTATTGGTTGAAGGTAACATGGAATATGAGGTAGAGAAAATACTGGATTCCCGTCTGGCTAGACGGAGACTCCAGTATTTGGTTAAGTGGAAGGGTTATGGTCAGGAGGATAATTCCTGTGTCTCTGCCTCTGATATTCATGCCAAAAGATTGGTGCATGCCTTTCATCGGGCTCACCCTGATCGCCCTGGTGGCGTGGTTGAGGGTTCGGTGACCCCTCCTCAAGGGGGAGGTACTGTTGTGAGTTCATTTTCCCCTTCGTCACTGAGGTCTGGTGAACTCCCTATTCTGGTGAAGGAAGGTAATGAGCCTGATTATCAGGCACCTGAACCTGATGAGGATGACTGGCTGAGTGGAGTCACGGACTGGATACTAGGCTGCCGACGCCCTTCTGCCCTGCGGGTGATTTCTCTGTGGACTTCTAGGACACCAGTCTGATTCCTGCTCCTCTAAGCTAAGTTTTTCTGCTTTGCCTGTTTGCATTAGTGTTTTGTTTTTTTTTCCTTGCTTTTCTGGATTCTGCCATTCCCTGCTGGGGTGAGCTGAATCTCCTTTTGCCTGTAGCTCTGTCTTCAGAATATTCCTGAGTACTGACATAGCTTTTTTGAAGCCTAGCGTCTTCAGGGCCTTTTTCACTGTCAGTCTTTTGGCTCTTATTTTCATAGGGTTTTTCACGGATTGCAGACAGCAGCCTTCCTGTCTTTTTCTATCTAGCTAGATTGGGCCCCGTCTTTGCTCAGTCTATCTTTCTGCCTGTGTTAGTGTTTTCATCTTGCTTCACCGTCATTATATGTTGGGCGCTGCCTATTGCTTTGGGGTCTGCTCTGGGGCAGTTTAGTTTTCCCCTTTCTTTCTTTAGGCCTAGCTATTTCTCCGTCTGTGATCGAGGGGTCTAGGGCATCGTAGGAACCCCCCACGGCTACTGCTAGTTGTGTTGATAGGTTCAGGGGTCTGCAATCCGATAGCTGCCAACTTCTCTGGTTTTCTGGACTTAGCTAGCATTTCTGTTTTTGCCTCCTACGGTGACTCAATCATAACAGTCGCAGGTGTGAAAAATGTCAATATAGGACAGGGGAGATGTAGAATTTCTGAACACACTTGTGGACACTGTTGGATTGTGTGAGGCCCAGTGAATATCACACCGCTATGTCACAGACTCAATGTCGCAGGTGTGAAAAATGTCACTATAGGACAGGGGAGATGTAGAATTTCTGAACACACTTGTGGACACTGTTGGATTGTGTGAGGCCCAGTGAATATCACACCGCTATGTCACAGTCTCAATGTCGCAGGTGTGAAAAATGTCACTATAGGACAGGGGAGATGTAGAATTTCTGAACACACTTGTGGACACTGTTGGATTGTGTGAGGCCCAGTGAATATCACACCGCTATGTCACAGGCTCAATGTCGCAGGTGTGAAAAATGTCACTATAGGACTGGGGAGATGTAGAATTTCTGAACACACTTGTGGACACTGTTGGATTGTGTGAGGCCCAGTGAATATCACACCGCTATGTCACAGGCTCAATGTCGCAGGTGTGAAAAATGTCACTATAGGACTAGGGAGATGTAGAATTTCTGAACACACTTGTGGACACTGTTGGATTGTGTGAGGCCCAGTGAATATCACACCGCTATGTCACAGGCTCAATGTCGCAGGTGTGAAAAATGTCACTATAGGACTGTGGAGATGTAGAATTTCTGAACACACTTGTGGACACTGTTAGATTGTGTGAGGCCCAGTGAATATCACACCGCTATATCACAGGCTTAATGTCGCAGGTGTGAAAAATGTCACTATAGGACAGGGGAGATGTAGAATTTCTGAACACACTTGTGGACACTGTTGGATTGTGTGAGGCCCAGTGAATATCACTCCGCTATGTCACAGGCTCAATGTCACAGGTGTGAAAAATGTCACTATAGGACAGGGGAGATGTAGAATTTCTGAACACACTTGTGGACACTGTTGGATTGTGTGAGGCCCAGTGAATATCACACCGCTATGTCACAGGCAGAAATTGGCTAGGGTGTCGTTGCATGGGCCTTCACCTCCTCTGCTCCCCGGTAAGCAGCCTGCCTTTACTTGTTTCCACACTTCGGTCATTTGGACCGCTGGGCGGGTCGTCTCCCGGGTTCTCTCTGGCACAATTGCGCAGTTTTGATATGCTGATACATATGTTATTTACTATGTAAGAATCCTTCCACATGTCATTGATTCATTTATGTTCAGTGTCCATTGGACTTGCACATTGACCCCTCTGGATGGTTTTTTTTTT
Organism: Dendrobates tinctorius; assembly: GCF_039654945.1. Lineage (NCBI taxonomy): Eukaryota > Metazoa > Chordata > Amphibia > Anura > Dendrobatidae > Dendrobates > Dendrobates tinctorius. The sequence goes on along the minus strand of NW_027361706.1, from coordinate 30,230,470 downwards.
TTTTTTTGCGCTCTAGACATGTACAACTATGTACAATACACATTTAATTGAGTATGCCATATTTGACTATCTTTTACCATTAGACACATGTCTGTTATGTGCAATGCCCATGGGCTGACTGAACGTTGTGCCATGTAGATTTCGAGCACTGGTATCATTTTATTTACCCTGTCCTTGTCTGTCCTGATTGTTGTATCATTGGGGCTTATCCCCCCTATTTTAGTCAACTTGTATACTTGTCAGCACTTGATGTGAGTATTAATAAAATTTATACTTTTGCATATATTTTGTATCCGTTACTCCGTTTTCTCCTTTTTAAGAAATTGGCTAGTGTATGACAAACTACAAGGTGTATATAGAATTGGACAGAATAGGAATCTCCCTAGAGTGTAGGTCTGTAAGAACGGAACATGTCCTCGTGCACGTACACCGCTGTCCGGTGTCCGTAAAATTGTCAAGCTCCGTGTTTTTTAAGTATACGGACTGACACACGCTGTCTCTCTATAGTTTTGAATGCGATCAAACAGCAAGTATACTTAACTGTTTGAAAAACAGACAAAACTAGAAGGTGGAGGTCTGTAAGAACAGAACATGTCCTCGACTTATTCTTACAGAGTCACACACAGATAGCTTCACTGTGGCCGTGATAACAGCCGTTACACGGTACTGTGTGAGGAGCGTACACCGCTGTATGGTGTGAAAAAATGCACGCTCAGTACCTCACCAGGACAAGAAAAAAAAATTTGGATTGCTCTTAAAAAAGCAGTTTGCAGAGCAGTGGGAAAACAGCAATGCAGCTATCAGGAAGCCTTATAAGGCAGCCTAACAACCAACACAGCTGATCCAGCAAAATATAGCCTCCACCTGCACTGCACACACAGTGACTGGTGTGTTGTACAGGCAAAATCGCTAGCAGCAGAAGCAGTTTTTGGTGTCTTCTTCCCTGCCTAACGCTCTCCCTACAGAATCATCATCATCAGCAGCTCTCCCTATTCTGAGATCAGCATGAGCAACATGGCGGTCGGCGTGCACACCCTTTTATACCCCCTGTGACGCCCCCTAAAGCAAGCCAATCACTTGCATGCCCTTCTCAAAGATGGTGGTGACCCCTGCCTATGTCATCACGTTGCCCACAGTGTCCGTGGATCCTGATTGGCTGAAAAAGGGCGGAAAACAAACTTTTGAAACGCGACTTTGGCGCTAAAGTCGCCGAGCTTGTGGCCGACCTCACCCTAGGGTCGGGTTTCGTTTCATGAAACCCGACTTTACCAAAAGTCGGCGACTTTTGAAACTTTTCGACCCATTTCGCTCAACTCTAGCCATTAGTCTTCTTGGGAATGATGCAACAAGTTTTTCACACCTGGATTTGGGGATCCTCTGCTCTATTTCCTTGCAGATCCTCTCCAGTTCTGTCAGGTTGGATGGTGAATGTTTGTGGACAGCCATTTTAGGTGTCTCCAGAGATGCTCAATTGGGTTTAGGTCAGGGCTCCGGCTGGGCCAGTCAAGAATGGTCACAGAATTGTTCTGAAGCCACTCCTTTGTTATTTTAGCTGTGTGCTTAGTGTCATTGTCTTGTTGGAAGGTGAATCTTCCACCAAGTTTGAGTTCCAGAGCAATCTGGAAGAGGTTTTCATCAGGGATACCTCTGTACTTGGCCGCATTCATGTTTCCTTCAATTGCAACCAGTTGACCTGTCTCTGAAACTGAAAAACACCCCCATAGCACAATGCTGCCACCACCATGTATCACTGTTGGGATTGTATTGGGCAGGTGATGATCAGTGCCTGGATGTCTCCCACATACCATCTAAAATTATCAATCAAAAGTTCTATCTTCATCTAATCAGGCCAGAGAATCTTATTTCTCATAGTCTGGGAGTCCTTCATGTGTTTTTTTAAGCAAACTCTATGTGGGCTTTCATATATCTGGCACTGAGGAGAGGCTTCCGTCGGGCCACTCTGCCATAAAGGCCCGACTGGTGGAGGGCTGCTGTGATAGCTGACTTTGTGGAACTTTCTTCCATTGTAGGAGAAAGGGACCCCGCCGCGTGTCAGGGCCGGAACCAAGGGGGCCGTCACCAAGGTTCCTAGGGGGTCTGTTTCTTGGGGACAGAATTAGAGAACGGACGGCAGAGACTTCTAAAACGGTTGGGGGAGGAGCTAATATAAAAGGGGCAGAGGACGCTAGCCGGAGTGAGTCAGCAGATCGGGAGAGAAGTAGCAGGAGACCGAGAGGGCGCCAGGAAACCAGAGCCTCCAGCAGCAACCAGGGAGGAGGAAAGCGACAGGAGACTCTCGGTGGACCGCAGGGAGACGACACCCGGCCGACCGACCAAAGACCCCTGCTCCACTCCAGCTTGAGACTGCGGCCTGCCTGCTGCCGCCCGCGGCCATTGCCGCTATACTCCAGCCTTCGGCTGCGGCCTGCCCGCTGCGGCCCGCAGCCATTGCCGCTTCACTCCAGCCCGTGGCTGCAGCTTGTCCGCAGCTGCCACCGCCCCGCCCCAGTCTGCGGTAGGGGCCTGCCTGTCGCCATCTGCGGGTCTTCTAGTCCGGCCTCGGGCTATGCCGATGGCCTACCAGCCGCAACTCAGCATCGCCGCTGCCCGTCCTTGTTCGGGGGCTGCGGCCTCCACTCTCCCACCCTCAGGCAGTATTCCACTGCCTCCGCTGTGGGACATTCTGCCAAAGGACTCTCCTAGGGCCTGTTGTGCCCCTGCCTCGCCAGGGCATAGGAACGCCCGAAGTCTTCGCCAGATCCTCAGTGGCTGGGCCCAGCGGCTGCAACGCCAAAGCACCACCGTACAGCACACCGTGGGACATCAGGACGGGTAAGTGACACATAGTAGCTAAGGACCCATAGTTGGCCATACCACGGCCCTATAGTGACCGGTCTTTGCCGGGTTAGTCGTGTTCGCATTATCCGTGTTTCTTTGTGTTTGGTCCGGGTTAGTCGTGTTCGCATTATTAGTGTTTCTTTGTGTTTGGTCCCTGTGAGGACAATTACTGTTATCTTGTTTAGTTACTCAGGATAGCCCTAAAGGCATCTATATATATGTAAAAGTTACCACTAAAAGTTAAATCCATCTCGTGTCTCTTCACTGCATCCCGCGTACCTGTCCTACTATCTACACCATCTCCATACTGCATCTGTGGAGCTCAGCCTCTTTCTCCAAGACTCTTCTCCCATGATTGCTCAGTTTGGTTGAATGGCCAGGTCTAGGAAGACTTCTGGTGGTCCCAAACTTCTTCCATTTAACCCCTTAACCCCCAAGGGTGGTTTGCACGTTCATGATCGGGCCAATTTTTACAATTCTGACTACTGTCCCTTTATGAGGTAATAACTCTGGAATGCTTCCATGTATCCCGGTGATTCTGACAATGTTTTCTCGTGACATATTGTACTTCATGCCAGTGGTAAAATTTCATTCATATAACTTGCGTTTATTTGTGAAAAAAACGGAAATTTGGTGAAAATTTTTAACATTTCGCAATTTTCCAACTTTGAATTTTTATGCCCTTAAATCACAGAGATACAGCACACAAAAAACTTAATAAGTAACATTTCCCACATGTTTACTTGACATCAGCACAATTTTGGAACCCAAATTTTTCTTCTTAGGAAGTTATAAGGGTTAAAAGTTGACCAGCGATTTCTCATTTTTGCAACACCGTTTTATTTTTACGGACCACATCACATTTGAAGCTACTTTGAGGTTTCTATATGATAGAAAATACCCAAAAGTGACACCATTCTAAAAACTGCACCTCTTAAGGTGCTCAAAACCACATTCAAGAAGTTTATTAATCCTTCAGGTGCTTCACAGGAATTTTTTGAATATTTAAAAAAAATGAACATTTACCTTTTTTTCACAAAAAAATTGTTCAGGTTCAATTTTTTTATTTTACCAAGGGTAACAGGAGAAGTAGGACTGCAAAAGTTATTGTGCAGTTTGTCCCGAGTACGCTGATACCTGATATGTGGGGGGAACCACTGTTTTGGCACATGGCAGAGGTCAGAAGAGAAGGAGCGCCGTTTGACTTTTTCAATGCAAAATTGGCTAGAATTCAGATCGGACGCTATGTCACGTTTGGAGAGCCCGTGATGTACCTAAACAGTGGAAACCCCCCACAAGTGACCCCATTTTGGAAAATAGACCCCCCAAGGAACTTATCTAGATGTGTGGTGAGAACTTTGAACCCCCAAGGGCTTCACAGAAGTTTATAACGTACAGTGGTACAATTAAAAAATCATATTTTTTCCACAAAAATGATCTTTTCACCCCCAATTTTTATTTCCCCAAGGGTAACAGGACACTAAAAGTTATTGTGCAATTTGTCCTTAGTACACTGATACCCTATATGTGGGTGTAAACGACTATTTGGGCGCATGGCAGAGCTCAGAAGGGAAGCAGCGCCATTTGACTTTTTTGGCTGGAATTGAGATCGGACACCATGTCGCGATCGGAAAACCCCTGATGTACCAAAACAGTGGAAACCCCCCACAAATGACACCATTTTGGAAACTAGACCCCCCAAGGAACTTATCTAGATGTGTTGTGAGAACTTTGAACCCCCAAGGGCTTCACAGAAGTTTATAACGTACAGTGGTACAATTAAAAAATCATATTTTTTCCACAAAAATGATCTTTTCACCCTCAATTCTTATTTTTCCAAGGGTAACAGGACCCTAAAAGTTATTGTGCAATTTGTCCTGCGTACGCTGATACCCCACATGTGGGGGTAAACCACTATTTGGGCGCATGGCAGAGCACGGAAGGGAAGCAGCGCCATTTGACGTTTTTGGCTGGAATTGAGATTGGACACCATGTCGAATTTGGAAAGCCCCTGCTGCACCAAAACAGTGAAAACCCCCCACAAATTACACCGTTTTGGAAACTAGACCCCCAAGGAACTTATCTAGATGTGTGGGGAGCACTTTGAATCCCCCAGTGCTTCACAGAAGTTTATAACGCCCGGGCGTGAAAATAAAAAAATCGCATTTTTTCCACAAACATGATCTTTTAGTCACAAATTTTTTTATTTTCTCAAGTGTACCAGGAGAAATTGGACCCCAAAAATTGTTGTCCAATTTGTCCTGAGTACGCTCATACCCCATATGTGGGAGAAAACTACTGTATGGGCACACGTCGGGGCTCGGAATGGAAGTAATGACGTTTTGGAATGCAGACTTTGATGGAATGGTCTGCGGGTGTCATGTTGCTTTTGGAGAGCCCCAAATGTACCTAAACAGTGGAAACCCCCCACAAGTGACACCATTTTGGAAACTAGATCCCCTAAGGAACTTGCCTAGATGTGTGGTGAGCACTTTGAACCCCCAAGGGCTTCACAGAAGTTTATAATGCCCAGGCATGAAAATAAAAAAATCGTATTTTTTCCACAAACATGATCATTTAGTCCCCAATTTTTTCAATTTCCCAAGGGTAACAGGAGAAATTGGACCTCAAAAGTTGTTGTCCAATTTGTCCTGAGTAAGCTGATACCTCATATGTGGGAGAAAACTACTGTATGGGCACACGTCGGGGCTCGGAATGGAAGTAGTGATGCTTTGGAATGCAGACATTGATGGAATGGTCTGCGGGTGTCGTGCGTTTGGAGAGCCCCTGATGTACCTAAACTATTGAAATTCCCAACAAATGACCCCATTTTGGAAACTAGACCCCCCAAGGAACTTATCTAGATGTGTGGTGAGCACTTTGAACCCCCAAGTGCTTCACAGAAGTTTATAACGACCGGGCGTGAAAATAAAAAATTGTATTTTTTCAACAAACATGATCTTATAGTCACCAATTTTTTTTATTTTCCCAAGGGTACCAGGAGAAATTGGACACCAAAAGTTGTTGTCCAATTTGTCCTGAGTACGCTGATACCCCAAATGTGAGAGAAAATTACTGTATGTGCACACGTCGGGGCTCGGAAGGGAAGTAGTGACGTTTTGGAATGCAGACTTTGATGGAATGCTCTGTGGGTGTCACGTTGCCTTTGGAGAGCCCCAAATGTACCTAAACAGTGGAAACCCCCCACAAGTGACACCATTTTGGAAACTAGATCCTCTAAGGAACTTATCTAGATGAGTGGTGAGCACTTTGAACCCCCAAGGGCTTCACAGAATTTTATTATGCCCATGCGTGAAAATAAAAAAATCGTATTTTTTCCACAAACATGATCTTTTAGTCACCAATTTTTTTATTTTCCCAAGGGTAACAGGAGAAATTGGACCTCAAAAGTTGTTGTCCAATTTGTCCTGAGTACGCTGATACCTCATATGTGGGAGAAAACTACTGTATGGACACACGTCGGGGCTCGGAAGGGAAGTAGTGACATTTTGGAATGCAGACTTTGATGGAATGGTCTGCGGGTGTCATGTGCGTTTGGAGAGCCCCTGACGTACCTAAACTATTGAAACTCCCCACAAATGACCACATTTTGGAAACTAGATCCTCTAAGGAACTTATCTAGATGTGTGTTGAGCACTTTGAACCCCCAAGTGCTTCACAGAAGTTTATAATGCCCGGGCATGAAAATAAAATAAATATTTTTTTCCACAAACATGATATTTTTGCCCCCAATTTTTTATTTTCCTAAGGGTAACAGGAGCAATTGGACCCCAAAAGTTGTTTTCCTGAGTACGCTGATACCCTATATGTGGGGGTAAAACACTGTTTGGGCACATGGCAGAGCTCGGAAGGGAAGGAGCCCCATTTGACTTTTTCAACGCAGAATTGGCTGGAATTGAGATCAGACGCCATGTTGCATTTGGAGAGCACCTGATGTGCCCAAACAGTGGAAACCCCCCCAATTCTAACTCCAACCCTAACCCCAACACACCCCTAACCCTAATCTCAGCCCTAGCCCTAACCCTAATGGGAAAATGGAAATAAATACATTTTTTATTTTATTATTTTTCCCTAACTAAGCGGGTGATAACAGGGGTTTGATTTACTATTTATGGAGGTTTTTATGTTTGGCAGCTGTCACACGCTAAAAGACGTTTTTTATTGTAAAAATAGTTTTTGCATCACCACATATTGAGAGCTATAATTTTTCCATATTTTGACCCACTGAGACACGTGAGGTCTTATTTTTTGCGGGAAGAGTTGACGATTTTATTTGTATCATGTTGGGGCACGTGACATCTTTTGATCGCTTTTTATTCCGATTTTTGGGACGCAGAATGAACAAAAAACAGCGTTTCATGAATTTCTTTTGGGGGGTGCGTTTACACCGTTCTGCGTGCGGTAAAATTGATAAAGCAGTTTTATTCTTCGGGTCAGTACGGTTACAACGATACCTCATTTAGGTCATTTTTTTATGGTTTGGCGCTTTTATGCAATGAAAACAATTTTATATAAAAAAATAATTATTTTTGCATCACTTTATTCTGCGAGCTATTTATTTTTTATTTTTTCGCTGATGATGCTGTATGGTGGCTCGTTTTTTGCGGGACAAGATGACGTTTTCAGCGGTACCATGGATATTTATATGCGTCTTTTTGATAGCGCGTTATTGCACTTTTTGTTCGGCGGTATGATAATAAATCATTATTTTTTGCTTCATTTTTTATTTTTATTTTTTAAGGGGTTCGCTAAAGGGGTTAACTAATGGGACAGTTTTATAGGGCGGGTCGTTACTGACGCGGCGATATCGAATATGTGTACTTTTATTGTTTTTTTATTTAGAAAAAATGAATTTATTAGGGAATATATATATTTTTTAAATTTATTTAGCGATTTTTTAAAAATTATTTTTACACTTTTTTTTAACTTTATTACATTGTCAGGTGGGACATCACTGTCCTGTGACAGATCGCTGATCTGTCACATCACAGATCACTGACAGATCAGCAATCTGTCACAGGCACTACACAGGCTTCCTCCTTGCCTGCACTTTGCAGGCACTAAGGAAGCCAGCTCCCTGCAGGCCCCCGAAGGTCCCCGTCGCCATCTTGGATCCAGGGACCTGCAGGGAAGGAGACCCCAGCAGCAGCGCTGTACATTGCGCTGCTGTGGGGGGCTCAGGGAAGCACAGAGGGAGCCCCCTCCCTGCCGATGCTTCCCTTTAACCCCTGGTACACCGCGATCGTGTTTGATCGTGGTGTGCAAGGGGTTAACATGTAGGGGGCGGTCCGTGACCACCCCTGGCACATTGTGCCAGGTGTCAGCTGTGATAATCAGCTGACACCCAGCCGCGATCAGCAACGCTCACCACGTGGGCGCTTCTGATCGCTGTGACGTACTATCCCGTCCCTGGGAATTAAGTCCCAGGGCACATAGACGGGATAGTACGTCACATGACAGAAAGGGGTTAATGATTATGGAGGCCACTGTGCTCTTAAGAACCTTGAGTATTGCAGAAATTCTTTTGTAACCTTGGCCAGATCTGTGTCTTGTAACAATTCTGTCTCTGAGCTCCTTGGCCAGTTCCTTTGACCTCATGATTCTCATTTTTTCTGACATGCACTGTGAGCTATGAGGTCTTATATAGACAGGTGTGTGCCTTTACAAATCAAGTCCTATCAGTTTAATTAAACACAGCTGGACTCCAATGAAGGAGTAGAACCATCTCAAGGAGGATCACAAGGAAATGGACAGCATGTGACTTAAATATGAGTGTCTGAGCAAAGGGTCTGAATACTTATGACCATGTGATATTTCAGTTTTTCTTTTTTTAAAAAATGTGCAAAAACTGCTACATTTTTGTTTCTTTTTCAGTCAAGATGGGGTGCAGAGTGTACAATAATGATAAAAAAATGAACTTTTTTTTTAATTTACCAAATGGCTGCAATGAAATCCAGAGTGAAAAATTTAAAAGGATCTGAATACTTTCCGCACCCACTGTATATTTTAAGAATGAAGCGGATTAGGATTCATAAATGTAAAGTTACCGGAATATTGGCTTCATGAACATTATCATGTAACATATTATATAATATATAAAAAACTATAAATGAGAGTGTTCAGTAGTTGCTACTAGAGTTGGGCGGATTGATATGCAGCCAGGTCAGTAGTCTCTGACTGCTGGATAAGAGGCTTGCGAATTTCTTACTTTCCGGGATCCTCTTATGATTAGCTGTGCTGGTGCATCATCATCTGTGGGTCCTGCTGCAGTGATTACTTTGCTTATCAAAAGCCAAGACAGGTATCCGGGAAGGCAAGAGATTTGCTAACCTCTTGCCCAGCGACCAGAGACTATTGACCTCTCCGATGAACCGGAGTGCCGCGTATCGATCCACCCTTCTCTAATTGTTACCTCTTAATGTCTAACATAAATGGTGACGATTGATAGCAAGCTTTCAAGACCACTCAAAACTCTCCATCAGGCACAGTACAAAGATATTATTTATTTATTTGTAACATGATTGATATAAAACTTTTCCTGAGCATTTTTCATTGATTTGCATTTATACTATTATTATGATTGTTATTATTATTATTATTATTATTATTAATGGCCTTCAGCCATGGTGACTTGAGAGATGAACAGTCTGTTGGAAGATCGATCTTGTGAGAGCCTAGATAGGTCCACTGGGGTCTTCTCCAATGTTATCTTGATTGTATCAAGCCATCAGATTACTCTTCATCTTGTCCTTCTATTCTTCCGACCATGATGTTTTTCTCCAGTGACTGCTCTCTTCATATGATGTATCCAAAGTAGGCAAGTCGTAACTTGGTGATCCTTGGTTAGAGTGACATGTCTGGCTTGATTTGTTCCAAAATTGATTTGTTTGTTCTTCTTGCCATCCATGGTATTGATAACATCCTTCTCCAACACCACATTTCGAAGGCGTATTTATACTAACACATCATTACATTGTCTTTGCTACTGGCATGCTTAGGGTGATTTATACTAATTCTTAGCCAGTTAACACTGGTATTTTTTAGTTTGTTTTGATATTTACATTAGATCTCTTGCTTTTTTTAGGCTATGTGCACACGATGCAGATTTGCAGCGGTTCCGCAGCGGATTTTACAGCGCAGAAACATCGCATATCCGCATTGTGGTGTACAGCAGCCTTAAAATCAATGTAAAAAAAAAACGCTGTGCAGACGCTGCGGATTTTTCCGCGCGGTTTTCCCGCGGTACAAAATCCGCAGCATGTTACTTCTTTTGTGCGGTTTTCCATCTCCCCTGTCACCAAATCCGCAGGGGGAAAACCGCACAAAAAATGCATGAAAACCGCATGAAAAATGGAAGAAATCCGCAGGAAAAATGCGGATTTCTTCCATTCTGCGCGGAAAAATCCGCAGGGCCAAAAAGTACGTCTGCACTCAGCCTTTATGCTTATAATTGCATATTATTTTGTGGTATTCTAGAAAATTAAGGTAATTTTCACTAGAAGGTTGAAACAAAAGCGCAATAGGGTCTTATCCGGGTAAAATGTTCAATTACTGAATGTGTTAAACTCACCTTCTCAAAGAAAAAATAAAGCTTGTATAGTGAGTCAGCCTGCTGCACGTCCAACGGTCCACATCGGAACCGTACCACAATTCAATAAGGAATAAATTCTTGGACTTTGAGTGCGCTGCCAGACGAATTCAATAACCACACAAGGTTAAAAAAGTTTAACCCTTTAATCCCTACGCGTTTCGAAGCATAACGCTTCTTCTTCAGGGGTAGATACTACTATGTATCTACCCCTGAAGAAGAAGCGTTATGCTTCGAAACGCGTAGGGATTAAAGGGTTAAACTTTTTTAACCTTGTGTGGTTATTGAATTCGTCTGGCAGCGCACTCAAAGTCCAAGAATTTATTCCTTATTGAATTCTAGAAAATTAAAAATAGTTACAATAGCAAACCGTTTATAAATCAATGGTGAAAAAATAGAGATCCTAGTGGATAACAATAGATTCTTATGTCATGGGTCAATATGTTATGTCATCAGACTGCTCGTTTGTTGGCTTTAAGACAGGAATTAACATTTTATACTCACTAAGGTTAACATTTCAGTGTGTCTGTCTACCCATTTCCCAGTAAAATGCTCATTTGAAAAATTATACTTTTGTCCATACAATATATTAGGACCGATCTCTTAAAAAAGCTCCCCATCAAAGTTTATATCCTCTTTATATATTGCAATCATCAAATTATATAGCTATCATGAGAGTGCCATGTTCCCCTGGGAGACCTGGAGTTAGAAGGTCAGGACGAGTAAAGAATGGCAGGTCCTCTTTAGAGATGGTATGATTCATGTCCTATTTTAAATGGATTTCCTTTCTATCCGTTCTGAAATTGTTAAGGACTCTTTCCATGCTTGCTGGGAACATACAGCATTGTTACGCTTAGCTGCAGCTCCTGAGGTCATTTCCTCTCCCTACATAACCTGGCTCTGGACAATTTTTCCTTGCTGGTGAAAGAATCTTCTACCTGGAAAGTGCTGAGCTGTGTAGTTTGGAGTTGGTAGTAGTTACTGGAGAGTTTGTGAGTGTTCATCTCCTTGTCCTTATTGCTACTAAGCTTGTTTATCCTTTCCTTTCCCTTTCTTCTTCCCTGTTTTTGGTGAGTGTTTTCTATTATAGTGGTTTTCAGTTATCCCTGTCTGTTTATGTGTCTGGTTTCCCTTACATTTCTGTCCCATGCCTCATGGGTTGGGGGAGGGGACAGATTAGGGTTTAATAGGAGCATAGTAAGGGTGGAGACTCAGGACTCTCTACCTTCAAGAGTACCCCTGGGACAGTTACAGATAGGGTCCCGATTCCAAGGACAGTTTTAGGCCCCGCTCTATTACTGCAGACAAAGTACTTACAATTACTCATTTTGCCCTTCCACCCAGAAAATTCTTCTGTTTTCCATTAATTCAATTACATCACGTGTAAAAACAGGCTAGCTGAATTCTTCTAAGCTCTATGTAGAAAGAAGACATCCACTTTCCCTCTATGACTCATCACTGCAAAAGTTCCTGGCAGGGGGAATGAGGGAGCAGCTGGGTCATGAGTTGAAGGAGGGAAGGATAAATGAAGGGACAAGAGATTTCCTGTTTCTACATAGAGCAGATAAAATATAATAATTAACTAGGCAGAAGAGCAAAATGAGCAATTGTAAGTAAAGAGTGCTATATAATGTGATGACTGCAATACATTAAGAGGATAAAAACTTTGCTGGGAGTGCATCTTTAATAACTGAAATCAGGTTTTACATTTAGTCCCATTGCCACAGTTGTATAAAAGCAAGCCCATTGCCATCTCTCTTAACGAATATTTCTGAACGAATGTCATGTTCTAAAGAGCTCACTGAAACCAGTGTGATACTGTACTAGGATAGTTTGGCACTTTGAGTGACAGCTCTCTCTGCACACACACTGCAAGCCGGCTGTCACTGAACGGAGACTTAATCACTAGTGTTGAGCGATACTTTCCGATATTGGGAAATATCGGATCGGATTGGATCGGACCGATACCCAAAAAGTATCGGGTATCGCCGATTTCGATACTAGAAACCCATGCAAGTTAATGGGACAGAAATGTCGGAATTAAAAAACCCCTTTCTTTACTTGCACATCCAGTTCGGGAGGGGGGAAGAGTGTGGGCGGTGCGTGGGTGGAAACTGTGCATGTCTGTGTGTGCGGGCAGGGTCTGTACGGGCCTCTCGGGGGTCTGTGCAGGCCTGCCGGGGGTCTGTGCGGGCCTGCCGGGGGTCTGTGCGGGCTGCTGGGGGTCTGTGCGGGCTGCTGGGGGTCTGTGCGGGCCTGCCGGGGGTCTGTGCGGGCCTGTCGAGGGTTGTGTGTGTGTGCAGGCATCGTCCGATGGGACTACAAGTCCCATGGGGCTATGCCTGCTACAATGACAGTGATTGACACATTAGCCAATCATGGGACAGTAGTAGTCCCATCATCCGGCTAATGTGTTGAATGTAAAAAAAAAACTTACATACTACATACATACTACATATATACTACATTCATACAACATACATACATACTACATATATACTACATTCATACAACATACATACATACTACATACTTCATATATACAACATTCATACAACATATATACATACTACATACATACTTCATATATACTACATTCATACAACATACATACTACATACATACAACATATATGCTACATTCATACAACATACATACATACATACTACATACATTCTACATATTTACTACATTCATACAACATACATACTACATGCTACATACATACTACATATATACTACGTTCATACAACATACATACATACATAGTACAAACTACATACATACAACATACAGAAAACATGCTACAGACATACAACATTCATACTACATACATACTACATACAATACATTCATACATTCATACAATACATACATATAGACATACAGTACATATAACATAGAGTACAAACTAACCATCACTTGTCACTTTGATCCCCGAAGCCAGTGTCATCTGTAAAAAATATTAAAATAACAAACAACCGATATACTCCCTGATCCGCAGAAATCCACGAGTGTCCCACGACGATCTCCCGTGGAGAAAAGCAGCATTAGGTGATGCCACCGCTCTTTAGGGGCCCCAGGAATACAATGATGGGAGGTAGGTATCCTTCCGCACTGTATTCCTCCGCCACTGTAAAAAAATAGTCCCTTGTCTCACTTTTGGCATTGCTGTGTGAGAAAGTTCCCACGCAGCTTTTGCCATAAAGTGAGACCAGTGAACTATACTAACCTCTCAGTGACGCACTGCAGGAGATCGTCGTGGGACACTCGTGGATTTCTGCGGATCAGGGAGTATATCGGTTGTTTGTTATTTTAATATTTTTTACATGAAAAAAATCCAAAGTGGAAAAAAAGAGCCGGGCTGAATAAGCCGCGCTGACCAGAAAAAAACACTCCTTCGGCAGTCCATATAATAAAAAACTTCTTTAATAAGCCTACGCGTTTCGTGGCAAAACCAGCCACTTCATCAGGGCATAAGGAACAATCACAAATTCAGGATATAAATACAATCACAAACTTTCAATACAACTTTCTTTGACATCTTTTCCTGTGGAAAAGCCCATATATCATAAAAAACCATGTATATAAATAAAATGAAAGCCATACTTACGGGATTATATTCGAATATTGAACTTAATATTGGTCTGTCTTGCTTTGAGATGTACAGACCCCTCGGCAGGCCCACACAAACCCCTGGCATCCCGCACAGACCCCCAGCAGGCCCGTACAGACCCCCGGCAGCCTGCACAGTGCCCCGGCAGGCCCGCACAGACCCCCAGCAGGCCCGCACAGACCGAGCTTCATGATGCGCACAGACTGCGCATCATGATGCGCATAGACCACGCATCATGATGACATCATTTCAGCAGCCATTCACAGCCACAACACTGGCTAATTGCATTATGGGAACTTCCGATTCCGGTATTCGATATTGTAAAAATATCGGTACTCGGTATCGGAATTCCGATACAGCGAATATCGTCCGATACCCGATATTTGCAGTATCGGAATGTTCAACACTATTAATCACTCCTCTGCAGAGAGAGCTAAAACTACTTCTTTGTCTTGGTGTAGCCGTACTTGAAATCAGCCTACTACACAGAGTTTCAACACTATTTACCTGCATACAAACTTTATATCTGCTGATATATAGCATTTTTGATGATATTGGGTTCCCTTTAAGTTTGTAGTGTGGGCAGATTGTAAGCTTGTATCAGCAGGTCTCCTACCAATTATATCTTTATCTTTTCCATACTTTCCTTTCTTATTTTATCAGTATTAACCCCTTCACCCCCAAGGGTGGTTTGCATGTTAATGACCGTGTCAATTTTTACAATTCTAACTACTGTCCCTTTATGAGGTAATAACTCTGAAACGCTTCCATGGATCCCGGTGGTTCTGACATTGTTTTCTCGTGACATATTGTATTTCATGTTAGTGGTAAAATTTCATTCATATAACTTGCGTTTATTTGTGAAAAAAAAATGGAAATTTGGCGAAAATTTAACAGTTTTCCAACTTTGAATTTTTATGCCCTTAAATCACAGAGATATGGCACATAAAAAACTTAATAAGTAACATTTCCCACATGTTTACTTTACATCAGCACAATTTTGGAACCAAATTTTTTTTTTAGGAAGTTATAAGGGTTAAAAGTTGACCAGCGATTTCTCATTTTTACAACACCATTTTTTTTTAGGGACCACAACACATTTGACATCACTTTGAGAGGTCTACATGATAGAAAATACTCAAAAGTGATACCTTTCTAAAAACTGCACCCCTGACGGTACTCAAAACCACATTCAAGAAGTTTATTAACATTTTAGATGATTCACAGGTATTTTTTTAATGTTTAAAAAAAAATTACCATTTAACTTTTTTTCACAAAAATATTACTTCAGGTCCAATTTTTTTATTTTACCAAGGATAACAGGAGAAATTGGACTGCAAAAGTTATTAGGCAATTTGTCCTGAGTATGCTGATACCTGATATGTGGGGGGAACCACTGTTTTGGTGCATGGCAGAGCTTGGAAGGGAAGGAGCGCCGTTTGACTTTTTCAATGCTAATTTGGCTGGAATTCAGATTGGACGCCATGTCACATTTGGAGAGCCCTTGATGTGCCTAAACAGTGGAAACCCCCTACAAGTGACCCCATTTTGGAAACTAGACCCCCCCAAAGAACTTATCTAGATAGTGGTGAGAACTTTGAACCCCCAAAGGCTTCACAGAGGTTTATAACATACAGCCGTACAATTTACAAAAATCCTCAATCTTTATTTTCCCAAGGGAAACAGGACCCCAAAAGTTATTGTGCAATTTGTACTGAGTAGGCCAATACCCCATATGTGGGAGTAAACCACTGTTTGGGCGCATGACAGAGCTCGGAAGGGAATGAGCGCCGTTTGACTTTTTCAGCGCAGAATTGGCTTGATGCCACATCGCATTTGGAGAGCCTCTGATGTGCCTAACCAGGGGAAACCCCCCCACAAATGACACCATTTTGGAAACTAGACCCCCCAAGGAACTTATCTAGATGTGTGGTGAGAACTTTGAACCCCCATGGGCTTCACATAAGTTTAAAACGTACAACCATAAAATTAAAAAGTAATAATTTCTCCACAAAAATGATTTTTTCATCCCTAATTTTTATTTTCCCAAGGGAAACAGGACCCCAAAAGTTATTGTGCAATTTGTCCTGAGTACGCTGATACCCAATATGTGGGGGTAAACCGCTGTTTAGTCACATGGCAGAGCTCGGAAGGGAAGGAGCGGTGTTTGACGCAAAATTGGCTGGAATTGTGATCGGGCGAAATGTTGCATTTGGAGAGCCCCTGATGTGCCTAAACAATGGAAACCCCCCAATTCTAACTCCAACCCTAACCCCAACACACCCCTAACCCTAATCTCAGCCCTAACCCTAGCCCTAACTCTAACCTTAGCTCTAACCCTAACCCTAATGGGAAAATGGAAATAAATATATTTTTTTACATTTTATTATTTTCCCTAACTAAGGGGGTGATAACGGGGGGTTTGATTTGGATTTGTTTTTATGTTTTGCAGCTGTCACACACTAAAAGATGCTTTTTATTGTAAAAATAGTTTTTGCATCACCACATTTTGAGAGCTATAATTTTTCCATATTTTGACCCACCGAGTCATGTGAGGTCTTATTTTTTGCGGAACAAGTTGACGTTTTTATTGGTGCCATATTCAAGCACGTGACTTTTTTTGATCACTTTTTATTCTGATTTTTTGGACGCAGAATGAACAAAAACCATCATTTCATGAATTTCTTTTGGGGGGGCGTTTACATCGTTCCGCGTGTGGTAAAATTGATAAAGCGGTTTTATTATTCGGGTCAGTATGATTACAGTGATACTGCATTTATATCTTTTCTATGTTTTGGCGCTTTTATACAATAAAAACAATTTTATATAAAAAATAATTATTTTTGCATCGCTTGTTTCGTTGATGACGCTGTCTGGCAGCTCATTTTTTGCGGGACAAGATGATGTTTTCAGCAGTACCATGTTTATTTATATTTGTTTTTTTGATCACGTGTTATTGCACTTTTTGATTGGCGATATGATGATAAAGCATTGTTGTTTGCCTTGTTTTTTTTCTTGTTTTTTTTTAAGGGATTCACTAGAGGGGTTAAAGAGTGGGACAGTTTTATATGGCGGGTCGTTATGGATGCGGCAATACTAAATATGTAAATTATTTTTTTTATTTACGAATAAAAGAATTTATTAGGGAATTTTTCTTTGTTTATTTATTCAGGAATTTTTAAAATATTATTTTTACACTTTTTTTTACCTTATTACAGTGGGGAAAAAAAGTATTTAGTCAGTCAGCAATAGTGCAAGTTCCACCACTTAAAAAGATGAGAGGCATCTGTAATTTACATCATAGGTAGACCTCAACTATGGGAGACAAACTGAGAAAAAAAAATCCAGAAAATCACATTGTCTGTTTTTTTTTTCATTTTATTTGCATATTATGGTGGAAAATAAGTATTTGGTCAGAAACAAAATTTCATCTCAATACTTTGTGATACAGTGGGGAAAAAAAGTATTTAGTCAGTCAGCAATAGTGCAAGTTCCACCACTTAAAAAGATGAGAGGCGTCTGTAATTTACATCATAGGTAGACCTCAACTATGGGAGACAAACTGAGAAAAAAAAATCCAGAAAATCACATTGTCTGTTTTTTTTTTCATTTTATTTGCATATTATGGTGGAAAATAAGTATTTGGTCAGAAACAAGCAATCAAGATTTCTGGCTCTCACAGACCTGTAACTTCTTCTTTAAGAGTCTCCTCTTTCCTCCACTCATTACCTGTAGTAATGGCACCTGTTTAAACTTGTTATCAGTATAAAAAGACACCTGTGCACACCCTCAAACAGTCTGACTCCAAACTCCACTATGGTGAAGACCAAAGAGCTGTCAAAGGACACCAGAAACAAAATTGCAGCCCTGCACCAGGCTGGGAAGACTGAATCTGCAATAGCCAACCAGCTTGGAGTGAAGAAATCAACTGTGGGAGCAATAATTAGAAAATGGAAGACATACAAGACCACTGATA
Organism: Dendrobates tinctorius; assembly: GCF_039654945.1. Taxonomy (NCBI): domain Eukaryota; kingdom Metazoa; phylum Chordata; class Amphibia; order Anura; family Dendrobatidae; genus Dendrobates; species Dendrobates tinctorius. The sequence goes on along the minus strand of NW_027361706.1, from coordinate 30,212,431 downwards.
ATCTCCCTCGATCTGGTGCTCCACGCAAAATCCCACCCCGTGGGGTCAGAATGATCACAAGAACGGTGAGCAGAAATCCCAGAAACACGCGGGGGGACCTAGTGAATGAACTGCAGAGAGCTGGGACCAATGTAACAAGGCCTACCATAAGTAACACACTACGCCACCATGGACTCAGATCCTGCAGTGCCAGACGTGTCCCACTGCTTAAGCCTGTACATGTCCGGGCCCGTCTGAAGTTTGCTAGAGAGCATTTGGATGATCCAGAGGAGTTTTGGGAGAATGTCCTATGGTCTGATGAAACCAAACTGGAACTGTTTGGTAGAAACACAACTTGTCGTGTTTGGAGGAAAAAGAATACTGAGTTGCATCCATCAAACACCATACCTACTGTAAAGCATGGTGGTGGAAACATCATGCTTTGGGGCTGTTTCTCTGCAAAGGGTCCAGGACGACTGATCCGGGTACATGAAAGAATGAATGGGGCCATGTATCGTGAGATTTTGAGTGCAAACCTCCTTCCATCAGCAAGGGCATTGAAGATGAAACGTGGCTGGGTCTTTCAACATGACAATGATCCAAAGCACACCACCAGGGCAACGAAGGAGTGGCTTCGTAAGAAGCATTTCAAGGTCCTGGAGTGGCCTAGCCAGTCTCCAGATCTCAACCCTATAGAAAACCTTTGGAGGGAGTTGAAAGTCCGTGTTGCCAAGCGAAAAGCCAAAAACATCATTGCTCTAGAGGAGATCTGCATGGAGGAATGGGCCAACATACCAACAACAGTGTGTGGCAACCTTGTGAAGACTTACAGAAAACGTTTGACCTCTGTCATTGCCAACAAAGGATATATCACAAAGTATTGAGATGAAATTTTGTTTCTGACCAAATACTTATTTTCCACCATAATATGCAAATAAAATGAAAAAAAAACAGACAATGTGATTTTCTGGATTTTTTTTTCTCAGTTTGTCTCCCATAGTTGAGGTCTACCTATGATGTAAATTACAGACGCCTCTCATCTTTTTAAGTGGTGGAACTTGCACTATTGCTGACTGACTAAATACTTTTTTTCCCCACTGTATATCCTTTGTTGGCAATGACAGAGGTCAAACGTTTTCTGTAAGTCTTCACAAGGTTGCCACACACTGTTGTTGGTATGTTGGCCCATTCCTCCATGCAGATCTCTTCTAGAGCAGTGATATTTTTGGCTTTTCGCTTGGCAACACGGACTTTCAACTCCCTCCAAAGGTTTTCTATAGGGTTGAGATCTGGAGACTGGCTAGGCCACTCCAGGACCTTGAAATGCTTCTTAGGAACCACTCCTTCGTTGCCCTGGCGGTGTGCTTTGGATCATTGTCATGTTGAAAGACCCAGCCACGTTTCATCTTCAATGCCCTTGCTGATGGAAGGAGGTTTGCACTCAAAATCTCACGATACATGGCCCCATTCATTCTTTCATGTACCCGGATCAGTCGTCCTGGCCCCTTTGCAGAGAAACAGCCCCAAAGCATGATGTTTCCACCACCATGCTTTACAGTAGGTATGGTGTTTGATGGATGCAACTCAGTATTCTTTTTCCTCCAAACACGACAAGTTGTGTTTCTACCAAACAGTTCCAGTTTGGTTTCATCAGACCATAGGACATTCTCCCAAAACTCCTCTGGATCATCCAAATGCTCTCTACCAAACTTCAGATGGGCCCGGACATGTACAGGCTTAAGCAGTGGGACACGTCTGGCACTGCAGGATCTGAGTCCATGATGGCGTAGTGTGTTACTTATGGTAGGCCTTGTTACATTGGTCCCAGCTCTCTGCAGTTCATTCACTAGGTCCCCCCGCATGGTTCTGTGATTTTTGCTCACCGTTCTTGTGATCATTCTGACCCCACGGGGTGGGATTTTGCGTGGAGCACCAGATCGAGGGAGATTATCACTGGTCTTGTATGTCTTCCATTTTCTAATTATTGCTCCCACAGTTGATTTCTTCACTCCAAGCTGGTTGGCTATTGCAGATTCAGTCTTCCCAGCCTGTTGCAGGGCTACAATTTTGTTTCTGGTGTCCTTTGACAGCTCTTTGGTCTTCACCATAGTGGAGTTTGGAGTCAGACTGTTTGAGGGTGTGCACAGGTGTCTTTTTATACTGATAACAAGTTTAAACAGGTGCCATTACTACAGGTAATGAGTGGAGGAAAGAGGAGACTCTTAAAGAAGAAGTTACAGGTCTGTGAGAGCCAGAAATCTTGATTGCTTGTTTCTGACCAAATACTTATTTTCCACCATAATATGCAAATAAAATGAAAAAAAAACAGACAATGTGATTTTCTGGATTTTTTTTCTCAGTTTGTCTCCCATAGTTGAGATCTACCTATGATGTAAATTACAGACGCCTCTCATCTTTTTAAGTGGTGGAACTTGCACTATTGCTGACTGACTAAATACTTTTTTTCCCCACTGTATATTGTCCCAGTGTGGGACATTACTATAAAGTGTCAGATTGCTGATCTGACACTTTGCAGTGCACTGCGTCAGATCAGCGATCTGACAGGCGCTGCAGGAGGCTTTCTCAGCGCCTGCTCTCAGCAGGCGCTGAGGTAGCCACCTCCCTGCAGTTCCCCATGGCCATATTGGATCAGGGGCCTGCAGGGAGGAGGTCTTCGGAGAAACGCAAGCACATCGCATTACTCCGAGGGTCTCAGGGAAGCACGCAGGGAGCCCCCTCCCTGCGTGATGCTTCCCTATGCCCCGGTACACTGCGATCATGTTTGATCGCAGTGTGCCAGGGGTTAATGTGCCAGGGGCGGTCCGTGACCACCCCTGGCACATAGTGCCAGGTGTCAGCTGTGATAATCAGCTGACACCCGGCCACGATCAGTTGCGCTCCCCCGTGAGCACAGCTGATAGCGGTGATGTACTATCCCGTCCAAGGTCATAGGGGCCCGGATCCCGTGGATGGGAAAATACATCCAATGTCAGAAAGGGGTTAATGGGCATCAATCATCATAACTATCTTAAAGAATAGGTCTCTTTATTGATTTGCTCTGGTGAAATAAAAGCTGCGCTGTGATTGGCTGATATGGGCAACAAAACCAATTTTTCTTTGACACAGTTTTCAAGTATAATTGTGTTCCCTCCATATTGAGCTATGTAGTTTGATAAATCAATATTATTACAGATATTACTTAAGTCCACAATCGCATTAGAAACTTACTTATTTCATTAGCTAGAGCCAAGCCCTGTGGGCAAGAAATTGGGGACAGCTTCTTTTCCTTAAGCTTCTCAATAGTTTTTTTTTCATCACAAAGATCAAGCTTGGTCCCCACAAGGATTATTGGGGTGCTTGGGCAATGGTGCCTGACTTCTGGAAACCACTGAAAGCAATGCAAAAAAAGTTGAATAGTTAACTAAAGTTTCTTAGTATGCTGGAATCCCTTGAAAAGGACCTTTACAGGAGCTTGAGAATGTTAAACTGACCACACCATAGAGTAGTGGTTGCATAGCTTAGTAAAAAGTAGTACCGTATTTATTTCTTTATTTCACATCTCTTGTTTCAGAACTATTAGCTTGTAAAGTTTAGATTCTAATTTCCCCTTTGTCTCTGGGGCGGGTACTTTTTTCCCCTATATGACATTGTCCAATCATAAAAAGCATGTGTCATGTAGGGTAAATAAAAGAACACACCCACAGAAAAGGTCAAACTTTGCTTTCTCTTCCTTAACTAAATGCCAGCTATTAAGATGGTTACAAGTAGTTGAGGGGAATGCAAACACATCTGCATCTTCATTATAAACACATCTGCATCTCTCCCCTCATAGTGAGGTCAGCTCTGCTCTACTTCCTCCCTAACTGACTGCCATGATATGACAATTGTAAGAGGTGTTTATAATGACACACCGGCCTTGCGCTTAGAACTTCTAGGCAGGGTTCCTCCTCTAACCCACGTCCTCTATGTTCCCTTTTACTCCTACGTTCCGTACTTGTCTTTTCCCTTCTATGGTAGCTCAGGCTTCAATTCAATGTCACTCTCCTTCTTTCCTTTCCCGTGCCAGCTGGCTCAGATCACTGAGGCAGCTGCAGCACTCCTTCCTCCATCCCTCTTCCAGGGATCCCCATTCCTCACCGAGTGGCTTCCTCTCCCAGACTCTCCTGTCTGACTGACCGACTGACCTGTAATCCTAAACCATCCCACACTTTTATGTATTCTAAACTCCACCCACCTCCCAGCACGTCTAGTGTTCCAAGCAGGGAACCATCAAAGGTGCTCTGCTTCTCTCTAAGCATGGAGCCGCAATGTGGCTTTGCTGAACTACTCTATTGTGTGGGGTGCGAGTGTTGGAGCGTAGTGAGGAGCCTCCAACTTACCTGGATGGTGGGGCACCACACCTTAGGAGAAGGTGCAGTACCTCTGTGGCGACTGAGCCTCAGGGGCGCCACATTTCCATATCACACAGAGAAACCTGGATCTGACATTTGATCTGGCAGACCAAAACCACCAGTGATAGGGTGGGCAGAGCCTATTGTGGCATTTTCCGTCCTGAGTGGTTATTTAAGTCCACCTGTTGTGGGGCTGCGACATGTCATCATCCATCATGGCATCCAGCATGCATGTCTGTCTAACCTCCTGATGCATATATAGGAAGGAGAGAAGTCCGGCTTTTCAGGATCGCGCTGTTCCAGTCCAAAGGAATTAATATGGCATATCTATTGATTGCGTTGCTTTAAGGGAATTTGGTGCAAAAGTGATTGTGGGACTATGTTTGCACCTATGTTACGGTCGTGTATGGGCATGGGCTGTATCAGATATTAGGAACTAATGAGTTTAAAGGTCTGTGCAAGATACTCATCATTTATCTTTTGAAGTGACTGCGGCGCCCCTGAGGGTTTAGTCGCCACAGAGGTACTGCACCTCCTCCTGATAACACAATACTGACTACTAAACAGTAATGCTTGGTAGCATTTGCCTTATCTGCTATTAGAATATTATTGTGATTGGACAGTCTTCTTGAATCATTGGAGTAAAACAAGAAAAATAATATCATGAACTCAGGTTTTGTTTGTTTTTACCTACTAGATACCTTTTTAGTTTAAAGACTCTCTTCACCTCTGCCCTATTGGATATTGTTTTCCCTCCTTTCATGATAGGGTGTAATAGGGGAGTGAGGGATAGCCTACACTGAGTGGGGGTGCCAAAATTGTCCTTTTAGGGTGCCAACCTCCACAGTCAGGTAGGGAGGATCATAGGCATATTGTAGCGTATCTGCTAGGTCAGGTTTATCTTTTGGTATATCTGGGTATATACCTTTTTTCACTGGGTTGGTGTTTTTTAATATATTCTAATAAATCTAGTTTTTATAAGGGAATATATGTTTACATGTTAGTTAATTATCTCTTGGATATATTTTTTTGTGAGAGAATACACAGTCCTGTATGGGCCCAACGTTGCTCTTCAACTCTTTCCACTAGTAATGTACGGTCAGAAATGTCAGGGCAACTATCTACTGACCCAGTCAGGGCGCAAGTGTCAGTCTGATATTCAGTCTCTCTTGTGCAGCACGTGTGTGGTTCTCACGGTCACATAGGGCACAGCACCCGGTTGCCTGGCAGTCACTGGTCACACACTGTACGTCCCACTCTCCCTGGTCTCCACAGATGCGGCGGGTGACGGCGGACACTTGTCCGTGTGGCACGGCTCTGCACAGATCTGCACTCCCTGGCTTGGCTTCACACGGCTCTGCACTCTCTGCACAGCGGTCTATGTCTCTCTCATTGGGTGAAGCACTGCCTGTCACTGCCCCAGACTTCTCTTGGGGGAAAGGCAGGGTGCGCCGCTCACCGTTCTCCTGGCTGCTCTCAGCGCAGCCCTCTGCACTCCAGTCTGCCGGTGCCAGCTTCTGCCACTTCACGCACTTTTCCCCTTTATCCTGCTGACGTTGCACGCTATTTTCAGCTTCCTCCCGCACTCCTGTCACTCCAGGAAGCCCCATCTCCATCCAGCTTCCCCCAGACGGCAGGGGAAGCTCCTCCTCCCTAATCCTTCCTCCCGGGGACAGAGGATGCATTCTCTCAAGTTCTGGACCCAGCATGCAGGTACCTGTGTTCCGGTCCACCTCCTTACACGTTGTAAGCTTATGAATTACAAACTTTCTTCCAACTCAAACTATATTTGTCAGGTCACAGAGAAGCAATTATTCTGACTATGCTTGCTTAAGCATTTGACTTCGAAGAGTGTTGGTAAGTAGGTAAGAAAATGCTCAAAGGAAATATAAAAAAAAAAAAACATTTAAGCGAGAAATAGTACCCCACTGCAGAACTTCTATCGGATTAATCAAAACATGGATTTTTATATTTCCTTGAAGCACTGACCGGCCGACTATTTCTTATTTTTATGACGCTGCCATATGTTTTTTTTGCTATTTATATGGACATAGGGAACAAAGGCATCCCTAGATTGTAATTAATGAATGGACTGATCTTAGTAACATCAGTACCAAATAAAAAGAGCAAGGTCTTCCAGTTTGTAAGAAGTCACTTCTAAGTACACCCTAAATATACAGTACAGTGGGTACAGAAAGTATTCAGACCCCTTTAAACTTTTCACTCTTTGTTTCATTGCAGCCATTTGGTAAATTCAAAAAAGTTCATTTTTTTCTCATTAAAACCCCATCTTGTCTGAAAAAAACCAGAAATGTAGAACTTTTTGCAAACATATTAAAAAAGAAAAACTGAAATATCACATGATCATAAGTATTCCGACCCTTTTCTCAGAAACTCATATTTAAGTCACATGCTGTCCATTTCCTTGTGATCCTCCTTGAGATAGTTCTACTCCTTCATTGGAGTCCAACTGTGTTTAATTAAACTGATAGGACTTGATTTGTGAAGGCACACACCTGTCTATATAAGACCTCACAGCTCACAGTGCATGTCAGACCAAATGAGAATCATGAGGTTAACCCCTTCCTGACATCCGACGTACTATCCCGTCCATGGGACCCGGGACCCTATGCCCATGGACGGGATAGCACGTCTACCGCGATCAGCGGCGCCCACGTGGTGAACGCCGCTGATCGCGGCCGGGTGTCAGCTGATTATCACAGCTGACACCCGGCACAATGTGTCAGGGGCGGTCACGGACCGCCCCCGACACGATAACCCCTTGCACACCACGATCAAACAAGATCGCGGTGTACCTGGAGTTAAAGGGAAGCATCGGCAGGGAGGGCGCTCCCTCCGTGCTTCCCTGAGCCCCCCACGGCAGCGCAATGTGCAGCGCTGCTGCGGGGGGCTCCTTTCCTCCAGGCCCCCGAATCCAAGATGGCGACGGGGGCCTTCGGGGGCCTGCAGGAAGCTGGTTTCCTCAGTGCCTGCAAAGCGCAGGCAAGAGGAAGTCTTCTTCAATGCCTGTGACAGATTGCTGATCTGTCACAGTGATCTGTGATGTGACAGATCAGCGATCTGTCACAGGACAGTGATGTCCCACCTGTGACTATTTAATAAAGTTAAAAAAAAAATAAAAAAAAGTGTTAAAAATAATTTTAAAAAAATCGCCAAATAAATTAGAAAAAAAAAAAATATTCCCCCAAATAAATCCATTTTTTGGAAATAAAGAAAAACAAAACAATAAAAGTACACATATTAGGTATCGCCGCGTCCGTAACGACCCGCCCTATGAAACTGTCCCATTAGTTAACCCCTTTAGCGAACCCCTTAAAAAATAAAAATAAAAAACGAAGCAAAAAATAATGATTTATTATCATACCGCCAAACAAAAAGTGTAATAACGCGCGATCAAAAAGACGCATATAAATATCCATGGTACCGCTGAAAACGTCATCTTGTCCCGCAAAAAACGAGCTGCCACACAGCATCATCAGCGAAAAAATACAAAAGTTATAGCTCGCAGAATAAAGCGATGCAAAAATAATTATTTTTCATATAAAATAGTTTTCATTGCATAAAACCGACAAAACATAAAAAAACGACCTAAATGAGGTATCGCTGTAACCGTACTGACCCGAAGAATAAAACCGCTTTATCAATTTTACCGCACGCGGAACGGTGTAAACGCACTCCTCCAAAAGAAATTCATGAAACGCTGGTTTTTGTTCATTCTGCGTCCCAAAAATCGGAATAAAAAGCGATCAAAACATGTCACGTGCCTGAAAATAGTACCAATAAAAACGTCAACTCGTCCCGCAAAAAATAAGACCTCACATGACTCGGTGGGTCAAAATACGGAAAAATTATAGCTCTCAATATGTGGTGATGCAAAAACTATTTTTACAATAAAAAGCGTCTTTTAGCGTGCGACAGCTGGCAAAAATAAAAACCGCCATAAATAGTAAATCAAACCCCCCGTTATCACCCCCTTAGTTAGGGAAAAATAATAAAATTAAAAAAATGTATTTATTTCCATTTTTCCATTAGGGTTAGGGTTAGGGCTAGGGTTAGGGCTAGGGTTAGGGTTAGGGCTAGGGTTAGGGTTAGGGCTAGAGTTAGGGCTTGGGTTAGGGCTAGGGTTAGGGCTGAGATTAGGGTTAGGGGTGTGTTGGGGTTCAGGTTGGAGTTAGAATTGGGGGTTTCCACTGTTTGGGCACATCAGGGGCTCTCCAAATGCAACATTGCATCTGATCTCAATTCCAGCCAATTCTGAGTTGAAAAAGTCATATGGTGCTCCTTCCCTTCCAAGCTCTGCCATGCCCCCAAACAGTGTTTTACCCCCACATGTAGGGTATCAGCCTACTCAGGACAAATTGCAAAACAATTTTTGGGTCCAATTTCTCCTGTTACCCTTAGGAAAATAAAAAATTGGGGGCAAAAATATCATTTTTGTGGAAAAAAATGATTTTTTTATTTTCACATCCGAGCGTTATAAACTTCTGTGAAGCACTTGGGGGTTCAAAGTGCTCACCACACATCTAGATAAGTTCCGTGGGGGGGTCTAGTGTCCAAAATGGGGTCACTTGTGGGGAGTTTCAATAGTTTAGGTAAATCAGGGGCTCTCCAAACGCACATGACACCCGCAGACCATTCCATCAAAGTCTGCATTCCAAAATGGCACTGCTTCCCTTCCGAGCCCCGACGTGTGTCCATACAGTAGTTTTCTCCCACATATGGGGTGTCAGCGTACTCATGACAAATTGGACAACAACTTTTGCGGTCCAATTTCTCCTGTTACCCTTGGGAAAATGTAAAAATTGGGGACTAATTGATCATGTTTGTGGAAAAAATACGATTTTTTTATTTTCATGCCCAGGCATTATAAACTTCTGTGAAGCCCTTGGGGGTTCAAAGTGCTCACCACACATCTAGATAAGTTCCTTAGGGGTTCTCGTTTCCAAAATGGGGTCATTTGTGGGTGTTTCCACTGTTAGGTACATTAGTGGCTCTCCAAAGGCAACATGACACCCGCAGACCATTCCATCAAAGTCTGCATTCCAAAACGTCACTACTTCCCTTCCGAGCCCTGACGTGTGTCCATACAGTAGTTTTCTCCCACATATGGGGTGTCAGCTTACTCAGGACAAATTGGACAACAACTTTTGGGGTTCAATTTCTCCTGTTACCCTTGGGAAAATAAAAAAATTGGGGAATAATTGATCATGTTTGTGGAAAAAATACGATTTTTTTATTTTCATGCCCGGCATTATAAACTTCTGTGAAACCCTTGGGGGTTCAAAGTGCTCACCTCACATCTAGATAAGTTCCTTAGGGGGTCTAGTTTTCAAAATGGGGTCATTTGTGGGGGGTTTCCACTGTTTAGGTACATTAGGGGCTCTCCAAAGGCAACATGACACCCGCAGACCATTCCATCAATGTCTGCATTCCAAAACGTCACTACTTCCCTTCCGATCCCCGACGTGTGCCCATACAGTAGTTTTCTCCCACATATGGGGTATCAGCATACTCAGGACAAATTGGACAACTTTTGTGGTCCAATTTCTCCTGTTACCCTTGGGAAAATAAAAAAATGGTGACTAAAAGATCATGTTTGTGGAAAAAATATGAATTTTTTATTTTCACGCCCGGGCGTTATAAACTTCTGTGAAGCACTGGGGGGTTCAAAGTGCTCACCACACATCTAGATAAGTTCCTTGGGGGGTCTAGTTTACAAAATGGTGTCATTTGTGGGGGGTTTCCACTGTTTAGGTACATCAGGGGTTTTCCAATCGCGACATGGTGTCCGATCTCAATTCCAGCCAAAAACGTCAAATGGCGCTGCTTCCCTTCCGAGCTCTGCCATGCGCCCAAAGAGTGGTTTACCCCCACATGTGGGGTATCAGCTTACTCAGGACAAATTGCACAATAACTATTAGGGTGCTGTTACCCTTGGAAAAATAAGAATTGAGGGTGAAAAGATCATTTTTGTGGAAAAAATATGATTTTTTAATTGTACGGCTTTATGTTATAAACTTCTGTGAAGCCCTTGGGGGTTCAAAGTTCTCACCACACATCTAGATAAGTTCCTTAGGGCGTCTAGTTTCCAAAATGGTGCCATTTGTGGGGGGTTTCCACTGTTTAGGTATATCAGGGGTTTTCCAATCGCGACATGGTGTCCGATCTCAATTCCAGCCAAAAACGTCAAATGGCGCTGCTTCCATTCCGAGCTCTGCCATGCGCCCAAATAGTGGTTTACCCCCACATGTGGGGTATCAGCGTACTCAGGACAAATTGCACAATAACTTTTAGGGTGCTGTTACCCTTGGAAAAATAAGAATTGAGGGTGAAAAGATCATTTTTGTGGAAAAAATATGATTTTTTAATTGTACGGCTTTATGTTATAAACTTCTGTGAAGCCCTTGGGGGTTCAAAGTTCTCACCACACATCTAGATAAGTTCCTTAGGGGGTCTAGTTTCCAAAATGGTGTCATTTGTGGGGGGTTTCCACTGTTTTGGTACATCAGGGGTTTTCCAATCGCGACATGATGTCCGATCTCAATTCCAGCCAAAAACGTCAAATGGCGCTGCTTCCCTTCCGAGCTCTGCCATGCACCCAAATAGTGGTTTACCCCCACATGTGGGGTATCAGCATACTCAGGACAAATTGCACAATAACTTTTAGGGTCCTTTTACCCTTGGGAAAATAAAAATTGGGGTGAAAAGATCATTTTTGTGGAAAAAATATGATTTTTTAATTGTACCGCTGTACGTTATAAACTTCTGTAAAGCCCTTGTGGGTTCAAAGTTCTCACCACATATCTAGCTAAGTTCCTTGGGGGGTCTAGTTTCCAAAATGGGGTCACTTGTAGGGGGTTTCCACTGTTTAGGTACATCAGGGACTCTCCAAACGTGACATGGCGTCCGATCTGAATTCCAGCCAATTTTGCATTGAAAAAGTCAAACGGCGCTCCTTCCATTCTGAGCTCTGCCATGCGCCGAAACAGTCGTTCCCCCCCACAAATCAGGTATCAGAGTACTCAGGACAAATTGCACAATAACTTTTGATGTCCAATTTCTCCTGTTACCCTTGGTAAAATAAAAAAAATTGAACCTGAAGTATTTTTTTTGTGAAAAAAAGTTAGATGTTCATTTTTTTTAAATATTCAAAAAAATTCCTGTGACGCACCTAAAGGGTTAATAAACTTCTTGAATGTGGTTTTGAGCACCTTAAGGGGTTCAGTTTTTAGAATGGTGTCACTTTTGGGTATTTTCTATCATATAGACCCCTCAAAGTGGCTTCAAATGTGATGTGGTCCTAAAAATAAAATGGTGTTGTAAAAATGAGAAATCGCTGGTCAACTTTTAACCCTTATAACTTCCTAACAAAAAAAAATTTTGGTTCCAAAATTGTGCTGATGTAAAGTAAACATGTGGGAAATGTTAGTTATCAAGTTTTTTGTGTGCTGTATCTCTGTGATTTAAGGGCATAAAAATTAAAAGTTGGAAAATTGCAAAATTTTCAAAATTTTTGCCAAATTTCCGTTTTTTTCACAGATAAACGCAAGTTATTTGAATGAAATTTTACCACTAACATGAAGTACAATATGTCACGAGAAAACAGTGTCAGAATCATCGGGATCCATGGAAGCGTTCCAGAGTTATGACCTCATAAAGGTACAGTGGTCAGAATTGTAAAAATTGGCCCGGTCATGAACGTGCAAACCACCCTTGGGGGTGAAGGGGTTAAAGGAACTTGCCAAGGAGCTCAGAGACAGAATTGTGGCAAGGCACAGATCTGGCCAAGGTTACAAAAGAATTTCTGCAGTGCTCAAGGTTCCTAAGAGCACAGTGGCCTCCATAATCATTAAATGGAAGAAGTTTGGGACCACCAGATGTCTTCCTACACCTGGCCGTTCAGCGAAACTGAGCAATCGTGGGAGAACCTTAGTGAGAGAGGTAAACAAGAACACCAAGATCACTGTGGCTGAGCTCCACAGATGCAGTAGGGAGATGGGAGAAAGTTCCACAGTCAACTATCACTGCAGCCCTCTACCAGTCGGGCCTTTATGGCAGAGTGGCCCAATGGAAGCATCTCCTCAGTGCCAGACATATTAAAGCCCGCAGAGTTTGCTAAAAACCACAAGAAGACTCCCAGACTATGAGTAATAAGATTTTCAGTTCTGATGAGACGAAGGTAGAACTTTTTGGTGATAATTCTAAGCGGTATGTGTGGAGAAAACCAGGCACTGCTCATCACCTGCCCAAAACAATCCCAACAGTGAAACATGGTGGTAGCAGCATCATGCTATGGGGGTGTTTTTCAGGTGCATGGACAGGATGACTGGTTACAATTGAAGGAAACATGAATGCAACCAAGTACAGAGATATCCTGGATGAAAACCTCTTCCGGAGTGCTCTAGACATCAGACTTGGCAGAAGGTTCACAAGAGATTGTCCCTAAGCACACAGCAAAAAGAACAAAGGAGTGGCTTCAGAACAACTCTGTGATCATTTTTGACTGGCCGAGCCAGAGCCCTGACCTAAACCCAATTGAGCATCTCTGGAGAGATCTGAAAATGGCTGTCCACCAATGTTCACCATCCAACCTGATGGAACTGGAGAGGATCTTCAAGGAAGAAAGGCAGAGGATCCCCCAATCCAGGTGTGAAAAACTTGTTGCATCATTCCCAATAAGACTCATGGCTGTACTAGCTCAAAAGGTGCTTCTACTCAATACTGAGCAAAGGGTCTGAATACTTATGACCATGTGATACTTCAGTTTTTCTTTTTTAATAAATTTGCAAAAATTTCTACATTTTTTTTCAGTCAAGAAGGGGTGCAGAGTTTACATTAATGAGAAAAAAATGAACTTTTTTGAATTTACCAAATGGCTGCAATGAAACAAAGAGTGAAAAATTTAAAGGGATCTGAATACTTTCCGTACCCACTGTACCCACCCCATATATTTAATTTGGGGTCACACTTGCGGGTGTAATGCAAGAAACTCTCACAAGTCTCTCTCATCAATACCTGGCACTGCCGCTGGCACTCGGGACCGGAGTGTGTGGCTGCATAGAAATATTTGCATACAAGAGAAAAGTGAACTGCACTAAAGATAATGTGTGTCCACAATGGAAGTAAAATGGCCTTTTGTTTGACTGAATATTGTCAGCTTTGCAAAAGATTTGCTCAGCACAGAAATTACATGTAAGTATAATTCTTGACAAAGGAAAAAAAGAACGTGGCACTCACCACGTTTGCAGTATTTCTCAAAAATCCTTTATTTCATCTATGGTGCATTCATTTGAGTGCGGGATTCAGGCTTGTGGAGGAATGCGGGGAGTGCAGAGGAGGACGATGGCAGTTTCACGTGCTACTGTGGCACCCCAGGAGTTCAGTTGCCACAATGGCCTTGCCTCCCTCCAGGGGGGAGTGAAGTCATTCCTGGAAGCAAAGAAGGGATCCCCTTTATCGGGTAGTTCCAGCATACAACACAGTTCCTGTTCCAGGCCAGCAGAGGGAACTCTAAACCAGACTTCAGGGGAGCTGCTCTCTCTGGTCAGAAGCAGGAAGTTAGAGCCTGAACAGGGTGACAACAGGATGTGTGGAGAGAAGCCATAGTGGAGCTCACCCCCAGGCTTGAGCGACAGAGACCGGACCCCAGAGTCCAAGGCTGTGTGGGTGCTAAAGTCCCCACAGCAGAATCCAGAAGACCACAGATCCTCTGTCCCCATCTGAGACTTGACGACACAGCAGCACGTGTGAGCCAGAGATGCCAGATAGGAGCAATCCCTAAAGCAGGCTACAACTGCCTGTTATGTGAGTGGAGTTCTACCTAAGTAGCAGACATAGAGAGGAACTTGAATAGAGTTAACAGCAGAAAGTACCTGTTAGGTGTCGGATTCCTGGCACTGTACAGCGGGAGTCCAGAGCCAGACATCCTGCAGTCTCCCATTCTTCCCCAACCGCTCCAGGTGTTGCTCAGCAAACATGGCGAGCCAGGCTTGCTGCTCAGACTCGCTCTGACAGCCTGGATGTTGCTGCCACCTCTGGTGCAGTAATAGCAGTGCAACCTGCTCTGTAGGGAACTGCTCCTGAGGCTAAGTCCTCATGCCGTGCTACTGGGCATGCCCACAACTTGACCTCTCACTGGAGAGCAGGGGTCACATGCTCAGGTCCTACGTCGGATCTGATTGGTCCTTCCCAAGCTAATGGAAGGTCCCGGAAGTGCATCGCTATAAAAAGCCCGCATGGCGGCTCGGCGATGCGCTAGTGTAGCATATTATGCTGTGTGTGTATGGTGATGGATGTGTGGACTGGTGACTGACGCATTATGAAACCCCTTCCCTTGGATATTACGAATGGTGACAGAGAGTTGGATAGTCAGTCTCAGCCTGTGGCAAGCTACACGCCACCTGATCCTCGCCTACACTAGCGTCCGTTGGCGCCTGTGTCTCAGCGCCGACGTCTGCGGCTTTACCTGCCGCTGCGCTGCACTAACCGCAGCTACTCTTGGGTGCTGTCGCGACGCCACACGCCGGCCTCTGTGACATTAACAGAGCCGCGTCTCGGCATCACATTGTTCCTTGTGACTCTGTGCCAGAACAGAGCCGTCCTTAGCGTTCGGGTGACGTTAACCCGAGCGCAGCACCTCATTGATTAGGTGCATCTGCCATTGTTCGGCAGCGGTCTTGTCACCTACCGCACGGTGGACTCCAGGCGGCGAACGCACCTCCTGTTATTTTATATTTGGTGCATTCCGCCGTCCTAACATTACACTAGCGCCAAGCTTCTCCCCTGGCGACATGGTGTGGCTCTCCACCCGGAACATTAAATTGCTGGTCGAGTCTCCCAAGTTCGCACCACGATACATTGGACCATTCAAGGTCCTCGAGCGACTTAGCTCAGTGGTCTGCCGCCTGGCTCTTCCTCCACATTTGGCCATATCGGACGTGTTTCATGTGTCCCTCCTCAAACCAGTTCACATGGTCCGGTTTTCTGAGCCATCCACCGGTTCATCAGACTTATCGTCTGACGAGTATGAGGTTAACGCCATCGTGGGGCGCAGGTTTGTCCATGGCAAAAAGTTCTATTTGGTGGACTGGAAGGGTCATGGTCCCGAGGCTCGGACCCGGTGGAGAACATTCATGCACCGCTCCTGGTCGCGGCTTTTGAGCACAGTGAGGCTCAGAGGGGAGGGGACCCTGGGGGGGGTAATGTTAGGTGTCAGATTCCTGGCACTGCACAGCGGGAGTCCAGAGCCAGACATCCTGCGGTCTCCCATTCTTCCCCGACCGCTCCGGGTGTTGCTCAGCAAACGCGGCAAGCCAGGCTTGCTGCTCAGACTCGCTCTGACAGCCTGGATGTTGCTGCCACCTCTGGTGCAGTAATAGCAGCGCAACCTGCTCTGCAGGGAACTGCTCCTGAGGCTAAGTCCTCATGCCGTGCTACTGGGCATGCCCACAACTTGACCTCTCACTGGAGAGCAGGGGTCACATGCTCAGGTCCTACGTCGGATCTGATTGGTCCTTCCCAAGCTAATGGAAGGTCCCGGAAGTGCATCGCTATAAAAAGCCCACATGGCGGCTCGGCAATGCACTAGTGTAGCATATTATGCTGTGTGTGTATGGTGATGGATGTGTGGACTGGTGACTGACGCATTATGAAACCCCTTCCCTTGGATATTACGAATGGTGACAGAGAGTTGGATAGTCAGTCTCAGCCTGTGGCAAGCTACACGCCACGTGATCCTCGCCTACACTAGCGTCTGTCGGCGCCTGTGTCTCAGCGCCGACGTCTGCGGCTTTACCTGCCGCTGCGCTGCACTAACCGCAGGTACTCTTGGTCACTGTGCTCCACTAACGCTTCAATGGGTCCAGGGCCGTCATCCTCCTCAGCACTCCCCCTTTCCTCCACAAGCCTGAATCCCACACTCAAATGCCTGCACCATAGGTGAAATAAAGAATTTTTTAGAAATAGAATTAAGAAATTCTTGCAGCCGCACACTCCGATCCCGAGTGCCGGGTCTTGATGCGCGAGTTTCTCGCATTGCACATGCAAATGTGACCCCGGCCTTAGACATATATACATAATAATTGTTAAAAATTGAAAGCATATCCGTTCTTACCTTTGCTTGCACATTTTCATAGGATGCTGAACTCACCAATGAAAAACAAATGAGGAAAACATCCTACAGAATAAAAAAAATAAAGCACATGAACCACGATTTACTTTAATCTCAGAATTTCTGTAGGATCTGAAATAATGTGTAGGAATTGTACACACCTAGATTATCACTTCAGAGGTTGGCTAACCTAACCTAATGTTACTGGGTCACAGACCTCCTTTAAGATGACAAATGAGCATTTTATAACATTGTGCGGACTTGACAATTCCTTCTTAAATGGTCAAAATAGCTTCTTCTGCTGATACGCCATTTCCTAACAGCTCTATGGAGAGTTATTCTTTAGGTAACACCATATTCTTCGAGAAGAATTATAACCATAAATACACCATTAATTGTACATTTAAAAATTGAAAAAAAGCAAAATAAAGTAGAATTTTTCAGTATGGTTGAATCATGCATGTAACTTTTAATAGTAGGGACCGACAAGAAATATTTCCTTTGGTTTGCATGAGAAAAAAAACCTTTCTACAAATTTATCTTTTTAATGACTACAATGTGATTGTGCTATATTCTATCCCCTTACCGTATGGGGGTAAGAAAGTGGCCTCAGACGATCATAGTCTTCCTGTCCCGCTGTGTCCCATAGTCCCAGATTCACTGGCTTACTGTCCACCATGACATTAGCTGTATAGTTGTCAAACCTGTTAAAAATAGCAATAGTAAAAGTATTTTTTTCTTGATGATCCCATCACGCTATTATACAGTGATTTTGGTGCCAACGATGTCTGAACGGTTCTATATTAAGTTTATGGTGCTTATTAAGAATATTTCTTTGGTTTTGCCAGATTGGCTCTAGTTTGAGATATTTAACACCTTCATGACCGAGGTATTTTTGGTTTTGCGTTTTCCTTTTTTGCTACCCTTCTTCCTAGAGCCTTAACTTTAATATTTTTCCGTCAATATGGCCATGTGAGGGTTTGTTTTTTGCTGGAAGAGTTGTACTTTTGAATGACATCATTGGTTTTAACATATCATGTCCTGGAGAACGGGAAAAAAATTCCAAGTGCGGTGAAATTGCAAAAAAGTGCAATCCCACACTCGTTTTTTGTTTGGCTTTTTTACTAGACTCACTAAATGCTAAAACTGACCTGCCATTATGATTCTCCAGTTCATAGACACCAGCATATCTAGGTTTTTTTTTTGCATCCAGATTCACATTTAGAAATTACAGAAATCAATGAATTTAACGGCTCACTCAGATGTCAATGATGTTTCTTGTACGAATAAAACTGACCAATTTCCATCAGTATTTTGGATCAGATTCGACAGAGTTTGGACAGAGTGCCAGTTTTTACCATCAGAGCTTCATGAGTTTTTCTTGGCTTCAAAAATCAACAATCTGATGGAAGCTTCGCAGATGGCGTCAGAGTGCTGTTCGATTTTTTCACAAACCCATAGACTTTCATTGGTGAGTTTGATCCTTGAACCGGACAAAAATCAGACGTTTCCCTGTTTTCATGCAGAAATGGGAACTGCCCCACAGGATATAATAGGTACGAGTTCTATCTGTGAAAATCGTGACAAACTGGCTTCTGAATAAGCCTTAGGGAAAAAATTAGATATAAATAAATCTATTATAAGGCCATGAAAGAGCTACTTTTTTACTGTGATTATGTCAGTAAAACCCATCTAAAAACTGCATTCATTTTTACCTTTCCATCACCCAGGTGTAATTTTGCTTTGTGTGATGTATTGCTTTATCACACAGTAAAAATGACGGTCAAATATCACTGCAAATATATTTCTGCGACAGAACGTTATTGAAAGAAGTCAGAAAAGCCATTTTCTTCCGGCATTTACAGTCAGTTTCTGATTACAGCTTTTTGGCGCAGTGGATGATACACTTCTGCAAAATTATACACTACGTTTTTCGGTATCTTACATTTACTCGCAATGGAGGCCATAGATAAACGCTGAAAATACAGATGACACAAAACTGCGCCTAACACATGACATGGGGAGATTATACTGTTTTTCCAGGTTGCCGCCGAAATATATAAGCTCCATTAATCAGTAGTATCACAGCCATCTCCACCTTGTATCAGGAAGATATATCTGCATGCAATAGCATAGCGTGTATTCCCGGCACTTGGGAAACGGCATGTATCTTCCCCCTTTACACTATAGCACTACCTGAGTGTCTTCCAACAGCTGAGTATTAAACCCGCTACCCCCTAAGCCCATGTATTGTATTTTAATGAAATAGTTTGCCCTTTGACTTTCTATTTTATTTCTACTTTTTGCTGAAATTCAGTATGAAACTTTAGAAAATGAAAGTTAAAAATTGGTAGAATATATTTTTTAATTTTTGTAGCCACAATTTATATAACTCTTTTCTAACCCTAAACCTAGCCCTAACCCTATTCCTAAACCTAGCCCTAGTCTTTACCCTAAACCTATCTCTAACCCTAAACCTAGCCCTAACCCTAAACCTAGCTATGGCACCGCAGAGTCCGATTGCCACGCTGACCTTGCTGAAGCCCCCATAGTGCAGCAAGATTCAGCTGTGGCCGCAGCCACAGTCTCCATAATGCCGCTATCAATGCCATATATACCAGGAGCGGCTTGGTTGTTGCAGTACTCAAGGGAGTCGCACACCCTGAGCGATTTTAAGGAAAGACTATGTAGTTTGATTAAAGTGTACCCCCTTGTCTGAAAGTCAAAAAGTCAGCATCCTCATTGGTCACTTAACTGGTGCTGCCCAGAGGGAAGTAAAGTCCTGGCTGGACACTAATAAAGGAACTGTCAAACAAATCTTGGTCAGACTGAAGGACACTTTTGACACCTGCACTGCAGCAGAGATAAAAATGAGATTCTTTGGGTGCAAACAGAGGATGCAGGACAGTAGACGGGACTATGCCCTTAACCTTCAGGAGGCACTGCGGGCCGTAAAGCAGGTTTACCCTGACAGCATGCAAGAAGAAGACAGATTGCTAACGGAGCAGTTTATAGAGGGACTCCTGTCTAACAATCAAAGAACACAGCTGCACATATTGGCCCTACAAGATCCTGACCTGGACTTTGCACACTTTAAGGATAGGGCGATCCAGGTGCTGCGTGAACCAAATCCTAGTAGCAGAGAGCCCCCTAGGTGCTCAGCAATTACATACCAATAGGAGGCAACATCCTTTGCCCAAACCACTATTGAGACTGACATGCCGACCCAAGATGATGCCTCTGTTGCAGACCTACGTCTCCAAGTCCAGGAACTGACCAAAAGTGTGGCTGCACTCACAAAAACTATGCAGTCCATACAAGTGGCTCCAAAGAAGAAGATCCAGCTGGCCTTCAGTTCAGATGATGTCCCGTGGCGACAGCAGAGGAGAATCCCACCGACCAGAGGGAGAGATAGCGATTGGTACGACGAGAATGGACAGCCCATCTGTTGCCGCCTCAACAAGGCGGGACACATAGCAAGATTCTGTTATTTAGACAAGCAACCCCTGGTGCAAAGGGCCAACACCCAGGAGTGAGACGACCAGGCCCACCAAGTTGGCGAGACAAGTATGTAGAAGGACGGCCGTTCCTACCCGTCGTGATTGATGGATTCCCGATGAACGCTTTACTGGACAACGGCTCCCAGGTGACAACGATACCATATGTCCTCTTTAAGTGGTACTGGGCTGATTCAGACATTACTCACAGCCCAGTTAAAGACCTTGCCATCCTTGCTAGCAAGGATCAGCCCTTGCCTCAGATGGGATATAAAGAGGTGACCATCAAGATTGGCCGAGTAGAATTGCAGTCATAAGGTTTGATTATAGTTGATATTGACAAACGAGAATGTCATCCTATGATTACTTTTACATTTACTAATGTAATTGAAAATTGTCTTGGAGAAATTATTGTTTTGTTACAACAGGTAGCTGAGACCACCAGCTCCAGTCAGCAGCGGGTCCTGCAAAAGGAGATAAGAGCCCTGATGCAGAGACAACAGGTAGAGCTGTCTGGTGGAGAAGTCGGCAGTGTCAGAGTAAGTGATCCTTTCCCAATTGCAATACCTTCCAGAAGTGAAATGTTAATTTGATGTTGGGCAGCAATAGGCCTCAGGGGCCACGATTACCAAGCCCTGGTAAAACCCATGTACTCTGATAGTAGGCCCACATCCTGACAGCCAGAGGGGTTGTTGACGTCTGCAATACGCATCTTGAATTGTGGGGAGAGGTCCATTTACCCCGGTATGCCACCCTTGCTAATCAGTTCACTGTCAGTAACAATGCAATAGAGGCTGCAGAACCCTTGTTCCGTCAGACCAGGTGGAAGATAATGACTCTGAAGGGCAGCTGGGGGATTGGTGTCAGCAGCTATACGTGGGCACTGACTCCACCCCTTCGCACCAAAAGCATGTGGCTTATCGAGTAGCTCAAGAATTTGAACGGGTCTTCAGCAAACATCCTTTAGACTTTGGGCAGGAAAAAGGGGTCCAACACCATATCCCCACCAAAGATCATCAGCCCATTAAAGAGAGATACCGGCCTGTACCCCCAGCACACTATCAATGTGCCAAAAGTATGTTACGGAAGATGAAGGAGGCTGGGGTAATGAGATAGTTGTATTGCCTGGGCAGCTCCATTAGTCCTCGTTAAAAAGAAAGATATACTATGAGAATATGTGTAGACTACAGGCGGATTAACAGCATTACAGATAAGGACATCTACCCGTTAACTAGAATTGAGGAATCACTAGCTGCACTGAGAACCGCTAACTATTTCTCTACCTTAGATCTCACCAGTCGGTATTGGTAGGTTCCCGTGGCAGAGGCAGAGAAAGAGAAGACAGCATTTATAACACCAATGGGCAACTGCGAGTTTAACTACATGCCGTTCAGTCTCAGCAACGCGCCGGTTAATGGAATGCTTCCGGGACATAAAAACTTTGAAACCGTTCTGCTGTACCTGGATGACATCATCATCTTCTCCAAAACCTATGAAGGCCACTTGGAGCATCTAGCCAAGATATTCGAAGCCCTGTCCAACTCTGGCCTGAAAGTAAAGCTGTCCAAATGTCACCTTTTGAAGCCCAAGGTGCAGTACCTAGGCCATATGGTAAGTGCGGAAGGTGTGGCACCAGACCCTGACAAAGTTACTGTTATACAGGACTGGCAAAAACCCAGCACCATTCATGAAGTAAGGCAGTTTCTTGGGTTTGTACTACTGAAGATTTATCAAGGACTTCACCAAAATAGCTGCACCCCTGCAAGATATTCTAGTGAGCCAATCCAAGAAGGCCAAGAACAAGAGTCTTCCGTTTGAGTGGAACAAAAGTATAGAAGAGTCCTTCAACAGGTTGCAATTGGCCATCACGGGAGATGAGGTCCTAACCTACCCTGACTATGACTAACCATTTGGACTTTAAACTGATGCCAGCAATGTGGGATTGGGAGCAGTGCTGTCACAAGTGCAGAAAGGCAGAGAGAGAGAGAGAGTGATTGCCTACATCAGCAGAAAGCTTCGTCCCACTGAAAGGAACCCAGACAATAACTCAGTGCTTCAAGCACTACCTGGCTTCAGTGAAGTTTACCATCTACGCGGACAATAATCCATTAACCCACCTTGAAACAGCAAAGCTAGGTGCACTTGAGCAGCGATGGGTGGCCCGGCTGCCCAACTAAGAGTTTACCATCAAGTACCGAGCGGGACATAAGAACGCTAATGCTGATGCTGTGTCCAGGATGCCAAATTCACCACATGGGGAGAAGATCCAGAAGAACGCAAAGAAAATCGAGTTACCAGCCTTCCACCATCCAGCTGTGGACCAGCATTCCAAAGGGGTGAGGAATATGCGCTATATCATACGAGAGGCTATGTTGAACCCATTACGCCATCATGAGTGGGCAGGTACGCAAGATAGTAACCCAGCCGTTCACCTAGTAAAGGAGTTGCTGACACAAGCTGATTCACACACTTGTCCAGGTGCTCTACAGGAAGCACAGCAGTAATGGAAGGAGAGAGGCAAGCTGTTCATCTATGAGGGTAAGCTATGTCAGAGGAGCATCAACTCGCGCACATACGAACTGGTCTGGCAGGTCGTAGTCCCGAAGCGGGATGCGCCAATGGTCTTGGAGGCATACCACGATGGAGCAGTACACTTCGGGTGGAAGAAGTTGGAGGTCCTACTTCATGAAGGATTCTACTGGGTTGGAATGAGGAGAGCCATTGAGAAGTGGTGCCGAGAATGTGGCCCATGCAACCTGCGCAGGAAAGACCATAACAGCCAGCGAGCCCCATTACAGCCAATCATCATGAAGCAGCCGCTTGAACTGGTAGCCTTGGATCACGTGAAGTTAACTCCGAGTAGGACTGGCTACACCTACGCTCTGACCATCGTTGACCATTACTCAAGGTTCTTGGTAGTCATGCCTGTCAAAGACCAAACAGCGAAGACAGCAGCCAAGGCATTTCAACAACACTTTTGTCAACCACACGGTTACCCTGAACAAGTGCTCACTAACCAAGGTCCAGCCTTTGAGGCAGAAGTGTTCCAGGAGTTCAGTAGCATGTACGGTTGCAAGAAAATCGAGACAATGCTGTACTATCCACAGACAAATGGCATGTGTGAGAAGATGAATCAGGTAGTAATTGACCTATTGAAGACCTTGCCTGTTATGAATGGGTAGCCGAAGAGGAAATAAAAAACAACACAAGCTAAGTGTCAGAAAACCAAAGAGGTTGGTAACTATGCAGACTGCAGACCCCTGATCCTAACACGCAACAGCAGCAGTCATGGAGTGTTCCTACGGTGGTCCTAGATGCCTCGTCATAACCGGAGAAACTAAATAAGCCTAAAGCAGGAAAAGGGGAAAACTAACTGCCCCAGAGCAGACCCCAAAGGAGAGACAGCCCCACACATGTATTGACGGTGAAAAAAGATAAAAACACAAACAAAGGCAGAAAAATAGGCTGAGCAAACAATGGGGCCAGACTAACTAGAAAGGACAGGAAAGGAAAGACACTGTCTGCAGTCTGCCAAAAAACCCTACAAAATGTCCAACACAACTGATAGCAAAATTAACCCTGAAGTCAACCCTGAAGTGGGTGGCACCATAATAACACCCCGACAGCAGGCGCGCTGTCTGGGTGATATGTTTGACTCCGATCTCTCATTCACCTCCCATATACAATCTCTTGCCCGCTCGTGCCGCTTACACCTAAAGAACATCTCTAGAATCCGCCCTTTTCTCACCATGGAAACAACAAAAACTCTCACTGTCGCCCTGATCCACTCTCGCCTGGACTACTGTAATGCTCTATTAATTGGCCTCCCTCTCACTCGACTCTCCCCTCTCCAGTCTATCCTTAATGCAGCAGCCAGGGTTGTCCATCTGGCTAATCGTTACTCAGACGTGTCCGCTCTTCGCCAGTCGTTACACTGGCTGCCAATTCATTACAGGGTACAATTCAAAGTACTTGTTCTCACCCACAAAGCTCTCCACAGTGCGGCACCCCCTTACATCTCCTCCCTCATTTCTGTCTATCGGCCTAACCGACCGCTGCGCTCTGCAAATGACTTTCGACTAACCTCTGCCCTAATCCGTACCTCCCACTCCCGACTCCAAGACTTCTCCCGTGCTGCGCCAATTCTCTGGAATGCTCTACCCCAAGATATTAGGACCATCCACAATTTGCATAGTTTTAGGCGCTCGCTCAAAACACATTTGTTCAGAGCGGCCTATCACATTCAGTAATCAAAGTCATGTTATGCTTGTGTGTGTGTGTGTAGCCCATTCACTATCTCCATCTAACCCCCACCCCCTGAAGATGGCTGGACCATCATTGTAAATACATCATTGTAAATACAAACCTGTGCTTTGTATCTCCCCCACCTCATTGTAGATTGTAAGCTCCCACGAGCAGGGTCGTCTTATTTCGCTTTAATTATTGTATTGTTAACGTTGTTACTTATGACTGTTGTGTTTCAAACTGTTCAACTGTAAAGCGCTGCGGAATATGTTGGCGCTATATAAATAAAGATTATTATTATTATTATTATTATTAAGTCACTAGACTTCTCCCACTATATCAGCACTCTGAAATATTCTGAGACAGAGCATAAAGAGGCCAATCTAATAAGGGACAAAAAAAAGGCAATTTGACAAATAAGAGTGGAAATTCAGCACAGCCCAGCCGGGCTGGCTGACCACACAAAAAACTGAAAAGACCAACAAGAGAAAGTGTGAACATTAGCAAAAAACAAACTTATTTTTAGAAGACTGGAACAGAGCTGAGTCCTAGACCTGAGAAACAGACTGAATCACCAGCAACAGGATAGGGCGTCGGCTGTCTTATATCCAGTCTGATACTCCAGAGATCCAATCACTATCTTCCTCACCAGGTGGCAGATCACTACCACTCAAACCAACCTCACCACGTCCCGTCACCACCAGAGGGAGAACGGAAGGGGAACTCTCAACTGGTGGAGCAGAAAATGAGCTCATAACACTTGCCTCTTGAAGAGCGAAACCAGTGGCCAGAGAAGTTGCCAGATCTGGTAGATCTATATAATCATATACTGGTAAACTCCACCAACTGCACTCCGGCCTACCTGATGAGGGTAAGACCTGGCAAGTTACCCATTGATTTGGATATGGGAGTCATAACACCTTAGATGACATCACCAGATGCAGACTGGGATACGGAGCGGCAACAACAATATCGCAAAGTGCAAG
The DNA here is from genome assembly GCF_039654945.1 of Dendrobates tinctorius. Lineage (NCBI taxonomy): Eukaryota > Metazoa > Chordata > Amphibia > Anura > Dendrobatidae > Dendrobates > Dendrobates tinctorius. Next base: position 30,187,203 of record NW_027361706.1, on the reverse strand, counting down.
AATGCGTAGACAAAAGTTTGTCCCAGGCAAGACAGAGGCAGGAAAGGAATTACAATCAACATGCCCCTGCAGTTCCCTTGACACCAGGAGAACAAGTACTCAAAAGAAAGAGATGATTTCACAAACTAGATGACCAGTGGGAGGCTGAGTCATACACCATTATACCTTCAGACTTTAATAACACCAAGGTATGCCTCATCAGCAAGGATGGAGAAGAAACCTTAGAGGCAGTCTCAAGAGATCATCTAGAAGTACCCTGATCAACTGAAAGCCAAAGAGGAAGTCCAAGACACCCCTCGGCATACAGTAGATGTGGAAGAGAAGATCCGTACTATCCCTGGAGAATTTCCTCAGTCGTGGTCACAAGTGAATCAGGCTATCATAGTACTAGTTCTAAACTTTCACCAGCCTACTGCGGATGAAGCAGAGACTCTTAATGAAATGGCTCCGGTAACAGATGCCACATCTGCATTGGAATGCGGAAAACTGCCCCCTGCTAGCGGCGAATCTGTCAGTTTCATGGTGAGTCTAAGAGTCAGGAGAAGGCAGTCCAGAATACCAATACTACACAGGTCCACTTATATGTATAATTGCAACCGTTAAGCATGAGAGCCTACAGGGACTAAAGGGGGTTTTACACACAGCGATATCGCTAGCAATATCGCTAAAACGTCACTGATTTTGTGATACTTACTGTCCATCGCTGATCACGCGAGATCGGGTGGCTCCATTTCTCGTCATCTGCTTCCTGATGGGCTTCCTGCTGTGTGAGACGAGCGACGCTGGACGCGGGCGGGAGGACGTCAGGATCGCTGTGTGTGAAAGGTAAGCATCGTCCGTTGCGTCGCTGCTGCATCGCTGTGAGATCTTCCTGTGTGGAAGCTCACTAGCGATCATTTAGCGATGCACCAGCGATCCTGACCGGGTTGTATCGCTGGTCGTATCGTTGGTGCATCGCTAAATGTAAAAGGACCTTTATTGTATGAACATTTTAAGTATTCATAATAACCAGTTGAAGGACAATTGGGCCACTGGACTATGTGTGGTCAGGACTTTATTTGTAAATAGTTATAGTTACCCCAACTTGGCCTTGAAAATAAGCCACCGGCGTGGCCGAAAAACCAGGCCCATCTACAGAGTGTAGCCATGCCCAGGGACAACACACAAAGTGGGCTAAGGCGGTTCCCACCAACCAAACCCCAGGTACAAGGACAAAGACAATTCTTGGACGACAGTGTAAAGACTGGTCGCTGCAGTAACTGTGTTATTTTTTTATGCTTTGATAATTTTTACATTTTTAAGACTTTGTAGGTTTTATTTTATTGTTGTTGTTAACAGTTCTTGTTATGTTACCTCAGTCTAGGAGTACTGAACTTCACTGGGGAGAATGTGGCACCCAGAGTCCAGATGCCACGGTGACATTGTCTCCCTCTAAGGGGTGATGTCATGCATGGAGGCAGGGGGGGTCATCATGCCAGGTAACACAGTGTACATGTCAATTCCTACTCCAGGCCTGAAAGGGGAGCTTCCTTATAAATTCTGGCCAGCAGGTGGGGTTAGTGAGTCAGAAAGAAGTCACCTGAGAGAGTAAACAGGAGAGCTGTCTTGGAAACGGGAGCCAGCTGGAGTTCCTGACAGGACAGTGAGAGAGGAGAGTTGGCAGTTGGTCTGTGGAGAGGGAAGGGGCAGGAGCAGAGACAAGAGCTCAGGGGAATAAAAACTGCATATAGCTCACCCCAGAGTGGAGCGTTTACAAAAAGGCATGCCAGAGTCCTTGGCTGGGTGGGTGCTGTATGACCTGACAGCCAAATCTGAAGGGCAGGGGACTGCAAGCTCCCTGACCACACTAAACAACTGAAGGCATGGCAGCAGACCAAGAGCCCGGGGCTAACAATGAAAATGACAGTGCCTGTGATATAGGCTCACGCTGTCTGCCATACAGGTTAGAAACCATCACGCAGGAGAGAGCCGCAGCTTATCTACAAGCAGCAGGGACCCGAAAAGAGAGCGCAGAAGGAAGGTCCCCATCCCTACCTGGCAGGGTGGATCCCCTGAATGCCTCCAGGCAAGCCAGCTCAATCCGTCATCTGTAATTGGTACCCCAGATTGCATCTACTTTCAAGTAAAAGGTAAAGAAAACTGCACCTCTCTGTGTCCTTCACTTATTCTCTGCACCCCAATGTTTACCACCATATGAACAATCAAATACATTTGTCCTGGAGCACTGCTCTACCCGTGGGGAGCTGAACCATCTTTGCTGCGTCACCATCAGCCCCAGTGGACCAAAACCACAGCGTCAGCCACCCATGGCCGAACACCACGGGTGGCGTCACGATTCAACACCACATAACTATCTTCTTATTTATGGCACGGCCAGGGACACAGAAATGGATCACGGCCCCATGACCTCCCCCATAGAATTGTCCGGTCCGATTCCGGGTACCCCACGGCCCAGGTGGCATGTCATAGCCCTAACCGTAAGCTTAGCCCTAACCTTAAACCTAGCCTTAACCGTAAACCTGTCCCTGACCCTAAATCTAGCCCTAACCCTAGTCCTAGCCCTAAACTAGATCTAGTTAAAGTTAGAAAAATGTAGAAAAATGTAGAAAATACCATAACTGTGGCAGAACTAAGGAAGTTAGGAGACCTTTTATATATTTTTCCAAAAACTTCAAGTTGTGCCTCTTGTTAACTCAGCAAACCTTAATGCAAAGCTGCCATGAACCACCCTGGAGTTTGTATAAGAAGTGACTTCCATCACCTCCATTACCGCTGATCACAGATGTTGTGTTTCTTAAGTGAATGAACAGCATATTCACCAACATACAAACCTTGGAAAGCTAAAAGGAAGGAATCATTAAAATATATGTAAGGGAGGGACAGAACTGTAGTTGTGACCTGAGATACTGTAACATCGATGTCCAGTCCTTCCCCTACAGAAAACTGTATTCTTCTATTCAGCATACCTGCATCTCCACATCCAGACTCCCCTGGGTACTTCCCAGGCAACGATGGTCCCTTCTTCAGGCAACCCCCAGTAGCGGAGACACAGTCCAGGTTAACTTGAACACTCTTTACTTACTTCACACGTTACATCCACAATTGGCACATCATAATATTCACTTGGGTCCTTATCCTTCCCTGCTTGGCTGTGACTTCTGTGCAGTACATGCCCGGACCGGACCATCCTAGACTGCTCCCCAGTACTTTCCTGGCCTGACCTCACCATGATGACAATTCCTTCTGCCTGTTTCGCCCCAGACTCAAAATCATCAGTCACCAGGTTTGGTTGCCTCTGGTAAAGCATCCGGCCCATCTGTACCGATCTCTTCAAAGCTCCAACTTCTGTCATTTCCTCAGTCCCACCGACTCCTGCCCTAAAAGCATCTGCCCAGGCTATAAGTCGCTACATCCTTCCTTTCCTGTACTGGCCCACTGCTATGACACACAGTGGCCGTGGGTAACGTGGGCTGCAGCACTTTAACGTTACATGGCTGCCGAGCTGTCCGGCCTATAGCCCATGTGGACACTTGGACGCCCTGGCCCCGTCTGACCTAACTTCCTAGAAACTTCTCTCTTACTACCCAGGATCCCTTCCTACACTTAACCTTCTATAAACATCCTATAAGCTATACCTACAATTCCCACTAGTATGCCCCTATCTAGTGGCCCACAACAGAACTACACTAACCCTATGTATAAGAACTATATACTAAAGTGCCCTCCTCTAATGTCCCCAAAAGGATGCACTTACCCTAAACTGTACATGAATATCAGTATACATCACATTACATTATATACAGTATAACACTAAGAAAGGCAGTCTCGAAAGCATGGTAACACATATATAAATGTGGCAGTACCAAAAATGTGCGCGGTAATACATGTTCCTATGTAGCAGTACCGCAAGCATTCATCATAGACATTATCAATATTAGCAATATGTAAACATTAACAGATCAAAGACAATTAGACAAAGGGAAGCAAGGAGGTAATTCTATCTCACCCCCTTACAAATGCAAAAATAGGGGTCTGTGGGGAACATGCACAGGTAGATTTACAAGTTGAATGAGTCGTTAAATTTCATTATGCGTCTTGAATTTTTTTGTTTGTTTCTTCCTAGTACCAATTTTTTTTTTCTAACGATTCAATGAAAAAGTGTTTATTCGTCATTTCTGCACTCCTTTCGGGGATCCTTTAATTGAACTGGTGAGCAGAAGATTGTACTTACACAGTGGGGATATATTCTCCAGGGAAGGCATTAGTTGTGTAACTGGTGATGAGCAGACATGTTTTTCCCACCGCTCTGTAAGAGAAAAGCAAAAGCATTAAGTGACTTCTTTACAGTAAGCAGGAACATATCTGTTTATTTCAAAATCACAAATGTTGGTTCCGGCACAGGTTTCTCCGATGGTCTGTAGAGGCTCTGGAAGTAATACATGCACCGTCTGGATGTCACACGACCACTTAAGCCTATGATTGACAGCAGTGGTCAGCTAACTAGAACAGTGTGGCTTCAATAGTTTCTCTGATGATGACATATTCTTCTGATTACCTGACCGCTGCAGCTGATCACAGGTTGAGTTGTTCTATTACATAGGAACTGCGCAGTCATGACATCCTTCATTTGTTATTTTGAAAAGATCCATCTCTAAGATGCATTTTTTTTTTTAATACCCATCAAATCCTTTAATGCTTAAGGTCCCAATACGTAGCTGCTCGAGGGCAGTGAAGGGGTTAAGATATCTTGTGTTCTGTGGTGGTGAAGGAATTAATATGGTGGTGGAAGGAATCAATGTCAGGATCACTGGTGGACCAGGACAGGTACAGTGGGCACGGGAAGCATTCAGACCCCTTTAAATTTTTCACTCTTTGTTTCATTCCAGGCATTTGTACATGTTAATGTCAGGATCCTTTGTGTTTTAGGGCAGTGACTGAATTTATATCAAAATCCCTGTGTTTTCTAGGCGAAAACCACTGACTCACGTTGGCCGGTGGCTTATCTCAAGTAGAAAAATGTACTCGGCAGTCTAAAATCGGACATGCCCAATTGGCATCATACACATAAGACCATAGGCCACACTGGTCGAGATTGGTGGGTTCAGCCAACATTAGTCCAATGTGTATGGGGGCCTTAACGGCAATGAAGGTGTTCATCTCAAAATCTTTATTGGTCTATGGCAGTAAAGGGACTATTGTGGCCATCACTAACATTGTAAACTAATGAATGGCCAACTGAGCTATCTTCCTATAAATACAGGCTTTCCCATGTTATTAGCCAGAGGTTAGTTCACACTAGACAGTTAGAATAGGGACCCGTTCAATGAGATCACCTTGACATTGGTGAATGGGCTCACATCTTTTGGCCAAATTTTGTGTTAAGTATCTCATATGTTTTTTCTAGATTACAAAAGCCATTATGCTATTCGTATTTCACATATTTCAGATTTGATACGCCTTGATGCAATTGAGTGCAACCATTTCCTTATTTGATATGTAAGCTGTTTTTTGGTATGCACCTATTCAGAGTAGTTCTAGATGTGCCGTCAGTTTTTTCTGTCATTGGCCAACTGAGCTGCCGTACAGCTTAAGGGTATGTACACAAGGTAAGTATTTGGTGCAGAAATTTCTGCTCCATTTCGGCATTTCTTGACAAGAAAAACACAATGGCAAAATTGTGTGATTTTGCTGCGTAAACGCTGAAAAAAAGGACACGCTGCAGATTTAACCCCTTAAAGACCGCCGATACGCCTTTTAATGGCGGTAATTAAGGGTACTTAATTAAATAGCGCCCCCAGTGTCGGATTTTTTCCGGGATCTCAGCTGCCGGGGGTAGCCGAGACCCCAGAGAACATGAATCGGGTCAGTTTTTACCGACCCCGCTTTTGCGATCGCCGTTATTAACCCTATAACGACCATCGCAAAAAAAAGCCGTGATTTTGCATTTAAATTCTCTTTCCTCTGATGTGATCACACATCAGAGGAGAGAGAAATAGGGTCCCCGATCTCCCCTGTACCTCCCAGTGGTCCTCTTGCCCGCCAGCGTCCTCCGGTGGGCGTCGCCATCTTGAATCCGGAAGAAAATGGCGGGCGCATGCGCAGTGTGCCCGCCGCGAATCTGCCGGCTGGCAGATTCATTTTGATCACTATGATAAACTATCATAGTGATCAAAATAAAAAAATAGTAAATAACCCCCATTTATCACCCCCTTAGTTAGGCAAACATAATGAAATAAAGAAAATATTTTTTTTTTCATTTTTCCATTAGGGCTAGGGCTAGGGTAAGGGCTAGGGTAAGGGCTAGGGTAAGGGCTGGGGTTAGGGCTAGGGTTAGGGTTAGGGCAAAGGCTAGGGTTAGGGCTAGGGCTAGGGTTAGGGCTAGGGTTAGGGCTAGGGTTAGGGTTGGAATTAGGGTTAGGGTTGGAATTAGGGTTAGGGCTAGGGTTGGAATTAGGGTTAGGGCAGGAATTAGGGTTAGGGTTAGAATTAGGGTTAGGGCAAATTAGGATTAGGGTTAGAATTAGGATTAGGGATTAGGGCTGGGATTAGGGTTAAGGGTGTGTTGGGATTAGGGTTGGAGCAAGAATTGAGGGGTCTCCACTATTTACCAACTCTGGGGGTCTAATTTCTCCTGTTACCCTTGGGAAAATAAAAAAAATTGGGGGCTGGGGGGCGTGCCCAGCATCCGATGAAGAAAGACACAGGATTGAGAGCTCCTCAAAGGAAAACCAATTACTCACGAGTTTTATGTGACTTTTGCCTGATTTCTGTTCACCTCCTGCCAGACTTGTGGCATGGGAGGCCAGGGGAGCAGACCCCTGCATTGTGGGAGAGGAGTGGTGGCAGAGGAGCCAGTGCTGGAGGTCTGACCTGCAGCTGCCCTGCAGACAGAGGCATCCATTATGAGCCTGGGAGCAGCGTGAGAGAAGGCAGGGACCTGGCGGGACAAAGCTGAGCTTACCCTGGAGTTGGTTGGAGGAGGGTGCATTGGAGAGAGCCTGTTCCCGGGGACCATCGCTTACTCCCCAGGGACGGTGGAGTGGAGGTAAGAAGATATCCTCCCCGCTCCCCCACTCCGGTCACGCTTCACTGCATATATCTTTTAACTCCATACTCCCTGCTGAGCCCTGTGCTGGCAGACTGCTGGTTGGGAGCTGCTGTGGAATTGGGCACTAAGAGAAGAGAGCTGTGGTGGAACAGGGGGGGGAAGCCGATATAGAATGGTTCCCGCCATTACCCCCTAGTACAGAGGACTTTTCCCGCCGAGAGCTTCGGCCGCCATTTTGGAGAACAGTGGATATAAAAAGGTATATTTACCTGACTCAACTGGAACTGAAAGCTATGAAGGCACACTTACCAGCATATTAAAGTTTGTTTTGCCTTTAAATCTCTTGACATCAATCTCCAACAATTGTCAGCCTTTATTTATATCTCATTTGGACCTCAGGGTGAATATTATATGATTATACACAGAAATCTCTGCTTAGCTTGTCAATACAGAGACTTGAGTGCCACCTAGTGATGGAACTTGGAATAATACTCTGATCTATTTTTCTTCATTAATCATATTCCCCTTTGGTTATGTTTTTGGAGCTGAGTGCACGACCCTAACGCATTTTCAAATATATAGACGCTCTACTTGAGAGGGGCTTGCTGATGGAGGACCGAATCTAATGGAGTGACTACTCCATCTCCCCATGCCTTTCTAAAATAACAGCAGCTGAAACAAACAACAGACACCTATGGGCAAATCCAGACGGGCTATTGAACTTAACCCAGATTCAAATCAGGGCGCCACTCTAAAAGACATGAAGCGTTACCTAAACCCAACCCCCAGGCCAGAAATACAAGATCATCTTTATCACAATATACATCTCGAGATAGTTCCACTTCCAGAGAGTCAATTACCTCACACAGCTCTCCTGTAACAATGTTTGATGAACAGGACGAAGATAATGCAGCCAATTAAGAAATGAGTATTGCCGATTTAAGCAAGTTTATAAAAAAACTTCCCACTAAAAAAGACCTTGAAGGGTTCGCGTGAAGATTAGAAAATGCTTATTAACAAGAAATCCACAATTTACAGAAGGAATTTACCACACGAATCGAGGATGTGGAGAAAACACAGGAAGATATTTCCCGAGAAATACAGGCACATAGGGATATCATAATTGACCACACTCTCAGGATGGAGGAACTCTCATCGGGTCTGGAGGACTTAGAAAACTGCAATAGATGTAACAACATACGTATCCGCAGCCTACCAAAGTCTATTGGCCCTGCCGAATTGGATCGCACAGCTCAGAGGATCTTCCTGGACATACTTGATGACAAAGATGGTGGACCTATTGAGTTTGACAGGATCCACAGGTCACTCGGACCTAAATCTACCTCAGATACGCGTCCTAGAGACGTAATCTGTAGAGTTCACTATTACAGAATCAAGGAGGCCATAATGACAGCTTCCAGAAAAAAGGGTTCCATCAGATACAAAGATCAGCAAATCCTAGTTTTGTCAGACCTGTCAAGGCACACACTGCAACTGCAGAGAGCCTTGAAGCCGTTGTTAGCAGAACTCAAGAAAAGAGACATTCCATATAGATGGGGGTATCCCTTTCAATTAATGGCCTTCAAAGGAGGCAAAACAGCTTCTTTTCGATGGATTGGTGACCTGACAAATTTTCTGGGTGCCTTTGAACTCCCCATGATAGATCTCCCGGAGTGGCCTGTGGGCCCAACACTTCCAGGGGCACCACCCAGATGGCTAAAGGATCAGCAGTCCAAAAAGAGAAGCAGCAGAGGAGATTCCTCTAATCCGACTTGAGGACTTCTCCCGGTATTGTCAAGTCCTGGGTTGCGACAAGCCTGAATACAATTGGAGTGGTCCTCAAATAGAAACACCGTCTGGATAAGAATATGTATACACTCTCGTGGATATATATACAAGTGTTCTGTTTTGCTTTGATTTGACATATCTGTTTGAATGTTTTTGATATATGCAGATGTTCTGCGATAACTGAATGTTTTTTCTAGATTTGTTAGGCTGGGGAGGGAGTCTCGGGTCTTTTCTGGGCTTCCTCTCTCCTGGTGGGGTATCTGGGTAGTGTTCTACCAGAACCAGCATCAGTGATGCATAAAAATAGGAGTGTTTACTCCCATGTGACTCTTCAATTATTCCTTACTTTTCCCTCTTTTCTTATCCCATACTCTCTTCACTCTAAATCCTTCACTTCTTACCTCTTGTTCCCTTTCCAACCCCTTACTTTACCCAATCTCTATATAGGTTTCATGGCCCCTCCCTCGAGCGGATATCTAATAATTGGAGACGTACGATTCCCATCAGATTATGGATAAAATTAAGTTTTGCTCCTTTAATGTTAAGGGGCTGAATACCCGAGAAAAGGAGACAGGTCCTGACTAGAGTTGAGCGACTTTTGCTTTTTTAGGGTCGCGTTTCGTTTCGTGAAACCCGACTTTTCTAAAAGTCGGGTCGAGCAAGATCGTCCGATTATAGGGAAAAGTCGGGGTCGTCCCGAAACACGAAACCCAATGTAAGTCAATGGGGAATAAAAGTCGGCAGTGAGAGGAGGACAGGAAACACACCTACAGTGCCCATTTGAATGCCAAAAGCATCAATTCTTCTTACTTAAGCTTGTCAACCTTAATTAACTTCATAATACAAGTTACGCACTGAAAAATGGGGGTTATTTGGCTAAAGTTGTGGGGGGGGAGGGCTGGCTGCAGGTTTTCATGTGCCCTGGGCAAAAGAGCGCCCCTTTAACACATACCACAACTCATCATGCTCCGATACGGCAGAGAAATAGCGGTATAGTACAATGAAAAATACCTCACTTTTTACATCTCATGACGAGGCCCATCTATTTCTCCATACAAAATCATTGGTCCCATATAATGTTTGAAACAGTATATGATGAGCTCCACATAATGCTATAGTATATGTTGGTCCCCATGGATGAAGCTCCACTGTCTTATGGGCCCAAATAATGCTCCAAACATAATGGGCCCCATTTCTAATGCTCTAGTGTATAATGGGCCCTGTAAATGCTGCTCCAGTGTCTGATGTCCACCTTTGGAATGTTCCAGTGTATGGTGGGCCCCATCTATCATTCTCCAGAGTATAGTGCTCCCCAAAAATTGCTGTCCCAACATAGAAAACAATCAAATAAGTCTCCTCGCTAGGGAATCCCTGTACTTGTCTGGACAGGTGCTGTAGCTTGCTTAACAGCTCGCCAGCCGTTCTCACGCCCAGTATGGATTGCACGTGATTGCACAAAGGTTAGAAAGGGTACCATATCCCTGGTTAACATGTATGGATAGCGTACACATTCAAAATATATGTCTATACAGCATGAGGCAGGCTCAGACGGTGTTATGCCCAGTATGGATTGCACGTCATTGCACAAAGGTTAGAAGGGGTACCGTTTCCCCGGATAACATGTATGGATAGCGTACACATTCAAAATATATGTCTATACAGCATGAGGCAGGCTCAGACGGTGTTAGGCCCAGTATGGATTGCACGTCATTGCACAAAGGTTAGAAGGGGTACCGTATCCCCGGATAACATGTATGGATAGCGCACACATTCAAAATATATGTCTATACAGCATGAGGCAGGCTCAGACGGTGTTAGGCCCAGTATGGATTGCACGTCATTGCACAAAGGTTAGAAGGGGTACCGTATCCACGGATAACATGTATGGATAGCGTACACATTCAAAATATATGTCTATACAGCATGAGGCAGGCTCAGACGGTGTTAGGCCCAGTATGGATTGCACGTCATTGCACAAAGGTTAGAAGGGGTACCGTATCCCCGGATAACATGTATGGATAGCGTACACATTCAAAATATATGTCTATACAGCATGAGGCAGGCTCAGACGGTGTTAGGCCCAGTATGGATTGCACGTCATTGCACAAAGGTTAGAAAGGGTACCGTATCCCTGGATAACATGTATGGATAGCGTACACATTCAAAATATATGTCTATACAGCATGAGGCAGGCTCAGACGGTGTTAGGCCCAGTATGGATTGCACGTCATTGCACAAAGGTTAGAAAGGGTACCGTATCCCCGGATAACATGTATGGATAGCGTACACATTCAAAATATATGTCTATACAGCATGAGGCAGGCTAAGACGGTGTTAGGCCCAGTATGGATTGCACGTCATTGCACAAAGGTTAGAAAGGGTACCGTATCCCCGGATAACATGTATGGATAGCGTACACATTCAAAATATATGTCTATACAGCATGAGGCAGGCTCAGACGGTGTTAGGCCCAGTATGGATTGCACGTCATTGCACAAAGGTTAGAAGGGGTACCGTATCCCCGGATAACATGTATGGATAGCGTACACATTCAAAATATATGTCTATACAGCATGAGGCAGGCTCAGACGGTGTTAGGCCCAGTATGGATTGCACGTCATTGCACAAAGGTTAGAAGGGGTACCGTATCCCCGGATAACATGTATGGATAGCGTACACATTCAAAATATATGTCTATACAGCATGAGGCAGGCTCAGACGGTGTTAGGCCCAGTATGGATTGCACGTCATTGCACAAAGGTTAGAAAGGGTACCGTATCCCTGGATAACATGTATGGATAGCGTACACATTCAAAATATATGTCTATACAGCATGAGGCAGGCTCAGACGGTGTTAGGCCCAGTATGGATTGCACGTCATTGCACAAAGGTTAGAAAGGGTACCGTATCCCTGGATAACATGTATGGATAGCGTACACATTCAAAATATATGTCTATACAGCATGAGGCAGGCTCAGACGGTGTTAGGCCCAGTATGGATTGCACGTCATTGCACAAAGGTTAGAAAGGGTACCGTATCCCTGGATAACATGTATGGATAGCGTACACATTCAAAATATATGTCTATACAGCATGAGGCAGGCTCAGACGGTGTTAGGCCCAGTATGGATTGCACGTCATTGCACAAAGGTTAGAAAGGGTACCGTATCCCTGGATAACATGTATGGATAGCGTACACATTCAAAATATATGTCTATACAGCATGAGGCAGGCTCAGACGGTGTTAGGCCCAGTATGGATTGCACGTCATTGCACAAAGGTTAGAAAGGGTACCGTATTCCTGGATAACATGTATGGATAGCGTACACATTCAAAATATATGTCTATACAGCATGAGGCAGGCTCAGACGGTGTTAGGCCCAGTATGGATTGCACGTCATTGCACAAAGGTTAGAAGGGGTACCGTATCCCCGGATAACATGTATGGATAGCGTACACATTCAAAATATATGTCTATACAGCATGAGGCAGGCTCAGACGGTGTTAGGCCCAGTATGGATTGCACGTCATTGCACAAAGGTTAGAAGGGGTACCGTATCCCCGGATAACATGTATGGATAGCGTACACATTCAAAATATATGTCTATACAGCATGAGGCAGGCTCAGACGGTGTTAGGCCCAGTATGGATTGCACGTCATTGCACAAAGGTTAGAAAGGGTACCGTATCCCTGGATAACATGTATGGATAGCGTACACATTCAAAATATATGTCTATACAGCATGAGGCAGGCTCAGACGGTGTTAGGCCCAGTATGGATTGCACGTCATTGCACAAAGGTTAGAAAGGGTACCGTATCCCTGGATAACATGTATGGATAGCGTACACATTCAAAATATATGTCTATACAGCATGAGGCAGGCTCAGACGGTGTTAGGCCCAGTATGGATTGCACGTCATTGCACAAAGGTTAGAAGGGGTACCGTATCCCCGGATAACATGTATGGATAGCGTACACATTCAAAATATATGTCTATACAGCATGAGGCAGGCTCAGACGGTGTTAGGCCCAGTATGGATTGCACGTCATTGCACAAAGGTTAGAAGGGGTACCGTATCCCCGGATAACATGTATGGATAGCGTACACATTCAAAATATATGTCTATACAGCATGAGGCAGGCTCAGACGGTGTTAGGCCCAGTATGGATTGCACGTCATTGCACAAAGGTTAGAAGGGGTACCGTATCCCCGGATAACATGTATGGATAGCGTACACATTCAAAATATATGTCTATACAGCATGAGGCAGGCTCAGACGGTGTTAGGCCCAGTATGGATTGCACGTCATTGCACAAAGGTTAGAAGGGGTACCGTATCCCCGGATAACATGTATGGATAGCGTACACATTCAAAATATATGTCTATACAGCATGAGGCAGGCTCAGACGGTGTTAGGCCCAGTATGGATTGCACGTCATTGCACAAAGGTTAGAAAGGGTACCGTATCCCCGGATAACATGTATGGATAGCGTACACATTCAAAATATATGTCTATACAGCATGAGGCAGGCTCAGACGGTGTTAGGCCCAGTATGGATTGCACGTCATTGCACAAAGGTTAGAAGGGGTACCGTATCCCCGGATAACATGTATGGATAGCGTACACATTCAAAATATATGTCTATACAGCATGAGGCAGGCTCAGACGGTGTTAGGCCCAGTATGGATTGCACGTCATTGCACAAAGGTTAGAAGGGGTACCGTATTCCCGGATAACATGTATGGATAGCGTACACATTCAAAATATATGTCTATACAGCATGAGGCAGGCTCAGACGGTGTTAGGCCCAGTATGGATTGCACGTCATTGCACAAAGGTTAGAAGGGGTACCGTATCCCCGGATAACATGTATGGATAGCGTACACATTCAAAATATATGTCTATACAGCATGAGGCAGGCTCAGACGGTGTTAGGCCCAGTATGGATTGCACGTCATTGCACAAAGTTTAGAAGGGGTAACGTATCCCCGGATAACATGTATGGATAGCGTACACATTCAAAATATATGTCTATCCATCAGGAGGCAGGCTCAGATGGTGTCAGGCACAGTATGGATTTGACGGCCCAGATTACACAGCGGAGGAGCAGGGAGAGGTAAAGATTGCAAATGCTGGGGCCCTGGCCAAGCAAGGGGGGCCCACTCGTGGGCGTCGGTACTGGCACTGGGCCCCTCATAGTACAGCGGTGTGTCTGACGGCGGGTGTGCACCACCGCCGTCAGAGACACTTGATTGCACTATGAGGGACCCTGTGCCAGTGCCCGCGCCCAAGAGTCGGCCTACCCACCTGTCCAGGGCAACGGCACTCGCACTGTGTCGTGCGCTAGGTGGTGACCCCGGCCATGTGGGGGAGGCAGCACAGTTAGGGAGTTTTAGAAAGTGGCATATGTTGATGTTGGACATTCAACTGATGCAAAAGGCGAAATAGGTGAAGTACCAGGAAGAGGTGGACCAAAGCAAGCCATTTTTCTGTCACCCTATGTGTCATCAGGGGAAGGTGGGACAAAATCCTTGGAAACCCATGCATGGTTCATTTTAATGAAGGTTAGATCATCCACATTTTGGGTTGACAGACGGGTCCTTTTTTCTGTCAGGATTGATCCAGCTGCACTGAAGACTCTTTCCGATAGCACACTTGCAGCTGGGCAAGCGAGCTCCTGTAAGGCATATTGGGCCAATTCAGGCCAGGTGTCCAGTTTAGCGGCCCAATAGTCAAAGGGGAATGACCTGTGTGGGAGAACATCGATATGGGAGGAAAAGTAGTTTGTAACCATAGTTGACAACTGCTGTCTCCTGTCACTTTCCATCGATGCAGTATTACCAGTTGTGTGAGCGGTATTTGAAAAATCAGTCCACAACATTGTCATGAAACCCCTATCTCCAACGCCACTTCTGCTGTGTGCACCACGAACACCTCTGCCAAGCTGCCCCCGGCCCGTACGGCTCGTGTGAGAACCATCACCGCTGCTGTGTGCTGGGAATGCCTCAAGCAACCGATTTACCAGAGTTGCTTGTTTATTAGCCAATATTAGGTCAAGGTTCTCCTGTGGCATGATGTTTTGTAATTTGCCTTTATAGCGTGGATCCAGGATGCTGGCCAACCAGTAGTCGTCATCATTCATCATTTTGGCAATGCGGGGGTCCCTTTTTAGGATCCGCAAGGCATAATCTGACATGTGGGCCAATGTTCCCGGTGTCAATGATGCACTGCGAGTGCTGGGTGGAGGAGCACTTTCTGGCAAATCCACATCCCTCCAGTCACGCACAAACCCTGTACCAGACCTTGCCATGCCAACATTTTCACTTGCCCCACGAGATGCATCCTCCTCCCCTAAGTAATCATCCCCATCATCCTCCTCCTCCTCCTCCTCTTCTTCCTCCACCTCATCCAGGAGAGGTCCCTGAGCAGACAATGGCTGAATGTCATCAAGGATTCCCTCCTCCTCTTCCTCCTCATCAACATTGGCTGCAGACGCCTGCTCCTTAAGGTGCGTCAAAGTTTGCATGAGCAGACGCATAAGTGGGATGCTCATGCTTAGGATGGCGTCGTCTGCGCTTACCAGCCGTGTGCATTCCTCAAAACACTGAAGGACTTTACAAAGGTCTTTCAGCTTCGACCACTGCACGACTGTCAACTCCATGTCTGCTCTCAAAGTGCCTGGCCGTGTATCCTCCCACAAATGCATTATGGCCTGCCTCTGCTCGCACAGCCGCTCCACCATGTGCAGGGTGGAGTTCCACCTTGTTGCAATGTCGATAATGAGGCAGTGGTTGGGAAGGTGGAGCAATCGCTGCAGCTTCTGCATACGAACGGAGTGTACAGGCGACCGGCGGATGTGCGCGCACAGTCTTCGCACCTTCTGGAGCAGGGCTGTTAACTCCGGATAATTTTTGAGGAAGCACTGCACCACCAGGTTCAAGGTGTGAGCCAAGCAAGGTATGTGGCTGAGTTTTGAAAGGGCTATGGCTGCCACAAAATTACGGCCGTTATCACTAACTACCTTGCCTGCCTCAAGATGTACACTGCCCAGCCATGACTCAGTTTGTCGCTTCAAGTACTCGGCCAGCACCTCGGCGGTGTGTCTGTCGCCCAAACACATCATCTGCAACACAGCCTGCTGACGCTTTCCACTAGCTGCTCGATAGGGGGACACATCGTGTGCAACAGTGGCAGCTGCAGATGGAGTGCTCGTACGACTGCGCTCTGTGGATGAGCTGTCGCTTCTGGAGGAGGAGGAGGAGGAGGAGGAGGAGGGTCGAACGCCTACAGCCAACTGTTTCCTAGACCGTGGGCTAGGCAGCACTGTCCCACCACCGCTGTCCCCTGTGGACCCTGCATCCACCACATTAACCCAGTGCGCAGTGATGGACACGTAACGGCCCTGGCCATGCCGACTGGACCATGCATCAGTTGTGAGGTGCACCTTTCCGCTCACTGACTGCTTGAGTGCATGGACAATGCGGTCTTTCACATGATGGTGGAGGGCTGGGATGGCTTTGCGAGAGAAGAAGTGGCGACTGGGTAGGTCATAGCGTGGTACTGCATAGGCCATGAGTTCGCGGAAAGCTGTGCTTTCCACCAACCGAAAGGGCATCATCTCAAACGAGATTAGTTTGGCAATGTGGGCGTTCAAACCCAGTGTACGCGGATGAGAGACTGAGTACTTTCTTGACCTACTCATAGTGTCTGGGAGGGTGAGCTGGACTTGAGAGCTGCATATGGTGGAAGTAGCGGTGGACAGGGCGGACTGAGAGAGGGTTGATGATGGTGATGGAGTTGGTGTTCTTTCTGATGGCCTAGAATCAGTCTTTCGTTGATATAACAGTGGGATTACCTGACTGCTGTGGCCTTGCAACGACACCTCAACATTTGCTGCTGTGCTAACCGGTGGGCTTACAGTGGGGGAAACAATGTAGCATTGCTGACTACCTTCGTTGTGATCAGTTGCACATGTGGCACTTGAGGTTTGGTGTTGTGTCCACGCTTGCAAGTGCATGCTGGTTAAATGTCTAAGCATGCAACTGGTATTCAAATTTTTCAGATTTTTCCCTCGGCTAAAGGTCTTTGCGCACTTCTTACAGATAACCTTGGCCTGATCATGAGGATTTTGGTCAAAAAACTGCCACACTGCACTCTTCCTACTTTGGCAGACATTTTGCGGCCTAGCACGCTGTGATCTTTTGACCCTCTGGACAAGCTGTCCAGCAACTCTTTTGATGTTTGGAACCTGTCTTTGGAGTGCTCCGGGCCTGCCAGATAACAGCTGTTGCGATGTCGATGTCTGCTGTGGATGCTCCTCATCTGAGCTATTGGAAGCAGCACCCTCTTCCCCCAATGGATGCCAATCTGGGTCAACAACTGGATCATCCATCACCTCCTCTTCTATGTCATGTGCACCTTTCTCTGTGTCACCGTGTATGGTGGTATAGTGTGCGGGAAGGGGCACCTGAGTCTCATCAGGGTCAAAATCTGGCTCTGTACACTGCGAGGACAATGTAGTGCTCTGAGTGAATGTACCAGCAGAATCATCCATCAGCGGCTGTGCATCAGTGCACTCCATGTCAGATTCATCTTGGCCTGGGTAATTCACCATTTGACTTGATAATCCAGGCATGGTATGTGAAAACAGCTCCATGGAGTAATCAGTAGTATGGCCTGCGTCATCCTTCAATCTTGGTTGGGGTGAAGGACACAAGGAAAGGTGTGGTTCATGAACATGAGCCTCCAATGACGACTCAGTGCTTTTACTTTTTACAACTGAAGAAGAGGAGGCGATAGAGCTGGAGGCTGAGTCAGCAATGTAAGACAAAACTTTTTCCTGATGCTCTGCCTTTAAAAGCGGTTTGCCAACTCCTAGAAAACTAAGCGTTCGAGGCCTTATGTAGACAGACGATGACGCAGGGTCAGCACCTCCTGCATTTGGTCCTATTTTGCTCTTGCCACTACCATCAGATCCACCACCAACACCATCATTACCAGCTGCCAACCCCCGCCCAATTCCACGGCCTCTTCCACCAGCCTTCCTCATTTTTGGTAGAAATGTAGACAAAATCCAACAAACTATATAGTAGTAATGTAAAACAAGGTACAAGGTGTCTATAGGACAGGGGAGTTTTAGAATTTCTGCACACACTTGTGGACAGTGGACACTTGTGGATTGTGTGCGGCCCACTGATATCTGAGCGCTATGTGACACGCTCGATGGCACAGCTGCCTGTGACCAAAGTGACGAGAGGATAATGGAGATTTTGAATCTCTGCGTACACTATTGGACAGTGGACACTTGTGGATTGTGTGCGGCCCACTGATATCTGAGCGCTATGTGACACGCTCGATGGCACAGCTGCCTGTGACCAAAGTGACGAGAGGATAATGGAGATTTTGAATCTCTGCGTACACTTTTGGACACTGGACACTTGTGGATTGTGTGCGGCCCACTGATATCTGAGCGCTATGTGACACGCTCGATGGCACAGCTGCCTGTGACCAAAGTGACGAGAGGATAATGAAGATTTTGAATCTCTGCGTACACTATTGGACAGTGGACACTTGTGGATTGTGTGCGGCCCACTGATATCTGAGCGCTATGTGACACGCTCGATGGCACAGCTGCCTGTGACCAAAGTGACGAGAGGATAATGGAGATTTTGAATCTCTGCGTACACTTTTGGACACTGGACACTTGTGGATTGTGTGCGGCCCACTGATATCTGAGCGCTATGTGACACGCTCGATGGCACAGCTGCCTGTGACCAAAGTGACGAGAGGATAATGGAGATTTTGAATCTCTGCGTACACTTTTGGACACTGGACACTTGTGGATTGTGTGCGGCCCACTGATATCTGAGCGCTATGTGACACGCTCGATGGCACAGCTGCCTGTGACCAAAGTGACGAGAGGATAATGGAGATTTTGAATCTCTGCGTACACTTTTGGACACTGGACACTTGTGGATTGTGTGCGGCCCACTGATATCTGAGCGCTATGTGACACGCTCGATGGCACAGCTGCCTGTGACCAAAGTGACGAGAGGATAATGGAGATTTTGAATCTCTGCGTACACTTTTGGACACTGGACACTTGTGGATTGTGTGCGGCCCACTGATATCTGAGCGCTATGTGACACGCTCGATGGCACAGCTGCCTGTGACCAAAGTGACGAGAGGATAATGGAGATTTTGAATCTCTGCGTACACTTTTGGACACTGGACACTTGTGGATTGTGTGCGGCCCACTGATATCTGAGCGCTATGTGACACGCTCGATGGCACAGCTGCCTGTGACCAAAGTGACGAGAGGATAATGGAGATTTTGAATCTCTGCGTACACTTTTGGACACTGGACACTTGTGGATTGTGTGCGGCCCACTGATATCTGAGCGCTATGTGACACGCTCGATGGCACAGCTGCCTGTGACCAAAGTGACGAGAGGATAATGGAGATTTTGAATCTCTGCGTACACTTGTGGACAGTGGACACTTGTGGATTGTGTGCGGCCCACTGATATCTGAGCGCTATGTGACACGCTCGATGGCACAGCTGCCTGTGACCAAAGTGACGAGAGGATAATGGAGATTTTGAATCTCTGCGTACACTTGTGGACAGTGGACACTTGTGGATTGTGTGCGGCCCACTGATATCTGAGCGCTATGTGACACGCTCGATGGCACAGCTGCCTGTGACCAAAGTGATGAGAGGATAATGGAGATTTTGAATCTCTGCGTACACTTGTGGACAGTGGAAACTTGTGGATTGTGTGCGGCCCACTGATATCTGAGCGCTATGTGACACGCTCGATGGCACAGCTGCCTGTGACCAAAGTGACGAGAGGATAATGGAGATTTTGAATCTCTGCGTACACTTTTGGACACTGGACACTTGTGGATTGTGTGCGGCCCACTGATATCTGAGCGCTATGTGACACGCTCGATGGCACAGCTGCCTGTGACCAAAGTGACGAGAGGATAATGGAGATTTTGAATCTCTGCATACACTTGTGGACAGTGGACACTTGTGGATTGTGTGCGGCCCACTGATATCTGAGCGCTATGTGACACGCTCGATGGCACAGCTGCCTGTGACCAAAGTGACGAGAGGATAATGGAGATTTTGAATCTCTGCGTACACTTGTGGACAGTGGACACTTGTGGATTGTGTGCGGCCCACTGATATCTGAGCGCTATGTGACACGCTCGATGGCACAGCTGCCTGTGACCAAAGTGACGAGAGGATAATGGAGATTTTGAATCTCTGCGTACACTTGTGGACAGTGGACACTTGTGGATTGTGTGCGGCCCACTGATATCTGAGCGCTATGTGACACGCTCGATGGCACAGCTGCCTGTGACCAAAGTGACGAGAGGATAATGGAGATTTTGAATCTCTGCGTACACTTTTGGACACTGGACACTTGTGGATTGTGTGCGGCCCACTGATATCTGAGCGCTATGTGACACGCTCGATGGCACAGCTGCCTGTGACCAAAGTGACGAGAGGATAATGGAGATTGGATTGCTTTTAAAAAAGCAGTTTGCAGAGCAGTGGGTAAACAGCAATGCCAGCGTGTCAGGAAGCCTTAGAAGGCAGCCCAACAACCAACACCACTGATACACCACAATATAGCCTCCCCTTGCACTGCACACACAGTGACTTGTGTGTTGTGCAGGCCAAATCGCTAGCAGCAGAAGCAGTTTTTTTGTCTTCTTCCCTGCCTAACGCTCTCCCTACAGAATCAGCAGCAACCTCTCCCTATACTAAGATCGGCAGAAGTAAGATGGCGGTCGGCGTGCACGCCCTTTTATACCCCCTGTGACGCCCACCAAAGCAAGCCAATCACTTGCATGCCCTTCTGAAAGATGGTGGTGACCCGTGCCTATGTCATCACGTTGCCCACAGTGTCCGTGGATCCTGATTGGCTGAAAAAGAGCGCAAAACAAACTTTTGAAACGCGACTTTGGCGCGTAAGTCGCCGACCTCGTGGCCGACCTCATCCTAGGGTCGGGTTTCGTTTCATGAAACCCGACTTTGCCAAAAGTCGGCGACTTTTGAATTTTTTTGACCCGTTTCGCTCAACTCTAGTCCTGACCCAAATAATAGGCAAAAGGTTTCGGTTTTAATGCTTCTGGAGACCCACTTTAAAACTGGTGCCATACCACAATGCGTTTCAAAACATTATCCCAAATGGTACCATAGTTCTAACCCATATTCTAAGTCCAAAACAGTCTCAACAGCCTTTCATAAAACTTTCATGCCTGAGGTTCTAGACTCTAATAGACCCGGAAGGCAGATATATCTTCTTGCTAATATCATGCGCAACCCGCAAACTGGTAATAGATAACGTATATTTCCCTATCCAAGGACAGCGGAAATTTGGAGCAGAATGCAAGAGACGCCTTGAGGACTTCACTGGCTCCTCTCCTGTGATATTAGGGGGGGACTTTAACATCCCCATGAACACCGCGATGGACGTTTCCTCAGGTAGGACATCATACTCCTTATCCTCTGTTAATCAAATTAACAAACAGATGTGCAGCATGAGATTGGTGGACATTTGGAGGGTCCTCCACCCTGACACTAGAGACTATAGTTTCTTCTCACAAACTCACACCATTTACAGTAGAATAGATTATTTTTTTACATCACACAACTTGCTAGATCTGCTGGTGGAGGCGGATGTGGGGTCGATACTATGGTCAGATCATGCCCCAATATTTTTTCCATCATATTACACTCAAATGCAAAATCGGGGTTCTCATGGCACCTGAATGAGAATTTACTTCAAGACGCCTTGTGCAAATCAGAGGTGGAACGATCAATATCCAATTTTATAATTGATCAAGGTGAAGATCCCACATCCCCTCCTATCAAGTGGGAAGCTTTAAAAAGTGTTGTGGGGGGGGTATTTATCTCACATGGTGCTTGACTGAAAAAGAGAGAATCGCGGAGTTATCCAGTCTATCAGATCAAATTTACAAACTAGAAAATAAACATAAACGTGATCTAGACCCCGCTACATTTGCACATCTCTCTATCGCCAGACAAAAAATGTTGGCTTTACTGGACCAGACATCACGATGCTTTAGGGAACGGCTCAGGAACCGTTTCTATCAACTTGGAAATAAAAGCGGCAAGTTACTGGCCAGAGCTAAACACCCGCGTGACTTAAACACTTATATACCCTTTATCAAAACAAGGAAGGGAAGGAAGGTACACAGTACCAGGGATATTCTTGTGGGCTTCAGTGACTATTATAAAACTTTATATAATATAGCTGGTCACTATAGGGATCTACGAGTACAGTCACTTCACAATAACATTAACATGTACTTACAACAAAATAGTATTCCTCCCATATCGGAGGACAAACTGACAGACTTAGAAAAAGATTTCACATTGGAGGAGGTGTCTGAAACAATTAAAGAACTAAAACAGGGAAAAAGTCCTGGCCCGGATGGGTATACAGCTGATTTTTATAGGTCATTCTCCGACTCGTTGAGCCCAATGTTCCTCGCAATGTGTAATTCTATTTCCTCGGGAGGATCCTTTCCTTCCCAGGCTTTGACCACTCACATCACGGTCTTACCTAAGCCAGGCAAAGACCCTTCTTACTCTATCAATTACCGGCCAATATCCTTAATAAATCTAGATATTAAAATTTACATAAAAATTATCGCAAAAAGAATGGGACCCCTTCTTCCGAAAATGATAAATCAAGATCAGGTGGGCTTTGTTCCAGGGCGGGAGGCGAGAGACAATACCATCCGGGCTATATCATTGATAGATAGGGCGGAGAGGGAGGTGGACCCCATGTGTATCCTGTCGATTGATGCTGAGAAAACCTTCGACAGGGTACACTGGGATTTCATGTTTCAAGTTCTACAAGGAATTGGCTTGAAAGGAGTAATGCTCCAGAGGATCTCCGCTTTGTATACATGTCCTAGCGCACGAGTTAAGGTGAATGGTGCTCTCTCAGATGCATTCCCCATTAGGAACAGTACAAGGCAAGGATGTCCACTCTCCCCCTTCTATTTATATTAACAATGGAGTACCTTGCCACTGCAATACGAAATAACCCCTCAATCAAAGGAGTTAAATTGAGGTCAGAAGAACACAAATTGGCACTTTTCGCGGATGATGTTCTCTTGTATGTCACCTCCCTCACAATAAGCTTACCAAACATTATTTCAGAGCTACATGAATTTGGCCTATTAAGTAATTT
Source organism: Dendrobates tinctorius (assembly GCF_039654945.1). Lineage (NCBI taxonomy): Eukaryota > Metazoa > Chordata > Amphibia > Anura > Dendrobatidae > Dendrobates > Dendrobates tinctorius. The sequence continues at coordinate 30,164,124 of NW_027361706.1, read as the reverse complement.
TAAAATTAACTCACATAAATCTGAGATTCTGAATATATCATTACAACCCTCCGTGGTGGAAAAGTTGTGCACCTCCTTCCCCTTTAAATGGCGATCTGACTCCGTCACCTACTGTATTTGGGAATCAAAATAACACCTAGGGTGTCCAGGCTATATGACACCAATTTCAAGCCTGCCTTATATAAAGCAGAATCGGTCCTAGAAAAATGGCACAAACTCCCTTTATCATGGTTTGGTAGAGCCAATGTAAATAAAATGGACTTATTGCCACGCCTTCTTTATTATTTCCAAATGATCCCCATATATTTACCTGCCTCCTTTTTTTTCCTGCCTTAAAAAAGCGATTTCCCGGTTTGTGTGGTCCCATACACGGACTCGAATATCATACCACCTATTAAGTTGTCCTAAAAGAATGGGTGGAGTTGGCCTACCGGACTTTCTAACTTATAGCCGTGCATCATTGGGAACTTGTATTCTAGATTTATACCATAGCAGGGATTGTAAGAAATGGGTCAATTTGGAAAGTGATCTTAATGGTAGTGATCCTCAAATTATACTGTGGTCCACGGGGGGTGGGGGGAAGGAGGGAGCCGCCTTGTCGTTCCTGACCAGGAACATGATCTTATTTACTAAACAGAGGCACAGGGCTCTTCAGACCTCAGCATCTCCTGGGCCACTGACTCCTATTTATGATAACCCTAATTTCCCTGCTGGTTTTAATAGGAAATTTTATCTAGATAAGTGTAGGAGTTCACGTCCTATTGTTTATGATTTCGTGGATCGATCTGATATGAGGTCATTAGATGAGATATTTCAGGGCGGAGTACCACCCACAGGTGCCTGGTTCTTTTATGAACAACTAAGAAGTTTTATAACTGCTATATCCAAACAAAATGATATCAGGAGACCTTTAACTCCCTTCGAGGAGCTCTGTGTCACGGGGGACCTTCCGACCCACACGGTTTCCTTGCTGTACAATCTTTTTCAAAAAAATCAGTCTCCGACACATGACTTCCCATTATTTTTCTCCAAGTGGGAGCATGACTTGGGGAGATCCCTATCTCAAGAGGAGAGGGGCAGGGTGCTTCTACTTACATTTAGAATGCCGTTACACTCGGTATCACAAGAGAGGAGCTATAAGATTTTAAGAAGGTGGTACCGATGTCCCTCTATGGTGCATTCTATGTTTCCGGTGATTCCGGACACATGTTGGAGATGCTCACAGGATAAAGGAACATATTTTCACATATGGTGGGACTGCCCGCCTATAAAAAAGTTGTGGTTGTCGATTTTTGATCTCTACAACAGGCTATCAATATGTCAAATTCAACCTACAGTGGAGCTTGCACTTTTATCTTTATGTGACATGTCAATTTCCAGGTTTAAGAAGAATCTCCTCAGGCACTTTCTCACGGCTACTGGGAATCTGATTTCCTGGTTTTGGAAGCACTATAAATACCCTTCTTGCTCTGAATTTGTTGCAGAACTCAATGATACAGTATTTATAGAATGGAGTATTTGCTGATTCAAACCACAGGGAACCCTGACAGACTGTATAACGCTTGGGCCTCCTGGCTAGCATTCAGGGAAACCCCAGAATTAGATATCTGGCTATCGGGACCTTGATTCATATATAGGATAGCATCATAAATATTCTGTACACTTTAGATCTTGTTCACTTGGTTTGACCTGTTTGTCTTCGGCTTAAAATGGTCTTCACCAACTTATTATCCCCTCCGTATGGGACGGAGGACACAAAAGTGCTCGAGGGGGGGTCTGGATTACTTGACCCTCTACTTATAACTTTCTCCTTACCTCTACTTCCCCCTATTTTTTTCTCTCCCCCTCTCTTCCTTCCTCTCTTTCCTTTTTCTTTTCTTCCCTCTGACTTCTTTTTAATTTTTTTTTCCTGTTATTTTAATGTTGTTCATCAAGCCTCTATTTTAATTTTCATGAGAATACACAACACAGAGGTTGTTTTGTGTATGACAATTTTCTGGACTGAATGGTATTAATAGTTGTTATTCCAATTAGAAGATGATATTGGTATATATTGGTATATATATTGGTGTACGCAACAATGGAATTAATATGCAATTTGTTTTTCATTCAAGAACCAGACATGATATTGTTGAAAGCAATGTTTTATTTTAATATTGCTAATTCAATAAACATGATTTACACACAAAAAATTGGGGGCTAAAAAATTCACTTTTGTTGAAAACAAAAAGACTTTTTTATTTTCACGACTCTGCGTCTATAAACTTTTGTGAAGCACTTAATAATAATTATAATAATTTTTATTTATATAGCGCCAACATATTCCGCAGCACTTTACAATTAAGCGGGGACATGTACAGACAATAAATTCAATACAAGTTAAGACAATTCAAACAGTGACATTAGGAGTGAGGTCCCTGCTCGCAAGCTTACAATCTACAAGGAAATGGGGGGACACAGTAGGTGAAAAATGCTTGTTAATTCAGGTCTGGCAATTATAATAGGGATTTTCATATAAAGCTGCATGATCCGGTCATCAGCCCGTGTGTTTAAGTGCAATAGACAAGTATCAAGTGCAGTTATCATGTGCATGAAGGGTGTGGAGACAGATGAATAGTAGGGTGCAGATTCAGAATAATATTTGGAAGGAGGGAACAGGGCAAAGTTAGCTTGCTGGGTAGTTGATGTGGTAGGCTTGTTTGAAGAGATGGGTTTTCAAAGCGCGCTTGAATAGGTCAGGGCTAGGTATCAGTCTGATCGCCTGGGGAAGTGCATTCCAGAGAGCTGGAGCAGCACGAGAGAAGTCTTGGAGGCGGAGGTGCGAGGTTCGGATTACGGGGGATGTTAGTCTTAGGTCATTTGTAGAACGGAGGGCACGTGTAGGGCGATAGACAGAGATGAGAGAGGAGATATAAGGCAGTGCAGAACAGTGGAGAGCTTTGTGGGTGAGAGAGATGAGTTTATACTGGACCCTGTAGCGAATAGGTAGCCAGTGTAATGACTGGCACAAGATGGAGGCATCGGTGAAGCGGCTGGACAGAAATATGACCCTGGCTGCCGCATTCAAGATGGATTGGAGAGGAGAAAGTTTGGTAAGAGGGAGACCGATCAGAAGAGAGTTGCAGTAGTCCAGGCGAGAATGAATAAGAGCGACAGTAAGAGTCTTAGCAGTTTCAAAGGTGAGAAAAGGTCGGATTCTGGAGATGTTTTTAAGATGCAGGTGACAAGAGCGACTGAGTGATCGGATGTACGGAGTAAAGGAAAGTTCAGTGTCGAATATGACCCCAAGACAGCGGGCATGCTGCTTGGGAGTTATGGTTGAACCCTCCAGGGTTATTTCGATGTTAGGTAGAGTGAGGTTAGTAGAGGGGAGAAACACAAGAAGTTCAGTTTTAGAGAGATTTAGTTTCAGATAGAGGGAGGACATGATGCTAGAGACAGCAGACAGACAATCCTTGGTATTTTGAATTAGGGTAGGGGTGATGTCAGGGGAAGAAGTGTATAATTGGGTGTAATCAGCATAGAGATGATACTGGAACCCAAATCTGCTGATTATTTGTCCAATAGGGGCAGTGTATAAAGAGAAGAGGAGGGGGCCTAGGACTGAGCCCTGCGGGACCCCGATAGTAAGGGGACGAGAAGAGGAAGAGGAGCCGGAAAAAGATACAGTGAAGGAGCGGTCAGAGAGGTAGGAGGAGAACCAGGAGAGGGCTGTGTCCTTGAGGCCTATAGAGCGGAGCATAGTGAGGAGGAGCTGGTGATCCACAGTGTCAAATGCGGCAGAGAGATCCAGGAGAATCAGCAGGGAGCAATGACCTTTCGATTTAGCTGTTATTAAATCATTAGAGACTTTAGTGAGGGCAGTTTCAGTAGAGTGTAAAGAGCGGAAACCAGATTGTAAGGGGTCGAGAAGAGAGTTATCCGAGAGATAGCGGATTAGACGGGAGTGGACCAGGCGTTCCAGGAGTTTAGAGATGAAGGGAAGGTTAGAGACAGGTCTGTAGTTAGCAGTGCAGTTCTGGTCCAGGGATGGCTTTTTAAGTAAAGGGGTTATGATGGCATGTTTAAATGAGGAGGGAAATATACCTGAAGAAAGAGAGAGGTTAAATATTTTAGTCAGGTGAGTGGTGACCACTGGTGAGAGAGACTGCAGGAGCTGTGAAGGAATAGGGTCACTGTTGCAGGTTGTAGGCCGAGCAGAAGCGAGGAGCTTGGAAACTTCTTCTTCTGAAACAGGCTCAAAGATGTCTAGTGAGCTTGAGGTGCGGCAGGGAAGGGGATCCAGGCACTGAGGAGATAGGGCTGAGATATCCTGATGGATGTGGTTGATTTTTTCTAGGAAATAAGTGGCCAGATCCTCACCGCTGAGGTTGGTGATGGGGGCCTGTACTTTAGGTTTCAGGAGGGAGTTTAAGGTTTCAAAAAGTCGTCTTGGGTTGTTGGATAGTGAGGTGATGAGGGTGGTGAAGTAGGATTGTTTGGCCAGATGAAGGGCAGAGTTATAGGTTTTGAGCATGAACTTATAGTGGATGAAGTCTTCTGCTAAGAGAGATTTTCTCCACTGCCGCTCTGCACACCTGGAGCAGCGCTGAAGAAAGCGTGTTTGCGTTGTGTGCCAGGGCTGCCGTTGTCTGTGTCGGGTCTTTCTGCGTATAGAAGGTGCTGCTTCATCTAGGGCATTCTTCAGTGTATTATTGAAGTGTGACAATGCTATGTCTGGACAGGAGAGGGTGGAGATGGGGGCTAAAGATGTGTGGAGATTGTCCCTAAGCTGTTGGGTATTAATGGTACGTGTATTCCGATAAGTGTGGTAAGTGGGGGTGTTCCGGGTGAGGAGACAATTCTTGACAGAGAAGGAAAGAAGGTTGTGGTCCGAGAGCGGGAGGGGTGAATTAGTAAAGTCGTGCAGCGAGCCGGGACGGGAGAAAACCAGGTCCAGAGTATTCCCGTCCTCATGTGTAGGAGAATTAGTAAACTGTGAGAGGCCGAATGAAGAAGTTAGAGAAAGAAGATGAGAGGCAGACTGGGAGAGCGGATCATTGATGGGGATGTTAAAGTCTCCCATGATGAGGTGCTCACCACATATCTAGATAAGCTCCGTCGGGGGTCTAGTGTCCAAGATGGGGTCACTTGTGGGGGGTTTATACTGTTTAGGCACATCAAGGGCTCTGCAAACGCAACATGACACCTGCAGACCATTCCATCAAAGTCTGAATTCCAAAATGGCACTCCTTCCCTTCCAAGCTCTCCCATGCGCACAAACAGTGGTTCCCCCCCATATATGGTGTATCATCGTACTCAGGACAACTTGCATAACAACTTTTGTGGTCCAATTTCTCCTGTTACCCTTGAGAAAATAAAACATAGCGGGCTAAATTATCATTTTTGAGGAAAAAAAAGTGATTATTTTATTTTCACTGCTCTGGGTTATAAACTTCTGGGAAGCACTTGGGGGTTCAAAGTGCTCACCACACATCTAGATAAGTTCCTTAAGGGATCTAGTTTCCAAAATAGTTTCACTTGTGGGGGGTTTTCACTGTTTAGGCACACCAGGGGCTCTCCAAAAGCGACATGGCGTCCAATCTCAATTCGAGCCAATTCTGCATTGGAAAAGTCAAACGGTACTCCTTCTCTTCTGAGCTCTGCCATACGCCCAAACAGTTTACCCCCACATATGGGGTATCATAGTACTCAGGACAAATCGCAAAACAACTGTGGGGGTATGATTTCTCCTGTTACCCTTGTAAAAATAAAACTTTGGGGGCAAAAAAATCATTTTTGTGGAAAAAAAATGATTTTTTATTTTCAAGGCTCTACGTTATAAACTTCTGTGATTCAAAGAAGGAATTTTTATGGATTAGCCGTGCGCTGCCAGACCATCACTCCTCACAAGTTGTGTGCTTTAAAACATTTATTTCCCATCGCGTTTCAAAGTTAAAAACTTCTTCCTCAGGGGATGACATGTGAAGCACTTGAAGGTTCAAAGTGCTCACCACACATCTAGAAAAGTTCCTTAATGGGTCTAGGTTCCCAAATAGGGTCACTTGTTGGGGGTTTCCACTGTTTAGGAACATCAGGGGCTCTCCAAACGCATTATGGCATCCAATCTCAATTCCAGCCAATTCTGCGTTGAAAAAGTCAAACGGCGCTCCCTCCCTTGCGAGCTCTGCCGTGTGCTGAAAAAGTGGTTTACCCCCATATTTTGGGTATCAGCGTATTCAGGAGAAATTGCACAACAAATTTTGTGGTTCATTTTCTCTTTTAACACTTGTGAAAATAAAAAAAAAATGTTTCTGAAGTAAATTTTTTGCAAAAAAAAGTTAAATGCTAATTTTTTCCTTCCACATTGCTTTAGTTCCTGTGAAGCACGTAAAGGGTTAATAAACTTCTTGAATGTGGTTTTAAGCACCTTGAGGGGTCTAGTTTTTAGAATGGTGTCACTTTTGGGCATTTTCTGTCATGTACACCCCTCAAAATGACTTTAAATATGATGTGGTCCCTAAAAAAATGGTTTTGTAAGTTTTGATGTGAAAATGAGAAACCAATAGTCAACTTTTAACCCTTATAACTTCCTAACAAAAAAAAATTTTGTTTCCAAAATTGTGCTGATGTAAAGTAGACATGTGGGAAATGTTATTTATTAAGAAATTTGTGTGATACATCTTTCTGATTTAAGGGCATAAAAATTTAAAGTTTTAAAATTGGAACATTTTCAAAATTTTCGCCATATATCCATTTTTTTCATAAATAAACACAAGACTTATAGAAGAAATTTTGCCACTAACATGAAGTACAATATCTCAGAAAAAAACATTCTCAGAATCAACGGGATTCGTTAAAGCTTTCCAGAGTTATAACCTCATAAATTGACAGTGGTCAGAATTGTAAAAATTGGCCTGGTCATTAAGCTGCAAACTGGCTCTGTCACTAAGGGGTTAAATCTAGACCAAATCTGCAAGTCACAAATAAAGGCCCCGTCACACATAGCGATCGCTGCGTGTGATAGGTGGGAGACCAGCGATCTGCTGGTAACTAACGTACACATCGGGTATCCAAGGGACGTGCGTCCCTTGGATACCCGATGTGTACGTTAGTTACCAGCTCCCTGCATCAGCGCGCTGGTAACTAACGAACACAGCGACGCCGCGCGCGCGGCGTCGCTGTGCTGATCGCTAGTGAAGCTGTCTGTGTGACAGCTCACCAGCGATCACATAGCGACTCACCAGCGATCCTGACACAGTGATATCGTTGTCGGGATCGCTGGTGAGTCACTATGTGTGACTCCAGCTTAAGCAATATGTGCATGAGACTTCAGGATTCTCATTCACTTTGCTGGCATCAGGAAACCCAACAAGTTTTGTATCAAATCTGCACTGAAAAGAAACACAGCAAAAAACACAATGTGTGCAGATAGCCTAGAGGGGTTGTACTGCTTTGGGGCTTAAGCATAGCTCCCAATCGTCTCATTTCTCGCCGGACAGTCCCGTTTTTGACACCCCCCACTCACGTCCCACCCAGGATGCTATTTTTCCCACACTGCACTGAGCCGCCACGCCCCCCATGCACCGACCCCTTCCTCGCTCTCCCAGAGACCCACCGCAGCCTGCAATGATGTGGCTGGGCTGTTCTGTGGCTGCGCGGACAGGACCTGTGAGAGGTCAGAGGAGGGGAGGAGTCAGGGGTCACATGATCAGGGGTCTCCTGTCTGCAGGACTCTGCTGTGCTAGTTGTCATGGTGCTGGATGGAGTAAGTTTCTGTGTGGGGTCAGGAGGGGTTTACAGTATGGATGTAGCAGAGCCGTGTGTGTACGAGGTGGGTGTAGCAGAGCTGTATGTGTACAAGGTGTACGGAGCAAAGCCGTGTGTGTACGAGGTGCACAGAGTGGAGCCGTGTGTGTACGAGGTGTACAGAGCGGAGCCATGTGTGTACGAGGTGTACGGAGTATAGCCGTGTGTGTACGAGGTGTACGGAGCGAAGCCGTGTGTGTACGAGGTGTACGGAGCGGAGCCGCATGTGTATGAGGTGTGCGGAGCCACGTGTGTATGAGGTGTACAGAGCGAAGCCATGTGTGTACGGAGCGGAGCCGTGTGTGTACGAGGTGTACGGAGCAGAGCCGTGTGTGTACGAGGTGTACAGAGCGGAGCTGCGTGTGTACAGAGCAGAGCTGCGTGTGTACGAGGTGTACAAAGCCATGTGTGTATGAGGTGTACAGAGCGAAGCCACATGTATACAGGGTGCAAAGAGCAGAACTGCGTGTGTACGGGGCGGAGCCACGCGTGTACGGAGCGGAGCCACGCATGTACGAGGTTTACGGAGGGGAGCCGCACGTATGCAAGGTGTACGGAGCTGAGACACGCATGTATGAGGTGTACGGAGCGGAGCCACGCATGTACGAGGTGTACGGAGCCACGTGTGTATGAGGTGTACGGAGCGGAACCGAGTGTGTGCGGAGCGGAGCCATGTGTGTACGAGGTGTATGGAGCGGAGCCGTGTGTGTGCGAAGTTTACGGAGCAGAGCCACGTATGTACGAGGTGTTCGGAGCGGAGCCGCGTGTATACGAGGTGTACAGAGCAGAGCCACGTGTGTACGAGGAGTATGGAGCCACGTGTATGAGGTGTACGGAGCAGAGCCGCATGTGTATGAGGTGTATGGAGCAGAGCTGCGTGTGTACAAGGTGTACAGAGCCTCGTGTGTATGAGGTGTACAGAGCGAAGCCATGTGTGTACGGAGCCTAGCTGTGTGTGTATGAGGTGTACAGAGAGGAGCCACACGTGTGCGGAGTGGAGCCGCGTGTGTACGAGGTGTATGGAGCCACACGTGTATGAGGTGTACAGAGCAAAGCCACATGAGTACGGGGCATGCGGAGCGGAGCCGCGTGTGTACGGGGCATAGCCACGCATGTACAGAGCAGAGCCATGTGTGAACTAGGTGTACAGAGCGGAGCCGTGTGTTTATGGGACGTATGGAGCGGAGCCACGTGTGTACGGAGCGGTTCCGCGTGTGTACGGGGCGTACGGAGTGGAGTCGCGTGTGTACGGAGCGAAGCCACACGTATACGAGGTGTACGGAGAGGAGTCGCGCGTGTACGAGGTGTACGGAGCGGAGTCGTGTGTGTTCTTGGTGTACGGAGTGGAGCCGCGTGTGTATGGGCTATGCGGAGCGGAGCCGTGTGTGTATGGAGTGGAGCCATATTTATGTGTACGGGATGTACGGAGCGGAGCCAAGTGTGTACGAGGCATACAAAGGGGACTTTTCCCACGGACACAGGAGTACACGGCGGAGCCCCAAGGAGCACTTTAAAACTCGCACATGACGGTCCACCAGAAGTAATGTGCTGGAAGCTGACCAGAAATGAGGTAATTTCATGAGGAGATTGTGATGGAACAGGAATGCTTCAGATCCATCACCATGTCCTCCTCCGACAGCGCAGACAGCAGGATCGCCTTGGAATCTGGGATGCCGACCATGTGAGCAGATCATGATATGTCCTGCATCGGGAGGCTCAGGTTGGCATTACAATGGGAGCTGGGCTGCTATAGTATCTTTATAGAATATTTCTTTCTTTCTCTCTCTGTTATTTCTTTTTCTCTGTTTCTTTCTCATTCTCTGTTCTGTCTTTTCTTCTTATTTTCTTTCTCTGTCTCTGTTCTTTCTTTCTCTCTCTAATCTTTCTTTCTTTTCTTTCTCTCTCTGTTCTTTCTTTCCCCTCTTTCTTTTTTTCTTTCCTTCTCTCTGTTCTTTCTTTCTTTCTCTCTCTTTGTTCTTTCTTCCCCCTCTTTCTTTCTCTCTATCTCTCTGTTCTTTCTTTCTCTTTCTCTTTCTGTTCTTTCTTTCTTTCTCGTTCTTTCTTTCTATCTCTCTCTATTCTTTCGTTCCCCTCTTTCTTTTTCTCTATTGCTCTGTTCTTTCTTTCTTTCCCCTCTTTCTTTCATCTTTCTCTCTCTGTTCTTTTTTTCTTTCTTTTCTCTTTCTTTCTCTTTCTTTCTTTCGCTCTCTCTCTATCCTTTCTTTCCCCTCTTTCTTTCTCTCTCTGTTCTTTCTTTCTTTCCCCTCTTTCTTTCTTTCACTCTCCCTCTGTTCTTTTTTTCTGTCCCCTCTTTCTTTCTCTCTCTGTTCTTTCTTCCCCTCTTTCTTTCTCTCTGTTCTTTCTTTCTCTCTCTCTCTGTTCATTCTTTTTCCTTTCCCCTCTTTCTTTCTCTCTGTTCTTTCCCCTTTATTTCTCTCTCTCTGTTCTTTCTTTCGCTCTCTGTTCTTTCTTTCTCTCTCTGTTCTTTCTTTCGCTCTCTGTTCTTTCTTTCTTTCCCCTCTTCCTTTCTCTTTCTTTCTCTGTTCTTTCTTTCTATCTGTTCTCTCTCTGTTCTTTCTTTCCCTCTTTCTTTCTCTCTCTGTTTTTTCTTTCTCTTTCTTTTTCTCTGTTCTTTCTTTCCCCTCTTTCTTTCTTTCTTTCTTTCTTTCTCTCTCTCTGTTCTTTCTATCTTTTCCCTTTCCTTCTCTCTCTATTCTTTCTTTCTCTCTATGTTCTTTCTATCTGTTCTTTCTTTCTATCTCTTCTCTCTGTTATTTCTTTCCCATCTTTCTTTCTTTCCCCTCTTTCTTTCTCTCTCTCTGTTCTTTTTTCTGTCCCCTCTTTCTTTCTCTGTGTTCTTTCTTTCTTTTTCTCTGTTCTTTCCCCTTTCTTTCTCTCTCTCTGATCTTTTTTTGCTCTCTGTTCTTTCTCCTCTTTCTTTCTCTCTCTCTGTTCTTTCTTTCGCTCTCTGTTCTTTCTTTCGCTCTGTTCTTTCTTTCTCTCTCTGTTCTTTTTTCTTTCTCTCTTTGTTCTTTCTTCTCTCTGTTCTTTCTCTCTCTATTCTTTCTTTCTCTCTCGCTCTTCTTTCTTTCTTTCTCTCTCTATCTGTTTTCTTTTTTCTCTCTCTCTTTTTTCTTTCTTTTCCTTAGTACCAGTCAGTGTGCCCACAGTACCAGTCACTGTGCCCATAATGCCTGCTACTGTGCCCTCACTACCTGTCAGTGTGATCAGCAGTGCTAAATGGGTGCAGTTGGCAGTGGACATGGGTGTGACTAGTTGCAAATTGGGTGTGGTTGGGGCATGGCCTAAAATTTGCAGCCTTTGTCCCTCCTTCCCTTCTTCAAAAGTTGGGAGGTATGGCTTAAGTCTTCAGTCACTCTATGTGAATCTTTACATTGCGCTGTGAGGATTCTTCGGTGCTAGTGACAGGGGTGGACTGTCATGTGACAGTAGGTATATGAATTGAATACTTCTGGACACATTCTGACTAGTCATGTCCGTTCTCACTCTATTCTCTTGTATTGACTGAGGATGAGCCAGTTTAGTCGACATGTGACCATAAGTATGCTTACAGTATCAGTACCTAAGAATCCTGACAGCACTCTGTGCATCTGTGAGGATTCACACATCTGCAGTCTTATACAGTGACTGCAGACTTGTACTCCAAAGCCGAACGACCCATTTCAGTGGAAAAGTGCATGTAGGTGTACCTTCTTCAGTGATGAGCTAGATTTATACACAAGAAAGGCCCCGTCACACAGCGAGATCGCTGATTTTTTTACGCCACAGCGATCTCGTTAGCAAGATCGCTGTGTGTGACATGCATCAGCGACCGCCCCCGCCGGGTATCACTGATCGTGCTCAAATGTCCTGGGCTATTTTTTGACCGTTGGTCTCCCGCTGGCCAGCGTGCATTGCTGCATGTGACAGTGAGAGACCAACGATCAGCGATGCTGGGAGCTGGTTTCCAAGGTAAACAGCGGGTATCTAAGAGCCGCATGGCCCTTAGATACCCGCTGTTTACCTTGGATACCAGCTTACTCGCTGGTCCTGATCGCTGATGAGTCTGTCTATGTGACAGGTCACCAGCGATCAGCTAACTATGTCCCAGCGATCCCATCCACGTTGGATCATTGGTGGGATTGCTGGGACATTGAAGCTTGTAACGGGGCCAGAACTTTCCTGAACTTTCAATGGAAGGAGCAGACAAAGCTGCTGCCAGTCTCCTTTACTAATGATTTACTGTATCTCTCATAAAGCAAAAGAGTTGGGAAACTGAATTCCAAATGCTCAACACTTATCTTTCCCCATGTCTTCTTGCGGGGAAGAGTCGAGAGGCCTTCATTCACATTATGTTAACTAATATTTTTGGTAATATTGATGAGTTCGGATAACTTTAATTGAATGTGTATAGAGAGTAGTTTAAGTGGACTGTTATTTTGTGAGAACAGGTATATGGAACGAGTACTCAGTATACAGGTACAATGTGGGAGCAATGGATATTTTACAGGATAAGGCACCATATCTGGCCTTCAGGATTGTGGAAAAGCCGTGTTACAGTTGATAGAGGATAACTCCGGATTTACACTAAGGCTGAGTTCACACGTGGCGTTTTTTTCGCGTTTCCGCGGCGGTTTTAACCGCGCGATTTTGCCGCGAAAACGCGAAAAATAAGCATCCCATGCATTCCTATGGGATTCCGCAATGCTGTGCTAATGCTGCGGTTTTTACCGCGGCGGAATCGCTTCGCGGTAAAAACCGCAGCATGCTCATAATTTGCGGAATCGCGGCGATCCCGCACCCATAGGAATGCATTGTTCCGCTTATTTCCCGCATGTGGCTGTGCACACCATGCAGAAAGTAAGCAGAACAATTGCGGATGGTACCCATGGTCCGGAGGAGAGGAGACTGTCCTCCGGGCTTTGGGTACCATATCCCTGTAAAAAATAGAATTTAAAATAAAAAATATTGTTATTCTCACCCGCCGACGTCCCGCGCAGCCTTCCCGCTTCTCTTCACGCTCTCGTTCCCAGTAGTCCTTTCTCGCGGGATCGCGAAGTCTCGCGGTCATTCGAGCGACGTCATCGCGAATGACAGCGAGACGTCGCGATCCTGCGAGAACTGACGTCATCGCGGGCATTTTCGCAAAGGATTACTGGGAACGGATGCGCGGGACGTCGGAGGGTGAGAATAACACCGTTTTTTATTTTTTTTTACATTCTATATTTTACTACTGATGCCACATAGGCGGCCTCAGTAGTAAAAAGTTGGTCACACTCATCAAACACTATGTTTGACGAGTGTGACCAACCTGTCAATCAGTTCTCCAAGCGATGCTACAGATCGCTTGGAAAACGTTAGCATTTTGCAAGCTAATTACACTTGCAAAATGCTAGTTTTTCCGCGGGAAAATCGTGGGAATTTAAAATGCGATTTTCCCACGGACTGGAATTCCGGAATTCTCGCGGTAATTTCCGCGAGAGTTCCGGTACGTGTGCACTTAGCCTAACTGTTTCTAATATATTTGCCATTTTGCATCATTCACTTTTACAAAATGGAAGAAAAATGACCGTTGTCATGTGTCAGTAAAGAGCAAAATTAAATCAAGATCAGACCAGGAAATGTGGAAAATAAGAACAAAGTTTATCTTAACTGCTACGAGCACTAAAAATTCAATTGGCAAGGTCATATAGAATGGCCGATCACGGCAGGGAAATAGTCCCTACACACAAACTAATTGAGGATGGTATAATTGCCTGTTTAGAGAGGTTGACTACACTTTTATATGCACAGAACGATTGTTAATAAGATCGTTCTGTAGGCACAGAACATAATGTAATTGGCATGACGTCTTCTCTTTACATAGGACATTGTGTTGCCAAGAATAATGATTTTAAAATTCATCTCACCTGACGAGTGAGCATTTTGACGACCTGTTTGGAGAATCCAATATTCGTGAAACATTCATTCCTAGGAATGCTCCTGCTTATCGGCCTGTCTACATGAGCCCTAAGGAAGGATAATCACAAGCATGATACTTACCTGCGATGCAACTTCTAAATATCTTACAATGTACAGTACGGTGCATAAAAGACAGACACGTGTCCATCAGATTCAACCAAAGGATGGAAAAAGATATAAAGAATGGGTTTTCCCATGAACAAAAGTTCATTTTAATGAACAGGTTTGGAATAATAATATCTTCCACAACTGGATGTGTTTAAATAAAATGTTCCTGTGCTGAGATAATCTTGTAAATGTGCCCCTGCTGTGTACTGTGTAATGGCTGTGTCTGACCGTACAGGGACATGGTCTGATCATATCACATCTCCTGTGCAAGGGGTGAAGCAAAAGAGTCTACAGACAGGACAGCACTGGATCACAGCTGATTCTTTCGATGAGTGAAAGAACTGAATTGCCTATTTTTAAACAATGTTTTACTTCAAAGAAAGAATCATTTGCAATCCCCTGCTCTACTGTCTGTAGACTCTTTTGCTTCCTGCCCTGCACAGGGGCAGTGGTATGAGCAGAACATGTTCCTGTACGAACAGCCCTGGAAGAAGCTGGCGGCCAAACGCGCATCGGGGTGAGGGGACATTTGAACAGATCTCTCCTGGTTTTTGGCTTTGTCTACAAAGAGGTATATCTCATTCCATCTACATACTTTCCTATTGTTAGTCATCTGGCTGCATGATGTGTCCCAGAACATTGCTTCAGGGACCTTTGTATTAATGAGAATAGGGATATGACAGACAATATAGACATATGGAGGATTCCGATATCATAAACTCCTTAATAGTCTCTCTCACTATGTATTTACCCCTACAGAAATTTGCGTCATGTTTTGGATGTTTTTCTGTGTACCCACATTTTTGCATTGTTGTTATATGACACTTTATTATTGACTATTGAATTCTGTGTTCGACCACGGTTTGGGGGGTCATTGTACTGTTATTACACCCCAATGTAAAGTGCATGGTATCATTATTTCATCACTTTTTCACTTTCTTATGCATTCCCTTTTTCCATCATTGACTATTTCAGCATCTCCCACATGGCATTTTCTGCTTTTTTAATGAGTTTCAATAAAATACAGTTTTTTATTATTTTTTGATGGTTTCATTACTCTATCGTATCTACCACGCACTTTGGGTTTAATGTTGTTCTATTAAAGACAAGTCTGAATTAATATACAAATGAGGCTGAAGGACTAAAGTAGATCTGAAGCCCATGTCCTTCCAGCTCTGTTTCCCAACCAATCCCACCTCCTCCTGATTGACCATTCTTTTGCCTGAAGTCACAAAGCATAGAACCTGTCAGTGAAGCAGGAAGAGGAAACATTTGCGGGAAATAGAGCTGGAGTGACCGATGTTTCACACCTACAAATAATTAAAACTCTGATTTTTCAGTAACAGAGGAATGGAATGCCCATGTAATGGTATTGCTGGACTTGTTTCTGAAAGAGTTACATACCAATATAAATAGAAATAGTTTGGGTTGTGTGAAATCCTTCTGACACATTCCCTTCATACATCAGAAATAGAGACGCTAAATTTTGCAGAAAGCCTTAGGTTACCCTGCTTCGACAATTACTTAACCGCTTTTACAAGTGACATAATCGACCATGTAAATTACTTGCCTCCATGTAGAAACATCGTGTTTATCTTAGGCTACTTTCACACTACCGTCGGCCATCGGACGTCGCACTGCGTCGTGCCGACATACCGTCGCATGCTGTGAAAGTTTTGTACAACGGGGGCAGCGGATGCAGTTTTTCAACGCATCCGCTGCCCCATTGTAATGTTCAGGGAGGAGGGGGCGGAGTTTCGGCGGCGCATGCGCGGTCGAAAATGGCGGACACGACGCACAAAAAACGTTACATGTAAATTTTTTGTGTGCGTCACGGCCGCCAAAACACGATGCATCCGTCGCACGACGGATGTGACGTGTGGCCATACGTCTTAATGCGATGCTAATGCAAGTCTATGGAGAAAACACGCATCCTGCGGGCAACTTTGCAGGATGTGTTTTTTCGCCAAAATGACGCATTGCAGCGTACGTCGGCCGACGGTAGTGTGAAAGTAGCCTTAGGGTACATGCACACATTGCTGATTTAATACGGATTTTCCTGTGCGCATCGGCAGAGCATCTGCAGTGTTTCCAAGGCATATCCAGTGTGTTTCCACATCAAAATCTGCTTGTGTTACAAGTGGATTTTGTAGAGAAGCTCACACTATGCAAAAGTGAGGACTGCACAGAATTCTGCGCAAAGAATCAACATGCTGCAGATTTTAAAATGCAACAAGATGAGATTTTTGAAATATCATTATCTTATCTGGTGCTGTATCACACTGCGAATTCTCTACACGCAAATCTGCACAGAAAACCTGCACCAAATACC
Source organism: Dendrobates tinctorius (assembly GCF_039654945.1). Taxonomy (NCBI): domain Eukaryota; kingdom Metazoa; phylum Chordata; class Amphibia; order Anura; family Dendrobatidae; genus Dendrobates; species Dendrobates tinctorius. The sequence goes on along the minus strand of NW_027361706.1, from coordinate 30,147,935 downwards.
GTATGTGTTACATATCTCCTGACGCTATTAATTATACTTACAGTATATAACAGATGATAATTTTAGGTGTGTATCTGATTGTATAATTCTGAGTTCTCCCTTTGTTTCTTTCCTTTTCCCCTTTTTACCTAGTTCCTCCCCTATTAAGTTCATGACCGGGCCAATTTTTACAATTCTGACCACTGTCCCTTTATGAGGTAATAACTCTGGAATGCTTCCATGGATCCCGGTGATTCTGACAATGTTTACTCGGGACATATTGTACTTCATGCTAGTGGTAAAATTTCATTCATATCACTTGTGTTTATTTGTGAAAAAAACGGAAATTTGACGACAATTTTGAAAATTTTGCAATTTTCCAACTTTGAATTTTTATGTCCTTAAATCACAGAGATATGGCACACAAAAAACTTGATAAGTAACATTTCCCACATGTTTACTTTACATCAGCACAATTTTGGAACCAAAATTTTTTTTTTGTTAGGAAGTTATAAGGGTTAAAAATTGACCAGTGATTTCTCATTTTTGCAACACCACTTTATTTTTACAGACCACATCACATTTGAAGCCACTTTGAGTGGTCTATATGATAGAAAATACCCAAAAGTGACACCATTCTAAAAACTGCACCCCTAAAGGTGCTCAAAACCACATTCAAGAAGTTTATTAACCCTTCATGTGCTTCACAGGAATTTTTTGAATATTTAAAAAAATGAACATTTAACTTTTTTTCACAAAAAAAATACTTAAGGTTCAATTTTTTTTATTTTACCAAGGGTAACAGGAGAAATTGGACTGCAAAAGTTATTGTGCAGATTGTCCTGAGTACGCTGATACCTGATATGTGGGGGGGGGGGAACCACGGTTTCGGTGCATGGCAGAGCTCAGAAGGGAAGGAGCGCCATTTGACTTTTTTAATGCAAAATTGGCTGGAATTCAGATCGGACGCCATGTCATGTTTGGAGAGCCCCTGATGTACCTAAACAGTGGAAACCTACCACAAGTGACCCCATTTTGGAAACTAGACCCCCCAAGGAACTTATCTAGATATGTGGTGAGAACTTTGAATCCACAAGGGCTTCACAGAAGTTTATAACGTACAGCCGTACAATTAAAAAATCATATTTTTTCCACAAAAATGATCTTTTCACCCCCAATTTTTATTTTCCCAAGGGTAACAGGACCCTAAAAGTTATTGTGCAATTTCTCCTGAGTACGCTGATACCCCACATGTGGGGGTAAACCACTATTTGGGTGCATGGCAGAGCTCAGAAGGGAAGCAGTGCCATTTGACTTTTTGGCTGGAATTGAGATCGGACACCATGTCGCGATTGGAAAACCCCTGATGTACCAAAACAGTGGAAACCCCCCACAAATGACACCATTTTGGAAACTAGACCCCCCAAGGAACTTATCTAGATGTGTGGTAAGAACTTTGAACCCCCAAGGGCTTCACAGAAGTTTATAATGTACAGCCGTACAATTAAAAAATCATATTTTTTCCACAAAAATGATCTTTTCAACCCCAATTCTTATTTTTCCAAGGGTAACAGGACCCTAACTGTTATTGTGCAATTTGTCCTGAGTACGCTGATACCCCACATGTGGGGGTAAACCACTATTTGGATGCATGGCAGAGCTCGGAAGGGAAGCAGCGCCATTTGATGTTTTTGGCTGGAATTGAGATCGGATACCATGTCGCGTTTGGAAAGCCCCTGATGTACCAAAACAGTGAAAACCCCCCACAAATGACACCATTTTGGAAACTAGACCCCCTAAGGAACTTATCTAGATGTGTGGTGAGCACTTTGAACCCCCCAGTGCTTCACAGAAGTTTATAACGCCCGGGCGTGAAAATAAAAAAATCGTATTTTTTCCACAAACATGATCTGTTAGTCACCAATTTTTTTATTTTCCCAAGGGTACCAGGAGAAATTGGACCCCAAAAGTTGTTGTCCAATTTGTCCTGAGTACACTGATACCCCATATGTGGGAAAAAACTACTGTATGGGCACATGTTGGGGCTCGGAAGGGAAGTAGTGACGTTTTGGAATGCAGACTTTGATGGAATGGTCTACAGGTGTCATGTTGCTTTTGGAGAGCCCCTGATGTACTTAAACAGTGGAAATCCCCCACAAGTGACCCCATTTTGGAAACTAGACCCCCTAAGGAACGTATCTAGATGTGTGGTGAGCACTTTGAACCCCCAAGGGCTTCACAGAAGTTTATAACGCCTGGGCGTGAAAATAAAAAAAATCATTTTTTTCCACAACAATGATATTTTTGCCCCCAATTTTTTTATTTTCCTAAGGGTAACAGGAGAAATTGGACTCAAAAAATTGTTTTGCAATTTGTCCTGAGTAGGCTGATACCCTATATGTGGGGGTAAAACACTGTTTGGGCACATGGCAGAGCTTGGAAGGGAAGGAGCACCATTTGACTTTTTCAACGCAGAATTGGCTGGAATTGAGATCAGACGCCATGTTGCATTTGGAGAGCACCTGATGTGTCCAAACAGTGGAAACCCCCCCAATTCTAACCCCAACCCTAACCCCAACACACCCCTAACCCTAATCTCAGCCCTAGCCCTAACCCTAACCCTAGCCCTAACCCTAATGGGAAAATGGAAATAAATACATTTTCTTTTAATTTTATTATTTTTCCCTAACTAAGGGGGTGATAATGGGGGGTTTGATTTACTATTTATGGTGGGTTTTTATGTTTGGCAGCTGTCATATGCTAAAAGACGCTTTTTATTGTAAAAATAGTTTTTGCATCACCACCTATTGAGAGCTATAATTTTTCCATATTTTGACCCACCGAGTCATGTGAGGTCTTATTTTTTGCAGGACGAGTTGGCGTTTTTATTAGTATTATTTTCGGGCACGTGACATCTTTTGATCGCTTTTTATTCTGATTTTTGGGACGCAGAATGAGCAAAAAACAGTGTTTCATAAATTTCTTTTGGGGGGTGCGTTTACACCGTTCCTCCTGCGGTAAAATTGATAAAGCGCTTTTATTCTTTGGGTCAGTACGGTTACAGTGATACCTCATTTAGGTCATTTTTTATGTTTTGGCGCTTTTATGCAATGAAATCAATTTTATATAAAAAATAATTATTTTTGCATCGCTTTATTCTGCGAGCTATAACTTTTTTATTTTTTGCTGATGATGCTGTATGGCGGCTCGTTTTTTGCGGGACAAGATCATGTTTTCAGCGGTACCATGGATATTTATATGCGTCTTTTTGATCGCGCGTTATTGCACTTTTTGTTCGGCGGTATGATAATAAATCATTATTTTTTGCTTCGTTTTTTATTTTTATTTTTTAAGGGGTTCTCTAAAGGGGTTAACTAATGCAACAGTTTTATAGGGCGGGTCGTTACGGACGCGGTGATACCAAATATGTGTACTTTTATTGTTTTGTTTTTTTTATTTCCAAAAACTGAATTTATTAGGGAATTTTTTTTTTTATTTATTTAGCGATTTTTTTAAAATTATTTTTACACTTTTTTTTGTAACTTTATTACATTGTCCCAGGTGGGACATCGCTGTCCTGTGACAGATCGCTGATCTGTCACAGGCACTGCACAAGGCTTCCTCCTTGCCTGCGCTTTGCAGGCATGAGGAAGTCAGCTCCCTGCAGGCCCCCGAAGGTCCCTGTCGCCATCTTGGATCCGGGGACCTGCAGGGATGGAGCCCCCCGCAGCAGCGCTGCACATTGCGCTGCTGTGGGGGGCTCAGGGAAGCACGGAGGGAGCCCCCTCCCTGCCGATGCTTCCCTTTAATCCCCGGTACAACGCGATCGTGTTTGATCACGGTGTGCAAGGGGTTAACGTGTCGGGGGCGGTCCGTGACTGCCCCTGACACATTGTGCCGGGTGTCAGCTGTGATAATCAGCTGATACCCGGCCACGATCAGCGGCGCTCACCACGTGGGCGCCACTGATCACTGTGATGTACTATCCCGTCCCTGGGAATTAAGTCCCAGGGCACATGGATGGGATAGTACGTCTCATGGCAGAAAGGGGTTAAATATTGTTAACCCCCTTAGTGACCAAGCCAATTTTTACAATTCTGACCACTGTCCATTTATGAGGTTATAATTCTGGAACGCTTCAATGGATCCCACTGATTCTGAGAATGTGACAGAGAGAGAACAGATCGGAAAGAAGGAGAATAGAAGGACGGTGGGAAGCAGGTTGAGAAAGAGAGAGAACCCTTCCAGTCCAGAGAGCGCAAAGGCCGGGGCCCGGTCCCTGAGGTTGATTGGATCTTTATGTCCGGCAACAGACACAGGAGGAGTAGTGAGCCGCTAATGCCTTCCTCCCATCATAGACTTGGGACACAACAGCAACTGAATAGAGAGCCGGGACGCAGAGTGGAGTCCCCGAAGTAGGCTACAGCTGTCTGTGATTCAAGTAAAGACAAGGAACACCTAGAGAGAGGCATTCCAGGGTAACTAAGTACTGGAGTGCGTCGCACCTAAAGGCGCATTGGAGGAGTCATTCAGTAAGGTACATGTTATGAGTTCATTTTCCCCTTCACCATTGAGGTCTGATGAACTCCCTCTTCTGGTGAAGGAAGGTAGTGAGGCTGATTACCAAGCACCTGAGCTGGGAGAGGATGACTGGGCGACGGGGATCTCTGACTGGATATAAGGCAGCCGACGCCCTTCTGCCTCGCTGGTGATTTCTCTGTGGAATTCTAGGAGACCAGTCTGTTTCCTGCTCCTCAAAAGCTAAGTTTTTCTGCTTTGCCTTTTTGCATTTGTGTTTTGGTTTTAGTTTGCCTTGCTTTTCTGGATTCTGCCATTCCCTGCTGGGGTGAGCTGAATTCCTTTTTTGTCGGTTTGCTCTGTCTTCAGAAAATACCTGAGTACTGACATAGTCTTTTTGAAACCTAGCGTCTTCAGGGCCTTTTTCCCTGTCAGTCTGTTGGCTCTTATTTTGATAGGGTTTATCGCAGATTGCAGACAGCAGCTTTCCTATCCTGTTCTATCTAGTTAGCTTGGGCCCCATCATTTGCTCAGTCTATCTTTCTATCTGTGTTAGTGTTTTTTCATCTTGCTTCACCGTCATTATATGTTGGGGGCTGCCTATTGCTTTGGGGTTTGCTCTGGGGCAGTTTAGATTTCCCTTTCTGTCTTTAGGCTAGGCAGTTCTCCGGCTGTGATTGAGGGGTCTAGGGCATCGTAGGAACCCCCCACGGCTACTGCTAGTTGTTGTTGATAGGTTCAGGGGTCTGCAATCCGATAGCTGCCAACTTCTCTGGTTTTCTGGACTTAGCTAGCATTTCTGTTTTTGCCTCCTACAGTGACTCATTCATAGCAGAATCACCAGCCATACCGCAGATCCTAGGGTACTCAATAGCAGGAAAGAATTGTAAAAAAAAAAAAAAAAAGTGTGTATATTTTTTCCTCTATATCTCTGAGGCCGTAGGGGGAGTTTTTTTTTTCTCTCAATGGAGATAAAGCAATTGTCTGATCGTGTGGAGCAGCTCGCTGCGGAAATGCGGGGAATTTCCACCTACCTTGCTCATTCACATGCTGCTGAACCAAAGATCCCTACTCCTGATGTGTTTTTTGGGGATCGGTCTAAATTTTTGAATTTCAAAAATAATTGTAAATTATTTTTTGCCTTGAAGCCTAACTCGTCAGGGAGCTCCGCGCAGCAGGTTAAAATTGTCATCTCTTTGCTGCGTGGCGATCCCCAGGATTGGGCGTTTTCTTTGAAACCTGATGATCCTAGTCTGACTAATGTGAACACATTTTTTCAAGCCTTGGGGTTGTTGTACAATGAACCTAATGCTATTGATCAGGCAGAAAAACCCTGTTGGCATTGAGCCAGGGTCGAGATTCTGCAGAATTGTACTGTCAAAAATTCCGAAAGTGGGCAGTCCTTACTGCCTCGAATGATAATGCCTTGGCAGCTCTCTTTCGGAAGGGTTTGTCAGAAGCCGTAAAAGATACTATGGTGGGATTTCCTGTTCCCTCTGGTCTGGACGATTCTATGTCATTAGCCATTCAGGTTGATCGGCGTTTACGTGAACGCAGGACTGCACGAGAGGTGTTGCCACCTGTTGAACAAGTGTTTGAACCTATGCAGTGTGATAGAGTTTTGTCCAGGGAGCAACATCAGGAGTTCAGAAAGCGTAATAAGCTGTGTTTTTTTGTGGAAATGCCTCGCATATTATTTCTGTCTGTCCTAAACGAGAGAAACGTTTTGCACACACGTTTTCTGTGGGTGGTGTTCAACCTAAGTTTCTTCTGGCAATTACTCTGATCTGCTCCCTGTCCACATTTTCCGCCAAGGCTTTTGTGGATTCGGGAGCAGCCCTGAACCTAATGGACTTGGATTTTGCTAAACGTTGTGGATTTCCTATGACACCTCTGCGGACGCCTATCCTTTTGAGGGGGATTGATGCTACTCCTTTGGCGAAAAATAAACCTCAGTTTTGGACCCAGGTGGTAATGCGGGTCGCCCCAAACCATCAAGAAAATTGCAGATTTTTGGTGTTGCATAATTTGCATGAAACCATTGTTCTGGGGTTTCCCTGGTTTCAAATTCATAATCCAGTTTTGGACTGGAAATCTGTGTCTGTGGTGAGTTGGGGTTGTCGGTGTGCACTTAGTGAGGCTCCGGTGTTTTCCACCTCTCCTCAGTCGCATGATGTTCCTGACTATTTGGCGGACTTTTATGATGTATTTAGTGAGAATGAGTCTGCGTCTTTGCCTCCTCATAGGAGTTATGACTATGCAATTGAACTGAGCCCGGGGTGTAAATTTCCCAAGGGTCGGCTCTTCAATTTATCTGTACCCGAGCACGAGGCTATGCCATCCTATATTAAGGAGGCGTTGGAGAAGGGTCATATTAGACCATCCTGTTCACCATTAGGTGCTGGGTTTTTTTTCGTGGCCAAAAAGGATGGTTCATTAAGGCCTTGTATTGATTATCGTGCCCTCAATAAAATTACTATTAAATATCAGTATCCGTTACCCCTGATTTCGGATCTATTCTCCAGAGTTAAAGGTGCTTGCTGGTTTACCAAGCTTGACCTCAGGGGGGCGTATAATCTTATCCGCATTAAGCATGGGGATGAATGGAAGACAGCGTTTAATACTCCAGAGGGACATTTTGAGTACCTGGTGATGCCTTTTGGGCTCACTAATGCCCCTTCTGTCTTCCAGTGCTTCATGAACGACATTTTCCGAGACTTTGTGGATAAATTTTTGATTATCTATCTGGATGATATTTTGATCTTCTCCAAGGACTGGGATTCTCATGTGGAACATGTTCGGATGGTGTTCCGGATCTTGAGGGAGAATTCCCTGTATGTCAAAGGATCGAAATGCCTTTTTGGGGTACAGAGGATTTCATTTTTGGGATTTATTTTGTCTCCGTCAACTATTGAAATGGATCCGGCCAAGGTACAGGCCAAGTCTTTGTGAAAAAGACTTGGGTATACTAATAGATCACAGACTGAATATGAGTCAACAGTGTGATGCAGCAGCAAAAAAGGCAAATGCAATTCTAGGATGTATTAACAGAAGCATACAGTCTAGATCACGTGAAGTCATTATTTCCCTCTACTCCACTTTGGTCAGACCTCATCTGGAATATTGTGTCCAATTTTGGGCACCACATTTTAAAAAAGACATCAACAAACTGGAGCAAGTTCAGAAAAGAGCGACCAGAATGGTGACCGGTCTGCAAACCCTGTCTTATGAGGAAAGGTTGCAGGATTTGGGAATGTTTAGTTTGCAAAAGAGAAGACTGAGAGGAGACTTAATAGCTGTCTACAAATATCTAAAGGGCTGTCACATTGTAGAAGGATCAACTTTATTCTCATTTGCACAAGGAAAGACTAGAAGCAATGGGATGAAACTGAATGGGAGGAGACACAGATTAGATATTAGAAAAAACTTTTTGACAGTTAGAGTGATCAATGAGTGGAACAGGCTGCCACGAGAAGTGGTGAGTTCTCCTTCAATGGAAGTCTTCAAACAGAGGCTGGACAGACATCTGACTGGGATGATTTAGCGAATCCTGCTTTGAGCAGGGGGTTGGACCAGATGGCCCAGGAGGTCCCTTCCAACTCTACAATTCTATGATTCTATGATTCTATGATTTATGATTGGGTTCAGCCCACTTCTTTGAAGGCCCTTCAGAAGTTTTTGGGTTTTGCTAATTTTTATTGGAAATTTATAGCAAAATTTTCTAGTATTGCCAAGCCATTGACTGATCTGACTAAGAAGGGTGCTGACTAGAGTTGAGCGAAACGGGTCGAAAAATTTCAAAAGTCGCCGACTTTTGGCAAAGTCGGGTTTCATGAAGAGAAAACTGACCCTAGGATGAGGTCGGCCACGAGGTCGGCGACTTACGCGCCAAAGTCGCGTTTCAAAAGTTTGTTTTGCGCTCTTTTTCAGCCAATCAGGATCCACGGACACTGTGGGCAACGTGATGACATAGGCAGGGGTCACCACCATCTTTCAGAAGGGCATGCAAGTGATTGGCTTGCTTTGGTGGGCGTCACAGGGGGTATAAAAGGGCGTGCACGCCGACCGCCATCTTACTTCTGCCGATCTTAGCATAGGGAGAGGTTGCTGCTGATTCTGTAGGGAGAGCGTTAGGCAGGGAAGAAGAGAAAAAAACTGCTTCTGCTGCTAGCGATTTGGCCTGCACAACACACCAGTCACTGTGTGTGCAGTGCAAGGGGAGGCTATATAGTGGTGTATCAGTGGTGTTGGTTGTTGGGCTGCCTTCTAAGGCTTCCTGACAGGCTGGCATTGCTGTTTACCCACTGCTCCGCAAACTGCTTTTTTAAAAGCAATCCAATCTCCCTTATCCTCTAGTCACATTGGTCACAGCTGTGCCATCGAGCCTGTCACATAGCGCTCAGATATTCATTGGGCCTCAAACTGCTTTTTTAAAAGCAATCCCAATTTTTTTTTTTTGTCCTGCTGAGAAGAAAAAAAACTGCTTCTGCTGCTGATAGCAATTTGGCCTGCACAACACACCAGTCACTGTGTGTGCAGTGCAAGGGGAGGCTATATTGTGGTGTATCAGTGGTGTTGGTTGTTGGGCTGCCTTTTAAGGCTTCCTGACAGGCTGGCATTGCTGTTTACCCACTGCTCCGCAAACTGCTTTTTTAAAAGCAATCCAATCTCCCTTATCCTCTAGTCACTTTGGTCACAGCTGTGCCATCGAGCCTGTCACATAGCGCTCAGATATTCATTGGGCCTCACACAATCCAAAAGTGTCCAGTGTCCAAAAGTGTGTGCAGAGATTCAAAATCTCCCTTATCCTCTAGTCACTTTTGTCACAGCTGTGCCATCGAGCCTGTCACATAGCGCTCAGATATTCATTGGGCCTCACACAATCCAAAAGTGTCCAGTGTCCAAAAGTGTGTGCAGAGATTCAAAATCTCCCTTATCCTCTAGTCACTTAGGTCACAGCTGTGCCATCGAGCCTGTCACATAGCGCTCAGATATCAGTGGGCCTCACACAATCCAAAAGTGTCCAGTGTCCAAAAGTGTGTGCAGAGATTCAAAATCTCCCTTATCCTCTAGTCACTTAGGTCACAGCTGTGCCATCGAGCCTGTCACATAGCGCTCAGATATTCATTGGGCCTCACACAATCCAAAAGTGTCCAGTGTCCAAAAGTGTGTGCAGAGATTCAAAATCTCCCTTATCCTCTAGTCACTTTTGTCACAGCTGTGCCATCGAGCCTGTCACATAGCGCTCAGATATTCATTGGGCCTCACACAATCCAAAAGTGTCCAGTGTCCAAAAGTGTGTGCAGAGATTCAAAATCTCCCTTATCCTCTAGTCACTTTTGTCACAGCTGTGCCATCGAGCCTGTCACATAGCGCTCAGATATTCATTGGGCCTCACACAATCCAAAAGTGTCCAGTGTCCAAAAGTGTGTGCAGAGATTCAAAATCTCCCTTATCCTCTAGTCACTTAGGTCACAGCTGTGCCATCGAGCCTGTCACATAGCGCTCAGATATCAGTGGGCCTCACACAATCCAAAAGTGTCCAGTGTCCAAAAGTGTGTGCAGAGATTCAAAATCTCACTTATCCTCTAGTCACTTTTGTCACAGCTGTGCCATCGAGCCTGTCACATAGCGCTCAGATATTCATTGGGCCTCACACAATCCAAAAGTGTCCAGTGTCCAAAAGTGTGTGCAGAGTTTCAATATCTCCCTTATCCTCTAGTCACTTAGGTCACAGCTGTGCCATCGAGCCTGTCACATAGCGCTCAGATATCAGTGGGCCTCACACAATCCAAAAGTGTCCAGTGTCCAAAAGTGTGTGCAGAGATTCAAAATCTCACTTATCCTCTAGTCACTTTTGTCACAGCTGTGCCATCGAGCCTGTCACATAGCGCTCAGATATTCATTGGGCCTCACACAATCCAAAAGTGTCCAGTGTCCAAAAGTGTGTGCAGAGATTCAAAATCTCCCTTATCCTCTAGTCACTTTTGTCACAGCTGTGCCATCGAGCCTGTCACATAGCGCTCAGATATTCATTGGGCCTCACACAATCCAAAAGTGTCCAGTGTCCAAAAGTGTGTGCAGAGATTCAAAATCTCCCTTATCCTCTAGTCACTTTTGTCACAGCTGTGCCATCGAGCCTGTCACATAGCGCTCAGATATTCATTGGGCCTCACACAATCCAAAAGTGTCCAGTGTCCAAAAGTGTGTGCAGAGATTCAAAATCTCCCTTATCCTCTAGTCACTTAGGTCACAGCTGTGCCATCGAGCCTGTCACATAGCGCTCAGATATCAGTGGGCCTCACACAATCCAAAAGTGTCCAGTGTCCAAAAGTGTGTGGAGAGATTCAAAATCTCACTTATCCTCTAGTCACTTAGGTCACAGCTGTGCCATCGAGCCTGTCACATAGCGCTCAGATATCAGTGGGCCTCACACAATCCAAAAGTGTCCAGTGTCCAAAAGTGTGTGCAGAGATTCAAAATCTCCCTTATCCTCTAGTCACTTTTGTCACAGCTGTGCCATCGAGCCTGTCACATAGCGCTCAGATATTCATTGGGCCTCACACAATCCAAAAGTGTCCAGTGTCCAAAAGTGTGTGCAGAGATTCAAAATCTCCCTTATCCTCTAGTCACTTTTGTCACAGCTGTGCCATCGAGCCTGTCACATAGCGCTCAGATATTCATTGGGCCTCACACAATCCAAAAGTGTCCAGTGTCCAAAAGTGTGTGCAGAGATTCAAAATCTCCCTTATCCTCTAGTCACTTAGGTCACAGCTGTGCCATCGAGCCTGTCACATAGCGCTCAGATATTCATTGGGCCTCACACAATCCAAAAGTGTCCAGTGTCCAAAAGTGTGTGCAGAGATTCAAAATCTCCCTTATCCTCTAGTCACTTAGGTCACAGCTGTGCCATCGAGCCTGTCACATAGCGCTCAGATATCAGTGGGCCTCACACAATCCAAAAGTGTCCAGTGTCCAAAAGTGTGTGCAGAGATTCAAAATCTCCCTTATCCTCTAGTCACTTTTGTCACAGCTGTGCCATCGAGCCTGTCACATAGCGCTCAGATATTCATTGGGCCTCACACAATCCAAAAGTGTCTAGTGTCCAAAAGTGTGTGCAGAGATTCAAAATCTCCCTTATCCTCTAGTCACTTTTGTCACAGCTGTGCCATCGAGCCTGTCACATAGCGCTCAGATATTCATTGGGCCTCACACAATCCAAAAGTGTCCAGTGTCCAAAAGTGTGTGCAGAGATTCAAAATCTCCCTTATCCTCTAGTCACTTTTGTCACAGCTGTGCCATCGAGCCTGTCACATAGCGCTCAGATATTCATTGGGCCTCACACAATCCAAAAGTGTCCAGTGTCCAAAAGTGTGTGCAGAGATTCAAAATCTCCCTTATCCTCTAGTCACTTAGGTCACAGCTGTGCCATCGAGCCTGTCACATAGCGCTCAGATATCAGTGGGCCTCACACAATCCAAAAGTGTCCAGTGTCCAAAAGTGTGTGCAGAGATTCAAAATCTCCCTTATCCTCTAGTCACTTAGGTCACAGCTGTGCTATCGAGCCTGTCACATAGCGCTCAGATATTCATTGGGCCTCACACAATCCAAAAGTGTCCAGTGTCCAAAAGTGTGTGCAGAGATTCAAAATCTCCCTTATCCTCTAGTCACTTAGGTCACAGCTGTGCCATCGAGCCTGTCACATAGCGCTCAGATATCAGTGGGCCTCACACAATCCAAAAGTGTCCAGTGTCCAAAAGTGTGTGCAGAGATTCAAAATCTCCCTTATCCTCTAGTCACTTTTGTCACAGCTGTGCCATCGAGCCTGTCACATAGCGCTCAGATATTCATTGGGCCTCACACAATCCAAAAGTGTCCAGTGTCCAAAAGTGTGTGCAGAGATTCAAAATCTCCCTTATCCTCTAGTCACTTTTGTCACAGCTGTGCCATCGAGCCTGTCACATAGCGCTCAGATATTCATTGGGCCTCACACAATCCAAAAGTGTCCAGTGTCCAAAAGTGTGTGCAGAGATTCAAAATCTCCCTTATCCTCTAGTCACTTTTGTCACAGCTGTGCCATCGAGCCTGTCACATAGCGCTCAGATATTCATTGGGCCTCACACAATCCAAAAGTGTCCAGTGTCCAAAAGTGTGTGCAGAGATTCAAAATCTCACTTATCCTCTAGTCACTAAGGTCACAGCTGTGCCATCGAGCCTGTCACATAGCGCTCAGATATCAGTGGGCCTCACACAATCCAAAAGTGTCCAGTGTCCAAAAGTGTGTGGAGAGATTCAAAATCTCACTTATCCTCTAGTCACTTAGGTCACAGCTGTGCCACCGAGCCTGTCACATAGCGCTCAGATATCAGTGGGCCTCACACAATCCAAAAGTGTCCAGTGTCCAAAAGTGTGTGCAGAGATTCAAAATCTCCCTTATCCTCTAGTCACTTTTTGTCACAGCTGTGCCATCGAGCCTGTCACATAGCGCTCAGATATTCATTGGGCCTCACACAATCCAAAAGTGTCCAGTGTCCAAAAGTGTGTGCAGAGATTCAAAATCTCCCTTATCCTCTAGTCACTTTTGTCACAGCTGTGCCATCGAGCCTGTCACATAGCGCTCAGATATTCATTGGGCCTCACACAATCCAAAAGTGTCCAATGTCCAAAAGTGTGTGCAGAGATTCAAAATCTCCCTTATCCTCTAGTCACTTTTGTCACAGCTGTGCCATCGAGCCTGTCATATACCGCTCAGATATTCATTGGGCCTCACACAATCCAAAAGTGTCCAGTGTCCAAAAGTGTGTGCAGAGATTCAAAATCTCCCTTATCCTCTAGTCACTTTTGTCACAGCTGTGCCATCGAGCCTGTCACATAGCGCTCAGATATTCATTGGGCCTCACACAATCCAAAAGTGTCCAGTGTCCAAAAGTGTGTGCAGAGATTCAAAATCTCCCTTATCCTCTAGTCACTTTTGTCACAGCTGTGCCATCGAGCCTGTCACATAGCGCTCAGATATTCATTGGGCCTCACACAATCCAAAAGTGTCCAGTGTCCAAAAGTGTGTGCAGAGATTCAAAATCTCACTTATCCTCTAGTCACTTTTGTCACAGCTGTGCCATCGAGCCTGTCACATAGCGCTCAGATATTCATTGGGCCTCACACAATCCAAAAGTGTCCAGTGTCCAAAAGTGTGTGCAGAGATTCAAAATCTCACTTATCCTCTAGTCACTTTTGTCACAGCTGTGCCATCGAGCCTGTCACATAGCGCTCAGATATCAGTGGGCCTCACACAATCCAAAAGTGTCCAGTGTCCAAAAGTGTGTGCAGAAATTCAAAATCTCCCCTGTCCTATAGACACCTTGTACCTTGTTTTACATACTATATAGTTTGTTGGATTTTGTCTACATTTCTACCAAAAATGAGGAAGGCTGGTGGAAGAGGCCGTGGAATTGGGCGGGGGTTGGCAGCTGGTAATGATGGTGTTGGTGGTGGATCTGATGGTAGTGGCAAGAGCAAAATAGGACCGAATGCAGGAGGTGTTGAGCCTGCGTCATCGTCTGGCTACATAAGGCCTCGAATGCTTAGTTTTCTAGGAGTTGGCAAACCGCTTTTAAAGCCAGAGCATCAGGAAAAAGTTTTGTCTTACATTGCTGACTCAGCCTCCAGCTCTATCGCCTCCTCTTCTTCAGTTGTAAAAAGTAAAAGCACTGAGTCGTCATTGGAGGCTCATGTTCATGAACCACACCTTTCCTTGTGTCCTTCACCCCAACCAAGATTGAAGGATGACGCAGGCCATACTACTGATTACTCCATGGAGCTGTTTTCACATACCATGCCTGGATTATCAAGTCAAATGGTGAATTACCCAGGCCTAGATGAATCTGACATGGAGTGCACTGATGCACTGCCGCTGATGGATGATTCTGCTGGTACATTCACTCAGAGCACAACATTGTCCTCGCAGTGTACAGAGCCAGATTCTGACCCTGATGAGACTTAGGTGCCCCTTCCCGCACACTATACCACCATACACGGTGACACAGAGGAAGGTGCACATGACATAGAAGAGGAGGTGATGGATGACCCAGTTGTTGACCCAGATTGGCATCCATTGGGGGAAGAGGGTGCTGCTTCCAATAGCTCAGATGAGGAGCATCCACAGCAGACATCGACATCGCAACAGCTGTTATCTGGCAGGCCCGGAGCAATCCAAAGACAGGTTCCAAACATCAAAAGAGTTGCTGGACAGCTTGTCCAGAGGGTCAAAAGATCACAGCGTGCTAGGCCGCAAAATGTCTGCCAAAGTAGGAAGAGTGCAGTGTGGCACTTTTTTGAACAAAATCCTCATAATCAGGCCAAGGTTATCTGTAGGAAGTGCGCAAAGACCTTTAGCCGAGGGAAAAATCTGAAAAATTTGAATACCAGTTGCATGCTTAGACATTTAACCAGCATGCACTTGCAAGCGTGGACACAACACCAAACCTCAAGTGCCACATGTGCAACTGATCACAACGAAGGTAGTCAGCAACGCTACATTGTTTCCCCCACTGTAAGCCCACCGGTTAGCACAGCAGCAAATGTTGAGGTGTCGTTGCAATGCCACAGCAGTCAGGGAACCCCACTGTTATATCAACGAAAGACTGATTCTAGGCCATCAGAAAGAACACCAACTCCATCACCATCATCAACCCTCTCTCAGTCCGCCCTGTCCACCGCTACTTCCACCATATGCAGCTCTCAAGTCCAGCTCACCCTCCCAGACACTATGAGTAGGTCAAGAAAGTACTCAGTCTCTCATCCGCGTACACTGGGTTTGAACGCCCACATTGCCAAACTAATCTCGTTTGAGATGATGCCCTTTCGGTTGGTGGAAAGCACAGCTTTCCGCGAACTCATGGCCTATGCAGTACCACGCTATGACCTACCCAGTCGCCACTTCTTCTCTCGCAAAGCCATCCCAGCCCTCCACCATCATGTGAAAGACCGCATTGTCCATGCACTCAAGCAGTCAGTGAGCGGAAAGGTGCACCTCACAACTGATGCATGGTCCAGTCGGCATGGCCAGGGCCGTTACGTGTCCATCACTGCGCACTGGGTTAATGTGGTGGATGCAGGGTCCACAGGGGACAGCGGTGGTGGGACAGTGCTACCTAGCCCACGGTATAGGAAACAGTTGGCTGTAGGCGTTCCACCCTCCTCCTCCTCCTCCTCCAGAAGCGAAAGCTCGTCCACAGAGCGCAGTCGTACGAGCACTCCATCTGCAGCTGCCACTGTTGCACACGATGTGTCCCCCTATCGAGCAGCTAGTGGAAAGCGTCAGCAGGCTGTGTTGCAGATGATGTGTTTGGGCGACAGACATACCACCGAGGTGCTGGCCGAGTACTTTCAGCGACAAACTGAGTCATGGCTGGGCAGTGTACATCTTGAGGCAGGCAAGGTAGTTAGTGATAACGGCCGTAATTTTGTGGCAGCAGGGGAGGATTAAGGGTAGCCAGGGCCCGGGGCAGTTCAGACTCTGTGGGCCCCCCTCGTCACGTGACGGGGGTCACGAATCATAGAGCCACACTCTACATAGAGAATAATGGGGCCTCCAGCACCCACCTCCACCCGCAGAGCCGCACTCCACATAGAGAATAATGGAGCCTCCGGCACCGACCTCCACCCGCAGAGCCGCACTCCACATAGAGAATAATGGGGCCTCCAGCACCTACCTCCACCCGCACTCCACATAGAGAATAATGGAGCCTCCAGCACCGACCTCCACCCGCAGAGCCGCACTCCACATACATGGCTGCTCTCAGTGCTCTGTGCTGTGCGCACAGGACCTGTGATGAGGTCACAGGAGGGGAGGAGACAGGGGTCACATGATCGGGGGCCCTGACACCTTACCTCCTGTGATCTCATCAAAAGTCTTTGCACACTACCAGCAGCATCAGCGTTCACGCTACTTGTAGATGCTGCTGGTAGCAGAGCACATAATGCCGCCCCCACGGTCACTCACTTTTAGGTGGGGAGAAGATGGAGTGCCATTGCAGCAGCCAGCAGGAATGTGGTGGGGGCCCCCTTAGAAGCTCTTGTGGTGGGGGCCTATAATCCGGCCCTGCGCGGTGGCGGATTATAATGGGGCAATTTAATGGCCTGGGCTGTGGGCCCCTTAACCCCACTGGGCCCGGGGCAACTGCCCAAATTGACCTCATTATAATCCGCCACTGTGTGGCAGCCATAGCCCTTTCAAAACTCAGCCACATACCTTGCTTGGCTCACACCTTGAACCTGGTGGTGCAGTGCTTCCTCAAAAATTATCCGGAGTTAACAGCCCTGCTCCAGAAGGTGTGAAGACTGTGCGCACACATCCGCCGGTCGCCTGTACACTCCGTTCGTATGCAGAAGCTGCAGCGATTGCTCCAACTTCCCAACCACCGCCTCATTATCGACATTGCAACAAGGTGGAACTCCACCCTGCACATGGTGGAGCGGCTGTGCGAGCAGAGGCAGGCCATAATGCATTTGTGGGAGGATACACGACCAGGAACTTTGAGAGCAGACATGGAGTTGACAGGTGTGCAGTGGTCGAAGCTGAAAGACCTCTGTAAAGTCCTTCAGTGTTTTGAGGAATGCACACGGCTGGTAAGCGCAGACGATGCCATCCTAACCATGAGCATCCCACTTATGCGTCTGATCATGCAAACTTTGACGCACCTTAAGGAGCAGGCGTCTGCAGCCAATGTTGATGAGGAGGAAGAGGAGGAGGGAATCCTTGATGACATTCAGCCATTGTCTGCTCAGGGACCTCTCCTGGACGAGGTGGAGGAAGAAGAGGAGGAGGAGGATGATGATGGGGATGATTACTTAGGGGAGGAGGATGCATCTCGTGGGGCAAGTGAAAATGTTGGCGTGGCAAGGTCTGGTACAGGGTTTGTGCGTGACTGGAGGGATGTGGATTTGCCAGAAAGTGCTCCTCCAACCAGCACTCGCAGTGCATCATTGACACCGGGAACATTGGCCCACATGTCAGATTATGCCTTGCGGATCCTAAAAAGGGACCCCCGCATTGCCAAAATGATGAACGATGACGACTACTGGTTGGCCAGCATCCTGGATCCACGCTATAAAGGCAAATTACAAAACATCATGCCACAGGAGAACCTTGACCTAATATTGGCTAATAAACAAGCAACTCTGGTAAATCGGTTGCTTGAGGCATTCCCAGCACACAGCAGCGGTGATGGTTCTCACACGAGCCGTACGGGCCGGGGGCAGCTTGGCAGAGGTGTTAGTGGTGCACACAGCAGAAGTGGCGTTGGAGACAGGGGTTTCTTGATAATGTTGTGGACTGATTTTTCAAATACCGCTCACACAACTGGTAATACTGCATCAATGGAAAGTGACAGGAGACAGCAGTTGTCAACTATGGTTACAAACTACTTTTCCTCCCATATCGATGTTCTCCCACACAGGTCATTCCCCTTTGACTATTGGGCCACTAAACTGGACACCTGGCCTGAATTGGCCCAATATGCCTTACAGGAGCTCGCTTGCCCAGCTGCAAGTGTGCTATCGGAAAGAGTCTTCAGTGCAGCTGGATCAATCCTGACAGAAAAAAGGACCCGTCTGTCAACCCAAAATGTGGATGATCTAACCTTCATTAAAATGAACCATGCATGGGTTTCCAAGGATTTTGTCCCACCTTCCCCTGATGACACATAGGGTGACAGAAAAATGGCTTGCTTTGGTCCACCTCTTCCTGGGACTTCACCTTTTTCGCCTTTTGCATCAGCTGAATGTCCAACATCAACATATGCCACTTTCTAAAACTCCCTAACTGTGCTGCCTCCCCCCCATGGCCGGGGTCACCACCTAGCGCACGACACCGTGCGAGTGCCGTTGCCCTGGACAGGTGGGTAGGCCGACTCTTGGGCGCGGGCACTGGCACAGGGTCCCTCATAGTGCAATCAAGTGTCTCTGATGGTGGTGGTGCACACCCGCCGTCAGACACACCGCTGTACTATGAGGGGCCCAGTGCCAGTACCGACGCCCACGAGTGGGCCCCCCTTGCTTGGGCAGGGCCCCAGCATTTGCAATCTTTACCTCTCCCTGCTCCTCCGCTGTGTAATCTGGGCCGTCAAATCCATACTGTGCCTGACACCGTCTGAGCCTGCCTCCTGATGGATAGACATATATTTTGAATGTGTACGCTATCCATACATGTTATCCGGGGATACGGTACCCTTTCTAACCTTTGTGCAATCACGTGCAATCCATACTGGGCCTAACACCGTCTGAGCCTGCCTCCTGATGTATAGACATATATTTTGAATGTGTACGCTATCCATACATGTTATCTGGGGATACGGTACCCTTTCTAACCTTTGTGCAATCACGTGCAATCCATACTGGGCCTAACACCGTCTGAGCCTGCCTCCTGAAACATATATTTTGAATGTGTACGCTATCCATACATGTTATCTGGGGATACGGTACCCTTTCTAACCTTTGTGCAATCACGTGCAATCCATACTGGGCCTAACACCGTCTGAGCCTGCCTCCTGATGTATAGACATATATTTTGAATGTGTACGCTATCCATACATGTTATCTGGGGATACGGTACCCTTTCTAACCTTTGTGCAATCTCGTGCAATCCATACTGGGCCTAACACCGTCTGAGCCTGCCTCCTGAGACATATATTTTGAATGTGTACGCTATCCATACATGTTATCTGGGGATACGGTACCCTTTCTCACCTTTGTGCAATCACGTGTAATCCATACTGGGCGTGAGAACGGCTGGCGAGCTGTTAAGCAAGCTACAGCACCTGTGGTTTGCACACGTAAGTTTTTCATTTTTTCAGGAATGACGGTTAGGCCTAATTCCTGAACTGCAGTTGACCTGCACTTACTGGGAAATCATTGTTCACGGGTAATAATTGTAATCAGTGATCCCCATCACTAACGTTCAGCGGGTTATCTGCACCTGTAAGCGACAAACGCTGGCCTTTTCAGTGTAGCGCACATGCAGCCACGACATGTAAGGGCATGACACACCAGTTATTGGCCAATCTCATGTGCCAGAGCCTCACGTGTCCCTCTAGTAAGCCGGACTCGGACCGCGGGGCATGACGGAGTCTCGTTCGTTAACGGAATTAAGCTTGCAATGTGTGCATCTGTTCTGTAGCTGGCATGGTTGAGGTTTCCCAGGTGGAGTCGAATTTAACCGTAGGCTCCACTCCTGGTGGTGCCCTTCTGGACATTCCTTTAAGGTTCATCTTTGCAACCATACTGCCCACGTAAAACAAACACTTTGCCTTCATGAACGCTGTTTGGAGGGTCATGACTCGTGGGAATAACGCCGCCCAATCAGTTAACCTGCTAGAGAGATCGTTCGTTGCTCCCAAGCATGACATCACCCTCCCTAGGAGGAAGGTAATGCCACTGTGGTGATCGTACTCCTGGGGGCGACACAAGTGCACTGATGCTCAGCCACTGCTCGATGAATCTGCTGGTATATTGACCCAGACCACTACATTCCCCTCGCACGCTACATGGCCTGAATCTGACCATGATGAAACTCAGGTTACCCTTCCCATACACAGTTCCATCTTACACGGTGACAAAGAGGAAGCTGCAGATGAAAGTGCAGGTTCGGCCCACCCGCCGTCAGACACACCACCGTACTTTCAGGGGCCCTGTGCCAGTGCTGTCGCCAACGAGTGGGCCCCCCCTGCTTTCTCAGGATCACAGCACTTGCAAGGTTGAAATACTGTGCAGTGAGATGGAAGATGGGGACGACGAGGAGTCCAGACTAGTACATGGATTCCATAGCGAGGAGACTTATTTGATTGTTTTCAATGTTGGGACAGCAATTTTTGGGGAGCACTATACTCTGGAGAATGATAGATGGGGCCCACCATACACTGGAACATTCCAAAGGTGGACATCAGACACTGGAGCAGCATTTACAGGGCCCATTATACACTAGAGCATTAGAAATGGGGCCCATTATGTTTGGAGCATTATTTGGGCCCATAAGACAGTGGAGCTTCCTCCATGGGGACCAACATATACTGTAGCATTATGTGGAGCTCATCATATACTGTTTCAAACATTATATGGGACCAATGATTCTGTATGGAGAAATAGATGGGCCTCGTCATGAGATGTAAAAAGTGAAGTATTTTTCATTGTACTATACCGCTATTTCTCTGCTGTATCGGAGCATGATGAGTTGTGGTATGTGTTAAAGGGGCGCTCTTTCGCCCAGGGCACATGAAAACCTGTAGCCAGCCCTCCCCCCCCACAACTGTAGCCAAATAACCCCCATTTTTCAGTGCGTAACTTGTATTATGAAGTTAATTAAGGTTGACAAGCTTAAGTAAGAAGAATTGATGCTTTTGGCATTCAAATGGGCACTGTAGGTGTGTTTCCTGTCCTCCTCTCACTGCCGACTTTTATTCCCCATTGACTTACATTGGGTTTCGTGTTTCGGGACGACCCCGACTTTTCCCTATAATCGGACGATCTTGCTCGACCCGACTTTTGGAAAAGTTGGGTTTCACGAAACGAAACGCGACCCTAAAAAACCAAAAGTCGCTCAACTCTAGTGCTGACGTGTTGAATTGGTCTCCGGAGGCTGTTTCTTCCTTTCAGGAGCTGAAGCGAAGATTCACTTCTGCCCCGGTTTTGCGGCAACCTGATGTCTCACTCCCGTTCTAGGTAGAGGTGGACGCTTCAGAGATTGGTGCAGGAGCTGTTTTGTCCCAAAAGGATCCTGTAACATCTAAAATGAATCCCTGTGCTTTCTTTTCCCGAAAGTTCTCCCCATCTGAATGTAACTATGATGTGGGGAATCGGGAACTGTTGGCCATGAAATGGGCATTTGAGGAGTGGAGACATTTGTTGGAGGGAGCTAAACATCAAGTCGTGGTCCTCACTGACCACAAGAATTTGATTTACCTGGAGTCGGCCAAACGCTTGTACCCTAGACAGGCTAGATGGGCCTTGTTTTTTACACGTTTTGATTTTGTGGTCTCTTTTCTTCCTGGCACTAAGAAGGTCAAGGCTGACGCTCTTTCTAGGAGCTTCTTTCTCCTGTGGTGACCAAGCCTGCTACCATCTTAGGCGAAGGGGTAGTTCTTTCTGCCATCTCGCCCGATTTGAGACGTGCTCTGGAAGAGTTCCAGGAGGACAAACCTGAGCGTTGTCCCAGTGGAAAGTTGTATGTTCCTGACCAGTGGAAGAAGAGAGTGATGTCTGAAGTTCATTGCTCTGCATTGGCTGGTCATCCAGGTATTTTTGGTACTAGAGATCTGGTGAGTCGGTCTTTTTGGTGGCCCGCCTTGTCTCGTGATGTCAGGAATTTTGTGCAGTCCTGTGGGACTTGCTCCCGGTCTAAACCTTGTTCTCGCTCTAGTGGGTTGTTGATGCCTTTGCCGGTCCCCAGGAGGCCATGGACCCATATTTCAATGGATTTCATCTCTGATATGCCTGTCTCTCAGAGAATGACTGTTATTTGGGTGATATGTGATAGGTTCTCTAAGATGGTTCATCTTGTACCACTCCCTAAGTTGCCATCTTCTTCTGAGTTGGTGCCCCTGTTTTTGCAACAGGTGGTTCGCTTGCACGGGATTCCTGAGAACATTGTATCTGACAGAGGAGTTCAGTTTGTGTCTAGATTTTGGAGGACGTTCTGTTCCAAGCTGGGAATTCAGTTGTCCTTCTCCTCTGTGTTTCACCCTCAGACCAATGGGCAGACGGAGAGAACAAACCAGACCTTGGAGTCGTATTTGAGATGTTTTATTTCCGCTGATCAGGATGATTGGGTTTCATTTTTGCCCTTGGCCGAATTTGCTTTAAATAATAGAGCTAGTTCTGCCACTTTGGTGTCACCTTTTTTTTGTAACTTTGGGTTTCATCCTCGATTTTCTTCAGGGCAGGTGGAGCCTTCTGCCTGCCCAGGTGTTGACACTGTGGTGGAGAGAATGCACCAGATCTGGGACCAAGTGGTGGATAAGTTATCTCTCTCCCAGGAAAAGGCCCAGCGGTTTTCCAACCGACATAGGACTGTTGGTCCCCAGTTTAAGGTGGGTGATATGGTTTGGTTATCATCAAAAAATATCGCTATGAAGGTAGCTTCTCCTAAGTTTAAGCCTAGATTTATTGGGCCTTTGTTGTGAGTTCATTTTCCCCTCCGTCACTGAGGCCTGGTGAACTCCCTATTCTAGTGAAGGTAGTGAGCCTGATTATCAGGCACCTGGGACTAATGATGACGATTGGCTGAGTGGAGTCACTGACTGGATTTAAGGCAGCCTACGCCCTTTCTGCCCTGCGGGTGATTTCTCTGTGGACTCTTGGACACCAGTCTGATTCCTGCTCTCCTAAAGCTAAGTTTTCTGTTTTGCCTTTTTGCATCTAAAATTTGTTTTTGTTTTTCTTGCTTTTGGATTCTGCCACTCCCTGCTGGAGTGTGCAGTGTTCCTTGAGCTCTGTCTTCTGAAAGTACCTGAGTGCTGATTTAGTTTTTGAAGCTTAGTTGCTTCAGGGCCATTTTTATATCAGCTTGTTGGCTTTTGTCTCTGATAGGGTTTTGGCAGATTGCAGACAGCAGCCTTCCTATCCGCTCCTATCTAGGTAGTTTTTGGGCCCCGTCTTTGCTCAGCCTGTCTTTCTGTCTGTGTAAGTGTTTTCATCTTGCTTCACCGTCATTATATGTGGGGGGCTGCCTATTGCTTTGGGGTCTGCTCTGGGGCAGTTAGATTTCCCCTTTCCTTCTTTAGGCCTATGTATCTCTCCTGCTGTGATCTAGGGGTCTAGGTCATCGTAGGAACCCCCCACGGCTACTGCTAGTTGTGTTGATAGGTTCAGGGGTCTGCAATCTGATAGTTGCCAACTTCTCTGGTTTTCAGGACTTAGCTAGCATTTCTGTTTTTGCCTCCTACGGTGACTCAATCATAACAGAATCACCCGCCCAACTGCAGATCCTGGGGTACTCAATAGCAGGAAAGAATTGTGTTTAAAAAAAAAAAAAAATAAGGTGTGTATATTCTTTCCTCTATATCTCTGAGGCCATAGGGGGAATTTTTTTTTCTCTCAATGGAGATAAAGCAAGTGTCTGATCGTGTGGAGCAGCTCGCTGCTGAAGTGCGAGGAATTTCCGCCTATCTTGCTCGTTCACATGCTGTTGAACCAAAGATCCCCACACCTGATGTATTTTTTGGGGATCGATCTAAATTTTTGAGTTTCAAAAATAATTGTAAATTATTTTTTGCTTTGAAGCCTAACTCGTCAGGGAGCCCCGCGCAGCAGGTTAAAATTGTCATCTCTTTGCTGCGCGGCGATCCCCAGGATTGGGCGTTTTCTTTGAAACCAGATGACCCTATTCTGACTAATGTGAACGCATTTTTTCAAGCCTTGGGGTTGCTGTACAACGAACCTAATGCTATTGATCAGGCTGAAAAGACCCTGTTAGCATTGAACCAGGGTCGAGAATCTGCAGAGTTGTACTGTCAAAAGTTCCGAAAGTGGGCGGTCCTTACTACCTGGAATGATAGTGCCTTGGCTGCTCTCTTTCGGAAGGGTTTGTCAGAAGCCGTAAAAGATACTATGGTGGGATTTCCTGTTCCCTCTGGTCTGGACGATTCTATGTCTTTAGCCATTCAGGTTGATCGGCGTTTACGTGAACGCAGGATTACACGAGAGGTGTTGCCACCGGTTGAACAGACGTCTGAACCTATGCAATGTGATAGAGTTTTGTCTAAGGCGCAACGTCAGGAATTCAGAAGGCGTAATAAGCTGTGTTTTTTTTGTGGAGATGCCTCACATGTTATTTCTGTTTGTCCTAAACGTGAGAAACGCTTTGCACACACGTTTTCTGTTGTTGGGGTTCAGCCTAAGTTTCTTTTGGCGATTACTCTGATCTGTTCCCTGTCCACATTTTCCGCCAAGGCTTTTGTGGATTCGGGAGCAGCGCTAAACCTAATGGACTTGGATTTTGCTAAACGTTGTGGATTTCCGTTGACACCTCTGCAGACGCCTATCCCTTTGAGGGGGATTGATGCTACCCCTCTGGCTAAAAATACACCTCAGTTTTGGACCCAGTTGGTCATGCGGGTCGCCCCAGACCACCAAGAAAATTGCAGATTTTTGGTGTTGCATGGTCTGCATGATGCCGTTGTTCTGGGGTTTCCCTGGTTGCAGATTCATAATCCAGTTTTGGATTGGAAGTCTGTGTCTGTGGTGAGTTGGGGTTGCCGGTGTACCTTTAGTGAGGCTCCGGTTTTTTCCACCTCTCCTCAGTCGCATGAGGTTCCTGACTATTTGGCGGACTACTATGATGTATTTAGTGAGAATGAGTCTGCGTCCTTGCCTCCTCATAGGAGTTATGACTGTGCAATTGAACTAAACCCGGGGTGTAAATTTCCTAAGGGTCGGCTATTCAATTTATCTGTACCCGAGCATGAGGCTATGCGGTCCTATATTAAGGAGGCGTTGGAGAAGGGTCATATTAGACCATCCTCTTCACCCTTAGGTGCCGGGTTTTTTTTTGTGGCCAAGAAGGATGGTTCTTTAAGGCCTTGTATTGATTATCGTGCCCTCAATAAAATTACTATTAAATATCAGTATCCGTTACCCCTGATTTCGGATCTATTCTCTAGAGTCAGAGGTGCTTGCTGGTTTACCAAGCTTGACCTCAGGGGGCGTATAATCTTATCCGCATTAAGCAGGGGGTTGAATGGAAGACGGCGTTTAATACTCCGGAGGGACATTTTGAGTACCTGGTGATGCCTTTTGGGCTCACTAATGCCCCTTCTGTCTTCCAGTGCTTCATGAACGATATTTTCCGAGACTTTGTCGATAAATTTTTGATTATCTATCTGGATGATATTTTGATCTTCTCCAAGGATTGGGATTCTCATGTGGAACATATTCGGACTGTGTTCCGGATCTTGAGAGAAAATTCTCTGTATGTCAAAGGATCAAAATGCCTTTTTGGAGTACAGAGAATTTCTTTTTTGGGATTTATTTTGTCTCCGTCAACTATTGAAATGGACCCGGCCAAGGTACAGGCCATTTATGATTGGGTTCAGCCCACTTCTTTGAAGGCCCTCCAGAAGTTTTTGGGTTTTGCTAATTTTTATCGGAAATTTATAGCAAAATTTTCTAGTATTGCCAAACCATTGACTGACCTGACCAGGAAGGGTGCGGATGTGTTGAATTGGTCTCCGGAGGCGGTTGCTTCCTTTCAGGAGCTGAAGCGTAGATTTACCTCCGCCCCGGTTCTGTGGCAACCTGATGTCTCACTCCCGTTCCAGGTAGAGGTGGATGCTTCTGAGATTGGTGCAGGAGCGGAGTTGTCCCAAAAGGATCCGGTAACATCTAAAATGAATCCCTGTGCTTTCTTTTCCCGTAAGTTCTCTTCATCTGAATGTAACTATGATGTGGGGAATCGGGAACTGTTGGCCATGAAATGGGCATTTGAGGAGTGGAGACATTGGTTGGAGGGAGCCAAACATCAAGTTGTCCTCACTGACCACAAAAATTTGATTTACCTAGAGTCGGCTAAACGCTTGAACCCTAGACAGGCTAGGTGGGCCTTGTTTTTTACACGTTTTGATTTTGTGGTCTCTTTCCTTCCTGGAACTAAGAATGTCAAGGCAGACGCCCTCTCTAGGAGTTTCTTTGCTGATTCTCCTGTGGTGACCAAGCCTGCCACCATCTTAGGCGAAGGGGTAGTTCTTTCTGCCATCTCGCCCGATTTGAGACTTGCTCTGCAAGAGTTCCAGGAGGACAAACCTGAGTGTTGCCCCAGTGGAAAGTTGTTTGTTCCTGACCAGTGGAAGAAGAGAGTGATGTCTGAAGTTCATTGCTCTGCATTGGCTGGTCATCCAGGTATTTTTGGTACTAGAGATCTGGTGAGTCGCTCTTTTTGGTGGCCCACCTTGTCTCATGATGTCAGGAATTTTGTGCAGTCCTGTGGGACTTGCTCCCGGTCTAAATCTTGTTCTCGCTCTAGTGGGTTGTTGATGCCTTTGCCGGTCCCCAGGAGGCCATGGACCCATATTTCAATGGATTTCATTTCTGATATGCCGGTCTCTCAAAGAATGACTGTTATTTGGGTGATTTGTGATAGGTTCTCTAAGATGGTTCATCTTGTACCACTCCCTAAGTTGCCATCTTCCTCTGAGTTGGTGCCTCTGTTTTTGCAACAGGTGGTTCGCTTGCACGGGATTCCTGAGAACATTGTATCTGACAGAGGAGTTCAATTTGTGTCTAAATTTTGGAGGACGTTCTGTTCCAAGTTGGGAATTCAGTTGTCCTTCTCCTCTGCTTTTCACCCTCAGACCAATGGGCAGACAGAGAGAACAAACCAGACCATGGAGTCGTATTTGAGATGTTTTATTTCCGCTGATCAGGATGATTGGGTTTCATTTTTGCCCTTGGCCGAATTTGCTTTAAATAATAGAGCTAGTTCTGCCACTTTGATGTCACCTTTTTTTTGTAACTTTAGTTTTCACCCTCGATTTTCTTCAGGGCAGGTGGAGCCTTCTGCCTGCCCAGGTGTTGACACTGTGGTGGAGAGAATGCACCAGATCTGGGACCAAGTGGTGGATAAGTTATCTCTCTCCCAGGAAAAGGCCCAGCGGTTTTCCAATCGACATAGGACCATTGGTCCCCAGTTTAAGATTGGTGATGTGGTGTGGTTATCATCAAAAAATATTGCTATGAAGGTGGCTTCTCCTAAGTTTAAGCCTAGATTTATTGGACCTTACAAGATTTTGGAGATTATTAATCCGGTCTCTTTTCGTTTGGCTCTTCCTGTCACATTTAAGATCCATAATGTGTTCCATAAGTCCTTGTTGAAGAGGTTTGTTGAGCCA
The DNA here is from genome assembly GCF_039654945.1 of Dendrobates tinctorius. Classification (NCBI taxonomy): domain Eukaryota; kingdom Metazoa; phylum Chordata; class Amphibia; order Anura; family Dendrobatidae; genus Dendrobates; species Dendrobates tinctorius. The sequence continues at coordinate 30,120,564 of NW_027361706.1, read as the reverse complement.
GTTGTGCCTGAGGTGGCACCTCCGGACCCTGTATTGGTTGAAGGTAACTTGGAATATGAGGTAGAGAAAATTCTGGATTCCCATCTGGCTAGACGGAGACTCCAGTATTTGGTTAAGTGGAAGGGTTATGGTCAGGAGGATAATTCCTTGGTCTCTGCCTCTGATATTCATGCCAAAAGATTGGTGTGTGCCTTTCATCGGGCTCACCCTGATCGCCCTGGTAGCGTTGTTGAGGGTTCGGTGACCCCTCCTCAAGGGGGGGGTACTGTTGTGAGTTCATTTTCCCCTCCGTCACTGAGGCCTGGTGAACTCCCTATTCTAGTGAAGGAAGGTAGTGAGCCTGATTATCAGGCACCTGGGACTAATGAAGACGATTGGCTGAGTGGAGTCACTGACTGGATTTAAGGCAGCCTACGCCCTTTCTGCCCTGCGGGTGATTTCTCTGTGGACTCTTGGACACCAGTCTGATTCCTGCTCTCCTAAAGCTAAGTTTTCTGTTTTGCCTTTTTGCATCTAAAATTTGTTTTTGTTTTTCTTGCTTTTGGATTCTGCCACTCCCTGCTGGAGTGTGCAGTGTTCCTTGAGCTCTGTCTTCTGAAAGTACCTGAGTGCTGATTTAGTTTTTGAAGCTTAGTTGCTTCAGGGCCATTTTTATATCAGCTTGTTGGCTTTTGTCTCTGATAGGGTTTTGGCAGATTGCAGACAGCAGCCTTCCTATCCGTTCCTATCTAGGTAGTTTTTGGGCTCCGTATTTGCTCAGCCTGTCTTTCTGTCTGTGTAGGTGTTTTCATCTTGCTTCACCGTCATTATACTGTATGTAGGGGGCTGCCTATTGCTTTGGGGTCTGCTCTGGGGCAGTTAGATTTCCCCTTTCCTTCTTTAGGCCTATGTATCTCTCCGGCTGTGATCGAGGGGTCTAGGTCATCGTAGGAACCCCCCACGGCTACTGCTAGTTGTGTTGATAGGTTCAGGGGTCTGCAATCTGATAGTTGCCAACTTCTCTGGTTTTCAGGACTTAGCTAGCATTTCTGTTTTTGCCTCCTACGGTGACTCAATCATAACAGGCCTTACAAGATTTTGGAGATCATTAATCCGGTCTCTTTTTGGTTGGCTCTTCCTGTCACATTTAAAATCCATAATGTGTTTCATAAGTCCTTGTTGAAGAGGTTTGTTGAACCAGTAGTTCCTGGGGTGGCACCTCCAGACCCTGTATTGGTTGAAGGTAACATGGAATATGAGGTAGAGAAGATACTGGATTCCCGTCTGGCTAGACGGAGACTCCAGTATTTGGTTAAGTGGAAGGGTTATGGTCAGGAGGATAATTCCTGGGTCTCTGCCTCTGATATTCATGCCAAAAGATTGGTGCGTGCCTTTCCTCGGGCTCACCCTGATCGCCCTGATGGCGTGGATGAGGGTTCAGTGACCCCTCCTCAAGGGGGAGGTACTGTTATGAGTTCATTTTCCCCTTCACCATTGAGGTCTGATGAACTCCCTCTTCTGGTGAAGGAAGGTAGTGAGGCTGATTACCAAGCACCTGAGCTGGGAGTGGATGACTGGGCGACGGGGATCTCTGACTGGATATAAGGCAGCCGACGCCCTTCTGCCTCGCTGGTGATTTCTCTGTGGAATTCTAGGAGACCAGTCTGTTTCCTGCTCCTCAAAAGCTAAGTTTTTCTGCTTTGCCTTTTTGCATTTGTGTTTTGGTTTTAGTTTGCCTTGCTTTTCTGGATTCTGCCATTCCCTGCTGGGGTGAGCTGAATTCCTTTTTTGTCGGTTTGCTCTGTCTTCAGAAAATACCTGAGTACTGACATAGTCTTTTTGAAGCCTAGTGTCTTCAGGGCCTTTTTCCCTGTCAGTCTGTTGGCTCTTATTTTGATAGGGTTTTTCGCGGATTGCAGACAGCAGCTTTCCTATCCTGTCCTATCTAGTTAGCTTGGGCCCCATCATTTGCTCAGTCTATCTTTCTATCTGTGTTAGTGTTTTTTCATCTTGTTTCACCGTCATTATATGTTGGGGGCTGCCTATTGCTTTGGGGTCTGCTCTGGGGCAGTTTAGATTTCCCTTTCTGTCTTTAGACTAGGCAGTTCTCCGGCTGTGATCGAGGGGTCTAGGGCATCGTAGGAACCCCCCACAGCTACTGCTAGTTGTTGCTGAAAGGTTCAGGGGTCTGCAATCCGATAGCTGCCAACTTCTCTGGTTTTCTGGACTTAGCTAGCATTTCTGCTTTTGCCTCCTATGGTGACTCATTCATAACAGGTACATGTTGGTGGAGTGTGGAAGGGAGAATCCTATCCTGCCTGGAGGTTGGCTGGAGCCCTGAACTGGAGAACACGGTATGGAGGCAGGCAGTTGTGTGAACTGCAGACAGTGAGTAAAGCTTTGGAACCGCCTACTCTGGTGTCCTCCAGTTATTCCAGCACCACTACACCTGGGTACCAGCCTCCATACCATTCTGCACCTCTCCTCATCCATTGCACCTACACTGCCCTGGGACTACAGCTCCACCTGTGGAGAGCTATACCATCTCTGCTGCACCACACCATCAGTCCCAGCGGATCTGTATGCAGCATTGGCTTACCATCTTACTTGCCAAACACCACGGGTGGCGTCACAAACTATTCTACCATTAACTACATCACCGCCACTGATATTGGGCGCCCAGGGCCACGTACCGGGTCACCGCTGCTGTGACACATTCCCGCATTGACACTGGCCCGGTACCGAGTACCCCGCTGCCCTGGGTGTGCGAGGGCGACCCAATTTTGGCATCACGAACAGGATAACAAGACCCGATGCCATCGGGTTCTGTGTGCCTTGGATTTACAACTTTTGAAAATGTGCAGAAGACCAAATTTAATAGACTGTAAAATGGACATTAGAAATGGCCGCTGGCACGGAGAAGAAGGGCGTGAAGAGATGGGAGGTCCTAAGAAAAGACCGCGAAGAGTCTTGGGCCGTCTCTGCCTGAATTACTATGTGACCGATGCATGGCCCACCCCCCGAGGGGTTCGTATACTGGCTTGGTATGGAGGCACGGGAAGAAGACGCCGCCCCCGGAAGGAGGGGCAGAGAAAGCCAGTGGCGAGCAGAAGGGCGGAGCAAGAAGAAGAACGTCAGAACTCCATCTTGGAGAGTGAGGGAAGGAGGCCTGCGGAGCGCGGGGAAGTGCAAACCCCCGGCACCATGGCTGACGGCTCCAACCCTGAAGCTGGCATGATTTGCCGGCAGCTACAGGATGAGATCACAGAACTGACTACCTGTCTGCAGCTAATTAATAACAGAGTAGACACCACAGCAGGAAAATAACAAAATATTGTACCAATCTTCATATAATAAAAATGTATTAGAAAAAAATATATAAGATCAAATAATACACATATTAAATTACTCCTTGTATGTCATAGATTTGAATGGAAACCATTCGATACTATAGTAAGAACAAACCACTATGTGTGGACAATCCAATTACATAAAGACAATAGGACTAGAATATGTATAAAAAATTTTTTTAAATCTTTAATGAGTCCGATTTAGGCAATCATAAAATTGTATAGAAGCAAGTGCCAATAGCATACCAAATATGAATATAAGAATAAAAATCATACAATCATAACATACATATATATGATCATTCATGAGGACTGTCAGATAAATAATGTATAGCAATATGATATAATATATCTCAGTATCACACACAGATATATATCAAAGATTAAGTGCATAAAAATATATAAACAATAATATATATAGACTAAAAAATATATATATATGACCAATTACCATGTACCACAACAAAGTGATTATACCCACAATTGGGTTATAAACTAGTATATAAATCCATGTTAATAATATGCCATAGTGGTGAACAAACATATAACACAGTGTATAAACATATAATAATACTCAAGACTGTGTGAGCCGTCCTTCGTCAGGGAAACGCGAAACGCGCGTCGGGGAGTGCCGGGCATTACCTAGAGGCTGTCTCCATACTACAGGTATGCAATATTTATATCGGCTCACACAGTCTTGAGTATTATTATATGTTTATACACTGTGTTATATGTTTGTTCACCACTATGGCATATTATTAACATGGATTTATATACTAGTTTATAACCCAATTGTGGGTATAATCACTTTGTTGTGGTACATGGTAATTGGTCATATATATATATTTTTTAGTCTATATATATTATTGTTTATATATTTTTATGCATTTAATCTTTGATATATATCTGTGTGTGATACTGAGATATATTATATCATATTGCTATACATTATTTATCTGACAGTCCTCATGAATGATCATATATATGTATGTTATGATTGTATGATTTTTATTCTTATATTCATATTTGGTATGCTATTGGCACTTGCTTCTATACAATTTTATGATTGCCTAAATCGGACTCATTAAAGATTTAAAAAAATTTTTTATACATATTCTAGTCCTATTGTCTTTATGTAATTGGATTGTCCACACATAGTGGTTTGTTCTTACTGTCTGCAGCTAAGAAGAGAAGCGCTGGAGAGGCTGAGACGGCAGCGCACCCCGGCGGGGCCTACATCAGCAGCGGTACCCTCTCCATCGGTACCCGCCACTACCGCACCGGACTGTTCCCCGGCAGCGTTAATTTTCACCTCCACGCTGTCCGTGCAGCTGAGGCCCGCTCACCCGAGGAAGTCACCGGAGGACCCTGGAGCTGAGACCGTGCTCCGGCCCGGACCTGTTGCGGCTGCGCAGGTCCTGACCGAAGCCCCCGCGGATCCGGAGCCACCATCCGCTCCATCACCGCCTGCACCGGAGCAGAGGCCGCGCCGCCAGGAGGCCCCAGGTATGTCGGATGTTCCTCCACCTGGGAAGGCCCCGGGGTGTACTGCAGTAACAGCGGTTGGCCAGGTCGTCCTGGATCTGGTCTGGGACCGGGATGCTGGTGCCGTGGGTGAGAGCAGGTCCCAGGAAGAGCGGGAGAAAGAAGAGAGTTGGGCAGGATATCGAGACACTATTCGGCAGCTGGTAGCAGAATATCGGGAGAGGGAGCAGTGGAAGCAGGGTGTGCTGGGCCTGGATCTGGCCCAGAAGGAGAGGGCCCATGCAGGTCATTATGGCCCCCCGGGATGCAGCCGGATGGGGGCAGGTGCTGAATGTGAATAAGGAGATGGGTTTTGGATTCATCGCGGATCCCAAGCGCATTGGTGACCTGTTCTTCAACCGGCGGGATGTGGAGTCCCATCTGAGGAGAGGGCATCCAGATAGAGACCTGCAGCCTGGGGAATATGTGACCTTTACCCGGCATGAAGGACTCCGGGGGTGGTACGCCCTGAATGTACGACGTATCCCTGCAGAGTTCATCGAGAGGTACCTGCCATCGAAACCAGTCAATGCCCCTCCATCCACCGGTACCACTCAGACTGCTCAGGTACCTGATCCTAGGAACCAGGCTGCTCTTGCAACATCTCCAGTTCGGCAGCCCAAACCAAAGATCCCTGGCTTGACACCGTGGGAAGAGGAGTACCTACGGATTGCCAATGACTACTTTGAGTCTGGTAGCCACAATTGAAAATTTACATTTACTAAATCTTGTTACCCAGGAGGGTTTTTGTTGCACCAGTTGTGCCTTTTTGCTATCATGTTTTTCCGATAGCACTTTTGTTGCCTGTTTCTACAAATGGAACTGTGGAGATCAAAGATGCTGATTGATCCAAAAACTTTTATTGTAAATAGTTGCACTTCTTTAGGTGCCCTTTCTTGGTTTTACATATAAAGAGACTCTTTGCGAAGATAATGTTTTTGCATGGACACTTTTCGAAGAATGATGTCTACCTCAAGGGACACTGCAAGAAATCCTGGCTGGGAGCAGTGTTCAGCACCTTACAAGGTGAATGTTTTATGATAACGTATTTGATAATGTTGTGTCTTATGATAGCATGTTTGATACAGAGAGTTAGAAAAGTTTTTAGATAAAATGTGAGAATTGAATAAAGACTGAAGAATTGAAAGTGACTGGTGACAGATGGTCAGTGTCTTGCGTCCAGTAGAAGAAAGAAAGAAAAAGAGAATAATTGATAGAAACTGTAATAAAGAAAATGTGTTGAATAATAGCACTTTGAATTGAGAATTGCACTTAAGTAAATTTTTGATACTAAGATAGGAAGTTAACCTGTTTGGAACGTTTAAGAAATGTGCCTCCTACATTAGGAAGATTAGATAAGTATTGTTAAACAGCATTTAAAAATTTTTGTGTGTTCCTGTATTGTACCTTTTGTTGTCTTACAGCCCGTGCTGTGTTTACCGGGGGGGGTGGCGCCCCTGAGGCTTCAGTCACCACAGAGGTACTGCACCTTCTCCTATGGTGTAGTGCCCCACCATCCAGGTAGGCTGGGAACTCCTTTCCGCATTCCAACACCTGCATTCCACACACAGGATTGTTCAGTGGGGCCACCTAACAGCTTCATGCTGGGGGTTAGCAGAGCACCCCTCGTGGAACCCTGCTTCGTAACACGAGATGTGCTGGGAGGCAGGTGGAGAGAAATTATACAAAAGAGTGGGAAGAGTGAAAGTTAGTGGTTAGTTGGTTGGAGGAGAGAGAAGAGAGAAGATGGGTGTCTGAGGGACGTGCTGCAGCAGATCCCAGTGATCTGGGCTGCTGGCACGAGAAAGACCAGAGAAAGAGACTGATAAGATTGATAACCTAACCTTCCATAAGAGAGAGAGAGAACAGATCGAAACGAAGGAGAATAGAAGGACGGTGGGAAGCAGGTTGAGAAAGAGAGAGAACCCTTCCAGTCCAGAGAGCGCAAAGGCCGGGGCCCGGTCCCCGAGGTTGATTGGATCTTTATGTCCGGCAACAGACACCAGAGGAGTAGTGAGCCACTAATGCCTTGCTCCCATCATAGACTTGGGACACAACAGCAACTGAATAGAGAGTCGGGACGCAGAGTGGAGTCCCCGAAGCAGGCTACAGCTGTCTGTCATACAAGTAAAGACTAGGAACACCTAGAGAGAGGCATTCCAGGGTAACTAAGTAATGGAGTGCTTCGCACCTAAAGGAGCATTGGAGGAGTCGTTCAGTAAGGTACATGTTGGCGGAATGTGGAAGGGAGAATCCTATCCTGCCTGGAGGTTGGCTGGAGCCCTGACCTGGAGAACACGGTACGGAGGCAGGCAGTTGTGTGAACTGCAAACAGTGAGTAAAGCTTTGGAACCGCATACTCTGGTGTCCTCCAGTTATTCCAGCACCACTACACCGGGGTACCAGCCTCCATACTATTCTGCGCCTCTCCTCATCCATTGCACCTACACTGCCCTGGGACTACAGCTCCACCTGTGGGGAGCTATACCATCTCTGCCCCATCAGTCCCAGCGGATCTATATGCAGCATTGGCTTACCATCTTACTTGCAAAACACGACGGGTGGCATCACAAACTATTCTACCATTAACTACATCACCGCCATTGATATTGGGTGCCCAGGGCCACGGACCGGGTCACCGCTGCTGTGACACATTCCCGCCTTGACACCGGCTCGGTACCGAGTACCCCGCTGCCCTGGGTGTGCGAGGGTGACCCAGAAGGAAGAAGATTGGTGATAAAATCCATGGACAAATGTTTTCTCCAAGTACTTGTCAGTTAAGGGGGTAACCTCCTGATTTGGCCTCACTGGTGATCTGGCATATCTGACATTGGGTCAGAAGAAACAGCTACAACAATGGTCCATCAGGAACTGGCAAAGGCACCAATTCCCCGGCCAGCCGGTTATGAGAGCTCTTAGCTCGGGCACAAACTTCACAGGCAGACACAAATTTTTTCACATCAGACGTAAGCGAGGCCCACCAAAAAACCCTTGCAATCGCCCCACGAGTAGCCAAAATCCCAGGATATCCACTCAGTGCCGAATCATGGAACTCCTGGAGGACTCTGAGTCGAATTTAAACAGGAACAAACAGTTTTCCCACCGGCTTGGACAGGGAAGCCAGAGACTGGGCTTCCCGAATCTCCCGTTCCAAGTCTGCAGACACATCAGCCACCACCACCCCGGATTGAAGAATGGAGGATGGAGGCTTGGGGGGAGAAACTGGATCCAGTTCTCAGATTGGTCAAAGTGGCGGGCCCCTGGGACAATACCGCCCCCACCCCCACCTCTGATGTGTCAACCTCTACCACGAAGGGTTCAGATGGATCAGGTTAAAGCAAATGCGGGGCTATGTTATTTTGTAATTGTGACTGAGATTTTTGTTGCTTCAGCGGGGCTACTGATATTTTGTCATTAAACTTTTAGAGACAAATTTCTCATCAATTATTACATCCCTGCTTATTGTGACCTTGTTTGTTTCTAGGTGCAGGATTCTATACCCTTTCTGGGTTTCACTGTAGCCCACCAGGATACCCTCTTTTTCATGAGATTCCCACTTGTTACCTTTTTTGGGGGGAGAATATGTGCAAATACTTTACTTCTGAATATTCTTATTTGTTGTAGTTCAGGCTTCTTGCTGTTCCATTGCTCAGTGATCAAAGCTTATAAAATGATAAAAGCTGCATATTTCTTGCTCAAGCCTGCATTGCCGAAAAGATTGTGACTTTTCAGAACTTTTACGTCAGAATTTTGGCATAAAAGCTTTGATGAATCGCCTCCATGGTGCACAGGGGAAAGCACAGTGTGCATCTGGTCTTACTTTGTTGCGTTAAAACAAAAGCTACCTTGGCCACAGTTTTTAATGAAACCATTTAATGATAATTTTCCCCTTTCTGTCCTATTCTTGCCTCTTCTTTTTTCATTGTGCCAGGGAAGTAGCACTTGGGCAACTAACTTGTGTCTTCTCTGTTACGGCCTTCAGGCCACAACTCAGTAGTGAAAATAATTTTCAAGATTGTCCTCTATTATTCACGCTGTCCTGGTGTCCCTTTGTTCCATCGAGTAGGAATAGAGTTTTCTAAATTGTTTCTGGAGCTGGGACGGTCTTCATTCAAATTTAATCTTATTAAAAAAAAAAGACTCATGGCTGAATGTTTACTGCAAATAAACTGAAAATATGTCACATTGCATAGTGCAGCTACGTGACTTCCATATTATCTCTTTCCTTGTTTGTGTCACTTTATCGTATAAATATAATGTGACAGTCGCTGTTTCGAAACTATGTGATTTTTTCATGCAATCCCTCTAATGATCACCAGGGGTCCTACAAAACAAGCAAATATTGTGTTTTTGTTTGCCCAAGCATCAGAGATGCAGTTTTGCATTTACCTCACTCTCTCATATAGGGTTTGTTAGGATCTGCCAGCTGCAAATCACACCCAGCAGACGTGTGTGTGTGCAGGAATTAACTGATGTAATTTGCATAAAAGGAATTTAATATCACGTGTCATTACTGCTGCATCCCTGGAGATTTTGTGCATCGCATTCTATAAGTGTCCCCAAGGATGGAACAGGACAGGAAAATGCAGCTTCATCGATATTTTATTCCGAAAAAAAAAAAACATCTACTGCAGATCAGTTTCCATTGAAGTAAAAAAAAGCTGATCTGCAATTCTTTTTCCCAAAAAGTTTCCTGAGCCCTGGTATCCAATCGCATATTCGGGGAGGGAAAATGAGTGTGGAGGGGTGGGGAATGGGTTTGGGTAGATAGTGGTCTACGAAAGAGGGTGCGGCAAAAGCCGAATATTTTCTATGGTGGGCTAAGTTGTGGTCAAGCATTGACTTTCTGGATTGCGACCAGTGAAAATTACACAGTATGGTATAGTTTACATCTGGCTGAAAACAGTTGATTGGTAAGAGAGCTAGGTGTCCAAGGATCCATCAGTATTATAAGCCTGGAAAACCCATTTAAGAATATTCAAGAAAGGAAAATTTTTGTGAATTGCAGCATAAATTTAGCAGTAAAACTTGTGACTTTTATTTTTTTAAATTTATGGACAGATTTCGAATTGAAGTAGAAAATTGAGGTCTCCAAAGCCCACATGGAGGTTTCATACGCCAGTCTTAATGAAGGGAATTAGATGCGCTAAATTCATTAAGAGGCACACTCCATTTAATGAATTTGGCGCATCTTACCCAAAGCATGCACCTCCATACACTTACACTTAGCTAGGGACTGCGGTATCATTTGAAGCATAAGAAATGCCACCTCTATTGATTCATTTGATGAATGGGCATAGTCACACTCCATCCCACCCCAGCCGCTCTCCAGCTCCGCCTATTTTTGCAGCACTGTCTGAAACTGGCGTGCAAATGCTAAAAGTCATCATTTTATAAGTGTAAACACTTTGATGATTCAAGGTCATAGTTTAGATTTATGAAATAGACTACTAACATGTAGTGCAAATAATGACACAAATCTCCTACTGTTGTAGTCTTCCCTTGAGGTCCAACTATTTGAAGGTTTTTTAAAAATATGCTGTTCTGGAGTGTCTCATTGAAAATAATGTTATGACAGAGCATCATCTTGAATCCAGGAGGAATCCTTCCAGTCTAACTAATCTGAGAAAGATAGACCTTGGGGAGCAAAGTCGGGAGGGCACTTTGCGTAATGTTTATAGCAGAGATAGGATGTCTTTCCCATACACAGATTGCAGACAGTCCCTGAAATTTTCCGCAGGAGTTGTCTTCAGTTCTCTGAAGAGCCCCCACAAGGCAAACATTTTTCCTGCGTAATCTATTTCTGAGGTCATCTGCATTCAATTACATGTCTCTGATTAGCTGGTCATGTTGACGGACATCTTTTTGCATTGGTGCCATCCTGTTCTCTATATCACTTATACAGCCTCCCACCACCAAATACGCTTAGATGACTTTTGCAAGCTTTGGCTCGTCATCCACATTTCCTTGTTCAAATACAGTATCTAAGTTGCTCAGATAAGGAGATCAAAGTGTATTGCATGTAGTGATTGCCAGAAACACGTCCATAAGAGTGTGCTCAGGTGGAGCATTAGTTCCTTCAGATGTTCTTGTTAACATGGGTGCAGGTTGACATGTTCATCTTCCCTTCCACCTTCAACTTGAGTCTCTTCAAAATCTACATGTGCTGATGATACTTCAATATCCTGCTTAGAGACCCAAGCATATTTTATGAACTTTTGTACAGTTGGAGAAGGCATAGAATTGGAAAAGCCCACAAATTTGGTAGCCACCTCATTCTGGTTATCAGTAGCTTGGTCTGTAGAGCTCCTTGCTTCGCTGACCGCTGCAGAGGTTTCGGCGCCATCTTGGAGGTCTTTTTCAGTTCTGCGGTTGACCCTTTTTCTGTGTCACTACAAAACAAAGAAAATCAAGAAAGGCACATCCAGCCTTTGTACTGTGTTTTTATGATACCTGAAGAAGGATATACACTGTATCCGAAACGCATTGTATCTCTTTTTTAACCTATGAAATAAAAAAATATGGAATATCATCTTTGGATGTGAGTCCTGGGAAGCGCTGCCGTTTATGGGCTGGATGTGCCTTTCTTGATTTACTCATCCTGTGTGAGCCTGAACCTGGCTCTTTCACTTGGATCCACCCAAGGCAAGCTGCAAGCCCTGTCTTCTGGGAAGTATCCCAAAAGGAAGGATTTTTGAGGATACATAATCTAAAGCTATATTAGTCTTCTATCAGGTGAGTGCATAAAATTGTGCACCCTTTAAATATTGTGTTTACGCACTTAGGGCGCCGCGAATTGTCTGTTCTTCTCTCCCAAACAGGGTTTTTTTTGTACAAAACAAAGAAGTAATTTTACCTAGTTAAAACATTTCGTAAGGGCAAAATAATAAGTTGGATTTAAGTGGGAAACTTTGACAGTGCATCCCTTCACGTCGCTAGCCAAGCAATGCCCCCACTCAGCCTAATCTTTATGACACAATTGCCATTTGACTTTATAAAAAAATAATAAATCTCTAGTCTATACAAATGTTTCACTTTTGCTTAAAGTTTACAATACTTTTACAAGTTTTTTTATAAGCTGTAGGGAATTAAACATACAGCAGAACGGTACCGATCTGGGTCCAAGGACCTCAATTGATTGTTCGTGTAACTGTTCGGACTCGTTCACTTCACCAAGCAAAAGCACTAAGTTCAGGACGTGGATGTGCCGAGTTCAGACTCATAGACATTCTATTCAGGGCCGGACCTACCGACCGTGCAGCCCGTTCATTGAACGGAGGCCCCGGGGGAGAGGGGGCCCCTCCATCCAGGACGCTATTTTTCCCCGCATTGCACTGCACTGAGCTGCAATGCCACCCCCCCATCCACCGACGCCATGCTCGCCGTCCCAGATAGACGCACCGCAGCCTGCAATTATGTGGCTGGGCTGTGTGTGTTCTGTGCGCAGAGGACCTGTGAGAGGGGAGGAGTCAGGGGTCACATGATCAGGGGCCTCCGTGTCTATGTGGCTGGGCTGTGTGTGTTCTGTGTGCACAGGGCCTGTAAGAGGGGAGGAGTCAGGGTCACATGATCAGGGGCTGTGTCTGCCTCTGTGTATGTCTGCACTCTGCAGGAATCTGCTATGCTGGTTGTCATGGTGCTGCTGGCTGAGGTAAAGTTTCTGTGTGGGGTCAGGAGGGTTTTACAGTGTGGATGTAGCAGAGCCATGTGTGTTCGAGGTGTACGGAGTGGAGCCGCGCATGTCCGAGGTGTACGGAGCGGAGCCACGTGTGTATGAGGTGTACGGAGCGGAATCACACATGTATGAGGTGTACGGAGCGGAGCCACGCGTGTACGAGGTGTACGGAGCGGAGCCACATGTGTACAAGGTGCACAGAGCGGAGCAGCGCGTGTATGGGGCGTATGGAGCAGAGTCGCGTGTGTACGAGCTGTACGGAGCGGAGTCGTGTGTGTACTTGGTGTATGGAGCGGAGCCGCGTGTGTATGGGGTATGCGGAGCCATGTGTGTACAGAGTGGAGCCATATGTGTACTGGATGTACGGAGTGGAGCCAACTGTGTACGAGGCATACAAAGTGGGCTTTACCCACGGACACAGGAATACATGGCAGAGCCCCGAGGAGCACTTCAAAACTCGCACATGACGTTCCACCGGAAGTGATGTGCTGGAAGCTGACCGGAAATTAGGTAATTTCAAGAGGAGATTGTGACGGAACCAGGAATGCTTCAGATCCATCACCATGTCCTCCTCCGACAGCGCAGACAGCAGGATCGCCTCGGAATCAGGGATGCCGTCCATGTGAGCGGATCATGATACGTCTTGCACCGGGAGGCTCAGGTGGGCATTACAATGGGAGCCGGGCTGCTATAGAATCTTTATAGAATCTTTCTTTCTTTCTCTCTCTCTGTTTCTTTCTTTCTCTGTTCTTTCTCTCTGTTTCTTTCTCATTCTCTGTTCTGTCTTTCCCTCTCTTTTTCTTTCTCTCTCTCTGTTCTTTGCTTCTCTCTCTAATTTTTCATTTTTTTCTTTCTCTCTCTGTTCTTTCTTTCTCTCTCTATTCTTTCTTTCCCCTCTTTCTTTCTTTCTTTCTTTCGTTCTTTCTTTCCTCTTTCTTTCTCTCTGTTCTTTCTTTATTTCTTTCTTTCTCTCTCTCTGTTCTTTCTCTCTCTCTGTTCTTTCTATGTCTCTCTCTGTTCTTTCTTTCCCCTATTTCTCTCTATCTTTCTGTTCTTTCTTTTTTTCCCCTCTTTCTTTCTCTCTGTTCTTTCTTTCATTTTTTTCTCTTTCTTTCTCTCTCTCTCTGTTCTTTTTTTCCCTCTTTCGTTCTCTCTATCGCTCTGTTCTTTCTTTCCCCTCTTTCTTTTTCTCTCTGTTCTTTCTTTCTTTTTTTCTCTTTCTTTCTTTTTCTTTCTCTCTCTATTCTTTCTTTCTTTCCCCTCTTTCTTTCGCTCTCCCTCTGTTCTATTTTTCTGTCCCCTCTTTCTTTCTCTCTCTGTTCTCTCTTTGCCCTCTTTCTTTCTCTCTCTGTTCTTTTTTTCTTTCCCCTTTTTCTTTCTCTCTCTCTGTTCTTTTTTCTGTCCCCACTTTCTTTCTCTCTGTGTTCTTTCTTTCTTTCTCTTTCTTTCATTTTCTCTGTTCTTTCTTTATTTCCCCTCTTTATTTTTCTCTGTTCTTTCTTTCCCCTTTCTTTCTCTCTCTCTGTTCTTTCTTTCGCTCTCTGTTCTTTTTTCCCTCTTTCTTTTTCTCTCTTCTTTCTCTCTCTGTTCTTCTCTCTGTTCTTTCTCTCTGTTTTTTCTTTCTCTCTCGCTCTCCTTTCTTTCTTTCTCTCTCTATTTTCTTTTTTCTCTCTCTATGTTTTCTTTCTTTCTTTTCCTTAGTACCAGTCAGTGTGCCCACAGTACCAGCCACTGTGCACATAATGCCAGCCACTATGCCCTAATAGCAGTCAGTGTGATCAGCAGTGCTAAATGGGTGTGGCTGGCCATGGGCATGGGTGTGACTAGTTGCAAAATGGGTGTGGTTGGGGCATGGCCTAAAATTTGCAGCCTTTGTCCCTCCTTCCCTTCTTCAAAAGTTGGGAGGTATGGCTTAAGTCTTCAGTCACTCTATGTGAATCTTTACATTGCGCTGTGAGCTTTCACGGGACTAGCCAGATCTTCCTCCAGGGAAGGACCCAGCTGGATATTGACTTAAAGGGCCACTTAATATGGTGGTAATGGTGGTTTCCGAAAGGAGCCACCCCTTGGCTGGGTCCTTCCCTGGAGGAAGATCTGGCTAGTCCCATGTTTGAGACTCTTAAATGAGGCTCCACAGACTTTATTTGCATATTCGTATTTCCCAGTGAGCAATGCACCTAGGATTTCACTGATTGAGCGCCTTTGCCGGCTGCCACAGTGTTTTCTTTGACTGGTCTCCCAGAGGTCAGTGATTGTTTTGTAATGCCTATCCCTAAGTAGTGAACTGGCAAGTGAAGACACTGGTCCCACCGCTACACTAAGACAACACAAGGTAAAGTAAGACAGACACCAAAAGGGAATGGGGAACAAAAGTACAACACTTAGCTTTCTCTGCTGCAGTGCACCACACAGCAGAGTAAGGCACCAGATCACAGCATTCACCTGAAGCACCACTGCACCAGAAAGCTCCTGTCTCCAGCTCGGCTGGTCTCCAAAAGGACCTGTAAAGCCAACAATCAGCTGATAAATCACTGACATTAATTCCAGATGGCCTGAAAGGAAAGGCCACAGATCCAAAAATGGAACGTGACAGTACCCCCACTTTCCCAGACCTCACCAGAAAACAACCTACGGTGAGGACGCCTCGATTCACCAGAGTTCACCTCTACAGTCACCTGACCCTCAGGTTTACGGCGAACGCAGCACAGTGGAGATGACAACAATGTAGGCTCTGAAAGCGCCACAAATCTCCAGAGCGCCGACCTGGGGAATGAGTTGTGTACAGGCATTACTAGGGGTAACTCCAACTGGTAAGTCCCCCGGCTGAGAATGGCCAACACCAGATACAGTCCGATTACCCTATAACTCCAGATCCTAGTACCACACTTCCTCCTGATGTTTTTGGTGGACACCCACACATACTCATTTACCACAGGTCCAGACCTGAATGTTTTTTTCCACGCATGCGTCTGCCACAAGATGGTGAACTCTTTACAGAACCGACAACAGAGGCGTCCCCCTGTATCACCACACTCATACTCCCACTA
Source organism: Dendrobates tinctorius (assembly GCF_039654945.1). NCBI lineage: Eukaryota > Metazoa > Chordata > Amphibia > Anura > Dendrobatidae > Dendrobates > Dendrobates tinctorius. The sequence goes on along the minus strand of NW_027361706.1, from coordinate 30,104,989 downwards.
TGCACAGAGGGAACCATCACACTCCCCTGACCCCTCCTCCTAAGAGGACTCTGACACACAGGGTTAGCTTGAAGTGAGGGTATAGTCTTGCCCCTACTCCCTTGCAGCACCTCTGCTGCCCCCACTGGAGAAGAAGGGGTAGGTTGTAGAAGGACGGCAGAGATCGTAGCGCCCAGGCAGCAGTCCTTACAAGACTGGTCCCAGCTCACTACTTCCCTGGACTGCAAATCTATGACCGGGTTTTGTTTTTTCAACCAAGGGAGTCCTAAGACCATGGGAGTTGGCATACCCTTCCAAGATGTAGCACGACAGGGACTCTTCATGCTAAGTTCCCATACGCAGGTGTATATTATCTACAACTTGAGTCACCCTCCCCTGGCTGAGTGGGACAGAGTCAATGGCCTGTACGCTTAGGGGTTTTGCCAGCATCCTACACCTCAGGCCATGGGTCTGGACGAAGTAAGCATCCACCAAATTGACTCCCGCTACACTGTCCACAAGCACTGGAATATTCTCAGTTACTCACTAACCACCACCTCAGCAGGTAAGGTACACTGAGATGAGAAAATGAAGGAAATATACACACCTTGGTAGCCTTCCTCCACACGACCAGGGGGACGTGGCTTCTTAGATGGTAATACTTTGGCGTGAGCTGGGCAGACCCTGATAAAATGACCAGTCTGCCCACAGAAAAAATATGCCCCCACACCACAGCAAGCCACAGGCAACCCTATTTGGGAACCAACTCCTCCCACCTGCATGGGTTCGTCCCTCAGCACCGGTGTGTCCGCCTCCCTAGAAAGGACTATAGGGGACACATTTGGTGTATGCTTCTCACTCAAGCGTCTATCCACCCAGATGGCAAGGAACATGGTGGGCTCCAATGACCTGGGACGGCATACTGCACAAGAGTATCCTGCAACCTTGGAGACAGACCCTGCATAAAACGGCTCCTAAGGGCAGGGTCATTCCACTGGGTGTCAGTGGCCCACCTCCTAAACTCCAAGCAGTATTCCTCAGCCAGCCAACCCCCCTTCTTGATTTTACGGAGTCAGGATTCTGCCAGGGAGACGCCATCAGGATCTCCATACACCTGCACCAGAGCCGTGAAAAACTCATCTACTGACCGTAACGATGGAGAAGGCCCAGGATTGGGGATCACCCTTAAAGGGAATCTGTCACCCATTTTTTGTTACATCATTGTAAGGATATCATTCAATTTAGTGTCACATAAGCTTTATAGCAGTACTTTTGATACCCCCTGACTCCCCACCTTTGATGCATAAATACCGATTTTAGCTCTCCTGCGGTGTTTGTAAATCTCCGCGGTCTGGTCCGATGAGCAGGGCTTATTCTCCTTCTCTCCCCCCCTTGGCTTGCTGCATGTATTGTGATCTGTGAATATCACAGTTCCCATAGAGTTGCTGCACGTATGCATTGAAATGTCCTCCGGCACATGCACAGTATGCTTTGCCCAACTGTGGGAAAAGCATGAAATCATTATTGCGCATGCGCCGGCAAACACAATTACGTTCTATGGCCCTGAAGTATCTACACCAGCAGGCCAGCGGTGGGGGAAGCTAACATTAACCCCCAATGGCCTGAAGGGAAAATAGTTTTAATCTGCCACAGATCCAAAAATGGATTGTGACAATAACCCAGACATTCAAAAATGCATGCTACAATACTGTGTGCACTTGAAAGGCATCTGAGGAAAACATAGTAGGTCTGGAATCTCGAAGAGTTTACCGTGAAAAAATTACTGTTTAAAGCAGGCAACCATGCCTGAATACTTCATCTAGAGATAATGGAATTTTACTGTTTTTATTTCGATGTTTGTTCGAACGAATGATTAAGAAGAGACCCTGTGGATCACAAAGTGAAGGAATGTAGGCACTCTCAGAGATCCATTCTCAAGCCACCCACAGATGGGGTTGCAGAGTACACATAAGTAAAGGCAAATCACAGTTCTATTCCAGAGAGGCTACCCACATTGTTTTTTGGCTTTTTTGTATTTTTTTTACTTTCAGACATTTTGCATTTTTTATTTTTGTTATGGAACTGACTTAAAACAACCTACAATTTACAAAACGTAACTAGCTATTAGAGTTGAGCGAAATGGGTTGGTCAAATTAAAAAATAGCCGACTTTAGCTAAAGTCGGGTTTCGCCGATCGAAACCCGACCATAGCGTGAGGTCAGCCATGAGGTCGCCGATCAGCGCGCCAAAGTCGCATTTCAAATAATGCTTCCAGCGCCTTTTCTCAGCCAATGATGGAGGACGCACACTGTGGGCAACGCCATGACATGGGCAGCGGCCACCACAATCTTAGAGAAGGGCATTAAAGTGATTGGCTGGCTTTGTGTGGCGTCACAGTGGGTATAAAAGGCCATGACCGCCGACCGCCATCTTACTTCTGCCGATCATATAATAGGGAGAGGTGCTGCTGCTGATTCTGAATAGGGAGAGCGTTAGGCAGGGAAGAAGAAAAAAAAAATTGCTTCTGTTGATAGCGCTTTTCAATGTATAGTTAGAGTGCAGTGAAAGGGGAGGATTTTTGTTGTGTGCAGCAGCGCTGTTGATGATTATGCTGCCTTTTAAGGCTACCTGATAGCTGCAATGCTGTGTGCACACTGCTGTTCAAACTGCTTTTTTCAAAGCACTCCAACTTTTATTATTTTGTTCTGGTGACTGTGAGTTACCGAGCGTTCATTTTTTCACACGCTGTATAGCGGTGTACGCTCCTCACACACTACCGTGTACCGCCTAGTATCACGGACAAATAGAAGCTATCTGGGTGTGACTCTGGAAAAACAAGCCGAGGCGATTTTCCATTTTTCCAGACCTACACCTTAGAGAGCTGTCCACTTTTCAAACAGTTTCGTATATCTGCTGTTTGATTACGGTCAAAACTAGACAGAGACAGCGTGTGTCACTCCGTATACAAATAGACAGAGATTGACAATTTTCCATACAGACACCGTATAGCGGTGTACGCTCCTCACACACTACCATGTACCGGCTGGTATCACAGACAAATACAAGCTATCTGTGTGTGACTGGAAAAACAAGCCGAGGAGATTTTCCATTTTTCCAGACCTACACCTTAGAGAGCTGTCCGCTTTTCAAACAGTTTCGTATATCTGCTGTTTGATCATGGTCAAAACTAGACAGAAACAGCGTGTGTCACTCCTTATAAAAATAGACGGAGATTGACAATTTTCCATACAGACACCGTATAGAGCTGTCCGATTCTCAAACAGTATTGTATATCTGCCGTTCACATTACAGTCACATCTATACAGAGTCAGCATGTGTGTGTGACACTCCGTAAATAAATATACGGAGATTGCTAGTTACACAAAAAATGCATACAGCTGTACACTTCTGATACAGTTCCGTATATCTGCTTGTTGGATTACGGTCAAATATATACTGTGAGAGCGTCTGTGACTAACAAAATATATACGTAGCTTTAATTTTTTTAATACACCTTACACAGCTGGACGCTCCTCATACAGTACCATCTCTCTGCTGGTATTTTTGGTACATTTTCCCAAACATAAGGAAGTATGGTGGAAGAGTCCACGGACGTGGGCAGGGGGCCGCAGCTGGTACTGATGGTGGTGGTGTATCGGCTGGTTCTGGCAAAAGCACAATAGCAGCTAAGGCAGGAGGTGTTGAGCCTGCATCATCGTCTGGCCCAAGAAGGCCTGTAAGGTTCCCTTTTCTTGGAGTAGGAAAACCGCTTTTAAAGCCGGAGTATCAGGAACAGGTTTTGGAGTACATTGCCGAAACAGCCACCAGCTCTATTGCTTCCTCTTCTGAAAGTTCGAAACCTGCAAGCACGGAGTCGTCAGTGCAGGGTTCTGGTCAGGAAAAACACCTTTCCTTGTGTCCTTCACCCCCACCAAAAGTTAAGAATGCGGCAGCCCACACTTCAGATAACTCTATGGAGCTCTTTTCACATACCATGCCTGGATTATCCAGTCAAATCCAGAATTCCCCAGTCCAAGATGAATCTGACATGGAGTGCACTGATGCACAACCACTGCTAGATGATTCTGCTGTTACATTGACCCAGAGCACTACATTGCCCTCGCAGTCTACTGAGCCAGAATCTGCCCCTTCCCGCATACTATACCACCTTACACGGTGACACAGTGGAAGGTAAAGAGGTAGGTGCAGATGACTTTGAAGAGGAGGTGATGGATGACCCAGTTCTTGACCCGAATTGGCATCCATTTGGGGAGGACAGTGGCGATGGCAATATTTCAGATAAGGAGAAGGATCCGCAGCAGGCATTGACATCGCAGCAGCGGTTATCTGGCAGGCCCGTAGCTGTCCAGAAACGTGGAACAAAAACTAAAAGAGTTGCAGGACAGCTTGGCCAGACGGTCAACTTAGCACAGCGTGCAAGGCCAGAAAATGTATACCATAGTAGGAAGAGTGCCGTGTGGCACTTCTTTGTCCAAAATCCTACTGATGAGGCAAAGGTTACCTGTAAGAAGTGCGGAAGGACCTTTAGCCGAGGTAAACAACTCAGAAATTTGAATACCAGTTGCATGCTTAGACATTTAATCAACATGCACTTGCAAGCGTGGATGAACTACAAAAGCTCAGATAGCACATGTGCACCTGCTCCGACTGAAGGTAGCCAGCAACGCTCCATCGCTTCCCCCACTGTAAGACCACCACCACCGTTAAGCACATCACCAGCACTAAATGTGGAGGTGTCGTCGCAAGGCCAAAGCACTCAGGGAATCACAATGGTTTTGCAACACAACACTGATTCTAGGCCATCACCACCAATACCATCACCAACCCCCTCTCACTCCATCCGGTCCACCGCTACTTCCCCCATATGCAGCTCTCCAGTCCAGCTCATCCTACCAGACACTCTGAGTAGGACAAGAAAGTACTCATCCTCTCATCTGCATACACTGTGTTTGAACGCCTACATTGCCAAACTAATCTCATTAGAGATGATGATGCCCTACCGTTTGGTTGAAAGCGAACCTTTCCGCGAGCTCATGGCCTACGCTGTCCCATGCTATGACCTACCCAGTCTGCACTTCTTTTCTCGAAAAGCCATCCCTGCCCTCCACCGGCATGTGAAAGACCGCATTGTCCATGCACTAAAACAGTCAGTGAGTGGAAAGTTGCACCTCACAACAGATGCATGGACCAGTAGGCATGGCCAGGGCCGTTAAGTGTCCATCACTGCGCACTGGGTTAATGTGGTGGATGCAGGCTCCACAGGGGACAGCGGCGGTGGAACAGTGCTGCCTAGCCCATGGTATAGGAAACAGTTGGCTGTAGGCTTTCAACCCTCCTCCTCCTCCATAAGTAAAAGCTTGTCCACAGAGCGCAGTCGCATGAGCACTCCATCCGCAGCTGGCAGTGTTGCACACAAGGTGTCCCACTATCGAACAGCTAGTGGTAAGCGTAAGCAGGCTGTGTTAAAGATGATGTCTTTTGGTGACAACAGTCCCACCGCGGAGGTACTGGCCGACTACTTGCAGCGACAAACTGAGTCATGGCTGGGCAGTCTACATCTTGAGCCAGGCAAGGTAGTCAGTGATAACGGCCGTAATTTTGTGGCAGCCATAGCCCGTGCTAAACTCATACACATACCTTGCCTGGCTCACACTCTGAACCTGATGGTGCAGTGCTTCCTTAATAATTATCTGGAGTTAACATCACTGCTCCATAAGGTGCAAAGACTGTGCTCGCACATCCATCGCTCGGCCGTACATTCCAGTCGTATGCAGAAGCTGCAGCGATTGCTCCACCTCCCCAAGCACCGCCTAATCATAGACGTTGCAACAAGGTGAAACTCCACCCTGCACATGGTTGAGAGGCTGTGCGAACAGAGGAAGACTGTAATGCATTTGTGGGAGGATATATGGGCAGGCAGTTTGAGGGAAGACATTTAATTGTCAGGTGTGCAGTGGTCAAAGCTGAAAGACCTCTGTAAAGTCCTTCAGTGTTTTGAGGAATGCACTCGGCTGGTCAGCGCAGATGACACCATCATATGCATGAGCATCCCACTTATGCGTCTGCTCATGCAAAGTTTGACGCACATTAAGGATCTGGCGTCTGCAGCAGAGGAGGAGGAACAGGAAGAGGAAGGAAGCCTTGCTGACAGTCAGCCTTTGTCTGGTCAGGGAACTGTCCTTGAAGAGGTGGAGGAAGAGGAGGAGGAGGGTGAGGGGGATGATTATTTTGGGCAGGAGGATGCTTCTCAGGGGGCAAGAGAAAATGTTGGCGTTCCAAGGTCAGGTACAGTGTTTGTGCGTGACTGTAGGGATGTGGATTTGCTAGAAAGTGCTCCTCCACCAAGCAGTGGCAGTGCATTATTGACACCTGGAACATTGGCCCACATGTGCGATTATGCCTTGCGGATCCTAAAAAGTGACCCCCGCATTGCCAAAATGATGAAGGATGACGACTACTGGCTGGCCAGCATCCTCGATCCACGCTACAAAGGCAAATTACACAACATCATGCCACAGGAGAACCTAGAGATAATATTGGCTAACAAACAAGCAACTCTGGTAAACCGTTTGTTTGAGGCTTTCCCAGCACACAGCAGCGGTGCTGGTTCTCCCACCAGCCATAGTGGGCACAATGGAAGAAGTGTTCGTGGTGCACATAGCCGAAGTGGCGTTGGAGACAGGGGTTTAATGACCATGTTGTGGAATGATTTCTCAAGTACCGCTCACACGACTGCTAATACTGCATCGATTACAAGTGACAGGAGACAGCAGTTGTCAACTATGGTTACAAACTACTTCTCCTCCCATATCGATGTTCTCCCTCACAGGTCATTCCCCTTTGACTATTGGGCATCTAAACTGGACACCTGGCTTGAATTGGCACACTATGCCTTACAGGAGCTCGCTTTCCCTGCTGCTAGTGTGTTATCTGAAAGAGTCTTCAGTGCAGCTGGATCAATCCTGACAGAAAAAAGGACCCGTCTGTCGACCCAAAATGTTGATGATCTAACCTTCATGAAAATGAGCCATGATTGGGTTTCAAAGGATTTTGTCCTACCTTCCCCTGATGACGCATAGGTTGCAGAAAACTGCCTCGCTTTTGTCCTCCTCTTCCTCGGACTTGCCCAATTCCGACATTTGCAGCAGCTGAATGTCCAGCCTACACATCAACATGTGCCATTTTTTAAACCTCCCTAACTGGGCTGCCCACCCCCCAAGGGCTGGGGTCAACACTTGGCGCACCCAGGCAAGTGCTGTTGCTCTAAATAGGTTGATGGGCCCACTGATGGCCAACAGAACTGGCACAGGGCCCCTCATAGAACAATACAGTGTCTCTGACAGTGGGAGGCCCACTCACCATCAGACACCCCAGCGTACTATGAGGGGCCCTGTGTCAGTACCGTCGACCACGAGAGTGCCCCCCCTGCTTGGTCATGGCCACAGCACTTGCAAGTCGCAATACTTACCTCTCCCTGCTCCACTGCTGTGTAGTCTGGGCAGTTAAAACCTTCACAGGGATGGCCACTAGAAATTTTGTGTATTGATCGATGATGGTTAAGATGTAGATATGGCTTGTCCTGCTGGCCTCTACCTTCAGATGATCAATGGCTACCATTTGTAATGGACGTCAACTTACAAGCAGATGCTGTGGTGCTTTATGATCACCTTTCACAGTTGTGATAGTCACAGACGTGTGACATTCCTGCCAGCATTTTTCAATGTCTCCTCTCATGCCAATTCAATAGAATCGCCTACGGCCTGTGGCTTCTGTCTTTTGCACTCCAAAATGACCAGACACATCATGATAGGCAGTGAGGACCATGTCTACATCTCTCCCTGTGATCACAATTTGATGGAGACGAGTAACGGTAATGTGATCCACGCTACTGCAATAAAGCGAATCCTTTCTTCACAAAGAACCATTTTCACTGTCTCCACAAACACAGTAATTGGGGGTCTGCATGGCCTCTGCAACATCTACCAGGAGGTTTTCCCACGATGAGTAATTCCCAAATTTCACCTAACACTCAACTTTCCATCTGTACTTGTATCCATGTAGTTTCCAGTAGCGGAGAGTCTGGACTGGCTTACTGAGATTGAAATATAAACGAAGATTTAAAAGTACCACAACACTGTATACTGTTGAATACCTTTCCTTTTTTTCTACTTTTTAACTTTTCAACTTTTTTAAATTTAATACATACTGAGCCTGTGAGTGTCTGTGTCTGACTCCGGAAGAATAGACAGAAATTTACAATTACCACTTGACTGGAAACACCTGGTATGTGCTGATACAGTACATTTGTTCAAAATGTTTTATTACGGTATCATCCATTGGGAGTGAGCGTGTGTGGTTTACGCCTTCTATATATACGGTGAATCGGAGATACCAATTTTTACCCTATACTCGATACAGCTTGTATCTTGTTATAAAGTACCTTTGTTCGACATTTAGTATTACGGTCAAATCCATACTGAGTGAGCGTCTTAGAGTGACTACGTGACTATGTATACGGAGATTTCAGTTGTACCCTATAATATATATACTTGCTATCTTGTTAACCAGTACCTTTTTTACAACATTTTTTATTATGGTCAAACCCAGACTGAGTGAACGTCTGAGGGTGACTCCGGAAATATATACCGAGATTTCAAATTTGGCCAAAACTGTATACAGTTGTACGCTTCTGATACAGTAACCTTTTTTGCTATTTATATTCTGGTGTAATCCATAATGAGCCTGTGAATGTCTGTCTGTTACTCCGGAAATTTATTTGGAGATTTAAGATTACCCCAACACTGTATACAGCTGTACGCTTGTGTTACATTACCCATTTACAGCTTTTCATATTCTTGTGTAATCCATACTGGGCCTGAGAGTGTTTGTGTCTGCCTCCTGAAATCTATACGGAGATTCCTAATGTTTACACTATACTATATATACCTTGTATCTGGTGATACTGTACCCTTTTTCAACTTTTTATTTTATTGTGTACTCCATACTGAGCCTGTGAGCATCTGTGTATGACTCATGAAACATATACAGAGCTTTACCGTTATCCCTAGACTGTATAGAGCTGTATGCTTCTGATACAGTACCATATATCTGCTGGTATTTTGGCTCCATTTTCCAAAACATGAGGAAGTATGGTGGAAGAGGACACGGACGTGGGAGTGGTGGGCCACATGATACTGATGGTGGTGGTGGTGCATCTGCTGGTAGTGCTAAAAACACAATAGCAGCTAAGGCAGGAGGTGTTGAGCCTGCGTCATGGTGTACCTCTGGAAGGCCTGTAAGGCTCCCTTTTCTGGGAGTAGGTAGACTGCTTTTAAAGCCGGAGCATCAGGAACTGTTTTTGGCTTACATTGCTGAAACAGCCTCCAGCTCTATCGCCTCCTCTTCTGAAGTTTAAAAAAATGCAAACACTGAGTCGTCAGTGCAGGCTTCTGGTCAGGAGCAACCCCTTTCCTTGTGTCCTTCACCCACACCAAAAGTGAAGAATGCGGCAGCACACACTTCAGATTACTCCATGGAGCTCTTTTCACATACCATGCCTGGGTTAATTAAAAATGGGGCCCATCATATACTGGAGCATTCCAAATGGGGGACATCAGAGACTGGAGCAGCATTTACGGGGCTCATTATACACTGGAGCATTAGAAATGGAGCCCATTATATATGGAGCGTTATTTGGGTCCATCACACACTGGAGCATCATCCATGAGGCCCATCATATACTGGAGCATTCCAGATGGGGGACATCAGACACTGGAGCAGCATTTATGGGGCCCATTATACACTGGAGCATTAGAAATGGAGCCCTTTATATATTGAGCATTATTTGGGCCCATAAGACACAGGAGCATCATCCATGGGACCCATCATATACTGCAGCATTCTAAATGGGGCAGATCATACAATGGAGCAGCATCTATGGGGCACATTATACACTAGAGCATTAGAAATGGAGCCCATTATATATGGAGCATTATTTGGGCCCATAAGACACTGGAGCATCATCCATGGGGCCCATCATATACTGGTGAATTTTAAATGGGGCAGATCAGACACTGGAGCAGCATCTATGGGGCACATTATACAGTGGAGCATTCCAAATGGGCCCATTATATATGGAGCATTACTTGGGTCCATAACACACTGGAGCATCATCCATGGGGCCCATCATATACTGGTGAATTTTAAATGGGGCAGATCAGACACTGGAGCAGCATCTATGGGGCACATTATACAGTGGAGCATTCCAAATGGGCCCATTATATATGGAGCATTACTTGGGTCCATAACACACTGGAGTATCGTCCATGGGGACCATCATATACTGTAGCATTATGTGGAGATCATCATATACTGTATGGAACATTATATGTGACCAATTATTCTGTATGGAGAAATATATGGGGCTCATTATTCTGTATGGCGCACAATGTGGTGGCCATAATACTGTATGGAGTAATATACTATCTTTTTTTGAGCTATTGTACAATTTAAAATAGATCAGGCATGTCATGTAAGCAGTGAACTATTTGTCATTGTACTATACCTATATTTCTGTGCCGTATCGGAGCGTCATGAGTTGTGGTATGTGTTAAAGGGGCGTACTGACACTCTTTGGCCCAGGGCACACAAAAACCTGGAGCCAGCCCTACCTCCCCACAACTGTAGCCAAATAACCCCCAGTTTTCAATGCGTAACTATTATTATGAAGTAAATAAAAGTTGACAAGCTTTAGTAATAAGAATTGATGCTTTTGGCATTGAAATGGGCACTGTAGGTGTGTTTACTGTCCTCCACTCCCTGCCGATTTTGCTTCCCCTTTGACTTGCATTGGGTTTCGTGTTTCAGTCGGCATCCAACTTTTCCCTATAGTCGGCCGATTTCATTCGACTCGACTTTTGCGAAAGTCGGGTCGACCCTAAAAAAGGCAAAGTCGATCATCTCAACTAGCTATCAAGAACCACGAGGCATAGGTCTAAGTGGAGGATGAGGTGGATGTGTCGGTATGGGTGGAAGAAGCCTGGGAGGAGTAATCAAATAGTTGTTTTTCATTGTTTTATATTTTTTTCATTATTTGTTTGCTAATTTTTGTAATTTCCTTTTTCATTTTTTATGTAATTCACTTAAAACAACCTAGAATGTACAAAACTAAAACTAGCTATCTAGAACCATGAGGAGCAGGTCCAAGTGGAAGAAGTCGTGGATGTGGCAGTACAGGTGGAAGAAGCAAAGTTGGAGTAATCCAGCACTGTTTCCCCTTTTATTTTATTTAGAAACTTACTTCAAAGAACATAGAATGAACCCAAAATAAACTAACAAGCCTAAACCAGGTGACGGGACTCCAACTGGAGAAGGTGAACGTGGCCGTATAGGTGAAAGAGGAGGAGGAGGAGATAGCAACACAGTTTTTGGGGTTTTTGATTTAGGACAGAGGTACCCAAATTAAACCAATGGCAAAAAGAGTTGAACACTGGCTGGGTGTGGCTGTTATAGTTGTCTAGTCATCCAAAGTCATGGCCAACTCCTGTGGGATCCAGGCATGGTTCATTTTAAGGAATGTTAGGTTCCCCATGTTGGATGTGTGCAGGTGGATCCACCTGTCTGTGATCACACCTCCTGCTGTGCTAAACACACATTCTGACTTGACACTTGCCGCAGGCATAAAGGGCAAGCTCGGGCCATGTTTCCAATTTTTAGACCCAGAAGATAAATATGGCAGACCCATCTGTTAGTACGTGGAGGAGTGTGGACACATACCTTTCCACCATGTTGTTGTAAAGTTAGCTCCTTCTAATATGGACTCTATGACATGGTGTTGCTGTATGTTGTGACATGCTCATAAAGTTTTTCCACATTTTGCCAATGCTATCCTTGCCTTCTGAGGTGCTGGTGGTGCCTCAGCTAATCTAGCTACTTCCTCCCAGCCTCTGCCTAGTTGTTCCACTGAGCCCCAGTTGTCAGATGGGAAAGCCGTTAGTAGTTTTTCTTCCGGCGTGTGCTTGTAATCACGCATTTTGCAATCCCTCTCCAGCAAAGGAATTAATGATTGTACATTGTCCTTGTAGCTGGGATCCAGCAGAGTGGCCGTGTGTGCCAAGCTCTCCAGAAGCAATGACAAGCTGTCTTCAGTGGGAGTTATATCATCTGGATACTCTGTATCCCGCTAGCCACACTCTTGTAACAGGGGCCAGGGTGTCAGTCGTGGTGAGGGGCTTTAACTCTTCCACATCTTGACGCTCTGCCACTGTAAAATCAGAATGTCCATTTTGTAATGTACTATGCGTGTTAGTGGTTTCACCCACCTGAGGGCCAGTGTTCTCCTCAGAAGACAGGGTTCCTTTTGTTCTCACGCACACACAAATATTGTCAGAGTCTCTGTTCATTTTTTGAAAAACTTTACTTAATTTGTTTAAACTTGCAGCAGTTACAGTCCAGTATTTTCCACATGACACAGAAACCTTCTTCTCTTGACTCTCCCTAGTACTGTCTTCAGGCACAAGATCTTGATCCCAGGTACCCAGTACCACAGCTAACTGAGATGACGGTCCCACTTCTTCCAGGGGCTCCCCGTTCTTCTTCCATTCAGGGACGTCTCGGGAGTTACCCAAAAAACCTCAACATTTGTTTCCTCAGGCTGCCCAGTCCCACTTGTTTCCTGTCAACAGTTTCCATCTTTTCTGCAACCCGAACCTTCACTTCCCCATGTCTCCCCCTCAGGCACTGCTTCTGCTCTCTTCGGTCTTTACCTCACAACTCACAACAATTCTTTCTAGAACAATCCAGTTACCTCAGAACTAACTCCTCCCACTAGCTAGCTTCCTATTGGGTTAAACATTTAACTATTACTACTCTGGCTAAAACCAGTTAACTATATTATCCTATATCTAAATCTACATCCCTGCCTCTATAGTGCCCCCACTGCATTATACTTCACATAACCTTATAGTATGCTAAACATTAGGCCTAACTATGTTGTTAAGTGTCCCTACCTTAGTCCTTAACACAATACAGGTATATAAATATTACATCACATGTAAACGTATAATTAGTGTTGAGCATTCCGATACCGCAAATATCGGGTATTGGCCGATATTCGCGGTATCGGAATTCCGATACTGAGTTCCGATACTTTTTGCATATCAAATACCGGAATCGGAAGTTCCCATAATGCTATGAGCCAGTTTGATTTGATTCAGCCAACGAGGAATCCTCAGAAGTGTGGGCACATCCTGTTAGGCATGTAGGCATGTTAACTAATGGCATGGCTGTGATTGGCTGCTGAAATGATGTCATGATGCACTATAAAAGCCGCTACCGCCATTTTGGGTTCACTCTGCTGTGAATTCAGTTAGGGATAGGCTGCTGTTCAAGACTCTGAGGGACAGTTAGAGACAGCGATTTGCTATATAATATTGTGCTTTACCCAGGCTACATTATCAACCACTGTAGCTGTCTTTTGCCTTGCAGCGCTGTTCACAGCTGTCTGCAAGGTCTGTGTGAGTGCAGCCCATGCTGTGTAGTGTGTCCTGCAACCACCTATGGTTGTAGGCCGCTCAGCGTGCGTCACTGCCTCATACATATTTATTTTTGTTTTATTGCTGCTCATTTTTCATTAATTCTCCTATTAGTGTGCATCCATCCGTATCCATCTACATTGGTTGCAAACACTATATAGGAGTAGACAGCGGAGCCTTTCTGCAGCCTTTCAGTGCTAGTGCACAGTTCTCCGCACTGTTCACGGCTGTCTGTGAGGTCTCTGTGTGTGAGTGCAGCTCACGCTGTAGTGTGTTCTGCAGCCACCTCTGGTTGTAGTCCGCTCAGTGTTCGTCGCTGCCTCATACATTGTTCTTTTATGCTGTAGTGCTGCTTATTTTTCCAGAATTTCTCCTATTAGTGTGCTTCCATCCGAATCCATCTACATTGGTGGCAAACACTATAGGAGTAGACAGCGGAGCCTTTCTGCAGCCTTTCAGTGCTAGTGGACAGTTCTCTGCACTGTTCACGGCTGTCTGCGAGGTCTCTGTGTGTGAGTGCAGCTCACACTGTAGTGTGTTCTGCTCCGGTTGTAGTCCGCTCAGCGTGCGTCACTGCCTCATACATAGTCCTTTTTTTGTTTTATTGCAGCTCATTTTTCCTGATTTTTTTCTCCTATTAGTGTGCTTCCATCTGTATCCAGCTAGATTGGTTGCAAACACTATATAGGAGTAGATAGAGGAGCCTTTTTTCTGGCTTGTGCCCTGCAGCCCCAGCCAGATTAGTATTAGCTTATTTTTTGGAGCTTCATCTATTGCATTGTAGGTTACTTTCCTGCATTGTAATAGCTCCAAAAAGTTTCTGATACTGTCGCTTTCACATCTTTGGTCACATCCTTTTTGTTTTTTTTTTTAAAAATGTAAATAAAGTTCACCAAACACTCCACTTGACAGATGTGTAGGCCACATTAGCTCATATTAAAGTGTAGTCCACACACTTTATAAATTTAGTGTTTCTTATACCTGTTAGCAGCTGTTCAGGAATAAGCACACTAAGCCCCCCCTTTGTACTTTTCAGCCTATCTTTATCAGTCTACCAAGATGAAAAAGGCAGGGAGTAAGGCACGTGCTCGTGGGAGTGGAGTTTCAGCAGGGAGAGGACGTGGGGATTCTGTGCCTGCTGCGGGCACCAGTGACTCAGCATCCCCCGGTTTTACCAGGGAACAGTCCTTTATGCGCAGCTTTGTAGGACCTCGCCGTACCCCACTGCTGCGGGATGAACAAATTGAAGCCGTTGTCAGATGGATGGCAGCTAACGCATCGACTTCAATTACTTCCATATCCTCTCAGGGCCAGAGCACTGAAGAGCAACCATCTGTCTCTTCACCACCTGCCAAATTGCCTAGGCAGTCAGAGAGCCCTGGACAGGATCCATCTCTACTTCTGTTCTCTGAATCTCTTGGCTTGGAAACAGGGGGTTTACGACCGATATGAGCACAGCCGTGGCCAAACATCAACAGGCCGTACTGAAATTAATTTCTATGGGGAATCAAAGCCACACAGCGCAGGAGCTCTGTAATGCCATCAAGCAGGAGAGCGACGTGTGGTTTGTGCCAGCGAATCTCCAGCCAGGCTTGGTAGTGTGTGACAATGGCCGAAATCTGGTGGCAGCTCTGGGCCTAGGCAACCTCACTCACATCCCATGTCTGGCATATGTGCTGAACTTGGTCGTGCAGAGCTTTCGGAGGGACTATCCGGATCTTCATGCACTGCTGCACAAGGTCCGCATAGAATGGCTCACTTGCAGCGTTCCAGCATGGCAAGATCGCACATTGCAGCTCTGCAACGCCGATTCCGCCTTCCGAAACATCGCATCAAATGTGACCTACCCACCAAGTGGAATTCAGCGTTACATATGTTGGAGTGGTTGTGTGAGCAGCAGGCAGCAGTAATGGAGTACCAGCTGCATCAGGCGCAAACAAGTCGCACTGCGCGCCGTTCACACTTCACCACCACTGAGTGGGCTTCTATGAAGGACATCTGCCACGTTTTGCGTGCCTTCGATGATTCCACGCGGATGGCGAGTGCAGATGATGCACTATTCAGCATGACTGTCCCCCTTATCTGCCTGCTTCAAAAAACACTGCAAGCACTAAGGGAGGAGGTTTTGGAAGAGGTGGAGGATGAGGAGTCACAAATGCCATCTGCTTCTGGACAGTCTGCGCAACGTGGTTCCTCACAAAGACCTAGGCAGGGAACACTTTGCGAGGAGGATGAGGAGGAGTCAATGGAGGAGGAAGACATCTCTCCAGAAGAGGGAGGTACACAATGCTCTAGTAGTCAGTATGTAGAGCGAGGGTGGGATGATGCAGAGCAGGCAGAGATGACGCCTCAAGCAGGGGACAGCGTTTCTTGGCCAGTTGGGAGTCTGCAGCACATGGTTGATTTCATGCTGCAGTGCCTGAGAAATGACCACCGCATCGCCCACATTCTCAACACGGCTGATTATTGGGTGTACACCCTCCTAGATCCTCGCTACCGGGACAACTTACAAAGCCTCATAACACCGTTGAACCGGGAGCGTAAAATGCGGGAGTACCAAGACACACTGGTGCATTCCATCATGTTCTCCATTCCACCCGAGAGCAGTGCTGCTAGTGCTTTACAAAGCAGCTCTGTGCATCGAGGCAGTGGAGGAAGCTCTGCACAAAGAGGGAGCAGAGGCAGCGCCTCAGCACAAGGCAAGACCAGTATGGTCCAAATGTGGCAAAGTTTTGTGTGCCCGCCACAAATGTCTACACCATCACAGACGGCTCCAGTCAGCAGGAGGCAACGTTTCCGTCAGATGGTGACAGACTACATGTCTTGCCCTGTCAGTGTACTCCCAGACGGCTCTTCCCCCTTCAAGTTTTGGGTCTCTTAGCTGGATACATGGCCAAAGCTTAGCCAGTATGCATTGGAGGTGCTGGCTTGCGCTGCTGCTAGAGTTTTATCGAAACGCGTCTTTAGTGCCGCAGGTGGTGTACTAACAGACCGTCGCACGTGACTATCCTCCGATAACGTTGACCGACTTACTTTTCTGAAAATGAACAAGGCCTGGATCTCGCCGGAATTTGCCAGTCCTCTTCCAGAATAAATAATTGGCAGGCAACAGTATCCAGGTCTCCTGTTGTGTTCATGTTTCTACCACCTAAACTGTAATCCCTGGGCTCCAACACTGCCAGTTGTTGTTCAGAAGTGCCGTCTGCACAGAAAAAAACACTAGCTCCTGTGTTAGTGGGGTTCAGTAACGCCAGCTGCTCCCCTGCTGTGTGTCCGGCAATATCTCCTGCTCCCCCCACATTCAAACTACATCAGATTTTAAACTTGCTCCAAGTAGGCCTCAGCCTACACCATGATTGATCCTGGGCTCCAACACCGCCAGTTGTTGCTCGGAAGTGCCGTCTCCACAGAGAAAACACTAGCTCCTGTGTTAGTGGGGTTCAGTAACGCCAGCTGCTCCCCTGCTGTGTGTCCGGCAATATCTCCTGCTCCCTCCACATTCAAACTACATCAGATTTTAAACTTGCTCCAAGTAAGCCTCAGCCTACTCCATGATTGATCCTGGGCTCCAACACTACCAGTTGTTGCTCGGCAGTGCCGTCTGCACAGAGAAAAACACTAGCTCCTGTGCTAGTGGGGTTCAGTAACGCCAGCTGCTCCCCTGCTGTGTGTCCGGCAATATGTCCTGCTCCCTTCACATTCAAACTACATCAGATTTTAAACTTGCACCAAGGAGGCCTCAGCCTACTCCATGATTGACCAGACAGGCCCAAATGCATCTGCACTAATCCAGGGTGCAGCGGACCCAAGTAAAAATGGTAGCTGCACAGGTGCATAAATACCGAATGAAACAGCCCCCCTATGTGGTGTTACTAAGAGGTTGTGAGCCAGAAGCCCTGCATTCCCTGTGTGAGCACTGCCACATGCGGATTATTTTTTCTGCACTGGTGTACCACACGGCCAATCCCTCATTGTAGGCTGGCTGTTTCATTCGGTATTTATGCACCTGTGCAGCTGCCATTTTTACTTGGTCCGCTGCACCCTGGATTAGTGCAGATGCATTTGGGCCTGTCTGGTTTGTAACCAATTTTTTGGAGGATTTTTTCCTCTTTCTGTGGTGTTCATACTCCATGATTGATCCTGGGCTCCAACACTGCCGGTTGCTGCTCGGAAGTGCCGTCTGCACAGAGAAAAACACTAGTTCCTGTGTTAGTGGGGTTCAGTAACGCCAGCTGCTCCCCTGCTGTGTTTCCGGCAATGTCTCCTGCTCCCTCCACATTCAAACTACATCAGATATTAAACTTGCTCCAAGTAGGCCTCAGCCTACTCCATGATTGATCCTGGGCTCCAACACCGCCAGTTGTTGCTCGGGAGTGCCGTCTGCACAGAGAAAAACACTAGATCCTGTGTTAGTGGGGTTCAGTAACGCCAGCTGCTCCCCTGCTGTGTGTCCGGCAATATGTCCTGCTCCCTCCACATTCAAACTACATCAGATTTTAAACTTGCTCCAAGTAGGCCTCAGCCTACTCCATGATTGATCCTGGGCTCCAACACCGCCAGTTGCTGCTTGGAAGTGCAGTCTGCACAGAGAAAAACACTAGCTCCTGTGTTAGTGGGGTTCAGTAACGCCAGCTGCTCCCCTGCTGTGTTTCCGGCAATGTCTCCTGCTCCCTCCACATTCAAACTACATCAGATATTAAACTTGCTTAAATTATGCCTCAGCCTACACCATGATTGATCCTGGGCTCCAACACCGCCAGTTGTTGCTCGGAAGTGCCGTCTGCACAGAGAAAAACACTAGCTCCAGTGTTAGTGGGGTTCAGTAACGTCAGCTGATCCCCTGCTGTGTGTCCGGCAATTTCACCTGCTCTGTCCACATTCACACTACTCCAGATTTTAAACTTGCTCCAATTAGGCCGCTGGCTACACTTTGTTTCTACTATAATCCCTGGACTCCAACACCGCCAGTTGTTGCTCAGAAGTGCCATCTGCACAGAGAAAAACACTAGCTCCAGTGTTAGTGGGGTTCAGTAACGTCAGCTGATCCCCTGCTGTGTGTCCGGCAATTTCGCCTGCTCTGTCCACATTCACAGTACTCCAGATTTTAAACTTGCTCCAATTAGGCGTCTGGATACACTCTGTTTCTACTGTAATCCCTGGGCTCCAACACCGCCAGTTGCTGCTCAGGAGTGTCTTTGGCACAGGTACTCCCTCCTGCCCAGCCTGGTTCCAGCACGCCAGCTGTTTCCGGGTAGTGTCAACGTCACTTTGCCACCAATACGTTGTCCTGTTGTGTTGCGGTCGGGTTAGCCAACTCTACGGTGCCTGCAGTTTAGGTGCTTCCTATGTGGACTGCGGGATCTGGCAATAAAGGCTGGTTCCGTAGTGCCAATAGGACAAGCACCCCCTGTAGGACTGTGGGTCTCGGTAACTGCGGCCGGCTCGCGGCCTTGCAACTTTGTTTTTCATGGGTACCTTCTGCTACCCATCCGGGTTCCAGCACCGTCAGCTGTTTCTCGGCAGTGCCTTTGGCTTAGGTGCCTCCTTCTCGGTATCCGAGTTCCAGCAACGTCTGCTGGTCCTTGGTAGTGCTTTATAGCACAGGTACCTCCTGCTTAGTAACCGGGTTCCAGTACCATCAGCTGGTCCTCGGTAGTGCCATTGGCTCTTGTTCCGTCTGCTACCCATCCTTATTCCAGTACCGTCAGCTGGTTCTCGGCAGCTGCTCAGCCTTCTTGTACCTTCTGCTACATTTCCAAGTTAAACTTTTTGAAATGGTTTTTGGTAATCACTCTGGATCTCCCTGACGACGACCCTGAAGACCACCCCAAAGAAGACCAAAAAGATGACCCTGAAGAAGATGACCAAGAGGACAAAGAACATGAAGACAACCACCAAGATACAGAACAACAAGAGACAGAAGACCAAGAAGAAGAACAAAAAGAAGAAGAGCATTAAGCATAAGACTAAAAATCAGAGCAAAAGATATTATCTAAATTATAAGCAGAAGAGGACTAAGCAGTGTATGGGGGTGAGTCCGTTCCTCCTCATGGTGCCCCTGGAAAATGCCTGCTGCTGCAGGCCAAACTCAAACTGAACGCGTACAAATCCTGTTGTAAGTCTTTTGTGACAGGCAGAACGGAAGGCGTAATCTTCAAACTTTTATAAATAACAACTACAGGAATGCCTGTCACAAATAAGAATATGATGAAGAAGAAGAATATGAAGAAGATGAAGACGTAGAATATGAAGAAGAATAATAGTTGAATAAGAAGAATATGAAGAATGTAAAAAAAAGAATAATAGGAAGAAGGTGAAGAAGAAGAAGATGAATAAGGTGAAGAAGTTGATGAAAAAGATGCTGCTGCTGAGGATCATGAAGGAGAAAGTGTGGGAGAAGTAAAAAAGAAGGTGAAGAGCATGGAAGTAGTGAAACATACATATCTGACAAAAAATAAAAAAGGTTAACATAGTCAATATCTTTGTAACTCCGAACGTCTTAAAAAAAAAAATTAATTCCTGCTATTCCATTTGATTGGGCTAAACCTCTATGACTTTAATGTCTCCTCCACCTCCCCCAATACATTCTACATTATTATTAGTTGTTTTTAGAGTTGAGCGACTTTTGGTTTTTTAGGGTCGCGTTTCGTTTCGTGAAACCCGACTTTTCCAAAAGTCGGGTCGAGCAAGATTGTCCGATTATAGGGAAAAGTCGGGGTCGTCCCGAAACACGAAACCCAATGTAAGTCAATGGGGAATAAAAGTCGGCAGTGAGAGGAGGACAGGAAACACACCTACAGTGCCCATTTGAATGCCAAAAGCATCAATTCTTCTTACTTAAGATTGTCAACCTTAATTAACTTCATAATACAAGTTACGCACTGAAAAATGGGGGTTATTTGGCTAAAGTTGTGGGGGGGGGAGGGCTGGCTGCAGGTTTTCATGTGCCCTGGGCGAAAGAGCGCCCCTTTAACACATACCACAACTCATCATGCTCCGATACGGCAGATAAATAGCGGTATAGTACAATGAAAAATACCTCACTTTTTACATCTCATGACGAGGCCCATCTATTTCTCCATACAGAATCATTGGTCCCATATAATGTTTGAAACAGTATATGATGAGCTCCACATAATGCTACAGTATATGTTGGTCCCCATGGATGAAGCTCCACTGTCTTATGGGCCCAAATAATGCTCCAAACATAATGGGCCCCATTTCTAATGCTCTAGTGTATAATGGGCCCTGTAAATGCTGCTCCAGTGTCTGATGTCCACCTTTGGAATGTTCCAGTGTATGGTGGGCCCCATCTATCATTCTCCAGAGTATAGTGCTCCCCAAAAATTGCTGTCCCAACATTGAAAACAATCAAATAAGTCTCCTCGCTAGGGAATCCCTGTACTTGTCTGGACAGGTGCTGTAGCTTGCTTAACAGCTCGCCAGCCGTTCTCACGCCCAGTATGGATTGCACGTGATTGCACAAAGGTTAGAAAGGGTACCGTATCCCCGGATAACATGTATGGATAGCTTACACATTCAAAATATATGTCGCAGGAGGCAGGCTCAGACGGTGTTAGGCCCAGTATGGATTGCACGTGATTGCACTAAGGTTAGAAAGGGTACCGTATCCCCGGATAACATGTATGGATAGCGTACACATTCAAAATATATGTCTCAGGAGGCAGGCTCAGACGGTGTTAGGCCCAGTATGGATTGCACGTGATTGCACAAAGGTTAGAAAGGGTACCGTATCCCTGGATAACATGTATGGATAGCGTACACATTCAAAATATATGTCTCAGGAGGCAGGCTCAGACGGTGTCAGGCACAGTATGGATTGCACGTGATTGCACAAAGGTTAGAAAGGGTACCGTATCCCCGGATAACATGTATGGATAGCGTACACATTCAAAATATATGTCTCAGGAGGCAGGCTCAGACGGTGTTAGGCCCAGTATGGATTGCACGTGATTGCACAAAGGTTAGAAAGGGTACCGTATCCCTGGATAACATGTATGGATAGCGTACACATTCAAAATATATGTCTCAGGAGGCAGGCTCAGACGGTGTCAGGCACAGTATGGATTGCACGTGATTGCACAAAGGTTAGAAAGGGTACCGTATCCCCGGATAACATGTATGGATAGCGTACACATTCAAAATATATGTCTCAGGAGGCAGGCTCAGACGGTGTCAGGCACAGTATGGATTTGACGGCCCAGATTACACAGCGGAGGAGCAGGGAGAGGTAAAGATTGCAAATGCTGGGGCCCTGCCCAAGCAAGGGGGGCCCACTCGTGGGCGTCGGTACTGGCACTGGGCCCCTCATAGTACAGCGGTGTGTCTGACGGCGGGTGTGCACCACCACCGTCAGAGACACTTGATTGCACTATGAGGGACCCTGTGCCAGTGCCCGTGCCCAAGAGTCGGCCTACCCACCTGTCCAGGGCAACGGCACTCGCACGGTGTCGTGCGGTAGGTGGTGACCCCGGCCATGGGGGGGGGGGCAGCACAGTTAGGGAGTTTTAGAAAGTGGCATATGTTGATGTTGGACATTCAGCTGATGCAAAAGGCGAAATAGGTGAAGTACCAGGAAGAGGTGGACCAAAGCAAGCCATTTTTCTGTCACCCTATGTGTCATCAGGGGAAGGTGGGACAAAATCCTTGGAAACCCATGCGTGGTTCATTTTAATGAAGGTTAGATCATCCACATTTTGGGTTGACAGACGGGTCCTTTTTTCTGTCAGGATTGATCCAGCTGCACTGAAGACTCTTTCCGATAGCACACTTGCAGCTGGGCAAGCGAGCTCCTGTAAGGCATATTGGGCCAATTCAGGCCAGGTGTCCAGTTTAGCGGCCCAATAGTCAAAGGGGAATGACCTGTGTGGGAGAACATCGATATGGGAGGAAAAGTAGTTTGTAACCATAGTTGACAACTGCTGTCTCCTGTCACTTTCCATCGATGCAGTATTACCAGTTATGTGAGCGGTATTTGAAAAATCAGTCCACAACATTGTCATGAAACCCCTGTCTCCAACGCCACTTCTGCTGTGTGCACCACGAACACCTCTGCCAAGCTGCCCCCGGCCCGTACGGCTCGTGTGAGAACCATCACCGCTGCTGTGTGCTGGGAATGCCTCAAGCAACCGATTTACCAGAGTTGCTTGTTTATTAGCCAATATTAGGTCAAGGTTCTCCTGTGGCATGATGTTTTGTAATTTGCCTTTATAGCGTGGATCCAGGATGCTGGCCAACCAGTAGTCGTCATCGTTCATCATTTTGGCAATGCGGGGGTCCCTTTTTAGGATCCGCAAAGCATAATCTGACATGTGGGCCAATGTTCCCGGTGTCAATGATGCACTGCGAGTGCTGGGTGGAGGAGCACTTTCTGGCAAATCCACATCCCTCCAGTCACGCACAAACCCTGTACCAGACCTTGCCACGCCAACATTTTCACTTGCCCCACGAGATGCATCCTCCTCCCCTAAGTAATCATCCCCATCATCCTCCTCCTCCTCCTCTTCTTCCTCCACCTCGTCCAGGAGAGGTCCCTGAGCAGACAATGGCTGAATGTCATCAAGGATTCCCTCCTCCTCTTCCTCCTAATCAACATTGGCTGCAGACGCCTGCTCCTTAAGGTGCGTCAAAGTTTGCATGAGCAGACGCATAAGTGGGATGCTCATGCTTAGGATGGCGTCGTCTGCGCTTACCAGCCGTGTGCATTCCTCAAAACACTGAAGGACTTTACAAAGGTCTTTCAGCTTCGACCACTGCACGCCTGTCAACTCCATGTCTGCTCTCAAAGTGCCTGGCCGTGTATCCTCCCACAAATGCATTATGGCCTGCCTCTGCTCGCACAGCCGCTCCACCATGTGCAGGGTGGAGTTCCACCTTGTTGCAATGTCGATAATGAGGCGGTGGTTGGGAAGGTGGAGCAATCGCTGCAGCTTCTGCATACGAACGGAGTGTACAGGCGACCGGCGGATGTGCGCGCACAGTCTTCGCACCTTCTGGAGCAGGGCTGTTAACTCCGGATAATTTTTGAGGAAGCACTGCACCACCAGGTTCAAGGTGTGAGCCAAGCAAGGTATGTGGCTGAGTTTTGAAAGGGCTATGGCTGCC
Source organism: Dendrobates tinctorius (assembly GCF_039654945.1). Taxonomy (NCBI): domain Eukaryota; kingdom Metazoa; phylum Chordata; class Amphibia; order Anura; family Dendrobatidae; genus Dendrobates; species Dendrobates tinctorius. Next base: position 30,081,332 of record NW_027361706.1, on the reverse strand, counting down.
ACAAAATTACGGCCGTTATCACTAACTACCTTGCCTGCTTCAAGATGTACACTGCCCAGCCATGACTCAGTTTGTCGCTTCAAGTACTCGGCCAGCACCTCGGCGGTGTGTCTGTCGCCCAAACACATCATCTGCAACACAGTCTGCTGACGCTTTCCACTAGCTGCTCGATAGGGGGACACATCGTGTGCAACAGTGGCAGCTGCAGATGGAGTGCTCGTACGACTGCGCTCTGTGGACGAGCTTTCGCTTCTGGAGGAGGAGGAGGAGGAGGAGGAGGGTCGAATGCCTACAGCCAACTGTTTCCTATACCGTGGGCTAGGCAGCACTGTCCCACCACCGCTGTCCCCTGTGGAGCCTGCATCCACCACATTAACCCAGTGCGCAGTGATGGACACGTAACGGCCCTGGCCATGCCGACTGGACCATGCATCAGTTGTGAGGTGCACCTTTCCGCTCACTGACTGCTTGAGTGCATGGACAATGCGGTCTTTCACATGATGGTGGAGGGCTGGGATGGCTTTGCGAGAGAAGAAGTGGCGACTGGGTAGGTCATAGCGTGGTACTGCATAGGCCATGAGTTCGCGTAAAGCTGTGCTTTCCACCAACCGAAAGGGCATCATCTCAAACGAGATTAGTTTGGCAATGTGGGCGTTCAAACCCAGTGTACGCGGATGAGAGACTGAGTACTTTCTTGACCTACTCATAGTGTCTGGGAGGGTGAGCTGGACTTGAGAGCTGCATATGGTGGAAGTAGCTGTGGACAGGGCGGACTGAGAGAGGGTTGATGATGGTGATGGAGTTGGTGTTCTTTCTGATGGCCTAGAATCAGTCTTTCGTTGATATAACAGTGGGATTCCCTGACTGCTGTGGTCTTGCAACGACACCTCAACATTTGCTGCTGTGCTAACCGGTGGGCTTACAGTGGGGGAAACAATGTAGCGTTGCTGACTACCTTCGTTGTGATCAGTTGCACATGTGGCACTTGAGGTTTGGTGTTGTGTCAACGCTTGCAAGTGCATGCTGGTTAAATGTCTAAGCATGCAACTGGTATTCAAATTTTTCAGATTTTTCCCTCGGCTAAAGGTCTTTGCGCACTTCTTACAGATAACCTTGGCCTGATCATGAGGATTTTGTTCAAAAAAGTGCCACACTGCACTCTTCCTACTTTGGCAGACATTTTGCGGCCTAGCACGCTGTGATCTTTTGACCCTCTGGACAAGCTGGCCAGCAACTCTTTTGATGTTTGGAACCTGTCTTTGGAGTGCTCCGGGCCTGCCAGATAACAGCTGTTGCGATGTCGATGTCTGCTGTGGATGCTCCTCATCTGAGCTATTGGAAGCAGCACCCTCTTCCCCCAATGGATGCCAATCTGGGTCAACAACTGGGTCATCCATCACCTCCTCTTCTATGTCATGTGCACCTTTCTCTGTGTCACCGTGTATGGTGGTATAGTGTGCGGGAAGGGGCACCTGAGTCTCATCAGGGTCAAAATCTGGCTCTGTACACTGCAAGGACAATGTAGTGCTCTGAGTGAATGTACCAGCAGAATCATCCATCAGCAGCTGTGCATCAGTGCACTCCATGTCAGATTCATCTTGGCCTGGGTAATTCACCATTTCACTTGATAATCCAGGCATGGTATGTGAAAACAGCTCCATGGAGTAATCAGTAGTATGGCCTGCGTCATCCTTCAATCTTGGTTGAGGTGAAGGACACAAGGAAAGGTGTGGTTCATGAACATGAGCCTCCAATGACGACTCAGTGCTTTTACTTTTTACAACTGAAGAAGAGGAGGCGATAGAGCTGGAGGCTGAGTCAGCAATGTAAGACAAAACTTTTTCCTGATGCTCTGCCTTTAAAAGCGGTTTGCCAACTCCTAGAAAACTAAGCGTTCGAGGCCTTATGTAGCCAGACGATGACGCAGGGTCAGCACCTCCTGCATTCGGTCCTATTTTGCTCTTGCCACTACCATCAGATCCACCACCAACACCATCATTACCAGCTGCCAACCCCCGCCCAATTCCACGGCCTCTTCCACCAGCCTTCCTCATTTTTGGTAGAAATATAGACAAAATCCAACAAACTATATAGTAATGTAAAACAAGGTACAAGGTGTCTATAGGACAGGGGAGATTTAGAATTTCTGCACACACTTGTGGACAGTGGACACTTTTGGATTATGTGAGGCCCACTGATATCTGAGCGCTATGTGACAGGCTCGATGGCACAGCTGCCTGTGACCAAAGTGACGAGAGGATAATGGAGATTTTGAATCTCTGCGCACACTTTTGGACACTGGACACTTGTGGATTGTGTGAGGCCCACTGATATCTGAGCGCTATGTGACACGTTCGATGGCACAGCTGCCTGTGACCAAAGTGACGAGAGGATAATGGAGATTTTGAATCTCTGCGCACACTTTTGGACACTGGACACTTGTGGATTGTGTGAGGCCCACTGATATCTGAGCGCTATGTGACACGCTCGATGGCACAGCTGCCTGTGACCAAAGTGACGAGAGGATAATGTAGATTTTGAATCTCTGCGCACACTTTTGGACACTGGACACTTGTGGATTGTGTGAGGCCCACTGATATCTGAGCACTATGTGACACGCTCGATGGCACAGCTGCCTGTGACCAAAGTGACGAGAGGATAATGGAGATTTTGAATCTCTGCCCACACTTTTGGACACTGGACACTTGTGGATTGTGTGAGGCCCACTGATATCTGAGTGCTATGTGACACGCTCGATGGCACAGCTGCCTGTGACCAAAGTGACGAGAGGATAATGGAGATTTTGAATCTCTGCGCACACTTTTGGACACTGGACACTTGTGGATTGTGTGAGGCCCACTGATATCTGAGCGCTATGTGACACGCTCGATGGCACAGCTGCCTGTGACCAAAGTGACGAGAGGATAATGTAGATTTTGAATCTCTGCGCACACTTTTGGACACTGGACACTTGTGGATTGTGTGAGGCCCACTGATATCTGAGCGCTATGTGACACGCTCGATGGCACAGCTGCTTGTGACCAAAGTGACGAGAGGATAATGGAGATTTTGAATCTCTGCGCACACTTTTGCACACTGGACACTTGTGGATTGTGTGAGGCCCACTGATATCTGAGCGCTATGTGACACGCTCAATGGCACAGCTGCCTGTGACCAAAGTGACGAGAGGATAATGGAGATTTTGAATCTCTGCGCACACTTTTGGACACTGGACACTTGTGGATTGTGTGAGGCCCACTGATATCTGAGCGCTATGTGACACGCTCGATGGCACAGCTGCCTGTGACCAAAGTGACGAGAGGATAATGGAGATTTTGAATCTCTGCGCACACTTTTGGACACTGGACACTTGTGGATTGTGTGAGGCCCACTGATATCTGAGCGCTATGTGACACGCTCGATGGCACAGCTGCCTGTGACCAAAGTGACGAGAGGATAATGGAGATTTTGAATCTCTGCGCACACTTTTGGACACTGGACACTTGTGGATTGTGTGAGGCCCACTGATATCTGAGCGCTATGTGACACGCTCGATGGCACAGCTGCCTGTGACCAAAGTGACGAGAGGATAATGGAGATTTTGAATCTCTGCGCACACTTTTGGACACTGGACACTTGTGGATTGTGTGAGGCCCACTGATATCTGAGCGCTATGTGACACGCTCGATGGCACAGCTACCTGTGACCAAAGTGACGAGAGGATAATGGAGATTTTGAATCTCTGCGCACACTTTTGGACACTGGACACTTGTGGATTGTGTGAGGCCCACTGATATCTGAGCGCTATGTGACACGCTCGATGGCACAGCTGCCTGTGACCAAAGTGACGAGAGGATAATGGAGATTTTGAATCTCTGCGCACACTTTTGGACACTGGACACTTGTGGATTGTGTGAGGCCCACTGATATCTGAGCGCTATGTGACACGCTCGATGGCACAGCTGCCTGTGACCAAAGTGACGAGAGGATAATGGAGATTTTGAATCTCTGCGCACACTTTTGGACACTGGACACTTGTGGATTGTGTGAGGCCCACTGATATCTGAGCGCTATGTGACACGCTCGATGGCACAGCTGCCTGTGACCAAAGTGACGAGAGGATAATGGAGATTTTGAATCTCTGCGCACACTTTTGGACACTGGACACTTGTGGATTGTGTGAGGCCCACTGATATCTGAGCGCTATGTGACAGGCTCGATGGCACAGCTGTGACAAAAGTGACTAGAGGATAAGGGAGATTGGATTGCTTTTAAAAAAGCAGTTTGCGGAGCAGTGGGTAAACAGCAATGCCAGCGTGTCAGGAAGCCTTAAAAGGCAGCCCAACAACCAACACCACTGATACACCACAATATAGCCTCCCCTTGCACTGCACACACAGTGACTTGTGTGTTGTGCAGGCCAAATCGCTAGCAGCAGAAGCAGTTTTTTTGTCTTCTTCCCTGCCTAACGCTCTCCCTACAGAATCAGCAGCAACCTCTCCCTATACTAAGATCGGCAGAAGTAAGATGGCGGTCGGCGTGCACGCCCTTTTATACCCCCTGTGACGCCCACCAAAGCAAGCCAATCACTTGCATGCCCTTCTGAAAGATGGTGGTGACCCGTGCCTAGGTCATCACGTTGCCCACAGTGTCCGTGGATCCTGATTGGCTGAAAAAGAGCGCAAAACAAACTTTTGAAACGCGACTTTGGTGCGTAAGTCGCCGACCTCGTGGCCGACCTCATCCTAGGGTCGGGTTTCGTTTCATGAAACCCAACTTTGCCAAAAGTCGGCGACTTTTGAATTTTTTCGACCCGTTTCGCTCAACTCTAGTTGTTTTCCTTCATGTAGAATTAACCTACAAGGAAAGAAAGGGTTTATTTTAATTCCGATATTTCTGTCCCATTGACTTGCATTGGTTTCCGGTATCGGAATCGGCGATCCAATCCGATATTTCATGATATCGGAAGGTATCGCTCAACACTACGTACAGTATAATATAAATGACATATGCACATAAGCACATTAGTAAAACATTCACAGCGTACCCGGTTTGATCCAGCAGATTTGCGTCAAGGTGCAGGGGCGAAATCAGCCACCTGCACACCCTTTACACTCTCATGATGCCCGTGAGCTGATCTGAGTGCCACCCTGATGTGACTGCACAGTTGTGTACCTGGTCAGTGTTGGGACAGCAACGCACTCTCTGAGCTATGCATGGACAACAGGCTTAATAGCTGTGTGAATTGGGTCTGCTCATCCTCCTGCTCTTCTTCCTTTACCACCACCTCATTCATCTTAGCCTGAATTGTTTTTTTGAGCAGGCATATAAGCGATATAATAACGCTGATGATTGCATCATCAGCACTGGCGATATTGGTGGAATATCCGAAGCAACGCAACAAGACACACATGTAAAGCATAGAGGTCCACTCATTGATGGTAAAGTGATATTCTGCAGAGAAGCTTGTGCATCCTGCAGCTGAAACTCCACTATTGCCTCCTGCTGCTCTCACAGTCTCTCCAGCATCAGAGGGTGAGTGGGAAGTGACGCTGCAGTGCAGAGATCGGTTAGCACTAACAGCAGCAGGGTAAGAATGCAGAAAGTGCGCACACAGTGCATGCACTTTCAGCAGCTCTGACATGTGTGGGTAGTTTTTCACAAGGCCCTGCACTACCAAGTTCAGCACATGCAACAGGCAACGGATGTGTGTAAACCTGCTGAGGCCCAGAGCTGCTACGAGATTTCTCCCATTATCACACACCACCAGGCCGTTCTTAAGGTTCACCAGCACCATCCACTGACCTGTCTTCTGTTTGTTCCCAGCTCACAGCTCCTGCACGTACTGGGAATTGTTCCCCAAACAGAGGAGTTTAAGGCCTCTTTCACACATCAGGTTTTCTGCTTCAGGCGCGATCCGGCGCTTTTGACTAAAACCGGATCCGTCGAAATGCAATGCCGGATCCGGTTTTCCCCCCATTGACTTGCATTAGAGCCGGATCGAGCCGGATGGCCATGCGTTTCATCCGATTTTCGCCGGATCCGGCAATGTGACGCGATCCGGCGTCTGGAAAAAACGGTGACTGTAACGTTTTTTGTATCCGTCGAAAAAGCCAGACACGCCGGATCCGGCGTGTCCGGCTTTTTCATACAATGAAAGCCTATGAGCGCCGCAATGCGCCGGATCCGTTTTTTTTGGTCTGAGCATGCTCAGTAGCTCTGCCCACAGGACATATATAAAAGCAAGACAATGGGACCCTCAGCCACACCCAACATGCCACCCAAGCCAAGAACCAGGAGCAGGAGAAGGCAGCAGACATCTGCAGCAGCAGCACCATCAGCACCACCCCAAATGGAGCAGCATGCTGAACAACGGGAGGGGAGTCCAGCAGCAGATGAGAGACGGTAATTATCAAATCCCCCATTCCTCCAAACTAGGGCTATGGAATATCAAGATATTCAATGGCCCTTTGTTTCTCTTTATTCAACAGCCACCCAATAGATGCAGCAGCAGCAGCAATGGCAGCAGCAGAAACACCACCCACAGCCATGGAGTCTGGCCATGAGGAAGACAGCACATCTTCTGGGAGCCCTCCCTCGCATCGTCAGCGTTTGACGGTAAGTTTTTATTTCCAAAATCCATCATCTCTGTAATATATGTGTATTCATTGCCTTTTATTTCAAAACAGGAATCACAAGATGAAGAGGAGCTCCCAGAAGAAGAAGGAAGGGGTGGACAGACACTTGGAGTGGGCTCACAATTGGTAAGTTTTTTGCATCAAACGCAGAAACACAACATCACACTACACACAACACATAGAAAACAATGTTCTGCAGACCACACACAGCAAACAAATGCCTACATCCAAAGACATAACATTTTTTGTTTTCTTCTCTAGTCTTCCCAATCTGGTGCTCGGCCAAGAGGTCCTCGCAGTGCCTCCCAGGGTCGTCGGCGACAGCAACGCGGCGGTCACCAGCGTGTAAGTATAAATATTTTTGCTTTTTTTTTTTTTGCACTTTTTATTTCATTTCTTTTGTGGAGGCTAATTATGTTATTTTTGTCTTTTTCTTTAACAGCCTTCACAGCGTGCTCCCGACTCTGACGGTGAGGATGGAGGGATTGATGTGGAGCGCCTCATCGATCTCGTCAGAGAAAGGGAGCCGCTCTGGAATATGGCTGACCGCCGCCACGCTGACCTTATCGTTACCCGACGACTCTGGGAGGAAATCTGTTCGCTCCTTGTGGACCGCTGGGAGGACCTCGAAGCTCGGGCCCAGATTAAAGAGCGTAAGTATATACAGTACCGGTTGCTTGATGTAAACCTGTGTTTCCCGAACTCCAGTCCTCGTGGTCCCCACGGATCATGTGTTCAGGATTTCTATTTACTTTGGAAATCCTGAAAACATGACCCCTGGGGACCATGAGGACTGGAGTTTGGGAAACACTGATGTTGTATACTAACCACTTTGTCCTTTCTCGTTTCAGGGGAGAGAATTGTGAAGCGGTGGCGGTCTGTGAGGGATCGTTTCAAGAAGGAGTTCAATAAAGAGATGCGGGCCCCGAGTGGATCTGGAGGACGCAGGAGCAAGTACAAGTACGCACGAGCCCTGTCGTTCCTCCGGGAGACAATGCTCACCAGAAGGTAAATATTACACACCACATGTGACAAAAAATGTTTAGATGTAACTTTTTTTTTTCAGCCAGGGCCATACCATGTCACTATTTTAATTGTTTTTTTTTTCTCTTTATTCCACAGCACGGTGAGCAGCACTCGGGAGCCTGCACGATTGGACCCTTCTGAGGCGATCCCTGAGGAGACCGGCACCGAGGGAGACTTCGACCGCCCCGGTACATCTGCACCTTCCCAGCCTTCCCACACATTCGACCCATCAGTCCCATCCACCAGCACAGGAGCATCGTGGCCACCTACATTACATGAAGCTGCTGGTGAGGAGATCGCTTTCCCTTTACCCCACCCTTCTGCCCCTGCCACCTCTAGTACACCTGCGGGTACTGGGCGGCAGCGGCAGAGGGGTCAGGAAAAGACTTATGCGCCAGAGTTCTTGCATCTGAATGCATCTTTCCAGAACTGTCTAAAAGTCTTGTCAGAGCAAATCTCCGCAGGCTATCAGCAGATCAACTCCAGCATTCTGGAGGTGAAGACACTTCTGCAAACCATGCATTCAGAAGCAAGATCTTCGCCAAACCACACCTTTTTCAGGTCTGTTGTAGAGCGCATGGAAACGCTCTCTCCTGCCCAGCAGATGCATGTAATGCATTCATGCCACGCTGCTCTCCAGCAAGTTACCTCCCAACCTCCTCCTCCCACCACAGTAGTTCCTCCACCTGCACCCCCTCCAGCCACTTTCCATCCTCCCCCTCCTATTACATCTACACCCCCTCCAGCCACTTTCCATCCTCCCCCTCCTATTACATCTACACCCCCTCCAGCCACTTTCCATCCTCCCCCTCCTATTACATACCATCCACCTCCCCAGCACCATCCACCTCCCCAGCACCATCAACCTCCACAGCACCAGCAACCTCCCCAGTACCAGCAACCTCCCCAGTACCAGCAACCTCCCCAGTACCAGCAACCTCCCCAGTACCTGCAAACTCCCCAGTACCAGCAACCTCCCCAGTACCAGACATCTCCCCACTTCCAGCAACCTGCCCCGTACCAGACATCTCCCCACTTCCAGCAACCTGCCCCGTACCAGACATCTCCCCACTTCCAGCAACCTGCCCCGTACCAGACATCTCCCCACTTCCAGCAACCTGCCCCGTACCAAACTCCTTCCCCATACAACTTGCCATCAACATCATCTGCTCCTACAGTCCCTGCCCAACCCTCCACTCCACCACCCACCACCTCTTCTGCTTCCCACATGTCCACCCATTCTGTAGTTTTTTCCACACCTTCACCTCTAACTGTTCCTTCCCCACCACGATCCCAGTCCTCTCTCCACACTCCCAGTGTCGAAGTGTCCCGCAGCCCCTACAGCAGTATTTCCACCACACACTACACAGATTTATAATGTGTGTATTTAAATAAAAATGACCAGTTTTATGGTTTCAGTTTTATAGTTTCAAAGCTTTATTAAACAAGTTTATTAAAATTTAAAAAAAAGTTTACTAAAAAAAACATTTTTCAATAAAAGTTAAATTATTTTACACTGGTTGTCTGTCATTTCTTTCTGCGGCGAAAAAGGTTAAATACAGGGTATTTAAAAGGTGAAATGGTATTCAAAACTAGGTATATAACTGTGGGTAAATTTTAGCTTTTTGCCACAGTTGTGTACCTGGTTGTGTTTGAAGCAAAGTATTTCACCTAAAAAGTTGTGTTTATTGTTGGTAATTTCATAACAATGTACACAACTTTTGTTAAAAGGTGAAATACTTTGCATAGAACACAACCAGGTACACACCTGTGGCCTAAAGCTAAAAATAGAGACCATGACAAGATAGCCAACTTTGGTTGGCAAAGGTATATACTGTTGGTACAGAAGGTACACAAGTTTGGTTGGGCACAAATCTTTCACACTCTGTCATCCTGCCAGTGTACTCTGCCTTGAGGTGACATAAAGTATAGTGCAAAATTGTCCCTCATTACTGAAACCGTCACAGAACTTCTAGTGGTAATGTCATGGTAATCTTGCAAGGTGGTTTCTTCAGAGGTGTCCTCAATGGAAATGGGTTCCTTGCAGATAACAAAATTGTGGAGTACCACGCACGCTTTGATCACCTCGTCCACAGTTTCTGTCTTGAGGTTGATCGCAGTCAATAGGACCCGCCATTTGGCTGTCAGAATACCAAAGGTACATTCAACCATTCTTCTTGCTCTTGTGAGGCGGTAATTAAAAATGCGTTTTGGTCTTGTCAATCCTCTGCTAGAGTACGGTTTCAAAAGGTGTTCTGACAGCTGGAAGGCTTCATCCCCTACACAGACAAATGGCATAGGTGGACCAGATGTTTGCGGCAGCGGTCTAGGTGGTGGGAACTGGAAGGTGTTTCCATACAGTTTACGCCCCATGGCAGACAGTTTGAAAACTTGAGAGTCATTGGAGCGGCCATAGGCCCCAATATCAACTGCAATAAATTTGTATTCCGCGTCAGCGATGACCATGAGGACAATTGAAAAATATTTCTTGTAATTGAAATATTCCGATCCCGATCCAGCTGGCTTTACAATGCGGATATGTTTCCCGTCCACAGCGCCCAAGCAGTTGGGAAACTGACATATGTGTTGAAACTTGTCAGCAATTTCAATCCACCTCTCTGTTGTGGGCTCTGGTAAAAACTCTTCAGCTAAGGAGTCCCACAGTGCACGGCATGTGTACTTCACTATTCCAGATATGGTGGAAATCCCGAGTCTGTACTGGAAATGCAGTGACGAAAGGGATTCTCCAGTTGCAAGAAATCTGTGGGGAATTAAAAAACAATAAATTAGTTTTAAATCACAGCATTACATACCAAAACTGAGCTATAACACTTGGAGATACAAATTACCACCAACAAGATTGCAGTGAAAGTGTGCTCTGATGCGATCACATCCAATACATGTGGCTTACCTTAAAGTCACCATCAGACGCTCTGTGGGTGAAACAGAGAAGCGGCAATAGGTGTCCGCTTTTCTTATGAGGTGTGCAATGCGCTCCACCAAGTAATCAAAATTCTCCATTTTCATCCTAACATATCCAAAAAATTTATCCGGGTTTCGTCGAAGGTCCATGCAGAGTGTAGAATAGACCCCACGCGTCATTCTCTTGGCTGTGATGGGGTGGATCCACAAACGTCGTCTACGATGCCTGATGCGCTGCTGTCTCGCTCTCTCCTTCTCCAGAACAATCACCCTCAAACGATTCGCCTCCGCTATAAAATCCGCCAAATTCTTCAAAATATTTCCAATGACAACATCCATCTTCGCCAATAACTTGCTCTTCTCTCCAACCTGCACTTTCTCCTCTACAACCTGTCAAAGAAGGGCTGTAGGAACATGCTATATATAGTTTTCCAGTAGCCAATCCCGTTCGGAAGGCCACAAGGGTCAATTTTAAAAACCGGATCCGGCGTAATCCGTCGAAAAACGGATAGAAAAACGGATGAACCGGATGAGACGGATCCGGTTTTGTCTGTCAAGAAAAAGACGGATCCGGCAGAAAACCGGATCCGTCACATCCGGTTTTACTAAACATTTGCCGGATCCGGCGTTCCGGCACGACGCCGGATCGCGCCTGACGCCGAAAACCTGAAGTGTGAAAGTAGCCTAAGACTAGCCTGCTGTTGTTTCCCTCTGACTGTGCACAAGTTCATGGTGAAGGTCTTCCTGTGACCGAATGAGGATGCGGAGGAGGAAGCGGAGTAGAAGAAGGAGAAACCTGGACAGAGAAACTTCCAGCAGTCTTAGGTGGTGGTAGACCGCCTTCTGCCTCTGCTCCACCACCTCTGCATTTTCCCAGTGGCCGAGATTGGGCCACATATCTCTGGTTATGTGAACCTTGCCACTGATGGCATTGCGCAGTCCACACCTGATTTGATCCGCAACATGTTTGTGCAAGGCGGGGATGGCCCGCCTGGAAAAGTAGTGGCAGCTGGGAGCAACTTACTAAGGGACAACGACCGCCATCAGTTTGTTAAAACTGTCCATCTCCATCAGCCGGAATGACGGCACTATAACTGCCAGTAATTTGGAAATGCTGTTATTCTGGACCATTGCTCGTGGTTGGCAAAGGGAGTATCTCCTTCTTCTATAGAGGATTTGAGGGATGGAAAGCTGAATACTTTTGCGGGATGGTGAAGAGATGCGTGGAGGTTACACACAGTGACTTAAAGGACAATACTCCCACAGGGGGGTGCAGAGTACACACAGTGGCTTAAAAGGCAGTACTCCCACAGATCTGGGTTGCTGGGTACACACAGCTTTTTTTGCAGAGTGCCCAGTCACTATCTGTCTCTCACAGTCTCCCAGTTGCAGCTGCATCCTATCCTTGCACTAATGATAGCATATACAGGTTGGGTCACATGCTATTCCAGCGAATCACAGGCATACAATACTTGTCATGGCTGTTATGGTTCCAGAAGTGCCCAAAGTCTAAAAGCATGTTGATTGGCTGCGCTCCAGCCTTTCAACAAGCTTTATTAGACTGGCAAACCCAAACAGGAAACCAGACATATAGTAAAAAGCCTGTATGGGTTTGCTCATCCTTACGAATTAGATCAAGTATAATGCACAGTATGTGTAATGTAAGCTGAGACTTCATTAGGATATGTTGTTAGTCATTGCATGAGAAGCAAGAGAAGGAAGGGGCTCACTAGGTAGACAGGCAGAGAAGGCAGGCTTTGTGGATGTAATTAGAAAATGTGTGTTTACCTAATGCATAATGAGTCACCAGCATAAATATAATCTGTGGTGCAGCAAGCACTGATCACAAGATCTCAGTCTATCTCCTGAGTGCACAGCCTGTCGTAGAATATCTCAGGCTTAAATAGAAACTGTACTTTCAACAAACTTCATATAAGAATAGTGCAGGTGAATCTAAGAAACTTTCAAATATATCTTATGATAGCAATCTACTTCCTTCCCCACTTATGAGACACATCTTCCCCTCCACCCTCACACTCCACACCCACACCCCTGACTCCTGAATTTGTCATCCACTCTGTAAAAACAGAAAAAAATTATCTTGCTCAGACAAGACAGCCTTCCAGCATACTGTGGTGCCATATGATTATATTATACTCTTTGGAGAGAGGAGAGAGTGGAGGAGGGAAGAAATAAGTAGAGGGAGATGCAGATAGATGGTCCTGAGATTTCCAACAAGTCTTTTACCTCACGCCAGTGGTGGATTTACATCTAAACTGATAATTATTGCTCTATCATGTCCTGCATGCTGCTGCTACTTCATAATGTGTGCTAAAAAGGAAAGGACCAGAAACCCATTTCTGTGTGCTATGTTGTGTACAGGAGATGTCACAGCATCTAGTCTTCTACAACTACCTTATAGAGAATTGCAAAGTAGAGGGAGATGTAGATACAGTAGATGGTGCTGACCTTTCTGACAAGTATTTTACTTCACTCCAGTGCAGGATTCGCATCTACTATGATCATCATTGCCCTATAATTTCCTTAATGCTGCTGCTTTTCTATGTGTGCTAAAAAAGAAAAGGACCAGATATCTCTCTCTCTGTGCTTTGTTATGTATAGTAGATGTCACAGTATCTAGGCATCATGAGTCTGGGTTTGAGAACCCTTGAGCCTGTGCTGTGTTGTCAGCTTCTCTGTCCACCGAGCCACAGAACATGCACCTTTTCTCCAGATGGGGGCTGGAGTAGGGCGCAGCTTTAGGAAAGCCCCCCATGACTTCGATTGGCGGGGAGGTTTTCAAACCTGTTATGATGGCTGAGGATGTGACTGGTTAAAGGGGGGGAGTGGGAGGAGTTTTAAGGGGGGCTGGCAGGGGTAGTGGGGGAAAAGTGCGGGAAAACCGCCATTCCAGCCTGGGGAGCCAAGACAGGAAGACCAACGCCATCATCAGCATCACATACCTCATGGAGTTTGTGGATGTGCTTCTGCTCACTCCAGGAGGGAGGATGGCTTGAAGCCCAGCTTTCCTCCCTCCTTGGGGCTTCAGAGGAATCCGGAAGGAGCCAGCGACTCAGTGAGGCAGGAGGACCAGGCCCCCAGGGAAGCTTTCGTCAGAGGTGACAGCGCCCAGCAGGTGAGGAATCCACCCAGCCGGCCTGTGGGCACTGGATGGCGAGGATCGAGTGCCGCGCCAGAAGTGCAGGCCGCACAGGAAGTGAGGCCTTCACAGGCAGTGCGGCCAGCATCGCAGGACCAGGGGGCACCTGAAGGGCGCAAGGACTCCCGGGCAGGCCACGGTCGGCCAGTGGCACAACGGCAGGGGACAAGAGAAGCAGCGGCAGTGGCGGTGATGAACCCGGAAGTGGCCGCATGGCAGGGACTCCTGGAGAGACTCCTGGCAGGGTACCTGCCAGAAGGAGCACCAAGCAGCGGTTTTCAGCGGGAAGGCAGAGGCAATATGATGACGTGCTGCCTGGCCCAGTTAATCATCGGTGGGCAAGGAGAGTGGTGGGCAGCAATGACGGGCTGTCTGGCAGTCCACGGGATGGTGAGACGGACCGGGTTGACTGGTCCGGGCCTGTGGATCGAGCCAGGTCACGTTCAGGAAGGAGGTTGGTGGTATGGCAGTCGTCACATGCTCAGGTCCCCCCAGGTGACAAGGAGGCCAGGGGCACGGGCCGGAGGCAGCAGAGCGAGGCAGAAGAATCAGAGTCTGGCAGCGAGCATCATGATGAAAGAGGACGGCAGGAACCCGGATGTCCAGCTTGCGAGGAAGTAGCACCCATGCAGCTTCGTGAGTATAGCTCCGTGTCTTGTTTGTCTTCCGCAGGGGCTGTGTTGCAAGAGGCTGGGGGGAGTCAGGCAGGTATGCTTGAGGAAAAGGGGTTAAGGGGAGCTAGCGGGGCAGAGGTGCCAGGACATCGGGATATTTTACACAGTTTGTCTCAGTTTTTGAGGAGATTAGGGGGTGGAGCTGCGAACAGGGCCGGGACATCACCATTGGGGGCATGGTTGCTGGGGCAGGGATTCGGGTTGCAATGAGGGAGCGAGGTATTGAGGCCTGTTGGGGGAGTTGAGGTGGCATTATCGGGTGTATCAGTTTCAGTCCAGATAGAGACAGAAAAAGAGGATACGGTGAAGCTGGATGATAGGGCAAAGGGAGAGGTTTACGCATGCTTTGAGGGGCCTCTGGGAGCCCATTTAAAAAAAGAGGTAAAACAAAAGATTTGGCGGGATGAGTACATGGAGATATTCTCCCTCCTTCCATTGGAAAAATTTAATTTGGATAGAGGAAAGAAGGGGGATAGTAAGAAGGAGGAGGAAGAAAAGCAGAGGTGGTAGCTGATTCCACAGACATTTGTAAACTGATTGCAGGCATTCGTTATATTGGCAAGCATCATAGGGAAAAAGTCTCCTGAGAATTTCTCGGGACTGTTTTGCTATTTGGACGCTATAGGGGAGGTGCATCGTACATATGGGGGTCAAACATGGCTAAAGTACAATGAACAGTTTAGGCAAAGGAAGGCTGTGCGGCCAGAGATTAAATGGGATCAGAAGGACATTGGGCTTTGGCTGAAGGTTATGGCTCCAGCCAGGTACAGGCAGTCCTTTCACGAGAGCGGAGATAGTGGCAACCAGCAGGTAGAACACAGAAGTTGTAGCTAAAGGATGCAGGGAGCAAAAGAAAAATCTGGAACGTGCTGGCAGTTTAATGACGGCCAGTGCAAATATGGGAACGGCTGTAAGTTTAAGCATGCTTGTTCCCAGTGTAATGGGAGCTCACATGGAGCTTCAAAATGATTCAGGAAAGGGAAAGCCCTCTGTGGGTGCTGGTCAAGGGGGAGAACCGGGTGAGACTTCTAGAGATGGTCCCCTTTCTAAATAGGTACCCAGATCAGGCGAAGGCTAGTGTTATTTGGAATGGTTTTGCTGAATGTTTTAGGATTCCTCCTCCCAGTCATGAGCTAGGTAGGATGGCGGGTCCTTTTCCGAATGTGCCAGTTTCGGGGGTGATTATTTCTCCTTTGGGGGTTGTGCCAAAAAGAGAGTCGAACAAATTTCGTTTGATTCAGCACTAATCGTATCCAAAAGGCTTGTCGGATAATGATGGTATCGCCCAGGAGTGGTGTTCGGTGGAGTATACCTCGTTTGATACAGCAATGCAGTGGGTGCGCAGTTATGGCTCAGGGGCTTTGTTAGCACAAACTGACATAGAATCAGCCTTTAGATTACTGCCGGTTCATCCAGACAGCATTCCATTGTTGTGTTGTTATTGAAACGGGGTTTACTATCTTCATAGATGTTTGCCGATGGGTTGCGCAATTTCATGTTCGTTGTTTGAGACGTTTAGTACCTTTTTGGAGTGGGTGGTGAGGGATGTTGCAGGAGTTCAATCCGTCATAAATTATTTGGATGATTTTCTGTTTATAGGTCCCCCAGATTCTTTGCTGTGTAGGAATGCATTAGTGGCCATGGTGTGGGTGGCAGAGCGTTTTGATATGCCGTTGGCAAAGGAGGCATATCCCAAGGCCCAAGTACTGTTATAAATTTCCTGGGTATAATAACTGATTCTGAGAAGATCGAGTGTGACTTACCAGAGGACAAATTGTCATTACTCAGACAGGAGTTGATAGGATGAGAAAACTATGGAAGGTGACGTTGAAGGAGTTGCATTCGTTGTTGGGTAGATTGAATTTTGCGTGCAGGACCACGCCAAGGGCTGAATATTTTGCTGCAGGCTGCCTGGGGCAACTGCAGGGGTGAAAGCTGTGCACCATTTCATTCGTTTGACTAGAGAGCATAGGGAGGACTTGATGGTGTGGCAGCATTTTTGGGAAGTTACAATGGTCGGTCATGGTGCAGAGGAAGATCCTGAACAATTTTGACTGTGAGATTGACATGGATGCAGCGGGCGGTTTTGGTTACGGGGCCTATTGTAAATGGATGTGGAGTGATGGACATTGGCCGAAGGCATTGAAGACGTAGGGCCTTACAAAAAACCTTTCTTTGTTAGAATTGTTCCCAATTGTTGTTTGCGGTCTCAGTCTGGGGAGATATGTTTGAGAACCAGAGAGTTAGATTTCACTGCGACAATATGACTGCGGATTCGGTAATTAACAGCTTGTCAGCTTCATCTCCCCTGGTGATTAAGTTGGTTAGAGTAATGGTTCTCTGGTGTCTTGAATTGAATGCTTGGATTTCTGCGGTGCACGTGCCGGGTGTGTGTGGCGCCCCTGAGGCTCAGTCGCCACAGAGGTACTGCACCTTCTCCTAAGGTGTGGTGCCCCACCATCCAGGTAAGGTAGGAACGCCTTTCCATGCTCCAACACCCGCACCCCACACACAGGGTAGTTCTGCACAGCCACAAATGGCTCTGTACTTAGAGAGTAGCAGAGCACCTTTGGTGGTTCCCTGCTTGGAACACTGGACGTGCTGGGAGGTGGGTGGAGTTAGAATTCATAAAAGACTGGGAAGGTTTAGAATTACAGGTCAGTCTGCGGGGGCAGTCTGCGAGAGGAGTCCCCTAGGAAAGTAGGAGAAGGAAGCCACTCGGAGAGGAGTGGGGATACCTGGAAGAAGGGATGGAGGAAGTAGTGCTGCAGCTGCCTTAGTGACCTGAGCCAGCTGGCACAGGAAAAGAGAGAAAGGAGAAAGACGTAGAACTGTAACCTAAGTTTCCATAAGAAAGAGAGTCAAGTACGGAACGAAGGAGTAGAGAACAGAGAGGATGTGGGTTGGAAGGAAGCACCCTGCCTATTGTTTCTAAGCGCAAGGCCGGGGCCCGGTCCCCGAGATTGTATGGACACTTATGGTTCTGCAGCAGACACTGGTGGAGTATTTGGCTGTAAATGCACTACTCCCACTTAAGACTTGGGGCACAACAGCATCTGTATAGAGAGCCGGGACTCAGGAGAAGGGAGTCCCCGAAGCAGGCTACAGCTGTCTGCCATACGAGTAGAGAACACAGGAACATCTGTAAGGAGGAACTCCAGCGTAACTTAGTGCTAGGAGATCTTCACACTTAAAGGCGCAATAGAGGAGACGTTCAGAAAGGTACATGTTGGCGGAGTGTTGGAGAGGAGCCTTCCATCTTGCCTGGGGGTTGATTGAGTCCCTGACCCGGAGAACACAGCACGGAGGCAGGCACCAGTGTGCCCTACTGACTGTGAGTAAAGCGTTGGAACTACAGACCCTGGTGTCCTCCACTCATTATCTCGCCTACACCCTCAGCACCATTACATCTGGGTACCAGCTCCTACACCGCCTGCGCCTCTCCTCATCCATTACACCTACACTGCCCTGGGGCTACAGCTTCACTTGTGGGGAGCTACACCAACTATGCTGCAAACCACCACCAGCCCCAGAGGATCTGCATGCAGCGTCGGCCTAACATCCCACTTGCCGAATACCACGGGTGGCGTCACGAACTATTACACTACAAACCGCAACCGCCATTGATTTGGGCGCCCAGGGCCACGGACCGGGTCACCGCTGCTGTGTCACCACCCGCTGACACCGGCCCGGTACCGAGTGCCCCACGGCCCTGGGAGGGCGACCCAACTTGGCGTCACGAACAGGATGACGAGACCCAAAGCCATCGAACAGGATGACGAGACCCGATGCCATCGGGTTCTGTGTGCCTGAGATTTGTTGAACTTAGAACTTTTGAAAATGTGCAGAAGACCCAATTTAATAGACTGTGACATGAACATTGAAAATGGCCGCTGGCGCGGAGAAGAAGGGCGTGAAGAGATGGGAGGTCCTAGGAAAAGACCGCGAAGAGTCTTGGGCCTCCCCTGCCTGAATTACTATGTGACAGCAACATGGCCCACCCCCCGAGGGGTTCGCATACAGGCTTGGTATGGAGGCGCTGGAAAACAAGGCGCCTCCGGAAGGAGGGGCAGAAGAAGCCAGTAGCGGGAAAGGGGCCGAGACAGGAAGAAGAACGCCAGAACACCATGATGGAAAGGGAAGAGAAGTCAGAAGAACGGGGGGAGGAGAAGTCGCTCGCCCCCGGGCCGCCCCTGCGGAGGCTGCGACTGCTGATACATCCTCGACAGCAACCGCCACCACATTACAACCGATATTGCCACTGGGTGAGCCCCGTCCGGAGGAGATATATGAGGGCTCTGGAGCAGAACGGAGGGCCGGGACCGCGTCCCCGTCTGGACCGGGCGCGGTTGCACCAGCCTCCACCGATGACCCCGGCAGGAACCGATCTTGCAACTGACCGAATTCAGCTGCGGTCCATCCCATCACCAACTTCGGGAGTAGCGGCAGCCGCCGTTCACCATCAGGTACTGGGGCCGCTCCAGATCTGACCCTAGCTTTGGGAGTGGAACCCACGAGTAGGAACGGCCTAATTGACCTCCGCCGGCGACCCCCGACTGCAGTGCCGCAAGCTGAGGTCCCGATGGACACAGAAGAATCGGACTCCGAGGCAGCAGCATCAACACCGGCTGAGTCAACAACCGCAGCCGCAGTGCCATCGGTGGTAGCAGATATGCTGTCCCCGTAAGCAGTAGACATTTCCATGGCCCTTTCCATTACCCCGACCAGTCCCAATCTCTCCCTGTGGGAGGCAGAATACATGCGCTTAGCACACAACCAGCGACAAGATGAAGACACCCAGAGTATTTCACCTGGTAGCGGTTCACCAGCTTCCAGAAGCCCAGGAGGGAACTACAATCAACAGTAAAACTCTCGTTGCCCAGGAGAGTCCATTTGCAACATTGTGCCTTTTTGTTTACATCATGGTTTAGTTTTGTGTGTTGCCCTGTTTTACTGGCAGCGTTTCTACATTTGAACTGAGCGATCATGAACTTGGAGTGATCCAAAAACTTTATTGTAAATAGTTGCACCTCTTAAGGTGCCCTCTCTTGGTTTTACATAAAGACACTTTGCGAAGATAAGGTATTTTACATAAGGACACTTTCCGAAGATGATGTCTACCTCCAGGGACACTGCAAGAAATACCGTCTGGGAGCAGTGTTCAGCACTTATAAGAATTTTTTAATATTTTATTGTGAAATATTTGATAATGTGTCTTATGATAGCTTTTACATAGAATTAGGTCTGTTGGCAAATGATATGGAATTTTGGGCAGGGGGCATTGTTTTTTGGATAAGGAGTTCAAAAACTGATCAGTTGGGGAGAAGTAGACGGGTGGTTTTAGGGCGAGTTGAGGAGTCACTGATATGCCCACAGAAGTGTTTGGATCTGTATTGGCATTTGTGGTCAGGGAGGGTGGGCCCGTTGTGTCATGCAGATGAGGCATTTGTCTCATTTCCAGTTTATCGCGGTCTTGAAGAGGGGAATGCAAGAGTTGGGCCTAACCCCAGGAATGTACGGGTCACATTCTTTTAGGATCGGGGCTGCTTTAGAGGCTGATTGTCTTGGATTGGGTGCGGATGCGATAAGGCGAATTGGCAGTTGGAGTTCGGACCGTTATTAACGTATGTGTGTCATTAATTACAGTGGTAGAATGTTAGGAAATTGGTTTGATATTGCTTGTTGTATGTATTTTCAGGTGGTGACCCCTTACTAGCTTGGATCTTTGGACACTCGTTCATGCATTGGGGGCACTGCGGGCTGATGTAAGGCCAGACGGTAGGCAATTGGGTTTTAGGAGGGAGAAGGTGGTGATTCATTGGTTAGGATTTAGAGGGATGGCTTGGAGTAGAGTCCTATCCGAGTTTTCCAGAGCCGCTCGGTTGGATAGATCACCCGACATTCTGGTTGTGCATGCGGGCAGTAATGATTTAGAGGTTAGGCCAATTAGGGAATTAATCAGGGACATACGCTTTGACTTTCTGAGGTTGTGGACATCTTTTCTGGGGATGTTGACCGTGTGGTCGGATATTGTACCTAGACAAAAGTGGAGGCAGGCTAGATCTTTGAAAGGGATTA
The DNA here is from genome assembly GCF_039654945.1 of Dendrobates tinctorius. Classification (NCBI taxonomy): domain Eukaryota; kingdom Metazoa; phylum Chordata; class Amphibia; order Anura; family Dendrobatidae; genus Dendrobates; species Dendrobates tinctorius. Next base: position 30,060,834 of record NW_027361706.1, on the reverse strand, counting down.
ATAGGGCTAGGGTGAAATTAAATAGGCTAGTATCGGGTTTTGCATCCAGGAATGGGGTTTAAGCGTTAGGCATTTTGAATTAGAAGCGAGTGTTGGTAATTTTTGGTTGGAGGATGGGGTCATTTAGACGAGATAGGAATTGATTTGTGGGCGTTGGCGATACAGGAAGGGATTGAGAGGGCATTGGTGGCATTGGGGTACTCACGAGCCTTAGGTGGTAAGGGCTGTTCGTGGTTCGTGGGGGGTGGGGTTCTTGGAGTTGACGCTGATTGGTTGGGGGAAAGAACTGTAAGAAAATTCCAGGCAGTTTGAAGTTGTGTGGGGTTGATCTGGCATTTAGTTATGGGCTCTGGACAGAGTTTTACCCCAGGAGTTTTAGTGGTTAGTCTACTCGGAACAGGATGTATAGTGCCCTTGAGCTGGTGATGGACGGCTGCGGGTAACATGGTGGTCGAGTTGCATTTGTTTTGCCAGATTTTAAGCCAGGTCTTTTAGCTCCAAGAACCCTCCCCTCATATTTACATACTGATTGTATTATTACTTATTGTTATATGTCATTGTTTGTTAAAAAAATTGGGGCCAAAAATTATCCAAAGAAAAGTTGTAGTGTTTTCATTTAAAGTGGTGGCATATTGGTGTGGATTGGTTTCAGGTTGGGGTTGCAAGGGGTTAAGCCGTACTCGTCATACCCGGTCATGCTGTTTAGTTTCTGTTATCCTTGCAGCTGTCTTTTTAGGGTAACAGTTGTTTTCATTTACTCATTTGTCTGCCTTATCACCTTTCAAGTGTGTCTTTATATATTTTCCCCTGCTGGTATTTCCTGCTGGTGATAGTCCTAATTGGAGTTCCAGCCATACTGCTGTAATTTAAGCCAGTGAGTGAAAGACTAGCAAGGGTTTATCTATCTGCTGTTAATGTTCTTTACCCTGCACCTATCTTCTGTTTCTTTTTTGGAAGTAGGTATATTTCCTAACACTAGTACTTAATACCTTATTTTGTAGTTTGTGCTTTCGATTTCCACTTTCCCTTCTGTAGGTAATTTATACTCTGCTCATGGCATTTCAGGCAGCAAAGGTCTGAGTTGCCATTGTCTAGTCTGTGGTTAGGGCTATCTTAGCTCACGCAGAAAACACTAGGGACTGCGGGGTCAGGCCCTCTAGACTGTATAGGAACCGATAGGGTCAGTGGCAGTTTTTTTAGTGTGTTGCCTATCATCCCGAGTGAGTTGCTTTATTATCATAACTCTAGTCCCCTACCACTAGCTCACAGTGAATTTCAAACTGGAGGCTGAGATTGAGGCTGATGAAAGGAAAACTGGTGAAAGTGCTGAATGTATGCAATATAATATTCGGAAATATCATTATTCCTTAGGTACACGTGAGCAGGTTGCGGGATGCAGTGATGAACAGAAAACAGAACAAGGGTTAATATATTTTACTTAACAGATATGTACTCCACGCAGGGAGATAAAGAGTTAAACAGGGATAATGCAGGTAGTAGGTAACAATGGTATGCAGTTTGGACAAAATGCAGGCGACAATGACGGTAGCAGTTCTTAAGGTATCACTTATCTGATCTGACGACTTCCAGACTGTAGAGTCCAGGAAAAAAGCATTGGAGCGAACAACAGTCAGCACGGGGTTAGTCCGGTGTGTTATGAATGAGTCACCGAAGGAGGAAAAAACAAAAATACAAGCTAAGTCCAGAAAACCAGAGAGGTTGGTAGCTATCGGATTGCAGACCCCTGATCCTATCCACAACAACTAACAGTAGCCGTGGAGGGTTCCTACGATGCCTTAGACCCCTCGATCACAGCCGGAGAACTAAATAGGCCTAAAGAAAGAAAGGGGAAATCTAAACTGCCCCAGAGCAGACCCCAAAGCAATAGGCAGCCCCCAACATATAATGACGGTGAAGCAAGATGAAAACACTAACACAGATAGAAAGATAGGTTGAGCAAACGATGGGGCCCAAGCTAACTAAAAAGGACAGGATAGAAAAGCTGCTGTCTGCAATCCGCAAAAAACCCTACCAAAAAATGTCCCAACCGTCTGATAGGAAAAACAGGCCCTGAAGTCGCTAGGACATCAAAATGACTATATCAGCACTCAGGTAAATTCTGAAGACAGAGCAAAGAGACAAACTGATCAGAGACAAAAATGGAACTCAGCACACCCCCGACCGGGGATGGCAGAACTACAAAAAACAAGGTAAACAAAACAAAACTAATAAGTTCAATAGCAGAGCAAAAACTTATCTTTAGGAAGCAGGAGTCAGACTGGTCTCCAAGAATCCAGCAGAGAAATCACCAGCGACTCAGAAGGGCGTCGGCTGCCTTATATCCAGTCAGCAGTTCCTGTTACCCAGTCATCATCCACCAGATCAGGTGTTTGGTTATCAGCCTCACTACCTTCCTTCACCAGAAGAGGGAGTTCATCAGACATCGACGGTGAAGGGGAAAATGAACTCACAACAGTACCTCCACCGAACCCTCATCCATGCCACCAGGGCGATCAGGATGGGCCCGATGAAAGGCATGAACCAATCTTTCGGCATGAATATCGGATGCAGGGAACTCCTGGCCATAACCCTTCCATTTAACCAAATACTGGAGTCTCCGTCTAGCCAGGCGAGAATCCAGTATCTTCTCAACCTCATATTCCACATTACCTTCAACCAATACCGTGTCAGGAGGTGCCACCACAGGAACTACTGGCTCAACAAACCTCTTTAACAGAGACTTATGAAACACGTTATGGATCTTAAATGTAACAGGAAGAGCCAATCGAAAAGAGACTGGATTAAGAATCTCCAAAATCTTGTAAGGTCCAATAAATCTAGGTTTAAACTTTGGAGAAGCCACCTTCATAGCGATATTCTTTGATGACAACCAAACCATATCACCCACCTTAAACTGGGGACCAATGGTCCTATGCCGGTTGGAAAACCGCTGGGCCTTTTCCAGGGAGAGAGACAACTTATCCACCACTTGGTCCCAAATCTGGTGCATTCTCTCCACCACAGTGTCAACACCTGGGCAGGCAGAAGGCTCCACCTGCCCTGAAGAGAATCGAGGATGAAACCCAAAGTTACAAAAAAAGGTGACATCAAAGTGGCAGAACTAGCTCTATTATTTAAAGCAAATTCGGCCAAGGGCAAAAATGAAACCCAATCATCCTGATCAGCAGAAATAAAACATCTCAAATACGACTCCAAAGTCTGGTTTGTTATCTCCGTCTGCCCATTGGTCTGAGGGTGAAACGCAGAGGAGAATGACAACTGAATTCCCAGCTTGGAACAGAAAGTCCTCCAAAATCTAGACACAAACTGAACTCCTCTGTCAGATACAATGTTCTCAGGAATCCCGTGCAAGCGAACCACCTGTTGCAAAAACAAGGGCACTCCAACCAATGTCTCCACTCCTCAAATGCCCATTTCATAGCTAACAGTTCCCGATTCTCCACATCATAGTTACGTTCGGATGGGGAGAACTTTCGAGAAAAGAAAGCACAGGGATTCATTTTAGATGTTACAGGATCCTTTTGGGACAAAACAGCTCCTGCACCAATCTCAGAAGCGTCCACCTCTATCTGAAACGGGAGTGAGACATCAGGTTGCCACAAAACCGGAGAAGAAGTGAACCTTCGCTTCAGCTCCTGAAAGGAAGAAACAGCCTCCGGAGACCAATTCAGCACATCAGCACCCTTCTTAGTCAAATCAGTCAATGGTTTGGCAATACCAGAAAAATTAGCTATAAATTTACGATAAAAATTAGCAAAGCCCAAAAACTTCTGGAGGGCCTTCAAAGAAGTGGGCTGAACCCAATCATAAATGGCCTGTACCTTGACCGGGTCCATTTCAATAGTTGACGGAGACAAAATAAATCCCAAAAATGAAATCGTCTGTACACCAAAAAGGCATTTCGATCCCTTGACATACAGGGAATTCTCCCTCAAAATCAGGAACACAGTCCGAACATGTTCCACATGAGAGTCCCAATCCTTGGAAAATATCAAATTATCATCCAGATAGATGATCAAAAATTTATCCACCAAGTCTCGGAAAATATCATTCAGGAAGCACTGGAAGACAGAAGGGGCATTAGTGACCCCAAAAGGCATCACCAGGTACTCAAAATGTCCCTCCGAAGTATTAAACGCCGTCTTCCATTCATACCCATGCTTAATGCGAATAAGATTATACGCCCCCCTGAGGTCAAGCTTTGTAAACCAGCAAGCACCTTTAACTCTGGAGAATAGATCAGAAATCAGGGGTAACGGATACTGATATTTAACAGTAATTTTGCTGAGGGAACGATAGTCAATACAAGGCCTTAATGACCCATCTTTCTCAGCCACGAAAAAAAACCCAGCACCTAAGGGTGAAGAGGATGGTCTAATATGACCCTTCTCCAACAACTCCTTAATATAGGATCGCATAGCCTCGTGCTCGGGTACAGATAAATTGAAAAGTCGACCCTTGGGAAATTTACACCCAGGGCTCAGCTCAATTGCACAGTCATAACTCCTATGAGGAGGCAAAGACGCAGACTCATTCTCACTAAATACATCATAAAAATCAGCCAAATAGTCAGGAACATCATGCGACTGGGGAGAGGTGGAGAAAACAGGAGCATCACTAAGGGCACACCGACAACCCCAACTCACCACAGACACAGATTTCCAATCCAAAACTGGACTATGGATTTGCAACCAGGGAAACCCCAGAACAATGGTATCATGCAAATTATGCAACACCAAAAATCTGCAATTCTGTTGATGGTCTGCGGCGACCCGCATTACCACCTGGGTCCAAAACTGAGGTTTATTCTTCGCCAAAGGAGTAGCATCAATACCCCTCAAATGGATAGGCGTCCGCAGAGGTGTCATAGGAAATCCACAACGTTTAGCAAAATACAAGTCCATCAGGTTCAGAGCTGCTCCCAAATCCACAAAAGCCTTAGCGGAAAATGTGGACAGGGAGCAGATCAGAGTAATTGCCAGAAGAAACTTAGGCTGAACACCACCCATAGCAAATGTGTGTGCAAAACGTTTCTCTCGTTTAGGGCAGACAGAAATGATATGCGAGGCATCACCACAGAAGAAACACAGCTTATTACGCCTTCTGAACTCCAGTTGCTGCGCCCCAGACAAAACTCTATCACATTGCATAGGTTCAGACATTTGTTCAACAGGTGGCAACACCTCTCGTGCGGTTTTGCGTTCACGCAAACGCCGATCAACCTGAAAGGCTAATGACATAGAATCGTCAAGACCAGAGGGTCAGGAAATCCCACCATAGTATCTTTTACGGTTTCTGACAAACCCTTCCGAAAGAGAGCTGCCAAGGCACCATCATTCCAGGTAGTAAGGACCGCCCACTTTCGGAATTTTTGACAGTACAACTCTGCAGAATCCTGACCTTGGCTCAATGCCAACAGGGCCTTTTCAACCTGATCAATAGCATTAGGTTCATCATACAACAACCCCAAGGCTTGAAAAAATGCGTTCACATTAGTAAGAATAGGATCATCAGTTTCAAAGAAAACGCCCAATCCTGTGGATTGCCGCGCAGCAAAGAGATGACAATTTTAACCTCCTGCGCGGAGCTCCCCGACGAGTTAGGCTTCAAGGCAAAAAAAAATTTACAATTATTCTTAAAATTCAAAAATTTAGACCGATCCCCAAAAAACACAGCTAACAGTAGCCATGGGGGGTTCCTACGATGCCCTAGACCCCTCGATCACAGCCGGAGAACTAAATAGGCCTAAAGAAAGGGGAAATCTAAACTGCCCCAGAGCAGACCCCAAAGCAATAGGCAGCCCCCAACATATAATGACGGTGAAGCAAGATGAAAACACTAACACAGATAGAAAGATAGGTTGAGCAAACGATAGGGCCCAAGCTAACTAAAAAGGACAGGATAGAAAAGCTGCTGTCTGCAATCCGCAAAAAACCCTACCAAAAAATGTCCCAACCGTCTGATAGGAAAAACAGGCCCTGAAGTCGCTAGGACTTCAAAATGACTATATCAGCACTCAGGTAAATTCTGAAGACAGAGCAAAGAGACAAACTGATCAGAGACAAAAATGGAACTCAGCACACCCCCGACTGGGGATGGCTGAACTCCAAAAAACAAGGTAAACAAAACTAATAAGTTCAATAGCAGAGCAAAAACTTATCTTTGGGAAGCAGGAATCAGACTGGTCTCCAAGAATCCAGCAGAGAAATCACCAGCGACTCAGAAGGGCCTCCCTGCAGCCTCAATGACGTCAGCAGGAGTCCCTGCAATTTAATACAATGAATTAACCCCTTAAATTAACCCCTACAACTCCATAATTTTACCCACAAACCCTCATCTAATTAATAGTGATAGACAGAACAAAAAAAACATGAAATGAAATGGTTAACTATATGTAAACCATGTGTCATTTCATGTCGGGCAGGAGAATAATTATACAAAAGCCGGCAAATGTTTCTGCAGCTATTCTGCTATGATGAACTGTATGAATTTGAAATATATGTATAAATGTATCTCTATGACATATATAAAATATATATATATATATAAATATATATATATATATATGTATTTAATGTGTCTAGATCTATTCATTCTTTGTGTGCGGAAACCTGTCATTGGGCTCCATTATATGTCCATTTAGCTATCCTGCGAGAAAATCTCGCCAGACGGATGTCAAACGGATCCTTACATGCGATTAAAATCGCATCGATGGAGAAAAATTGCATCAAAAACGGATCACTGGTTAAGATACTTTTGTGCAATTTCAGACCGTTAAAATGGGACCGATTTTTTATTCGTTGTGTGTGACTCCAGCCTTAGTCTCAGATACGCCCCCTGCTACCAAGTGCAAAGGTTGGTCTGGCTCTTTAAGCTTTCCCCCGGACAACAGAGGAGACAGCCCCGACAGTTCCGGACCCGGCGCAAGAAAGGTACCCGTAGCCCAGTCCTTGTGCTTACATACACATGGATGGTTTATTCAGCAAATTTTGTTTCTTCCTCTCCTTCTTCCAGGAAGTAAAACTTTTATTTTTCTAGTAACAGAGCTGTATGAGGGCTTGTTTTTTTGTGGGAAGAGTTGGGCCTTTGAATGACACTTAATTTTCTCATGTGATGCACTGGAAAGCGGAATAAAAAGTCCAAATGCTGCAAAATTGTGAAAAAACAAAACAAAATTTTGCAATTGTTTTTTGGGTTTTGCTTTTACAGTGTTCATTATTCAATAAAAAATGACCTGGCAATATGGTTCTCCAGGTCACTAAGATGACATTTATACCAATCATGCATAGTTGTTTGCTGTTTAAGTGGCGCAAAAAAAAAATTCTGAAATTCATTAAAAAAAAGTTCGCTTGTGTCGCTATTTGCCGAGACCTGTTGTAATGTGCACCAGTTCCTCTGGCAGCAAAGCACATCTAACAAGAGCCACCCCGGTGCTTCATGCTTGGGTTGATGTTCTTTGGCTTGCAAGCCTCCCCTTGCTTCCTCCATACATCATGGTGCCATTTTTCTGATCATTTTGGAGCAGTGGCTTTTTCCGTGCTCATTATATTTTCAGGTCATGTGTTCATATTGATTCTTTTGTACCTGTTTGCCTCTTCACAAGAACCTTGGATTGTTTTCTATTTTTCACACCAATGTATATATATTTTTAGGAGATAGACAATGTTGTTCTTAAACAGTGCACACATTTGGCTTTGCCACATCTAGTACTTCCTGCCTTTATTTTTTCACCTGTCATCCTGCTTTTCCAGCTGTATTGGTTCTCGATATTCCACATTCTGTTTGACAGCTCCTGCTCTGCTGTATCATCACATCCGGTCTGGGATGCTCACGCAGACCTACAGCTTAGAGAATCCATCTCACCAGTTGAGCCTAAAACAAAATGTTAATGAATTCCCATATGCATCATGTTCAAGAATCATTAAAAGAAACCAGTCGACTGAAGGTTTTTTTGAAAATCACCTGTATATAAGCTACATGTCTGCAATAGTAATAAAATCCTGTGTGAACTGTAGGTTCTCTATAAGAAGGTGATCAGAGAAAAACTTCTGCCATAATCATGGCCGGACTGGCCATCTGGCAATTCTGGCAAATGCCAGAAGGGCCTGTCTGGTTGTGGGCTGCCTTGTCTGCTATGTTCTTAACAGAATCGGTGTTCTCAAGATACCCATACTGTTAAGAGTTGTGACAGAACACAAACTCGCTGACTCCATTACTTACCCCAGCAGGCCACGGGTATCATTAGAAACATTGGTCTTGTAGTATACCTTCCTTTCCGCCATCCAGGGTAATATTATTAATATCCATCTGGTTCTTGGAGATGGGGACAACATGGGCCTGTGTGATTTCAAATGCCAGGGTTGAATTTTATCTCCGGTCTGTACCTGCCCATAATGGATCTATAGACATGATATTGACCTGGGAATAAAGCACATATCTTTGGGTTGAAGATTTGTAACATAGAGGTGTGAGAATGGAGAGTCTTGTTCCTATTTATTAGGTTATATTACAGAAATTCTATAATAATCCAAAGATTTTCTAAACAGTGAAGGAATTTATAGATTTTCACTGTTATAAAGGTTTGTTGTTTTAAAGGGAACCTCCTGTCACTATCACTACTATTAACCTGGCGATATAGGGTTAATCTGCTGTCTTTTAGAGTTAGAAAGGTGCCTGGCTGGTGTACTGACATTGGGGCACCTGGGAGAAAATAAACTTTATTTCTCCCGGGAATCGCTGGCTTTCAGTCATAAAAGCATGCCACTGACTGACAGCTAACCCTGCAGTGCATCAGTGCCAGATTAGGCTGGATCTTTAACCCCCTTCCAACATCGGGCATAATAGTACGCCGATGTCGGACTCCCCCTGTTTGGTGCTGAGCTCACATCTTTCCGGGCACATTACAGCTGATATATAAAGCTGACATGTGCCCACAACAGCCGCGGGTGAAATCTTGATCCACCCGTGGCTGTTAATTAGTTAAATGTCGCTGTCATGCCCATCGGCGACCCCGTCACGTGATCGAGGGTCACCAATGGGTTGGCATGACAACCAGAGGTCTCCAGCAGACCTCTATGGTTGTCATTGCCAAATTGCTATGAGCGCATGGTCATAGCACGTGAGCATTTCTGCTACATACAGGCGATCTGATCATGGCCTGTATGTAGCAGAGCCGATTGGACAACTGTAGTTTCTAGTCTCCCATAGAGACTATTGAATTACGCAAAAAGTAAAAAAAGTTTTTAAAAATATAAAAAAAAATAAAAAATATAAAAGTTGAAATCACCCCCATTTCGCCCAATTCAAAATAAAACAATAAAAAAAAATCAAAAATACACATACAGTATATGGTTTCGCCAAGTTCAGAATCGCCAGATCTATCAATATAAAAAAGGATTAACCTGTTCGCTAAACGGCGTAATGAAAAAAAGTCAAAACGCCAGAATAACGTTTTTTTGGTTGCCGCAACATTGCATTGAAATGCAATAACGGGTGATCAAAAGATCGTATCTGCACCAACATGGTATCATTAAAAATGTCAGTTTGGCACGCAAAAAATGAGCCCTCACCAACCCGAGATCATGAAAAATGGAGACGCTATGGGTATCAGAAAATGGTGCAATTTTATTTTTTCCAACAAAATGTAACTTTTTTTTCACCACTTAAATAAAATAAACCTAGACATGATTGGTGTCTATGAACTCGTAATGACCTGGAGAATCATAATGGCAGGTCAGTTTTAGCATTTAGTGAACATGGCAAAAAAAAACAAAAAACACTGTGGGATTGCATTTTTTTTGCAATTTCACCGCACTTGGAATTTTTTTTCCTGTTTTCCAGTACATGAAATGGTAAAACCAATGGTGCCATTCAAAAGTACAACTTGTCCCACAAAAAACAAGCCCTCACATGGTCATTTTGACCAAAAAATATAAAAAAGGTATGGCTCTGGGAAGAAGGGGAGCAAAAAACGAAAATGCAAAAACAAAACTACCTCTGGTCGTTAAGGGGTTAAAGTACATTTTTTCTGAATTGCCTCAATGTGTTTATCTGAAGCGCCCCGCGGGGCCTGGGGGTACTCGGTACCGGGCCCGCCGGCTTCAATGGGAGACGGTGTCTTGGCGGCGGCGACCCGGTCCGTGGCCCAGAGGCGTCCAGTAATAAAATAGGGGAAAGTTGTGTGGTATTTATTTATGGTAAAAATGAAAATAAAGTTATTAGATGGTGAAATACGTGATGCCACCTGTGGTATTCTAGTCAGAGGTGACCAGCGCTGCAGTGTTGCTTCTCTGGGATGGATGTTGGGTGCAGCTATGATGTTGTAGCCCTCCACAGGTAGGGCTGTAGTTCCAGGGCAAAGATGTTAAATAAATAGTAAAAATGGCTGTGAACGTTGGGGTGCAGAGAAATGAGAGAAAGACACAGAGAGGTGCAGTTTCTTTACCTTTTACTGGTAATAGATTGCAGTCCGGAGTACCACATATAGGTGATGGAATGAGTCTGGCTTGCCTGGAGGCATTCAGGGGATCCACCTTGCCAGGTGGAGATTTAGGACCTTCCTTTCTGCGCTTTGTGTGTGGGTCTCCGTTGTATATAACTATGCTGCGACCCTCTATTCGTGATGGTTTCACTAACCTGTACAGCTGTCAGCGTGAGCCTATTCCACGGGTACCATTCTCTTCACTGTCGGCCCCGGGCTCCTTATCCGTTGACGTGCCCTCAGGTGTTCAATGTGCACAGGAATTTACAATCCCCTGTACTTTCAGATTCGGCTATCAGAGCGTACACCTCCTGTCAGCCTAGGACTCTGATGTCCCTTTTCTCTTTATTAGCGCTTCACTCAGGGGTCTGCTATATGCAGTATTTTAGCTTCCCTAGAGTCTCTCAGTCTCTGCTCTTGTCCTTTCCCTCTTCACAGATCAGCTGCCTGTCTTCATCTGACAGGATCTTCCAGAAAGATCTCTTTACCTCACGTCCTCACGTTAAACTGTCATTTCTCCTCACAGCTCACAGCTGCTTCATTTCCATGACAACCCCCTCAGCTCACCTCTAGCTGACTCACCAACCCCCTCTGCTGGCCAGAATTTATAAGGCATCTCCCTTTTCTGACCTGCAGCAGGAAATTGTGAATTAATCTATGCTGCCTGGAATGGGGGTCCCTTTTCTGCCTCCAAGCATGACTTCACCTCTTAGAGGGAGGCAATGTCACTGTGACAACCGGACTCTGGGGTGTCACATATCATCTCCAAAAAAGTTGTGCGGTCAACCGAAAAGAGGTTAGAGGGTATTGTCACACCTTGCTGATTTTCCATCTGTATTTGCAAGTAGAAAATTTGCAGCAGCAAAGTGTTTAAGATGTTATAGAATCCTTTCCACGAGCTGCAAAAAAAAAAATAGTTGCAGAGTAAATTAACGTGCGGTGAAGATCTTGACTCCACACCATTTCAATGTATGCAAATTTATTACAATTTTTTACTGTAGTTTTTATTACTAAAGGTGAACCAATTTGCATCATTATCCAATGAAGTGGGCAAGCGTACTGATTTGGTTTGGAATTTACCCATGAGGTTTTATCTAAAAATCCAAAAAAGTAACATTCTCTACGCATATGTAAAATGACAAATTGTATTTTAATTTTTGTTTTATTTTTTAATACTTACAAAATGTGCCCCATACAGACTTTTAGAGATAAGAAAATGTTTATTGCTTTTTTTTAACAACCCCCAAATGAAATAGCATAAAGCTGGGTGTCATTGTTTCCTTAAAAATAATGTGTTTCTTTATACATATAGTAATGGTTGACGTCTTTCTTGTCTTCTACCGTCGTATCAAGTCAAAAAAATAAGTAACATTAGAAAAGATACTGCTTGAAACCTAGTGAGAGCAGAAGAACATCTGCTTTTAGAGAACTTGTGGTTTGCAGTAAAAAAGGAACTTGTATGGTGGGGTGGGGTGGGGTTGAAACATATATATAGAGAGTTTAATTGAAAAGTAGACAGATTTGGGTGTTAAAAAGTTACCTTTACAGAACTTCAAAAAAGGTAAAAACAGGAAGCAGCAACCGGACCAGAAAGCTACTTTCCTGGATCATCACTGAATGATTTGTGTAGAGCTTAGGTGATGGCGACGCAGGGTTAGGAAGTGTAGGAAGTGTGACTTCAACAAGCCGAGCGTCAACCACAATCTGCCTGTCCTCTTCCTGTTAGTAGGATCCCACTGTCACCAGCTTGTGTGTGCACTGACACTGTGACGGGACCAGCCTCAAAGTCACTGCAGTATGTTGCGGTGGAGGATTTAGGACATTGGGTAGCTTGGTTATTATATTGTGCAAGCAGATTGCAGAAGAAGAAAAAAGTCAGAATCGACCTTAGACAATTTGATGGATCGATCGTTACTATGTGAAGAATTAGAGAAGATATTTAATAATGAAAAGCAAAGACACAGACATAGCAGATCAAAAGATCGAAAGAGATAGAACTGGGATTAAGGCGAGACTGGATGGAGAATTTGTAATAACCAGATAGTAGTAACTAGGAGTCTTGGGGCAAAGCGTTAAAAAAAAAGATTAAAAAAGTATATTAAATGGGGAGCAGAGATACAGCAAGATACCTAATGCCATCATCAGAGTCACCTACAAAAGAAAGAGGGGTCAAGCTATTAATGGAAGACCATGAAAATGGTGAGTAACCTTTTCTTTTACTACTACAGGAAAGGACTTGTTGTTGTCATTTTTATGTTTCTTCTGCTTTGGTTTCTCTGTATCTATATTATCATTTGATGACTAATGTGAATTACTAAGATTACTGGAGACACCGAATACTCTATAGGACAGGAGAATTGGGACACTAACACATTACACCTACAGGAGCTGTTATCATATCCCGTCCTAAATACATTGACATTAATACAAAGTGGTTCCACCTTTGCAGCTATAACAGCTCCCATTGTTCTTGCAAGCTTTCTACAAGATTTTGGAGGTGTCTGTGGGAATTTTTGACCATTAACCCAGAATAGTTTGTGCGGTCTATGTTGGATCTGTTCTAGTTCATCTCAAAGATGTAAGATAGAGTTGAGGTCCAGGCTCTGCTCAGCTGGTCATCTTCTTCCACCATCTCCCCCAACCAAGACTTTACATTAAGGTGTCCCTTCACTAAAACTATGTGACATAGACAAAACTATTACAAACAATCCCTCCTCCACCAAAACTTTACACCGGGCGCAATGCAGTCAGGCAGGTAACGTTCTCCTGGCATTCGCGAAACGCAGACTCGTCCATCAGATGCCAGATTGAGAAGTGCGATGCGTCACACCACAGAACTTTTTTACCTCTCCAGATTCCAGTGGCTGCTACTTTACACCACTCCATCTGACACTTGGTACAGTGCTTGGTGATGTAAGGCTTGCATACAGCTGACAAGGAAATACATTATTATTATTTATTTTATTATTATTATTATACATTTATATAGCACCATTTATTCCATGGCGCTACATGTGAAAAGGGGAAATATAGACAAGTATAATAAACATATAAGACAAGGGGCACACAAGTACAGAAGGAGAGAGGATCCTCCCTGCAAGGGCTCACAGTCTACAGGGATGGGTGAGGATACACTAGGAGAGGGTAGAGCTGGTTGTGCGGTGGTTCAGTAGACTGCGGGTCATTGCAGGCTGTAGGCTTGTCGGTACAGGTGGGTCTTTAGTTTCTTCTTGAAGGTTTCCATGATAGGCGAGAGTCTGATGTGTTGCGGCAGAGAGTTCCAGAGTATGGGGGAAGCACGGGAGAAGTCTTGTATGCGGTTGTGGGAAGAAGAGATAGGGCGGAGTAGAGAAGGAGATCTTGAGATGATCGAAGGTTGTGTGCGGGTAGGTATTGGGAGACAATGTCACAGATGTATGGAGGAGACAGGTTGTGGATGGCTTTATATGTCATGGTCAGGGTTTTGATCTGGAGCCTCTGGGCAATAGGAAGCCAGTGTAGGGCCTGGCATAGGGGGGAGGCTGGGGAGTAGCGGGGAGACAGGTGGATTAGTCGGGCAGCAGAGTGTAGGATGGACTGGAGTGGTGCCAGAGTGCTAGAGGGGAGGCCAGAGCCATGAAACTCTGGTGCACCATTTTTGTGCTAATGATAAGACCAGTGGAGGTTTGGACTTTGCAGCAATAGGGTCAGTAGAGCATTGGTGACATTTATGCTTTCTTCTCCCCAGCACTCAACGATTCTGTCCTCTTACTTACACGGTCTGATACATTGTGAATGTCTTGCTGTGTTTGCTTCTACTTTTCGGTACCAGCACTCATTGTTGATGGTAGAATATATAGGCAGGAATACCTTTGTGCTATAAATTGTGGCATTCTATAACAGGTCAAGTGAGATCAGTACTATGAGCCATTCTTTCCTAGGCATTATTAAAGACAGACTGCATGGCGATGGGCCGGATGTTAAACTCGATGAAAAACTATAATTCAGTTATAAAGATATTTGTCCTAATACTTTTGTCCATATAGTGTATCTTAAAACTGCATAATTTCTTATGAGCAACTACAGATGGGGACATATATGAGAACAGGATGCAATCGTTAGGCTACCAATCATCTACGCTCTGTCCAGAGCCCTGTCCAGAGAAGGTATGAGACATTGTGTTTGGTCACACACATGTCCATTTTGGGTTGACTAGAATCCTATAAGGGGACTGTTTTTTTTTTTAAAGCAATTTTGATATATACTGAATAGTGGCTCCAGCGTGAATTCTTTTTTAAGTTCTTGCCCACACCGCCAACCATAAAAAGGTTGCAAGTTCCTTGCTTTGAGATTTATTATGTTTTCTGCTTTGTGGTTATTTGCACATTAGACAAAATTCCATGATTTTTATTTTATATGATCCCTTACCGAGGGCTTGAAAACAGGTAATGTTAGAAGTTCCTTGGACACAGGGCTGATAGATGCATTGACCATTAGTTATATGACTCCACAGTGATTCTTTCATAATATCCTAGTTTAAAATTACATATGATGTTTGCATAATATTAAATGCAAATTTAATGTCTACCCATTGCAAAAAAAAAGATCAAGTATCCGCATCTGCAATATCACGTATCCATCAAAGAGCAAATTACATGCAATATTTTGTCTGAAGGAGGGGAGAGTAAAGGAGCCACTCATTGGCGGCAGGGCTTGCTTGGCATAACTATGTCACGCAAGCCCTGGGAGAGCATTGCTGAATCAGCGCTGGCACCAGAGGTGAGAATAAGATGTTTTTATTTTATTAAGGAGTATAGTGAAAAAACTCTTTAAAGAGTATGTAGACCTTTACATTCTTTTTATTGTGTCAATGCAACTAAAAAAACAATGGAAATATTTTATAACTAATTTGTTTAAAAAAGAGTCCTAGAATTTTGATGATGCAAATCCTATGGAGACCTATGTGTCTTTCTAGTCTGCTTGTTCAAATGTAGTAAATAGTAGAAGTTGTTTCGTAGATGTTCCAAAAATGGGCGATAAGGGCAGAATCCCAAGGAACATTTCCATATCTGACCTCCTGCCTCTAAAATGAGGCAGAAAAATCTACAGCAGTAAATACCATTGTGGTCATTGTTGCAAAAAATAATGTGGTCAAGCCTCACATATCACCCTTTTCACTATAAATTGATAATCTGTGGACTTTAAATTCACAATTCCCATCATTTCATGCTCAACAGGATGTATATGAAATGTTGTAAAATCTCACACACACCACTTATTTTCCAGGCACAAAATCTGTCGTTTTTTTTACACAAAGTGAGAGAGTACCTTTAAAGGTATCACCTGCTTTAGACTTCCTGTTTAATGGGACTTGATGCCTGATGCTTGCTACACTGTATTAATTAATCCCTAAGGTTATCCTATACTCGAGTTTCTATACTAATGTTTCTCTGCCTAATGGCTTCCTCCTGTGTGATTTCCATTGTTTCCTCTGTCTTTGCTTTGTAGTTTTGTATTTTTTGCAATTGTTACTAAATTTTTTTAAGTTGTCCGAATAGAGATTCCAGTATCTTCACTTCCATTTCTTTCACATACTTGCGTTATCGGAACTGTTTCCTTTATTAGCATCAGTGCCGGGAAAGGACCCCATTCCTTTAACTTTTTGAACAGATGTGGTGATAGAAACTAACAAAGCAAAATGTGGCAAAATTAAGGCTCAAAGAACTGGTGTACACTATGTTTTTTTGTCCCAGATTTAAGAAGTTTTGAGTCTTTTTGCACGAAATTTAGACTGTTGATATGAAAAACATGTGCCCCATAAACTTAACTCTCCCAATGTAGAAAAATACACTGACACATATATAACTTCTTTATGGATGGAGTTGGCCACAACTTTATTAAGTTTATTAAGATATATTTATCCAAACTGTAATTTTTTAAAAAAAATTTAACCATCATAGAGCTGAAACACTATGCTCCAGAGGACTCTCTGTGGGCATGTCCGACTTCAGTTTGTTTAAAGCTGAAAACCAAGCAATGCAATAAGGGAAGAGGCAGTAAGATACAAATGAATACAGCCCCTGCCACACAAACAAACCCTATAGATCACATGAAAGGTATCGCCGGGAATAACACAGAATATGCCAAACATGACCAACGGGCAAATAGTAAAGAAAAGAAGGGGGCGGGAAAGAACCCAAACTGGAAAAAGGACCAGCCTATTTCACCAGTCCAGGTCCGCTTCCCTATAAGGATTGTAGTCCACTATTTTTGCCATGTGGCTTAATTTAGATGCAAAATATTGGTGTTTCGTAACTAAGAAGTGGAGTAAAGAAGAGAAAAATGTCTAGCAAGATTTGGCAAATCTATGATACATGTACTAGTGTGATACAATTGGGTGACTACAATTAACCTTTTTCCTCCAGATACTCCAGCCTGTGTTATTTGCTAGATCATCAGTAGAGATGATCAAATCTATCTGTTATTAATCAAACTTGTCATTAATTTCCAGAATATTTTGGAATTTGAGTTGCACGTTTCCAGCAAAATGGCAGTCAGGAAAGTATTAAAAATTAGACAAAACAGCATATTATACTAATCTGTTTTTGAACCTAACTGCTTATATGGAGCAAGCCGCAAGCTTTCCTGTCCTCCCCACGGCTTTCATGAGGTCACATGGAGGTTGATGCATTTCGTTGATGATAGCGATGTGCATTTCCCTTCTCCTTTCCCAACACGACCATAAAAAGCATGGAGTCTAGGACAGGTAAGTATAATGTGCTTTTTAACTCCTTTCCCTCATTTCTGCTTTTTAAATATCAGAGCCTGGAGCGATCCAAGAACATAATAGTTATCTTTTCACGGCAATAGGGTCACTTTCAATTTGGACCAAATGGCGCGTTGATCCCGGGAGCTAGTCTGATTGTCGAATGTGGCGTTGGGAAGGAATTTTTCCCTAAATATGGAGTTAGTAGCATCTGCCCCATGGGGCTTTTGCTTTCTTCTGGATCAACAAGTTAGGCTATATAGGTTGAACGCGATGGGCTTAGGTCTACCTTCAACATTCAAAACTTTGAAACTATGAATCAACAAGGCGATTCAAGTGAAACTGCCCAAAGGAAATGTGGAGCGAGTCACTCATCTCTATTCATAAGAAAAAAAATGACTTCCATAAACTTCTCTAAAGCTTCATTCACATGTGTGTTTGCTAATTAATGCCAGTGTTGGATCATATGTGAGTATGATGAACACTAGTGGAGCTCAGTGGACCCCCAATAACTGTAATGGTGCAGGTCAGGTTTTTACTATTATGGTTTCTCAACATTTTAGGGGGTCAAAATAAATGTTGGTGCAATCTTCATTGGTATTTTTGGCCGGGTTCAAGATTTATTTCCTTGCACGGTAGTAGAAGTGACTGTGACATATGGTAGGATTGTTGCTCACTGTTGAGCAGTGTTGTCCTCGGCTTTGTGCTCTGAATAGTTACAAGTCACTTGGGACACATAAAAAATGGTTGAATTCTTTTTATAGCAAAAAGGACCAAACGCTTCCTCCTTTCACAATGAACAAGTCAGTGAATCACGCAGGCAAGTGAATTTTTACTTTAAATACCTTTTGTAATAGTATCTGTTGGAACTAATCAAGGTTCTGAAATCTGATGCCAACAGCAGTAATGTGCGGAAGTGAAAATGTCCTCTTGCAGGGAAGTATGCAGTTTTGGGATAGTGTAAATGAAATTGAAGCTATAGAGTGTACAGGTTTTTTGCTCGTAGGGAACTTTAGGCCAAGTCTAGTTCTTGTCAGTGGAGGGTAGAACTGCTTCTTACAGATAGAGATGTGTTAAGGGAACAGTCAGATGGCTGTATAAATCAGATGGAGATCGAAACGCAGTGCACGGACTGGATGGTTGCACTCTCAAACCAAGCATGACAGCTTCATGTATTTTCATGCAGCTGTCATGCTTGGGTCAGAAGTAGGGATGAGCGGACCAGTGAATGATCAGATTCGGCAGGATAAACGAAGCTACAGTTTACAGTTCGCTCCAAACTTGACCGCAAACCCAAAAGAAGTCAATGGGGACCTTTGGTGGTGGAAAATGGTTGGAAAATGGTCGTAGTAAGGGCTAAGGGGCTGCAATAGAATGCAAAATAGGGGTAAGAGCTGAACAATTGCCCAGCAAACAAATAAGGATAGAAAATGACTTAAATCCCTAAAATTAGTCAGTAAACATTAAGTTAAATAGTTTACTCAACAGGCAGCACAGACAACACACAGTCCAAAAACAATGTAAGTCAATGTAGAATATTCTTATCAATGTCATGTATGAATATCCATCCATTCATTGAAACCCTCCCAGAGTTAAATCACATTAGTAAGAAAAGCTGACAGCTGTGAAATGGCGTTATTATTCTGGGAAGGAGACAATATTCATAAAGGTTCCCAGCTTATTTATATCAGCGCACAGCTGTCTGTTTAGCGTTTACTGGTTACTAAAAAGGGGACCAAAAAATGATGCAGCCCGCTATTTTTAACAACCGGCAAAGACTAAACAGACAGCTGTGAGTTGAGCTTCATAGACTTCATACACATCAACCCCATAGCTATTACCCCGCTTGCCAATGCACCAGGGCAGGCAAGAAATGATAAGGCTAAGCACCAGAATTGATGCATCTAATGGATGAGCAATTTCTGGAGAGGCTGAGGGATGGTGTTATTAGTCTAGGATGGTGAAATTCTACATGGCCCATTCCCAACCTGTTAAGATCAGCTGACAACTGTCTGTTTAGCCTTTGCTAGTCGTCATTTTTTTGGTGGGGGTCCTTTTGCTTTCCCTCAGCAGATTATTAAAAACAGGGGGACCCCACATTGTTTATTTTTCATTTATTTATTTACTAACAAGTACAGTAAAATACACATCCAAGGTAACCTTAGTTCGCAGCCACCAGCCGCTGGAAAATCCAGTAACCTTAAAGTGTACCTCAAAGGTTCCCATGAGGATTCTGGACCTCTCAGCTGCTGGAAGACCCAGGGACTGAAATTGGTAACCTTTAAGTTTACTTGTGTTCACAGCCAACGGGTCTCATGGGTGCTTGAGGGCTGGACTGAGTCCACCACTGGTGCTGCGCTATGTGATAACCAGCTGCTATGAACTCAGATGACCTTACAGTAAGATTACCATGGGTCGCAGGGTGGCTCACACAGAGCTTATCGTGAGCTCTCCCGCCTGTGACCTGCAATAACCTTAATTATGGTACAGTTCATTACTGTAGCCAGTCGGGTTCTCATGATACTCTTAGTATGTTCCGGCTGTCTTGCTGAGTGGTCACATTACTGATTGCACTGCTCAGCACTGCATCCCAATGTGGCAGAGTCAGGGATCATCATGAGATCTCATCATTATGGATTAACAGCAGACAGGTGGGGATTACTTAGATTTATTATTTTTATGTTAATAAATGGGTAAAAGAGGGTCATTGTTGGGGCGTGATTTGTACAATTAAAGGACTTTTCTCTGTGTGTCTTTTATTACTTTTGACTATTGGGTAAGGCCGGTTTCACACTAGCGCATTTTCAGCGCGCGCACGGCCAGGGGTAGCTCCGCCCCCGATCCGGCTCTCTGCCCGGCGTGCCCGCCCCTTCCTTGTAGCGCCGCCTCCTAGCGGACAGCGGCGCCTGCGATCGGCGCACCCTATCTTTAGCATAGGGTGCGCCGATCGTGCGCAGGCCGTGCGCTAGTTGCACTTTGACCTGCGCTGCGCACTTTTGACGGTGCGCCGTGCGCGCCAAAATCCGAAAAGTTTGATTTTGGCGCGCACGGCGCACCGTCAAAAGTGCGCAGCGCAGGTCAAAGCGCAACTAGCGCACGGCCTGCGCACGATCGGCGCACCCTATGCTAAAGATAGGGTGCGCCGATCGCAGGCGCCGCTGTCCGCTAGGAGGCGGCGCTACAAGGAAGGGGCGGGCACGCCGGGCAGAGAGCCGGATCGGGGGCGGAGCTACCCCCGGCCGTGCGCGCGCTGAAAATGCGCTAGTGTGAAACCGGCCTTAGTGCAATGCGGGTGTCTGATAGAAGCCAGTCCTTTACTAACTTCTGGAATTCATGGAAGCTGTCATTACACAGCTGACATCAACCCCTTAAACTATTATCCTGATTGCCAACATGCCAGAGCAAGCTGGAAGAGACAAGGAAAAGCGCCAGAATTGGAAAATCTAATAGATGCGCCATTTCTGGGATGGCTTGGGGCTGATGTTATTAGGCTGGGAGGGGGGCAATTTACATGGCCCTTTCCAGCCTATTAACAACAGCCTGCAGCTGTCTGATTTGTCTTAACTGGTTATTAAAAATAGGGTGGACCCCACATCATTTTATTAGGGTGACTCCTAATTTTAATAACCAGTTAAGGCAAATCAGACAGCTGCGTACTGATATCAATAGGCTGAGCAGCTCCATGGATATTGCCCTTTTCCCTGTCTAAAAATACCAGCTTACAGCTGTCTGTTCTTTGGCTGGAATGAGAGGGGAAAGGAATGAGACCACATGTTGCATATTTGACATGGCTGTGATGGATCATGAAGTGTTCACATCCTTAAAGCTTGTTGATTGGCTGTACTACAGCCTTTCAACAAGGCAGATTTTAACGGATTCAGAAAGAGAATTGGAGGGATCCAATGGCTGGATATCCTTAAAGACAAAAATGTCCAGGAAGGATGGGAAATCTTGAAAAATGAAATTCTCAAAGCACAATTGTTAACAATTCCGAAAAGAGGGAAGAATAGGAAGCATTTAAGGAAACCAGGATGGATGAACACAGAACTTAAGCACATGCTAAAAAGGAAGAAAAAAATGTTTATAAAATGGAAAGAAGAATATAATGCTGTCTGCAGAACCTGCAGGGCACAAATCAGATTATCTAAAGCTGAAAATGAATTGAGGCTTGCAAGAGATGTCAAAAGCAATAATAAAGGATTTTGGGGATATGTCAAAAGTAAAAGAAAAGTCAAAGATGCTATAGGATTTTTACAGGATGAAAATGATGAAATGGTAAGACAGGATGTTGAGAAGGCCGAACTTTTAAATTCCTATATTGCATCTGTTTTCTCTCAGAAATGAAATGTAACATCAACTGTTCTTCACTGTCCTATTAAGGGTATAGAAGAATCCAGGATATCTATAAACAGAAAGATAGTGAGGAAACACTTAGCTAACCTAAATGAATTCAAGTCTCCAGGTCCAGATGAATTACACCCCAGAGTACTGAAGGAGATAGCAGAAGAAATTTTTGAACCCCTCTCCATAATCTTTGAAAATTCTTGGAGAACAGGAGAAGTCCCAGAAGACTGGAGAAGAGCAAATGTTGTTCCTATCTTCAAAAAGGGGAAGAAGGTGGACCCAGGCAACTATAGGCCGGTGAGTCTGACTTCTATACCAGGAAAGATCTTTGAACAAATTATTAAACAACATGTATGTCAGTACCTGGATAAGAATGAAGTGATTAAACAGAGTCAGCATGGGTTTGTAACTAATAAGTCATGTCAGACTAACTTAATTTCCTTCTATGACGGAATCACTGATTGGGTGGATCAAGGAAATGCTGTAGATATAGTATATCTTGACTTCAGCAAAGCATTTGACAAAGTATCTCATACAATCCTTTTTGAAAAAATGACTAAGTATGGAATGGACAAGGCAACTGTTAGGTGGATTCATAACTGGCTTAGTGATCGGACCCAAAGAGTGGTCGTAAATAGCTGCACATCCAGTTGGAAGAATGTCTCAAGTGGGGTACCACAGGGCTCTGTCCTGGGCCCTGTATTGTTCAACATTTTTATCAATGATTTAGATGAAGGAATTGCGGGTAAACTGATTAAATTTGCTGATGACACAAAGCTAGGAGGGATAGCTAATACTAGAGAAGAGAGAGAGGATTCAAAAAGATATAAATAAACTGGAGAAGTGGGCAGCAACTAACAGAATGGTTTTTAACAGGGAAAAATGCAAAGTACTACATCTGGGCAATAAAAATGAAAAAAGCATATACAGAATGGGAGGAATAGGGCTAAGCAGCAGCACATGTGAAAGAGACTTGGGTATACTAATAGATCACAAACTGAATATGAGTCAACAGTGTGATGCAGCAGCAAAAAAGGCAAATGCAATTCTAGGATGTATTAACAGAAGCATACAGTCTAGATCACGTGAAGTCATTATTTCCCTCTACTCCTCTTTGGTCAGACCTCATCTGGAATATTGTGTCCAGTTTTGGGCACCACATTTTAAAAAAGACATCAACAAACTGGAGCAAGTTCAGAAAAGAGCGACCAGAATGGTGACCGGTCTGCAAACCCTGTCTTATGAGGAAAGGTTGCAGGATTTGGGAATGTTTAGTTTGCAAAAGAGAAGACTAAGAGGAGACTTAATAGCTGTCTACAAATATCTAAAGGGCTGTCACATTGTAGAAGGATCAACTTTATTCTCATTTGCACAAGGAAAGACTAGAAGCAATGGGATGAAACTGAATGGGAGGAGACACAGATTAGATATTAGAAAAAACTTTTTGACAGTTAGAGTGATCAATGAGTGGAACAAGCTGCCACGAGAAGTGGTGAGTTCTCCTTCAATGGAAGTCTTCAAACAGAGGCTGGACAGACATCTGACTGGGATGATTTAGCGAATCCTACTTTGAGCAGGGGGTTGGACCAGATGGCCCAGGAGGTCCCTTCCAACTCTACGATTCTATGATTCTATGATTATTTATTTTTAGAATATGCTGTATTATTCATATCATCGTGGAACTGCTGTTCTTACTATGGTCATGAGATTGTAGATTCTCTCTTCCGATCAATCTTCTCCCTGCTTGGGCCTTTTCCAATGTACATTTTGTCATAAATTATATACATGGGGGGCAGCCTGAGGAGCAGTTGTTTACAGTCCATGCAAGTTTCAAACAGTAAAGATGGTCAGTAGGAATTGTCGTCAGCTTGCCCAAGTATGTGATGTCACCTTATGATGAATGACATATACATTGAAAAAAGGCTCAAGCAGGGTAGAAGCATATACATGACATGGGACAGGGCATGTTGCTGGAAGAGGGGACTGGAGTATCATGCAGTGAGAACACCGGATCCATGAGAATATGACTAATATGGGTATCACTATAACTTAAGAACATTAGAATAGAAAGTGATGAAATATAATATATATATATATATATTAGTCCTAGACAACTCTTTTAAGATCAAGGGTGACATGGGTTGAAGCTCTATGGCTAGGCATTGCCGGGGCTTTAGCTCCATGGTTTTACACTACCGGGGTTGCAACTCCCTGGTTGCACACTGCCAGGACTGTAGATTTGTGGTTGCACACTGCCAAGACTGTAGATCCCTGCTTGCACACTGCCAAGACTATAGATCCCTGGTTGCACACTGCTAGGACTGTAGCTCCCAGGTTGCACACTGCCAGGACTGTAGATCCCTGGTTGCACACTGCTAGGACTGTAGCTCCCAGGTTGCACACTGCCAGGACTGTAGATCCCTGGTTGCACACTGCCAGGACTGTAGCTCCCAGGCTGCACACTGTCAGGACTGTGGATCCCTTTTTGCACAGTGCCAGAACTGTAGATCCCTGGTTGCACACTGCTAGGACTGTAGCTCCCAGGTTGCACACTGCCAGGACTGTAGATCCCTGGTTGCACACAGTCAGGACTGTAGCTCCCAGGCTGCACACTGTCAGGACTGTGGATCTCTTTTTGCACAGTGCCAGAACTGTAGATCCCTGGTTGCACACTGCCAGGTCTGTAGCTCCCAGGTTGCACACTGTCAGGACTGTAGCTCCCTGGTTGCACACTGCCAGGACTGTAGATCCCTGGTTGCACACTACCAAGACTGGAGAACCCTGGTTGCATACTGCCAAGACTGTAGCTCCCTGGTTGCACACTGCCAACACTGTAGCTTCCTGGTGTCTCACTGTCAGGACTGTAGCTCCATGGTTGCACACTGCCAGGACTGTAGATCTGTGGTTGCACACTGCCAAGACTGTAGATCCCTGCTTGCACACTGCCAAGACTGTAGATCCCTGGTTGCACACTGCTAGGACTGTAGCTCCCAGGTTGCACACTGCCAGGACTGTAGATCCCTGGTTGCACACTGCCAAGACTGTAGCTCCCTGGTTGCACACTGCCAGGACTGTAGCTCCCTGGTTACACACTGTCAGGATAGGAGATCCCTTTTTGCACAGTGCCAGAACTGTAGATCCCTGGTTTCACACTGCTAGGACTGTAGCTCCCAGGTTGCACACTGCCAGGACTGTAGATCCCTGGTTGCACACTGCCAACACTGTAGCTCCTTGGTGGCACACTGTGAGGACTGTAGCTCCCAGGTTGCACACTGCCAGGACTGTAGCTCCCTGGTTGCACACTGCCAAGACTGTAGATCCCTGGTTGCACACTGCCAAGACTGTAGATTCCTGGTTGCACACTGCTAGGACTGTAGCTCCCAGGTTGCACACTGTCAGGACTGTAGATCCCAGGTTGCACACTGCCAGGACTGTAGCTCCCAGGCTGCACACTGTCAGGACTGTGGATCCCTTTTTGCACAGTGCCAGAACTGTAGATCCCTGGTTGCACACTGCTAGGACTGTAGCTCCCTGGTTGCACACTGCCAGGACTGTAGATCCCTGGTTGCACACTGCCAACACTAGCTCCCTGGTGGCACACTGTCAGGACTGTAGCTCCCTGGTTACACACTGCCAGGACTGTAGATCCCTGGTTGCACACTACCAAGACTGGAGAACCCTGGTTACACACTGCCAAGACTGTAGCTCCCTGGATGCACACTGCCAACACTGTAGCTTCCTGGTGGCACACTGTCAGGACTGTAGCTCCATGGTTGCACACTGCCAGGACTGTAGATCTGTGGTTGCACACTGCCAAGACTGTAGATCCCTGGTTGCACACTGCCAAGACTGTAGATCCCTGGTTGCACACTGCTAGGACTGTAGCTCCCAGGTTGCACACTGCCAGGACTGTAGATCCCTGTTTGCACAATGCCAAGACTGTAGCTCCCTGGTTGCACACTGCCAGGACTGTAGCTCCCTGGTTACACACTGTCAGGATAGTGGATCCCTTTTTGCACAGTGCCAACACTGTAGCTCCTTGGTGGCACACTGTCAGGACTGTAGCTCCCTGGTTGCACACTGCCAGGACTGTAGATCCCTGGTTGCACACTACCAAGACTGTAGATCCCTAGTTGCACACTGCCAAGACTGTAGCTCCCTGGTTGCACACTGCCAGGACTGTAGTTCCCTGGTTGCACACTGTCAGGACTATAGATCCCTGGTTGCACACTACCAAGACTGTAGATCCCTGGTTTCACACTGCTAGGACTGTAGCTCCCACGTTGCACACTGCCAGGACTGTAGATCCCTGGTTGCACACTGCCAACACTGTAGCTCCTTGGTGGCACACTGTCAGGACTGTAGCTCCCTGGTTGCACACTGCCAGGACTGTAGATCCCTGGTTGCACACTGCCAAGACTGTAGCTCCCTGGTTGCACACTGCCAGGACTGTAGTTCCCTGGTTGCACACTGTCAGGACTATAGATCCCTGGTTGCACAATGCCAAGACTGTAGCTCCCTGTTTGCACAATGCCAAGACTGTAGCTCCCTGGTTGCACACTGCCAGGACTGTAGCTCCCTGGTTACACACTGTCAGGATAGTGGATCCCTTTTTGCACAGTGCCAACACTGTAGCTCCTTGGTGGCACACTGTCAGGACTGTAGCTCCATGGTTGCACACTGCCAGGACTGTAGATCCCTGGTTGCACACTACCAAGACTGTAGATCCCTAGTTGCACACTGCCAAGACTGTAGCTCCCTGGTTGGACACTGCCAGGACTGTAGTTCCCTGGTTGCACACTGTCAGGACTATAGATCCCTGGTTGCACACTACCAAGACTGTAGATCCCTGGTTTCACACTGCTAGGACTGTAGCTCCCATGTTGCACACTGCCAGGACTGTAGATCCCTGGTTGCACACTGCCAACACTGTAGCTCCTTGGTGGCACACTGTCAGGACTGTAGCTCCCTGGTTGCACACTGCCAGGACTGTAGATCCCTGGTTGCACACTGCCAAGACTGTAGCTCCCTGGTTGCACACTGCCAGGACTGTAGTTCCCTGGTTGCACACTGTCAGGACTATAGATCCCTGGTTGCACACTACCAAGACTGTAGATCGCTGGTTGCACACTGCTAGGACTGTAGCTCCCTGGTTGCACACTGCCAGGACTGTAGTTCCCTGGTTGCACACTGTCAGGACTATAGATCCCTGGTTGCACACTACCAAGACTGTAGATCGCTGGTTGCACACTGCTAGGACTGTAGATCCAAGGTTGCACACTGCCAGGACTATAGATCCCTGGTTGCACACTGCCCAGACTGTAGCTCCCTGGTTGCACACTGTCAGGACTGTAGCTCCGTGGTTGCACACTGCCAGGACTGTAGATCCCTGGTTGCACACTGTCAGGACTGTAGATCCCTTTTTGCACAGTGCCAGAACTGTAGCTCTCTGATTGCACAGTGCCAGGCTATAGTTGATAATTTTGGAAGAATCTCCTACTCAATGATACTTAAAAATGAAAAAATTGGAGTGCTGACTTCATATGTATAATCAATTAACATCCATTTATTTGGCAGAAAAATATTAATTACATATATAAAAAATAATTAAGATGAGCTGAACATAAAGACGATACAGTGCCATTCTTGGAATAAGAACACATGGGCAAAAAAGAACATCAGTTAAAGTGCACCTGTCAAAGACTGAACCTGTCAAAGACTTAACTCCTTATGTTTCCTCCCTCCACTAATGCACCTATGCCCGACATTGCCATTTCTGTGTGTGGTTCCACTATTACTTCCCAGAAACATGCCCGCTGTCTTGGGGTCATACTTGACTCCCAGCTTTCATTCGCCCCTCACATCCGATCACTGGCTCGCTCTTGTTATCTGCACCTCAAAAGCATTTCTAGAATTCGACCATTTCTTACTTTCAACTCCGCAAAAATTCTTACTTTTTCTCTTATTCATTCTCGTCTGGACTATTGTAACTCTCTTCTATTTCGTCTCCCTCTTACCTAACTCTCCCCTCTCCAATCTGTCTTGAATGCTGCAGCCAGGATCATATTCCTCGCCAGTCGTTACACCGATGCCTCTACCTTGTGCCAGTCACTACACTGGCTACCCATCCACTCCATAATCCAGTACAAACTTATTACCCTCACCCACAAAGCACTCCATGGCTCAGCACCACCCCACATCTCCTCCCTTGTCTCAGTCTACCACCCTACCCGTGTCCTCCATTCTGCTGATGACCTGAGGTTAGCATCCTCAATAATCAGAACCTCCCACTCCCGTCTCCAAGACTATACACGTGCTGCACCAATTCTTTGGAATGCACTTCCCAGGTCAATACGATTAGTCCCAAATCCCTACAATTTTAAGCGTGCCCTAAAAACGCATTTATTCTGACTGGCCTTCCACCTCAACACATTAACCTAATCTATCCCTGTGTGGCACAGTCAAAAGTTTTACCATAACCAGGTTCCCCGCATCATGTTCCCACATGCTTTATGCATCTACTAGCCCTCTGTGTCTGTACTGTTACACACTTAACATTATGGCTGGTCCAAACAATGAAGGCAACTGTTACCACCCATCTTTCGTGTCTCCCTTTTTTTCCTCGTAGATTGTAAGCTTGCGAGCAGGGCCCTCATTCCTCTTGGTATCTGTTATGATCTATGTGGTTATTGTTATGCTGTAAAGTCTATCGTCTGTTCAAGTCCCCTCTGAAATGTAAAGGTCGGCGCTATAGAAATAAAATTATTATTATTATTATTATTATTATTATTAAGTGCACCGAACATGGTTTAGGGCAAGTCATAAGAATGATAAAGTAGTTCAGTCTGTCTAATGGCCAAACTCACTACTCATATTAGTCCCATGGATGTATATGCTAGCCAAGAAAACATCAGTAAAGTGCATGTGCATAAAGCATGACTCACGAATCATGTGAGTCCCATAATTTTTATCAGCTAACAATAATAACAGTATGCCATCAAAATACATGTGCATATAGTTGTGCTCAAAAGTTTACTTACCCCGGCAGAATTTTTGCTTCTTGGCCTTTTTTTTAGACAATATGAATAATAACACCAAAACTTTTTCTCCACTCATGGCTAGTAGTTGGAAAGCATTGGAAGGGAAATGTATCAATGTTCAAAGCAACAGAATAGATCAGTACTACATGAATAAGAAACAAAAAGAAATCACCAAAATCACAAATTCAAAATACAGATTTTTTTTTTTACCAGATCACAGAACTGATTTTTAACACAGAAGGAATGAAGGGATTTATATTTTACTCCCTTTGCTTTAAATAAGTAAAACACAGTTCCATATTAGGAGGTTTGCTGATCATTAGCTCATTTCTGGAGATACTTTCAAGTTGTACAAATATGGTAATCGTATGTCTTCCTGTAGAAAATATATAATATTCTAAATTTATTTTTTGTTTTCTTTCAAAAGGAAACACAATGGTTCAAACAAAGGAAGCAAAGATCACATCACCAACAAAAGATGAGCTACTGGAGCAAATTAAAGTGTGTTGATACCTTTCTAAATCAATCCTGTGCGATCTTACCCCATTCCTGTTTTCAATATCTTAACCTTTTTATTGTGCGTTTTGAATTTATTTTTCTGTATGCAGTGCTATTCCATAAAAGCTCATTTTTCTTGATAGTCTTTTTACCATTGGTGTAACTAGAGTCTGATGGGTCCCGGTGCAAAAATTCGACAAGGGCTCGCCCCCTCACATGTTGGTCAAATGTATGGTCCATTGTAGCATTCTAAATCCTATAAGGACACACTAGTTGCCTTCTCCCTTATTATGTAGCAATATTCCCAATCCTGGGCCCATTCTGGTATATACAGTTGTGCTCAAAAGTTTACATGCCTCGGCAGAATTTTTGCTTTCTTGGCCTTTTTTCAGAGAATATGAATGATAACACCAAAACTTTTTCTCCACTCATGGTTAGTGGTTGGGTGAAGCCATTTATTGTCAAACTACTGTGTTTTTTCTTTTTAAATCATAATGACAACCCAAAACATCCAAATGACCCTGATCAAAAGTTCACATACCCCATTTCTTAATACCGTGTATTGACCCCTCTAGCATCAATGAAAGCTTGAAGTCTTTTGTGGTAGTTGTAGATTAGGTTCTTTATTTTCTCAGATGGTAAAGCTGCCCACTCTTCTTGGCAAAAAGCCTCCAGTTCCTGTAAATTCCTGGGCTGTCTAGCATGAACTGCGCGCTTGAGATCTCCCAAGAGTATCTCAGTGATACTGAGGTCAGGAGACTGAGATGGCCACTCCAGGACCTTCACTTTGTTCTGCTGTAGCCAATGACATGTCGACTTGGCATTGTGTTTTGGACCATTGTCCTTTTGGAACATCCAAGTTTGTCCCATGTGCAGTTTCCGGGCTGATGATTGCAAATTTGCCTCCAGTATTTGCTGATAATGTGCTGCATTCAACTTTCCTTCAACCTTGACCAAGTTTCCTGTGCCTTTGTAGCTCACACATCCTCAAAACATCAGTGATCCACCTCCGTGATTTACAGTAGGAATGGTTTTCCTTTCATCATAGGCCTTGATGACCTCTCTCCCAATGTAATGGTTATGGTTGTGGACAAAAAGTTCGATTTTGGTCTCATCACTCCAAATTACCTTGTTCAAAGAGTTTTGAGGCTTGCTTCTGTGCTGTTTTGCATATTGTAGGCGAGATACTTTGTGGCATTTGCTTTCTTCTGGCAACTTGACCATGCAACCCATTTCTCTTCAAGTGCCTCCTTTTTGTGCATCTTGAAACAGCCACACCACTAGTTTTCAGAGAGTCCAGTATTTCAGTTCATGTTATTTGCGGGGTTTTCTTTGCATCCCGAACAATTTTCCTGGCAGTTGAGCGCGAAATTTTTGTTGGTCTACCTGACCGTGGTTTTGTTTGTACAGATCCCCTGATTTTCCATTTGTTAATCACAGTTTGAACGCTGCTGACTGACATTATCAATTCCTTGGCATGTATCCCTTTCCTGTTTTATACAGTTCAAATACCTTTTCCCGTAGATTCGATGACAATTCTTTTGCTGAAAGATGCAAGAGTCTGTCTAAATCCCAGAAACTCACTCAGCTTTTATTGCACACATACTGATTACAAGCAAACAGGTCACAGGTGAGGATGTTACCTTTAGTAGCCATTCAAATCCATTTATGTCAACTTTAGTGCATGTTATCAGGCCAAAATCACCAGGGTATGTGAACTTTTGATCACAGTTATTTGGATATTTTGGGTTGTCATTATGTTTTAAAAAGAGAAAACACAGTAGTTTGACAACAAATGGTTTCACCCAACCACTAACCATGAGTGGAGATAAAGTTTTGGTGTTATGATTCATATTCTCTGAAAAAAAGCCAAGAAAGCAAAAATTCTGCTGGGGTATGTAAACTTTTGAGCACAACTGTATGTCCCCCATCATCGTTTATATTTCGCCCATTCTGGTATAGATCTCCCACATCCTGGGCCCCCTCCTGGCATATATGTCCCCCATCCTAATATATATCTCCTACATCCTGGTATATATATCTCCCAAATCCTGGTATATATGTCCCCCATCCTGGTATACATGTCCCCCATCCTGGTATATATGTTCCCCATCCTGGTATACATGTCCCCATCCTGGTTCACCATCCTGGTATATATGTCCCTCATCCTGGTATTATTATTATTTATTATTATATCGCCATTTATTCCATGGTGCTTTACATGTGAGGAGGGGTATACATAATAAAAACAAGTACAGTATTCTTAAACAGTACAAGTCATGACTGGTCCAGGAGGAGAGAGGACCCTGCCCGTGAGGGCTCACAATCTACAAGGGATGGGTGAGGATACAATAGGTGAGGGCAGAGCTGGTCGTGCAGCGGTTTGGTCGATCAGTGGGTACTGCAGGTTGTAGGCTTGTCGGAAGAGGTAGATCTTCAGGTTCTTTTTGAAGGTTTAGAGGGTATGCGAGAGTCTAATATGTTGTGGTAGAGAGTTCCAGAGTAGGGGGGATGCGCGGGAGAAATCTTTTATGTGATTGTGGGAAGAGGAGATAAGAGGGGAGTAGAGAATGAGATCTTGTGAGGATCGGAGGTTGCGTGTAGGTAAATACCAGGAGACAAATCCACAGATGTATGGATGACACAGGTTGTGGATGGCTTTGTATGGACTGACAGAGGGGAGAGTCTGGGGAATAGCTGGGGACAGGTGCATTAGTCGGGCAGCAGAGTTTAGAATAGATTGGAGGGGTGCGAGAGTGTTAGCGGGGAGGCTACAGAGCAGGAGGTTTCAGTAGTCAAGGCAAGAGATGATAAGGGCATGGACTATGGTTTTTGCAGATTCTTGGTTGAGGAATGTACAGTACGGATCCGTGAAATGTTTTTGAGTTGACGTCGGCTGGAAGTGGAAAGGGCTTGTATATGTGGTTTGAAAGAAAGATCAGTGTAAAGGATTACCTCGAGGCAGCAAGTTAGTATATATGTTGCACATCCTGGGCACATGGTAGTACACATGTCACCCATCCTGGTCCCATTCTGGCTTATATGACCCCCATTCTGGTATATATGTCTCCCATCCTGGTATATATGTTCCCCTTTCTGGGCCCATCCTAGGATATATCCCTCCAGCCCAAGCCCCATCCTGGTATACATGTCCCCCATCATAGAATATATGTACCCATCATGGTCTATATGTCCCTAATCTGGGTATATTTGTCCCCCATCCTGGTATTCGTGCCCCCCTTCCTGGGCCCATCCAGGTATATATGTCCTCCATCCTAGTAAATATGTCACCATCCTGGTATTTACTGTATGTTCCCCATCCTGGGACCATCCTGATAAATATGTTCCACATCCTTGGCCCATGGTGGTATATTGATCCTCGTTGCTGAGCCCATCTTGGAATATATGTCCTCCATCCTGGTATATATGTCTCCCATCCTGGGCCCATCCTGGTATATATGTCTCCTGTCCGGGGCCCATTCTAGCATACATGTCCTCCATCCTGGTACAGTGGGGAAAATAAGTATTTGATACACTGCCGATTTTGCAAGTTTTGCATTTCAGCTAAATGTGCGTCATCCCTTACTCACAGGATTTATTACTCTGATTGGTAGTAGCTAATTTGCAGTGGGATTTTATAACTAAGACACAACAGAGAAACTAAGTAGCACACGCATGGTTTTAGGTCAGATTTCTAGGCTTGCGCTAGCAAAATTATTTAGAAAACCAGATATTCTCCTGCACACTAGGTCCAGTGCTGCCTTTCCGCTAATGTACTGGTCTTTGTTTACACACGTCGCAGGTGGTGACATCACAACTAGTGCACATATGACCGCTGCAGCCTATCACTAGGCTCTACAGATTGTGCCATCTAGCTTGGTATGACTGTTGAGCTCAGTGATTGTCTGAAGTGATCATGTGCACTCTAGCTTTCACTTCCCCACTGCAGTCTGTAAATAAAGACCAGAGTAGTATTGTAGAAGCAAAATTGATTAACTCTGATTTTTCCGTAAACCCTTAAGGCATAAAAAACTAAAATAGAAAATCTGTCACAACTCTGTCATCGGGAGTCTCAGGACCAAGGGCTTCTTCCCTGTCCCTAACACTAGGGGATGCCCTAGCTAGCCCTGTTCCCTGAGTTATTTCTGAAGGTGAGGATGCCAGGGCCACGTACCTTGCCTTATGTCCCGGATTCGCCCTCATTCTGTACCCTTCCCTCACCCAGGGAATAGGGGAGTAGTAGTTCATGGTAGTACACCAACCAGGGTAAGAAGGTAATACAAACAGGGGTAACAGAAAATACCAAACACACATTAGCACATTGCATGCATTGTTCAAGCATAGTGTGCATATCAGATGTCACACAAGCACAACGCATATGTGACACCCCAGAGTCCGGTTGTCACAGTGACATTGCCTCCCTCTAAGGGGTAAGGTCATGCCTGAAGGCAGGAGGAGGGCCCCCATGCCAGGTAACATAGATTACATGACCATTCCTGCTGCAGGTCAGAAAGGGGAGCTTCCTTATAAATTCTGGCCAGCAGATGGGGTTAGTGAGTCAGCAAGCAGTCAGCTGTGAGAGAAAACAGGGGAGTTGTCATGGAAACGAGAGCAGCTGAGCAGACGACAAGACAGTTAAGCCTGAGATGAAGGATCTTTCTGGAAGATCCAGTCAGTTGGTGAGGGAGAGTCGATCTGTGAAGAGGGAAAAGGACAGGAGCAGAGACAAGAGGTTCCGGGGAAGCTAAAAACTGCATATAGCAGACCCCAGAGCGAAGCTCTAATAGAGAAAAAGGGAAGCCAGAGTCCTGGGTGGGCAGGAGCTGTATGTCCTGACCGCCAAATCTGGAAGTACAGGGGACTGCAAGTTCCTGAGTGACATTGAACACCTGAAGGCACGGCAGCAGATCAAGAGCCCGAGGCTGATGGTGAAAAGGACAGTACCCGTGATATAAGTGAAAAATGAGGATGAATGAACTCATGGAGATCAACATCCAACACTGCGGAGACACCATCACATGTTTCTCAACGCAGTGATTCTAAAGCAAAGCCCCCATCCCTTATGGGAAATATGCAAAAATATTCAAAACACAAGCCACGGAGACACCATCACATGTTTCTCAATGCAAGCAATGACTAGCCAGGTCTTTCCCCGGGAAGGAACAACCACAGGAAGGGCAGTCTCCAATGAAGGAAACCACCTATGCCAAAACATGGTATCCATCCACAGACAGCTGTTTCGGGGTATTGCCCCTCATCAGTATGGGTAGAAAACTGGCCAGTAGGAGCAATGCCTAGTAAAAGACTGAAAAATGAGGATGAATGAACTCATGGAGATCAACATCCAACACTGCGGAGACACCATCGCATGTTTCTCAACGCAGTGATTCTAGAGCAAAGCCCCCATCCCTTCCTGTGGTTGTTCCTTCCCGGGGAAAGACCTGGCTAGTCATTGCTTGCGTTGAGAAACATGTGATGGTGTCTCCGCGGCTTGTGTTTTGCATAGTACTCGTGATATAGGCTCACGCTGTCAGCCATACAGGTTAGAAACCATCACACAAGAGAGGGTCGCAGCTTAGTTACAAACAGCAGGGACCCAAAAACATAGCACAGAAGGAAGGTCCCAAACCCCACCTGGCAGGGTGGATCCCCTTTATGCCTCCAGGCGAGCCGGACTCAAACCATCACCTGTATGTGGTACCCCGGATTGCAACGACTTGCAAGTAAAAGGTAAAGAAACCTGCACCTTTCTGTGTCCTTCTCTTATTTCTCTGCACCCCAACGTTCACCACCATCTGAACCATTAATCAAATATCTTTTTCCTGGGGCCCCCGCTCTACCCATGGGGAGCTGAACCATTCTTTGCTGCGTCACCATCAGCCCCAGAGGACCAAAACCGCAGCGTCGGCCACTCATTGCCGAACACCATGGGTGGCGTCACACTTAAACATCACACAACTTTCCTCTATTTTATTACTGGATGCACAGGGCCACGGACCGGGTCACCGTCACCGTGACATCCCCCGCTGAAGTTAACGGGCCAGTACCGAGTAACCTAAGGCCCTGCGGGGCGCTCCACATACATCAGACATGTCACACAAGTGCAGCACACACATCAGACATGTCACATAAGCACAGTGCACACATCAGATGTCACACAAACACAGAACACATATCACACAAGCACCGTGCACACATCAGTCAAGTCACACAAACACATCAGACATCACAAAAACACATTGCTCACATCAGACATATCACACAAGCACAGCACACACATTAGACATACAATCACAGAGCTCACATCACACATCGCAAAAGCACAGCACACACATCAGACATCACACAATCACAGAGCTCACATCACATGTCACACAAGCACAGAGCTCAAATGACATGTCACACAAGCAGAGCACACACAGCAGACATCACACAATCACAGCTCACATCATACGTCACACAAGCACAGCACACTGTTAGGGATGGCGGAACGCACTAAATATTAAATAATAGAAAGTGCGTTCGCCGCCCGGGGTCCACCGTGCAGTAGGTGTTAAAATTTCTGCTAGACAATGGCAGACGCGCTATATGGCGGTATAGCACTCGCGGGTTATACGTCACCAGATGTGCGCTGGGCGTACTCTGTTGACTTAAAAAGTCGCCTAAGGCATGAACATAAATGCCGAGCCTGTTGACCTGGATAAAACTAAGGAAAGAAAAAGCGCAATAGGGTCTTATCTGAGTGGAAGATGGAATAAATTCGAATGGAATCTACTCACCTTTCCCAGAGCGGATAAAAGCATGTAAATCAATGTCAGCCTGCTGCACGCCCGAGGTTCACAACCGTGGCCACCAATATAGCTCCTTTTGGATAAAATATTTAGGCTTACTGTGCGCTGCTGAGACCAGGATAAAGTCACCACATGAGAAACTTTTAACTCTTTATTCCCAACGCGTTTCAAAGTGAAAAACCACTTCTTCTTCAGGGGGTGACATGTAGTCAGACTACATGTCACCCCCTGAAGAAGAAGTGGTTTTTCACTTTGAAACACGTTGGGAATAAAGAGTTAAAAGTTTCTCATGTGGTGACTTTATACTGGTCTCAGCAGCACACAGTAAGCCTAAATATTTTATCCAAAAGGAGCCTGTTGACCTCACAGGACTCAGCGAAGTGCACACGCACGGTATGTGGTCACAGGACTAAGCCCAAGACTCAGGGCGATGTCCGTCTAGACCTACCGTGCATGCGGCATCGCTACCGCGGGCGCCAACTAGTGCTGCTACAGCAGTGCGGCGACTGACCCAGCCGCAATGCGACAATGCCCAAGAGGGGCGCACTGTCGGACGCTAGCACTGTGGAGGAGGTGCCGTGTGGCCAGTAACTTGCCACTGACTGGCGCTGACTCTGCAACTAGACCCCTAAACGCACTCGTAATATCAGAGGGAGGGGAATCTTAATGAGTCATTTGCAGTCCGTACATCCATCACCATTCGCACAGTAGCAATTAGAGTCTATACTAGCGCATGGCCGAGTGGCCATGCGGACCTTTTATAGCCGTGTGCTTCCGGGACCTTCCAGATCTCTGAGATGGACCAATCAGATCAGGAGAAGGACCTGAGCACGTGACTCCCAATCTCCAATGGGAGATCGTCTCATGAGCATGTCCAGTAGTGCGACAAGAGGACTTAGCCTCTGGAGTGGCTTGCTGCAGGACAACCTGCGCTGCTATTGCTGACCCAGAGGTGGCAGCAACAACCAGTCCTACAGAGCTGGTCTGAGCAGAGCGTCTGGGACACCGAGTTTGCTGTGCAGGCTCCTGAGCGGTCGGTGGAGAATGGGAGACCGCTGGATGCAAGACTCTGGATTCCTGTTATGCAGCTGCAGGAACCTGACGCCTAACACACACACATCAGACATCACACAATCACAGAGCTCACATCACATGGCACATAAGCACAGCACACACATCAGAATTCACACAATCAAAGAGCTCACATCATACGTCACACAAACACAGCACACACATCATACAGTCACAGAAGTCACATCACACAAGTGGATCACCCTCCCAGGGCTGTGGGGGTACTTGGCACTAGGCCCGTTGATCTCAATGGGAGTTGTCTCGGAAGCTGTGGCCTGGTCCCTGGCCCTGGGGCTCCATTGAAAAAGGGGGTGAAAGAACAATGAAATAGAATTGATGAATAGTTCGTGACGCCACCTGTGGTGTTCGACAAGGGTGATGTTAAGCCAATGCTGCATGCAGATCCTCTGGGACTGGTGGTGTGGTGCAGCCAAGATGGTGATGCTCCCCACAGGTGGAGCTGTAGTCCCAGGGCAGTGTAGATGTAGGGGTATAAGACAGGCACAGGCGGGGTAGTAGCTGGTACCCAGGTGTAGCAGTGCTGGGTGTGTTGGCACAAGAATCAGTGGAAGACACCAGGGCTTGTAGTTCCAAAGCTTTACTCACAGTCTGTAGTACACACAGGTGCCTGCCTCCGGGTCAGAGACTCAGTCAACCTCCAGTCCAGATGGAATGCTCCGCCAACATGTACCTTTCTGAACGTCTCCTCATATAGCACCTTTGGTGTGAAGTACTCCCAGTACTGAGTTATACTGGAGTGCCTCCTGACAGATGTTCCCAAGAACTCTACTTGTACGGCAGACAGCTGTAGCCTGCTTCGGGGACTACTCCTGAATCCCGGCTCACTATCAATGTTGCTGTTGTGCCCACAAGTTTAGATGGGAGTAGTGCATTAACAGCCGACTACTCCACCGGTGTCTGCTGCAGAACCATTAGTGTCCATACAACCTCGGGGACCGGGCCCCGGCCTTTTGCTTAGAACTTCTAAGCAGGGTTCTTCCTCTAACCCACATCCTCTGTTCCCTTTTACTCCTTCGTTCCGTACTAATCTCTCCTTCTCCTGGAAGATCAGGTTTCAGTTCAGTGTCTTTCTCCTTCTTTCCTTTCCTGTGCCAGCTGGCTCAGATCACTGAGGCAGCTGTAGCACTCCTTCCTCCATCACTCTCTCAGGGATCTTCTTCCCTCACTCCTCTCTGAGTGACTCTCCAACTGACCTCGAACTGACTGAAATTCTAAACCTTCCCACTCTTTTATGTATTCTAACTCCACCCTCCTCCCAGCACGTTTCGTGTTCCAAGCAGGGAGCCACCAAAGGTGCTCTGCTACACTCCAAACAGGGAGCCGCAATGTGGCTATGCTGAACTACTCTGTTGTGTGGGATGCAGGTGTTGGAGCGTGGTCAGGAGCCTCCAACTTACCTGGATGGTGGGGCACCACACCTCAGGAGGAGGTGCAGTACCTCTGTGGCGACTGAGCCTCAGGGGCGCCACATAAGCACAGCACACACATCAGACATCACACAATCACAGAGCTCACATCACACATCGCACAAGCACAACACACACATCAGACATCACACAATCACAGAGCTCACATCATACGTCACACAAGCACAGCACACACATCAGACATCACACAATCACAGAGCTCACATCATATGTCGCACAAGCACAGCACACACATCAGACATCACACAGTCACGGAGCTCACATTATACATGGCACATAAGAATAGCACACAAATCAGATACATTGTAAGGGGTGTACCAGGATCGTGTGATACTCCACTCCCTTCCTATATGTAAATACTTCCTTATTGTAAAGACTTTCTTGGTGTATAGTTGTATGTGTATATATATATATATACACACTGTATATATATAAATATATATATTACTATGTATAATGTTGGTAACATAGGGAAAGTGCAGCACCTTAGTTAAGTCACTAGAGGGGGCACACTCTCAGTAGCCCTGTATATAGTTAACTATAGGAGTTTACTGGAGGGTAAGGCAGGAACAGTTTCCTGGTTAGTTCAGAAGGAACTACGGGGCCCATACAGCTTGGGTGGGCTTAGAGCCTGAGCTACCCAGTAGCTACATAACGTTATAAGCTCAGTACCCAGGCATCCAGGGCCCATTGGACAGCAGATCAGCTGAAACAGCAGTGTGACACAAGTGGGAGCAGAAATGGAGAAGAGGTCCAGAACAGTATGGTGACACAGGTCGCTCATCATGTGTCAGATCATCACATGGGCTGATGCCCTCCGATCCAAGGTGAAACGGCTGAGGGAACCCCCAAGTGCAGAGAGTCTGAACAGGGTGGTGTAACGGGCTGCTGCAGTGTAATACAGCGCAACCTCCACCAGGGGGTGTTGATGATGGAAAGAGGTTTGCATACACAAACACACAGGGTAGTAACAGAGAGCAACAGCACAGGTGTCACAGGTAATGAAATAGTAGTCAGACTAGCCAAAGTCAGCAACTGTCAGAAGCAGAAGTACCAAGGGAGAAAGCAAGTGCATAGTGGGGGATGAGCGAGAAGTCAGGACCTACCAGGAACGTGGTATCAGAAACGTAAGATGTAAGCCGTTGTCAGGGTACAAGCCAGGGTCAATACCGGTCAGAGAGCAAGGTATCAGAGATGGAAAACAAGAGGCACAGTCCAGAGATCAGGCCAAGACATACACAAGTCAGGAAGTCAGAAGCAGAAGGATCACCATTATAGGGTCAGAGGTTCTAGCCAGGAAGCATGAACTATAGCTGACACTGGCCTGCAGGCTGCAGAGGACTGAAATAGCCCCGCCAGCTCCAGAACAAGGCAGAGGGGATTAACCACTGCATGACCAGTCCAAAGAGAAGACAGCAGAAAACAAACTCTTGACTGGATCATGACAAGAGGATGCTGCATTACCGCAAGAGGCGGTACGACCCGATCACATACTCAGGGACCAAGGAAGGAGTGCAGGGAAAGTGGATAATGGAAGCTGTTTGGAACCCTATGCAAATGCTGTGTCTGATAAGGATGTGTTGTGCAAAGAAGAAAGTAAAGTTTCACGTTCAAAGTTTGAAATGGACTCTGTCTCTTTATATGCAACAACGCTAACAGTAAAACTTCAGCCAGCCCGATGGGACCCCGACGGTGCAGATTGTGAAGCAGAAGGTATGTTGCAGAGGGAATGGGTCGCCCCCGTCCCAGGGCTGTGGGGTACTCGGTACCGGGCCGGTGTCAGGGGGATGTGTCACAGCAGCGGTGACCCGGTCCGTGGCCCTGGGCGCCCAATAAAATGGTGGTTTGTGATGTATTTTATATGGATAGTTTGTGACGCCACCTGTGGTGTTCGGCAAGTATGATGTTAGGTCGATGCTGCGTGCAGAACCCCTGGGATGGATGGTGTGCGCAGCATAGATGGTAAAGCTCCCCACAGGCGGAGCTGTAGTCCCAGGGCAGTGTAGACGCTGGTGCCCAGATGTAGCAGGGCTGAGTGTGTTGGTGCAGAATGAATGGAGGACACCTGCAGTTGTAGTTCCAAGGCTTTACTCTCAGTTCGCAGTGCACACAGGTGCCCGCTTCAGTGCCGTGTCCTACGGGGCAGAGACTCAGCCAACCTCAAGGCAAGATAGGGCTCTCCCTGCCAACACTCCGCCAACATGTGCCTTTCTGAACGACTCCTCCAATGCGCCTTTAAGTGCGAAGCACTCCAGTACTTAGTTACCCTGGAATGCCTCTCTTCTAGATGTTCCTAGAACTCTCACTTGTATCACAGACAGCTGTAGCCTGCTCGGGGACCTCCTGGATCCCGGCTCTCTATTCAGTTGCTGTTGTGTCCCAAGTCTTGGATGAGAGTAGTGCATTTACAGCCAACTTCTCCACCGGTGTCTGCTGCAGAACCATAAGTGTGCATACAAACTTGGGGACCGGGCCCCGGCCTTACGCTGAGAACCTATAGGCAGGGTACTCTCTCAACCCACAACTCCTCTCTGTTCTCACTCCTTCGTTCCATACTTGTCTTTCTCTTCCTATGGAAACTTAGGTTACAGTTCTATGTCTTTCTCCTACTCTCTCCTTTCCCGTGCCAGCTGGCTCAGGTCACTGAGGCAGCTGCAGCACTCCTTCCTCCATCCCTTCTTCCAGGGACCCTCACTCCTTTCTGAGTGACTTCCTTCCCGACTGACCTCCTGTCATACTTCCCCAGACTGCCCTGTAAATCCTATCTTCCCCCTTCTTTTATACCAACTCCACCCACCTCCCAGCACATCTCGTGTTGCGAAGCAGGGTTTCACGAAGGGTGCTCTGCTACCCTGAGCCTGAAGCTGCAATGTGGCCCTGCTGAACTATCCTGTGTGTGGGATGCGGGTGATGGAGTGTGGCAAGGAGTTCCCACTTTACCTGGATGGTGGGGCACCACACCTTAGGAGAAGGTGCAGTACCTCTGTGGCAACTGAGCCTCAGGGGCGCCACAGGAACACTATATTCATATGATGGAGACCAAGGCACAGTAAAGCATATACTCTCTGTCACGACTACGGCCCTGGCCCTCCCTCACAACATCACAAAATGACAATGTACACATCAAACATTGAACACAAGCACAGACTCAATCCAGAAGTTACAAAGATCCACCCACTAGCACCAGTAAGCCCTACCCCTAGTCTAGCTAAGCCCCACCTCCCTTCATCCTGCACCAAAACCTTCTGTTCTCATTCCAATGTGGCATGTTGGATACAGTTGAGGACCCCATTATAGTTGTGATGGCCACCTTCCATCTGGGCCAAAGCTACACCAGTTGCAGGCTATTTGCTTGCCATTGACCCTGGCAGGTGGAGAGTTGGCTGCCTATATATGGCTGTCTTCAATCATTTCTATTGGTAACGAATCTACTGGAGATTTATGACACGTCACATCTTTATGGTATATATATACAGTATGTCACATGCCTCTTTAGCGTCCTCATTGTTTCTTTATTTTTCTCTTGTCTTTTACTATACACTTTACCACATAAATAATTC
This sequence comes from Dendrobates tinctorius, assembly GCF_039654945.1. Taxonomy (NCBI): domain Eukaryota; kingdom Metazoa; phylum Chordata; class Amphibia; order Anura; family Dendrobatidae; genus Dendrobates; species Dendrobates tinctorius. Next base: position 30,018,836 of record NW_027361706.1, on the reverse strand, counting down.
ATGATCATTTTGAAACCTTCTTCTTTGTCTTCCTTTTTCTTAATTATTGAGAGCAGAACTTGCAAAATGAGATAACAGAAATTGTGGCCGAAATTGATGATTTTGAGCGCCTGCAGCTAAGGTGAGCAGCATTTACTACTTAGGTTGTACCTAAACGTGTTGCGCTGATGATCAGAGATTAAAGTCAAAGCTTAATCTGTTTTCTTATAGTCGAAAAGAACAGAGGGACAATGAATTGCTCAGTGCAAGCAGGAAATTTAACATGGATCCGGAAAAGGTGAGCTTAAAAGTCCATAAAAATTATTAATAATTCTATGGTATGTGAATGCTATATACTGTATGGTAACATGCTGGACAGGGGCAGGGCCGTAGTAGTTACTGGTGATGCAGAAGCCGCAGGTAGATTACAAGCATGGGGAGCTCATTGTAATTTACAGGCAATGCGATGCTGGTAGCACTAAGGAAGGATGTGGTGACCCATAATAAAAGTCTGGGCATGGTGTCTATTGTATTTATGTATCTAGGTGTCAGACTCTTTAAAATGAAAACTAGATTTGAATAGATTTCTGAAATCTCATAGACTTTGCTTATACTGTAAAATGCAGCTGAAAATTTTCATTAAAAATTGCATCAAAAACTGTTGACAAAATGCAATGTGTGAATATAGCCTTGTACTCTATATAACTTAAAACTAGTTAGCAAAAATAATAACGTAATCTATACATATATAAGGCTGAGTGTATGTATGTGTGTGTATGTATCAAGCCAGACCCAATCCACATAGACCTCCCCACTGGAGGCTGGAGAGTGAGGTTGCAGAGGGAAAGTGCGAATGCGGGTGGAGAGCGAACCTGCGAGGGAGAGAGCGGGACACGGATGGAGAGGGATAAAGCAGGATGGCGCATGGAGAGCAGGGCTGTGGATAGAGAGCGGGACATGGATGGAGAGTGGGGCTGCGCAGGTATAGAGAGGGACGAGCACATGGAGAGCAGGGCTGTGGAGGGAGGGCGGGACATGGATGGACAGCGGGGCTGCATAGGGATAGAATGGGAAGGCGCATGGAGAGCGGGGCTGCAGAGGGCGAGAGCGGGATGGCAGGTGAAGAGTGGGGCTGTGGAAGGAGAGAGCTTAATGGCAGGTGGAGAGCAGGGCTGTTAAAGGAGAGGCTGGGATGGGGGTGGAGAGCTGGGATGCTGAGGGAGAGAGCGGGACGGCCAGTGGAGACAGGGCCTGCGGAGGGAGAGAGCGAGACGGCGAGTGGAGAGCGGGACGGCGACTGGAGAGTGAGCCTGCGGAGGGAGAGAGCGGGACGGCAAGTGGAGAGCAGGGCTACGGAGGGAGAGAGCGGGATGGCCAGTGGAGACAGGGGCTGCTGAGGAGAGAGCGGGGTTGTGGATGGAGAATGCGGGACACCGATTGGAGAGTGGGGCTTCGGAAGGAGAGAGCGTGATGTTGGATGGAGAGCTGGGCTGTGGAGGCAGACAGCAGGGCTGCGGAATGAAAGTGGGACCACATGAGCGAGAGAGCTTTATGGCCATTGGAGACAGGGGCTGCGGAGGGAGAGAGCAGGACGGTGGATGGAGAGCGGGACTGCTGAGGGAGAATGCGGGATGGCAGGGGGAGAGCTGGGCTTTGGAAGGAGAGAGCGGGACAGCAAGTGGAGAGCGGGGCTGCGGAGGGAGAGAGCAGGACGTTATATATCCCCTGTGGCTTATACTACTGTACTATATATCCCCTGTGGCTGACACTACTATACTATATATTCACTGTGGATGATACTACTATACTATATATCCCCTGTGGATGATACTATTATACTATATATCCCCTGTGGCTTATACTACTGTACTATATATCCCCTGTGGCTGACACTACTATACTATATATTCACTGTGGATGATACTACTATACTATATATCCCCTGTGGATGATACTATTATACTATATATCCCCTGTGGCTGATACTACTATACTATATATCCTCTGTGGATGATACTACTATGCTATACAGTATATCCCCTGTGGATGGTACTACTATACTATATATCCCCTGTGGCTGATACTACTATACTATATATCCCCTGTGGCTGATACTACTATACTATATATATCCTGTGGATGATACTACTATACTATATATCCCCTGTGGATGATACTACTATACTATATATCCCCTGTGGCTGATACTACTATACTATATATATCCTGTGGATGATACTACTATACTATATATCCCATGTGGCTGATACTACTATACTATATATTCCCTGTGGATGATACTACTATACTATATATCTCCTGTGGATGATACTACTATACTATATATCCCCTGTGGATGATACTACTATACTATATATCCCCTGTGGCTCATACTACTATACTATATATTCCCTGTGGCTGATACTACTATACTATATATCCCCTGTGGCTGATACTGTAGTAGGGGGCCGGATTGGGGGGTGGTCCACTGCTTACCACGACCGGATAATATAAAGACGAGATGGAGGCAGAAATCAGTTGTAACAGATCCGGGTTCATTGGCCGTCCTCCTGACAACCTTAGCCATGCACCGCAGTTCCTTTACAGCTCTCCGTTTCCAGACCCGGGTACCTTTCACCTTTCCTTTAGTCATGATGATGTCCCTCATGGATCTTTCGCTGGGGCTGTCCTAGACCAATCTACCGCCAGCGCTTCACCTGCCCGAGGTCGTCGTCCAGTAAGTACTCCCAGGGCTTCGTCTGTCCTGCGGTACGTCATGTCAGGGCCACCCCCCTGACTGTCTTCTCCTGTCAGTCCCCTGGTCGAGCTATTCACCGTTCTCCGTCTTCTGTCCTGGGTCTTCCTCTGCTGAGCTCCTCCCGGGACTAGACTCTCTGGAACCCCAACCAGTCCTATTTATCCCCTCTCTCAATGGGAATTCCCCACCCCCCTTGACTAAGCGTTTCTCTAGCCCTAAGCTGCTGTAGAGTCCTGAACTACTCCCCCTGCCATCTTGTGGTCATTTCTAGGTACTGCACTCTCTTGTCTATTTTTCCCAGCTATCACCCTGCTGTCCTTGTCAATCTCCGTCCATAGTGCACCAACCGTTCCCTCCTACTTCCAGTTAAGTCTGTCTGTCAAGTCACCTTCCCCACACTCTCCCTTTGTCCATTGTCGTCCCGACAATCGTACTCCCTACCTATGTCATCCTAAAGCTTGTCCACAGTCTGTTGTCGGACCGGTCGTTTGGCCAAACCCGCTGCCCAAGGGGGCCAAACCAGACCGGGAGCACCATGCTCCGAGCAGCCTACTGCTACCCGCCAGCGCTCACGCCACGTGACAACTTCTTTGAGGTTGGCGAGGTCCACCCGGACTACTCTACGGCGTGTACCTCCCACTACTCTCCCCTTCTACTACCTTCAGCTGTCCGGAACGCCATGACCGAGGCCTTTTGCCTACCAGGTCATCATTGCCGCCCGCCTGTCCTTTTGGGGTGTCCGTGGTGTCGGGGACCTGACTGACGGACAGACCACTGTCTGGTTCGATATCTCTCATCTCTTTGTCCTTCACTTTAAAGAGTCATGGTCAGCGTCTTCGTCACATCTACCTCGTACCCGGGACATGTTACACACATTTTTTTTTGGTTACACACACTACTCATTAAATCAACTTTTAACATACCGTATATATGATTACCACTACTTCAATAACAATAGGAGTTACTCAACCGGAGTAACCCCCCCCCTTTTTTTTGTTTTTTTTTTCCGTTTTTCTTTTTTTCCTTTTCTTTCAACATAACACTTTCTCACAGCATCTTTAAAACAGAATATAACTACTCCCCCTTCCTTTAGCATTAGTACTTCCTCCTTCGCACCCCCACTATATCAGGAGAAAACAATAACCAATAAAACATTTTCCTTAACTTGGACGCATAACTGTCCTTTTAGGCCTGCACAACGGTGCAGCGATATCCCGGTAGTCCGTGCCATCTCCTGACAGCGGATGTTACGCCAATCCAGCAGGGGAACCCCACAGCCGTGAGGTTCCCAGGATGTCTCGACTGTTCCTGAGCCCCGAGTGTTCTTTTTGCTCAGGGGTTATCTCCCTCCTGAGAGATAAGTCAAAAGGGGTAGAAGGGGCCAAAAGTGGTTCCACGGCGCGCGTTCCGCGCCATTTCTCTACTTGGGGACCAGCAGTCCACCACCGGTGGTTGCGTGGACGTGCTCATCTCTGTCGACGTGGTGGCTTTGCTCCATCTGGCCCCCATCTCCTGCAGTTCCAACCGCAGGTGAGGGACCGGGGTCGTTGACCGGTGAGAAGCGGAGTGGCGAAGATGGGGCCTGCTAGTGTGGATGGCAGACAGCTCCGCAAAGGCGGCGGAGCCCAATGACCCGGCCGAAGCCGCAATCCGGAGTGGGGCCGGAGCAGCCGTGGACCTTGATGGGCAGGCCGCAGCCATGGTATGGAGTGCGGCAGAGGCAGCCCCGGACATCGATGAGCAGGCCGCAGCTGGAACCATGAGCGAGGCAAAGGCGGCCATGGGTGCTGCCGGGTAGGCCGCGGAGCAGGCCGCAACCGGACTCGCAGACGGGGCCGGAGTGGCGGCCGGCACTGGTGAGGAGGCGCAGGGAGGCCGGAGTGGCGGCAGGCTTTGGGTGGTAAACCGCTGCTGCCAGGTGGAACGCAGCAGCGTCGGCCACGGGCTGGTTCCCCACCGGCGACGCGGGCCGATGCACCACCGGGCGGGGTGGCTCAGGGTGGTGGGTGAGAGCGTCGGTCGGCCCAGTGGAGGCCGCAGAGCCCTCCACAACCGGGGCCGCTGGAAAACGGGAGGCCGCGCGGGGAGGCCGAGTGGTGGGGGCCGCTTGCGGAGCCACCGGCAGAGCTGGTGGAACTCTCACCTTCCCCGGCGCCACAGCTTTCTGCAAGTTGTTCCTCCGCTCTCCCAGAAGTTGGACCAGGAAGCCGCTGGCCTCTGCTGCTCCTCCACAGCTCCCGCTCCCGTCGTCTGGCATCCGCCGCTGCTCTTCATCCCACCCTTCAGCAGGACCAGCCTCCAGGCCGGATAGTTCTGCAGGGACGGCCGGCAACAGTTCCTCTAGCGGCCGCCCCGGGTAATCCCCTTCAGCGTCACCCCCCTCCTGCTCGCAGGTCACCAGCGTGGCAGGGGCACAGAGTCTCATTTTGGTTTTCTTTGGATGAGTCCAGCCACAGTCCCAATTGGTATTCCACTCGGGCACCATCTCGCAAAGTTTTTTTTTTCCCGTTCCGGATCCTCCGATGACAGCCAATGGTCCGGAACAGAGTCTCAGATTTGTAATCCACAGGCAAGCAAATTTGTAGTCCACAGGGGAGCAAACTTGTAATCCACAGGTGGGCAGATCAAGTCCTTTTGGGTTCTCCAGGCGCAGGCCTGCCGCGGAAGATGTCGTATTAGCGGCAGCGATCCTGCCGACTACGCCAAATGTAGTAGGGGGCCGGATTGGGGGGTGGTCCACTGCTTACCACGACCAGACGATACAAAGATGAGACGGAGGCAGAATTCAGTTGTAACAGATCCAGGTTTATTGGCCGTCCTCCTGACGACCTTAGCCATGCACCGCAGTTCCTTTACAGCTCTCCGTTTCCAGGCCCGGGTACCTTTCACCTTTCCTTTAATCGTGATGACGTCCCTCGCGGATATTTTGCTGGGGCTGTCCTAGACCAATCTTCCGCCAGCGCTTCACCTGCCCGAGGTCGTCGTCCAGTCGGTACTCCCGGGGCCTCGTCTGTCCTGCGGTACGTCGTGTCAGGGCCACCCCCTGACTGTCTTCTCCTGTCAGTCCCCTGATCGAGCTATTCACCGTTCTCCATCTTCTGTCCTGAGTCTTCCTCTGCTGAGCTCCTCCCGCGACTAGACTCTCTGGAACCCCAACCAGTCCTATTTATCCCCTCTCCCACCGGGAATTCCCCTCCTGGGTTCCTATCTCCCCGCCCCCCATGACTAAGCGTTTCTCAAGCACTAAGCTGCTGTAGAGTCCTGAAGTACTCCCCCCTGCCATCTTGTGATCATTTCTAGGTACTGCACTCTCTTGTCTATCTTTCCCAGCTATCACCCTGCTGTCCTTGTCAACCTCCGTCTATAGTGCACCAACCGTTCCCTCCTACTTCCAGTCAAGTCTGTCCACCAAGTCACCTTCCCCACACTACTACTATACTATATATCCCCTGTGGCTGATACTATTATACTATATATCCCCTGTGGATGATACTAAAAGGAGGAGTGTGAGGTGCAGGAGGAGGCTGCGTTAAAAGTAGAAGCATGAGGTGTATCAATACTTGGGTAATCATTTAGTTAATCTGTGCTGCAAATCTGTAGTGTTGAATATTTGATGTGAAATGTTTTTAGGTGCAATATAATCATTATAATTTGTTATAACTAACCACAGTTAGTTACTATGCTCGGGCAGCGCCAGGATCTTCAGCTAGTCTTATATAAATATATACTGTAGATAGATGATAGAAGGATATTAAATACAGTATATGATAGACAGACAGCGATGGGATAGATAAATAGATATTTATTTGACTCATTTATATGGCGCCATTAATTCCACAGCGCTTTACAGACATTATCATCACTGTCCCCATTGGGGCTCACAATCTAAATTCCCTATCAGTATGTCCTTGGAATGTGGGAGGAAACTGGAGAACCCGGAGGAAAACCACAGGTTTTGAACCCAGGACCTCAACACTGCAGTGCTAACCACTGAGCCACCGTGCTGCTGATAGATAGATAGAGAGATAGATAGATAGATAGATAGATAGATAGATAGATAGATAGATAGATAGATAGATAGATAGATAGATAGATAGATTCCAAGTACTGAGGTAAAAATCTCATCAAATTCTCAACATGTGCATGTGGCCTTATAGTCTACGGTGCAGTTTGATCTGTCATTGATGTTTTGCACACCAAGGGTCTACAGTTGTCTGTTTTTGATCCAAGTGGATCAAATTTATTCATTCAGACCAATGAATCCATGAAAAAATGGACAGAAAATGGGTTTCACCTTGTGTCTTCCATGTACAATGAGTTTTTCTTCCTGTCTTATAGCTCATTCAGACTTTCGATTTTCACGTACGAGTGCAATCTGTGTGATTCACATACCCGCAGAGATATGTCTGATATAGACCCTAGAGTCGGATCAAAATCGGAAATGCCAATCAATAGGTCTGTAAAAAATCAGATTGCACACTTTTTTATTTCTCCAAGTACAAGAAAAACCGATGACATTCGGACCACACTTTGATCATAGTCTGATGAGGATAATCAGTCCGTTTTTGTCATGTGAGGAAAATTCAGACGTCTGAATGAAGCACAATGGGTAATGAAAGCATAGAATTTGATAAAAAAAAAAAACAGAAGCCACACTAATTGGCCCATCACAAAAAATGGATAAAAACAGGATCAAGCACACTGATGAAAAACATTTTTTTTTCTCATATGCAAAAATAGGATGTATGAATGATGCCTTAATCTGCAATTTCCACTTAAGTTACTTTTTTGCCCTATAAAACGTACAGTATCTTTCATTAAATGTTTTTTTTTATATATTTTTCATATATGGCCGGCAGGGAATTCAGTTGCTTATTACTAAGAAGTTTGTGGAAAAAGAGCCAGAACAAATAGCAGGCTTCCTATATAACGGGGCAGGACTCAGCAAGGCTGCCATAGGGGAATACCTCGGACAAAGGTCAGTATATGATAAATCCTAAAAGCACAAATGGTAATTGCTTGCTCCGTATTACCAGTCACCTTCCCCGTGTCTCTCTCACAAGCAGCAGTCTGTCCTCCGTATAGCTCCCCTACACCGCAGATTTGGATAAATCATATTTTAATCAGCATTAAATTGCAGCAACAAAACAGTCCTTGGGAACACTTCCCTAATGATGACGCTGCTAATTATCTCTTAATTGCCATTAGATTTGATAATGAGTTACAAGAGTAAAAACAACCAGAAGCGATAGCATACGTGACAACTGGCATACAGGCCACTAGTGATCGGCGCTCCTGTAACAGACAGCTCTGTGCCGTGAGGCCCCGCAGAGACATGCAACTGTGGGGACTCGGACATCGTATTAGAGCACGCCGAAGACACTCAGTTATCACTCGAGCATGCTCCGATAACACCGTATCTGGGCACGTTCGCTCATCACTAAGGCTATGTGCACACGTTGCGGATTCTGCTGCGGTTCCGCTGCGGTTTTGGCCCTGCGGAAACGCAGCAGTTCCGCAGACATGGCACAGTACCATGTTAGCCTATGGCATTTCAAATCCGCTGTGCTCACGCTGCGTTTTTTTCCGTGTGGTTTTGCTGTGGTTTACAAACTGCAGCATGTCAATTCTTTGTGCGGATTCCGCAGCGGTTAGAGGTGTGAAACCGCAGGGCAAAACCGCAGGCTAATCCGCAGGAAAACCGCAGGTCACTTTACCTGCGGATCCGCGCGAAAAAACCCGCAGGTGAATCCGCAGCATGTGCACATAGCCTCATAAGTCCATATTCCAACTTTTTTGTTTTCTGCTGCATTTTATTTCTGCAGTAGCAATATTCCCTGATTATTGCGTTTTTGCTATGTTTTTGGTGTAGATTTGATGCAGAAATGATTCTATTCTCCAAAACTGTTTGTTACATGTATTGTCTTCAGGCTCCCCATAGAAACCTATGGGTAGAAAAAAAAAGCACCAAAAAAATGGACAGTTCAGTAAACACACAGGTTCGGATGAAGAAAAGTCCGATTTTCAACCAGAAAACTATGATGATTTCCATTCGTTTTGACACCGGTATTCCATCCATGTGTCCGTTTTTAACATCACTGTGGTATTCCTGTAGCATTCATATTTATGCAACCAGTTTCCTGTGTTAATAATGGCTATGTATATGTAAAGATCGGATTATCCGTACAGGATCTGATTTTGTCACGCACCCATAGACTTGAATGGGCGAGTCTCTCCAAAATATGGAATAGAATAGTGGATGCTATGGGTGTCTATGGTAAAAAACATCCGATTAGTGCTATTTGATAACATTTGTCAATGTACTGTCTGCATACTGATTTCAATTCGGAAAGCACACGTCCAGATAAACGAGCACACTATACGGACATGTGCTATACGGACCACACGCACCAATTAAAGCTCATGGCCCAGTACAAACGGCCAATTTTCCACATGGGCGGATCAATGGTCACATGGAAAAACTGTGGCACGCACTATTTTGATTTGATTTACATACACAACGACTGCATGTAAATGGCAGGCAGCTCCTACACGTGTCTGCTATGCGGAAGTGCCCACACCGGCGCACTGAGCCAGTCATATCTGCAATCATGTCCGTGATTGGCACAAGATTTATTATGGCCGTTTGAACCCAGCCTGTTACATTAGTCTAAGTAAGTGCTAAATAAAGTCACATCCACTTTGAACTTTTGGACCACGTTCACACGACCATATTTTTTGCCCGAGTGCTGTCTTTGGTAAAAAACTGACAGCACTAGGACCAATGTCACTCAGTAGGTCTGTTCAGGTGATCATTTTTTACATGAACCAAATGTCCTCTAAAAAGTACATCAAAGCGTTCACTATGCTTTTCCATATGTGGGATGAGACTCGCCTATTCAAGTCTATGGGTGCGCCAAAAAAAATTGGATTAACCATATAGAATCTGATTTTTACAGATACACTTCAATTCTTTAACATAGGAAACTGTATTTGGTCTTGTAAACTGTGTTGTCTGCTGGGGTATAAAATAGATTACTTTCGGATGCAATACAGATGAAAAAACGAGTGTTTTTTCTGGATGAAAATTGAACACTTACCGTATATACTCGTGTATAAGACAAGTTTTAAGTTGAAAAAAAAAACATTTTTCATGCTGAAAATGCCCCCCTCAGCTTATAAACGAGTCAATTGTCCCAGAAATACCGCGGGGGAGGGGGAGCGGCAGAGCAGTGGGTCACAGAGGCAGGAGCCGGTGGTTGTGGCTAAAGCCTGTGCTGCTGCTGTAATAGCACACAGTGCCAGCCGCAGCCACTGGCTTCCAGCACACATCCTACTTACCTACCTATGCGTCCTCAGTGGCACTGCATCTCGTTAGTTCTGGCGCCAATGTGGCGCCCCTGCGGGTCCAGTCGCCACAGAGGTACTGCATCTCATCCTGAGGTGTGGTATCGCACGACCAGGTAAGATGGGGGCACCTCACCACACTCTTAACACTGCATTCAACACACACACACTAGCTAGTCAGGGCACCTGGACGTACCCTATGGGAGGAGGGCCTCATCCCAGACTGGTTAGGAAAGGGTGTTGGGAGCTTGCAGGGAAGGTAGGTAATGGGGAGGAGCTTAGAAAGTGGAGTGATGTAGAGCAGCCAATGAGAATAATGAGTGGGCGGAGCTTAGAAAAAGAGTGGGAGATTTGAAAGGAGTTGAGAGAGTTCCCTCAGGGGAAGAGCAGGTGGAAGGATGCGCTTGGAGCAGCTCCTGTCAGGAGGAGCTCCCGGATAGATTGGCTGGGAGGAAAAGCTCCCGATGGCTCCACCAGGTACTGTCCCTACATCGGCTTCCCCACCGCTGTCACCTGCCATGGTTGCTGACCAGGCAGCTTGGAAGACTGCTGCTGCTACCGGCCTCCACATGTCGCCTGCACCAGACCCTGATGATCAGGACAAAGAATGTATGGCCGTGGCCCCTGCATCTGGAGCAGCTACACCCCACGCTGCTATTGCCCCCACACAGCAAGCACCAAACCAGCCTCACCAGGAGGTGGACACCCAGATAATCTGCCATGGAAGCAGAAGAAGAAACCTGCTTCAGCATCCCCAGGAGGGGATCCCCAGTAAGAAATTTGCTTACTCACTGAACAGTTACCCAGGAGGGTATAAGCACCGTTGTGCCTTGTTGATTTAGCCTGTATACAATCACAGGGACGGGGGAGCCATGCATGCAAGGACAGGGATGGAGAGTCATGCATTCCAGGATAGGGATGAGGGGACAATGCATACCCGGCTTATACTCGAGTCAATAAGCTTACCCAGTTTTTGGTGGCTTATGCTCGGGTCGGCTTATACTTGAGTATATACAGTTTTATACGCGTGGCCTTTGTCGTTGTGAAAGAGCAAGCCATTAGACTTCCAATAGATTGCATAATCGTACGTCACAAGATCACCCTGGTTCTAAAAGAAGCTGCTAAATGATAAATTCAGCTGTGTTGAATGTGTACTAGTAAAATATGAATGGGTCATCAACTTATTTTTTTTCCATTGTGTCTTCCCTGTTATTTTCCTCTCTTGGCCCAATCCCATTTCCTTCCTTTTCCTTTCCTTTCTCTTTTGTTCTTTCTCTCCAGGGAGTCGGTGAATATTCAAGTTCTGAAGGCTTTTGTGAAATGCCACAACTTCAACAAACTCAATCTAGTAGATGCTCTGAGGTAGGAATGTCATTGTATAGTATCAGCCAACACGCTTTCTACGTAGTACGCTGAATTAAAAGGGTATATTCAAGTCAATTGCATGTTCCAGACAATAGTATCCAGTAAGCTTTTATAAAAGATTATTATGGTTACAGATGCCACAGTGTTTGAATTCTTTCTTATACTTCTTAAGTTATGAAATGCGTTAAATGAATTGCTAATTGCTAGTGATGTGTACAAAGCCTAACAGAATCCACTAGGAAGACGTTCATTGTGTCAATGTTTTTGTAAAGGTTTTGAACTCCGTAAGAGCGCACTGCTCCCCAGCCTTCTGGGTTCCTTCTTGCAGGATGACTGTGCACTCCAAAATAATTACAATCTTACAGGCATTTTTTCACCCCCAGCCCGAACTATGTGCTCTCTGATGTTTGCTAGAGGAGCACACGGGCACTGAGGGGCGCTGGATCCAATGATCTGTCCAACTTCAGAGCTTACAAGCGCCATAGCAAAAAAACTTGGAAGTGTGTACTCCTTGCCTAGAAAACTAGCCACCTCTTTGTAGAATTGTAGATTGCAGTCAATGAGTACTAAACTATAAAATTAAAAATCCTTTTGTTCTTGAGAACAAAAAGGATTTTTAATAAGAGATAAATTGCAAAGTTGCTGGTTTTTACTAGTGATGAGCAGAGGTACTCGGATAAGGTGTTATCTGAGCATGCTCGTTTGCTAACCAAGTGTCTTCGGCGTGCTCAATAAATATGTTCAAGTCTCTGCGGCTACATGTCTTGCGGTTGTTCGACAGCCGTAACACATGCAGGGATTGCCTAACAAACAGGTCATCCCTGTATGTGTTGCAACTGTCGAAGCCGTGAGACAAGCAGCCGCGGGGACTTGAACATATTTGTCGAGCATGCAGAAGATGCTCTGTTAGCACACGAGCATGCTCAGATAACACCTTATCCAAGCATGTTTGCTCATTACTAATTTTTACCTGATTAAGATTATGAGACAACCCTTTAAAATCCTGTAGAAAACTAATATTCAGCAGTTGCTTTCAATCAATGCACCTTTTCTAGCTATCATTGATGTTACGCCATTGCAGGATCTTTTCTATACTCATGGATTTACCAAAGTTACTCCTTTGAAATAGTATTTCGCTATCAGACATTTATGGCATATTCACAGAACATAAACTAGAAACATCCAACATGTCTCCTCCTCTTTTTGGTGCTAAAAAAGGGAGCAAAGGATTCTCAGTCTGCATGTCTCAAAGGGGAATAGTCTTATCTAAACTTTTTTAATTGTCCACCAAGCATTGCAAAATTGTGTAGTTTTGTAATAAACTTCCTTATTTTCGTTCCTTCTCTCCCAAACACTATACAATCTGAGTATGGGAAGTTTCTCTGAGTATAGGGCTAGGGAGCAGAGAGGGGCAACCGTATCTTTGATGCAATCTGTGCAGCTGCATAGGGTCCCAAGCGTTACACACAGATTGTTTTTTTTTATTGATCAGGATTTTGTGCTTTGCAGCGTTTTTTAGACATAGAGCATGCCACTTCTTTCAGCGTTTTTTCAGCGTTTAGCACCCATTGACTTGAATGGATGGTGAAAAAATGCTGCAAATAAGCTGGTTGACTTTTCTTGCTGCAGAAAAGTCAAGGACAGCCGGATGTGACATCACTCGGCTCCATTCAGCCTGTCATGCAGCATAGTGGACCCGAACCCCCCTTCACTGGATGAATGGTGTTTGGGTCAGTTTAATACAGTGTTTGACGCCCTGTCATATGCATGACAGAGCGGCAAACACCGCTTCTGATCGGCGGGGAAATTCTCCCCGCCAGTCAGAGAGCTGCGGTTCCCACGCTGTCAAAAGACAGCAGGAGCCTTCAGCTGGGATCAGAGGTGTGAAGTTTACCTCCAGTCACTGGTGTCAGATGATGGGACTACAGCTCCCATCATCTGACACCTACAGCCGCTAATTGCAGTGAGAGCAGGAGCGCGAATGGGAGCATTCGGAGCATTCATCTGTGGCTCCTGCACTGTATATATATATATATATATATATATATATATATAAAAAAAATGGCATGGGGGTCCCCCTTATTTTTTGAACCAACCAGACGAAACTTACAGCTGGGGGCTGCAACCATCAGCTGTCAGCTTCAGCAAGGTTGGTTCTCAAGAACAGAGGGGTCCCCACGCTGTTTTTTAAATTATTTAACTAAATCATTTAAAAAAACGGCGTTGGGACCCCCTCATTTTTGACAACCAACCTAAAGCTCACAGCTGAGGGCTGATATTCTCTGGCTGGTAAGGGGCCATTGATCTTGGCCCCCCACAGCCTAAAAACAGCTGCCCAGAAAAGGCAGATCTATTAGATGCAGCTATTCTGGAGCTTTGCTCGGTTCTTCCCACTGCCCTGTAGTGGTGGCAAGTGGGGTAATGAGGGGTTAATGTCACCTTGCTTTTGTAAAATGACATTAAGCCGACTTAGTAATGGAGAGGTGTCAATAAGACACCTATCCATTTTTAATCCCACAGTTGCTAAAGGGTTAAATAAACACACATAATTAGAATAAAGTCTTTTAATGAAATAATACAACACACATTTTTTCCATTGTTATTAAACTGCTATTCCAATATTGAAGCCCTCGTTCTCCTGCAAAAAACTTAACATAATAAACCAACAATATCCCATACCTGTCCAGCGTATAGCAAGTCCCACGACGTAAATCCATCTCGGGGTTAATCAGTTTACATCCGGGAGCGATACTAATGCGACTACTCCTGGCTGTAAACTACTGGGATATGAATGGGAAGCAGCGCGTACAGGCTCAGTGGCTAGCGGTGACATCACTCAGTCTATGTTCGCTATCGGCATGATCTCCTGTGACCTCAGCACCGTGGGAAAATGATGATGCTCAGGTCACAGTAGTTCATGCCAGCAGCGAACACAGACTCAGTGGCGTCACCTCACTGAGTCTGTGCTCGCTGCGAGCCTGACCTGAGGTGAACTCTTCAGCGTGGGAAAATGACAGTGAAGAGGGTACCTCACGTAATCCATCCCATCCCACCATCCATCCCACCACCCATCCCACCATCCTTCCCACCATCCATCCATCCCACCATTCATCCATCCATCCCATCATCCATCCCACCATCCATCCAATCATCCATCCATCCCATCACACCATCCATCCCATCACACCATCCATCTCATCCCACCATCCATCTCACCATCCATCCATCCCACCATCCATCCATCTCTCCATCCATCCCACCATCCATCCATCCCACCATCCATCCCACCATCCATCCCTCCATCCATCCCACCATCCAACCATCCATCCATCCCACCATCCATCTCTCCATCCATCCCACCATCCATCCCACCATCCAACCATCTTTCCCACCATAAATTCATCCCATCCCACAATCCATCCCACCATCCATTCCATCATCTATCCATCCCACCATTCATCCATCCATCCCACCATCAATCCCACCATCCATCCCACCATCCATCCAATCATCCATACATCTATCCCAACATCCATCCATCCCACTATCCATCCATCCATCCATCCATCCATCTATCCATTTTTCCATCCCACCATTCCACCATCCATCCCCTGTCAGTGTGATTTGAACTTGAATTGACGGCTTTTCAAAGAAGGTACGGTTCTACAGGAAGTTTTTTTTTTTTCTCTGGGGCACTCAACTTTATTAGCTTGCACAAAGAGACACAAAAACGCATGAAAAAAACGCACCAAACATGCACCAAAAAATGCACCTAAACCTGCGCTTTTGCAGCAGCTTCTTTCCTGCCTAGAAATCAGGTTTTGATGCAGAAAAAAAGCATCAAAAATGCCGTACGTGAGCTTACCCTTAAGGAGGCCCATTTACACCTCCCAAATAGGTAGAATGATGCATTATGATCATCTGTGGGATTGCAAATGTTACTTATGCTGTTCTCGCCCAAGTGCCCTTTTCTGCTTCTGTTCACAAGTGAGTGAAGTGTATTATAAAAATTCATAACCTTAATTTGTTTGGAGGTCAACGAAAAAATAAGGGTTTAGGAGCGTTGCAACTGGGACAATCTGTTACCCTCACACCCGAGAATCTTGTGCACCACTGCCACAGCCAAAAATAGCAACAAAATCTTCATGATCTGTGTTCTTCCAGACAATTTCTTGGTACTTTTCGATTACCAGGAGAAGCACAGAAGATTGACCGAATAATGGAGTCTTTTTCTACTCATTACTGCCAATGTAACCCAAGCACCTTCAAATCCACAGGTAACCATGGCCTGTGTAACTGATTGTTATAATTATTATCAATAATTACAAATTTCACACCGCTCTCTTGTTCTAGGAAATGTTGCATTTTTTTTAATATACCGTAGCTATTGACACACTGAGACATTATGGTCCCAATTGATCAATGCTTTTCCCAAAAAATTCTGGCATAAAAGCTGTCAAGAGTCCAAAATTTAGGAGCCAAAATTTTGAGACTTTTGCCATTTTCATGCCAGTTTCTCCCAGCTCAGACAAAATTGAAGTAGCTGGTGCAGGACACCTCACCCCTTCTAGTTCATAAGAAGTTGTGGTACTCCCTACGCCAGAAATCTCACTTCAGTCTGTGACCAGAGGGAGATTTCTGGAATGACGCATGGAGGTGCTCTCCACTCATCAGATGCTCCAGATTCAGGAACAAGCATGCACCTCTTCATGAATCATCTGACTCCGTAATGACCCAGGATCAACGGCGTTCTTGATGAAAACGGTCCAAAATATTTTAAGATTTTTACCCCACGAGGGGTTTAAGTGATCAACGCCAAGTATGGGTTATTACCAACCTAAGCAACTTACGATATACATAGTTACCATGATTTGTGTTGGCAACTTGTTTCACCCCAACACAGAACCATCCATTTTTGGGAAGGCTGCCCTTTTGGCCTGGGATGCCACAAATTTTTAACTTGTCTCACCCCAACACTTTTTTGGAAGGTTGCCCTTTTGTCCTGAGATGCTCAGAATTTGCTGGGATTACTCTTGAAAAATCTAAAAATTCCGAAAAATGTACAGCGATTTTCCCAGTTTGTAAGTCATGACTGTGTGAACAGAGCCCTATTGCTGAAAATGTAAAACCCTTTCAAAGGGAATCTAATCTGCTACCCTAACCATGGACAACTTGGAATAGGAACAGGCTTCCACATTACAATGAAAATCCTATCACCCAATGGAGACTTTTTCTTGTACCTGGTTCTTCTTATGTTGTCTCTGAATGTTGCTGCATTTTAGAGTTAAACGTTGATTGCAGTAATGAGGAAGCCTGTCGGGATTTCTTGCCGCCTGTGGTTATGGCAGCGTGAATCTGCTAACAGGTTCCTGTTCACTAGAAATTCCAGGTCAATGTATTTTGGCTGCTTATCTCATATTGCATATTACTTGAATCTCTATCATCAATATCAGAGTCAGTCTCACAGTCGGACTCGCTCTGGTTTTATACCGTTACGTGCGCTTCTAGCTAATTACAGAATCTCAAATACTGATTCATCGAGGAAACTTTAGACTGGAGCTGGAAATGGGATATTTGCTCTACCACCCACTGATATTCCCTTTCATTTAACCACCAGTTTCCATGCTTACAGAGAAGCCCACTGAGTATAAGCCATCAATACTTCATCTAGCGCTGCCGAATGGTTTTCTACTTCAGTTTTACCATATTTTTATACAGTGATGTAATGGAATATTTTATTCAAAAGTTTACAATTTAAGATGTCACTAATCTGTGTGTCGTCCTGGTGGACATTTGGTGGTCTTGATGGTTTTGTTTCTATATATATATTTGCAGACGCGGCGTATATAGACCACTATATGATAGGACTTCTTGAGCTTGTGGTCTGCTGGGTTGATGTTCTCAACATCCTGTTTGAGTGGAAACAGTAATAAAAATGCAAAACCTTTCATGTCTTTTGGTCCCCTAAGAGCTTAGATACCGTAACATGCAAAATGTGTTGTCTGTGATTACAAAATCGCTAATGATATCCATTGTAGCAGCAAAGCTTTAGACACTTTATGCACCAAGTAAAAAATCCAATAACAAAAAAATCCTCCTCCTAATTTCTTCTATCTTTTTTTTAATATTTTCATTCATTCAGACAGCTGCTACATCGTCTCTTTCTCACTGATCATCTTAAACACATCTTTACACAACCCAAGTGTTAAAGAGAAGCCTGATCTGCAGCATTTCATTTCTTTACATCGGGGTGTACACCCAGGTGGAGATCTACCCACAGAGCTGCTGACCGTGAGTAATCCTAAACATCATGCTGAATATAATAAGAAGTTGTCCATTACTCAGAGTGAGATGCCATCTTCAAAATTCCATGCAATACCATCCGATGTCAGATCATGGTTCCTATGGTCCTCCAGGCCAAATCGTTACGAGAGTCCACCCTCCATTTGTACATCTAGGATGCTTTATCAATAATCTTTTTTCTGATAAATAAATCATAGTGTCTCCAGGTTGTCTTCTGCTGTAGCTTTGGCCTCCAGATTCTCCCAAAACTGTTGCTGTCTGGGAAAGAGAGGGATCGTGCATTTTGAGTTGCGCTGCCTGATCCTTTTGTTTTCCGGGAGATAAGAGGTGTCTATCAGTGTTTTACTTCACTTTCCTAATTCAGAACACAGCTTGCATTTGTGATGATGGTTATTAGCTGATGGGCACCCATTAAGACCCACAGCCACCAAAAGGGCTTCTGGTTCTCTCGTGGGTTGTTATGAAGAAAGTGCTTACAGTAAGGCCTCTTTCACACTTCCGTTTTTGACAATCAGTCAAAATCCGCCAGGTTTTGAAAAAAACGGATCTGCAATTTTTTTTTTTACGAATCCGTTTTTTTCCCCATTGAGTTGCATTACTGGCTTCTGGTTCTCTCGTGGGTTGTTATGAAGCAAGTGCTTACAGAAAGGCCTCTTTCACACTTCCGTTTTTGACAATCAGTCAAAATCCGCCAGGTTTTGAAAAAAACGGATCTGCAATTTTTTTTTTGCGAATCCGTTTTTTTCCCCATTGAGTCTCATTACTTGCGGATCTTGACTGTTGGTCATCCGTTGGATCCATTTTTGTGAGGATCCGCCAAATTTTTTTTCATCCGCCGGCATGCCTGGACGGACCATGCAACGTTTTTTTTGTGGTTGGATCCGCATTTTCCAGTGCGCATGCACGGAGAAAGGAAGTCAGGGAGAAAATTAACCCTGAAATCCTCTCTGGCGGAGGAAAAAAATTCTCTCTCTCTCTCTTTCTCTTTCTCTCTTTCTTTCTCTTTCTCTCTTGCTTTCTCTCTCTCTCTTTCTTTCTCTCTCTCTCTTTCTTTCTTTCTCTCTTTCTCTCTTTCTCTCTCTCTCCTTCCCGGCCAGCGGTTCCTTTAAATTTCCTCATTCTACGGATCCGTCAAAAAACGGATCCTGTGGCATCCGTTCACATCAGTTAGGAACGGATCCGCTTGTCCGCCTTTTTGGCGGATTTTAACTGACACAAAAAACTGAAGTGTGAAAGAGGCCTAAGTTATTTTACTAGGCTACTGCAATAAATCCAGGGTCTAAATATGATTTGAATATGGCTTAGTAAGCATCAGACCAGCACCCAACATTTTAGTCAATATCAGTTTTTTTTTACATGATCCCAGAAAGTTTTTAGGAAACTCTACAGAAAATGATCGACTGCACTTTGCCATCAGTTTCATTAAAAGGATCCACTGATACATATGACATAAATATTTTTTCTATAGTGAATAAAGTAACTGAGAAGAGGAAAATGCAAGTTTAAATTGAAAAAACCCATACACATTAGATATAGATTAGGTATCTCTCCCAAGTTTCCCATACAAGGGAATTGATTTCAGCGCTCATCCGAGTGCTGTGCAGTATACACCGACAGTGGAGGAGATGGAGAAAATACATTCTCCACCTCCTCCGCAGCTGTGCTCTGATTCTCTCTGAGCGAGAGCCTCGGAGCACAGACGCAAGACATTCAGCTCCCCCTCGCAGCAGAACAGGAGCCGAGGGTCATTAGCATATCGCATCTGATGGTCTCGCATCACACGTTAGTGTGACCACGGCCTTACAAGCAGAGTGGCTTCAGCCCAAAGTCCTGTATCATGTACCCAGCATCTGCAAATTTTCACATATGGAGTTTTTTTGCAATTATTGTTGCACACATTTTTTGTGTTTCACATCCATACTCGCTTGTTCCTGGCAGGACATGTACGAAAGTCTGAAAAAGGAGCCATTTCAGCTTCCAGAGGATGAAGATGCCTGGGAACTCACGCTTGCCTTCCAAAAGCCACAAAGAGAAGGATGGCTTCTCAAAATGGGTATGTTTTTTTTTCATCCAAAGTCGAGCCTTCTTGGTGCATCCAACTGGAGTAAAGAAACAGGTCTTCTGCGTTTGTAAAGACAGAGTTTGATCCATGAGCAACTATGCAAAATATTTTATGCTTGGATGGTAAACCTCTTGTTTAAATTTAGAGGGTAAAAGTTACATACAAAAATTTACATAGACATGGGTGTAACTATTATAGATGTAGGGGTTGCAGGGCCGGCCCGAACGTATAGGCGAACTAGGCGGCCGCCTAGGGCGCCGACCCAAAGGGGGCACCAGAGAAAAAATAGAAAAAATTATAAAAAATCTTTTCAAAAGGCAAAATGTTTTAGGGATGGAAAGAAAAGTGTACATATTTAAGGGCAAATATGATGCAAGAGAGGTTGGTTGGGTTGGCAACAATTTTGATAGAATCTGAAGTTGCTAAACAAATTAATCTCGGTGACTTAGTGTCATCCTTTTAAAAAAAAAAGGCAAGGAAACAAAAATTTTAATTACCTATGGTCGTTTTTGTTTTGTGTTATTGATTACTTTGTATATATTTGTCCTATACAACTTCTCAGAAGATTAAAGAGTTAGGAGAGAGTTAATTAATCATTGTTGTTGCGGTTTATTTTGCTCATAAATTTATATCCCAAGTTTTCATCTACTGCCAAGAATAGTAGGGGCGCAACAAAATAGTTTCGCCTAGGGCGCCGTAATCTCTCGGGCCGGCACTGAGGGGTTGCAATCGCCTCCAGGCCCTGGAGACTAGGGGGCATTTAAAAGGCCCCTTTGTTGCTTATGAAAAGACTATTGCTATTAATAATTCGTGTTAATTGGGGCCTTGTTGGATATTTTTTGTTGGGGTTGTGGTGTAGTGACCACTGTGTCCGCTAGGGGGCGCTGGGTGGGTGTCCCAGGAGAGAGGATGAGTGGCAGGATGCTGAATGATCATTATGTATCCCAAGGTAGGTGGCCTTGGGATGGAAGCTTGAATATATGTGTTGATCAGCAGAGGTACTGCTGACTAGAGTTGAGCGAAACGGGTCGGTCATATTCAAAAGTCGGCGACTTTCGCTGAAGTCTGGTTTCATGAAACGAAACCCGACCATAGCGTCAAAGTCGCGTTTCAAAAGATGCTTCCAGCGCCCTTTTTCAGCCAATGATGGAGGACGCACACTGTGGGCAACGCGATGACATGGGCATCTGTCACCACCATCTTTGAGAAGGGCATGCAAGTGATTGGCTTGCTTTGTGTGGCGTAACAGGGGCTATAAAAGGGCGTGCATGCCGACCGCCATCTTACTTCTGCCGATATTAGCATTAGGGAGAGGTTGCAGCTGCTGATTCTGAATAAGGGAGAGCGTTAGGCAGGGAAGAAGAACCAAAAAACTTCTGCTGGTAGCGATTTCCACTGTACAACACAACACTTTGTGTGCAGAGGCAGGGGAGGCTATATTTTTGTGCATCAGCTCTCTTGGTTATTAGGCTGCCTTAAAAGGCTCCCTGATAGCTGCATTGCTGTGTGCACACTGCTGTGCAAACTGCTTTTTTAAAAGCAAAAATACTTTTCTTCCTCTTTTCTGCACAGTTACCAAGGGTTCATTTTTCCACCATTTTGTGTGCAGCAGTCCTGCTTATTAGGCTGCCTGCGTCCATACTTGGACTGAGAGCATCATTGTCAGCATCCTCAAATCTATAGTGAGAGCCAAAATCTCACCAATCCTATAGACACCCTTCACCTTGTCATTCACCATCCAATTTCAGCCTGTTACATTGAGGTGTAATCTCTACTGGGCCAGAGACAATAGTTCTGCGTTCTCAAATCTCTAGTGAGATTCAAATTCTCACCAATAGTAGATACACCTTATACCTTGTTTTACAGTACCATATAGCTGGTGGTATTTTAGGTACATTTTCACAAAAATGAGCAAGTATGGTGGAAGACGCCATGGAAGTGGGCGGGGGTTGCCAGCTGGTCCCGATGGTGGTGGAGTTGCATCTGTTAGTAGTGGCAAAAGCACAATAGCACCTAAGGCAGGAGGCGTTGAGCCTGCATCATCGTCTGACTCCACAAGGCCTCAAAGGCTCTCTTTTCTGGGAGTAGGTAAACCACTTTTAAAGCCGGAGTTTCAGGAACAAGTTTTGGCTTACATTGTTGACACAGCCTCCAGTTCTATCGCCTCCTCTTCTGAAGTTTCAAAAAATAAAAGCACTGAGTCGTCATTGGAGGCTCCTGGTCAGGAACAACACCTTTCCTTGTGTCCTTCACCCCTACCAAAAGTGAAGGATGTGGCAGGCCACGCTACCGATTACTTCATGGAGCTCTTTTCACATACCATGCCTGGGTTAGCAAGTCAAATCGTGAATTCCCCAGTCCAAGATGAATCTGACATGGAGTGCACTGATGTACAGCCACTGCTAGATTTTTCTGCTGGTACATTCACTCAGAGCACTACATTGTCCTCGCAGTGTACTGACGCAGAATCAGACCCTGATGAAACTCAGGTGCCCCTTCCTGCATACTATACCACCTTACACGGTGACAGAGGAAGGTGCACATGAAATTGAAGAGGAGGTGATGGATGACCCAGTTGTTGACCCAGATTGGCATCCAATGGAGGAAGAGGGTGCCGCTGCCAATAGCTCAGAAGCGGAGGAGGAGGATCCGCAGCAGGCAACGACATCGCAACAGCTGTTATCTGGCAGGACCATAGCAGTCCAAAAACGTGTTACAAAAAACAAGAGTTGCAGGACAGCTTGGCCAGACGGTCAAATTAGCATGCACAGCGTGCAAGGTCTCAAAATGTCTTCCATAGTAGGAAGAGTGCAGTGTGGCACTTTTTTGAACAAAATCCTAATGATCAGGCAAAGGTTATCTGTAAGAAGTGCGCAAAGACCTTTAGCCGAGGGAAAAATCTGAGAAATTTGAATTCCAGTTGCATGCTTAGACATTTAACCACCATGCACTTGCAAGTGTGGACGGACTACCAAACCTCACGTACCACATGTGCACCTGCTCCGAATGAAGGTAGTCAGCAACGCTACATCGCTTCCCCCACTGTAAGCCCACCGGTTAGCACACCACCACCAGCAAATGTCGAGGTGTCGTCGCAAGGGCAAAGCAGTCATGGAATCACAATGTTATTGCTACAAAAGACTGAATCTAGGCCATCAGCAACACCACCAACACCATCAGCAACACCAACCATCTCTCAGTCCACCATGTCCACCGCTAGTTCCACCATTTGCAGCTATGAAGTCCAGCTCACCCTACCAGAGACTCTGAGTAGGACAAGAAAGTACTCATCCTCTCATCCACGTACACTGGCTTTGAACGCCCACATTGCCAAACTAATCTCGTTAGAGATGATGCCCTACCGGTTGGTTGAAAGCAAAGCTTTCCGCGAGCTCATGGCCTAAGCAGTACCATGCTATGACCTACCCAGTCGGCACTTTTTTTTCGCAAAAAGCCATCCCAGCCCTCCACGTGCATGTGAAAGACCGCATTGTCCATGCACTCAAGCAATCAGTGAGTGGAAAGGTGCACCTCACAACAGATGCATGGTCCAGTAGGCATGGCCAGGGCCGTTACGTGTCCATCACTGCGCACTGGGTTAATGTGGTGGATGCAGGGTCCACAGGGGACAGCGGTGGTGGGACAGTGCTGCCTAGCCCACGGTATAGGAAACAGTTGGCTATAGGCGTTCGACCCTCCTCCTCCAGAAGCGAAAGCTCGTCCACAGAGCGCACGAGCACTCCATCCGCAGCTGCCAGTGTTGCACACGAGGTGTCCCACTATCGAACAGCTAGTGGCAAGCGTCAGCAGGCTGTGTTGAAGATGATGTGTTTGGAGACAACAGACACACCGCGGAGGTACTGGCCGACTACTTGCAGCAACAAACTGAGTCATGGCTGGGCAGTCTACATCTTGAGGCAGGCAAGGTAGTTAGTGATAACGGCCGGAATTTTGTGGCAGCCATAGCCCTTTCAAAACTCAGACACATACCTTGCCTAGCTCACACCTTGAACCTGGTGGTGCAGTGCTTCCTCAATAATTATCTGGAGTTAACACCCCTGCTCCATAAGGTGCGAAGACTGTGCTCACACATCCGCCAGTCGCCCGTACACTCCAGTCGTATGCAGAAGCTGCAGCGATTGCTCCACCTTCCCAAGCACCGCCTAATTATCGACGTTGCAACATGGTGAAACTCCACCCTGCACATGGTTCAGAGGCTGTGCAAACAGAGGCAGGCTGTAATTTATTTGTGGGAGGATACACGGGCAGGCAGTTTGCAGGCAGACATGGAGTTATCTGGTGTGCAGTGGTCGAAGCTGAAAGACCTCTGTAAAGTCCTTCAGTGTTTTGAGGAATGCACACGGCTAGTAAGCGCAGATGACGCCATCATAAGCATGAGCATCCCACTTATGCGTCTGCTCATGCAAACTTTGACGCCCTTTAAGGAGCAGGCGTCTGCAGCCGAGGAGGAAGAGGAGGAGGGAAGCCTTGATGACAGTCAGCCATTTTCTGGTCAGGGAAGTCTCGTGGACAAGGTGGAGGAAGAAGAGGAAGAGGAGGAGGATGATGGGGATGATTACTTAGGGGAGGAGGATGCTTCTCAGGGGGCAAGAAAAAATGTTGGCATGGCAAGGTCAGGTACAGGGTTTGTGCGTGACTGGAGGGATGTGGATTTGCCAGAAAGTGCTCCTCCACCCAGCACTCGCAGTGTATCATTGACACCTGGAACATTTGTCCACATGTCTGATTATGCCTTGCAGATCCTAAAAAGGGACCCCCAAAATGATGAACGATGACGACTACTGGTTGGCCAGCATCCTGGATCCATGCTATAAAGGCAAATTCCAAAACATCATGCAGCAGGAGAGCCTAGAGCTAATATTGGCTAACAAACAAGCAACTCTGGTAAACCGTTTGTTTGAGGCATTCCCAGCACACAGCGGCGGTGATGTTTTTCCAACGAGCCGTAGGTGGCAACATGAAAGAGGTGTTCGTGGTGCACACAGCTGAAGTGGCGTTGGACAGAGGCGTATCTAGGCTTTCTGGCACCCGGGGCAAGAATTTGGTTCGGCGCCCCCCCCCCCAAGTACATATGCGACTTGCACAGTTAGTCATGTACCCACGAGCTGCTCTCCCTAATGCTCTCAATGTTCAGTAAAAAACTGAAAGCAGGAAGAGAAGCTCGTTGTCACAGGACCATAACTATGAAAATCGCATATGAGTGAAGTGTACATGTGATGAGTACTGGAACCTGCAGAGCTGAATCCTGACATTGCAGCTTCTGAATTCTCACAACTAATGCACTGCACACATTTAGGATTCTCTTTTGCCGATATACAGTCATGTCAGCACAAGTATGTGGTTTGTATACTGGCCACATTCCGACTAGACGTGCCCGGCCTTGCTCCGTTCATTTTCACTGAGTGAGGCCACACATGTCTAGTCAGCATGTAACCGTGTGTATGTAAATTACCGGCACGAGAGAATCCTGACAGCGTTCAGTGAGCACTGTGAGAATTCAGACGTCTGCAGTCACATAGAATGTCTGCAGACTCAGCACAAACCTGGACAACCCCTTTAATGTTCCTAACGAATAAAAACATGAGAATTAGTATCACAAATAACATTTACATCCAGGTACCTTATAGATTATGTCGTCTCTGCAGTCGGTCTCCTTTTCTTCTTCTTGTCTAGACCCCATGATGAGTTTTCTCATCCACAGCCGTCTCTGCAGACGTCCATCTTCTCCGGTCTTCTGCAGCAAATCCCCACACGATGCCCTTAAAGATAGAAGTGTCATTATAATGCCCCTAAATACAAATATCTGCAATATACTGTCTCCTCACACTATTCCCCTCCATCCTCATACTGTCTCCTCATATATTTACCCCCTCACTCTCTATACTGTCTGCTCACACATATCCCCGACTCTCCATACTGTGTCCACATGCATTCACCCGTTCGCACCCCTTACTGTCTGCACCCATCCCCCATACTGTTTCCTCATACATACTCTTCATTTTGTGTCCTCAAATCTCCTCACATACATTAAATACCATCCCCACTCCAAATCCCCCCCATCCCCAATCCCCCACACACATTAAGTACCCCCCATCCCCACTCAATAGCCCCTCGTCCCTACTCCCAAATCCCCCCACACATTATGTCCCCCCACACATTATGTACCCCCACTCCAAATCCCCCCATCCCCAATCCCCCACACACATTAAGTACACTCATCCCCACTCAATAACCCCTCGTCCCTACTCCAAAATCCCCACACACATTAACCCCCATCCCCACTCATTAACCCCTCCACACATTAACCTCCATCTCCACTCATTAATCCCCCATCTCCACTCACTAATCCCCCATCTCCACTCATTAACCCCCACACTCATTAACCCCCACACTCATTAACCCCAATCCCCACATTAATCCCCCACATTAATCCCATCTCCACTCATTAACCCCCACACATTAACCCCCATCTCCACACATTAACCCCCCACTCATTAACCCCCATCTCCACACATTAACCCCCATCTCCACACATTAACCCCCACACATTAAGTACACGCCAAGACGCCAAGTACAATTGCTGCCTGGGAGTCGGCACGGCCTCCTTCTCTGCGTCGGCTGTCAGCTTGACAGCTGACACAGAGAACCGCCGACTCCCAGGACTAGTAGCGGCAGAGCGCAGCCGCCGGGGGGAGGGGGAGATATTGGCATACTGCGGACCGCTGCATTAGGCGGCCGGGCGGCCCGACTGCGCCCCCCTGCTGCCTGCGCCCGGGGCAACTGCCCCGGCTGCCCCCCCTGGATACGCCACTGGCGTTGGACACAGGGGTTTCATGACCATGCTGTGGACTGATTTTTGAAGTACCGCTCATACGACTGGTAATACTGCATCGATCGAAAGTGACAGGAGACAGCAGTTGTCAAGTATGGTAACAAACTACTTCTCCTCCCATATCAATGTTCTCCTTCACCGGTCATTCCCCTTTTACTATTGGGCCAGTAAACTTGACACCTGGCCTGAATTGGCACAATATGCCTTACAGGAGCTCGCTTGCCCTGCTGCTAGTGTGTTACAGGGCCGGGGTCACCACCTGGCGCATGCACCCGTGCGAGTGCCGTTGCCCTGGAAAGGTGGGTGGGCACACTGTTTGGCAAGGGCACTGGCACAAGGTCCCTCATAGTAGAATCAAGTGTCTCTGAAGGTGGGGGTGCACACACGCCATCAGACACACCGGCGTACTATGAGGGGCCCTGTGCCAGTGCCATCTCCAACGAGTGGGCCCCCTCTGCTTGTTCAGGATCACAGCACTTGCAAATTTGAAATACTTACCTCTCCCTGCTCCACCACTGTGACATCTTCCGCGTTTCCTGACTGTGACATTCTGGTCAGAGAGCACGATGACATCACGTCTGTACGCCATCTGCCTAAACAATCCAAGTGCAGTGAGATGGAAGATGGGGATGGCGAGGAGTCCAGACTAGTACAGGGATTCCCTACTGAGGAGACTTATTTGATTGTTTTCAATGTTGGGGCAGCTATCTTTGGGGAGCACTATACTCTGGAGAATGATATGAGGCCCACCATACACTGGAGCATTCCAAAGGTGGACATCAGACACTGGAGCAGCATTTACAGGGCCCATTATACACTGGAGCATTAGAAATGGGGCCCATTATATAAGGAGCATTATTTGGGCCCATAAGACAGTGGAGCTTCATCCATGGGGACCAACATATACTGTAGCATTATGTGGAACTCATCATATACTGTATGGAACATTATATGGGACCAATGATTCTGTATAGAGAAATATATAGCCCTCATTACTCTGTATAGCGCACTATGCGGTGGCCATAATACTGTATGGAGTAATATACTGTCCGTTTTTGGAGCTATTGGAGAATTTAAAATTGATATCAGTCATGAGATGGAAGAAGTATTTTTCATTGTACTATACTGCTATTTCTCTGCCGTATCAGAGGATCATGAGTTGTGGTATGTGTTAAAGGAGCCCATTGACACTCTTTGGCCCTGGGCCCACGAAAATCTGGAGCCAGCCCTACCCCCCCCCCCCACAACTTTAGCCAAATAAACCCCAGTTTTCAATGCCTAACTATTATTATAAAGTAAATTAAGGTTGACCAGCTTAAGTAATAAGAATTGATGTTTTTGGCATTAAAATGGGCACTGTAGGTGTGTTTCCTGTCCTCCACTCACTACCCACTTTTCTTCCCCATTGACTTGCATTGGGTTTCGTGTTTCAGTCGGCCTTTGACTTTTCACGATAATAGGGCCGATTTCGCTCGACACGACTTTTGAGAAAGTCGTGTTCCATGAAACCCGACTCGACCCGAGAAAAGGCAAAGTCACTCATCTCTACTGCTGAGCTTTCGTTACACTGTGTCAGGGAGAGCTTTCCAGGTAGCTGCTGAGACCAGCTACCTACAAACCCACCTAGGGGCGGTGTCTAGAACGCCATAGTAAAGTAGATGTGTGTGAAGGACCTTCGATGAGGTCATAGCCATGTGATCCGGTGGGCGTGGCTACGGACCATATAAGGTGACCAGGGTAGGTTACATGAGTGAATGCTTGCACCCGGTTGGACTGTCTGGAAGGTCTTGTCTGGGCTGACGTGGCTGCCTTCCTGTACACGTGGAGACGTGTGTGAGAGTTCCCTGAAGGGAATAAACGTCTGCGCTTAGAAGCAGCTATGAGGTAATCCGGACACAGGGGATATAACTGTGAGGCTAGAGAGCCTGAGTGCTGGACATTGCACAACCAGTGTGACCGCAGGATAAACAGTGTGAAGCTCTGTCATGGACGCTATGCTGTTGTATATGAACTTTCTGTTGCTGCTCACGATTTATGCTGCATAATAAACCACATGGACTCTTAGAGTTATATGAGAAACCCGTGCCGGACCTGGTTATTTGGCTGCCTAGCGAGTGTCCCCTACCGGAATGACAAGCGCTACCTTACAGGTTCCACAAGCTTTGAGCTTCATCTCTCCACAGAGATCAACTAGATTTCACAGCTGAAAGTTTGATACAATTGTAACCGGTCTAGACAGCAGAATAAATCGTTTTCTTGACTACATTTATTAGTTCACCGATTTTCAAAAAAATAAATGTGTACAAATGAATCATACTTGGAGATGAAAGTGAATATAAAACCCGTGCTGCCAAGGACAGAATATACGATAGGGGGACAGATGCAGTATGGTTGCAATTTTATTTGTCAACGCGTTTCGAGGTGATCAATCATACCTCTTCATCAGGACAAATCACAATGATCATCTCCACTTTCATCCCCAAGCTTGCATAGATATATCAAAAACATGTGCAGACATACAGAGGTATGAGTATAGTAAGATAACACATCATGTAATCAAAGAATAATGAATCCGTCAAGAGGGCATTGTAGTATAAAGCATAATCAAAAATTAGAACTATTTTGATTAAAGTGAATATGCATTAGTATATATCAAAACATAAATATATATATAAGGTGAGACATGATCTGTGATGTAATAGATAGTTATCCAAACCAACTTAAAATGCGTTTCGCACATAGCTTTTTCAAGGGGATACATTTATTAGTTGGAAATATAATTTGTTTCACTCTCTGAAGAGTAGGACATTATCTGCTTCACATAGATGTCAGTAAAGGCTTTTTGTAGACCAGCTATTTCTGAAGCTATGGAAAGAGACTTGTGAAGAAACCACAAAAGAAACTATGTCAAGCTGTATGTGAGTTAGTTCCCCTATTGGTACGTAATTCTGCATTCCAGCAATATATATTGTCTCACTTCCCATTTCTTCATAAGAACGTAGAAGTCCCCTTTTTCTAAACTTGTACACTGTTTTTTACATCTCCGAATGTGTGTTGTGTGTCACATCCCTACGCTACTAACTTCTACATGGCCGCATAAAACTCATTCACATAAAATAAATACTCCAGACAATAAGATTGGCAGAAAAGTGGCCGTGATGTTTATTTTTGGGTTACATATTCTGTAATAAATACTCCATTCAATAAATAACATATCAAAACACCATATTTCCAATAACAAATCCAATCCACCCAATTAAGGGCGATTTCCCCACAAAAGGAACATCACGACAAGAAAAAACGGCTAACAAAAGGGGAGGGAGGGTGGGATCTTCTCTTCTTCTGTCAGTGACATAATGCCACAGATAAGATAAACAGTTCTATATACGAGATAGTGTAGAAAAACAACCGCCAAAATCAACTGACCAATGACAGTTGCTTTAAAAAAGAGCGCCAAAAACCAGATAAAACCGGTTCCAGCTTGACACAGGGCCTTGACAGAACATAAGACCAGATTGTTAACCCTATTGTGACCAAAACATCATGTAAAAAGCATAATGGTTTATGCTGCCATGAGTCCCCCCTTTATTGTTATACTGGTTACGGGGGTGGCTAACATTAGCTGTATTCACTATTTTGTGCTCGTTGGTCAAATGCCTCCAAGAAAAATGGAAAGGATCCCATTTTGGGGGAAAAACATAATTAGGAAATTTGCTTCAAAACCGAAACCTGGTAAAATAAAAGAAATGACATAAAGGATGTGAAGACGGAAACAGTCCATTTTGAAGGGGTTATCCAACTTTTAGAAATTTGTAAAAAATGGCTGTTGAAATTGTAACATAAAATCATCACTACATCCTCTACATTCTCACCCACCAGCACTGACCTTTCTTTTTTTATAAGGGACAAATGATATTATTTTTTACTATTGTTTTGTGACATACATACATTTTTATTTACTATTTTTTTTGTTTTGCAATGCAAATATAGAAAGAAGCAATTTTTTTAAATATATTTTTTACTGTTCATGTTTTATATTAAATAACCTAACCTGGTGATGGGGAGTAGGGTCATTTTTTCTTTTCATTATTTTTCTATTTTTTTTGCAAATTTTTTTGTGTATATTTTTTATACAATGTTTTCCCCAAGATATTATCAAAGATCTCTGGGGAAATTTTTTTTTTTTTTTTTTTCTCCACTGTAACTTGAGCATTTATAGGAGCCCCAATAACAGGGGAAAACAGCACATCACGGTAACATCTATCACTGGCGGACATGATCTGGATCTGCTGAGAGACCCATCAGCTCTGATATGCTAGCAGAGACCTGGTGATCATGGTATCGTCAGGTCCTAGAGAGGCATCAGCACTGCTGATACTTCTGTATACTACATGGTGCTCATTGAACGCTATGTAGCCAGCAAAATAGAAAACAGAAACCGTTATAAACCACTTCTGTCTTCTCCCTACTGTTCTCGGCTGTGTCTGCCAGCCAGAGATCTGACCTACTTCTGCTAGATTGCAGGAGTAAGAGCTTTAACCCGGCACTGTAAATTTACAATAGCACAGGGTTAAAGCCCAGGAATAAGTGCCATAAATTTACTTTACTTGGTCCTTTTCAAGTTAAAGATGGTGGTACTACAAGTATTTATCAAAAATTCACAGACGCTCAGGGGGGCATAAATGTCAATTTTTCACCAACAACTAGTTTTAAAACTTCACTTTTATTAGTTGGAATCTAATAAAAGTGAAGATTTAAAACTAATGGATGGTGAAATATTAACATTTATGCCCCCCCTGAGCATTTGCAATTTTTTTTTTTTAATTCTTTAGCAAGTGCTGAATTTTCCTGCAGCTCCTCCACAGGAGAACTGAAATATTACATGAAGCCCCTTAAAGTGAATTGACAAACCTGGTCCTCCAAGGATAGATCCATTTTTGTTCTAGCTAATTGATGGACTTTTTGTACACTTCACTTTAGCTGAAAGGAATCACTATAAAACTAGATCTTTTGGGGTTTGGAAACATTTTTCTGCCGCTTTCCTTGATTTTAGACTTTTCAGTTTGCTTAGCCAAGTGTAGTAGGTTCAGCCATAAGGCAACGTATGTGATAAGGACAATCAACGAGGAAGTCTGTTTTACACAAGGAGAAGTAACGTCCGCACATGATCTCACACATACTGGAAATGGAGGATGTGAAATGTTGTTGCTTCATCTATGGGAAAGTAGCAATAATCTTTCAAATGTGCTCTCCACAGTTAAGTAACAAAGTATATTCATTGCATAAAAAAAAGTTTTCCGTATGCTAAAAAAAGAAAACCCCTAGCTAAGACGTGTCCGGTGACCACAGATGGACAACATGGGAAAATTCACTAACAAGGGTTATGCCAAATTTTTCTTGACTAATTTGGATGTAAATTCATTACCAGCAAATATTAATAAAACTGCCTGAATGGAGGTTTTCTCTACTTGTAGATCAAGACACATTTTTCAGTACATGTTTCAAATCATGTCATACAAAAAGAAAATCCTAGAGGAGCCAGTCACATTGCATAGCAAACTTTCGCATGGCAGCCTCTTCCCACACGTGACATCCCATTCTGATGTTGACTAGTGCAATGCAGATCGATTTGGAAAATATTATATACCATATTTTTTGAACTATAGGATGATGCACCTTAGGCCGGGATCACACATGCGAGAAACTCGCACGAGTCTCGCATCTTAATACCCGGCTGCACATTCCGCTCCCGAGTGCCGGTGGCAGTGCCGGGTATTGACGTGCGAGACTCGTCCGAGTTTCTTGCATATGTGATCCCAGCCTTACTGTAAGACACAACAGGTTTAGATATAAAAACATTAGGTAAAATGTGTTTCCTACTAGTTGAAATTTTTTTGTTGGAGTAACTAAGTGTAGAAGTCAATAGAAATAATTTTCATATTCTAAGTTAGAGTAGGGAGGTATTACTATAATTAAGACATCTCCTTTTAGTTTTTCTATCCCGCATGTACATATACACACAACACTTCTGTGCACTCAGCAGATGCACACACAGCTCTGCTCCCTGAATAGTACCTGAATAGACAGCACTGCTGCGCACATAGCTTTGATGCATACACACACACACACAGCTCTGCCACAAACACACATTACTGCATACACACACATACAATTGCACAGCACTACTGCAAACACACAGCTCTGTTGTATACATACCCACAAGCACACAGCTCTGCTGCATACATGCGCACACAGCTATGCTGCTGCTGTATACATGTTGGGGGAGCCAGGGCCATAGTCGTGGCTGATAATGGTTGCTCAATGACGCCCTGGTCTCCCGCCACATGCACACAATGTCCCCTTTGTAGCGTACATTTCTTTCCACCTTCAGATTCATCAGGGTCCTCTGAGTCAGAGGCCAGTTCAAAGTTAAAATAAACGATTTTACTTGGTTCCATTGTCAGTACGTTCAGTTCAATCACAGAGGCAACATAGGGTTCATCTCAGAGTACATCCTTTTCCCTCACTTCTTCCGGAATGTCCCAGGGTCGTACCGACTCATCTGGTACTGCAATGTTCCTTTTGGTCAACGTCACTAACTTCAGGAGTTCCCCTGTCCGTTTCGCCCCAGACATAATGGCATCTGCCCATGTAGTTAACTGTCACATATTGGAGCTGCCCTGCATTTCTGTACTGCTGTGACCTTCAGCCCGCAGGCCCTGAATGACTGGGCTACTGGCTTAAACATTAATTGCCAACTACCCTGTCTGGGTTCTAAGGCCCTACAGATTAAAATGGAGGAAACTCACTGACTTACCCACAGTTGGCCCCTCCTATGTTAACTATTCCCTACCCTAATCTACTTGTGGTTATGTGTCCCCATCTAGTAAGCTAACTTAAGTACTGCACTTTCCCTACAACATACATATTTACAAATTGCACTACACAGTAGCAGCATTACAAAACATACATGACATAACACAAACACGGGCAAGGGGAGTGGGGCACCACTTACCCTTGGCAAACCCCTTACACCCACACACCACTGCTACAAACAAAGTGCTGCTTCATGCATGCACAGAAGTGTTCAGCACTGCCAAAAAGGTACACCGCTCCGCTACATACATACACATGATCACTCATACAACTCATACTTACACTCACACAGTACTGCAGCTGCATACAAACACACAGCTCTGCTGCATACAGACACACAGATCTGCTGCATACAGACACACAGCTCTGCTGCATACACACAGCTCTGCTGTATACAAACACACAGCTCTGCTGTATACAAACACACAGCTCTGCTGTATACAAACACACAGATCTGCTGTATACAAACACACAGATCTGCTGTATACAGACACACAGATCTGTTGCATACAAACACACAGATTAGCTTCTTACAGACACACAGCTCTGCTGCATATAAACACACAGATCTGCTGCATACATACACACAGATTAGTTTCATACAGACACTCTGCTGTATACAAACACAGATATTCTGCATACAAGCACTCAGATCTGCTGCATACAAACACACAGCTCGGCTGTATACATACACACATCTCAGATTAACAAATATAATTACTCATGCAGCACTGATGCATAACTAAACACACACAGCTTTACTGTATAGACATGTGTGCATAGCTCTGCAACATATATAAACACACAATTGTGATGCTGCATATATAAATACTCACATTTCTGCTGAACACATACATGTATGCACACCACACTGCTACATACATATACACACAGCTCTGCTGCTACATTTATACATAATACATACATAATACATACACAGCTCTGATGAGCGCAAACATATAACACTGCTGCACACAGACCTCTATTGCATACAGAAACACACACACACACACACACACAATACTGCTACATGCACACACCACTAGCCACATCTTATATTAATGTTACTCATGAATAGTCTTGAGCGATACCGTCCGATACTTAAAAGTATCGTATCGGATGTTATCGGCCGATCTAAAAAAAATATCGGGTATCGCCGATTCCGATACCGGAAGTCCCATTCAAGTCTATGGGACTTCCGGTATCGGAATAAGAAAAACCCTATTTTTGCCTTGTACAGCCTCTCTGGGGTCTGTACGGGCCTTTCGGGGGGCTGTGCCGGCCTGCCGGGGGGTCTGTGCAGGCTCCGGTGGTCTGTGCCGGCCTGCCGGTGGTCTGTGCAGGCTCCGGGGGTCTGTACCGGCCTGCCGGTGGTCTGTGCAGGCTCCGGGGGTCTGTGCCGGCCTGCCGGGTGGGCTGTGCCGGCCTGCCGGTGGTCTGTGCAGGCTCCGGGGGTCTGTGCCGGCCTGCCGGTGGTCTGTGCAGGCTCCGGGGGAGCTGTGCCGGCCTGCCGGTGGTCTGTGCAGGCTCCGGTGGTCTGTGCTGGCCTGCCGGGGGGCTGTGCCGGCCTGCCGGTGGTCTGTGCAGGCTCCGGAGGTCTGTGCCGGCCTGCCGGGGAGCTGTGCAGGCTCTGGGTGGCTGTGCAGGCATCGTCCGATGGGACTACAAGTCCCATCGGGCGATGCCTGCTACCATGACAGTGATTGACACATTAGCCAATGATGGGACAGTAGTAGTCCCATCATCCGGCTAATGTGTTGAATGTAAAAAAAAAAAAAAAAAAAAAATTTACATGCTACATACATACAACATGCATACTACATATATACTACATGTAACATACATACTACATATATACTACATGCAACATGCATACTACATACATGCTACATACTACATGCATGCTACATACATGCTACATACTACATACATACTACATACATAATACATATATACTACATGCATGCAACATACATACAACAGATATACTACATGCATGCAACATGCATACTACATATATACTACATGTAACATACTTACTACATATATACTACATGCTACATACATGCAACATACATACTACATACATAATACATATATACCACATGCATGCAACATGCATACTACATATATACTGCATATATACTACATGCATGCAACATACATATATACTACATACAATACATACATATAGACATACAGTACATTTAACATAGAGTACATACTCACTGTCACTTGTCACTTTGATCCCCGAAGCCATTGTCCCCTTGAGGAATAAATATCAAAATAAAAAAACACCAATATACTTACCCCGATCCGCAGAAGTCCACGAGGGTCCCACGTCCATCTTGCGTGGAGAACAGCAGCATCAGCTGATGCTACCGTTCTCTACCAGCTCCAGGAATACAATGGCGGAAGGTAGGTATCCTTCCGCACTGTATTCCTCCACCACTTTAAAAAAAAAAAAAAGTCCCTAGTCTCACTTTATGCCATTGCTGCATGGGAATTTCCCACGCAGCAGTGGCATAAAGTGAGACTAGGGACTTTTTTTTTTTTTAAAGTTGTGGAGGAATACAGTGCGGAAGGATACCTACCTTCCGTCATTGTATTCCTGGAGCTGGTAGAGAACGGTAGCATCAGCTGCTGATGCTGCTGTTCTCCACGCAAGATGGACGTGGGACCCTCGTGGACTTCTGCGGATCGGGGTAAGTATATTGGTGTTTTTTTATTTTGATATTTATTCCTCAAGGGGACAATGGCTTCGGGGATCAAAGTGACAAGTGACAGTGAGTATGTACTCTATGTTAAATGTACTGTATGTCTATATGTATGTATTGTATGTAGTATATATGTATGTTGCATGCATGTAGTATATATGCAGTATATATGTAGTATGCATGTTGCATGCATGTGGTATATATGTAGTATGTATGTAGCATGTATGTAGTATGTAGCATGTATGTAGTATGTATGTTGCATGTATGTAGCATGTAGTGTGTATGTATGCGGAATGTATGTAGTATGTATGTTGCATGTATGTAGCATGTAGTGTGTTTGTTGCATGTATGTAGCATGTAGTATATATGTAGTATGTATGTTACATGTAGTATATATAGTATATATGTAGTATGCATGTTGCATGCATGTAGTATATATGTTGTATGTATGTTGCATGCATGTAGTATATATGTATTATGTATGTAGTATGTATGTAGCATGTATGTAGTATGTATGTTGCATGTATGTAGCATGTAGTATATATGTAGTATGTATGTTACATGTAGTATATATAGTATATATGTAGTATGCATGTAGTATATATGTTGTATGTATGTTGCATGCATGTAGTATATATGTATTATGTATGTAGTATGTATGTAGCATGTATGTAGTATGTATGTTGCATGTATGTAGCATGTAGTAAATATGTAGTATGTATGTTACATGTAGTATATATAGTATATATGTAGTATGCATGTAGTATATATGTTGTATGTATGTTGCATGCATGTAGTATGTATGTAGCATGTATGTAGCATGTAGTATATATGTAGTATGTATGTTACATGTAGTATATATAGTATATATGTAGTATGCATGTTGCATGCATGTAGTATATATGTTGTATGTATGTTGCATGCATGTAGTATATATGTATTATGTATGTAGTATGTATGTAGCATGTATGTAGTATGTAGCATGTATGTAGCATGCATGTAGTATGTAGCATGTATGTAGTATGCATGTTGCATGTAGTATGTATGTTACATGTAGTATATATGTAGTATGCATGTTGTATGTATGTAGCATGTAATTTTTTTTTTTTTTTACATTCAACACATTAGCCGGATGATGGGACTACTACTGTCCCATCATTGGCTAATGTGTCAATCACTGTCATGGTAGCAGGCATCGCCCGATGGGACTTGTAGTCCCATCAGACGATGCCTGCACAGACCCCCGGAGCCTGAACAGACCACCGGCAGGCCGGCACAGCCCCCCGGAGCCTGCACAGACCACCGGCAGGCCGGCACAGCCCCCCGGAGCCTGCACAGACCACCGGCAGGCCGGCACAGACCACCGGAGCCTTCACAGACCACCGGCAGGCCGGCACAGCCCCCTGGAGCCTGCACAGACCACCGGCAGGCCGGCACAGCCCCCCGGAGCCTGCACAGACCACCGGCAGGCCGGCACAGACCACCGGAGCCTTCACAGACCACCGGCAGGCCGGCACAGCCCCCCCTGCAGGCTGGCACAGACCCCCGGAGCCTGCACAGACCACCGGCAGGCCGGCACAGACCACCGGCAGGCCGGCACAGACCCCCGGACAGTCGGCACAGCCCCCCCGAAGGCCCGAACTGACGGCGCATCATGATGCGCACAGACAGCGCATCATGATGTCATTTCGGCAGCCAATCAGAGCCACAAAAGTGGCTCATTGCATTTTGGACTTCCGATTCCGGTATCCGATACAAAAAAAGTATCGGTACTCGGTATCGGAATTCCGATACGGCAAATATCGGCCGATACCCGATACTTGCGGTATCGGAAAGCTCAACACTACTCATGAATAAATCAGTAACAGGTGTAAATTTGTCTTCTTATTGCATCTCCCACACTTTCAGGGATGTGACCCATCAAGTATGACATGGACGGATCTGCAGTTAATTAGGTCCTTTCATCTCCTGCTGCACAGCTCCTTGGTTTGCTCTTTCAAGACCTGAAGTATGGGAAGATCTCTGCAGGTCCCAATTA
The DNA here is from genome assembly GCF_039654945.1 of Dendrobates tinctorius. Taxonomy (NCBI): domain Eukaryota; kingdom Metazoa; phylum Chordata; class Amphibia; order Anura; family Dendrobatidae; genus Dendrobates; species Dendrobates tinctorius. Next base: position 29,980,538 of record NW_027361706.1, on the reverse strand, counting down.
GCTTCCTTTCCATCCCTTACTGATAGATCAGCAGGGAGAGAGTTAACTTTTTCATCATTCAAAAAGAATAAAAAACTGAAATTTTAAATGTCAACCATATTCAGGATTGAGAGTCCTCAGTAGTTGATACCTTTTAATGGCTAACTGAAAAGATGGTAATACATTGCAAGCTTTCGAGACTACTCAGGTCTCTTCATCAGGCTAGACTAATACAAAATCTGAAGTCACATATTTATGCACAATACAGCCTAGAGCATAAATATGTGACTTCAGATTTTGTATTAGTCTAGCCTGATGAAGAGACCTGAGTAGTCTCGAAAGCTTGCAATGTATTACCATCTTTTCAGTTAGCCATTAAAAGGTATCAACTACTGAGGACTCTCAATCCTGAATATTTTTCTATCCACTGGCTAACACGGTACAAAGATATACATCTTTCCTGTATCTAAATGTCAACCAAAAATCCCAAAACTGCTAGACAGTCCATATATTATGTGTGGAGATGCGGAAGAAGGGGATTTTGCATCTGCACTTTTGGCGCCAACCTGCTTAGTAACATGTAAAGAGGGGGAAATAGTCAGCTTACAGTGTTCCAGGCACCTGTTAAGGAATGAAGTCCACACTCGGAGCCGCCCTGGTCCTGGGCAATTCTTGAAGAAGAAATAGAAAAAGAAAAATCTGCAGCGCAAAAGAAACGGTAAAACGTTACATTTATTCTGCACTTGTTAAAAGGAAGACTTCTTGGGTACACCAATAGATATCCCAGGTGGTGCAAGACCGACGCGTTTTGACTAGATAGTCTTAGTCATGGTCATGTTGGGTACACCAATAGATATCCTAGAGAGGTGCAACACCGACGCGTTTCAACTAGATAGTCTTAGTCATGGACCATGACTAAGACTATCTAGTTGAAACACGCCGGTCTTGCAACCCCTGGGATATCTATTGGTGTACCCAACATGCCCATAGCTAAAAGTCAAAACGCAGTGGTCTTGCCACCCCCTGGGATATCTATTGGTGTACCCAACGTGTCCATAACTAAGAAAGTCGAAACGCGTTGGTCTTGCCCCCCCTGGGATATCTATTGGTGTACCCAACATCTCTTCCATTTAACAAGTACAGAATAAACGTGAAGTATTACCTTTTCTTCTCCACTGGAGATTTTTTTTTCTATTTCAACCTGCTTAGTAACTGCCCTTTAAAAATTGAGCTATATAATGTTTTTGAATATGCAATATGAGACACCATAAGGGTACATCTCAATCCATTTGCATTTAAAAAGGCAATTTTTATGAGCGGCCAGTAGCATCTGAGAAGTAAATGTCCAATTTTCTCTTTATCATGGTTATGATCAGTTTGATAGCAGCTCATATTGCTTGTTACAGGAGGCCGCGTGAAGACCTGGAAGAAAAGATGGTTCATTCTCAAGGACAACTGTCTATATTACTTTGAATATACAACGGTAAGTAAGAATGACACACGAATGAAAGACCGACAAAAGGCGTATGTCGAAATGGAAACATTAGCATCCTCCTATGTTTATGTCTTTCCAGGATAAAGACCCACTTGGAATAATTCCTCTGGAAAACCTATCTGTGGAATTAGCAGAAGACCCTAAGAAGCCAGTAAGTATAATCCATAAAGCCAGCAGAGACAATCTTTATTGTAATTCTCAGCAGCTTTCATGGAAAAGTGGAGGTGCCATTCCAAAGATCAAAATGGCCTTGCCATTTTGTTGCCCAAATTTGCTACCCAGGACAGATGTAATTAATGTTTCTTTCTTCTTCACCTTTACTACCCATGGATCAAATTTTTCATCCACTTGTTTGGTTAATATGTAGTCCCAATGAAGGAGTCCTCAACAGGTGTTTTTTACCCCTAATTATCCAATTTTTGGCCTTCCTTCGAAGTGGCTACATGATATGCCTTTATGGTATATCCAGCTATTTCCCCCAAACTCCTCATGGGCATGCCCACAAAAGGCTTGATTCATCAAGACCGGCGTTGTTCTCGAATGTGGAGCATCTGTTGAATGATATCTGCCTCTGTGTGCTGCGCCAGATACTCAAGTACTGGAGTGAGATTTCTGGCATAGGGAACATCACAGCTCACCATGAATTAGAAGAGCTGTGGCATCACACCATGCCCCCCACCCCTCCTCAGATACACCCATTTTAACAGAGCCGGGAGAAACTGGAGTAAAAAATGCCGAAAGCTGAAAAATGAAGGCTCAACTCCAAGTAGTACTGAAATCTTGAGACTTTTCAAACTTTTTACTCTAGAATTCTGACGTGAAAGCTTTGATGAATTGAACTCATAGACTTTTCTTGTGGTGGCTTATCTCACATGGATTGGATGTTGTCATTCTACATACTTCATGCTTCTTTCCCCGAGAATTTTTCTGCCTGGCGAAAGCTGGGAAGCCCCCATATATCTAAGTCGCCCACTACTACTGTAATCCAATCGGTACAGGTCCCGGTGCTCAGATACCCCCGATCAGTAAGTTATCACTTATCATATGGATAGCTAATAACTTGTGTAACTGGACAATCCCTTTAAATCTGTATAAGCTCACTCTTCGTCTCATATGTGAAAGGTTCTGCAGAGAGTCTTCTATGGTGGTGGCTATAATAGCTTTGTTGCCTTCATCATATTTATGGCTAAGAAAGGGTGGTTCATCGGACAACAGAGAAAAAAGTTCAATGATCCTGTATTTTTAGTAATATGCATCATGTTTAGTTATTCTCCTGGCTTTGTAATCCTGAAAAAAAAACAAAAAACTTTAATGATCCATGTGAGACATTTTACAAAATTTCATACAATCTTCTAACTTCTGTAAATCAGGTTCGAAACGTTAGAATATTGAGCAGTGTAGGATGCCCCAAGTGGCCAGCTCAAGAATTACAAAGAAATGTAAAGTGTGATGTAAAGTTACTATATTATTAGTTATTGCATTAATATTTGAGATATTTACGTCTTTTTCTGAACTTAGCACTGCTTCGACCTGCACGCAGGAGGGCAAACTGTTAAGGCATGCAAGACCCAAGCAGATGGGAAAAAAGTGCAAGGAAATCACCAATCTTATCGATTGTCTGCGACAAGTCATGAAGAAAGGGAAAGTTGGGTACAAAGTTTGAGGTCAGTCATTACAGAATATGCAAAAAGAAATTAATTTGCTACATAAGTCATGCATTCTTAAGAGTCAGGGCTTTATGTACTAAGGTGGAATTGTACTATGTCATCTAGATTTTCTTTAGACATCCTTGATTAAGGGCACCCGTCACATTGCCGGCTGGTTACTTATGCCACGTTAGACCAAACTATCTAGTTTATTGCATATACATTATGTAATAGTTGTGCTCTCATGGGCCATCTCACATACCAAGTTATTCCCATCAGTGTCAATTCATTTCAACTCTTCCTCGTTCTTGACCCATAGCCTTTTTCAAAAATGGACCAAAAATAGTCACTCGAAATGTAAAATTATGCATAAATGCACTCTCTCAAAGCATATCTAAGATTATGTAGATTTTTAAAGTGGAGATTGATTGAAAATGGGTCGTTCAGGACTAAGATATTGATGACCTATTCTAAGGGCTCATGCACAAGACCGTATTTTCGGTCACAGACTAAAACTTTGAATCATAATTGGACCAATGTAATTGTATGGAGCCACGCACATGTCCAATTCTTTCCTTGAACTGAGTCGGTCAGAATAAAAAATCGCAGTATGCCAGAGCTGGATTCGATTATCAGATCGCGCTCGATGACATCTGAGTGCAGTCCGATTTTCACGGACTGGCAGAATGGAGAATATGAAAATGTAGAAATGTTTTTTTTCCATCTTCTCCTCATCCTAGAAAATCAATAAGGCCGGGATCACACTACCGTGTGTGATGTGAGAAACTCGCTCGAGTCTCTCGCATCAACAGCCGTCACTGTCACCGGCACTGTATTTCTATGCAGCCGCCGCTCCGGTCATGAGTGCCGGGTGTTGATGCGAGAGACTCGTGCGATTTTCTCGCATCGCACACGGTAGTGTGAACCCGGCCTCACGCTTTGATCACATTCCGATAAAGCTCTGATCAGAGTCTGATTAACATAAACCCACCCAATTCTCTCTGATGACGAAATACAGTGGTGTTACCCTAGTATTAGTTTAAGTCAACAATATCAGATTGGTGGGGGTCCAACATTCCTAATAATCAGCTGACATTAGGTTCATAATGCATAAAACTGGAACAACACAGCTCTGAGCACTATGAAATGGTAGCTCAGCTCCTATTAAAGTTAATGGAAACTAAACTACATTGTGACCCCCTATGGGGACAGTGATGATGATGTCTGTAAATTAATTACACTATATAAGCAAGTGAAATGAATAAATAAGGATAGGTTATCTCCTTTAATGATGTGCCAGATATTCAGGAACAGATGTCTCTTGGTAGTGCGGAAGGAGCTTGAGCCCTTACATTCTTGTTATTAAAGGCCTTCTGCACTTACAAGCTTCATCAATGTGATCTTCTGATTTATATTTATCGTGAATTTTCACTATTTATAAATGGGATCAATCTTATCCTCTTTTAGATCCAGTATTTCTTGGGATCCTTTCTATGACACAGTTACCATCAAGAAAAAGATCTCAACAATCAAAAATGGTCACTGATGAAGATGAAAGCAAAAGTTGTACATAAACAAACATTATGTCATCCCAACAGACATTTCCCTCAAAGTACTGGATATATATTTGGACCTACTTATCAACAATTTGAGGTCAATATTCGAGATTTGATGGACCATGGCATATGTAAACGTCGACATTTTGCAGGGAAAACATCAGCCTTCAGAGCTGAAAATGACATTATTGTAAATTTTCTCTTGAAACCTCAAACTCAAGGAAGACTACATGGAAGGAGACAATCCAGCATGCCTCTCTAATTCCAGAATCCCTTACGGCTTCCATAAACCATGCTGTATGTTGTCAAGTTCACTCACAAGTGTATATTTAAGCCATAATTAACATGGACATAGAGATATGGACTTAAACAAGATAAAAGAGGCATTAACAAGGCTGGGCCATTAGTGGTGGAGGCAAGACATGACCGAAATGTAATCAAAATTGACTTCACTATGAATTTCTCAACATTTTTGATTCTCCCGAAACCAGAAATATTTGGGATACAATTCATTTGGATCCAGTCTCCATTTTTCGGGATTCTGGTAGGCTCAGAAAGAGTTAAAATAATTAAAAAACCCTTTAAACTCCATTTTCCTCAGCTGTTCAACTTCCATGGCCGCACCTCTGTCTACCTCTATGGTCCTTCACAAAGTCATCTGATCTTCTGGCCTTCTGTTCTTCTTCCTTTATTTTGCATGATGCCAAACTGAGGCTTGTGCTTGACCTCATTGTGGTCATGTGGGCCAGCAATGTACATCATGGCTTGTGTTACCCATTTACATGACCAAATGAGGACAATCTGATGCTTGTGATTAACCTGGGGAGGTGACTCATATCATGTTTTGCATCACCCATCCAAGCGACCAAGTGAGGTTGGTCTGCTGCCTGTGACTGACCTTTTGCGATCACTTGGGGAGGTGACACATATCATGACTAGAGTTGAGCAAATTTTTCAAAATTCGGTTCCGATTACGATCGGTGGCGAATATTGTTTTTGCAGTATTCGCCAAACACAGCTTAACGTCATTGGAGTCAATGGGAGTAGAAGTGAACGAATATGTTCTGAACCAATCATCAAACATAAATTCAGCACGAATAGGGTAGCAATATAGCACGAATATGGCAAATTCATATTCGGCAACCCAACATATTCGTTAAAGAATGATTAGAGAATCATGACGTGCATCACCCATCCAAGTGACCAAGTCAGGACAATTTGATGCCTGTGATTGACCCTTTGTGCTCACATGGGTTATATGTTCTCCCACCATGTGACTGATTGAGGCCTCAAATTGACCCTCTGCACTGGAATGGAAGAAGAACAGAAGGCCTCAACCTGAGCTGGTGACAAAGGGAAGGTAAAAACAGGTAGGAAAAGTGTATTTATTTTTTTTTTTTAAGCTCCTTTCTGATGGCAATTGGGAAAGTTTTGTCTCGGACCAAATTTATTCAGGCCGAGTCTGCTGGCCAAATTCAAGGAAATCTTCCAAAGTTGAATTTTGGAACATTCACTCTTCTCTAGTTAAGGCCCCTCGGAGGGGTCTCAATATCATTTTACGCCTCATTCCAATTCTTTGGAAAATCTATAAATGTGTAATAAATTACAATAGAGTTGTTAGCTTTAACAGGTGGATATGGGAGCAGCTTATAAAGGGGTCATCCTTGAAATGTTCAGACAAGTAAAAACAGATTGCACTTGTCCGAGTACACAGGAAATGATGCTCGCGTACAGGAAATGTATGGGGGAATGTGCTCTACCTGTCCAGTGTGTAATACTTGACTGTACATGTACTAACATTACACAATAAAGCGCCCTGGGGATTGTATTTGTAATTTTGACTGTTTTCTTGTCATTTTGATCTAATATGTTAAATATTTGATGGCACTGAATGGGTAAAACATAAAAATAAAAAACTTTTTTTTTGGGAATTCCTTGATCAGCTATACCCTATGTGGCCAGAAGAGGTCGTCCAACACCATAATACTACGCGGAAACATAATTACCGTGACTATCCTGCTCTGCAATTATATCAGCATTGCTCATAAAGTCTCCTGGCATATTTCATAGCTTAAAAAATAAAGACAATTTAGTGGGATTACATGTCGGTGTCACTTCGATTTGCAAGGAACTAGAAACATTAGATTGCTGATGATATATAGGTTACCGATTAAAACGTGAATATTATGCTGAGTATTACACTTTCATCATATTCTCTGGGTGAAAAATGATAGACCACCCCGAGAGCTGATGCACGGCTGCATGTGCTCCTCTCGGAGCATTGCAACTGGAGATGAGTGTTGTCCCCTCCGGCAATGATCCACTTTGAAAATATGATACATGTCTCTAACACGGAGTGTGCATACGTTCAATACCGGCTACAGATCTGTCCTCATTAAAACTGATGTATGCAAATGAGGCACCAAATATTTCTTCTTTGAAGTCCCAGCTAACAAGCAAGATAAAAGGGATGCCGTTTAACCCTTTCCCTACGAGGAGCTATTACTCGTATATGATTCCTGATGGCTGCATTTCCATCCCAGAAGCCCCAAGCTTCCATACAGAATCTGGGAAAAGGGCGAGGGGGAATAGTGAAGGACCTTTCATCTAAATCCCTGATCGCTCCCTATCACGTCAGTTTTTACCACCAGAGGAACATTACTGTCAGAAGATAATTTGCAGAGGGGGATTTTTAAATATGGCTGCCCGCTGGGAATTTTCAAAGCAAATGCCTTATAATTAAGTCTAGGCTATTGGATGATATATTTAACCCACTTGTTCCAGAGTTGAGTGCAATGGAGTGGGGGGGGCATTTAACATCGGTGGGTGCACATATTGTGTCTTTTATGTAAATGCATTTTCTTACAAAAGTATTTAATGGATGTCGTTGAGATGACGGAGCTGCGGTGCACGGTGTGATGTGTGTGTGGTCTATGGATCACTGGACTTGCAGCATCGAAGCATCAGGTTTAATTGGTGCCGAGGAGAGGAGATTTCCATGGTAACAACACATCCCATCTCTGCAGTGCGCTACTATGGGGTAGGACACACCCCAAGAGAGGGATGGGGAGAAGGAGAGAGAGAGAGTGTAGAAAAGGAGGAGAACATTGGAGGAGTGGTGCGATCTCGAAAGTCCAAGACTGGCTGAAGGAAGGAAATGACTTAGATGAGCAATGCATTTCATAGATGTCGAAATGAGCAAAGTGGCGGCAGAGGTGGGGGGATGATAATGAGAAACGTTTAATATGTGATAGTGGAATCATCAGCAGAGGATAAAAAAAGGGAGGGATAGCAAGAAAGGTTGATGGAGCAAAGGAGAACTTCACTCCCCCTGCCAGACCTTATTGGCTATGAGCGAGATGCGATAGTCCAGGTTGTCTAAGAGGAGCTCCCAGGTTGTGTGCAGCTTGGATGACTCATTTCAATAGTTGCTTTCTCTTGAGAATCTCTTATAAAAGAGGAAAATGTAGAAGAAGAGTTCTAGAACACATATTACACCACCATTGATCTCTTTCGAGTGTATCATTAACTCCTTTCCCTCCACATATCGCAAATGGTTGTGCATGTGCAGATGACAAAGACCGTGTAGATAAATCTATCAATGGAGGCTGTAAGTGTTGCCGTCTGTCACTGATCTGGATACATGAAGATGGATTCAGCCTTGCTGTCTGCAAGAGGGGAGACGGGGGAAACCTGCCACCATGATAGATAAGGGGGAGGTAAGAGGTGAGAGAGGAGATTGTAAATCACATGCTGAATAAGCCGATTCCTGCTGTCTCTCTTCACTGACCAAGTTGGGAGAAAAGTCCAAGGAGAAGGAAGAATGGATCCAAGAAAATTAGAAACAACCTCTAGAGGCAGAGATTAATATGGAACTTGAAGGTAGAGCATCCGTTTTGTAGCCTAGGCAAGGAATATATCAGAGAAATGTTTTTGAGTTTTTTTATACCATATATAATAAATTCAACTCCATGAGAGGTCCACGTGTTGATTTGATGCACTTTTTAAAATCCTCTGGCCACTTTTAACACTTTTAGAGATGCCACCAAACTTCTGCCTTGGGTCAGTTTTGACAGTTCTGCAGCACCCTATCTATACTGTGTATGAAGCATCAGATATGACATCCAGTTCTGACGCATCACATCCAGTCTACAAAGAGCAACAACTCTTAAACATTAGATGCCTCAAAAATTAGTTGTAAGCCACAAATTAAAGAGGCACTCCCATCAAAATTGTTATCCTCTTAATATATTGCAGTCATCATATTATACATCACTGTGCACTTACAGTTGCTCATTTTGCCTTTCAACCCAGTTAATTCTTCTCTACTCCATTAGGTCTATGACATCACATGATTAAAAACTGACTAGCTGAATCCTACTAAGCTCTATGTAGAAACAGGAGGTCTTTTTACCATGCGTAAGTCATCACTGCAAAAGTCCCTTGCAGGGGGAAAGAGGAATCAGCTGGGTCAGGATTTGAAGAGGAGGATGACTCATGCAGGGAAAGAGACTTCCTGTTTCTACATAAAGCAAAGAAAAGAGAAGAATTATCTGGGTAGAAATGCAAAATGAGCAATTGTAAGTACTCAGTGATATATAATATGATGACTGCAATATATTTAGAGGATACAATTTTTGATGGGATTCTTTAAATTACAAATTCATAAACTTTCACTCCAAACAGCTCCATTAGAAACTTTCACTCTTTCCTTCGTAAATTGTGGAACTATGTCTGGCCAGACCAACAGGAAATTATTAAATCAAATCCATCATTGCAAGCAGCAATATCTCAAAATGGGATTTCCCTCCTCAATAACCTTGTTGTCGGTCTGCAAGTATAATGTGAGCTAGGGACAAAGCAAGCTCTAAAGCTGCTCATACACTTACAATAGACATCGGCCATACACTTGTTTGATCATCAGCTGTTCCTCTCAACTTTCTCATACACATGTACACTTTGATTGACCGAGCATGCATGTGCTTTCATTGTGGAAGGGAATAAAGTAAGGCGTTACACTTCTGAACAAATCACTGTACACAAGTATATTATAGCCACAATGACCATGAATAAAGTCAAATTACTGCATCAAAATGAGCATTCAAAATAAATTTGAAATAGTAATCACTAGCCAAAGTGGTCAATAAATTATTATTCAGATATGGTTAACAACAAGCACACAACAATATGTTAAATACAAGGGTAGTGAGGAATGAAATTGTCATGCAGAGGGTGTCCAGGTTAGTAAGCTAGGTTTATTCAGTGAATACATATCTTACTATTGACTAGAGTTGAGCGAAACGGGTTGAAAAATTTCAAAAGTCGCCGACTTTTGGCAAAGTCGGGTTTCATGAAACGAAACCCGACCCTAGGATGAGGTCGGCCACGAGGTCGGCGACTTACGCGCCAAAGTCGCGTTTCAAAAGTTTGTTTTGCGCTCTTTTTCAGCCAATCAGGATCCACGGACACTGTGGGCAACGTGATGACATAGGCATGGGTCACCACCATCTTTCAGAAGGGCATGCAAGTGATTGGCTTGCTTTGGTGGGCGTCACAGGGGGTATAAAAGGGCGTGCACGCCGACCGCCATCTTACTTCTGCCGATCTTAGCATAGGGAGAGCTGCTGCTGCTGCTGATTCTGTAGAGAGAGTGTTAGGCAGGGAAGAAGAAAAAAAAACTGCTTCTGCTGCTAGCGATTGTGCCTGTACAACACACCAGTCACTGTGTGTGCAGTGCAAGGGGAGGCTATATTGTGGTGTATCAGTGGTGTTGGTTGTTGGGCTGCCTTCTAAGGCTTCCTGACAGCTGCATTGCTGTTTACCCACTGCTCTGCAAAGTGCTTTTTTAAAAGCAATCCTAATTTTTTTTTGTCCTGCTGAGGTACTGAGCTGCAAACTGCTTTTTTAAAAGCAATCCCAATTTTTTTTTTGTCCTGCTGAGGTTTTCACACCATACAGCGGAGTACGCTCCTCACACAGTACCGTGTAACGGCTGTTATCACAGCCACAGTGAAGCTATCTGTGTCACTCTGTGAGAATAAGTCGAGGACATGTTCCGTTCTTACAGACCTGCACTCTAGGGAGATTCCTACTCTGCCCAATTCTACATACACCTTGTAGTTTGTGATACACTAGCCAATTTCTGCCTGTGACATAGCGCTGTGATATTCAGTGGGCCTCACACAATCCAAAAGTGTCCAGTGTCCACAAGTGTGAGCAGAAATTCAAAATCTCCCTTATCCTCTATTCACTTTGGTCACAGCTGTGCCATCGAGCCTGTGACATAGCGCTCAGATATTCAGTGGGCCTCACACAATCCAAAAGTGTCCAGTGTCCACAAGTGTCTGCAGAAATTCAAAATGACAAGCCACAGCTGGCATGTCACTCTCCGCAAGGAGAAGCCTTACTTCTCAGACCCTAGTCCAGAGCCTCTCACCTAGCCAAATCAGATCTCATACTTTGCACTGACGAGAGCCAACAGCTCGAAACACCGTGTCTGCAAATTGAGATTCTGATTTGGCTTGTATCCTAAGTCATACTACAAGACTCGTTAAAGGGTTGATTGTGACTTGTAGGATCGCTACTACCAATAGGTGGCGCTGTAGAGTAAAAGTCCTCTTTCTTTCTGAAGAGGCAATTTGCATATTATTTTCCCAGAGGAGCATTGCACGGCGAATAAGTCTCCTTACCTTGACAAGCCACAGCTGGCATGTCACTCTCCGCAAGGAGAAACCTTACTTCTCAGACCCTAGTCCAGAGCCTCTCACCTAGCCAAATCAGATCTCATACTTTGCACTGACGAGAGCCAACAGCTCGAAACACCGTGTCTGCAAATTGAGATTCTGATTTGGCTTGTATCCTAACTCATACTACAAGACTCGTTAAAGGGTTGATTGTGACTTGTAGGATCGCTACTACCAATAGGTGGCGCTGTAGAGGAAAAGTCCTCTTTCTTTCTGAAGAGGCAATTTGCATATTATTTTCCCAGAGGAGCATTGCACGGCGAATAAGTCTCCTTACCTTGACAAGCCACAGCTGGCATGTCACTCTCCGCAAGGAGAAACCTTACTTCTCAGACAATTATCCTCTAGTCACTTTGGTCACAGCTGTGCCATCGAGCCTGTGACATAGCACTCAGATATTCAGTGGGCCTCACACAATCCAAAAGTGTCCAGTGTCCACTAGTGTGAGCAGAAATTCAAAATCTCACTTATCCTCTAGTCACTTTGGTCACAGCTGTGCCATCGAGCCTGTGACATAGCGCTCAGATATTCAGTGGGCCTCACACAATCCAAAAGTGTCCAGTGTCCACAAGTGTCTGCAGAAATTCAAAATCTCACTTATCCTCTAGTCACTTTGGTCACAGCTGTGCCATCGAGCCTGTGACATAGCGCTCAGATATTCAATGGGCCTCACACAATCCAAAAGTGTCCAGTGTCCACTAGTGTGAGCAGAAATTCAAAATCTCCCATGTCCTATAGACACCTTGTACCTTGTTTTACATTACTATATAGTTTGTTGGATTTTGTCTACATTTCTACCAAAAATGAGGAAGGCTGGTGGAAGAGGCCGTGGAATTGGGCGGGGGTTGGCAGCTGGTAATGATGGTGTTGGTGGTGGATCTGATGGTAGTGGCAAGAGCAAAATAGGACCGAATGCAGGAGGTGTTGAGCCTGCGTCATCATCTGGCTCCATAAGGCTTCGAAGGCTTAGTTTTCTAGGAGTTGGCAAACCGCTTTTAAAGCCAGAGCATCAGGAAAAAGTTTTGTCTTACATTGCTGACTCAGCCTCCAGCTCTATCGCCTCCTCTTCTTCAGTTGTAAAGTAAAAAGTAAAAGCACTGAGTCGTCATTGGAGGCTCATGTTCATGAACCACACCTTTCCTTGTGTCCTTCACCCCAACCAAGATTGAAGGATGACGCATTCACTCAGAGCACTACATTGTCCTCGCAGTGTACAGAGCCAGATTCTGACCCTGATGAGACTCAGGTGCCCCTTCCCGCACACTATACCACCATACACGGTGACACAGAGGAAGGTGCACATGACATTGAAGAGGAGGTGATGGATGACCCAGTTGTTGACCCAGATTGGCATCCATTGGGGGAAGAGGGTGCTGCTTCCAATAGCTCAGATGAGGAGCATCCACAGCAGACATCGACATCGCAACAGCTGTTATCTGGCTGGCCCGGAGCACTCCAAAGACAGGTTCCAAAAATCAAAAGAGTTGCTGGACAGCTTGTCCAGAGGGTCAAAAGATCACAGCGTGCTAGGCCGCAAAATGTCTGCCAAAGTAGGAAGAGTGCAGTGTGGCACTTTTTTGACCAAAATCCTCATGATCAAGCCAAGGTTATCTGTAAGAAGTGCGCAAAGACCTTTAGCCGAGGGAAAAATCTGAAAAATTTGAATACCAGTTGCATGCTTAGAAATTTAAACGCCATGCACTTGCAAGCGTGGACACAACACCAAACCTCAAGTGCCACATGTGCAACTGATCACAACGAAGGTAGTCAGCAACGCTACATTGTTTCCCCCACTGTAAGCCCACCGGTTAGCACAGCAGCAAATGTTGAGGTGTCGTTACAAGGCCACAGCAGTCAGGGAATCCCACTGTTATATCAACGAAAGACTGATTCTAGGCCATCAGAAAGAACACCAACTCCATCACCATCATCAACCCTCTCTCAGTCCGCCCTGTCCACCGCTACTTCCACCATATGCAGCTCTCAAATCCAGCTCACCCTCCCAGACACTATGAGTAGGTCAAGAAAGTACTCAGTCTCTCATCCACGTACACTGGGTTTGAATGCCCACATTGCCAAACTAATCTCGTTTGAGATGATGCCCTTTCGGTTGGTGGAAAGAGCAGCTTTCCGCGAACTCATGGCTAGAGTTGAGCGATACCGTCCGATGCTTCAAAGTATCGGATCGGAATGGATCAGCCGATCTTAAAAAAAAGTATCGGTATCGCCGATTCCGATACCGGAAGTCCCATTCAAGTCTATGGGACTTCCGGTATCGGAATAAGAAAAACCCTGTTTTTGCCTTGTACAGCCTCTCTGGGGTCTGTACGGGCCTTTCGGGGGGCTGTGCCGGCCTGCCAGGGGGTCTGTGCAGGCTCCGGTGGTCTGTTCCGGCCTGCCGGGGGGCTGTGCCGGCCTGCCGGTGGTCTGTGCAGGCTCCGGTGGGCTGTGCCGGCCTGCCGGGGGGCTGTGCCGGCCTGCTGGTGGTCTGTGCAGGCTCCGGTGGTCTGTACCGGCCTGCCGGGGGGCTGTGCCGGCCTGCCAGTGGTCTGTGCAGGCTCCGGTGGGCTGTGCCGGCCTGCCGGGGGGCTGTGCCGGCCTGCCGGTGGTCTGTGCAGGCTCCGGTGGTCTGTGCCGGCCTGCCGGGGGGCTGTGCCGGCCTGCCGGTGGTCTGTGCAGGCTTCGGGGGTCTGTGCAGGCATCGTCCGATGGGACTACAAGTCCCATCGGGCAATGCCTGCTACCATGACAGTGATTGACACATTAGCCAATGATGGGACAGTAGTAGTCCCATCATCCGGCTAATGTGTTGAATGTAAAAAAAAAAAAAAAAAAAAAATTACATGCTACATACAAGTGCCTACAAGTAGTATTCAACCCCCTGCAGATTTAGCAGGTTTGATAAGATGCAAATAAGTTAGAGCCTTCAAACTTCACACAAGAGCAGGATTTATTAACAGATGCATAAATCTTACAAACCAAAAAGTTATGTTGCTCAGTTAAATTTTAATCAATTTTAAACATAAAAGTGTGGGTCAATTATTATTCAACCCCTAGGTTTAATATTTTGTGGAATAACCCTTGTTTGCAATTACAGCTAATAATCGTCTTTTATAAGACCTGATCAGGCCGGCACAGGTCTCTGGAGTTATCTTGGCCCACTCCTCCATGCAGATCTTCTCCAAGTTATCTAGGTTCTTTGGGTGTCTCATGTGGACTTTAATCTTGAGCTCCTTCCACAAGTTTTCAATTGGGTTAAGGTCAGGAGACTGACTAGGCCACTCCAACACCTTGATTTTTTCCCTCTTGAACCAGGCCTTGGTTTTCTTGGCTGTGTGCTTTGGGTCGTTGTCTTGTTGGAAGATGAAATGACGACCCATCTTAAGATCCTTGATGGAGGAGCGGAGGTTCTTGGCCAAAATCTCCAGGTAGGCCGTGCTATCCATCTTCCCATGGATGCGGACCAGATGGCCAGGCCCCTTGGTTGAGAAACAGCCCCACAGCATGATGCTGCCACCACCATGCTTGACTGTAGGGATGGTATTCTTGGGGTCGTATGCAGTGCCATCCAGTCTCCAAACGTCACGTGTGTGGTTGGCATCAAAGATCTCGATCTTGGCCTCATCAGACCAGAGAACCTTGAACCAGTCTGTCTCAGAGTCTTCCAAGTGATCATGTGCAAACTGTAGGCGAGCCTTGACATGACGCTTTGAAAGTAAAGGTACCTTACGGGCTCGTCTGGAACGGAGACCATTGCGGTGGAGTACGTTACTTATGGTATTGACTGAAACCAATGTCCCCACTGCCATGAGATCTTCCCGGAGCTCCTTCCTTGTTGTCCTTGGGTTAGCCTTGACTCTTCGGACAAGCCTGGCCTCGGCACGGGAGGAAACTTTCAAAGGCTGTCCAGGCCGTGGAAGGCTAACAGTAGTTCCATAAGCCTTCCACTTCCGGATGATGCTCCCAACAGTGGAGACAGGTAGGCCCAACTCCTTGGAAACGGTTTTGTACCCTTTGCCAGCCTTGTGACCCTCCACGATCTTGTCTCTGATGGCCTTGGAATGCTCCTTTGTCTTTCCCATGTTGACCATGTATGAGTGCTGTTCACAAGTTTGGGGAAGGTCTTAAATAGTCAGAAAAGGCTGGAAAAAGAGATAATTAATCCAAACATGTGAAGCTCATTGTTCTTTGTGCCTGAAATACTTCTTAATACTTTAGGGGAACCAAACAGAATTCTGGTGGTTTGAGGGGTTGAATAATAAATGACCCTCTGAATAAACTTTTCACAATTTAAAAAAAATTAAACAAAGAAATAACATTCTTTTTTGCTGCAGTGCATTTCACACTTCCAGGCTGATCTACAGTCCAAATGTCACAATGCCAAGTTAATTCCGAATGTGTAAACCTGCTAAATCTGCAGGGGGTTGAATACTACTTGTAGGCACTGTACATACAACATGCATACTACATACATGCTACATTCATACTACATACTACATACATGCTACATTCATACTACATATATACTACATGCAACATACATACTACATATATACTACATGCATGCAACATGCATACTACATATATACTACATGCTACATACATACTACATATATACCACATACATGCAACATGCATACTATATATATACTACATGCTACATACATACTACATATATGCTACATACATACTACATATATACTACATGCATGCTACATACATACTGCATGCTACATACATACTACATGCTACATACATACTACATATATGCTACATACATACTACATATATACTACATGCATGCTACATACATACTGCATGCTACATACATACTACATGCTACATACATACCACATATATACTACATACATACTACATGCATGCTACATGCGACATACATACCACATACATACTACATACATACTACATACATACTACATGCATGCTACATGCATGCTACATGCTACATACATAACACATATATACTACATGCATGCTACATACATACTACATGCTACATACATACCACATACATACTACATACATACTACATACATACTACATGCATGCTACATACATACTACATGCTACATACATACTACATATATACTACATGCATGCTACATACATACTACATGCTACATACATACTACATATATACTACATGCATGCTACATACATACTACATACATACTACATGCATGCTACATACATACTACATGCTACATACATACTACATGCTACATACATACCACATACATACTACATATATACTACATGCATGCTACATACATACTGCATGCTACATGTATGCTACATACATACTACATACATACTACATGCTACAAACATACCACATATATACTACATACATACTACATACAATACATTCATACAATACATACATAGACATACAGTACATATAACATAGAGTAACATACTTACCAATACTTGTCACATTGTTCCCCGAAGCCATTGTCTTTTACGGAATAAATATTAACATAACAAACCACAAAAATACGCACCCACGATCCGAAGCAGTCCACGAGTGTGTCCCACGACGATCTTGGGTAGAGAACTACCCAAGATCGTCGTGGGACACACTCGTGGACTGCTTCGGATCGTGGGTGAGTATTTTTGTGGTTTGTTATGTTAATATTTATTCCGTAAAAGACAATGGCTTCGGGGAACAATGTGACAAGTATTGGTAAGTATGTTACTCTATGTTATATGTACTGTATGTCTATGTATGTATTGTATGAATGTATTGTATGTAGTATGTATGTAGTATATATGTGGTATGTATGTAGCATGTAGTATGTATGTAGTATGTATGTAGCATGCATGTAGCATGCAGTATGTATGTAGCATGCATGTAGTATATATGTAGTATGTATGTGGTATGTATGTAGCATGTAGTATGTATGTAGCATGCATGTAGTATGTATGTAGTATGTATGTAGCATGCATGTAGTATATATGTAGTATGTATGTAGCATGTAGTATGTATGTAGCATGCATGTAGTATATATGTAGTATGTATGTAGCATGTAGTATGTATGTAGCATGCATGTAGTATGTATGTAGTATGTATGTAGTATGTATGTGGTATGTATGTAGCATGTAGTATGTATGTAGCATGCATGTAGTATATATGTGTTATGTATGTAGCATGCATGTAGTATGTATGTAGTATGTATGTGGTATGTATGTAGCATGTAGTATGTATGTAGCATGCATGTAGTATATATGTGTTATGTATGTAGCATGCATGTAGTATGTATGTAGTATGTATGTAGTATGTATGTGGTATGTATGTAGCATGCATGTAGTATGTATGTAGTATATGTGTGGTATGTATGTAGTATGTATGTAGTATGTATGTAGTATGTATGTAGCATGCAGTATGTATGTAGCATGTATGTAGTATGTATGTAGTATGTATGTAGTATATATGTAGTATGTATGTAGCATGTAGTATGTATGTAGCATGCATGTAGTATATATGTAGTATGTATGTAGCATGTAGTATGTATGTAGCATGCATGTAGTATGTATGTAGTAAGTATGTAGTATATATGTAGTATGTATGTAGCATGTAGTATGTATGTAGCATGCATGTAGTATATGTAGTATGTATGCAGCATGTAGTATGTATGTAGTATGTATGTAGTATGTATGTGTTATGTATGTAGCATGCATGTAGTATGTATGTAGTATGTATGTAGTATGTATGTGGTATGTATGTAGCATGCATGTAGTATGTATGCAGTATATATGTGGTATGTATGTAGTATGTATGTAGTATGTATGTAGTATGTATGTAGCATGCAGAATGTATGTAGCATGTATGTAGTATGTATGTAGTATGTATGTAGTACATATGTAGTATGTATGTAGCATGTAGTATGTATGTAGCATGCATGTAGTATATATGTAGTATGTATGTAGCATGTAGTATGTATGTAGCATGCATGTAGTATGTATGTAGTAAGTATGTAGTATATATGTAGTATGTATGTAGCATGTAGTATGTATGTAGCATGCATGTAGTATATGTAGTATGTATGTAGCATGTAGTATGTATGTAGTATATATGTAGTATGTATGTAGCATGTAGTATGTATGTAGCATGCATGTAGTATATATGTGTTATGTATGTAGCATGCATGTAGTATGTATGTAGTATGTATGTAGTATGTATGTAGCATGCATGTAGTATGTATGTAGTATATATGTGGTATGTATGTAGTATGTATGTAGTATGTATGTAGTATGTATGTAGTATGTATGTAGCATGCATGTAGTATGTATGTGGTATATATGTGGTATGTATGTAGTATGTATGTTGTATGTATGTAGCATGTAGTATGTATGTAGCATGCATGTAGTATATATGTAGTATGTATGTAGCATGTAGTATGTATGTAGCATGCATGTAGTATGTATGTAGTATGTATGTAGTATTTTTTTTTTTTTTTTTAACATTTAACACATTAGCCGGATGATGGGACTACTACTGTCCCATCATTGGCTAATGTGTCAATCACTGTCATGGTAGCAGGCATCGCCAGATGGGACTTATAGTCCCATCGGACGATGCTTGCACAGACCCCCGGACATCAGCACAGCCCCCCGGCAGGCCGGCACAGCCCCCCGGCAGGCCGGTACAGACCCCCACAGGGTGCACAGACCACCGGCAGGCCGGCACAGCCCCCCGGTAGGCCGGTACAGACCCCCACAGGGTGCACAGACCACTGGCAGGCCGGCACAGCCCCCCGGCAGGCCGGTACAGACCCCAGGCAGGCCGGTACAGACCCCGGGCAGTCCACACAGCCCCCCGGCAGGCCGGCAGAGACCCCCGGAAGGCCCGAAATGACGGCGCATCATGATGCGCACACACCGCGCATCATGATGACGTCATTTCGGCTGTCAATCAACTTTGAACTTCCGATTCCGATGCCGACTTCCGATATTGAAAAAATATCGGAAGTCGGTATCGGAATTCCGATACAGCAAGTATCGGCCGATACCCGATACTTGCGGTATCGGAATGCTCAACACTACTCATGGCCTATGCAGTACCACGCTATGACCTACCCAGTCGCCACTTCTTCTCTCGCAAAGCCATCCCAGCCCTCCACCATCATGTGAAAGACCCCATTGTCCATGCACTCAAGCAGTCAGTGAGCGGAAAGGTGCACCTCACAACTGATGCATGGTCCAGTCGGCATGGCCAGGGCCGTTACGTGTCCATCACTGCGCACTGGGTTAATGTGGTGGATGCAGGGTCCACAGGGGACAGCGGTGGTGGGACAGTGCTGCCTAGCCCACGGTATAGGAAACAGTTGGCTGTAGGCGTTCGACCCTCCTCCTCCTCCAGAAGCGAAAGCTCATCCACAGAGCGCAGTCGTACGAGCACTCCATCTGCAGCTGCCACTGTTGCAAACGAGGTGTCCCCCTATCGAGCAGCTAGTGGAAAGCGTCAGCAGGCTGTGTTGCAGATGATGTGTTTGGGCGACAGACACACCGCCGAGGTGCTGGCCGAGTACTTGAAGCGACAAACTGAGTCATGGCTGGGCAGTGTACATCTTGAGGCAGGCAAGGTAGTTAGTGATAACGGCCGTAATTTTGTGGCAGCCATAGCCCTTTCAAAACTCAGCCACATACCTTGCTTGGCTCACACCTTGATCCTGGTGGTGCAGTGCTTCCTCAAAAATTATCCGGAGTTAACAGCCCTGCTCCAGAAAGTGCGAAGACTGTGCGCGCAAATCCGCCAGTCGCCTGTACACTCCGTTCGTATGCAGAAGCTGCAGCGATTGCTCCACCTTCCCAACCACCGCCTCATTATCGACATTGCAACAAGGTGGAACTCCACCCTGCACAAGGTGGAGCGGCTGTGCGAGCAGAGGCAGGCCATAATGCATTTGTGGGAGGATACACGGCCAGGCACTTTGAGAGCAGACATGGAGTTGACAGGTGTGCAGTGGTCGAAGCTGAAAGACCTCTGTAAAGTCCTTCAGTGTTTTGAGGAATGCACACGGCTGGTAAGCGCAGACGACGCCATCCTAAGCATGAGCATCCCACTTATGCATCTGCTCATGCAAACTTTGACGCACCTTAAGGAGCAGGCTTCTGCAGCCAATGTTGATGAGGAGGAAGAGGAGGAGGGAATCCTTGATGACATTCAGCCATTGTCTGCTCAGGGACCTCTCCTGGACGAGGTGGAGGAAGAAGAGGAGGAGGAGGAGGAGGAGGATGATGGGGATGATTACTTAGGGGAGGAGGATGCATCTCGTGGGGCAAGTGAAAATGTTGGCGTGGCAAGGTCTGGTACAGGGTTTGTGTGTGACTGGAGGGATGTGGATTTGCCAGAAAGTGCTCCTCCAACCAGCACTCGCAGTGCATCATTGACAAAGGGAACATTGGCCCACATGTCAGATTATGCCTTGCAGATCCTAAAAAGGGACCCCCGCATTGTCAAAATGATGAACGATGACGACTACTGGTTGGCCAGCATCCTGGATCCACGCTATAAAGGCAAATTACAAAACATCATGCCACAGGAGAACCTTGACCTAATATTGGCTAATAAACAAGCAACTCTGGTAAATCGGTTGCTTGAGGCATTCCCAGCACACAGCAGCGGTGATGGTTCTCACACGAGCCGTACGGGCCGGGGTCAGCTTGGCAGAGGTGTTCTTGGTGCACACAGCAGAAGTGGCGTTGGAGACAGGGGTTTCATGACAATGTTGTGGACTGATTTTTCAAGTACCGCTCACACAACTGGTAATACTGCATCGATGGAAAGTGACAGGATACAGCAGTTGTCAACTATGGTTACAAACTACTTTTCCTCCCATATCGATGTTCTCCCACACAGGTCATTCCCCTTTGACTATTGGGCCGCTAAACTGGACACCTGGCCTGAATTAGCACAATATGCCTTACAGGAGCTCGCTTGCCCAGCTACAAGTGTGCTATCGGAAAGAGTCTTCAGTGCAGCTGGATCAATCCTGACAGAAAAAAAGGACCCGTCTGTCAACCCAAAATGTGGATGATCTAACCTTCATTAAAATGAACCATGCATGGGTTTCCAAGGATTTTGTCCCACCTTCTTCTGATGACACATAGGGTGACAGAAAAATGGCTTGCTTTGGTCCACCGCTTCCTGGGACTTGACCTATTTCACCTTTTGCATCAGCTGAATGTCCAACATCAACATATGCCACTTTCTAAAGCTCCCTAACTGTGCTGCCTCCCCCCCCATGGCCGGGGTCACCACCTAGCGCACGACACCGTGCGAGTGCCGTTGCCCTGGACAGGTGGGTAGGCCAACTCTTGGGCGCGGGCACTGGCACAGGGTCCCTCATAGTGCAATCAAGTGTCTCTGACAGTGGTGGTGCACACCCGCCGTCAGACACACCGCCGTACTATGAGGGGCCCAGTGCCAGTACCGACGCCCACGAGTGAGCCCCCCTTGCTTGGGCAGGGCCCCAGCATTTGCAATCTTTACCTCTCCCTGCTCCTCCGCTGTGTAGTCTGGGCCGTCAAATCCATACTGTGCCTGACACCGTTTGAGCCTGCCTCCTGATGTATAGACATATATTTTGAATGTGTACGCTATCCATACATGTTATCTGGGGATACGGTACCCTTTCTCACCTTTGTGCAATCACGTGCAATCCATACTGGGCCTAACACTGTCTGAGCCTGCCTCCTGATGTATAGACATATATTTTGAATGTGTACGCTATCCATACATGTTATCTGGGGATACGGTACCCTTTCTAACCTTTGTGCAATCACGTGCAATCCATACTGGGCCTAACACCGTCTGAGCCTGCCTCCTGATGTATAGACATATATTTTGAATGTGTACGCTATCCATACATGTTATCTGGGGATACGGTACCCTTTCTAACCTTTGTGCAATCACGTGCAATCCATACTGGGCCTAACACCGTCTGAGCCTGCCTCCTGATGTATAGACTTATATTTTGAATGTGTACGCTATCCATACATGTTATCTGGGGATACGGTACCCTTTCTAACCTTTGTGCAATCACGTGCAATCCATACTGGGCCTAACACCGTCTGAGCCTGCCTCCTGATGTATAGACATATATTTTGAATGTGTACGCTATCCATACATGTTATCTGGGGATACGGTACCCTTTCTAACCTTTGTGCAATCACGTGCAATCCATACTGGGCCTAACACCGTCTGAGCCTGCCTCCTGATGTACAGACATATATTTTGAATGTGTACGCTATCCATACATGTTATCTGGGGATACGGTACCCTTTCTAACCTTTGTGCAATCACGTGCAATCCATACTGGGCCAAACACCATCTGAGCCTGGCTCCTGATGTATAGACATATATTTTGAATGTGTACGCTATCCATACATGTTATCTGGGGATACGGTACCCTTTCTAACCTTTGTGCAATCACGTGCAATCCATACTGGGCCTAACACCGTCTGAGCCTGCCTCCTGATGTATAGACATATATTTTGAATGTGTACGCTATCCATACATGTTATCTGGGGATACGGTACCCTTTCTAACCTTTGTGCAATCACGTGCAATCCATACTGGGCCTAACACCGTCTGAGCCTGCCTCCTGATGTATAGACTTATATTTTGAATGTGTACGCTATCCATACATGTTATCTGGGGATACGGTACCCTTTCTAACCTTTGTGCAATCACGTGCAATCCATACTGGGCCTAACACCGTCTGAGCCTGCCTCCTGATGTATAGACATATATTTTGAATGTGTACGCTATCCATACATGTTATCTGGGGATACGGTACCCTTTCTAACCTTTGTGCAATCACGTGCAATCCATACTGGGCCTAACACCGTCTGAGCCTGCCTCCTGATGTACAGACATATATTTTGAATGTGTACGCTATCCATACATGTTATCTGGGGATACGGTACCCTTTCTAACCTTTGTGCAATCACGTGCAATCCATACTGGGCCTAACACCGTCTGAGCCTGGCTCCTGATGTATAGACATATATTTTGAATGTGTACGCTATCCATACATGTTATCTGGGGATACGGTACCCTTTCTAACCTTTGTGCAATCACGTGCAATCCATACTGGGCCTAACACCGTCTGAGCCTGCCTCCTGATGTATAGACATATATTTTGAATGTGTACGCTATCCATACATGTTATCTGGGGATACGGTACCCTTTCTAACCTTTGTGCAATCACGTGCAATCCATACTGGGCCTAACACCGTCTGAGCCTGCCTCCTGATGTATAGACATATATTTTGAATGTGTACGCTATCCATACATGTTATCTGGGGATACGGTACCCTTTCTCACCTTTGTGCAATCACGTGCAATCCATACTGGGCCTAACACCATCTGAGCCTGCCTCCTGATGTATAGACATATATTTTGAATGTGTACGCTATCCATACATGTTATCTGGGGATACGGTACCCTTTCTAACCTTTGTGCAATCACGTGCAATCCATACTGGGCCTAACACCGTCTGAGCCTGCCTCCTGATGTATAGACATATATTTTGAATGTGTACGCTATCCATACATGTTATCTGGGGATACGGTACCCTTTCTAACCTTTGTGTAATCACGTGCAATCCATACTGGGCCTAACACCGTCTGAGCCTGCCTCCTGATGTATAGACATATATTTTGAATGTGTACGCTATCCATACATGTTATCTGGGGATACGGTACCCTTTCTCACCTTTGTGCAATCACGTGTAATCCATACTGGGCGTGAGAACGGCTGGCGAGCTGTTAAGCAAGCTACAGCACCTGTGGTTTGCATACGTAAGTTTTTCATTTTTTCAGGAATGACGGTTAGGCCTAATTCCGGAACTGCGGTTGACCTGCACTTACTGGGAAATCCTTGTTCGCGGGTAATAATTGTAATCAGTGATCCCCATCACTAACGTTGTTCAGCGGGTTATCTGCACCTGTAAGCGACAAACGCTGGCCTTTTCAGTGTAGCGCACATGCAGCCACGGACATGTAAGGGCATGACACAGCAGTTATTGGCCAATCTCATGTGCCAGAGCCTCACGTGTCCCTCTAGTAAGCCGGACTCGGACCGCGGGGCATGACGGAGTCTCGTTCGTTAACGGAATTAAGCTTGCAATGTGTGCATCTGTTCTGTAGCTGGCATGGTTGAGGTTTCCCAGGTGGAGTCGAATTTATCCGTAGGCTCCACTCCTGGTGGTGCCCTTCTGGACATTCCTTTAAGGTTCAGCTTTGCAACCATACTGCCCACGTAAAACAAACACTTTGCCTTCATGAACGCTGTTTGGAGGGTCATGACTCGTGGGAATAACGTCGCCCAATCAGTTAACCTGCTAGAGAGATCGTTCGTTGCTCCCAAGCATGACATCACACTCCCTAGAAAGAAGGTAATGCCACTGTGGCGACCGTACTCCTGGGGGCGACACAAGTGCACTGATGCCCAGCCACTGCTCGATGAATCTGCTGGTACATTGACCCAGACCACTACATTCCCCTCGCACGCTACACGGCCTGAATCTGACCCTGATGAAACTCAGGTTACCCTTCCCATATACAGTTCCATCTTACACGGTGACAAAGAGGAAGCTGCAGATGAAAGTGCAGGTTCGGCCCACCCGCCATCAGACACACCACCGTACTATCAGGGGCCCTGTGCCAGTGCCGTCGCCAACGAGTGGGCCCCCCCTGCTTGCTCAGGATCACAGCACTTGCAAAGTTGAAATACTGTGCAGTGAGATGGAAGATGGGGACGACGAGGAGTCCAGACAAGTACAGGGATTCCCTAGCGAGTAGACTTATTTGATTGTTTTCAATGTTGGGACAGCAATTTTTGGTGAGCACTATACTCTGGAGAATGATAGATGGGGCCTACCATACACTGGAACATTCCAAAGGTGGGCATCAGACACTGGAGCAGCATTTACAGGGCCCATTATACACTAGAGCATTAGAAATGGGGCCCATTTTGTTTGGAGCATTATTTGGGCCCATAAGACAGTGGAGCTTCATCCATGGAGACCAACATATACTGTAGCATTATGTGGAGCTCATCATATACTGTTTCAAACATTATATGGGACCAATGATTCTATATGGAGAAATAGATGGGCCTCGTCATGAGATGTAAAAAGTGAAGTATTTTTCATTGTATTATACCGCTATTTCTCTGCCGTATCGGAGCATGATGAGTTGTGGTATGTGTTAAAGGGGCGCTCTTTCGCCCAGGGCACATGAAAACTTGGAGCCAGCCCTCCCCCCCCCTCAACTGTAGCCAAATAACCCCCATTTTTGTATTATGAAGTTAATTAAGGTTGACAAGCTTAAGTAAGAAGAATTGATGTTTTTGGCATTCAAATGGGCACTGTCGGTGTGTTTCCTGTCCTCCTCTCACTCTGCCGACTTTTATTCCCCATTGACTTACATTGGGTTTCATGTTTCGGTACGACCCCGACTTTTCCCTATAATCGGACGATCTTGCTCGACCCGACTTTTGGAAAAGTCGGGTTTCACGAAACGAAACGCGACCCTAAAAAAACAAAAGTCGCTCAACTCTACTATTGACCAAAAATAAACAAATGTGGATATATGTACGTAGTTCACCTTATATACGGACACAACATTAATTCATTACAGAGGAAACGGCATAGAGATGTGAACCAAAGAACCCTAGCTAATTTTACCCCAAATGACTATTACAAACATCATTTGTCCAGACATTTTGTTGGTATCATTAATGGAAAATGGGCAGAGTATTCACTTAAACAGATGTAGCACTTCCAAAAACATTTTATAGCGCTGAATATTTGAGATATTCTCAAGAAGAAATGCTTCAATAGGAAAAATACTGTTGTAGACTTCAGTTTTCAGCAGAATCATCAAAACTCAGACATAGTGGGAGAATGAGATGGTTTACTTGGGACATATGTAAAGGTCAGCCAGGGCCGTAGTCATGGCCGAGGACACCGGGGCATCTGAGCCTTGGCCTCCCTTCACAGGCACACATTTCTTGTGTAGTTCACTTGCCTCTACATTCCTGGCACTGATGACCTCCACCCTCCTTTTCGTGGGTTCGCCTTTGGCCTTGGGTGAATGATCAGAGACACAGCTGAAGTATAATTCAAAATACCAAACATTACTCTAGAAACTTCACAGTACATCCAGATACAGTACAGCATTTACAGCAGTATTCACATCCCACAATTCTTCTTCCTTCCCTTCCTTACTTGCTCTGTTACATGGTTCGAGATCGGTTATACCATCCTGGACGTTTTCTTGGTATTCTCCCTGTGCAGCTTGGCTTCCTTCTCCTTCGCCCCAGCCATTAGGGTGTCTGCCCATGCTAGGAACTCCCACATAATGAGTAAACCGCCCGTCTGTCCTGCCGTGTACACCAATGTAGTTTCTTCTCTAGAACCATAAAATCACAGAATCATAGAGTTGGAAGGGACCTCCTGGGCCATCTGGTCCAACCCCCTGCTCAAGGCAGAATTCACTAAATCATCCCAGTCAGATGTCTGTCCAGCCTCTGTTTGAAGACTTCTATTGAAAGAGAACTCACCACTTCTTGTGGCAGCCTGTTCCACTCATTGATCACCCTAATTGTCAAAAAGTTTTTTCTGATATCTAATCTGTGTCTCCTCCCATTCAGCTTCATCCCATTGCTTCTAGTCCTTCCTTGTGCAAATGAGAATAAAGATGATCCTTCTACAATGTTACAGCCCTTGAGATATTTGTAGACAGCTATTAAGTCTCCTCTCAGTCTTCACTTCTGCAAGCTAAACATTCCCAAATCCTGCAAACATTCCTTATAGGACATGGTTTGCAGACCGGTCACCATTCTGGTCACTCTTTTCTGAACTTGCTCCAGTTTGTTGATGTCTTTTTTAAAATGTGGCGCCCAAAACTGGACACAGTATTCCAGATGAGGTCTGATCAAAGAGGAAAAGAGGGCAATAATAACTTCACGTGATCTAGCCTGTATGCTTCTGTTACTACATCCTAGAATTGCATTTGCCTTTTTTGTTGCTTCATCACACTGTTGACTCATATTCAGTCTGTGATCTATTAGTATACCCAAGTCTTTTTCACATGTGCTGTTGCTTAGCCCTTTTCCTCCCATTCTGTATATGCTTTTTTCATTTTTACTGCCCAGATGTAGTACTTTGCATTTTTCACTGTTAAAAACCATTCTTGTTAGTTGCTGCCCACTGCTCCAGTTTATTTATATCTTTTTGAATCCTCTCTCTTCTCTAGTATTAGCTATCCCTCCTAGCTTTGTGTCATCAGCAAATTGAATCAGTTTACACTCAATTCCTTCAACTAAATCGTTGATAAAGATGTTGAACAATACAGGGCCCAGGACAGAGCCCTGTGGTACCCCACTTGAGACATTCTTCCAACTGGATGTGCAGCCATTTATGACCACTCTTTGGGTCCGATCAGTAAGCCAGTTATGAATCCACCTAACAGTTGCCTTGTCCATTCCATACTTAGCCATTTTTTCAATAAGGATTGTGTGAGCTACTTTGTCAAATGCTTTGCTGAAGTCAAGATATATTATATCTGCAGTATTTCCCTGATCCACCCAATCAGTGATTCTGTCGTAGAAGGAAATTAAGTTAGTCTGACATGACTTATTAGTTATAAACCCATGCTGACTCTCTTTAATCACTTCATTCTTATCCAGGTTCTTACATACATGTTGTTTAATAATTTGTTCAAAGATCTTTCCTGGTATAGAAGTCAGACTCACCAGCCTATAGTTATAATAATAATAATCTTTGTTTTTTTTATATAGCGCTAACATATTCCACAGCATTTTACAGTTTTGCACACATTATTATCACTGTCCCCAATTGGGCTCACAATCTAAATTCCCTATCAGTATGTTTTTTTGGAGTGTGGGAGGAAACCGGAGTACCCGGGGGAAACCCACTCAAACACGGGGAGAACATACAAACTCCTTGCGGATGTTGTCCTTGGTGGGATTCGAAACCAGGACTCCAACGCTAGAAGGCTGCAGTGCTAACCACTGAGCCACTGTGCTGCCCATGATATAGTTGTCTGGGTCCACCTTCTTCCCCTTTTTGAAGATAAGAACAACATTTGCTCTTCTCCAGTCTTCTAGGACTTCTCCTGTTCTCCAAGAATTTTCAAAGATTATGGAGAGGGGTTAAAAAATGTATTCTGTTATCTCCTTCAGTACTCTGGTGTGTAATTCATCTGGACCTGGAGACTTGAATTCATTTAGTTTAGCTATGTGTTTCCTCACTATCTTTCTGTTTATAGATATCCTGGATTCTTCTATTCCCTTAATAGGACAGTGAAGAACAGTTGATGTTACATTTCATTTCTGAGAGAAAACAGATGCAAAATAGGAATTTAAAAGTTCAGCCTTCTCAACATCCTTTCTTACCATTTCATCATTTTCATCCTGTAAAAATCCTATAGCATCTTTGACTTTTCTTTTACGTTTGACATATCCCCCGAATCCTTTATAATTGCTTTTGATGTCTCTTGCAAGCCTCAATTCATTGTCAGCTTTAGTAATCTGGTTTGTGCCCTGCAAGTTCTGCTGACAGCATTATATTCTTCTTTAGATATGCCTCCCTCTTTCCATTTTATAAACATTTCTTTCTTCCTTTTTAGCATGTGCTTAAGTTCTGTGTTCATCCATCCTGGTTTCCTTAAATGCTTCCTATTCTTCCCTCTTTGTTAACAATTGCGCTTTAAGAATTTCATTTTTCAAGATTTCCCATCCTTCCTGGACATTTTTGTCCTTAAGGATATCCAGCCATTGGATCCCTCCAATTCTCTTTCTGAATCCCTTAAAATCTGCCTTTCTGAAATCTAACCTTGACGTCTGAGTCTTCACAGGTCTTCCTCCTCTGGTTATCCAAAATTCTAAAATAGCATGGTTGCTTCCTCCTAGGGTCCCAGCCACTTTTACCTCCTCAACCATTTCCTTCCTGTTTATAAGGATTAGATCCAAGGTAGCAGATCACCTTGCTTTCTACCCTACCTTTTGGAAGATATAGTTGTCAGCAAGAGAGGATAAGAATTTCCTTGACCTGTTAGTTTTGCCTGAGAGAGATTCCCAACAAATATCAGGATAGTTGAAATCTCCCATGACAACTATGTCATATTTTTTGGAGCACTTGGCCATTTGATGCATAAACAGTTACTGAAGCAAGTCACAGATAGCTGTCATGGGTGTCTCAGAGGCTGTAGACAGTTGCACTGCATCTGGTTGCAGAAGGTCACAGCGGATGGTCTTGCAGACTAGTAGCCACCTTCCCCCAGCCTAAGTGGTGTCACCTGGATCTAGGTGTTTTTAACTTCTAACTTCTTGCTGGGAGTTGCGGGTGTTATTTCCTATTTGCACTTGTCTGTTGAAGCTTGGAGCTGTAGCAGTCTGGTAGCATCCTCTTGAAGTTTGGAGGGTGTTGGCGTCTCTCTCTGAGTCTGCTCAAGCTAATTGTCGCCCTGATTTCATTTATCCCTACTGCCTTTAGTGTTAGCGGGGTTGACTAGAGTTCATCCTGTCTTTCCCGATGCAGGGCTTAGTGCTAGGGTCACACAGGGACTAGGTATCCTGCCCGGCGATAGGTGCAGAACCTATATAGGGACGGTAGGAAAGACATGGTGACGTTAGATCAGTCTATGGGTCTCCACTTCCCCCTTCCCTAGGGTTTGGTTCCCCTCCCTAATCCCTTTGTGTTCCACTTAGTCTGTCCTACACTGTGCGTGACAATACCACTATATGCCTCCATGATTTCCTTCCTTCTGAAGTGTGAAGAGTGGGAAGAATTGGTCCTCTGTTTTCCCCAAAGTCCTAGAAATGGAACCTATCATACTTTTATGGTTTATACTTTCAATATGCCATACATTTGCCATGAGATTGCTTCAGTCTAATAATGTGGCCTTCAGATCAGATACAGTTTTGACCCCTCCTTGCTCTACAAAATTTCAACAATGAAATTTGCAGCAGCAAAAAAACGGTCTTCAAGAGATCATTCAGTTAAGGATGTATCCTTAACAAAAGACCAACCAGAAAACGAATATAGAATTACTAACTATTAAACCACCTAAAGGTGTCTACATGTTAAGTCCATTGGCTAAACCTTATGATTTTAGCAAAATGAGACAACCATCTTTCGTTTTGTGATCTTATATGTTTGAAAAAAGGATCCGAAAGGTTAGATTTCAGTATTCACTTTTCATATTTACCACATGAACTGATCAATGAGAAACATATCAAGATATGGATATTTTCACATCTGAGGCTTTGACAAAGGGTTACAATCTTCTTTGACTTGAATGAGATTCACTTAAGGTCATAAAAAAAAATCAATTTATCTTATACCATCAACACAAGAAGGTTGAATGAAATGTCTGAAGGGCTATAAGCAGTGATTATTGTGCTCAGAATCAGCCCCCGATTTAAAGAATTGATTATCTGTGAACTAGCTTTCCCCCCTCCTTATGCCTTTCGGATGTAACTAAGACTGAGGTTATTTTGAACTCATTTAATGCTGCTGGCTGCATCATCCTTACATAAATGTTAGTTTTGTAGATCATACAGATTCCAGGACATCCAACAGATATAGCAGGTCAAAAAAGTTTTGCTGAAGTAATATAAGGATGAAGAAATTACTTTTTTTCCAGAGAGGCCACTTGTGGAGGATCGAATCAATAAGACTAAGTGCACACGTACCGGAACTCTCGCGGAAATTACCGCGAGAATTCCGGAATTCCAGTCCGCGGGAAAATCACATTTTAAATTCCCGCGATTTTCCCGCGGAAAAACTAGCATTTTGCAAGCGTAATTAGCTTGCAAAATGCTAGCGTTTTCCAAGCGATCTGTAGCATCGCTTGGAGAACTGATTGACAGGTTGGTCACACTCGTCAAACATAGTGTTTGACGAGTGTGACCAACTTTTTACTACTGAGGCCGCCTATGCAGCATCAGTAGTAAAATATAGAATGTAAAAAAAAAAAAAAAAAACGGTGTTGTTCTCACCCTCCGACGTCCCGCGCATCCGTTCCCAGTAATCCTCTGCGAAAATGTCCGCGATAACGTCAGTTCTCGCGGGATCGCGACGTCTCACGGTAATTCGCGATGACGTCGCGCGAATGACCGCGAGACTTCGCGATCCCGCGAGAACGGACGCCATCGCGAGCATTTTCACAAAGGACTACTGGGACCGGAGCGTGAAGAGAAGCGGGAAGGCTGCACGGGACGTCGGAGGGTGAGAATACAATATTTTTTATTTTAAATTCTATTTTTTACAGGGATATGGTACCCAAAGTCTCCTCTCCTCCGGACCGTGGGTACCATCCGCAATTGTTCTGCTTACTTTCCGCATGGTGTGCACAGCCACATGCGGAAAGTAAGCGGAACAATGCATTCCTATGGGTGCGGGATCGCCGCGATTCCGCAAATTAATGAGCATGCTGCGGTTTTTACTGCGAAGCGATTCCGCCGCGGTAAAAACTGCAGCATTAGCACAGCATTGCGGAATCCCATAGGAATGCATGGGATGCTTATTTTTCGCGTTTTCGCGGCAAAATCGCGCGGCTAAAACCGCCGCGGAAACGCGAAAAAAATGCAACGTGTGAACTCAGCCTAAGGTGAAATTAATTCTGCTCAATATCAATATTAACTTATTATTAGTTTCATTATTAATTGTACTGCTTAATACTAATCATAACTAAGTATGTTGACTCGCTGCTACTGTAAGCAAGTCAACTACATGCATCAGCGTAGACACAGGCGGAACAAAAATCTACTTTTACTTTGCTTAACAGAAATATATGAATAGGGGATTGTTATTAGAGGCAGATTATACAGACTCAGTATTCACAGAATCAATGGCAAAACAATTATATAAACAGGAATCTATTGGTTTATATACAATGGAGAATTTCAGGATAAACTCAGAGTCTACAGTTCAACCTAATATTAGTTGGGAGGGGGCAAACACTGTACTAGGCGGGAACAGTCTCTAAGAAATTCTGCGGTTTTCCGGACCCTGGCAAGGACCGCTGCTCCATCTCACTAGCCACATATCAGGATCCTGACAGCGCCGGCGTACAGCCTCCGCTGAGCAGGGACTCACCCGCACTGTAGGGACCCCTGGGGACCAGGATAGCCAGAAAGTATAGGTGCACAGGACCTTAGTGATGAAGTTTAGCAAGCCGGCACGGGACCTACGGTCATGTGACTGCAAGGGGGCGGGGCTTAGCGTCCTGCTTTCAGAGAAGACAGAAAACTCAGTCAGGCAAAACGGAGGTCATTCACAGTACGGACAGCGAGGTACAGGAGGGGTAAACAGACGGGAGGTCAGACAAAGCCAAAGGTCATACACAAGAGGGCGACGTGGTACCAAGGGGATGAGCAGAGAGAAGTCGGGTCACAAGCAGAGAGTCATACACGAGAGGTAGCGCAGTACAAGAGGGACAGGCAGAACTCGTAACAGGGACAGAACTGGATCAAAACCAAACAAGCAAGCAAGATATCAGGCACAAGGCACACGTACGCACAAGGTCAACTAACTCAGCCGAGGGCAGGAGTATAACTGACACCGGACCTAGGTCCAGTGAGCATTAAATAGCCACCCTCTGCCAGGGAGAGACGGAACAATTAACCCCCAATCAGACCAGGATGGGCCAAAGCGAAACCCCATCCTGGATCATGACAGTACCCTCCTCTCAATGGGGGGCCACTGGACCCCCAGGTCTCTCAGGGTACTTGGCGTGAAAGGCCCGGACCAACCGATCTGCATGAACCGATCGAGCAGGAACCCACGAGCGTTCTTCAGGACCGTAGCCTTTCCAATGTACCAGATATTGAAGGGCACGACGGACCAACCTGGAGTCGACAATTCGTTCCACCTCGTACTCAGACTGCCCATCTACCAAAACCAGTGGTGGGGAAGCTGATGATCCCTCCCCACCGGACCTCACAGGTTTCAAAAGGGCCTTATGAAAAACATTTGGGATCCGCAGAGATGGCGGGAGACGCAACTGAAAAGCCACCGGGTTAACTGCCTCAGTAATTTCATAAGGACCGATAAACTTGGGTCCAAGCTTCGCAGAGGGGACCTTGAGTCTTATATTCTTGGTGGACAACCATACCTTATCTCCAATCTGAAACACTGGTCCTGCGAATCGTTTTTTGTCCTCAAAAAATTTAAATTTGTCCTGGGCCTTCGTAATATTACTCTGGACCTCTCGCCATACCTCCCCCAACCGCTGGATCGTCTCATCCGCCCCCGGACACCCAGAATTCAAACGGGAAAATTCTCCAAAATGAGGATGAAACCCATAATTGCAGAAAAAGGGAGATGTACTAGTAGACTGGTTAACGTGTTTGTTAAATGCAAACTCAGCCACCGGTAACACAGAACACCAATCATCTTGTCGGTCTGAGGTCAAGCAACGCAGAATTTGCTCCAGAGACTGATTGGTCCGCTCGGTCTGCCCATTAGTCTCTGGATGATAAGTGGATGAAAAGGACAGACCAATACCCAACCTTTTACAAAAAGCCCTCCAAAATCTGGAAACAAATTGCACTCCTCTATCAGACTCCACATTCAAGGGTACCCCATGCAACCGCACCACATGCTCAACAAACAATCTGGACAATGTTTCCGCATTAGGTGGAGCTGCCAAAGGTACAAAATGTGCCTGCTTACTAAACCTGTCCACCACAACCCAGACGACGGTATTACCCTTGGAGGGGGGAAGGTTGGTGATGAAATCCATGGACAAATGCGTCCATGGTCTCTCAGGAATTGGCAGTGGTACCAATTCCCCGGCCGGCCGGTTATGGGGGGGTTTTGCACGGGCACAAACATCACAAGCAGACACATATTCCCCAACATCAGAGGCTAAAGCAGACCACCAGTATATTCTAGCAATGGCCTTCCGGGTAGCCGAGATCCCTGGATGTCCACCCAGAACTGAGTCATGGAACTCCTGGAGGACCTTAAGGCGAAGCTGAGCTGGCACAAAAAGTTTGTCCACCGGCTTAGCCAGCGGTTCAAGAGACTGGGCTTCCCGAATCTCTCGTTCAACATATTCGAAATACCTGCCACCACCACCCCAGGCTGAAGAATGGAGGTTGGAGGTTCCAGGGGGGGACACCGGATCTAGACTGCGTGACAAGGCATCTGTTCTGACATTTTTAGATCCTGGCCGAAAAGTGATCGAGAAGGTGAATCGGGAAAAAAAAAGTGACCATCTAGCCTGTCTAGGAGTCAACCTCTTAGCTGACTCAATATAAGCTAGGTTTTTGTGGTCCATAATTACGGTTATAGGATGGACAGCCCCCTCCAAAAAATGCCTCCATTCTTCAAAGGCCAACTTAACAGCCAGAAGTTCTCGATTTCCCACATCATATTTTCTCTCCGCAGGAGAGAATTTCTTTGAGAAAAAGGCGCAAGGTCTTAAATTGGTCAAAGTGGCGGGTCCCTGGGACAATACCGCCCCCACCCCCACCTCTGAGGCATCTACCTCAACAATAAATGGTTCAGACGGGTCCGGTTGAACAAGAACCGTGGCCGACATGAAACATGTTTTCAAAAACTGAAATGCCGCTACCGCTGCGGTTGACCAGTTCTTGATATCGGCCCCCTTTTGAGTCATGTCTGTGAGGG
Organism: Dendrobates tinctorius; assembly: GCF_039654945.1. NCBI lineage: Eukaryota > Metazoa > Chordata > Amphibia > Anura > Dendrobatidae > Dendrobates > Dendrobates tinctorius. The sequence goes on along the minus strand of NW_027361706.1, from coordinate 29,945,417 downwards.
GTTTAACCACCTGTGAGAACCCCTTTATAAATTTGCAATAGTAATTGGCGAATCCTAGAAAACACTACAGAGCCTTCAAATCAGAAGGTTGAACCCACTCGACAATGGCCTGCACCTTATTAGGATCCACGCGATACCCTTCAGCAGACACAATGAACCCCAGAAACGACAATTCCTGAACAAAAAACAAACATTTTTCCAGTTTAGCAAAGAGACAGTTCTCCCGGAGCCATTGGAGAACTGCCCGAACATGACCAATGTGAGTCTGTTTATCAGGAGAATAGATAAATATGTCATCCAAATATACCACCAAAAAATGGCCAATAAAATCAGAGAACACATGATTTATGAAGTTTTGGAAGACCGCTGGAGCATTGGTCAAGCCGAAAGGCATGACCAGATTTTCAAACAACCCTTCAGTAGTGAGAAAAGTGGTTTTCCATTTATCTCCGTCTCGGACTCGGACAAGGTTGTACGCTCCCTGTAGATCTAATTTTGAAAACTACTTAGCTCCGGACAATTGGTTGTATAAATCAGGAATAAGTGGAAGGGGATGCGTATTCCTCACAGTTATCTTATTTAACTCACGAAAATCGAGGCATGGGTGTAAACCACCGTCTTTTTTCTTTACAGAAAAGAACCCCGCCGCCACAGGAGAAACAGAAGGACGAATGTGTCCCTTACGGAGGCTCTCGGAAATATACTCCTTCATCGCAGCCCGTGCTGGACCCGAAAGGTTATACAAGCGGGCCTTGGGCAATTTAGCACCTGGAACCAGGTCAATGGCACAATCAAATAGGCAGTGTGGTGGTAAAACCTCAACCTCTTTTTTGGAGAAAACGTCAGTATAGTCTATCAGGCACTCTGGAATACCATCCAGACCCACGGACGACACAGACACAGTATCAAGACATTTCTCAGAAGAATAGGGACTCCATTTAACAATGTCCCGACATTCCCAATTAACTACAGGATTATGCAATTGTAACCAGGGGAACCCTAACACCAGTCCCGCTGGCAGGTTGTCCATCACAAAACATGAAATACGTTCTTGGTGCAAGGAACTCAGTTTAAGGACAAACTCTTCACTACGAATCATAATGTCATTCTTTACCAGTGGTGTTTTGTCAATGGCCACAATGTGAATAGGAGTTTCCAACCTAACTGTCCCTAACTTACACCTGGATACCATATCAGAGTCAATAAAGTTCAATGATGAACCGCAATCCACGAAGGCAGAAGTGGATGTGGAGACACTCCCACAACAAAGTTCCACTTGCAACAACATTTTAGAGAAGGCAGAAAAAGGTACCTGAGAGCCTGGGTGACCTCCACGACAATCACCTGTGCTCAGTCGCTTGGTTAGTGAACGGGAGGGGCACACCTTTCTCCAATGTCCAGAATCGCCACAGTGAAAACAGTCTTTTCCCACACGCCGTTGTCTCCTTTCATTTTCCTTGAGGTCGATGGTTCCCATCTCCGCGATCTCCAATATAGGACTGGGTCCACTTCCTTGGGAGAATAACGGTCTTTCACTTTGCATCACTCCCCTCGCCCGTAGCCGGCGATCCATTCGGACGGCCTGTGACATAGCCTCCTCGAGGGAATCAGGCGGAGGGTGGAGAGCCAAGGCATCTTTCAGATATTCAGACAGGCCTCTACGGAACAAACCCCAGAGGGCGGCATCATTCCAACAGACCTCAGCAGCCCAGCATCTGAATTCTGTACAAAACCACTCGGCTGAGTGCTTTCCCTGGCACACACTCATCACCATGTCCTCAGCCATACGCATACGATCAGGCTCATCATAAATATGCCCCAGGGCCTTAAAAAATGCATCTACTGTCATACGCTCAGGGGCCGTGGTCGGAAGGGCTCTTTATTTACAGAAAAGGTATCTGGTAACTTCACTGGAGACTCAGGGGAAACTAATGCAATATCCCGAGCCCTTGATGAAAAAAAACCCTGCACAGTGTCAGCGATCAGCTGCTGAGACTGAGCCAGGACTCGTTGTTCTCCAAGGAGTTTCTGAGACATCTGGGTTAGGTGTTTAACCTGCTCAGAAAGAGCGTGCATAGGATCCATCACACACAGGTGAATGGAAGCAGAGAAAAAAAAATGGTATTGGTCAGTTATAATATCAAGATCCTGACAGCGCTGGCGTACAGCCTCCGCTGAGCAGGGACTCACCCGCACTGTAGGGACCCCTGGGGACCAGAATAGCCAGAAAGTATAAGTGCACAGGACCTTAGTGATGAAGTTTAGCAAGTCGGCACGGGACCTATGGTCATGTGACTGCAAGGGGGCGGGGCTTAGCGTCCTGCTTTCAGAGAAGACAGAAAACTCAGAGTCAGTCAAAACAGAGGTCATTCACAGTACGGACAGCGAGGTACAGGATGGGTAAACAGACGGGAGGTCAGACAAAGCCAAAGGTCATACACAAGAGGGCGATGTGGTACCAAGGAGACGAGCAGAGAGAAGTCGGGTCACAAGCAGAGAGTCATACACGAGAGGTAGCGCAGTACAAGAGGGACAGGCAGAACTCATAACAGGGACAGAACTGGATCAAAACCAAACAAGCAAGCAAGATATCAGGCACAAGGCACATGTACGCACAAGGTCAACTAACTCAGCCGAGGGCAGGAGTATAACTGACACCGGACCTAGGTCCAGTGAGCATTAAATAGCCGCCCTCTGCTAGGGAGAGGCGGAACAATTAACCCCTAATCAGACCAGGATGGGCCAAAGCGAAACCCCGTCCTGGATCATGACACCACACATTTTCCTAACAAAGTCTATCAGCTCTATCTGAGCTGCTTTAGCGTCAGCAGGACTCTGTCTGACTTGCAGGCCTCCCTCTGCCCGGTATTATAAGTCTCTACTGAAAGCGACGGCCTGTCTCACACGTCTCCTCGGATCAACAGCTCAGGCTCGGGTCTCTGGTTGGATATCCTCAGGGCTTCTTTGGTACTTGACTGCCGATGAGTTTCTCCTTGGTCCGTATCGATGGGGGCTGGTCCTCGACTGTTGACAGGCATAGACTGGGTTGGGAATCTTGACTGGTGTCATTCGAGTCTTAGGTGCTTGACCTGCGTATCTCTGGTCTTTGGTGCTTAACCATCGTCGTCTGAGTCTGAACCTTGCTGGTACACAAGGTTGCGGCCATCTGTCTTGGCTGCTGGAGCTGCTGTAGGAGCAACTGTCACTCTTTTGGTGCCTTGACCTTTATATCCAAGGCTGGCTTTGTCGCCGTCACCTGACTCTGAGCACTGGCTAATTCCGTCTCTTCTGCAACTTCTCTCCTTTGGATAAATTCTGCAGGGTTTTGGTCAGGCCTGGAAGCAACACAGCATTGAAGTGTTTTATCCCCTGTGCTCAGTTCTCCCACACTAGTGCTAACATGGTATGTTAGAGCTTGTTGGAAGAATTTTTCCTATCGGTAGTAGCTAATCAACACCATATAATTTACTGCTTTTTATAAAGCTTACAAATCATACTGGTCGTGCTATTGAGCCCTTGTACCTTGATCAATAGCATCCCCCACATAGTATGATCCCCACAAATCCTGACACAGTATGATGTCCCCATAGTTCCTAAAACAGTATGATGGTTTCTACTGCCCGCGACTCATTTGGTGATGCCCATATGCACAATATGATATTCTCACAGTCCCCAACACAGTTTGATGGCCCCCACAGTCTGACATAATGCAATTCCCCGCAGTTCCAAACACAGAAGGTTGTCCCTCACACAGTATGATTCCCCATAGCCCCCAACCCAGTATGATGGCCCCCAAACAGCATTATGTCATTACAACTCACCCAAACACAGAGTATCATGCCTCCACATTCCCTCACACAGAATTATCCCCAGCAACCTCCAACGCAGTATGATGTCCCTACAACTCTACAACACACAATATGATCTGCTCACAACCCTCTCACATATATGGTATGATGGGCACTACAAAGTATGATCCTCCATAGCTTCTCAACACAGTATGATGCCCCCCATAGCCCACAAAACAGTATGATGTCCGCACAACCCTCTGACACACACACTGATACCCCTACAGTCCCCCCACAGGACAATGGCTCCAACAGTGTCCCACATACAGTTTGATGGCCTCCATAGCCTCCCACAAGGGTGTGATGGCTTCAACTGTCCCTAGACACAGTATGGCCATGATTATACCATATCATGGGCCCCAACAATATTTTCCCCCTTAGCCCTCCATTCAGTATGATAGCCCCACAGTCCCTCACACAGTATGATGCCCTTTCAACTCCCACACAGTATTATCTCCCAAAGCTCCCCAATACACTGTGATGACCCCCACATTGAATCCCCACAGCATAATGCCCTCAGAGTCCCCTATATAAGGTGATGGCCCCCATATCTCTCCACACACAGTATGATGTCCCCACATATTCCCTGCAGTTTGAAATTTATAAAAATGCACCTAATTCTCCTGTACATGGGGAACATAGGGTCATTCTGTATGAAAATAAATATGTTGGTTGAATGTGCTTATTACTAAGCAGCACAAATCTGCAAACTCATTTTTGTAAGGATTACTTCTATTGAAAACATACGTTCAAGGGGTAAATACGAGTGGTTGCCATCTTTTGCTCGAGGCCACAGAGAATTTTCAGCACGCTCATTTTTATTCGTGGTCTCAGTGATTTTTTCTTTTTCAAAATGTATGCTCGTGTTCAAAAGAATCTTTTGGCACATGGTTATGCATAGCGGAGAGCAATATAATAAAAGGTTTGAAATTTAGAAACATGAAACATTTAAAAGGAAAATGTCTTGCTTGGGTTAATAATAGGATGAATATTGAACACATATTAAAAGAGACACCCTTAGGTACCAGAATGGGCTTTTTTTATCATCACTCTATGGTAAGGCTGGTATAAAGAGTACTGTTTTAGATAATAGTAATAATAATAATAACAACAATAAAACAATAGTAGTAATAATATTTGTTTTTATTTATGTTGTTATATTATATTATATATATTACATTTATGTTGTTCTTATTATTATGTTTGTATCGTTTTACATAATAATGATAATAATAATAACAAAAAACAATAGTAGTAATAATACTGGATATTATTTTTTATAATTGTTATTAAGCATTACATTGAACGCTCTCAGATATTGTGCACCACACGTGTGAACAAAGCCTCTATTCCAGCTGGTTCCATACCTCGCTCCCCTATATCCACCACTGGCTCATATCCTCCATTCCCAAGTATCAACGCCATAAATAAAAAATAGCATTTGTAGCTTAGTTCACATGCAAACTGACAGTCTAATGTATTTTGACTGCTAAACGGGGAATTACAAACTGTTTGAGCTGTATGGAAAGGGAAATTGCTAGTTAATAAAGTCCTGGGATTACAGCAGCATTGGCGCTGATTCAAGCAGATGGTAACAGGCGGCAGGGCATGGGAAGCACAAGTCATAGCAGGTCTGTAAATATGGTGATGGTGTCTAACCTTGTAGCTATCTGTAACATGGCAGACAATGGTAACTTCCTACTACATACACTGTGTGCCCGATTATTAGGCAAGTAAGTATTTTGACCATGTCATAATTTTGATGCACATTTTCCAAATCCAAGCTGGTAAAAAAAAAGTAAAAAAGTTAATGCTTATTGGATAAAGAAGATCCGATTATTTGCTTTTGTGAATATTTGTGTAATGAAGGAGGTTGAGAGCAGGGCTGGTCTGGCCATCCGGCAATTCTGGCAAATGCCCGAAGGGCCTGTTTGGTCATGGGCTGCCTTGTCTGCTACGTTGTTAACATGATCGTTGTTCTCAAGACACCCATACTGTTAAGCGCTGTGTGACGGAGCACAATGTCGCTGGCCATGGGTATAATTCGAAAAATAGAAATATTGGTCTTTTAGTAAATCTTCCTTTCCTTAATACTGAATAATATTAGTAATATATCCCATCTGTTACGTGAGGACAGGGACAACATGGGCCTGTGTGATTTCAAATTCCAGGGCTGAATTTCAGTCACAGTCCATAACTGGTTGAGAGTAAGGATAGTAACTCCCTTTACCAAGGTGTATGGAATAATTAAGCAGATTGTTTTCCATAATGAGCCAAAAAACTGAATCTGAAAAGTCCCATTACCTCCATTTCAACTCATCTGTCCTGTTCAATGGTAATTGGGATTCAACCTTCTTTATCTTGGCCATGTCAAAAAGTGTACAAAACCTACAAGAAGCAAAATTAACATAAACCCTGCTGTAACTAAATAAGTAAAAAGCAAAAGTGTGTTTATATGACATAGGGTTCTTAGTAACACTGTTTTTGATTAAAAAAAAGCATAAACGGTATCCCCCCAGTTGGCAAGGTGACCCAGCAGGGTATATGTTCATTTTGCTTTTTGTAGGTTTTGTATGCTTTATGGCCAATGTGAAGAAGTGTTTATGTGCTGCATGTATACTAACTTAAATCAAGCTCAATTTTTGTGTTTTTTCTTTGCATTTTTTCATTTTGTTCAAGCCGGGACGTGGCCTCAATTCCTTGAGCTCGAAATTACATCTCAAGGCTGGTGTCCACAGTTCGAGATCTGGTTCTTTGTTTGCCCTTATTCACACACTGAGGTCATCTCTGACACATGGTAAGGTTTTTAATATTAGACAGGGTAGAACCATCCTGAACAAGGTCACCTCGTCGATGGTGGGACGACTTTTATACTATTTTTGATCAATAACAGTGTCAACCCTATGTCATTTAAATGCACTTTTGCTTTTTACTTATTTAATTACAGCAGGGTTTATTTTCATTTTTCTTCTTGTAGGTTTTTGTATGCTTTATGGCCAATGTGAACATGTGTTTATGTGTTACATGTATACCAACTCAAACCAAGCTCCATGTTTGTGTTTTTTCATGTCAACAAGTGTTAAACGTCTTACAGAAGGATGCAGTACTTTTTAAAGTGCTAAGATATTATAGAACCATCAAAAGTTTTGTTAAAAATAATCAACAGGGTCTCAAAAAATATGTTTAGAAAAAAAAGACACACATTAACTACCAAAGATTTGAGAAGAATCAAACGTGAAGCAACAAGGGATTCATTGTCCTTCAGTGCTGTCATATTCCAGAACTGCAACTTCCTTAGGAACCCAAAAGTACAAGGTATTCCATGCTCAGAGAAATGGCCCAGGTAAGAAAATCTGAACCTGACCACCACTGAAGAAGACATGGAAGGTAAAACGTCAAGACCGGGCCAAGAAATATCTGAAGATGGATTTTTCAAAGGTTTTATTGACTGATGAGATGAGAGTGACTCTTGACGGACCAGAAGGATGGGCCAGTGGCTGGATCAGTAACGAGCATAAACTTCCACTTCTGCATGATTTTTATGTAGGACTATGCTCAATCATAGCATAGAAGTCTCCAATGCTTGGCTGCCAGTAAAGGCTTTAAGGATGAAAGAATAATGACGCGCCCCTTCCTCACCTGATTTAAACCCAATTGAGAACTAGTGGGCCCTACTCAACTGGGAGTTTTGTGGTGAAGAAAATAAGTCACCTCTCTGAACAGTGTCTGGGAGGATGTTGTTGGTGCTGTCCAAAAAGTATATTGTCAATAGATTATGAAACTAAGTTTCCAAAGATGGAAAGTTTATGACTCTTATTGAAAAGAAGGCGGCTATATTGGTCATTGATATTTTTTCAAGTGTCTGAAATGTATTTTAATACACTTTGAATTGTTTGGTTATTATTCTCATTTTAAGAGAAGGTAATGAACAATTGCCATTGGAAAATTTACTTTTTTTCATAAAGTTGGATTATAAATCTGCACACATGCATTGTCTCGTAAGAAAGATTAAACCTCATTGCTACTTTCTTAAATATTCATGTTTCAGGTTTATTAAGCTTTTGGATTGATCACTAGTTCTGTAGTTGTTCAGTAATAAAAGTAATCATCAATAATACAAAGTGTAGTAAATTAGGAGGACACTGTGGTCTGCCTAACAAACAACTTTAAATGAAAGGCTGGTAAAAAAGTACTAGACATCAGTAGCTATAAAAAACAGAGGAGAAAAATAATATTATTTTAATCCCTTAATGATCAATTTTGACCTTAATGACCAAGCCAAATTTTACAATTCTGAACAGTGTCACTTTATGAAGTTATAGCACTGGAATGTTTCAGCTGATCCCACTGATTCTGAGATTGTTTTTTCGTGACATATTGTACTTTGTGAAAAAGTGGAAATTTGGCGACGATTTCACAATTTTCAAAATTTTAATTCTTATGCCTCTAAATCAGAGAGTGATCTCACACAAAAAAGTTAATAAATAACATTTCCCACATGTCTACTTTACATCAGCACAATTTTGGAAACATAATTTTTTTGTTAGGAAGTTATAAGGGTTAAAAGTTGACCAGCGATTTCTCATTTTTCCAAAAAAATTTACAAACCCATTTTTTTATGGACCACGTCACCACAACAAGGAATCGTAAAATCAGAATACACGTGTGAGAACAGATGTACCAATGGAAGATACAAAATAAGAATCTATTATAAGCATGTCATAATGACTGTTGAAAGGCCTTCCACCATGGTTCACACTCTCCTCTCTGCACAGACCAGCATAAATTGTAAAAGATGCTACATATGTGTGTATGCTGCTATAACTGCACCTATTCAGTATATGCAAAGTGTCCTACCTCCTGAACAGTAACCGCAGCCCCTATATTTGTATCAAAAAGTTTTACTGAGTAGTCAGTGTGTAGAGGCATGCAAAAAAACAGCACATATAGGGGGTGTGTACTGAATCTCCTTATAAAGGTACAATAATACTTTACCCCCTTGGATGAAGCTGTGGCGAAACGCGCGTCGGGGATAGTGACAACAACATTCTAACCTATGTTTGGTTCTCTGGACCAGAATCTCCTTTTATGTGTTTTTATTTTTTGGCTATCATGCTTTAATAAAAATTATTTTTGGCAATGCTTATCTGTCATTTTGGATATTTCTTGTTCTGAAGTGCCATTATTGGTAGGCTTGATATTTTGGATATATTTTGAATCATAATATCAGTTGTTTACCATTCAACCTGCACATCTGATTTTCGATGCAGCAGGCGTTGATGGCATAAATAGATCGTGTCTGTTGTGCAGAGTCTCAGTACACATGCTGCATAGAGGAACAGGGCTTGGGGAGTAGATATTTGCTTTATTTTTATGAAAAAATTATTTAGTAGGGCATAATACTATGTGGGGACTTTGGGGACATCATATTTTTTAGGGTCTTTGGGGGTATCCTATTGTGTATGTGTGTTGGGGGGACATTGTCCTGTGTGAGCGTCTGTGTGGTTATCACATTGTATGGCATGGACTGTTGGGGTCATCATACTGTGAGTGGAAGCATCATATTGTATGACAGCTGTGGGAGTTATCATGCTATGGAGGAAGCTATTAAGACCATTGTACTTTGTGGGGTCCTATAGGGGTCATCATTCTGTGTGGGGGCATCAGTGGAGGCCATCCTACTGAGAAGAATATCAGTGCGGGAGTCATCAAACCATGTGTCAGATGGTGGTGGGAACCATTGTGCAGTGTGTGGGAGCTGTGCAATCATCATACTGTGTTGGGAGGGTTGTGGAGGCAAATATATTGTGCAGTGGGGCATCGTATTGCGTGGAGGCATCATACTTGTGTGGAGACATCATACTGTGCGGAGAGGGCATCATCATGTATGATAGGCTATGGGACCATGATACTGTCAGGGGAGCACCCTTCTGTGTGGGAGTCATTGTACTGTGAATTGGCGTCTTTGGTGGCATCATAATGTGTGAGGGTGGGGTGGTGGGGTCATTGTATGTATGGTACTGTAAGGTCATTATACTGTGTGGGCACGCATGTTGTATATGAAGAGCATCATACAGTGTGAAGTCTGTGGAGTCATCATCTTGTTCATGGGATGTGAGAACATCATACTGTATGGAAGGCTGTGGGGTTTATCATACTCTGGGGAGTTGTGGAAGCTTCATACTGTGTAAGAGTATTGTAAAGGCATCATAATATGTGGGGGGCTCTGCAAGCCTCTGTACTGTAAAGTAGAGGATTGTAAAGGGTATCTGTGTGTGAGAAGCCTGTGGGGGAATCATAATTGTTGAGGGCATCATACTGCATGATGGGCTGTTGGGGCCTCATGCTGTGTGAGGGGCTTTAGGGGTATCATACTATATGAAAAGTCACTATTGGGGTATCATAATATGTGTAGTAGGTTGTGGGGAAAGTCACTATGAGGCCTAAATATGTGTGTGAGTGAACTTCAATGACATTATGCTCTGTAAGGTTACTGTGGTGACATCATATTGTCTTGGGGGGGCTGCGGGGTCATCAGATAGTCTTGGGGGAACTTAGGGAAATTATACTTTGTTGAGAACACTGTGGGGGAACATTGTGTGGGTGAACTCAATTTAGGAGTATCATAATGTTTGTGGGGGACATTTTTGGGGGCTATTTGAACCAAGAAAGGAGTATCATAGAGGCTGGGAACACTGAAGAACTTCAGTAGTAAGCAATTATGGTGTAAGTGCCTCGAAATACATGTCCCATTCTATGTTGGGAGCAGGTGTGGACATATTGCCATTACCTCCTGTTCAGCTGCACAGGGGCCCAGAAATGGAAGGAGGCCCATGCCCACTGTGTGGGGTTGGATTACGGTATAATGAGAGCAATCTGGTCTACCACTTGGAGCCCACGGATCTGGGGGTCAATGGTTAGGTCGACCTCATTGTACTCTTTTTAACCTCATCACTGGGCAGCGAGTGTTCCTATAATGCCACTGCCTGCAATAAGGTAACAGCAAGCTGCAGGAAGTCTCTAAGCTTCTTTCTCTATGACTCAGCCGGTGCGATGATGTCTTCACAACACTTGCGTCATCTAATAGGTGCCCGGACAGAAAAGGATGGAACTGGCCCTGTGGAGAATTACTTAGATAGGTAAGTGAATGTTTTTTTTTAAATAGGGGGGAGACTATGATGGGGGATAGGAAACATTACAGGGGATTTTAATAAATTGGAGGAGGGGAGGACACATTGCAGGGACTTATTATGAATTGAGTGTTGGGAGAGGATGCAATGCTGGGACTTATAATGAATTGAGGAAATGGACTCTATTCATGGACTTATAGTGATTTGGGGAGGGGCAGAGAGGACCCAGAACAGGAATATATAATGATTTGGGGTGTAGGTGAGAGGACACAATACAGGGAATTACAATGAATTGGGGAGGTGAGGAGAGAGGACACTATAGAAGAACTTACAATGAATTGGTGAAGGATGGGAGAGATGACACAAGATGGAGTCTGATTATAATGTGGAGGTCAGAGAGGAGGACACTATATAGAGACTTATAATGAATTGGGGGTTGGGAAAGAGGTTGAAGGGCAACGACTTATAATGCATTAGTGGATGGAAGATAGCACACAGGACAGGGACTTATAATGAATTGGCTGTTAGAGGACACAGGATAGGCATTTGTAATGAATTTGGGGAGAGAATCACATTAATTAATTCATTTTTATTTATCATGCAGCAGAAAAATGGCTATGGAAGTATAGCGCTGGCTTATCAATTTATATTTTGAATAGTGCTTGGCTAATTTTATATTAATGGTGTTATGCATATTTGTATTCAAGCACAAAGTGTGTGGGATCTTTTATTCAGGAGCCAAATGAGATAAAGTGTGTAAGCTGTAGCTTATAGAGGAGCCCAGATAAACTTCTAGCACAGGGGCCCCAGGCTGTCGGTGTTTTCCCTTGGTCAGGAGCTTTGCCCTCCTGTGACGGCGCCTATGTGCCTTGACTCTGCCTACTCCACTATTTTTCCCAGGGAGGAGATTTAATTAGGACTTTTACTATGGGGACCCATAATTTCTACTTATGCCTCTGGACTGCATCCCTAAGTGGATGAAGGTTTGCATATCACATCTACATGTATGAGAAAAAAAGGGAATAGCCAGCATTTTTATTGTTCTTGGAATAATTGGAATAGTATGTTTTATTTAGAAAATGTCATTATTTTAACCTGCTCATTAGCCAAATAGATTTGCTGTTCTAAAATGGTGAAACCAGTAAGATACACGCGCTCACATGGCTTAATATAGATGTCAATATACTTGTGTGAGAGATGAGCAGCGGCAGAAACTATACAAGGAAACGCATTGATCTGTGGGCCTTTAATTAAATGCCTTTTAGGCAGACATCAAACGAGATGGCATGAGGGAGAGAGAAAGCAAGATGGAGAGAAGGTACTTATAGGAATAAAAAATAGTAGAATCATACAGTAAATACATAAGGGGGAATAGTAGGTGTAAGAAATTACAAACTTAAACATAAAAGGTTGGGCTCAGAGGAGACGATTCCTTCTCTAATAGAATTTAGCCATTTTTATGATCCATTGGCAACAATAAATTTCAACTTTGCATTTTGTCAGAAGCAAGTGACAAGAAAAAGCAAATTTATATTTAATTATGAGTGCCGTTAATTGGGTTTTCTACTACTGGGCAACCCTTCATTAATGTGCTTCCGGAAAATAAAAATGACACTCACATCATAGGCTGGCTTCACTCCTCCATACTAACCCTCCATACTAACCTGTCATGAACTCATTTTCTGCTCCACCAGTTGAGAGTTCCCCTTCCGTTCTCCCTCTGGTGGTGACAGGAGGTAATGCTGTTGGTTTAAGTGGTAGTGATCTGCCACCTGATGAGGAAGATAACGATTGGATCTCTGGAGTATCAGACTGGATATAAGACAGCCGACGCCCTATCCGGGTGCTGGTGATTCAGTCTGCTTCTCAGGTCCTGGACTTCAGCTCTCTTCCCGTCTTCTCAAGTTAAGTTTGTTTTTTGCTAATGTTCACACTTGCGCTTGTTGGGCAGTTCTGTTTTTTGTGTAATCAGCTTGCCCCTGCTGGGGCTATGCTGAATTTCCACTCCTATTAATCAGTATTTGCCAATTTGCTTTTTGTCCCTTATTAGATTGGCCTCTTTTTGCTCTGTCTCAGAATATTTCAGAGTGCTGATATAGGTTTAGAAGTCTAGTGACTTCAGGGTTAATTTTGCTATCAGAAGTGTTGGACAATATTTTTGTAGTTTTTTTTTGGCAGACTGCAGACAGTGTGTTTCCTTTCCTGTCCTTTTAGTTAGCCGGGCCCCATCGTTTGCTCAGCCTATTTTCCTGCCTTTGTTTGTAATTTCATCTTGTTTCACCGTCAATACATGCGGGGGGATGTCTTTCCTTTGGGGTCTGCTCTGGGGCAGTTAGTTTTCCTCTTTTCCTGCTTTAGGCTTATGTAGCTCTCCGGTTGTGACGAGGCATCTATGACCATCGTAGGAATGCTCCACGACTGCTGCTAGTTGTGCGGTTAAGTTCAGGGATCTGCAATCTGCATAGTTACCAACTTCTCTAGTTTTCTGAGACTTAGCTTGTTGTTTATTTTTTCCTCCTCGGTGACCCATTCATAACAGAATCACCACCCATACTGCAGATTCTAGGGTACTCAAAAGCAGGAAAGAATTGTTAGAGAAATAAAAAAAAAAAGTGTCAGAATTTTTTTTTTTATTATGTATTTTTTCCTCTTTTTCTCTGGGACCGTAGAAGGATTTTTTTCCTAATGGAGATTAAGCAATTGTCTGATCGTGTGGAGCAGCTTGCTACTGAAGTGCAAGGAATTTCCGTCTACCTTATTCAGTCACATGCTGCTGAACCTAAGATTCCTACTCCTGATGTGTTTTCTGAGGATCGGTCTAAATTTCTGAATTTTAAGAATAATTGTAAATTATTTCTTGCCTTGAAGCCTAACTCATCGGGGAGCTCTGTGCAGCAGGTTAAAATTGTCATCTCATTGCTGCGCAGCGATCCCCAAGATTGGGCTTTTTCTCTGACACCTGAAAATCCTATTCTGACTGATTTGGATGCATTTTTTCAGGCCTTGGGGTTGTTGTATGATGAATCTAATGCCGTTGATCAAGCTGAGAGAACCCTGTTGGCATTAAACCAGGGTCAGGATCCTGCAGAGTTGTACTGTCAAAAATTCCGAAAGTGGGCGGTCCTTACTACATGGAATGATAGTGCATTGGCAGCTCTCTTTCGGAAAGGTTTGTCAGAGACCGTAAAAGATGTTATGGTGGGATTTCCTGTTCCCTCTGGTCTGGATGGCTTTATGTCATTAGCCATTAAAGTTGATCGACGTTTACGTGAACGTAAAACTACACGGGAGGCGCTGCCTTTGAACAAATGTCTGAACCTATGCATGCAATGTGATGGGGTTTTGTCTAAGGCGCAACGTCGGGAGTTTAGAAGGCGTAATAAGCTGTGTTTTTTCTGTGGAGACGCCTCTCATACTATTTCTATCTGCCCTAAACGAGAGAAACGTTTTGCACACACATTTGCTGTGAGCAGTATACAACCTAAGTTCCTTTTGGCAATTACTCTGATCTGCTCCTTGTCCACATTTTCCACTAAGGCTTTTGTGGATTCTGGAGCAGATCTGAATCTGATGGATTTGGACATTGCTAAACATTGTGGTCTGTCCATGATGCCCCTGCAGACGCCTATTCCATTGAGGGGTATTGATGCCACTCCTTTGGCGGAGAATAGACCTCAGTTTTGGACCCAGGTGATAATGCGAGTTGCCCCAGACCACCAAGAAAAGTGTAAATTTTTGGTGCTGCATAATTTGCATGATACTATTGTTCTGGGGTTCCCCTGGTTGCAAACTCATAACCCATTTTTGGATTGGAAATCTGTGTCTGTGGTGAGCTGGGGTTGTCAGTGTGTTCTTAGGGACGCTCCTGTTTTCTCCACCTCTCCTCAGTCTCATGATATTCCTGATTATCTGGCTGATTTCTCTGATGTTTTTAGTGAGAGTAAGTCTGCGTCTTTGCCTCCTCATAGGAGTTATGACTGTGCAATTGAGTTGATGCCTGGGTGTAAATTTCCCAAGGGTCGGCTTTTCAACTTATCTGTACCCGAACATGATGCTATGCGATCCTATATTAAGGAGTCATTGGAGAAGGGTCATATTAGACCATCCTCGTCACCTTTAGGCGCTGTTTTTTTTTTTGTGGCCAGGAAAGACGGTTCATTAAGACCGTGTATTGATTATAGTTCCCATAACAAGATGACGGTTAAATATCAGTACCCATTACCTCTGATTTATTCTCCAGAGTTGAGTGCCTGCTGGTTTACTAAGCTTGACCTCAGGGGGGCGTATAATCTTATTTGCATCAAGCACAGGGATGAATGGAAGACGGCGTTTAATACTCCGGAGGGACATTTTGAGTACCTGATGATGCCTTTTGGGCTCTCTAATGCCCCTTCTGTCTTCCAGTCCTTTATGAATGATATTTTCCGAGACTTTGTGGATAAGTTTTTGATCATCTATCTGGATGATATTTTGGTCTTTTCTTGTGATTGGGATTCCCATGTGGAACATGTCCGGACTGTGTTCTGGATTTTGAGGGAGAATTCCCTGTTTGTTAAGGGATCGAAGTGCCTCTTTGGTGTCCAGAGGATTTCATTTTTGGGATTTATCTTGTCTCCATCGACTATTGAAATGGACCTGGCCAAGGTACAGGCCATTTATGATTGGGTTCAGGCTACTTTTTTGAAGGCTCTCCAGAAGTTTTTGGGTTTTTCTAATTTCTATCGTAAATTTATAAGTAATTTTTCTAGTATTGTCAAACCACTGACTGATCTGACCAAGAAGGGAGCTGATGTGCTGAATTGGTCTCCTGAAGCTGTCTCAGCATTTCAGGAGCTTAAGCGGAGATTTAATTCAGCTCCAGTTTTACGGCAACCTGATGTCTCACTTCCATTTCAAGTGGAGGTGGACGCTTCTGAGATTGGTGCAGGAGCTGTGTTGTCCCAAAAAGACCCTGTGACTTCTAAGATGAATCCCTGGGCCTTCTTTTCTCGAAAGTTTTCCCCATCTGAATGCAACTATGATGTGAGGAATCGGGAATTGTTGGCCATGAAATGGGCATTTGAGGAGTGGAGACATTGGCTGGAGGAAGTTAGACATCAATTTGTGGTCCTCACCAATCACAAGAATCTGATTTATCTGGAGTCGGCCAAACGCTTGAATCCTAGACAGGCTAGATGGGCCTTGTTTTTCACGCATTTTAATTTTGTGGTCTCTTTTCTTCCGGCACTAAGAATGTTAAGGCAGACGCCCTTTCTTGGTGTTTCTTTGCTGATTTTCTTAATGTGACCGAGCCTACTACTATCCTAGGTGAGGGGGTAGTTCTTTCTGCCATTTTGCCTGATTTTAGAGGCGCCCTGGTGGAATTTCAGGAGGATAAACCTGAGCATTGCCCTATGGGAAGATTGTATGTTCCTGACCAGTGGAGAAAGAGAGTGATGTCTGAAGTCCATTGCTCCGCATTGGCTGGTCATCCGGGTATTTTTGGTACCAGAGATTTGGTGAGTCGGTCGTTTTGGAGGCCTGCCTTATCTCGTGATGTCAGGAATTTTGTACAGTCCTGTGGGACTTGTTCTCGGTCTAAACCCTGTTCTCGTTCTAGTGGGTTGCTGATGCCCCTGCCGGTGCCCAAGAGGCCATGGACCCATATCTCAATGGATTTTATTTCTGATCTTCCTGTCTCTCAGAGAATGACTGTTATCTGGGTGATTTGTGATAGATTTTCGAAGATGGTCCATCTTGTACCACTCCCAAAGTTGCCATCTTCCGCTGAGTTGGTGCCCTTGTTTTTACAACAGGTGGTTCGGTTACATGGGATTCCTGAGAACATTGTGTCCGATAGAGGGGTCCAGTTTGTTTCCAGATTCTGGAAAGCCTTTTGTTCCAATCTGGGAATTCAGTTAACCTTCTCCTCCGCGTTTCATCCCCAGACCAATGGGCAGACTAAGAGAACAAACCAGACCCTGGAGTCTTACTTAAGATGTTTTATATCTGCTGATCAAGATGATTGGGTCTCATTTTTGCCCTTGGCCGAATTTGCGCTGAACAATAGAGCTAGTTCTGCCACTCTGATGTCACCATTTTTCTGTAATTTTGGGTTTCATCCTCGATTCTCTTCAGGGCAAGTGGAATCTTCGTCCTGCCCAGGTGTGGACACTGTGGTTGTGAGAATGCAGCAGATATGGGACCAAGTGGTGGATAAGTTGTCACTCTCTCAGGATAAGGCCCAGCGTTTTTCCAACCGGCGTAGGACCATTGGTCCCCTGTTTAAAGTGGGTGATATGGTTTGGTTGTCATCTAAGAATATTCCTATGAAGGTTGCATCTCCAAAATTTAAGCCAAGATTTATTGGACCTTATAAGATTTTGGAGATTCTTAATCCTGCTTCTTTTTGATTGGCTCTTCCAGTTACGTTCAAAATCCATAACGTATTTCACAAGTCACTGTTGAAGAGGTTTGTTGAGCCATTAGTTCCTGTGGCTGCACCTCCTGATCCTGTATTGGTTAAAGGCAATGTGGAATATGAGGTAGAGAAAATATTGGATTCTCGCTTGGTTAGATGGAGACTCCAGTATTTGGTCAAATGGAAGGGTTATGGCCAGGAGGATAATTCTTAGTTCTCTGCCTCTGATATTCATGCCGATAAATTGGTTCGTGCTTTTCACCTGGCCCATCCTGATCGGCCTGGTGGCATGGATGAGGGTTCAGTGACCCCTCCTCAAGGGGGGGTACTGTCATGAACTCATTTTCTGCTCCACCAGTTGAGAGTTCCCCTTCCGTTCTACCTCTGGTGGTGACAGGAGGTAGTGCAGTTGGTTTAAATGGTAGTGATCTGCCACCTGATGAGGAAGATAACGATTGGATCTCTGGAGTATCAGACTGGATATAAGACAGCCGACGCCCTATCCGGGTGCTGGTGATTCAGTCTGCTTCTCAGGTCCTGGACTTCAGCTCTCTTCCAGTCTTCTCAAGTTAAGTTTGTTTTTTTGCTAATGTTCACATTTGCGCTTGTTGGTCAATTCTGTTTTTTTGTGTAATCAGCTTGCCCCTGCTGGGGCTATGCTGAATTTCTACTCCTATTAATCAGTATTTGCCAATCTGCTTTTTGTTCCTTATTAGATTTGCCTCTTTTTGCTCTGTCTCAGAATATTTCAGAGTGCTGATATAGGTTTAGAAGTCTAGTGACTTCAGGGTTAATTTTGCTATCAGAAGTGTCGGACAATATTTTTGTAGGTTTTTTTTTGCAGATTGCAGACAGTGTCTTTCCATTCCTGTCCTTTTTAGTTAGCCGGGCCCCATCGTTTGCTCAGCCTATTTTCCTGCCTTTGTTTGTAATTTCATCTTGTTTCACCGTCAATACATGTGGGGGGCTGTCTTTCCTTTGGGGTCTGCTCTGGGGCAGTTAGTTTTCCTCTTTTCCTGCTTTAGGCTTATGTAGCTCTCCAGTTGTGACAAGGCGTCTAGGACCATCGTTGGAACGCTCCACGACTGCTGCTATTTGTGCGGTTACGTTCAGGTATCTGCAATCTGCATAGTTACCAACTTCTCTGGTTTTCTGAGACTTAGCTTGTTGTTTATTTTTTCCTCCTCGGTGACCCATTCATAACACTAACCACTGCGTCCTCTGCCATGGTGCTAATAACACCTGGCAGGGGTATCACGAGAGCCAAACTGCAGATCAGCTGTAGCATTCACATTTTTTCCAAGTGGAAGATACTGCATGTTCCAAATCATTCATTCAAAGGTTGTTCAAAGAACAACATCCACAGGACAGTGATAAATGTATGAATCGTGGACGTTCTGCCACTGGGGCCACTCTGATCTTGAGAATTCTATGTCCCCATGAGAATGAAGAGGTAGTGCACATGAATTACTACTAGCCCATTCATTGTGAAAGCAGTGGTCACGCAAGAGCACTACTGCTCCAAGTGGTCAACAGAACTGAGTGGAGCAGTGGTTTTGTTTGGACACTAGTGCTTCATAGGGAACAATCGGACCTCAATTTTCAGGACCTGCAGGTCCCTACAGTGATCATCTATCTTGTGGATTGATGGTAAATGCTATTTAAGGGACAATCTATTTACAGAGGGATTACGGAGGTTAGAGAGCTTTCACTAATTTGAAAAGATTTTGGAATTTTTGCTCCATCAAGAAGAGCATTTGTGAGATCATACACTGATGTTGAAGAGGGCTAGGCTCTCATTCTCTGTTTTAGTTAATCCAAAAGGTGTTCAATGGGGTTGAGGTCAAGGCTCTGTGCGACCGATCTTGTTTTTCCACCCTAGGTCACCAAACCATGTCTTTATGGACCTTGTTTTCTACTCTGGGCACAGTAAAACTGGATTAGAAAAGGGTCTTTCCCAAACTGTTCTCATAAAGTTGGAAACAAACAGTTGTCCAAAATATCTTGTATGCCTTCTTTATCTTCACTGGAACCAAGGGTCTTAGGCTGGCCTATTATCACCGATCCCACCCCCCACTCAACCACCGATCCCACCCCCCACTCAGTCAACCACTACTGGAAAAGGGCGAAAGACACAGACTATTATTACAAATGGAGGCTAAATGGATCCTTCGCACAAACGCACTGTAAGCATTAGGTCTAGATAAGAAAAATTACTTATGTATTGTTTTAGAATCTACATCTTGCCTTTGTCTTGTACTGTATTAATTTGCATAAGTGCTATTAACAAGCTTGCTGTTTAATGTAGGTAGTCCTTCATTGTAAAAATTATTTTTAGCATGCACTTCATATGTTTACACCGTGACCATGACAAATTGGTGCAGCGTGAATGAAGACAGACACGCTGATGTCTGAGTGTCATTTGCTGATCCCACTCGATCTGGCACTCCACAGACAATACATGCCTACATCCCGGTGCGCTGCTGTCTGTGGAGTCAGTGCATCACACTTACATCTGATGTGCAGGCCTCCATTGGCTCCATGCTTTCCTCTTCTGAAACCTTGGCAGCAATCTATCCAGGAGACACAGGTTTTATAAAAACAATCACATTTATACTTGACACTTGGCAATCTTTAAAATCAGGCATAGAGGATAAGTCCCAATAGGTTGTCAACTTTCCCACAGGTACCAGATACAAATTCAGCCCTGGTTCTTAGTATATGTAGAGTGTCCCTCTTGCTATCTTCACTAGCACTAGGAAGTTGTCTCCACCACTAGCTGTGTACCCTGATTGCAACACCTCCCGCTTCATAGAGTCTGAGTCCATCTTTCCTGTATCCTTACAGACTGAGTGCGCCCAAGGGCCCCGAAGTCCATCTCGAGGTTCCCCAAGCTATCATACGAAATCATATAGAAGGGTATTTTTGGCAATTCACTGCCCCAAGTATTAGGCCCACATTGACCCAAGCAGCCTATTATGTGAGACTGCTGCTGACACTTCACATTACTGACCTGCACTGAACTGTCACTTCCAGAAGGGGTCTGGGGAGGGCACAGCCTAAAGGAAGCCCCGCATGACTGCAATGGGCAGGCAAGTTTTAAATTTGTTATGGCCGGTTCAAAATGATTGGCGGGGATGGGCCAGGGGAGGAGTGGGAAACAGTGCGGGAAAAGCCACACTTCATCATCGGTAGCAGAGGAAAGAAGACCCATCTGTCAGCTCACAGGAAGATGGAGACCGTGGAGCAGCTGTTTTCCAGACTCCAAGATGCTGCCCGTTCCAGGAGGGGAGGTTGGCTCCAAACACAGCTGTCCTCCCTCCTCAGGGCGGCGGATCCACCAGGAACCAGCCGGCGTGGAAGAAGGACCCGGCCCCCTGAAAGGCTGTCACCGGAGGTGACAGTGCGCAGCAGGCGACGGCTGCGGAGCCCCTCCAGGGACCCTGCGGGCGGCACAAGCGCCGGGGCTGCTTCCCCTCTTGGCGCCCGTCCCGGCAGGAATCTGCCCAGCCGGCCTGTCAGCGCTTGTAGCAGAAAACCGGGAGCCGCATAGGACCAGCAGGCCAGACCGGATGTGACGTCGCGGGCGGGAGCCGAAGGATCGCGGGGCACGGCGGCGTCTAGCAGGCCCCTGGGAGAAGGAGCAGGCCACGGCAGGTCTCCTTCACAGCGGCGAGGACGGCAGCGGGCGACGCTAGGAAGGACGGCGGCAGCGGGTGATGCGGCAGGTGCCCCCTGTGAAGAGGATCGCTCCGGGGTGCCTGCCAGTCAGGGCGCCAGACGGAGTGGCGCGACGGGCAGGAGGGGGCAGTGTGAAGACGCCCTGCCTGGCCCCAATGCAGCATGGAGGGCAGAGGGAATGGCGGGCGGGAGGGAGCAGCGTGAGGACTCCCTGCCTGGCCCTAGTACAGCACGGAGGGCAGAGAGAGCGGCGGGCGGGAGGGGTCAGTGTGAGGATGCCCCGTCTGGTCCCAGCACATCATGGAGAACAGAGGGAGCGGCGGGCAGTCACGAGCTGATGTCCGGCAGTCGGCCGGAGGATGCTACGGATCGGTCAGGCTGGTCCGGGTCCAGGGACCGTCGCAGGTCCCGCTCAGGCGGGAGTTCCAGAGAGCACCGGGATTCGCGAGCTTGGGTCCCCCCTGGTGACGAGGAGGCCAGGGGCGCGGGCCTTGAGCAGCGGAGCGTGCATCGGGATCACGGAGGACGTCAGGATTCTGGATATCCAGCTGGCGGGGACACAGCACCCACGCAGCTATGTGAGTATTGCTCCATGTCTTGTCTGTCGCCCGCAGGGGCTGTATTGCAGGATGTTGGGGGTAGGATGGGAAATGCTAGGGAGCAGGGGGGGCTTAGTGGGCCTACCGGGGCTGAAGTGTCCAGGCTGAGGGATATTTTGGACAATATGTCACAAATATTGAGGAGACTGGAGGGGGGGTAGTTGGGGAAGCAGCTCCATCCCCGGCGGGGGCATGGTTAGTGGGTCGCGGTTCCGGCAAGCAGCCAGTAGGTGAGGCGCTACGCTCGGTCGAATGCGACGCAGGGGCATCGGCGGGGGTATCTGTCTCGGTGCAGACGGAGACAGATAAGGCTGATAAGATAAAACTGGACGATAGGGCTAAGGGGGAGGTTTATGTGTGCTTTGAGGGGCCTTTGGGTGCCCATTTAAAGAAAGAAGTGAAAGAAAAGATCTGGCGGGATGAGTACATGGAAATATTTTCCCTTCTTCCGTTGGAAAAATTTAACCTGGATAAGGGGAAGAAGGATGATAGTAAAAAGGAAGAGGAGGCAAAGAGGAGGTGGCGACTGATTCCACAGACTTTTGTGAACTGGATGCAGGCATTCGCTATTTTGGCAAGTGTCATAGGTGAAAAGTCTCCGGACAATTGTTCTGGTTTGTTTTGTTATTTAGATGCTATTGGGGAGGTGCATCGTATTTATGGGGGGCAGGCGTGGCTGCGATATGACGAGCAGTTTAGACAGAGGAAGGCGGCAAGGCCAGAGATAAAGTGGGATCAGAAGGATATCGGGCTGTGGCTGAAGGTGATGGCTCCGGTGAGGTATGGGCAGTCCTTTCACGGGAGCGGGGGCGGCGGCAGTCAGCAAGCAGGTCACGGAAGCGGTGGTCAGGCAACCCAGGGAGGAAGAGAAAAGTCGGGTACATGCTGGCAATTTAATGATGGGCAGTGCAAGTACGGGAACAGCTGCAAGTTCAAGCATGTGTGCTCACACTGCAATGGCAGCTCGCACGGGGCTTCAAAATGTTTTAAAAAAGGAAAAGGTAAGCTGAACGTGGGTGCCGGTCAAGGAGGAGCGTCCGGTGAGAGTTCAAGAGATGGCCCCCTTTCTAAATAGGTACCCAGCTCGGGCGGAGGCAAGTGTTCTTTGGAACGGTTTTGTTGAGGGCTTCAAGATTCCACCTCCCGGCCACGTGGTTCCTGTTTCGTTCAAAAATTTGCATTCGGCAATGATGCATGCGGAGGTGGTGGATGCGAAGTTAAAAAAAGAAGTGGAATTGGGTAGGATGGCTGGTCCATTCCCCACGGCTCCGGTAGCGGGTGTAATTGTTTCCCCTTTGGGGGTAGTTCCGAATAAGGAGCCGAACAAGTTTTGTTTGATTCAGCATTTGTCATACCCAAAAGGTTTGTCAGTTAATGACGGTATTGATAGAGAGTTGTGTTCCGTGGAGTATACCTCCTTTGATACGGCGGTGCTTTGGGTGCGTCGGTATGGTTCAGGGGCTCTGTTGGCAAAGACAGACATTGAGTCCGCGTTTCGGTTACTGCCGGTTCATGCAGAAAGTATCCCGCTGTTGGGTTGTTTTGGAACGGGAGTTTCTACCTTGATAGGTGTTTGCCGATGGGTTGCGCGATTTCGTGTTCATTGTTTGAGATGTTTAGTACTTTTTTGGAATGGGTGGTAAGGGATGTTGCAGGCATACAATCTATCATTCATTATCTGGATGATTTTCTTTTTATCGGTCCCCGGATTCACCGTTGTGTAGGAACGCGTTGGCAGCCATGGTTTGGGTGGCTGAGCACTTTGGGGTGCCGCTGGCATCAGAGAAGACTGAAGGCCCTAAGACCGTTATAAGTTTTTTGGGCATAATCGTCGATTCGGAAAGGATGGAGTGTCGTTTACCAGAGGACAAGTTGTCGTTGTTGAAACAGGAGGTTGATAGGATTGCGAAGTTGCGGAAAGTGACCCTGAATGAGTTGCAATCTTTATTGGGGAGATTGAACTTTGCCTGTAGGATCATGCCTATGGGTCGCATTTTTTCTCGTCGCCTAGCTGGTGCGACGGCGGGAGTGAAGGCTCCGCATCATTATGTTCTTTTGACTAAGGAGCATAGGGAGGATTTGATGGTTGGGCAGCGTTTTTTGCGGAATTACAACAGTCGGTCGTTGATGCAGGAGGAGACTTTGAGCAATTTTGATTTTGAGATTTATACAGATGCAGCGGGCGGCTTTGGTTACGGCGCCTACTGCAAGGGAAAGTGTAGCGTGGGGCGGTGGCCTCCGGCATGGAAGTTGTTGGGCCTTACAAAAAACTTGGCATTGTTGGAACTGTTTCCTATTGTGGTAGCTGTTTTCGTGTGGGGTCCCATGTTCGTGAATCGGAGAGTGCGTTTTCATTGCGACAATGCAAGTGTAGTGGCGGTAATTAACAGTTTGACTGCCTCTTCTCCCCCTGTGATCAGGTTGGTTAGGGTTTTGGTGCTTCGTTGTTTGGAGTTGAATGCAGGGATTTCCGCAGTGCATGTGCCCGGTGTTACGAATTCAATAGCAGACTCTTTGTCTCGTTTTCAGTGGGGGCGTTTTCGAGAGCTGGCGCCAGGAGTGGATGCCACGGGCGTGGAATGCCCTTCTCATCTGTGGAAGGTGATTATGGAAGAGCGGGAAGACTGATTCGGGAATCGTTATCGCATCAGACATGGTCAGCCTACGAATCTTCGTGGCGAGTATGGCAGAGATGGATGGCGGAATGGGGCGGGGTTAGTAGCGAGGAGGATAGGATGTTAGCGGTATTGTTTTTAATTGGGAGGGCGGCTGACAGCGGTTGGTCCGCTGCTAAGGTAAACAAGTTTGTAGCGGGTTTGGCTTTCGGTTTTAAATTACAGGGAATGACGGATGTGACCAAAACTTTTTTGATAAGACAGACTTTAAGGGGGTTTCGCAGGGGTAAAAAAGCTTGTGACAAGAGAAGGCCTATTTCGTTTAGTATGTTGGAAAGTTTAGGCAGAGTCCTGGAGGGTATTTGTACTTCTGGATTCGAATTGGCGCTTTTTCGGTTGGCTTTTTCTTTGGCCTTTTTTGGAGCAATGCGCATTGGTGAGATGGTGTCAGGCAGCAAGGTTTCAGCCGGTGGGGTGCTGGCAGAAGACGTGGAATTTTGGTCGGGGGGGGCATTGTTTTTTGGATTCGGCGTTCAAAAACTGATCAATTGGGTAAGGGCAGACGAGTAGTTTTGGGCCGAGTCGAAGGGGCAGTAATGTGCCCACGCAGTTGTTTGAAATCATATTGGGATGTGTGGGCAGGTAGGGCGGGTCCTCTTTTGTGCCACGCGGATGGCACCTATTTGTCTCGCTTCCAGTTCACTGCGGTCTTGAAGAAGGGATTGTTAGAATTGGGCCTTCCCCTGGACAGGTATGGGTCCCATTCTTTTAGGATCGGGGCTGCAACTGAAGCGGACAGTCTTGGCCTGGGGGCGGAGGGGATCAAAGGAATTGGGAGGTGGCAGTCGGATCGCTATTTACTGTATGTTCGACGTTAATTGTGGTGGTTATATGTCCAGGACTGTGTTTTCCATAATTATGTTTTTTCAGGTCGCGACCCCTTTCTTGCCTGGATATTTAGACACTCGTATGTGAATTGGGGTGTGCTACGGGCTGATGCGAGGCCAGATGGTAGGCAATTGGGCTTTAGGAGGGAGCAGGTTCTAGTCCGTTGGTTGGGTTTCCGAGGTATGGTGTGGAGCAGGGTGCTACCGGAATTAGCCAAGTCTGCACGCCTGGACAGAACCCCCAACATTATTGTCATACACGCGGGGGGTAACGAATTAGGGGTCAGGCTGGTGAGGGAACTAATTAGGGACATACGTTCCGATTTTTTAAAATTGTAAACGTCTTTCCCGAACGTGGTGACTGTATGGTCGGACATGGTACCTAGGAAGAGGTGGAGGCAAGTGAGGTCTTTAAAGGGGATTAACCGGGCTAGGGTAAAATTGAATCGGGCAGTGTCGGGGTTTGTGTCTAGAAATGGGGGGATTAGCGTTAGGCACTTTGAGTTGGAGGCAGGTGTCGGTAATTTTTGGCTGGATGATGGGGTTCATTTAAATTCTATTGGTGTTGATTTGTGGGCATTGGCAATCCAGGAGGGGATTGAGAGGGCCTTGGTGGTTTTGGGGCACTCACGAGCCTGAGGTGGTCAGGGCTGTTCATGGTTGGCGGGGGGTGGGGTTCTTGGAGTTGGCGGTGATTGGTCGGGGAAGGAGTTGGAAGTAATATTCCCGACAGTTTTAAAATGGTATGGGGGATCTGGCTTTTTGGTTATGGGCTCTGGACGGGGTTTTCACCTCGGGAGCTCTGGTGGTTAGTCTCCCGGAACGGGAGTTACGGTGCCCTCGAGCTGGGCTGGACGGCTGAGGGTAACATGGTGGTCGAGTTTTTACATTGGTTTTTGGGCCAAAAAGGTTTTATAGCCAGATCTTTTAGCTCCAAGAACCCTCCCCTCATATTATTTGCATTATGATTAATATTTTTGATGTTTATTGTTAATGTTATTGTTCGTTAATAAAATCGGCCGCTGTGGCCAAAATTATCCAAAGAATTTAAACTTGTAGTGTGTGTTGTTTTAGGAGTGGGGGATACTGGGAGCTGGGTAGGTATTGGGAAAAAAAAGGGAAAAACTGTAGTCGCCATATGCGGTCAAGAAGGGGGCTGGGGAGGGCACAGCCTAAAGGAAGCCCCCCATGACTGCAATGGGCGGGCAAGTTTTAAATTTGTTATGGCCGGTTCAAAATGATTGGCGGGGATGGGCCAGGAGAGGAGTTCGGGGTGGGGGCAGCCTGGAAAGTGGGAAAAAGTGCGGGAAAAGCCACACTTCATCATCGGTAGCAGAGGAAAGAAGTCCCACCCACCCTCCCTGTTGTGCGGCAGTACAGAGTTGAGGGATTAGGGGATTCATATATATATATATATATATATATATATATATATAAAAAATAAATATATATATATAATAAATTAAATAGATAGATATGTAAATTGTAAGAGGAATTTTTGGTGAAAATCCATACGAGGCGTTGTTGTTGCTGTCGTCACAGTGGCTACGGGGCAGGGGGTGGGGTTCTTGGAGTTGGCGGTGATTGGTCGGGGAATGATTTGGAAGTAATATTCCCGACAGTTTTAAAATGGTATGGGGGATCTGGCTATTTGGTTATGGGCTCTGGACGGGGTTTTTACCTCGGGAGCTCTAGTGGTTAGTCTCCCGGAACGGGAGTTACGGTGCCCTCGAGCTGGGCTGGACGGCTGAGGGTAATATGGTGGTCGAGTTTTTACATTGGTTTTTGGGCCAAAAAGGTTTTATAGCCAGATCATTTAGCTCCAAGAACCCTCCCCTCATATTATTTGCATTATGATTAATATTTTTGATGTTTATTGTTAATGTTATTGTTCGTTAATAAAATCGGCCGCTGTGGCCAAAATTATCCAAAGAATTTAAAATTGTAGTGTGTGTTATTTTAGGAGTGGGGGGATACTGGGAGCTGGGTAGGTATTGGGAAAAAAAAGGGAAAAACTGTAGTCGCTATATGCGGTCATGAACTTGACAATAACTCTTAGTTCACCCTCCCCAAACTGGGCCAGCCATTACAGATAACCCTGCCTAGGCTAGACTGCAGCCCCATACAACATGCATGAATATAAAATACATGTAACCCCTTAGAGTCTGAGGGAGCAGACCATCAGCTCCACCTGTCCTACATCATGACATTGTTCAGGTTTGACGAAAGCACACCAATATCGCAAAACAGGCATCACGTGTCTTACATTGTATGGAATAAGACATATTTTTTAGCAGACTCATTTGGTGAGATCCATCTGTATTATCGTGCATAGATTGCATGATGTTATGTAAAGTTGCTAAGTGTGGTAGTCATGACCGAGCAGCTGTCCAGTTATGCCTTGGCACTTTACAGGAAAATAGTGTCCCAATCCTAGTGTGCTGTCAGGTGTGGGGTGCATCACATTCACTTGTAGGCCGCAAACTACCGCTGTCTCAAGGCCTCCATCCTCAGGGAACACCAAGTTCATTGCAACAAGCAAACGTTTACTGGACAGTAGAGTTGAGCGAAACGGGTCGAAAAATTTCAAAAGTCGACGACTTTTGGTAAAGTTGGGTTTCATGAAACGAAACCCGACCCTAGGGTGAGGTCGGCTACAAGCTCGGCGACTTTAGCGCCAAAGTCGCGTTTCAAAAGTTTGTTTTCCGCCCTTTTTCAGCCAATCAGGATCCACGGACACTGTGGGCAATGTGATGACATAGGCAGTGGTCACCACCATCTTTGAGAAGGGCATGCAAGT
Source organism: Dendrobates tinctorius (assembly GCF_039654945.1). NCBI lineage: Eukaryota > Metazoa > Chordata > Amphibia > Anura > Dendrobatidae > Dendrobates > Dendrobates tinctorius. The sequence continues at coordinate 29,917,457 of NW_027361706.1, read as the reverse complement.
GATTGGCTTGCTTTGGGGGGCGTCACAGGGGGTATAAAGGGCTTGCACGCCGACCGCCATGTTACTCATGCTGATCTCAGAATAGGGAGAGCTGCTGCTGCTGATTCTGTAGGGAGAGCGTTAGGCAGGGAAGAAGACACCAAAAATTGCATCTGCTGCTAGCGATTTTGCCTGTACAACACACCAGTCACTGTGTGTGCAGTGCAAGTGGAGGCTATATTTTGCTGGATCAGCTGTGTTGGTTGTTAGGCTGCCTTATAAGGCTTCCTGATAGCTGCATTGCTTTTTTCCCACTGCTCTGCAAACTGCTTTTTTAAAAGCAATCCATATTTTTTTTGTCCTGGTGTGGTACTGAGCGTGCATTTTTTCACACCATACAGCGGTGTACGCTCCTCACACAGTACCGTGTAACGGCTGTCATCACGGCCACAGTGAAGCTATCTGAGTGTGACTCTGTAAGAATAAGTCGAGGACATGTTCCATTCTTACAGACCTCCACCTTCTAGTTTTGTCTGCTTTTCAAACAGTTAAGTATATTTGCTGTTTGATCACATTCAAAACTATAGAGAAACAGCATGTGTCAGTCCGTATACTTAAAAAACACGGAGCTTGACAATTTTACGGACACCGGACAGCGGTGTACGTGCACGCTCCTCTCTCAGTACCATGTAACGGCTGTTATCACGGCCACAGTGAAGCTATCTGTGTGTCACTCTGTAAGGATAAGTCGAGGACATGTTCCGTTCTTACAGACCTACACTCTAGGGAGATTCCTATTCTGCCCAATTCTATATACACCTTGTAGTTTGTCATACACTAGCCAATTTCTGCCTGTGACATAGCGCTGTGATATTCAGTGGGCCTCACATAATCCAACAGTGTCCACAAGTGTGTTCAGAAATTCTACATCTCCCCTGTCCTATAGTGACATTTTTCACACCTGCGACATTGAGCCTGTGACATAGCAGTGTGATATTAACTGGGCCTCACACAACATTGTCCACAAGTGTGTTCAGAAATTCTACATCTCCCCGTCCTATAGTGACATTTTTCACACCTACGACATTGAGCCTGTGACATAGCGGTGTGATATTAACTGGGACTCACATAATAATGTCCACAAGTGTGTTCAGAAATTCTACATCTCCCCTGTCCTATAGTGACATTTTTCACACCTGCAACATTGAGCCTGTGACATAGCAGTGTGATATTAACTGGGCCTCACACAATCCAACAGTGTCCACAAGTGTGTTCAGAAATTCTAAATCTCCCCTGTCCTATATTGACATTTTTCACACCTGCGACATAGAGCCTATGACATAGCGGTGTGATATTAACTGGGCCTCACACAATCCAACAGTGTCCACAAGTGTGTTCAGAAATTCTACATATCCCCTGTCCTATAGTGACATTTTTCACACCTACGACATTGAGCCTGTGACATAGCGGTGTGATATTAACTGGGCCTCACACAATCCAACAGTGTCCACTAGAGTTGAGCAAAATGGGTCGAAAAATTTCAAAAGTCGCCGACTTTTGGCAAAGTCGGGTTTCATGAAACGAAACCCGACCCTAGGATGAGGTCGGCCACGAGGTCGGCGACTTACGCGCCAAAGTCGCGTTTCAAAAGTTTGTTTTGCGCTCTTTTTCAGCCAATTAGGATCCACGGACACTGTGGGCAACGTGATGACATAGGCAGGGGTCACCACCATCTTTCAGAAGGGCATGCAAGTGATTGGCTTGCTTTGGTGGGCGTCACAGGGGGTATAAAAGGGCGTGCACGCCGACCGCCATCTTACTTCTGCCGATCTCAGTATAGGGAGAGGTTGCTGCTGATTCTGTAGGGAGAGCGTTAGGCAGGGAAGAAGACAAAAAAACTGCTTCTGCTGCTAGCGATTTGGCCTGCACAACACACCAGTCACTGTGTGTGCAGTGCAAGGGGAGGCTATATAGTGGTGTATCAGTGGTGTTGGTTGTTGGGCTGCCTTCTAAGGCTTCCTGACATTCCTGCATTGCTGTTTACCCACTGCTCCGCAAACTGCTTTTTTAAAAGCAATCCCAATTTTTTTTTTTGTCCTGCTGAGAAGAAAAAAAAACTGCTTCTGCTGCTAGCAATTTGGCCTGCACAACACACCAGTCACTGTGTGTGCAGTGCAAGGGGAGGCTATATTGTGGTGTATCAGTGGTGTTGGTTGTTGGGCTGCCTTTTAAGGCTTCCTGACAGGCTGGCATTGCTGTTTACCCACTGCTCTGCAAACTGCTTTTTTAAAAGCAATCTAATCTCCCTTATCCTCTAGTCACTTTGGTCACAGCTGTGCCATCGAGCCTGTCACATAGCGCTCAGATATTCATTGGGCCTCACACAATCCAAAAGTGTCCAGTGTCCACAAGTGTCTGCAGAAATTCAAAATCTCCCTTATCCTCTAGTCACTTTGGTCACAGCTGTGCCATCGAGCCTGTCACATAGCGCTCAGATATTCATTGGGCCTCACACAATCCAAAAGTGTCCAGTGTCCAAAAGTGTGTGCAGAGATTCAAAATCTCCCTTATCCTCTAGTCACTTTGGTCACAGCTGTGCCATCGAGCCTGTCACATAGCGCTCAGATATTCATTGGGCCTCACACAATCCAAAAGTGTCCAGTGTCCAAAAGTGTGTGCAGAGATTCAAAATCTCCCTTATCCTCTAGTCACTTTGGTCACAGCTGTGCCATCGAGCCTGTCACATAGCGCTCAGATATTCATTGGGCCTCACACAATCCAAAAGTGTCCAGTGTCCAAAAGTGTGTGCAGAGATTCAAAATCTCCCTTATCCTCTAGTCACTTTGGTCACAGCTGTGCCATCGAGCCTGTCACATAGCGCTCAGATATTCATTGGGCCTCACATAATCCAAAAGTGTCCAGTGTCCAAAAGTGTGTGCAGAGATTCAAAATCTCCCTTATCCTCTAGTCACTTTGGTCACAGCTGTGCCATCGAGCCTGTCACATAGCGCTCAGATATTCATTGGGCCTCACACAATCCAAAAGTGTCCAGTGTCCAAAAGTGTGTGCAGAGATTCAAAATCTCCCTTATCCTCTAGTCACTTTGGTCACAGCTGTGCCATCGAGCCTGTCACATAGCGCTCAGATATTCATTGGGCCTCACACAATCCAAAAGTGTCCAGTGTCCAAAAGTGTGTGCAGAGATTCAAAATCTCCCTTATCCTCTAGTCACTTTGGTCACAGCTGTGCCATCGAGCCTGTCACATAGCACTCAGATATTCATTGGGCCTCACACAATCCAAAAGTGTCCAGTGTCCAAAAGTGTGTGCAGAGATTCAAAATCTCCCTTATCCTCTAGTCACTTTGGTCACAGCTGTGCCATCGAGCCTGTCACATAGCGCTCAGATATTCATTGGGCCTCACACAATCCAAAAGTGTCCAGTGTCCAAAAGTGTGTGCAGAGATTCAAAATCTCCCTTATCCTCTAGTCACTTTGGTCACAGCTGTGCCATCGAGCCTGTCACATAGCGCTCAGATATTCATTGGGCCTCACACAATCCAAAAGTGTCCAGTGTCCAAAAGTGTGTGCAGAGATTCAAAATCTCCCTTATCCTCAAGTCACTTTGGTCACAGCTGTGCCATCGAGCCTGTCACATAGCGCTCAGATATTCATTGGGCCTCACACAATCCAAAAGTGTCCAGTGTCCAAAAGTGTGTGCAGAGATTCAAAATCTCCCTTATCCTCTAGTCACTTTGGTCACAGCTGTGCCATCGAGCCTGTCACATAGCGCTCAGATATTCATTGGGCCTCACACAATCCAAAAGTGTCCAGTGTCCAAAAGTGTGTGCAGAGATTCAAAATCTCCCTTATCCTCTAGTCACTTTGGTCACAGCTGTGCCATCGCGCATGTCACATAGCGCTCAGATATTCATTGGGCCTCACACAATCCAAAAGTGTCCAGTGTCCAAAAGTGTGTGCAGAGATTCAAAATCTCCCTTATCCTCTAGTCACTTTGGTCACAGCTGTGCCATCGAGCCTGTCACATAGCGCTCAGATATTCATTGGGCCTCACACAATCCAAAAGTGTCCAGTGTCCAAAAGTGTGTGCAGAGATTCAAAATCTCCCTTATCCTCTAGTCACTTTGGTCCCAGCTGTGCCATCGAGCCTGTCACATAGCGCTCAGATATTCATTGGGCCTCACACAATCCAAAAGTGTCCAGTGTCCAAAAGTGTGTGCAGAGATTCAAAATCTCCCTTATCCTCTAGTCACTTTGGTCACAGCTGTGCCATCGAGCCTGTCACATAGCGCTCAGATATTCATTGGGCCTCACACAATCCAAAAGTGTCCAGTGTCCAAAAGTGTGTGCAGAGATTCAAAATCTCCCTTATCCTCTAGTCACTTTGGTCACAGCTGTGCCATCGAGCCTGTCACATAGCGCTCAGATATTCATTGGGCCTCACACAATCCAAAAGTGTCCAGTGTCCAAAAGTGTGTGCAGAGATTCAAAATCTCCCTTATCCTCTAGTCACTTTGGTCACAGCTGTGCCATCGAGCCTGTCACATAGCGCTCAGATATTCATTGGGCCTCACACAATCCAAAAGTGTCCAGTGTCCAAAAGTGTGTGCAGAGATTCAAAATCTCCCTTATCCTCTAGTCACTTTGGTCACAGCTGTGCCATCGAGACTGTCACATAGCGCTCAGATATTCATTGGGCCTCACACAATCCAAAAGTGTCCAGTGTCCAAAAGTGTGTGCAGAGATTCAAAATCTCCCTTATCCTCTAGTCACTTTGGTCACAGCTGTGCCATCGAGCCTGTCACATAGCGCTCAGATATTCATTGGGCCTCACACAATCCAAAAGTGTCCAGTGTCCAAAAGTGTGTGCAGAGATTCAAAATCTCCCATATCCTCTAGTCACTTTGGTCACAGCTGTGCCATCGAGCCTGTCACATAGCGCTCAGATATTCATTGGGCCTCACACAATCCAAAAGTGTCCAGTGTCCAAAAGTGTGTGCAGAGATTCAAAATCTCCCTTATCCTCTAGTCACTTTGGTCACAGCTGTGCCATCGAGCCTGTCACATAGCGCTCAGATATTCATTGGGCCTCACACAATCCAAAAGTGTCCAGTGTCCAAAAGTGTGTGCAGAGATTCAAAATCTCCCTTATCCTCTAGTCACTTTGGTCACAGCTGTGCCATCGAGCCTGTCACATAGCGCTCAGATATTCATTGGGCCTCACACAATCCAAAAGTGTCCAGTGTCCAAAAGTGTGTGCAGAGATTCAAAATCTCCCTTATCCTCTAGTCACTTTGGTCACAGCTGTGCCATCGAGCCTGTCACATAGCGCTCAGATATTCATTGGGCCTCACACAATCCAAAAGTGTCCAGTGTCCAAAAGTGTGTGCAGAGATTCAAAATCTCCCTTATCCTCTAGTCACTTTGGTCACAGCTGTGCCATCGCGCATGTCACATAGCGCTCAGATATTCATTGGGCCTCACACAATCCAAAAGTGTCCAGTGTCCAAAAGTGTGTGCAGAGATTCAAAATCTCCCTTATCCTCTAGTCACTTTGGTCACAGCTGTGCCATCGAGCCTGTCACATAGCGCTCAGATATTCATTGGGCCTCACACAATCCAAAAGTGTCCAGTGTCCAAAAGTGTGTGCAGAGATTCAAAATCTCCCTTATCCTCTAGTCACTTTGGTCACAGCTGTGCCATCGAGCCTGTCACATAGCGCTCAGATATTCATTGGGCCTCACACAATCCAAAAGTGTCCAGTGTCCAAAAGTGTGTGCAGAGATTCAAAATCTCCCTTATCCTCTAGTCACTTTGGTCACAGCTGTGCCATCGAGACTGTCACATAGCGCTCAGATATTCATTGGGCCTCACACAATCCAAAAGTGTCCAGTGTCCAAAAGTGTGTGCAGAGATTCAAAATCTCCCTTATCCTCTAGTCACTTTGGTCACAGCTGTGCCATCGAGCCTGTCACATAGCGCTCAGATATTCATTGGGCCTCACACAATCCAAAAGTGTCCAGTGTCCAAAAGTGTGTGCAGAGATTCAAAATCTCCCATATCCTCTAGTCACTTTGGTCACAGCTGTGCCATCGAGCCTGTCACATAGCGCTCAGATATTCATTGGGCCTCACACAATCCAAAAGTGTCCAGTGTCCAAAAGTGTGTGCAGAGATTCAAAATCTCCCTTATCCTCTAGTCACTTTGGTCACAGCTGTGCCATCGAGCCTGTCACATAGCGCTCAGATATTCATTGGGCCTCACACAATCCAAAAGTGTCCAGTGTCCAAAAGTGTGTGCAGAGATTCAAAATCTCCCTTATCCTCTAGTCACTTTGGTCACAGCTGTGCCATCGAGCCTGTCACATAGCGCTCAGATATTCATTGGGCCTCACACAATCCAAAAGTGTCCAGTGTCCAAAAGTGTGTGCAGAGATTCAAAATCTCCCTTATCCTCTAGTCACTTTGGTCACAGCTGTGCCATCGAGCCTGTCACATAGCGCTCAGATATTCATTGGGCCTCACACAATCCAAAAGTGTCCAGTGTCCAAAAGTGTGTGCAGAGATTCAAAATCTCCCTTATCCTCTAGTCACTTTGGTCACAGCTGTGCCATCGAGCCTGTCACATAGCGCTCAGATATTCATTGGGCCTCACACAATCCAAGTGTCCAGTGTCCAAAAGTGTGTGCAGAGATTCAAAATCTCCCTTATCCTCTAGTCACTTTGGTCACAGCTGTGCCATCGAGCCTGTCACATAGCGCTCAGATATTCATTGGGCCTCACATAATCCAAAAGTGTCCAGTGTCCAAAAGTGTGTGCAGAGATTCAAAATCTCCCTTATCCTCTAGTCACTTTGGTCACAGCTGTGCCATCGAGCCTGTCACATAGCGCTCAGATATTCATTGGGCCTCACACAATCCAAAAGTGTCCAGTGTCCAAAAGTGTGTGCAGAGATTCAAAATCTCCCTTATCCTCTAGTCACTTTGGTCACAGCTGTGCCATCGAGCCTGTCACATAGCGCTCAGATATTCATTGGGCCTCACACAATCCAAAAGTGTCCAGTGTCCAAAAGTGTGTGCAGAGATTCAAAATCTCCCTTATCCTCTAGTCACTTTGGTCACAGCTGTGCCATCGAGCCTGTCACAGAGCGCTCAGATATTCATTGGGCCTCACACAATCCAAAAGTGTCCAGTGTCCAAAAGTGTGTGCAGAGATTCAAAATCTCCCTTATCCTCTAGTCACTTTGGTCACAGCTGTGCCATCGAGCCTGTCACATAGCGCTCAGATATTCATTGGGCCTCACACAATCCAAAAGTGTCCAGTGTCCAAAAGTGTGTGCAGAGATTCAAAATCTCCCTTATCCTCTAGTCACTTTGGTCACAGCTGTGCCATCGAGCCTGTCACATAGCGCTCAGATATTCATTGGGCCTCACACAATCCAAAAGTGTCCAGTGTCCAAAAGTGTGTGCAGAGATTCAAAATCTCCCTTATCCTCTAGTCACTTTGGTCACAGCTGTGCCATCGAGCCTGTCACATAGCGCTCAGATATTCATTGGGCCTCACACAATCCAAAAGTGTCCAGTGTCCAAAAGTGTGTGCAGAGATTCAAAATCTCCCTTATCCTCTAGTCACTTTGGTCACAGCTGTGCCATCGCGCATGTCACATAGCGCTCAGATATTCATTGGGCCTCACACAATCCAAAAGTGTCCAGTGTCCAAAAGTGTGTGCAGAGATTCAAAATCTCCCTTATCCTCTAGTCACTTTGGTCACAGCTGTGCCATCGAGCCTGTCACATAGCGCTCAGATATTCATTGGGCCTCACACAATCCAAAAGTGTCCAGTGTCCAAAAGTGTGTGCAGAGATTCAAAATCTCCCTTATCCTCTAGTCACTTTGGTCACAGCTGTGCCATCGAGCCTGTCACATAGCGCTCAGATATTCATTGGGCCTCACACAATCCAAAAGTGTCCAGTGTCCAAAAGTGTGTGCAGAGATTCAAAATCTCCCTTATCCTCTAGTCACTTTGGTCACAGCTGTGCCATCGAGACTGTCACATAGCGCTCAGATATTCATTGGGCCTCACACAATCCAAAAGTGTCCAGTGTCCAAAAGTGTGTGCAGAGATTCAAAATCTCCCTTATCCTCTAGTCACTTTGGTCACAGCTGTGCCATCGAGCCTGTCACATAGCGCTCAGATATTCATTGGGCCTCACACAATCCAAAAGTGTCCAGTGTCCAAAAGTGTGTGCAGAGATTCAAAATCTCCCTTATCCTCTAGTCACTTTGGTCACAGCTGTGCCATCGAGCCTGTCACATAGCGCTCAGATATTCATTGGGCCTCACACAATCCAAAAGTGTCCAGTGTCCAAAAGTGTGTGCAGAGATTCAAAATCTCCCTTATCCTCTAGTCACTTTGGTCACAGCTGTGCCATCGAGCCTGTCACATAGCGCTCAGATATTCATTGGGCCTCACACAATCCAAAAGTGTCCAGTGTCCAAAAGTGTGTGCAGAGATTCAAAATCTCCCTTATCCTCTAGTCACTTTGGTCACAGCTGTGCCATCGAGCCTGTCACATAGCGCTCAGATATTCATTGGGCCTCACACAATCCAAAAGTGTCCAGTGTCCAAAAGTGTGTGCAGAGATTCAAAATCTCCCTTATCCTCTAGTCACTTTGGTCACAGCTGTGCCATCGAGCCTGTCACATAGCGCTCAGATATTCATTGGGCCTCACACAATCCAAAAGTGTCCAGTGTCCACAAGTGTCTGCAGAAATTCAAAATCTCCCCTGTCCTATAGACACCTTGTACCTTGTTTTACATTACTATATAGTTTGTTGGATTTTGTCTACATTTCTACCAAAAATGAGGAAGGCTGGTGGAAGAGGCCGTGGAATTGGGCGGGGGTTGGCAGCTGGTAATGATGGTGTTGGTGGTGGATCTGATGGTAGTGGCAAGAGCAAAATAGGACCGAATGCAGGAGGTGTTGAGCCTGCGTCATCGTCTGGCTCCACAAGGCCTCAAAGGCTTAGTTTTCTAGGAGTTGGCAAACCGCTTTTAAAGCCAGAGCATCAGGAAAAAGTTTTGTCTTACATTGGTGACTCAGCCTCCAGCTCTATCGCCTCCTCTTCTTCAGTTGTAAAAAGTAAAAACACTGAGTCGTCATTGGAGGCTCATGTTCATGAACCACACCTTTCCTTGTGTTCTTCAACCCCAAAAAGATTGAAGGATGACGCAGGCCATACTACTGATTACTCCATGGAGCTGTTTTCACATACCATGCCTGGATTATCAAGTGAAATGGTGAATTACCCAGGCCAAGATGAATCTGACATGGAGTGCACTGATGCACAGCCGCTGATGGATGATTCTGCTGGTACATTCACTCAGAGCACTACATTGTCCTCGCAGTGTACAGAGCCAGATTCTGACCCTGATGAGACTCAGGTGCCCCTTCCCGCACACTATACCACCATACACGGTGACACAGAGGAAGGTGCACATGACATAGAAGAGGAGGTGATGGATGACCCAGTTGTTGACCCAGATTGGCATCCATTGGGGGAAGAGGGTGTTGCTTCCAATAGCTCAGATGAGGAGCATCCACAGCAGACATCGACATCGCAACAGCTGTTATCTGGCAGGCCCAGAGCACTCCAAAGACAGGTTCCAAACATCAAAAGAGTTGCTGGACAGCTTGTCCAGAGGGTCAAAAGATCACAGTGTGCTAGGCCGCAAAATGTCTGCCAAAGTAGGAAGAGTGCAGTGTGGCACTTTTTTGAACAAAATCCTCATGATCAGGCCAAGGTTATCTGTAAGAAGTGCGCAAAGACCTTTAGCCGAGGGAAAAATCTGAAAAATTTGAATACCAGTTGCATGCTTAGACATTTAACCAGCATGCACTTGCAAGCGTGGACACAACACCAAACCTCAAGTGCCACATGTGCAACTGATCACAACGAAGGTAGTCAGCAACGCTACATTGTTTCCCCCACTGTAAGCCCACCGGTTAGGACAGCAGCAAATGTTGAGGTGTCATTGCAATGCCACAGCAGTCAGGGAATCCCACTGTTATATCAACGAAAGACTGATTCTAGGCCATCAGAAAGAACAACAACTCCATCACCATCATCAACCCTCTCTCAGTCCGCCCTGTCCACCGCTACTTCCACCATATGCAGCTCTCAAGTCCAGCTCACCCTCCCAGACACTATGAGTAGGTCAAGAAAGTACTCAGTCTCTCATCCACGTACACTGGGTTTGAACGCCCACATTGCCAAACTAATCTCGTTTGAGATGATGCCCTTTCGGTTGGTGGAAAGCGCAGCTTTCCGCGAACTCATGGCCTATGCAGTACCATGCTATGACCTACCCAGTCGCCACTTCTTCTCTCGCAAAGCCATCCCAGCCCTCCACCATCATGTGAAAGACCGCATTGTCCATGCACTCAAGCAGACAGTGAGCGGAAAGGTGCACCTCACAACTGATGCATGGTCCAGTCGGCATGGCCAGTGCCGTTACGTGTCCATCACTGCGCACTGGTTAATGTGGTGGATGCAGGGTCCACAGGGGACAGCGGTGGTGGGACAGTGCTGCCTAGCCCACGGTATAGGAAACAGTTGGCTGTAGGCGTTCGACCCTCCTCCTCCTCCTCCTCCTCCAGAAGCGAAAGCTCGTCCACAGAGCGCAGTCGTACGAGCACTCCATCTGCAGCTGCCACTGTTGCACACGAGGTGTCCCCCTATCGAGCAGCTAGTGGAAAGCGTCAGCAGGCTGTGTTGCAGATGATGTGTTTGGGCGACAGACACACCGCCGAGGTACTGGCCGAGTACTTGAAGCGACAAACTGAGTCATGGCTGGGCAGTGTACATCTTGAGACAGGCAAGGTAGTTAGTGATAACGGCCGTAATTTTATGGCAGCCATAGCCCTTTCAAAACTCAGCCACATACCTTGCTTGGCTCACACCTTGAACCTGGTGGTGCAGTGCTTCCTCAAAAATTATCCGGAGTTAACAGCCCTGCTCCATAAGGTGCGAAGACTGTGCGCGCACATCCGCCGGTCGCCTGTACACTCCGTTCGTATGTAGAAGCTGCAGCGATTGCTCCACCTTCCCAACCACCGCCTCATTATCGACATTGCAACAAGGTGGAACTCCACCCTGCACATGGTGGAGTGGCTGTGCAAGCAGAGGCAGGCCATAATGCATTTGTGGGAGGATACACGGCCAGGCACTTTGAGAGCAGACATGGAGTTGACAGGTGTGCAGTGGTCGAAGCTGAAAGACCTCTGTAAAGTCCTTCAGTGTTTTGAGGAATGCACACGGCTGGTAAGCGCAGACAACGCCATCCTAAGCATGAGCATCCCACTTATGCGTCTGCTCATGCAAACTTTGACGCACCTTAAGGAGCAGGCGTCTGCAGCCAATGTTGATGAGGAGGAAGAGGAGGAGGGAATCCTTAATGACATTCAGCCATTGTCTGCTCAGGGACCTCTCCTGGACGAGGTGGAGGAAGAAGAGGAGGAGGAGGATGATGATGGGGATGATTACTTAGGGGAGGAGGATGCATCTCGTGGGGAAAGTGAAAATGTTGGCGTGGCAAGGTCTGGTACAGGGTTTGTGCGTGACTGGAGGGATGTGGATTTGCCAGAAAGTGCTCCTCCAACCAGCACTCGCAGTGCATCATTGACACCGGGAACATTGGCCCACATGTCAGATTATGCCTTGCGGATCCTAAAAAGGGACCCCCGCATTGCCAAAATGATGAACGATGGCTACTGGTTGGCCAGCATCCTGGATCCACGCTATAAAGGCAAATTACAAAACATCATGCCACAGGAGAACCTTGACCTAATATTGGCTAATAAACAAGCAACTTTGGTAAATCGGTTGCTTGAGGCATTCCCAGCACACAGCAGCGGTGATGGTTCTCACACGAGCCGTACGGGCCGGGGGCAGCTTGGCAGAGGTGTTCGTGGTGCACACAGCAGAAGTGGCGTTGGAGACAGGGGTTTCATGACAATGTTGTGGACTGATTTTTCAAATACCGCTCACACAACTGGTAATACTGCATCGATGGAAAGTGACAGGAGACAGCAGTTGTCAACTATGGTTACAAACTACTTTTCCTCCCATATCGATGTTCTCCCACCCAGGTCATTCCCCTTTGACTATTGGGCCGCTAAACTGGACACCTGGCCTGAATTGGCCCAATATGCCTTACAGGAGCTCGCTTGCCCAGCTGCAAGTGTGGTATCGGAAAGAGTCTTCAGTGCAGCTGGATCAATCCTGACAGAAAAAAGGACCCGTCTGTCAACCCAAAATGTGGATGATCTAACCTTCATTAAAATGAACCATGCATGGGTTTCCAAGGATTTTGTCCCACCTTCCCCTGATGACACATAGGGTGACAGAAAAATGGCTTGCTTTGGTCCACCTCTTCCTGGGACTTGACCTATTTCGCCTTTTGCATCAGCTGAATGTCCAACATCAACATATGCCACTTTCTAAAACTCCCTAACTGTGCTGCCTCCCCCCCCATGGCCGGGGTCACCACCTAGCGCACGACACCGTGCGAGTGCCGTTGCCCTGGACAGGTGGGTAGGCCGACTCTTGGGCGCGGGCACTGGCACAGGGTCCCTCATAGTGCAATCAAGTGTCTCTGACGGTGGTGGTGCACACCCGCCGTCAGACACACCGCTATACTATGAGGGGCCCAGTGCCAGTACCGACGCCCATGAGTGGGCCCCCCTTGCTTGGGCAGGGCCCCAGCATTTGCAATCTTTACCTCTCCTTGCTCCTCTGCTGTGTAATCTGGCCCGTCAAATCCATACCGCGCCTGACATCGTCTGAGCCTGCCTCCTGATGTATAGACATATATTTTGAATGTGTACGCTATCCATACATGTTATCCGGGGAAACGATACCCTTTCTAACCTTTGTGCAATCACGTGCAATCCATACTGGGCCTAACACCGTCTGAGCCTGCCTCCTGAGACATATATTTTGAATGTGTACGCTATTCATACATGTTATCCGGGGATACGGTACCCTTTCTAACCTTTGTGCAATCACGTGCAATCCATACTGGGCCTAACACCGTCTGAGCCTGCCTCCTGAGACATATATTTTGAATGTGTACGCTATCCATACATGTTATCCGGGGATACGGTACCCTTTCTAACCTTTGTGCAATCACGTGCAATCCATACTGGGCCTAACACCGTCTGAGCCTGCCTCCTGAGACATATATTTTGAATGTGTACGCTATCCATACATGTTATCCGGGAATACGGTACCCTTTCTAACCTTTGTGCAATCATGTGCAATCCATACTGGGCCTAACACCGTCTGAGCCTGCCTCCTGAGACATATATTTTGAATGTGTACGCTATCCATACATGTTATCCGGGGAAACGGTACCCTTTCTAACCTTTGTGCAATCACGTGCAATCCATACTGGGCCTAACACCGTCTGAGCCTGCCTCCTGAGACATATATTTTGAATGTGTACGCTATCCATACATGTTATCCGGGGATACGGTACCCTTTCTAACCTTTGTGCAATCACGTGCAATCCATACTGGGCCTAACACCATCTGAGCCTGCCTCCTGAGACATATATTTTGAATGTGTACGCTATCCATACATGTTATCCGGGGATACGGTACCCTTTCTAACCTTTGTGCAATCACGTGCAATCCATACTGGGCCTAACACCGTCTGAGCCTGCCTCCTGAGACATATATTTTGAATGTGTATGCTATCCATACATGTTATCCGGGGATACGGTACCCTTTCTAACCTTTGTGCAATCACGTGCAATCCATACTGGGCCTAACACCGTCTGAGCCTGCCTCCTGAGACATATATTTTGAATCTGTACGCTATCCATACATGTTATCCGGTGATACGGTACCCTTTCTAACCTTTGTGCAATCACGTGCAATCCATACTGGGCCTAACACCGTCTGAGCCTGCCTCCTGAGACATATATTTTGAATGTGTACGCTATCCATACATGTTATCCGGGGATACGGTACCCTTTCTAACCTTTGTGCAATCACGTGCAATCCATACTGGGCCTAACACCGTCTGAGCCTGCCTCCTGAGACATATATTTTGAATGTGTACGCTATCCATACATGTTATCCGTGGATACGGTACCCTTTCTAACCTTTGTGCTATCACGTGCAATCCATACTGGGCCTAACACCGTCTGAGCCTGCCTCCTGAGACATATATTTTGAATGTGTACGCTATCCATACATGTTATCCGGGGATACGGTACCCTTTCTAACCTTTGTGCAATCACGTGCAATCCATACTGGGCCTAACACCATCTGAGCCTGCCTCCTGAGACATATATTTTGAATGTGTACGCTATCCATACATGTTATCCGGGGATACGGTACCCTTTCTAACCTTTGTGCAATCACGTGCAATCCATACTGGGCCCAGCACCGTCTGAGCCTGCCTCCTGAGACATATATTTTGAATGTGTACGCTATCCATACATGTTATCCGGGGATACGGTACCCTTTCTAACCTTTGTGCAATCACGTGCAATCCATACTGGGCCTAACACCATCTGAGCCTGCCTCCTGAGACATATATTTTGAATGTGTACGCTATCCCTACATGTTATCCGGGGAAACGGTACCCTTTCTAACCTTTGTGCAATCACGTGCAATCCATACTGGGCCTAACACCGTCTGAGCCTGCCTCCTGAGACATATATTTTGAATGTGTATGCTATCCATACATGTCATCCGGGGAAACGGTACCCTTTCTTACCTTTGTGCAATCACGTGCAATCCATACTGGGCCTAACACCGTCTGAGCCTGCCTCCTGAGACATATATTTTGAATGTGTACGCTATCCATACATGTTATCCGGGGATACGGTACCTTTTCTAACCTTTGTGCAATCACGTGCAATCCATACTGGGCCTAACACCGTCTGAGCCTGCCTCTTGAGACATATATTTTGAATGTGTACGCTATCCATACATGTTATCCGGGGAAACGGTACCCTTTCTAACCTTTGTGCAATCACATGCAATCCATACTGGGCCTAACACCGTCTGAGCCTGCCTCCTGATGTATAGACATATATTTTGAATGTGTACGCTATCCATACATGTTATCTGGGGATACGGTACCCTTTCTCACCTTTGTGCAATCACGTGTAATCCATACTGGGCGTGAGAACGGCTGGCGAGCTGTTAAGCAAGCTACAGCACCTGTGGTTTGCACACGTAAGTTTTTCATTTTTTCAGGAATGACGGTTAGGCCTAATTCCGGAACTGCGGTTGACCTGCACTTACTGGGAAATCATTGTTCGCGGGTAATAATTGTAATCAGTGATCCCCATCACTAACGTTGTTCAGTGGGTTATCTGCACCTGTAAGCGACAAACGCTGGCCTTTTCAGTGTAGCGCACATGCAGCCACGGACATGTAAGGGCATGACACACCAGTTATTGGCCAATCTCATGTGCCAGAGCCTCACGTGTCCCTCTAGTAAGCCGGACTCAGACCGCGGGGCATGACGGAGTCTCGTTCGTTAACGGAATTAAGCTTGCAATGTGTGCATCTGTTCTGTAGCTGGCATGGTTGAGGTTTCCCAGGTGGAGTCGAATTTAACCATAGGCTCCACTCCTGGTGGTGCCCTTCTGGACATTCCTTTAAGGTTCAGCTTTGCAACCATACTGCCCACGTAAAACAAACACTTTGCCTTCATGAACGCTGTTTGGAGGGTCATGACTCGTGGGAATAACGCCGCCCAATCAGTTAACCTGCTGCAGAGATCCTTCGTTGTTCCCAAGCATGACATCACATTCCCTAGGAAGAAGGTAATGCCACTGTGGCGACCGTACTCCTGGGGGCGACACAAGTGCACTGATGCCCAGCCACTGCTCGATGAATCTGCTGGTACATTGACCCAGACCACTACATTCCCCTCGCACGCTACACGACCTGAATCTGACCCTGATGAAACTCAGGTTACCCTTCCCATATACAGTTCCATCTTACACGGTGACAAAGAGGAAGCTGCAGATGAAAGTGCAGGTTCGGCCCACCCGCCATCAGACACACCACCGTACTATCAGGGGCCCTGTGCCAGTGCCGTTGCCAACGAGTGGGACCCCCTGCTTGCCCAGGATCACAGCACTTGCAAAGTTGAAATACTGTGCAGTGAGATGGAAGATGGGGACGACGAGGAATCCAGACAAGTACAGGGATTCCCTAGCGAGGAGACTTATTTGATTGTTTTCAATGTTGGGACAGCAATTTTTGGGGAGCACTATACTCTGGAGAATGATAGATGGGGCCCACCATACACTGGAACATTCCAAAGGTGGACATCAGACACTGGAGCAGCATTTACAGGTCCCATTATACACTAGAGCATTAGAAATGGGGCCCATTATGTTTGGAGCATTATTTGGGCCCATAAGACAGTGGAGCTTCATCCATGGGGACCAACATATACTGTAGCATTATGTGGAGCTCATCATATACTGTTTCAAACATTATATGGGACCAATGATTCTGTATGGAGAAATAGATGGGCCTCGTCATGAGATGTAAAAAGTGAAGTATTTTTCATTGTACTATACCGCTATTTCTCTGCCGTATCGGAGCATGATGAGTTGTGGTATGTGTTAAAGGGGCGCTCTTTCGCCCAGGGCACATGTAAACCTGCAGCCAGCCCTCCCCCCCACAACTTTAGCCAAATAACCCCCATTTTTCAGTGCGTAACTTGTATTATGAAGTTAATTAAGGTTGACAAGCTTAAGTAAGAAGAATTGATGCTTTTGGCATTCAAATGGGCACTGTAGGTGTGTTTCCTGTCCTCCTCTCACTGCCGACTTTTATTTCCCATTGACTTACATTGGGTTTCGTGTTTCGGGACGACCCCGACTTTTCCCTATAATCGGACGATCTTGCTCGACCCGACTTTTGGAAAAGTCGGGTTTCACGAAACGAAATGCGACCCTAAAAAACCAAAAGTCGCTCAACTCTAGTGTCCACAAGTGTGTTCAGAAATTCTAAATCTCCCCTGTCCTATAGTGATATTTTTCACACCTGCGACAATGAGCCTGTGACATAGCGGTGTGATATTAACTGGGCCTCACACAATCCAACAGTGTCCACAAGTGTGTTCAGAAATTCTACATCTCCCCTGTCCAAAAGTGACATTTTTCACATCTGTGACATTGAGCCTGTGACATAGCGGTGTGATATTAACTGGGCCTCACACAATCCAACAGTGTCCACAAGTGTGTTCAGAAATTCTACATCTCCCCTGTCCTATAGTGACATTTTTCACACCTGCGACATTGAGCCTGTGACATAGCAGTGTGATATAAACTGGGCCTCACACAATCCAACAGTGTCCAAAAGTGTGTTCAGAAATTCTAAATCTCCCCTGTTTTATAGTGACATTTTTCACTTCTGCGACATTGAGCCTGTGATATAGCGGTGTGATATTAACTGGGCCTCACACAATCCAACAGTGTCCACAAGTGTGTTCAGAAATTCTACATCTCCCCTGTCCTATAGTGACATTTTTCACACCTGCGACATTGAGCCTGTGACATAGCGGTGTGATATTAACTGGGCCTCACACAATCCAACAGTGTCCACAAGTGTGTTCAGAAACTCTACGTCTCCCCTGTCCTATATACACCTTGTACCTTGTTTTACATTACTATAAAGTTTGTGGGATTTTGTGTACATTTTTACCAAAAATGAGGAAGGCTGGTGGAAGAGGCCATGGAATTGGGCGGGGGTTGCCAGCTGGTAATGATGGTGTTGGTGGTGGATCTGATGGTAGTGGCAAGAGCAAAATAGGACCGAATGCAGGAGGTGTTGAGCCTGCGTCATCGTCTGGCTCCACAAGGCCTCAAAGGCTTAGTTTTCTAGGAGTTGGCAAACCGCTTTTAAAGCCAGAGCATCAGGAAAAAGTTTTGGCTTACATTGCTGACTCAGCCTCCAGCTCTATCGCCTCCACTTCTGAAGTTGTAAAAAATAAAAGCACTGAGTCGTCATTGGAGGGTCATGTTCATGAACCACACCTTTCCTTGTGTCCTTCACCCCAACCAAGATTGAAGGATGACGCTGTCCATACAACTGATTACTCCATGGAGCTGTTTTCACATACCATGCCTGGGTTATCAAGTGAAATGGTGAATTACCCAGGCCAAGATGAATCTGACATGGAGTGCACTGATGCACAGCCACTGATAGATGATTCTACTGGTACATTCACTCAGAGCACTACATTGTCCTCGCAGTGTAATGAGCCAGATTCTGACCCTGATGAGACTCAGGTGCCCCTTCCCGCATACTATACCACCATACATGGTGACACAGAGGAAGGTGCACATGACATTGAAGAGGAGGTGATGGATGACCCAGTTGTTGACCCAGATTGGCATCCATTGAGGAAAGAGGGTGCTGCTTCCAATAGCTCAGATGAGGAGGAGGAGCATCCACAGCAGACATCGACATCGCAAAAGCTGTTATCTGGCAGGCCCGGAGCACTCCAAAGACAGGTTCCAAAAATCAAAAGAGTTGCTGGACAGCTTGTCCAGATGGTCAAAATAGCACAGCGTGCTAGGCCGCAAATATCTTCCAAAGTAGGAAGAGTGCAGTGTGGCACTTTTTTGAACAAAATCCTCATGATCAGGCCAAGGTTATCTATAAGAAGTGCGCAAAGACCTTTAGCCGAGGGAAAAATCTGAAAATTTGAATACCAGTTGCATGCTTAGACATTTAACCAGCATGCACTTGCAAGCATGGACACAACACCAAACCTCAAGTACCACATGTGCAACTGATCACAAAGAAGGTAGTCAGCAACGCTACATTGTTTCCCCCACTGTAAGCCCACTGGTTAGCACAGCAGCAAATGTTGAGGTGTCGTTGCAAGGCCAAAGCAGTCAGGGAATCCCACTGTTATATCAACGAAAGACTGAATCTAGGCCATCAGAAAGAACACCAACTCCATCACCATCATCAACCCTCTCTCAGTCCGCCCTGTCCACCGCTAGTTCCACCATATGTAGCTCTCCAGTCCAGCTCACCCTCCCAGAGACTATGAGTAGGTCAAGAAAGTACTCAGTCTCTCATCCGCGTACACTGGGTTTGAACGCCCACATTGCCAAACTAATCTCGTTAGAGATGATGCCCTATCGGTTGGTGGAAAGCGCAGCTTTCCGCAAACTCATGGCCTATGCAGTACCACGCTATGACCTACCCAGTCACCACTTCTCTCGCAAAGCCATCCCAGCCCTCCACCATCATGTGAAAGACCGCATTGTCCATGCACTCAAGCAGTCAGTGAGTGGAAAGGTGCACCTCACAACAGATGCATGGTCCAGTCGGCATGGCCAGTGCCGTTACGTGTCCATCACTGCGCACTGGGTTAATGTGGTGGATGCAGGGTCCACAGGGGACAGTGGTGGTGGGACAGTGCTGCCTAGCCCACAGTATAGGAAACAGTTTGCTGTAGGCGTTCGACCCTCCTCCTCCTCCTCCAGAAGCGAAAGCTCGTCCACAGAGCGCAGTCGTACGAGCACTCCATCTGCAGCTGCCACTGTTGCACACGAGGTGTCCCCCTATCGAGCAGCTAGTGGAAAGCATCAGCAGGCTGTGTTGCAGATGATGTGTTTGGGCGACAGACACACCGCGGAGGTGCTGGCCGAGTACTTTCAGCGACAAACTGAGTCATGGCTGGGCAGTATACATCTTGAGACAGGCAAGGTAGTTAGTGATAGCGGCCATAAATTTGTGGCAGCCATAGCCCTTTCAAAACTCAGCCACATACCTTGCTTGGCTCACACCTTGAACCTGGTGGTGCAGTGCTTCCTCAAAAATTATCCGGAGTTAACAGCCCTGCTCCAGAAGGTGCGAAGACTGTGCACGCACATCCGCCGGTCGCCTGTACACTCCATTCGTATGCAGAAGCTGCAGCAATTGCTCCACCTTCCCAACCACCGCCTCATTATCGACTTTGCAACAAGGTGGAACTCCACCCTACACATGGTTGAGCGGCTGTGCGAAAAGAGGCAGGCCATAATACATTTGTGGGAGGATACACAGCCAGGCACTTTGAGAGCAGACATGGAGTTGACAGGTGTGCAGTGGTCGAAGCTGAAAGACCTCTGTAAAGTCCTTCAGTGTTTTGAGGAATGCACACGGCTGGTAAGCGCAGACGATGCCATCCTAAGCATGAGCATCCCACTTATGCGTCTGCTCATGCAACCTTTGACGCACCTTAAGGAGCAGGCGTCTGCAGCCAATGTTGGTGAGGAGGAAGAGGAGGAGGGAATCCTTGATGACATTCAGCCATTGTCTGCTCAAGGACCTCTCCTGGACGAGGTGGAGGAAGAAGAGGAGGAGGAGGATGATGATGGGGATGATTACTTAGGGGAGGAGGATGCATCTCGTGGGGCAAGTGAAAATGTTGGCGTGGCAAGGTCTGGTACAGGATTTGTGCGTGACTGGAGGGATGTGGATTTGCCAGAAAGTGCTCCTCCAACCAGCACTCGCAGTGCATCAGTGAAACCGGGAACATTGGCCCACATGTCAGATTATGCCTTGCAGATCCTAAAAAGGGACCCCCGCATTGCCAAAATGATGAACGATGATGACTACTGGTTGGCCAGCATCCTGGATCCACGCTATAAAGGCAAATTACAAAACATCATGCCACACGAGAACCTTGACCTAATATTGGCTAATAAACAAGCAACTCTGGTAAACCGGTTGGTTGAGGCATTCCCAGCACACAGCAGCGGTGATGGTTCTCACACGAGCCGTACGGGCCGGGGGCAGCTTCCAGAGGTGTTCGTGGTGCACACAGCAGAAGTGGCGTTGGAGACTGGGGTTTCATGACAATGTTGTGGACTGATTTTTCAAGTACCGCTCACACAACTGGTAATACTGCATCGATGGAAAGTGACAGGAGACAGCAGTTGTCAACTATGGTTACAAACTACTTTTCCTCCCATATCGATGTTCTCCCGCACAGGTCATTCCCCTTTGACTATTGGGCCGCTAAACTGGACACCTGGCCTGAATTGGCACAATATGCCTTACAGGAGCTCGCTTGCCCAGCTACAAGTGTGCTATCGGAAAGAGTCTTCAGTGCAGCTGGTTCAATCCTGACAGAAAAAAGGACCCGTCTGTCAACCCAAAATGTGAATGATCTAACCTTCATTAAAATGAACCATGCATGGGCTTCCAAGGATTTTGTCCCACTTTCCCCTGATGACACACAGGGTGACAGAAAAATGGCTTGCTTTGGTCCTCCTCTTCCTGGGACTTGAACAATTTCGCCTTTTGCATCAGCTGAATGTCCAACATCAACATATGCCACTTTCTAAAACTCCCTAACTGTGCTGCCTTCCCCCCTATGGCCGGGGTCACCACCTAGCGCACGTAACCGTGCGAGTGCCGTTGCCATGGACAGGTGGGTAGGCCGACTCTTGGGCGCGGGCACTGGCACAGGGTCCCTCATAGTGCAATCAAGTGTCTCTGACGGTGGTGGTGCACACCCGCCGTCAGACACACCGCCGTACTATGAGGGGCCCAGTGCCAGTACCGACGCCCACGAGTGGGCCCCCCCTTGCTTGGGCAGGGCCCCAGCATTTGCAATCTTTACCTCTCCCTGCTCCTCCGCTGTGTAGTCTGGGCCGTCAAATCCATACTGGGCCTGACACCATCTGAGCCTGCCTCCTGATCTATAGACATATATTTTGAATGTGTACACTGTGCTATCCATACATGTTATCCGGTGATACGGTACCCTTTCTCACCTTTGTGTAATCACATGTAATCCATACTGGGCCTGACACCGTTTGAGCCTGCCTCCTGATCTATAGACATATATTTTGAATGTGTACACTATGCTATCCATACATGTTATCCGGTGATACGGTACCCTTTCTCACCTTTGTGCAATCACGTGTAATCCATACTGGGCCTGACACCGTTTGAGCCTGTCTCCTGATCTATAGACATATATTTTGAATGTGTACACTATGCTATCCATGCATGTTATCCGATGATACGGTACCCTTTCCCACCTTTGTGCAATCACGTGTAATCCATACTGGGCCTGACACCATCTGAGCCTGCCTCCTGATCTATAGACATATATTTTGAATGTGTACACTATGCTATCCATACATGTTATCCGGGGATACGGTACCCTGTCTCACCTTTGTGCAATCACGTGCAATCCATACTGTGCCTGACGCCGTTTGAGCTTGCCTCCTGATCTATAGACATATATTTTGAATGTGTACACTATGCTATCCATACATGTTATCCGGGGATACGGTACCCTTTCTCACCTTTGTGCAATCACGTGTAATCTATACTGGGCCTGAGAACGGCTGGCGAGCTGTTAAGCAAGCTACAGCACCTATGGTTTGCACACGTAAGTTTTTCATTTTTTCAGGAATGACGGTTAGGCCTAATTCCGGAACTGCGGTTGACCTGCACTTACTGGGAAATCATCGTTCGCGGGTAATAATTGTAATCCCAGATCCCCATCACTAACGTTGTTCAGCGGGTTATCTGCACCTGTAAGCGACAAACGCTGGCATTTTCAGTGTAGCGCACTTGCAGCCACGGACATGTAAGGGCATGACACACCAGTTATTGGCCAATCTCACGTGCCAGAGCCTCGCGTGTCCCTCTAGTAAGCCAGACTCGGACCGTGGGGCATGACGGAGTCTCGTTCGCTAATGGAATTAAGCTTGCATTAAGCTTGCAATGTGTGCATCTTTTTTGTTGCTGGATGGTTGAGGTTGCCCGTGTTGAGTCAAATTACGCCGTAGGCTCCACTCCTGGTGGTGCCCTTCTGGACATTCCTTTAAGGTTCAGCTTTGCAACCATACTGCCCACGTAAAACAAACACTTTGCCTTCATGAACGCTGTTTGGAGGGTCGTGACTCGTGGGAATAACGCCGCCCAATCAGTTAACCTGCTAGAGAGATCCTTCGTTGCTCCCAAGCATGACATCACACTCCCTAGGAGGAAGGTAATGCCACTGTGGCGACCGTACTCCTGGGGGCGACACAAGTGCACTGATGCCCAGCCACTGCTCGATGAATCTGCTGGTACATTGACCCAGACCACTACATTCCCCTCGCACGCTACACGGCCTGAATCTGACCCTGATGAAACTCAGGATACCCTTCCCATATACAGTTCCATCTTACACGGTGACAAAGAGGAAGCTGCAGATGAAAGTGCAGGTTCGGCCCACCCACCGTCAGACACACCATCATACTATCAGGGGCCCTGTGCCAGTGCTGTCGCCAAAGAGTGGGTCCCCCCTGCTTGCTCAGGATCACAGCAGTTGCAAGGTTGAAATACTGTGCAGTGAGATGGAAGATGGGGACGACGAGGAGTCCAGACTAGTACAGGGATTCCCTAGTGAGGAGACTTATTTCATTGTTTTCAATGTTGGGACAGCAATTTTTGGGGAGCACTATACTCTGGAGAATGATAGATGGGGCCCACCATACACTGGAACATTCCAAAGGTGGACATCAGACACTGGAGCAGCATTTACAGGGCCCATTTATACACTAGAGCATTAGAAATGGGGCCCATTATGTTTGGAGCATTATTTGGGCCCATAAGACAGTGGAGCTTCATCCATGGGGACCAACATATACTGTAGCATTATGTGGAGCTCATCATATACTGTTTCAAACATTATATGGGACCAATGATTCTGTATGGGGAAATAGATGGGCCTCATCATGAGATGTAAAAAGTGACGTATTTTTCATTGTACTATACCGCTATTTCTCTGCCGTATCGGAGCATCATGAGTTGTGGTATGTGTTAAAGGGGCGCTCTTTCGCCCAGGGCACATGAAAACCTGGAGCCAGCCCTACCCCCCCACAACTTTAGCCAAATAACTCCCATTTTTCAGTGCGTAACTAGTATTATGAAGTTAATTAAGGTTGACAAGCTTAAGTAAGAAGAATTGATGCTTTTGGCATTCAAATGGGCACTGTAGGTGTGTTTCCTGTCCTCCTCTCACTGCCGACTTTAATTCCCCATTGACTTACATTGGGTTTCATGTTTCGGTCGGACCCCCGACTTTTCCCTATAGTTGGCCGAATTTGCTCGACCCGACTTTTGGAAACGTCGGGTTTCATGAAACGAAACTCGACCCTAAAAAAGCAAAAGTCGCTCAACTCTACTGGACAGTTCAAGTTCATCAGGTTGTAACATGTGGGATAGGACACAACAGTTAATATTTCTTACTTCCTTAATACAACACATCTTCAGCTCTAACATTTGCCTGTCCTGGACTATCCCTAAGTCTACTGACTCCATCAACCTAAGGAATTTCCTGTTCACTTCAGCTGTGCACCCAGGAGCCTCCACCTTACATCTACACGGGTCGCTCATCACTGCATATATTGTGTCAGGGGCGGACACTGACAGCTTGGGGCCCTTGTGCAAGAAATGTGTCTGTGCCCCCTTCATTTTACGGCGACAAAGCTACATATATATACATATACAGCCACACACACATACATGTATATATATTACATAGTCTCCTTTATTATGTATATTGCCATCCCCTATTATATAGTGCCCTCTCTAGTTATGTACAGCATCATCCCTTACATATTGGATTATATGGAGCCCTGTTTTTTATTACATACCATCCTGTCTTGTTTGCTGTATAATGCAATGATGGCTGATGGAGCATGGGAGAGCTTCTTTTCTAATGGAGGAGCTGATAGACTGGTCATCTGGTCACCGTCTCTGTCATGCTCGCCATGTCTGTTATGTCCTCCATGTCTGTTTTGTCTCATGACCCTGGAGCGGTGTGCACGCGCATCTCATGTCTGCTATCCTGCTTGTTCCCTAGAGCAGTGTGCACACTCACCTCATGTCTGCTGAGCTGCAAGATGCCTGCGTTTCTGCTTTGCCTTCGGTGATCTTCGCGTCATGTCTAGAATCCCTGATCATGTGTCTTTCCTAGGATCCTGCACTGTCTGGTTCTGCAATCATCTCGTCATTTAAATCCAAATTTGTCCAATAATCATCATATGGCACTTCCAAACACATATATTTAACATAGCATGGCCACATATACCAAAACTAAACCAAAAAAATGGTGAACACAAGGCCAAAATAACATATAAAAAATACAATTTTATTAAAGCATCTAATAAAATCCAATCGACAGGTACATATGGGAACGATGTAGAAGAACGCACACATAGTGGTGGTACATAAGCACATGCAAAGGGACGTACACATCCAGATTAATATATAACAGCATTAGATATACTAATCACACAATTGTGATTTAACCCACATGGGGAAAAAAAACGCTATAATGTATAATGATATCACAGGGAAAATGATGGACATAACAGTGCACAGCTGGGATAAATACCACAATCATTTCCCTTAGCCATGTCCATAAAAATCCCACCCTGCTAGCAGTAAGTGACCTCCATGTATTAATCACTACCCCAGAGTTACCATTCCAATAAGGGGTTAAATTACCAGCAGGTCACAGCGGCAGCAGGAACTGTGAAGTATCCCGGATGAGCACGTCAGCCCCGATGCGCGTTTCGATCCTCCTTCATCAGGGGGCATGACTACATTGATGGCTGCCTGTCTTTATATACCGTCCGGTCAAAGCGTGTTTAACCGCGCAACCAGAAGTAGCGGTCCCGGACCGGAAGTGACGCGCTCCGTTGTCAAGACGCCAACGACGCCAGCCAGCGTCGGCGTCATGCTGGAGGAGGAGCCGCAAGGAACCACCAACGCATGAAGACGCCGAAAGCAGGCGGGCGCAGGAGGCGATGACAAACAGGCGCGTACAGGTCGGGAAAGCTAGTCACACAAAAATAGATCAATCAAATTAAAAAATACATCAAAGTGACTAAAATGTGAAACTGGAAGTATCATAAATAGAGGCTTATACAAAAATATACACATAAATATAGATACCACATATATACAGGAAAAAGAAGAGGGATTAACAAAATCCTAGTATTTATTAACAAAGTAGACATGAATATGGATATCAATCACTTCTTCATCAGCGCTTCCAACGCCGATCATAGGACGTAGTTCCTCATACATTGTCAGGAAAGCCGCTAGTCCGATACACATCCAGCACACATGAGCCATCATCATGATGATGATTAAACTAAAATATAAAATCAAAAATTAAAATATGGACCACACAAAACCTGAGCGTTCTCCCTAAATCAGAACGGTGTGATCAAAGGAATGGGGCAAAGCTAATATGTTCATTTAATCCAGATGGATGGACAGTGCCCAATGTCCAAATCCACCTGGATTCTAACTGGGCCAAACTTTTAGACGTATCTCCACCACGAATACCAACATTCAACATGTCAATACCTCTAACCCTGAGAAGACTACCATTGCAGCCATGGAACCTCCTGAAATGGCGGGGGATGGTTTTTAGCGATGCGGGGTCCTCAGTGGACACCGCTGCCTCAATCCCCAATACGTGCTCGCGTATACGTTTTTTAAGCTGTCTAGTGGTCATGCCCACATATATCAAGTTACATGGGCAGACCGCATAATAAATCACATTCCGACTTTCACATGTGATATATTTTTTAATTTTATATTCACGTACACCATCCTGGCTAGTAAAAACCTCAGTTCGTTCCATATTGGGGCAGGCCACGCAATGCCCACAAGAGGAACTCCCATATCGCCTAGCCATCCGATCCAAAAACGTGTCCGGTATCACACTCGTGTAGTGACTACTGACTAATGTATCACGTAAGTTCCTAGATCTCCTAGCCGCAATGACAGCCCTTTCAGGGAGAAACCCAGATAATACCGGGTCAGCCTTCAAGATATGCCAGGATTTATCCAATATTCGCCTCATACGAGAAAAGTGTGAGTGAAAATTGGTAACAAATCTAACTTTATTTGTCTCACCCCTAGACTTCTGCCCGTATAAGAGCACATCTCTCGATGAGTGTCTAGCCCTGTTGAATGCTTGTTTAATCCTTCTATTACTATACCCACGTTCAGACAGTCTTACTTTTAAGTCATCACTCTGTCTAAAGAAATCCTCGTCAGTGGAACATAATCTGCGTAGTCTCAAAAATTGACCCGTTGGAACAGATTGAATCATGTGGTCAGGATGGGAAGAGGTCGCATGCAATAACATATTTGTGGAAGTTGGCTTCCTAAATATGTTGGTCTGTATTTCCCCTCCAATGTCTTTTTTCAAGGTGACGTCCAAAAATTCAATCGTCACGGGATCGAATTTGTACGTGATGAAAATATTCATTCCATTAATATTAAGTGACCTCATGAAAGAATGGAGATCGTCACCTGAACCCTGCCAGATTATTAAAATGTCGTCGATGTACCGCGTCCAGGAGAGGACACGGCACATCGGCGATGATCCATCTGGCAGGGGGAGGTCCCTCTCCCACAGCCCCAGGAACAGGTTAGCATACGCGGGGGCGAAAGACGCCCCCATAGCTGTCCCCTGGAGCTGTAGGAAGAAGGACCCCTTAAAAATAAAGAAATTATGAGTTAACGTAAAAGTTAATAACTCCAATATAACTAATATTTAGCCCAATTAGAAAAATAGTGCTTCACATAACATCATTCATAAGGTAACCCACATATTTCTCAAATATACTACTTACAAGTAAGTCTCTATCAGTGTGAATAGTGGCGGTGCTCCCCTTCAGGAAGAAGCTAGCGGGCGAAACGCGCGTCAGGGCGCTGGGGAGCACCGCCACTATTCACACTCTGATAGAGACTTACTTGTAAGTAGTATATTTGAGAAATATGTGGGTTACCTTATGAATGATGTTATGTGAAGCACTATTTTTCTAATTGGGCTATATATTAGTTATGTTGCACTTGAATTAATCAATACAGGAAGTGATTCAGCAAGGATATGTGTTATGCTATGAGATGCTTTAGGCACTGTTTATAACACGCATAGCCCCTTTTCTTTCTCATGGAACTGTATTTTAAAAGGATGCAAAAACACATATTTTTCATATAAGCCCATAGATTTATTTGTGTGTTTTTCACAAACTAATAACCTTTGATCTATTTGTGGCGTGCGTCCCCTATGTTGGGGTACTATTGTAGTGTCAATATTGATGTGGTTTTTTACTGACAATTTTAAAGTAATTAAGAAAATTAGTTTTTTATATATATATGGTTCTCTTCTTCTAGTTTTGGTATATGTGGCCATGCTATGTTAAATATAATCATCTCGTCATGTCTGAAACCTTGATCATGTGACGTTTCCTAAGATCCTGCACTGTCTGGTTCTGCAATCATCTCGTCATGTCTGAAACTCTGACCATGTGACCTTTCCTAGGATCCTGCACTGTCTGGTTCTGCAATCATCTCGTCGTGTCTGAAACCTTGATCATGTGGCGTTTCCTAAGATCCTGCACTGTCTGGTTCTGTGATCATCTCGTCATGTCTGAAACCCTGATCGTGTGACTGCGCTCTGTGATCCTGGAGCATCTGAACTAGGAAGTTCTCTCCTGGTCCTGACCTGGAAGAGGAGGTGCTATGCCCTATATCAGACCACCCTTTCCTTTGCTCAGGGCCTGAGTATTGTGTTGCTTCTCTGCATGGCTGCTTGGTCTGTGGGGTTGCTACCTCTATTCTGTGCCCTTGCACTCTGCTCTGTCGTGTGTGTCTCCACACGCTCCGTGCTCGTATTCCGTCTTTTGTCTCGTGCCTTGTCTAGTGTTTGTCCTTCGTGCCATGATTTGTCTCTGCTCTGCTTTGCCTTGTAGTCCTTCTTTGCTCTGATTCCATTCTGTGCTCTAGTCTGGCTCCCGTTCCTCATTCTGAACCTTGCCTTGCTCTGCCTTGTTCCTCCCTGTGGTCTCAGTCTTTGCTTGCTCTGCCTCGCGCTCTCCTATGGTGCTCTGTAGTGCTCCCTGGCACACGCACCATTCCTCCTCTCTTTCCTTTTGTGCTCTTTTCCATGTCTAGTCCCAAAGCTCTGCCTTGGCCCGGCTCTGGGCTTCGGCCTACGCTCCGCTGCTAGACTCTTTCCTTATGTGCTCTCTTGCATGTTTCTAGGCTAATCCCAAGGTTCTCCCTTGGCCCGACTCTGGGCTTCAGCCTACGCTCCACTGCTAGCTCTGTTCTTGCTCTGACCTGATTCCGTGTTTCTGCCTATGCTTCCATCCCTGGTTCTGTACTGTCTAAGCTCTACCTGGTTTCTTGTCTTGTCTTCCCTTGCTGCTTCGTATGCTCTTTGCATGCGCCTGGCCTTCCTAGCCTCCTGTTTGTGCCTCAGCCGTGCCCGCCCTAGCCATGCCCGGCTGCTTGTGCCTCAGCCGTGCTCGTCGGTCAGTAACAGCTGTGTCGCCTGCCATGCCTCAGTCGGGTTCGCTGGAGTCTTGCCTGTCTGTCAGTGCCGCAGCCCGATCAGCTAGCCAGTGCCCCAGCCGTGCTCTCTGTGCTCCCTTGCACCTCACGCTGTTTCCGCACTGTGCTCTGCGTGCTCTCTAAAGCACGTGCAGGCCCTCGCCTGCCCATGGCATACCTCCCCGTGCTTCTGTAAAAGTACGCGCAGGCCTTGCCATGTCCCCTGTCGTGCCCTCTTGCATGCACAGGCCCTAACCCTGTCCTGGAACCCTGACCCTGGTGTGCCTCTCTGCCCGTGCAGGACTCTGCCTCGCCTGACCCTGGCGTGCCTCTCTGCACGTGCAGGTCTCTGCCTCGCCTGACCCTGGCGTGCCTCTGCACGCGCAGGTCTCTGCCTCGCCTGACCCTGGCGTGCCTCTGCATGCGCAGGACTCTGCCTCGCCTGACCCTGGCGTGCCTCTTTGCACACGCAGGACTCTGCCTTGTTGCCTTGGTCGTGTCTCTACACACGCACTCTGTCTTACCTTGTGCTTTGGCGTGTCTCTACACACGCACCCTGTCTCGTTTTGTGAACCCTGGCATGTCCCCTACACACGCACCTTTCCTTGCACCTAGCCTTGAACCCTGGCGTGTCCCCTACACAAGCACCTAGCCTTGGACCTTGGCGTGTTCCCTAACACGCACCATGCCTGGATATCTGACGTGCCTCTTTGCCTGAAACCTGGTTTGCCTGCCGGATGCCCGGAACCTGCCGATCGCTGCCAGAGATCGTAAGCTGGATGACTGCGGCCTGATGTCCGGAGCTGATGTCCGCAGCCTGATGCCTTGATCATGTCGACCGTTGCCAGCGGTCCGGAGTCCGATGCCATTGTGCCTTTACCTGTACCCAGGCGTGCCACCTGGCACGTACCATGCTATGGACCTTGGTGTGCCCACACACGCACTTTGCACGTTTTGCTTGTTCTCACGTTTTTACACTGAATCTGATTCTGAAGTTATCCTAATGAAGATACCTTGCACCTACGTCTTGTCTTGTCTTGCTTCTTGCTTGTCCTGTTGCCAGACACGCAATAGTGTCCCCTGAGCCGGCCGTCTGGTCCCAGCAGTCGTGGTGGCTCACCCCCTTGGTCTTGCCCCTGACACTTCCTGTACAGGGGGTGGGTTCTCACTAGGTCAGCTCGCCCTAGGTGGGTGGGTGCCACAGCCCAGAGGGTCCACTCTAAAAAGGAAGATGGGCTCAGCAGAAGCTGAGTCCATCACAGTCTCCTCCGTCTGCAGTCATTTTATATCTAAAAGAGATGGGACTATGAAATAAAAGAGGGTGCTGTGAATAACAAAATTAACAAGAATACACTATGTAAGAGACAGCACTGTACATAACAGCAGAGGAAGCTATATAATAAAGGACGGCACCATATATAACTAGAAAGGATGGTATGTAATAAGGGACTATGTAACGAAGAATGGTATTATACAGAATTAGTGATTACACTATATACTAAGGGATGGTGTTATACATAATAAGTACATACACTATATACTGAGGGACATAATAAGTGAGTACACTATATACTAAGGGACTGTGTTAGAAATAATAAGTGAGTACACTATATACTAAGGGACTGTATTAGAAATAATAAGCGATGATAATGTTTTCCTCCACCTCCCCCTATTCCTAAGTCCATTATAAGTCCCCCTTCCTCACATCCCAATCTCCCACACCACTCATTGTCCTCTCCCCCACCTCCATCACTACCTTCTCCCCTACCACTATCATTGCTTTCTCCCCTGCCACTCCATCATTGCCCATTCCACCACTTCCATCATTTCCTCCTCCACCATCCCCATCATTGCCTTCTCCCTATCAACCCCATCATTGCCTCCTCCCCCATCACCCCCATCATTGCCTCCTCCCCCATCACCCCCATCATTGCCTCCTCCCCATCACCCCCATCATTTCCTTCTCCCCATCACCCCAATCATTGCCTTTCCCCATCATTGCCTTTTCCCCATCACCCCCATCATTGCCCTCTCCTCCACCTACACACACACACAGACACACACAACACCATTCACCTCTCTGCACATTCCCCTGCAGCACTACACATGCACACACACACACCACCACTCATCTCTACACACACCCACGTACGTACAAAACACACACACACAGCACCTCTCACCTGTCCGCAGGCACTCCCGCAGCATCATCAGCACCCACGCTTCCTCTCTCTGTCACAGCCGGCCACTGAATGATGATGTCATCCAGCGGTGCTGCTGTCTGTATGAGAGGAAGTGCGGGTACCCGGCAGGAAGCAAAATGGATCATTGCAGCCGCACTGCTGCTATTTTCTCTTGTAGGCAGCGGGGCTGCAGGGATCACTTGCACATGAGGGCAATCTGGCCAGGGGCCCCCCGGAGCTTCGGACCCAGAGAAACAGACCAGATTGCCCTCATTATTATTAGCCGCCCCGCAGGGGCCCCCCTCCACCTCAGGGCCCTGGTACAGCCGCACAGGCTGCACATGCAGTATGTCCGCCCATGGAAAGCATATATTTGAGAACCGTTGTATCATCTGTATACCAGCGGAACTTGGCTTCTTCTTTCAATCCGATACTTAGTCCTGTGAGAAAAGCATCGCTTACATCACTTTTATTTAAGCCATGAATGAAAATGGACATCATGACAGAATATTAGTGAGTTAATGACATTCACCAATCAGCCTTAACATTAAATCCACCCACCAAACCTTGAGTATATCCTCTTCAGCCACAGAAACAGTTCAGGCCCAATGAGACATAGCCTCCATAAGACATCTGAAAGACATGAACAGCAGATTTTTTAAAGTCCTGTATAGGTGCCGATTTACCTTACATATCTGTGGGTGGACTGATCAGATGTTCTTGGTGTCGGTGGCAGTGGTCGGATGTTAGCGGTTGTGAAACTGAACAGCACTGCTCCATCAACTGTGTTGTGGCTGGACATTGCAGATCCACCCTTATTTGAGCAGCCATTTTCAAAAGATTTTCAATGGGGATGAAAACAGGGGGCTGTGATGTCCACTCTAGAATCTTCCAGGACTTCTCATGAAACCAAGCCTTTGTAGAATTTGAGATATGCTTGGAATGATTCTCCTGTTGGAAAGTCAATGGATGCCCAAGCTTTAACTTCCTCACAGAAAGCCTGATGTTTTCTGCTAATATTTCATTGAAGACATTTTGCCCTCCAAACGCTGCAAGTTTCCAGTGCCAGAGAAATCAAAGCAGCCCCACAGCATCACTGAGCCACCACCATGCTTTACATTAGGTATCATTCAGCCACATTAGGTAGAGAGTATCCTTTGCATAATATACTTCATTCTTCCTCTTTCAAACATACCACTCATCCATATTCCCCAAAAATCACAGCATTAATTCATAAAACTCCACAGAATTTAATTCTCAAAACGTCTGTATCCTATTATATGATTTTGAGCATATTGTAGCCAACTTGTGATTTTGGGTCACTAGATCTGTATATTTCTGTGTTCAGGCACTTTACTGTGCAAATTTAAACCTTAATGGCTACTGTTAACAGATCTTGGTGAAGGTCTTTTGTAGTCACTTGAGGCTATGTGCCCACGTTAGCTTTTCTAAACGCTCAGGAAACTGATACCCTTCCCAGAAAGCGTGCGTTTTATTTCTGCGCGTTTCTGACGCGTTTTTTTCCGTGCGTTTTCTGGGAACATTGGAAAAGGCTACAAACGCTCAGCAATGCGGAAATTAAAGAGCATGCTGCGTTTCTAGCCGCTAAGCGATTCCTGAGCGTTTAAAAACGCGTGCATTGGCACAAAAAGCCAAAAACGCATGCTATTAAATGTGAAGCTTCTTTTAAGCATTTCTGCAGCGTCTGGGTCGGCACAAACGCTGCGGAAACACTTAAAAAAACGCAACCTCAGGAATGTTACCAGAAATTGATATCTGGCTATGAATCATGTCAAGTCATAACAGCCAGATGAGCTCTATTAAGAATTTAAGGAGCTCGTCATGAAGAGGTTGAACAATTCTGAGACTGCCATAGTCAATAAGCGTCATTTTGTGTTGAAACCACTTGTTGTATTAGTTGCCTTTAGGTTTTTAAATTTTTCTGGGTTTATTCGCTTATTGGAAATAGCATAAAGTTTCTACATTTTGATTATGAGTCCAATTTACCGCGGTGGTTGAATAATTTTTTTTTATTGCAAATGCAGCTTAATAGAAGGTCATACATGAGGGCGTCATTGGGGTGCTAGCACTGTGTGAGATATATTCCTAGAATCCTATTTACGTTCTCAAATTTCTGAAATGTAAATCCAATACTGGGGTAGGTGATTGTGCTGGTTGAGTTTTCCATTTTGTCCCGATTTTTACATGAACTCATACCCTAATACCTCCATCAAGGGCACTCTCCTCCATACACTACGCTCTCTCCTCTACCTGCTCTCCTTGTCTCCACTGCTCTATGAACACATTTCCTCTCTCACCGCCTCCTTTCTCTTGCCTCTCTCACAGTTTTCTTCTCATCCACAGGGAAACTGGATTTTCCACCTAATCCTATTACCCCCTGTGATTCCACAGAGTATCATTAAAAGCGCTCAGCACATCAGGGGAGCACAGGGGCAAATCTGTCAGTGGGAACATAAGAAGTCAGGAAAGAGGAAGGAGTAGGGGGGTGCTAAACAACCTGTAGAGGTGTTTACTGCTAATAAAAGCCTGAAAAGAAGAATGGAAATGCGTGGGGATTGATTGAGACATAAGAAGAACAGATGACTTGATAATGTTTGCAAACCATGATACAGATAGACAAATCTGCTTCTCATTACAGTCCCTGTCACAATTCTGTCACATAGACTGGCTATTGTAGCCAGTGAGATATTTGCCCTTGGGGGGGCTATTAATGGTGCAATGTGATCCTTGCACAGAGAATGGTAGGCACCCGTCATTAATGCCTTCCAGCCAGAAGCAACCACACAGCTGCATGTCAGCTGCAAGCTGCGAAGAAAAGAAAATATATGCACGCAATAGAGAGAAATGACACATTAGGTAATGACAGATCTATGCGGCTGGGCATGGCCGAAACGCGTGACACCGCAGAAAAGAATACTAAGAAATGTTTCAAGCTTTTTTCTAACGTATCTAACTATAATCTATGTCTCATTGTGCCCCCCAAAATTCCAATATTTGTATCTGTGCACTTGACCGCCTTTATCGGAACACAGACTGTGAAATTTGCCTTTCCGCCATGGGGTGGCACAGAGGCGAGAGGACAGATGGCACTAAGGTTATATAATGTCACTTGTTTGTCCCTTTCTAAAGAATTTGTACACATATTCAGTACGGGACTCTCTTGCCCTGTGTGACAAAGGTCTCTTTTTCTGCAGAGAAAATCTGGAAGATTGTGTATTATTACGCCATGGCACAGCTGTTCGGTAAAGATGTGTTATGACCTCTAATGACTCGCTTAACAAAGAGACCACACGGCGTATGAAGCTAGTTATGAAAGGACATGGAGGGAGCAAGGGACATTATATGAAGACAGATGGCAATGGACAATTTTTGTCGTGTAAATTACTGACGTTATATACAGAAAAAAAATGCCGATAGTCAGCAGTTCTGGAGGTAACATGTACAGATGACAAACTGAAAAAAGCTCGGTGCTACCATTCGGAAATATAATGACCTTTCGTGACCTATTCAGGATTTTGATAGTTGAAGCCCAGACTCGGAACTAAGGATGGAGCTGTCCTCATGGTTTCCAACCAGAAATTCCTGGACAGTCTGCAAAAATATAGGACTTTTTAACACATTAGTAAAAATATTATTTATTTTTAGGCCGTTGGTAGTTGAGCAGGTCCTTGTTTTACAGCTCACATTAAACACTGATAATAAGCTCATATTGATTTATTGAGCTGTAGACACTGCACATAGCTTACAGTCTTTATCATTAATTATGATTTTTCATGGGCAGCATGGTAGCTCAATTGATAGCACTGCTTCTTTACAGCGCTGGGGTCCTGGGTTCAAATCCCACCAAGGGCAACCTCTTCCAGTAGTTTGTATGTTCTCCCCATGTTTTTGTGGGTGTGCTCTGGTTTCCTCCCACACTTCTAAAAGAAACTGATAGGGAATTTAGATTGTGAGCCCCAGTGGTGACATCGATGATAACATCTGTGTAATATGATAACATCATATAAGCAAATCATAATATTTGTTCATAGGCCACAATTTTTTGATAAGATGTCCAGTAAACATAAAATTCAAGTTGACAACTCTGTTTTTTCATGAGCTTCTCTTTAGCCACTGAGATTCATAGCCCCTACTGGCTTCTCTGGTGTGATTGAAGGTGTTGCCAAATATAATGTTGATCCATCTTTGGACTAGGTCCTCAATTTCAGATAAGTAGGTTCAACACCACCACCCCCAGCAATCAGCTGCTAACAGCTCAAACAGTGGTTGGAAGTACGGAGCCAAACAACACAGCTCCGTGAACAATGTTAGCAATGGCTTCAGGGTGCTTTAGACCAGCTACCATTGTAGAGCATATAATAACCATTTGGAGTATAGTTGCTCCAAAAACACAAAGAGATCCATTCAAATAAAATATAAATAATTTATTAATTCCATTTAAAAATATAACCATAAACAAGGTGACAAAAAAAGTAAAAAAGCAGAGTGTCTCACAAGGAGAATTTCAAATATTCCTAGTAATCACTGTAGGAGATAGACTCCCATGTAAAAATGTAGGCAGAGGTCAATGCTACACGAAGGAGGACTAATGCAATATATAAGGCTCAATTATGCTAAACAAGAAGTACACAAATTGATATCCCTGTAAAAAGTAGTAAGCAAATGACAATGTGTGTCCCATAGCGGTGGTTTGCTCTTTTATCTACGTATTCACCTTCTATTTCTTTATCGTACGTTCCGGTTACCTTCAGTGTAACAGTGCGCATGCGTAACTTTCCTGACACAGAGTTACTTCTGGAAGCACTTCACACGTGACCATTTGTGTTCCATGCTTGCAGTCCACAGCAGCGCAATCCTGAGAGTCACATGATAGACGGGGAAAGGCAGAAGCGTCAAGCGCCAACACACCGCTCTGAGCAGCTGGGTCCCTTTCTTCATGCCCATTGCTTACCACAGCAGTAAAAAGGTGGCAGCCCCTCTACTTAACCACTCCACCAGGAAGAAGCCAGCGGCAAAGCGTACGTCGGGGTGGGGACGCCATCTCCATATAGCATTAGATACTGACTTAAACACTTTTGTGCATGTTCTGCATATTTTTTGGACTTGTAACTTCTCCTCATAGTGGGATAATTGCCCATGGGCTATTGGGTTACAGCAACATGTAGTTTTGCACCGCCTCCTCTTTTGGCATAGATGTTTAGGACTAGTGCTAATTGCCACACATTGTCATTTGCTTACTACTTATTTACAGGGATATCAATTTGTGTAATTCCTGTTTAGTGTCATCATTGACCATCATATATTATAATTTTAGTCGTCCTTCTTGTATTGACCTTTGCCTACACTTTTACATGGGAGTCTATCTCCTACAGTGATTACAGGGAATATTTGATGTTCTCCTTGTGAGACACTCTGCTTTTTTGTCACCTTTTTTGTGGTTATATTTTTAAATGGAATTAATAACTTATTTATATTTTATTTGAATGGATCTCTTCATGTTTTTTTGGTTATTATTTTTCTATTTTGAAGTGTCATTGAACTTACATATACGGACACTCTTTGTTTAAATTCATTGTAGAGAATAGTAGCTGATCTGTATTAGCCATCCATGGCCAATAAACAATGTATAGAACTACGGTGTTCCATTCTGATCATTTACAGCTGTTTAAGCTAGTAACTCTGATTGGTGGTGGTGCCGGCTGTCGAACTCATTGGTCTGTCATTGATGACCAATTCTTATTATCAGTATCATAAAAGAAGAAAACTCCTGTAAGAGGGTAGTGTAGCGTGAGTGTCTGAACCTTTTCGTATGACCTCTGCCACTAGGCGTCACTGCTCTTGCACTGCAGACAGCGCTGGGATATGCAGGCGAGGTCCTATTTGACATTATGCAAATTGCCTCTTCAGAAACAAAGAGGACTTTTACTCTACAGCGCCACCTATTGGTAGTAGCGATCCTACAAGTCACAATCAACCCTTAAACGAGTCTTGTAGTATGACTTAGGATACAAGCCAAATCAGAATCTCAATTTGCAGACACGGTGTTTCGAGCTGTTGGCTCTCGTCAGTGCAAAGTATGAGATCTGATTTGGCAAGGTGAGAGGCTCTGGACTAGGGTCTAAGAAGTAAGGTTTCTCCTTGCGGAGAGTGACATGCCAGCTGTGGCTTGTCAAGGTAAGGAGACTTATTCGCCGTGCAATGCTCCTCTGGGAAAATAATAATAATAATATTTGACATTAGTGTGGCTGGAACGTGTGATTTTGCATAGCCAGGGAATTTATGCCTTACGGCTGAGTTCTGATTACTAGTGGTAATCAGTTGGAATAGAGTGAGGATCACAGCAAAGAGCTGATTACAACTCCCAGCAGCTTCCTGAAACATGCCAGTTATAGGTTTCTTCTGACTCTGGTCTGCTGTTTAGTGAATCCCTATAGCTTTCTATCTGTTGCTACTAGTTATTGACTTTTTTTACTCCCTGTGTGACTGATGATTGTGTCTCAGATTCTTTCCTCTTGGTATTGGCTTTGACATCCTTCTGATCTTGCCCCTGACTTCAGATACTCCATAATCCAGCCTGTTCTGATTTAGCCGGCATGTTAACTTCTTTTTGCCAGCTTGCTAAACTGGTCAGTAGCCACTTCGTGGATGCAACCCAAAGGAATCTAGATGCCTGCAGAGGGGTTAAAGGGTGAAAGCCAGAGTTCCTCTAAAGATACTGTCACACTTAGCGATGTACCAGCGATCCCGACCAGCGATATGACGCGGTCAGGATCGCTGGTACATCTCTAAGTGGTCGCTAGTGAGCTGCCACACAGGCAGATCTCACCAGCGACATCGCAGGGGTCCGGGGTCGCTACTTACGTGTCAGACGAGGCGATGAATACGTCCTCCCGCCCGCGTCCAAGCGTCGCTCGTCTCCACAGCAGGAAGCCCCAGCAGGAAGCTGACGACGAGAAACGGTCCAGGACATTCTCGCGCAATCAGCGATAACCAGCAGGGGAGCAGTCGGAGGTAAGTATCAGACATAGCGATATCGCAAGCAATATCGCTATAACGTCACAAAAACCAGTGTGACAGGCCCTTAAGACCTGCTAATCAAAGTGGCCTGAGAAATGCCTGTCTATGAAAGATGTATTAAGAGATGTTTGGCTTTCACATGCAAATTACCTTACAGGTAGTCTCATATAGATAACCTCTGCTTTTATCCTATTGTTGTATATTTTACAGAGGGTTGCAAGCCCCTCCTGGGAATCTACAAGTCATAGTGGAGAACCATTAAAAAGCAGTGGTCTTTCTAGAGATCTCAAGTTATCTCTGATTGGGAAATAACTGCCTGACAATCAGAAAATTACCAATGAGTGTCAAGAGGAAGATGCAGTAACTTCAACCTAGAAGGGACTGTTTGCAATGAGACAGATTCTTTAAGGGTAAGGTTCCAAAATACAAGGTGCTTCTCACAAAATTAGAATATCATCAAAAAGTTAATTTATTTTGGTTCTTCAATACAAAAAGTGAAACTCATATATTATATAGCGTCAAACAGAGTGATCTATTTCATGTGTTTATTTCTGTTAATGTTGATGATTATGGCTTACAGCCAATCAAAACCCAAAAGTCATTATCTCAGTAAATTAGAATAATTAACAAGAAACACCTGCGAAGGCATCCTAATTGTTTTAAAATGTCCCTTAGTCTGTTTCAGTAGGCTCCACAATCATGGTGAAGACTGCTGACTTGTCCAGAAGGCAGTCATTGACACACTCCACAAGGAGTGTAAGCTACAAAAGGTCATTGCTAAAGAAGCTGGCTGTTCACAGAGTGTTGTATCCAAGCATATTAATGGAAAGTTGAGTGGAAGGAAGCCTTGAAAAGATTGTTAAGAAAGGGTCATTCAAAAATTTGGGGGAGATTCACAAGGTGTGGACTGCTGCTGGAGTCATTGCTTCAAGAGCCACCACATACAGACGTATCGAGGACATGGGCTACAAGTGTCAAATTCCGTGTGTCAAGCCACTCATGACCAATTGACAACGCCAGAAGCATCTTACATGGGCAAACGAGAAAACGAACTGGACTGTTGCTCAGGGGTTCAAGGTGTTATTTTCAGATGAAAGTAAGTTTTGCATTTCATTTGGAAATCAAAGTCACAGAGCCTGGAGGAAGAGTGGAGAGGCCACAATCCAAGCTGCTTGAGGTCTTGTGTGAAGTTTCCACAATCAGTGATGGTTTGGGGAGCTATGTCATCTGCTGGTGTAGGTCCACTGTGTTTTCTCAAGACCAAAGTCAGCGCAGGCAACTACCAGGACATTTTAGAGCACTTCATGCTTCCCTCTGCCGACAAGCTATTTGGAAATGGAAATTTCATTCTCCAGCAGGACTTGGCACCTGTCCACACTGCCAAAAGTACCAATACCTGGTTTAAAAAAAATATATATATATCACTGTGCTTGATTGGCCAGCAAACTCAACTGGTATTGTCAAAGAGGAAAATGAGAGACACCAGACCTAACAATGCAGACGAGCTGAAGGCTACTATCAAAGCAACCTGGGCTTCCATAATACCTCAGCAGTGCCACAGGCTGATCGCCTCCATGCCACGCCGCATTGATGCAAAAGGAGCCCCGACCAAGTATTGAGTGCATTTACTGAACATACTTTTCAGTAGGCCAACATTTTGGATTTTAAAATCATTTTTCAAGCTGGTGTTATAAAGTATTCTAATTTACTGAGATAATGACTTTTGGGTTTTCATTGGCTGTAAGCCATAATCATCACCATTAACAGAAATAAACACTTGAAATAGATCACTCTGTAATGAATCTATATAATATATGAGATTCACTTTTTGTATTGAAGAACTGAAATAAATTAACTTTTTGATGATATTCTAATTTAGTGAAAAGCACCTGTATGTGACTGTTCCATGACAGATCTAGCAATACATCTGTAAATGCTGAATATTTAAATCTAGAATAAAGTCTATGCCAAAATTGAGAGACACTATAGGCTTTCTTTAACCATAGGGTTTCCATTACTTTGGCCATGACAACATGTGATGAACATGACAATGGTTTGGTTACTTGTTTCTTTGCTTTATCAAGCAAATTCTCATGTATAAGCCACACACATACTGTTGTCACATAATATACTGTATATTCTGAAGGGGTAATAAAATATTCATGAAGATGTAGAACAGGTATTGGCAAAGTGACAACGGTGATACTATCTCCAGCATATGGGCTTCTTTCCTGTCTGTACACACAGAATGAAATACATTCCATACTATTCACAAGAGAAAAGTCTACATATGGTTTACAGTAGAATTCATTGCATCAAGTTCAGTGCTCAAGAAGCAGTACACTGCAAAGTACAATACAATTTAGAAAGCATTTAACTAATTTTATAACCACACTTCTCTCAAGTATTCTCCAACCCATGGCTGGTCGTCCACTTTTGGCCTCTAGATGCATTGCATGTGGCTCCCCTGCAATTGTAACTTGTTCTAAGTATCGTGGTGGCTCAGCGGCTAGCATTGCAGCCTTGCAGCATTGGGTTCCGGGGTTCAACTCCCACCAAGGACAACATCTGCAAGGAGTTTGTATGTTCTCCCCATGTTAGCGTGGGTTTCCTCCCACACTCTCAGACTGGATGCATGCAGATTGACTGCACTGATGAATCTCAGACATGGAGGAGAAAATCCTGTGCAAAATCCAGCCCCGATCAACCAAAATATGATTAGCAGAAAACTTAAAACGGTGATTAAAGAAAGGTATCAATGTAATCAGTCAAGAGTGTATCTACCGTGGTCGCAGCACTCGCATCTGTAACCGGGCCCAGAGTGCTTAGGGGCCCAATCACGAGTTTGCACTTCGAAGGTGAGTTGTGCAGTGGGTGTGTCAAGGGAGCTGTCATGTCGGATGCTATTCACACCACAGCGTCCGGCAGGCAGAGGTAGTTCCACCTCCGTCCACTATAGCCTCAGTGACGCCGGCTTGAGTTTCTCAGGCTATCGGGGGTTAATCTAGCTGAAGATCAGGTTGGATGTTTGGTCACGCCCACAGTCTTTAAATAGTGGTTCTTGCCTATGGGCGTCGCCAATTATAGCTTGTGTTTCATACCAAGTGGTTCCGGTCTGGAGTGGAGGTGTTGGAGAGAGAGAGAGATTCATATCTGGTGTCGTATGATCCATTGTTACCTTCTCGCCTTCCCATATTTGTGTTTTGTTGTGCCCTGTTCACATTACTGTATAGTCCTGTGTGTATGCGGCGCAGTGCAGTTTAAGTTCTCCCTGTCTGTCTTTATTGTTTGGGGCTTTGGTGGTTTGTCTCCTCACTGGGTGGAGGGTGGAGGGTTAAGCTTAGGGCTGAGCAGGAGATAAGGAAAGGGTGGAGGCTCAGGCATTTGCACCTTCAGCCAAAACCCTGGGTTGAGGGACAGACAGGGTTTCCCCTAGTTAAAGGGACATCACAGGGGCCCCGGGTATTTCAGCCTGAGTTGAACTAAGCCCCGCGTGACATTATAATCGGCCCACATTTTTCAGGAGTCCATGGATTCCATGGATTCCATAACCCGCCAGTTGGCGGCGCTGTCCTTACAGGTCTCCGAGTTGAAAGGGGCAGTATAGCAGCAGGGCCTGGTAGTAGCGAAGGTGCAAACGGCATCTGCAGGTGTCGGTGCAGAGCCGAAGATCCCGCTGCCAGAACGATTCTCAGGGGAACGCAGCAAATTTGTCATATTTCGGGAGGCCTGCAAGTTATACTTCCGCATGCGCCCGGTCTCCTCAGGTAATGAGGCTCAGCGGGAAGGCCTGGTGTTATCATTACTGAGTGGGGACCCCCAAGCATGGGCATTTTCCTTACCAGCTGACTCTGCTACATTTCATTCTGTCGATAATGTTTTTTCTGCACTCGGACTCATTTATGATGATCCCGACAGATTAGCTCTAGCAGAATCTAAAATCCGCGCCCTCCGTCAGGGGGAACGTATGGCGGAAGACTATTGCTCCGAATTTCGCCGATGGGCTGTAGACACACAGTGGAACGACCCAGCACTGCGGAGTCAGTTTATTCATGGGGTTTCAGGAAGAGTTAAACAGGCCCTCCTGATGTATGAGACTCCTGCATCGTTGGAGTCTGCCATGAGTTTGGTTATACGTATTGATCGCCGTTTGCGTCAGGGGGCACAGGAGACGCTACCCCTGGGAGAAAGCAGGGGTGCAGGTGTGGTTGCTGCAGGTGAGCCCACTGAACCTATGCAAATTGCGGGGGTGTCACAGGTTAAGCGTCGCGTCCCTGGGTTCATGAAGCCTGGAGCATGTTTTTACTGTGGAAAAAGGAATCATTATGTTAACGCTTGTCCTGTGCTACCGAAGAAGGTCACACCGGCGGAAAACTACTAAGCTCAGTGGGTATGGAGGAGACCCAGCTGAGCGTATGCATATCCTCCATGATGGTATCTCAATGTATGCTCCCTGCCAAGGTTATTATCACGGGCAGAGAGCTACCAATATCAGTGTTTGTGTATAGCGGTTCCGCCACCAATCTCATAGATGAGGAGTTTGCACGCACTGCCAGGTTTAAGATCGAAAAACTCCCTCATCCTATTCAGGTGGTTACCATTAATGCCGCTCCCCTCCCTCAGGGGGAGATTACGGAGTTTGTGGCTGAGGTGAAACTCCACATTGGGGTCCTACATTCAGAGTGGGTTACATGTAGGGTCCTCCGTAATCTCCCAGCACAAATGGTCTTGGGTTTTCCATGGTTGTCCAGGCACAACCCAGTGATTGATTGGAAAACTCAGGACATAGTCCAATGGAGTGGTTTTTGCCAGGACAATTGCTTGGCCACATGTGTGTCCACCGTGACGCCCAGCCTTCCGGAGGCTTTGCAGGATTTCGCGGATGTTTTCTCTGAGAAGGGTTGCTCAGAACTGCCTTCACATAGAGCCTATGACTGTGCGATTAGGTTAAAACCCGGGGCCAAATTACCTAAGGCCAGGATGTTTAATATTTCTGGTCCAGAGAGACAAGCTCTGAAAGACTACATCGCGGAGAGTCTGAGCAAAGGACACATCCGGCCTTCGTCCTCGCCTGTAGCAGCGGGATTTTTCTTCATTAAGAAGAAAGATGGGGGGTTACGGCCGTGTCTGGATTTCCGGGAGTTAAACCAGATTACGATCCGTGATCCATACCCGATGCCTTTGATCCCTGATTTGTTCAACCAGGTGGCGGGGGCAAAGTGGTTTTCCAAGCTTGACCTCAGGGGGGCGTATAACCTCATAAGGGTCCGTCAGGGGGATGAGTGGAAGACGGCCTTTAACACTCCTGAGGGTCATTTTGAGAGCCTGGTTATGCCATTTGGGTTGACAACCGCGCCTGCTGTTTTCCAACATTTTATTAATGACGTGTTTGCTCATGTTTGTATACCTGGATGATATCCTCATTTATTCGAGCGACCGGGACATTCATTTAGAGCATGTCAGGCAGGTGTTACAGTTGCTCCGTGAGAATAAGCTCTATGCTAAGCTGGAAAAATGCTTATTTTTTGTTCAGGAGTTGCCTTTTTTGGGATATATTGTGTCCGCCGCAGGGTTTAAAATGGACACCGCTAAGGTGCAAGCGGTGCTACAATGGGAAAGGCCTGATAATCTGAAAGCGCTCCAGCGGTTCCTTGGGTTTGCTAATTATTATAGGAAATTTATAAAACACTTTTCTACTATAGCCAAACCGCTCACGGACATGACAAAAAAAGGTATCGACCTGACTAGCTGGTCTGAGGTGGCGATACGTGCATTTGAGCGTCTGAAGAACAGTTTTGCTTCAGCCCCCATTCTGGTGCAACCGGACGTGTCTAAACCTTTTGTGGTGGAGGTTGATGCGTCTGAGGTGGGAGTGGGGGCAGTACTGTCACAGGGCTCATCTTTGAGCGATATGCATCCATGCG
Source organism: Dendrobates tinctorius (assembly GCF_039654945.1). Classification (NCBI taxonomy): domain Eukaryota; kingdom Metazoa; phylum Chordata; class Amphibia; order Anura; family Dendrobatidae; genus Dendrobates; species Dendrobates tinctorius. Next base: position 29,872,892 of record NW_027361706.1, on the reverse strand, counting down.
CCTACTTCTCCAAGAAGCTGTCGCCGGCCGAACGGAATTATGATATCGGCAACAGGGAGTTGTTGGCCATCAAATTGGCTTTTGAGGAATGGCGACACTTCTTGGAGAGGGCGGCTCACCAGGTCACAGTCATCACCGACCATAAGAACCTGCTCTATCTGGAGTCGGCCAAGCTTCTGTCTCCTAGGCAGGCTCGCTGGGCATTGTTCTTTACACGTTTCAATTTTCTGGTGACTTACCGTCCCGGGGCTAAAAACACCAAGGCGGATGCCTTGTCCAGGTGTTTTCCGGGGGTAGAACCTCGGGAAGAGCCGGTACTCATCCTCCAGGAAGGTGTAGTGGTTTCGGCTCTCACGACTGAGGTAGAGGCGGAGATTGCCGAGGCCCAAGAGGAGGTACCGCCAGGACTTCCCGCCAACAAATCATTTGTACCCCTTCATCTTCGTCTTAAGGTGTTGAGGGAACATCACGACTCAGTACTGGCTGGTCATCCAGGGGTTAAGGGCACCTTGGAGCTGGTATCGCGTCGTTTCTGGTGGCCCAAAATCCGACAGGACGTGGTCTCGTACGTGGCAGCTTGCACCACGTGCGCCAGGGCCAAGTTGCCCCGAGCCCGTCCTGCTGGCACGCTACAGCCTCTGGGGGTACCTAATAGGCCATGGACAGAAATCTCCATGGATTTTATCACTGACTTGCCAGTCTCGGCGGGGAACACGGTCATCCTGGTGGTGGTTGACCGATTTTCAAAGATGGCACATTTTGTCTCATTGCCCTCCTTGCCCAATGCGAAGACGTTGGCTCAGGTGTTTGTGCAGGAGGTGGTCAGACTCCACGGAGTTCCGTCGGACATAGTATCTGATAGGGGAACTCAATTTGTTGCGAGGTTTTGGAAAACTTTTTGCTCACGTTTGGGGATCAAGTTGTCACATTCATCGGCGTTTCATCCACAGTCAAATGGTCAAACTGAGCGCATGAACCAAAATCTGGAGCAGTATTTACGATGCTTTGTGTCCGACAACCAAGAGGAGTGGTCTACTTTCCTTCCTCTGGCCGAGTTCGCGTTAAATAATCACCGTCAAGAGTCATCGGGAGAGTCTCCGTTCTTTTGTGTTTACGGTCAACATCCTCAATTTTGCACCTTACGTCAGGGTGACTCGGGGGGCGTCCCGGAGGAGGACCAGCTAGGAGCTCAATTATCATCGGTCTGGAGGAGGGTGAAACAGCGTTTGTTGAGCATGAGTGCGAGGTACAAGCGGGTGGCTGACAGTAGACGCCTGCCAGGTCCGGACCTGTGTGTGGGTGAATGGGTGTGGTTAGCGACTAAAAATATAAAACTCAAAATTCCATCTTTAAAATTGGGTCCAAGGTTTATTGGGCCTTTTAAGATTGCTGCCATCATTAACCCAGTTGCTTATCGGTTGGAACTCCCTGCAGTATACAAGATACACAACGTGTTTCACAGGGCTTTATTGAAAAAGGTGGTAGGCTCTGTGGACACGACGCCGATGCCACCTCCAGTCATGGTGGATGGTGATTTAGAGTTTGAGGTCTCCAAGGTAGTGGACTCTCGAGTAGTGCGCCGTACTCTTCAGTATTTGGTACACTGGCGGGGGTATGGTCCGGAGGAGAGGTCTTGGGTACCAGCCTCGGACATACATGCAGATCGGCTGGTCAGTTCTTTTCACCGTCGTCATCTGGACAAGCCAGGTCCTATGAGTCTTGAGGGCCCTGGGGTCCCTCGCAGAGAAGACGGGGTACTGTCATGTCGGACGCTATTCACACCACAGCGTCCGGCAGGCAGAGGTAGTTCCACCTCCGTCCACTATAGCCTCAGTGGCGCCGGCTTGAGTTTCTCAGGCTATCGGGGGTTAATCTAGCTGAAGATCAGGCTGGATGTTTGGTCACGCCCATGGTCTTTAAATAGTGGTGCTGGCCTATGGGCGTCGCCGATTATAGCTTGTGTTTCATACCAAGTGGTTCCGGTCTGGAGTGGAGGTGTTGGAGAGAGAGAGAGATTCATATCTGGTGTCGTATGATCCATTGTTACCTTCTCGCCTTCCCATATTTGTGTTTTGTTGTGCCCTGTTCACATTACTGTATAGTCCTGTGTGTATGCGGCGCAGTGCAGTTTAAGTTCTCCCTGTCTGTCTTTATTGTTTGGGGCTTTGGTGGTTTGTCTCCTCACTGGGTGGAGGGTGGAGGGTTAAGCTTAGGGCTGAGCTGGAGATAAGGAAAGGGTGGAGGCTCAGGCATTTGCACCTTCAGCAAAAACCCTGGGTTGAGGGACAGACAGGGTTTCCCCTAGTTAAAGGGACATCACAGGGGCCCCGTGTATTTCAGCCTGAGTTGAACTAAGCCCCGCGTGACAGGAGCTGCAGCCGCTCATTGGTAATGCAGCTCCGTGGCTTGATTGGCTGCCAGGCTGCAATTGGCCTGACGCAATGGCTGTTCTGTGCACACAGGACCTGTGATGAGGTCACGGGGGAGGAGTCAGGAGTCACATGATCAGGGGCCTCGGCGTTTGCAGAACTCTGCTGTGCTGGTTGTCATGGTGCTGAATGAGGGTAAATTTATGTGTGAGGTCAGGAGGGGCTTACAGGGTGGATGTAGCAGAGCTGTATGTGTACAAGGTGTACGGAGCAGAGCCGTGTGTGTACAAGGTGAGCAGAGCCGTGTGTGTACGAGGTGTATGGCGTGCAGCCGTGTGTGTGCGAGATGAGCGAAGTCATGTGTGTACGAAGTGGAGACGCGTGTGCATGAGGTGTACGGGGAGGAGCCGTGTGTGTATGAAGTGTACGGAGCGGAGCCGCATGTGTATGAGGTGGACGGAGAGGAGCCGTGTGTGTACGAAGTGTACGGAGCGGAGCCGCATGTGTATGAGGTGGACAGAGAGGAGCCGCGTGTGTACGGAGCGGAGCTGAGTGTGTATGAGGTGTACGGAGCGGAGCTGCGTGTGTGTATGAGGTGGATGGAGAGGAGCCGTGTGTGTCCGAAGTGTACGGAGAGGAGCCGTATTTATGAAGTGTACGGAGCGGAGCCGCATGTGTATGAGGTGGACGGAGAGGACCAATGTATGTATGAAGTGTACGCAGCAGAGCCGCATGTGTATGAGGTGAACGGAGAGGAGCTATGTGTGTACGGAACGGAGCCGCGCGTGTACGAGGTGTGCGGAGCGGAGCCGCGTGTGTACGAGGTGTGCGGAGCGGAGCCGCGTGTGTATTTTGGCATGGGGGGCCTCATTTGAAAGTTCACACCGGGGCCCATAGCTTTGTAGTTACACCACTGTAATCAGTATTACAGCCATGTTGTTTTTACATTGCATAATCATGCTGACAGGTTCTCTTTAAATCCTCCAAACGATTCCAGAGATGTGGGACTTTCTAGTTAAGGCTGATGGGCTTTTACAAAGTGGCGTGGTTCATTGAACTTTCTGGGGGCATATTTCAAGGATACTCTGCATCATTACCTTGTGAGGCCCAACCCCTTGGTAAAGACCATAAAAAAGAGCAATAACAAAAGGATCTCTTGGACAGTATGGTGGATTTAAATAAAACAAACAAAAAATAAATAAAACAGGCTACTCATAGGAGCAGCGAGAATAAAATATGAGCAAAATCTGGAAGATTTTATTAGGTGACAGGTTTTCTTTAACTAAACAACAAATATGAACCTAGCACTCAACTTAAAGGTAGTTGTCCGGGATGGCCGGTGGACACCGCATCTTGAGGCACGTTTGCCCCTCTCCTATATACTGACAAGCTCATTACCTTAGAGAGATCATTCTCCTCATAACTGAAGAAGGTCGCATTGACCGAAACGTCTTTTTTCGTGTACTACAATAAATCGCCTTACAAATACCTTTAAGTTGAGTGCTAGGTTCATATTTGTTGCTTTAACGGTTTGGGAACCTAACCTTAGCACCATCTTGAGTTGTGCTCACGGTGTTCTTTCTATAGGTTTTCTTTAACTAACCTAGACTATCTGCAACCAGTGAGACCACGTCTATGTTCTCGTATTGCAACTGCTACGATCCTGTGTCTGCGAGTGTAACTATAAAGCTTTTCACCTCTTCGGAGTAAAGTTATGTTCCTTCACTAGCGTGTGTGTCTCCCTGTGTAGCTGTGACACCAACGTCCATTAACACCTCTGCCATTACACAAATACTTCTATGCACAAATGACATATGGCAACTTGTAGATCTGAAATTTGCCACCATGGTTAAAACCATATAACTAGTAGCAGACAACAGTATACAAAATGTATCAGGGTCACTTCATTTTGGAAAATTGCTGTGACTATTTGGCTGTTTATCTTCTTTTTGCCTACACATTCTAACACTAATTGCTAGAATGACGGGTACAAGGTCTCTGCTAACTGCTGTGCACTTTCACCAGCTGTCTGAAAGCTGATTTTTTTTAGCTTTTCCTTGAGGCTGTGTATAGATTTTTGCTTTCTATATTACTCTCTTTAACCCACACAAAACCTTGACAATAAACACATTTGCAAGGAAAGCTATTACACTGCCTTGGCAATTTTAGTCTATTAGCAAAATATACAAACTTAGTGCTGTTAGAGTAACAATCATGCCCCAAAAATGTAAATCACTCAACACAAGTAATATAACAAGTGGTTTCTCCAAATCCATCACACAAATCCACATTTAATGTCTAATCCAGCCTCAAAATTATTGAATCTCTTCACATCAAGCATCTTTAGCATTTAGGAGAGCCCCTTTGGCATTTATGACCTGCTGCTCACAGGATGCATACCAAGACACCAGCTTCTGGCAGCAGTCCTGAGGAATCTTAGGCTGGGATCACATAGCGTGAGGGTAAGTGCACACGTAGTTTTTAGGTTGTGCGGACTTTGTTGAAAAATCCGCAGGCAAATCCGCAAGACAAAAGTCCTGTGGTTTATCTGCGTATTAGCCTGCGTTTTTGCCCTGCGGTTTCAAACCTCATAATGGATAAGGTGTGAAACCGCAGCGAAATCAACGCAAAGAATTGACATGCTGCGGATTGTAACCCGCAGCAAAACCGCGCGTTTTTCAGTTTACCATTGAAAACAATGGTACTGTACAACGCACCTAAATCTGATGCGTACCCGCAGGGCAAAAACCGCTGCGAATCCACAGCAGAATCCGCACCGTGTGCACATAGCCTTAGGGGGGTGCGTTTAACGCATCCGTTACATAGCGGCATTAAAGCTATGTAACGGATGTGTCAACGCACCCATAGACTGCTGTAGATTAGCGCATCGCCAACACATGTCATGATCGGTATGCGTTAGCGATGTGCCGTCATTCTGTGATGGACGCGATCTGCAGCGTCCGAGGGTCCGTCACTGCTAGCGTTGAGCGGACTGCATTAACGCTGTGAACCTGGCCTTAGCTTGATCCTCAATGGCAATGTCTTTCAGTTTAGTAATATTCTTAGGTTTGTGTACTGCAACTACAATTCCTTCAAATCCCACAAAAGATTTCATACGGAATTCAAATCAGACAACTGTGATTATCACTCCAGAATCTTCCAAAGCTTACGAAACCAAGTACCTGAATGGTACACGAGCACGAACCCAAACACAGACCCCATTCAGATGACTGGTGGGTCTGAACATCCTTTGTTTGCCACACTGTCACCTGCATGACAGTGCAACAAACACGGGCTCTGATTGGCAGTAAGATTACTACCGTCAGTCAGAGAGCTGCGGTTCCCATGCATGAGACAGCTGTTGTGACCAGCAGTAAAAAGGTTACAGCCAGTCACAGGTATCAGCTGATGAGAGAGTACTACTCTCATCAGCATAGTCTTGTTGTTGCTGACAACAGCAAGAGCAGGCATCACTAATGGGAGTATTTATCAGAAAGTGCCTGTGCAATAAATAAATAAATTAAAAATGATGTAGGGTCTCTTCTATTTTTGATAACCAGCAAAGGCAAATCTGAAAGCTGTGGGCTGCACCATTCAGCTGTCAGCTTTATCATGGCTGGTTATCAAGAATAGAGGAGTACCCACACTGCCTTTTTGAACAGCAGTCAAACTAAAGCAAACAGCTGGGAGCTGATATTCTCAGACTGGTAAGGGGACAATATCCAAAATAAAAATAGCAGCCTTCAGCCGCCCTAGAAAAGGCACATCTATAAGATTTGCTAATTCTGGTGCTTTGACCAGCTCTTCCCACTTGCCCTGGTGCGGTGGCAAGTGGGGTTGATGTCAGCTGTTTTATGACAGCTGATTTCAAGCCTACAGGTTAGTAATGGAGAGGCATGTATAAGATTCCCCAATTACTAACCCCATAGTTAGATTGTAAAAAAACATAGAAAGAATAAAATCCTTTCATTGAAATAATGACACAGACAAATAAATAAAAAAATGTAAAAAATGGTCTGGGGTCCCCTGTAATTTTTATAAGCATCAGAGGGCGAATGTATCATTATTATACATCATTATATTCTGAGAAGGATCCAATAGCCATAAAGGTTGCCAGGCTATTAATATCAGCTCACAGCTGTTTGCCTAGACTTTACCCCTAAAATAAATGACGAGGGGTCCCCCTTATACTCAATAACAAGCAACTATGCAGACAGTTATTGTCTGATATTAATAGCCTAGGAAAGGGTTGCATATTGGTCCCCTGCCAGACTAAAGACATCAGCTCTCAACCGCCTCAAAAATAGCACTTCAATAAGATGCGCCAAATCTGGCGCTTAGCCTTGCTCTTCCCACTTGCCCTAGTGTGGTGGAAAGTGGGACAATAGTTATGAGGTTGATGTGAGCTTTGTATTGGCAGCTGACATCAAACCCAGGTGAGTTTGACTGGGGCAGTATAACTATCAAGTGCAGGTGTCCTAAGGCTAGCTCTGGGAGGCCAGGAACCTCCCGTTGAGCAGAGGGCTATAAGACATCCCCATTACTAACCCCATAGTTAGATTTTGAAAAAGAAACAGCCAGAATAAAATCATTTAATTGAAAGAAAGACACTGACACCTTTATTTGAAATAAAAATAAAAGAGCAAAGTTATACTCATCTTTACGTTTAATCCGTTGCAGCCCATTTCACCTGTAAAAAACTGAAAATAATGAGCAACCATAAAATACTCAGCTTTACACCTAATCCACTGATGCTCTTGTTCTCTGGAAAAGAAGAAAAATAATAAACAACCATATCCTTCACCTATCCGATGTGAAATGGGTTCGCCTATTTTTACGCACTACTGGTCTCTAATGCCAGAGTAAGCAAGGATAAAACAAAGATGCCCAAAGGTATAAACAAGCCACCACCATAGCTCTGTCAGAAGCTGATATTTGCTTCACTGTAGGCATAGTGTACTTTCTTGTATATGCTTCATTCATAAAGCAGATTCTTGGGCCTGAAAAGTTCAAAGTTTTATTTAATTATTTCATTGAACATAATCTAATATTCCTTTGGTCTATTTATATAGTTTTGAACATATTAGTGCTGACATTTCTTGTGCTTTTGGAAAAGTAGAGGTGCATGTCTTGGAGTTCGGCCATAGAGACATTGAGGGTTTAGTTGGCACCCTACTGTGCAAGCTGAAGCATTAGTGCCTGTTGCCGCAAAATCTTGCTGCAGATCTAATGCATTCACTTGGGTGTTTTGGACCACCTACCTCCTCAAGAATCTGGTGACAGCCATTGATAGTGCTTGGGGATACTTGGATATCACTCGAGTATCTGGGTGCTCGGACATGCTCAGCACTCGATGAGCATTGGCTGGTGCTCGAATTTGAAGCTCGAATCCCCACTCGGCATGTTTGGCACCTGTTACAGAGCAAAAAAGCATGCTCGGATTGCCTGCTAGTCACTGTAATGCCATAAACATCTTGGTAGTGACATTACTGTGAAGAGCTGGCCGCATTACATTATCAGAGGTTATAAAAAGGACAGGAGCAGTTACACTCGACTCATTGACACCATTGCACAGTTCAGGGACAGCTCTGATTGAAGGGAGAGAGCAGTTATCCTGCACTGTGTGTGCAAAGTTTAACTAATCAGAAGCCTCTAGTGTGGATACTGGTGCTAATACAGGACCATCATACTAACAGTCTTTCTAAGGGCTAATCCTGTGCTTTGCTATTTGTATCAGGTACATTTCGCATTTAGCCTAGGGACAGTTGCAGGAACAGGGAGAGTGGCAGAATACAGCCTCCAGGCAGGGTTTAGGGGCTTGCAGTCCGTTGCTAAATAAATAGCTGCTGCACGTGACCATATTCTTGTTTTTGTGGTTTAAAAAAATTGACTATATTGTCATCCATAGACTTTAACGCATTGCTTACTGTAAGCTTATGGTGGTATGTAACACTCCATAGAAAAATATGTTTTTTTGTGGATTATATTAGTCATCTATAGAGTTTAACGTGATTATTGTTGCATTATGGTGGAATATAGAACTCAAAAAAGTTTCAAAAATTTTTTGTTGATCCAATTAATCATCCACAAATTTCAACGCATTGCTTAGTGTTACATTACGGTGGTATATAAAATTCTTTAAAAAAAGTTGACATTTTTTTTCTGGATTCAATTAGTCATCCATAGAGTATAACATGCTTAGTGATATATTATGTTGGTATATAAAACTAAAAAAAAAGTCCAAAATATTTTTTGTGGATTTAATTAGTCATCCCTAGACTTTACTGTACTGCTTACTGTTACATAAGTCATCTATACAGTTGTGTTCTGTGTAAAATTATGGTGGTTTAAATTTTTTTAAAAACTCTTGGCCTGCTACAGTTGATCAAATTTGTTGGTTAATTAAAAGTTTTTAGTTTCAATTAATAAAGGAAATGAAGTGGCAACATGCTCTGTTGCAGCTAATTTGTCTAGGAGACAAGCCTCACACCGTGGCAGAGTTATTGAAAGGCATAATAGACCATACAGACCAGTGACTCTCACCGCTGAACTTTCAACCAGGCATGGTCATTGGTCGTGTGTGACAATGGCCATAACCTGTCCGCATCTGTGAAGCTTGGCAAGCTCATACACATACCAAGCTTAGTCCACAAGCTCAACTTGCTGGTTCAGCAGTTTATGAAAACCTACCTAGATTTGCCAGAGCTTCAGGTCAAGGTACGCCACGTCAGTGCCAATTTCTATCAGTCGGCTACAGCTGCAGCTGCTCTGGTAGTGTTGCAGCAGCGCATGCAATTGCCAGCTCACCGACTAGTGTGTGACATCACCACCAGCTGGAACTCCACACTGCACATGTTGGCAAGGCTTTGTGAGCAGCAGAGGCCAGTTGTCGAATACCAGCTTTAACACACCCATCTGTATTCTGGTCAGCCTCTGCACATAATATCTGAAGAGTGGGCATGGATGCCTGCCATTTGTTTGGTTTTCCAAGACTTTGAGGACTGCATGAAAATCAGTGATCAGTGATGACACCATTATCATAGTAACATAGCAACATAGTTATTAAGGTTGAAGGAAGACTTTAAGTCCATATAGTTCAACCCATATCCTATCCTAACTTGCCCTAACATGTTGATCCAGAGGAAGGCAAAAAAAACCCATGTAGCAAACAGTAAGCTTCACATTGGGGAAAACAATTCCTTCCCGACTCCACATACGGCAATCAGACTAGCTCCCTGGATCAACGCAATATTAAGAAAACTAGTGTATATACCCTGTAATATTATACTTTTCAAGAAAGGCATCCAGTCCCTTCTTAAATTTTATTAGGGAATCACTCATTACAACATCATATGGCAGAGTTCCATAGACTCACTGCTCTTACAGTAAAGAATCTGCGTCTGTGAGTATGCTTAAACCTTCTTTCCTCCAGACGTAGAGGATGCCCCCTTGTCCCCGTCACAGGTCTAAGAGTAAAAAGATCATTAGAAAGGTCTTTGTACTGTCCCCGCATATATTTATACATTGTAATAAGATCACCCCTAAGCCCTCGATTTTCCAAACTAAATAACCCCAAGTGTAATAATCTGTCTTGGTATTGCAGACCCCCTAGTTCTCTAATAACCTTGGTCGCTCTTCTCTGCACCCGCTCCAGTTCAGCTATGTCTTTCTTATACACCGGAGACCAGAACTGTACACAGTATTCTAAGTGTGGTTGCACTAGTGACTTACATAGAGGTAAAATTATGTTCTCATGAGCATCTATGCCTCTTTTAATGCATCCCATTATTTTATTTGCCTTTGCAGCAGCTGCCTGACACTGGCCACTAAATGTGAGTTTGTCGTCCACCCATACACCCAGGTCTTTTTCAGTGACAGTTTTGCCCAGTGTTTTACAATTAAGCACATAATTATACATCTTGTTCATTCTACCCAAGTGCAGGACCTTACATTTATCCCCATTAAGGCTCATTTGCCATTTATCAGCCCAAGCTTCTAGTTTACATAAATCCTCCTGTAATATAAAATTGTCCTCCTCTGTATTGATTACCCTGCAGAGTTTAGTGTCACCTGCAAATATTGAAATTCTACTCTCTGTGCCCCCTACAAGGTCATTAATAAATATGTTAAAAAGAAGCGGGCCCAAAACTGACCCCTGTGGTACCCCACTGCTAACCGTGACCCAGTCTGATTGTGCTCCATTAATAACCACCCTTTGTTTCCTATCCCTGAGCCAGCTCTTAACCCACCTACACTTATTTTCCCCTATCCCCATTGTTCTCATTTTATGTATCAACCTTTTGTGTGGCACCGTATCAAAAGCTTTTGAAAAGTCCATGTACACCACGTCCACTGCATTCCCTTGGTCCAGTCCTGAACTTACTTCTTCTTGAAAGCTTATGAGATTAGTCTGACAGGAACGGTCGCTTGTAAACCCATGTTGATATTGGCTTATGAGGTTATTCTTCTCCAGATACTCCAGTATAGTATCTCTTAGAAAACCCTCCATGATTTTACCCACAGTTGAGGTTAAACTTACTGGCATATAATTTCCAAGTTCAGTTTTTGTCCCCTTTTTGAATATTGGCACCACATTTGCTATACGCCAGTCCTGTGGTACAGACCCTGTTATTATGGAATCTTTACAGATTAAAAATAATGGTCTACCTATGACTGTGCTTCATTCCTGCAGTACTCGGGGGTGTATCCCATCCGGGCCCGGGGATTTGTCAATTTTAGTGATTTTTAGACGCCGCCGTACTTTCTGCTGGGTTAGCAGGTGACATTTAATGGAGAATTTTTTATCTCTGATCATGTTATCCGTCATGGGATTTTCTTGTGTAAATACTGTTGAAAAAAAGTCATTTAGCATATTGGCTTTTTCCTCATCCTCATCCACCATTTCACCCAGACTATTTTTAAGGGGGCCAACACTATCATTTTTTAGCTTCTTACTATTTATGTAGTTAAAGAATATTTTGGGATTATTTTTACTTTCTCTGGCAATGAGTCTCTCTGTCTCAATCTTTGCTGTCTTGATTTGCTTTTTACAGAATTTATTTAATCTTCTGTATTTAGTTAATGCCTCATCACTACCTACTTGCTTTAATTCTCTAAATGCTTTATTATTGTCTCTTATTGCTCCCCTTACAGCTCTATTTAGCCATAGTGGTTTCCTCCTATTTCTCGCATATTTATTCCCATACGGTTTATATTGTGCACAGGTCCTATTAAGGATGCTAATAAACGTCTCCCATTTTCTTTGTGTATTTTTATATCTCAGGATATCGTCCCAGTTAATTGCACCAAGATCATCTCTCATCCATTGGAAATTTGCCTTTCTGAAGTTTAGTGTCCTTGTAACCCCTCTACTACACATCTTATTAAAGGATACATGACAACTTATTATTTTGTTATCACTATTACCCAAGTGACCCCCAACCCTTACATTTGATATGCGGTCTGGCCTGTTGGTTAATATTAGGTCTAGCAGTGCCCCCCCTCTTGTTGGGTCCTGAACCAGTTGTGAAAGGTAATTGTCTCTCATAGTAGTCAAAAACCTATTACCTTTGCTCTAACTGCAGGTTTCGGTTCCCCAATGTATTTCAGGGTAGTTGAAGTCCCCCATAATAATGACTTCTCCTTGAGTCGCAGCTTCATCTATTTGCTTTATGAGGATATTCTCTGTTGCTTCCATTATTTTTGGAGACTTATAACAAACCCCTATCAGTAATTTATTATTTTTCCCCCCTCCCCTTATCTCTACCCACAGGGACTCTACATTTTCATTAGATTCATATATATTATCACGAAGGATGGGTTTTAAGGATGATTTTACATATAAACACACGCCTCCCCCTCGCTTATTTGTTCGGTCATTTCTGAACAGACTATAGTCCTGTAAATTAACTGCCCAGTCGTGGCTCTCGTCCAGCCATGTCTCAGATATCCTCACCATATCATAATTATGTTCCAACAACATTAACTCCAATTCCTCCATTTTGCTGGCGAGGCTTCTGGCATTAGTATACATGTACTTTATGTATCTCTCTGTACCTCTATTATTTCTTAAATTATTAACTGTTCTAACCCCACCCTCCATGCCATCCCCAACCCCAATTTCATAATTTGTACCCAGGTCTCTATCTGCACTGTCTTCCCCTCCTATAAAAGGAGTACCCTCCTCCCTGTCCCTAGTTTAAACACTCCTCCAACCTTCTAGCCATTTTCTCCCCCAGCACAGCTGCACCCTCCCCATTGAGGTGCAGCCGGTCCCTAGCGTAGAACCTGTAGCCAACTGAGAAGTCGGCCCAGTTCTGCAGGAACCCAAGTCCCTCCTTCCTACACCAATTCCTGAGCCACTTATTAACCTCCCTAATCTCCCGTTGCCTCTCTGGCGTGGCACGTGGTACAGAAAGTATTTCCGAAAATACCACCTTGGAGGTCCTTGCTTTAAGCTTACAGCCTAATTTCCTGAAATCATCTTTAAGGACCTTCCACCTACCTCTAACTTTGTCATTTGTGCCAATGTGCACCATGACCACTGGATCCTCACCAGCCCCTCCCAGTAATCTGTCAACCCGATCAGCGATGTGTCGGACTCGAGCGCCAGGTAGGCAGCACACCGTTCGACGATCCCTGTCTTTGTGACAGATTGTCCTATCTGTTCCCCTAATAATTGAGTCTCCTACTACCAGAACCTGTCTGGCCTGCCCTGCTCTCCTATTTCCCTCCTTACAGGAGCAGACACTCCTCTGGCTTTCAGAGGACATGCCTTGCTGCAGCAGTGCTACTCTTGCACTAACACTCCCCTCATCTGCCAACTTTTCAAACTTATTAGCGCAACAATCCCGCTTCTGTGACTATTTAATTTAATGCTGCTGAAGTGCAGCATAGCACAAGCTCCACCAGTGGGTGCTGGTGAGGGAGGAGAGGTTGAACATACACAGCGTAGCAACACTGAGCAGCAGCACAGGTGTCACAGGTAATGAAAGAGTGGTCAGACAAGCCATGTCAGGAACTGTCAGGAGCAGAAGTACCAAAGGTCACAGCAATGCACGTAGTCAGAGACAAGCCAAAAGTCAGAGCCTAACAGGCACGTGGTATCCAAAACATGAGACGTAAGACGTAGTAGGAGTACAAGCCAGTGAGTCAAAGCCAGTCGGGGAATGTGGTATCAGGGATGGAAAACAAGAGGCAGAGATCAGGCAGAGTCATACACTGTAAGGAAACAACCAGACGCACATTATGTCAGGGATAAGGAATGGGTCACACACAAATATGGGAAGTCAAAGGCAGAAGGATCACTAGGGTATACTTGTCAGTGACTCTAGCCTGAGAGCATGAACTATAGCTGACACTGGCAAGCAGGCTGCAGAGGACTGAAATAACCCAGCCAGCTCCAAAACAAGGCAGTCCAGAGAGGAGATAGCAGAAGAAAACCCAGCATTGGATCATGACACGTAAACAGTTGATGCTTACAATTAAAGCTGAATCTTTGCATGCATACCAGGTGGAGGTGAAGGATGACATGAGGCAGGGAGATACTACCCAGCCCAGCCTCATCTCATCTGCTCAGCACCAACTGGGTAACTGTAAGAGGTGGCCAGGATGGTAGCCGTAGCCCAAGACACCGGGGCTGTGGTGTCCTGGCCTCCTCTCACAGGAAAAACCATCAGCTTCTACTGGCATACCTGTTTGGGGTGCAGGTCCACGGACAGGGATTCCACTGTGGTGCGACCCAGCTCCTGCACACTCGGTTCCAGTGCTCAAGGTTGAAATAATGGACACAGATACTGGTTCTGATGCCAAATCCACAATTTTACTTTACTGTTCAACGGTCCGGGACACAGTTACATTACAGTCCACACAGCATTCCTCCTGCACTTTCTCTTTCTTGCTTTCCTTGTCCTCACACACATTACGGGGTAGTAGCGCCCTTGGCGGTACCGCAGCTTCACTACTGTAGGACCTCAAGACATAGGGGATCCCGCTCATCTGTTTTAACCCAGACTTGCCAGCTTCAGCCCTATTAAAGATCTGCCACATAGCGCCCTGCACTACTTTTGGACCACGTTTTCCTTTCTGTTCCTGCTGCTGCCATAAACTGTAATTCCCCGTGTTCTCCGGTCTTATATAGCACCCGTCTGACTGTGCCCGTGCTTCTCTTCTTTAAACAACGTTGCATAGCTGCTATGGTTTCCTGGGCTTAGAGCCCTTGTGGACTTGTCAGGCATGCTCACCCTTCCGACTAGTTCCTACAGCCTACACTTACTTAACCCATAGCAGCTCCTCCTACAATTAAAACTTATGTGAACTACCTATCAACTATACCTAACAAGGCCCACTAGTATACCCCCATCTAGTGACCCACAACAGAATTACGCTTACCCAGTTTATGGAACTATATACTAACAGTGCCCTCCACTATTGAACCCAAAGGATGCATTGGCTTACCCTAATCTATACATTAATATACAGCATACAGTACAATATAATACAATATGGTAACACATAATGTGGCAGTACCAATGGAACAGGCGGTAATACACCGTAGTGTAGCAGTACCGAAGCATAATAATATCTGTACATCAATTTACAATATATTAATATTAGAACTCCTTAAAGGGCAGGCGGCATAACAGGGATATTCTTCTTCAATCCCCTACATTCCTCCTTTCCTACAATTTGGTCATCCCGACCAAACAGAATACAATATTTACACTATACATAAAAAACATTTCTGAAGATGCAAACCCGGCTCACAGTCCTCCTGGTTAAGTCCATCAATATTTATATATATATGACATATTCACAAGATACGGCCCATTTTTCAAAGCCGCCAGTCTCTCTGAGGTAGACTCCCCCTTTCCTGAAGGTGAGCAGGCTTTCCCATCAGCAAGGAAAACACACATTTATTTTTGCCCATGGCCCATGGTTCAGGCCATCCAGAGAGTCTCTGCTTTTTCCAGCAGAAGGGGCACAACAGGTGCAACAAAAATAGAACAACAAAAAAAAATATTTTCAACTTTCACATTGGCCGTCCGGCCGTGTCCTTCCCACAGAGTGGGGCATTTTTATTACTGGGACACGGAACAGTCCCTCCGTAGTATTCTCCAGGCGCATCTAGCGCAACTCTTAAAGAGACAGTACTCAGTGGTGGACATCCCGGTCCGTCGCATCCGGAGCTGAATTCCATTGCCGGGGACTCCCGGTGTATGACTCTGCAGCCGCAGGGTCGTGTGCCATCCAAGGGACAGATGCAGCATGGGACGTAAATGGTTGTGGGGCAGCCTGCTCCGGCTGTGGGAAAAGCCCCATGTTATCCTCGCTTAAAGGGTTACCGTGACCGCGTAATACCCCCGCGGACAGTCGTCTTTAAGGAAGGATACTTCATCGCACTCCTTTAGGGCCAAACCTTATGAAGGCTGCGTTTACGTAGACTTTCGCATTGTTCGCATCTTCTCTGATGAAGCCGTACCCCTGCTCAATGTCCACGTACGCCAGCTGTCCTCGGGTACGCCAACCTGCCAGGGCACTTCCACCCTGCCGCAGCTCGGTCCACACCTCCTTTTCTCGTTGCTTCTTTTTTTGTATTACATCTTCCACCCAGGCCGCCTGCCTGGGGGTGGGGAAGGGCCCCTCCGGTGTTTGGAAAAAGTGAGGAGCACCCAAGCCTGCAGTGGTGGAAGGCACTGCAGAGGCCGCCGGGTATGGACATGTGGCTACACCCCCCTCGGGGACTTGCTGTTCAGTGACAACGGCTGAGTAAGGGGGCGGTGAGCAGGACCATCCCTCAGGGGTAAGGGGTCAAGGTTCACTCACCCTCTCTGGAGGTGGAACGATGGTCGTGCCCATGCCAGACCCACTGGCTGCTTTAGCCACCACTCCTCCTTTTGGTGTCAGCTCCGCTGGCTTCTGTTCTTCCGGCTGTGGTTCCTCTCGGGTGGACTCCGTTTCTGGTCCCCGACGAATCAACGGCTGGGGTTCCGACACACAGGGTTCCTCCAGTCAGCGTTGGCCCAGAAGCTCCACATGCTGCTCCACCATCCAAGTTCATCCAGCCAGGGATTCCGCACTCCGGGAGCCCATGGTCTTCGCTGCGCGCTGACTTTGCGGCCAGGACATCTCCATGGAATGATCTGCCTGGGCCTCTGCCAGTTCTTCCCAGGGCTTGCTGGACCGCATTTTTCCATCCTCCTTCCTCCAGCGCCACACTATCTGGCCCACGCCTTGACAACTCTGGGTGCAGGAATGCTCCATCGTGCCCGAGTTGCCATCGCTCACTGGTACCGCACCACAGCTTCCAGAATCTTCTGGGAGGCCACACCCATTTCTAGGTGGGTACTCCCCTATCAACTCCACCCAGGTGCAGGAGTTCGGTAGGGAAGGGTGAGGTTTTCTTCTTTTCAGCCACTCCCATCATGGGAGGGCCAGGGTGCAATGACAGATGTCTTTGGGTGCCAAGGGGGCACAGAAACATCCATGAAGGGTGAGGGCTATGTCATCTTCTTCACTTGTGGCACCATTTCCCATCAACTCCATGGCCACCATCTTGGATAACACAAAATCAGGTTTAGGTACAGCGTCAGTCATTCCCTTAGGTCAGTCACATCCAATGATACACAATTTTGTACACACTCTTCCTTGTTAAACTTCAGGGGCACAACTTCTATCCCCACATCACTTTTCATCTTTCTCTTCATGGGTTCTCCGCTCAGCAAGGTAGTCGCATCCTGCCGACTATGCCAAATGTAAGAGGTAGCCGAGATGGTAATCGTAGCCGAGGACAACGGGGTTCTGGTGTCGTGGCCTCCTCCCACAGAAAAACCATCAGCTTCTACCAGTGTACCTGTTTGGGGTGCTGGTGCACAGACAGGGATTCCACTGCGGTGCGAGCCAGCTCCTACACACTCGGTTCGAGTGCTCAGGGTTGAAATACCGGACACAGATACCGGTTCTGATGCCAAATCAATGATTTTACTTTTCTCTTCAATGGTCCCTGACACATCAGTTACATTACAGTCCACACAGCATTCCTCCTACACTTTCCCTTTCTTGCTTTCCTTGTCCTCAAGCACATTATGGGGTAGTAGCGCCCTTGGGGGTACCGCAGCTTCACTACTGTAGGACTCAAGACATAGGGGATCCTGTTCATCCGTTTCACCCTGGACTTGCCAGCTTAAACCCTATTAAAGATCTGCCACATGGTTAATGTTCTGCGCCCTGCACAACTTTTGGATCACGTTTTCCTTTCCGTTCCTGCTGCTGCCATAAACTGTAATTCCCCGGGTGCTCCAGTCTTATCCAGCACCCATCTGACTATGCCATGCTCTGCTTCTTTTAAACAACGTTGCATAACTGCTAAGGCGTCCTGGGCTTAGAGCCCTTGTGGACTTGTCGGGCATGCTCACCCTTCTGACTAGTTCCTACAGCCTACACTTACTTAACCCATAGCAGCTCCTCCTACAATTAACCATTATGTTAACTACCTATCAACTATACCTAACAAGGCCTACTAGTATACCCCCATCTAGTGGCCCACAACAGAACTACCTGTTGTGAACTCTCTCTCTGGCTCCCCTCTGGTGATTACTGAAGATAGTGGAGCTGGTCTGATTGAGAGTTCTCTTTCTGGTCTCCCTCTGGTGGTTACTGGAGGTAGTAGAGCTGATCTGATTGACAGAGGCTTGCCACCTGTTAATGAGGAAGATGATTGGAGATCTGGGGTTTCTGAATGGGATTTAAGACAGCTGACTCCCTCTATCCCTGCTGGTGATTTTTTTCCTGTGCCTCCTGAGGTTTGATGTCTCCTGCTCTTTCCCTGCATGTTCAGCTAAGTGGTTCATTTGCTATTCTGTTTGCATTTGATCTGGTTTTGTTTATCTCTGCTTTGTATAGGTCAGCTAGTTCCGGCTGGGGCTGTGCTGAATCACCGCCCATATGTTACTGCATGTGCCAGTTTGTTTTGCCCCCTTTTATATTGGTCTCTTTTTGCTTTGCTTTCACAATATACCAGAGTGGTGATATAGTGGGGGGGCGAAGTCGTGTGGCTTCAGTGTTTTTTGCATCAGACGTGTTGGACTTCTGAAGGGTATTTTGCGTGATTGCAGACATCATTTGCTCAGTTTGTTTTTCTGCCTGCGTTTGTGTTTTCATCTTGTCTCACCGATAATATATGTTTGAGGGCTATCTATTCCTTTGGGGTCTGCTCCGGGACAATTTAGATTTCCCCTTTCTTGCTTTAGGCTTAGTTAGCTCTCCGGCTGTGCCGAGGCGTCTAGGATCATTGTAGGTAGGCTCCACGGCTACTGCTAGTTGTGTGGACAGGATCAGGGGTCTGCAATCCGCTTAGTTACCAACCTCTCTGGTTTTCTGTGGCTTAGCCTGGGCCTGCTATCCTCCTTGGTGTCTCATTCATAACAGAATCACCAGCCTAACTGTATACTGTAAAAAAAAAGTGTCAGAATTTTATTTTTTCATATATTTTTTCCTTTTTTTTCTGGGGCTGTGGTAGGATTTTTTTTGTTGTCTAAATGGAGACTAAGCAATTGTGTGATCGTGTTGAGCAGCTCGCTGCTGAAGTGTGGGGAATTTCTGCCTATCTCGCTCAATCATCTGCTGTTGAACCAAAAATCCCTACTCCTGATGTGTTTTCTGAGGATCGGTCTAAATTTTTGAATTTTAAGAATAATTGTAAATTATTTTTTGCTTTGAAACCTAACTCATCGGGGAGCTCTGTGCAGCAGGTTAAAATTGTACTCTCCCTGTTACGCGGCGATCCCCAGGATTGGGCCTTTTCTTTGACACCCGGAGGTCCTATTCTGGCTAATGTGGACGCGTTTTTTCAAGCCTTGGGGTTGTTGTATGATGAACCTAATGCTATTGATCAAGCTGAGAAAAACTTATTGGCATTGAACCAGGGTCAGGATTCTGCAGAGTTTTACTACTAAATGGAATGACAATGCCCAAGCAGCTCTCTTTCGGAAGGGTTTGGCAGAAACCGTAAAAGATGCTATGATGGGATTTCCTGTTCCCTCTGGTCTTGACGACTCCATGTCATTGGCCATTCAAATTGATCGGCGTTTATGTGAACGTAAAATTACACGAGAGGCAATGCCGCCTTTCGAACGAACTTCTGAACCCATGCAATATGATAGGGTTTTGTCTAGGGCGCAACGTCAGGAGTTTAGAAGGCATAATAAGTTGTGTTTTTTCTGTGGGGACGCATCTCATACTATTGCTGTCTGCCCTAAACAAGAAAAGCGTTTTGCTCACACATTTGCGGCGGGCAGTGTACAGCCTAAGTTTCTTTTGGTGATTACCCTGATCTGCGCCTTGTCAACATTTTCTGCTAAGGCTTTTGTACATTCAGGAGCAGCTTTGAATCTGATGGATTTGGACTTTGCTAAACATTGTGGTTTTCCCATGATACCCCTGTGGACTCCTATCCCTTTGAGGGGTATTGATGCTACTCCCTTGGTGGTGAATAAACCCCAGTTTTGGACCCAGGTGATAATGCGGTTCGCCCCAGACCACCAAGAAAATTGTAAATTTTTGGTGTTGCACAATTTGCATTATACTATTGTTCTGGGTTTTCCTTGGTTGCAAACTCATAATCCTGTTTTGAATTGGAAATCTGTGTCTGTCGTGAGTTGGATCTGTCAATGTGTTCTTAGTGACACTCCTGTTTTCTCCACCCACCTCTCCCCAGTCTCATGATAGTCTTGACTATTTGGCTGATTTTTCTGATGTATTCAGTGAGAGTAAGTCTGTGTCTTTGCCTCCTCATAGGAGTTATGACTGTGCGATTGAGTTAATGCCCGGGTGTAAATTTCCCAAGGGTCGGCTTTTCAACTTATCGGTACCCGAACATGATGCTATGCGATCTTATATCAAGGAGTTATTGGAGAAGGGTCATATTAGACCATCCTCTTCACACTTAGGTGCTGTTTTTTTTTGTGGCCAAGAACGATGGTTCATTAAGGCCATGTATTGACTATCGTTCCCTTAACAAAATCACTGTTAAATATCAGTAGCCGTTACCCCTGATTTCCGATTTATTTTCTAGAGTTAAAAGTGCCTGTTGGCTTACCAATCTTATTCGCATCAAGTACGGGGATGAATGGAAGATGGCGTTTAATACTCCGGAGGAACATTTTGAGTACCTGGTGATGCCTTTTTGGCTCACTAATGCCCCTTCTGTCTTCCAGTCATTTATGAACGATATTTTCTGGGACTTTGTGGATACGTTTTTGATCATTTATCTGGATGATATTTTGATCTTTTCCAGTGATTGGGATTCTCATGTGGAACATGTCCGGACTGTGTTCCGGATTTTGAGGGAAAATTCTCTGTATGTTAAGGGATCGAAGTGCCTCTTTGGTGTACAGAGGATTTCATTTTTGGGATTCATTTTGTCCCCGTCGGCTATTGAAATGGACCCGGCCAAGATACAGGCCATTTATGATTGGGTTCAGCCCACTTCTTTGAAGACTCTCCACTCTCCAGAAGTTTTTGGGTTTTGCTAATTTCCACCGTAAATTTATAAGTAATATTTCTGGTATTGTCAAACCACTGACTGATTTCACCAAAAAGGGCGCTGATGTGGTGAATTGGTCTCCAGAGGCAGTTTCGGCATTTCAGGAGCTTAAGCGGAAATTCACTTCTGCCCCATTTCTATGGCAACCTGATGCCTCACTCCCATTTCAGGTGGAGGTAGATGCTTCTGAGATTGGTGCAGGAGCCATTTTGTCCCAAAGAGATCCGGTGACTTCTAAGATGAATCCCTGTGCCTTCTTTTCTCAAAAATTCTCCCCATCTGAACGTAACTATGACGTGGGGAATCGGGAATTGTTGGCCATGAAATGGGCATTTGAAGAGTGGAGACATTGGTTGGAGGGAGATAGACATCAAGTTGTGGTCCTCACCGACCACAAGAATTTGATTTATCTTGAATCAGCCAAACGCTTGAATCCGGGCACTAAGAATGTTAAGGCAGATGCCCTTTCTAGGATTTTCTTTGCAGATTCTCTTGATGTGACCGAGCCTACTACCATTCTAAATGAGGGTGTAGTTCTTTCCGCCATCTCACCAGATTTGAGACGTGCCCTGGAGGAATTTCAGGAGGACAAACCTGAATGTTGTCCTATAGGAAAATTGTATGTCCATGACCAGTGGAGGAAAAGAGTAATATCTGAAATTCATTGCTCCGCGTTGGCTGATCATCCAGGTATTTTTGGTACCAGAGATTTGGTGAGTCAGTCTTTTTGGTGGCCTGCCTTATCTCGTGAGGTCAGGAATTTTGTGCAGTCCTTTGGGACTTGTTCTCGGTCCAAGCCCTGTTCTCGTTCTAGTGGTTTGTTGATGCCCCTGCCGGTGCCCAGGAGGCCATGGACTCATATCTCAATGGATTTTATTTCTGATCGTCCTGTCTCTCAGAGAATGACTGTTATCTGGGTGATCTATGATAGATTTTCTAAGATGGTCCATCTTGTACCACTCCCAAAGTTGCCATCTTCTTCTGAGTTGGTGCCCTTGTTTTTACAACAGGTGGTTCGGTTGCACGGGATTCCTGAGAACATTGTGTCGGACAGAGGAGTCCAGTTTGTTTCCAGATTTTGGAGAGCTTTTTGTTCCAAACTGGGAATTCAGTTATCTTTCTCCTCTGCATTTTATCCTCAGACCAATGGGCAGACTGAGAGAACAAACCAGACTTTGGAATCCTATTTGAGATGTTTCATATCTGCTGATCAGGATGACTAGGTCTCATTTTTGCCCTTGGCCGAATTTGCGCTAAACAATAGGGCTAGTTCTGCCACTTTGTTGTCACCCTTTTTCTGTAACTTTGGGTTTCATCCTCGATTTTCTTCAGGGCAGTTGGAATCTTCAGCCTGCCCAAGTGTGGATTCTGTGGTAGAGAGAATGCAGCAAATTTGGGACCATGTGGTGGATAGGTTGTCCCACTCTCATGAAAAAGCCCAACTGTTTTCCAACCGGAATAGGACCATTGGTCCCCGGTTTAAAGTGAGTGATATGGTTTGGTTGTCTTCAAAGAATATTCCTATGAAGGTTGCATCTCCAAAATTCAAGCCAATATTCATTGGACCTTATAAGATTTTGGAAATCCTTAATCCCGTTTCTTTCCGTTTGGCTCTTCCAGTTACGTTTAAGATTCATAACGTGTTCCATAAATCCTTGTTGAAGAGGTTTGTAGAGCCTGTAGTTCCCATGGCGGCGCCTCCTGACCCTGTATTGGTTAAAGGTAATTTGGAGTATGAGGTAGAGAAAATATTGGATTCTTGTTTGGCTAGATGGAGGCTCCAGTACCTGGTCAAATGGAAGGGTTATGGCTAGGAGGATAATTCTTGGGTCCCTGCTTCTGACATTCATGCCGAAAGATTGGTTCGTGCTTTTCGTCGGGCCCATCCTGACCGGCCTGGTGGCATGGATGAGGGTTTGGTGACCCCTCCTCAAGGGTGGGGTACTGTTGTGAATTTTCTCTCTGGCTTCCCTCTGGTGATTACTGAAGATAGTGGAGCTGGTCAGATTGAGAGTTATCTTTCTGGGCTCCCTCTGGTGGTTACTGGAGGTAGTGGAGCTGATCTGATTGACAGAGGCTTGCCACCTGATAATGAGGAAGACGATTGGAGATCTGGAGTTTCTGGTTGGGATTTAAGACAGTCGACGCCCTCTGTCACTGCTAGTGATTTTTTTCCTGTGCCTCCTGAGGTTTGATGTCTCCTGCTCTTTCCCTGCATGTTCAGCTA
Source organism: Dendrobates tinctorius (assembly GCF_039654945.1). NCBI lineage: Eukaryota > Metazoa > Chordata > Amphibia > Anura > Dendrobatidae > Dendrobates > Dendrobates tinctorius. The sequence goes on along the minus strand of NW_027361706.1, from coordinate 29,849,755 downwards.
AGTGGTTCATTTGCTATTCTGTTTGCATTTTATCTAGTTTTGTTTATCTCTGCTTTGTGCAGGTCAGCTAGCTCCGGCTGGGACTGTGCTGAATCACCGCCCATATGTTACTGCATGTGCCAGTTTGCTTTGTCCCCTTTTATATTAGTCTCTTTTTGCTTTGCTTTCAGAATATACCAGAGTGCTGATATAGTGGGGGGCGAAGTCGTGTGACTTCAGTGTTTTTTGCATCAGACGTGTTGGACTTTTGCAGGGTTTTTTGCGTGATTGCAGACAGTGTCTTTCCTTTCCTGTCCTGTCTAGTCAGTGTGGGCCCCATCGTTTGCTCAGTCTATTTTTCTGCCTGCGTTTGTGTTTTCATCTTATCTCACCGACAATATATTTTTGGGGGCTATCTATTCCTTTGGGGTCTGCTCCGGGACAGTTTAGATTTCCCCTTTCTTGCTTTAGGCTATGTTAGCTCTCCGGCTGTGCTGAGGCGTCTAGGATCGTAGGAACGCTCCAAGGCTACTAATAGTTGTGTGGACAGGATCAGGGGTCTGCAATCCGCTTAGTTACCAACCTCTCTGGTTTTCTGTGGCTTAGCCTGGGCCTGCTATCCTCCTCGATGACCCATTCATGACAACTACCCTTACCCAGTCTATGGAACTATATACTAACAGTGCCCTCCACTATTGCACCTGAAGGATGCACTGGCTTACTCTAATCTATACATTAATATACTGCATACAATAAAATATAATACAATATGGTAACACATAATGTGGCAGTACCAATGGGACAGGCAGTAATACACCGTAGTGTAGCAGTAACGAAGCATAAAAACATCTGTACATCAACTTACAATATATTAATATTAGAACTCCTTAAAGGGGAGGTGGCACTACAGGGATAGTCTTCTTCAATCCCCTACATAATAATGAGGAGTTGGAGGCTGTGGAGGAATAGGAGCTGGTTGCTAGCGCAACAGAGGCTAGTACCCACAGAAGCTTTGTTCCATCTCTCTTACATGGATGGACTGAGGAGGGGAATGTGGAGGAAGAGATGGAGGAATAGGAGGAGATGGATAGTAATCATCATGGTGGAGACAGGAAAGTGTTGGCTGTAGAGACCTTGGCACATATGGCCGATTTTATGTACCATTGCCTTTTCCGTTACCATCACGTTACAGTCATCTTTGCCAAAAAAGAGTACTGGTTGTTCACTCTGCTAGACCCACATTACAAGCAGAACCTTGCATCTCTCCTTTGTGAGGTGGAGAGGTCAATTAAAATAATGCTATACCAGAAGGTCATTGTTGAAAAAATTCCCATCAGACAATGCTAGGAGCAAGGGGCAAGTATTCTTGCACAACCGAGGAGGAGAGGTGAGGGAGACACACACTAAGTACAGCAGAGGCAGGGATACACTGTCAAAGGCCTCGTCCAATTTCATGACACCCTCCCAGCGTGCACCTCCTGATGACTGAGTATTTTTGACAAGAAGGGAAACATTTTTAAAGATGGTCAAGCAATACCTGGCCATCAAAATCAGTGTAATGTGTTATGAATGGGTCACCAAGGAGAAGAGCAGGTCCAGGCTAAGCCACAGAAAACCAGAGAGGTTGGTACCTAAGCGGATTGCAGACCCCTGATCCTATCCACACAACCAGCAGTAGCCGTGGAGCGTACCTATGATGATCCTAGACACCTCGGCACAGCCAGAGAGCTAACTAAGCCTAAAGCAAGAAAGGGGAAATCTAAACTGCCCCTGAGCAGACCCCAAAGGAATAGATAGCCCTCAAACATATATTGTCGGTGAGACAAGATGAAAACACAAATACAGGCACGAAAATAGACTAAGCAAATGATGGGGCCCACACTGACTAGAAAGGACAGGAAAGGAAAGACACTGTCTGCAATCACGCAAAAAACCCTGCAAAAAGTCCAACACGTCTGATGCAAAAAACACTGAAGTCACATGACTTCACCCCCCACTATATCAGCACTCTGGTATATTTTGAAAGCAGAGCAAAAAGAGACCAATATAAAAGGGGATAAAACAAACTGGCACAAGCAGTAACATATGGGCGGTGATTCAGCACAGCCGCAGCCAGAGCTGGCTGACCCACACCAAGAAGAGATAGACAAAACCAGATCAAATGCAAACAGAATAGCAAATAAACCACTTAGCTGAACATGCAGGGACAGAGCTGGAGAAATCAGACCTCAGGAGGAACAGGAAGCAAATCACCCGCAGGGATAGAGTCGGCTGTCTTAAATCCCAATCTGAAACCCCAGATCTCCAATCGTCATCATCATTATCAGGTGGTAAGCCTCTGTCAATCAGATCAGCTCCATTACCTCCAGTAACCACCAGAGGGAGCCCAGAAAGAGAACTCGCAACCCCTCTGTCGATCTCACCAGCTCCACTACCTTCAGTAATAACCACAGGGAGGCCAGAAAGCGAATTCACAACAGTACTGCCTAATTCCTCTGCGACCTTCAATTATTGGGTCTCAAAGCTGGACACCTGGTATGAACTATCCCTCTATGCCTTGGAAGTGTTGTCCTGCCCAGCTACTAGTGTCTTGTCTGATCGGGTTTCTAGAACTGCCGGGGGGTGTTATAACAGACAGGTGTTTTCAGTTCTCAATAGAGAATGTGGACAGGCTCACTCTTATAAAAATAAACAAAACCTTGATTAGCCCTGACTTTTCCATACCACCAGATGACAACAGCACATAAAGTGTTACCCTTATATTACCCTCATAACTCATGTTACCCTCGTATTACCCTCATAACTTTTTTCATGGGTTTGCACTTTGTGCAAAGCTTTTATGAGTACAGGAGTATATCAACTACACTTTCTAAACATTTTTTATGAGGTACTACAGTTGGTACCTTGAAGGGTGTATGTGTATGTGTAAGGAGGTAGCGGAGACCCTCGTTTGCACCTCCCCCACACGGGACCTATGCGACCCCTTTTTATGTCTCATGTGTATTGACTTGTTGTAATACTGTATATGGTAAAACTTGTACTATATGTTGCATCTTCCCTGTACATGTTAGAGGCATGGACAGGAAGGGTTAAAAATGAGGGCTGGACTAGCAGCCAGAAAAAGGCGGCAGGAAGCTCCGGCTGCTAGTCAGAACCCAGGTACGTCTGCCGAGTGCAGATGCTCATCTGTGCCTGGGAGCCTTGCTGGACTTTGTGAAGGAAAGAACTGCTCCCCGGGACCATTCGGCTGGAACACAGGCAGCAGGACTAAGTTAGTACCCCGCTGAAGGGATTTTCTGCGTCCAGATTTCAGCATGTGGACTACCTCCTCTTTTGGCTGCCGTGGCTGTTGTGGGTATGGCAGTGAACGTCGCTAGGGAGAGATTAGGAATCTAATGTTGCACTTTATTCATCCTTGTTATTAACCTTTTCTCCCTGTTGGACTGCAAGTTGTGCCTTGGATTGTGCCCATTCTGTCCTGTTTTCTATACAAGGTGCCAGAGTGAATACTGACTGAGGCAAAGTTGAGTCGATTAGAAATACCACCTCGGGCCACCTTCTTACATATAGATGGCCTTGTTCATAATTTTTGAGAAGCTTTGCACTGTGTGCAGAGCTTTTATGAGTGTAGGAGTACCACAATCACACTTTGCTCATAATATTTGAATGAGGCACTGCAGTTAGTGCTTTCAAGAGTGTATGGATGACCCTGCTTGTAGTTTTTGTCAAGTTTTGCACTTAGCGCATAGCCTTTATTAGTCTAGGAGTAACAATACATGAAAATCTGAACAGAATGTGTATGAGGTCCTCCTTTTGTCTAATACTGGGTGAATCCTTCTTCCATCAAATGTTTGGCAGTTATTGCTTTCTTCATAAATTACACTGAAATTTCCAATATTTGAATAAAGATTTCAATGCTGGTTAACTTAAATTATAATTTTTTAAATGATTTTTAAATTTTGCTTTATATACAAGTCACTATAAAGGAAAGAGTGTGACACCATTGTTCTCAGCAGTGTCTTCCCCATGCTGTCCTCCTTCCAATCAGCACTTTTTCCATCCATTTCAACATTTTCACTGCCCCCTGACCTCCTTAGAATCATAAAATCATAGAATCATAGAATAGTAGAGTTGGAAGGGACCTCCTGGGCCATCTGGTCTAACCCCCTGCTCAAAGCAGGATTCGCTAAATCATCCCAGACAGATGTCTGTCCAGCCTCTCTTTGAAGACTTTTATTGAAGGAGAGCTCACCACCTCTCATGGCAGTCTGTTCCACTCATTGATCACTCTAACTGTCAAATAGTTTTTTCTAATATCTAATCTGTGTCTCCTCCCATTCAGTTTTATCCCATTGCTTCTAGTCTTTCCTTGTGCAAATGAGAATAAAGATGATCCTTCTACAATGTGACAGCCCTTGAGATATTTGTAGACAGTTATTAAGCCTCCTCTCAGTCTTCTCTTTTGCAAGCTAAACATTCCCAAATCCTGCAACCTTTCCTCATAAGACAGGGTTTGCAGACCGGTCACCATTCTGGTCGCTCTTTTCTGAACTTGCTCCAGTTTGTTGATGTCTTTTTTAAAATGTGGTGCCCAAAACTGGACACAGTACTCCAGATGAGGTCTGACCAAAGAGGAGTAGAGGGCAATAATGACTTCACGTGATCTAGACTGTATGCTTCTATTAATACATCCTAGAATTGCATTTGCCTTTTTTGCTGCTGCATCACACTGTTGACTCATATTCAGTCTGTGATCTATTAGTATACCCAAATCTTTCTCACATGTGCTGTTGCTTAGCCCTATTCCTCCCATTCTGTATATGCTTTTTTCATTTTTATTGCCCAGATGTAGTATTTTGCATTTTCCCTGTTAAAAACCATTCTGTTAGTTGCTGCCCACTGCTCCAGTTTATTTATATCTTTTTGAATCCTCTCTCTCTCTTCTCTAGTATTAGCTATCCCTCCTAGCTTTGTGTCATCAGTAAATTTAATCAGTATACCCTCAATTCCTTCATCTAAATCGTTGATAAAGATGTTGAACAATACAGGGCCCAGGACAGAGCACTGTGGTACCCCACTTGAGACATTCTTCCAACTGGATGTGCAGCCATTTGCGACCACTCTTTGGGTCCGATCACTAAGCCAGTTATGAATCCACCTAACAGTTGCCTTGTCCATTCCATACTTAGCCATTTTTTCAATAAGGATTGTGTGAGATACTTTGTCAAATGCTTTGCTGAAGTCAAGATATGCTATGTCTACAGCATTTCCCTGATCCACTCAATCAGTGATTCTGTCATAGAAGGAAATTAAGTTAGTCTGACATGACTTATTAGTTACAAACCCATGCTGACTCTGTTTAATCACTTCATTCTTATCTAGGTACTTACATACATGTTGTTTAATAATTTGTTCAAAGATCTTTCCTGGTATAGAAGTCAGACTCACCGGCCTATAGTTGCCTGGGTCCACCTTCTTCCCCTATTGGATGATAGGAACAACATTTGCTCTTCTCTAGCCTTCTGGGACTTCTCCTGTTCTCCAAGAATTTTCAAAGATTATGGAGAGCAGTTCAAAAATTTCTTCTGCTATCTCCTTCAGTACTCTGGGGTGTAATTCATCTGGACCTGGAGACTTGAATTCATTTAGGTTAGCTAAGTAACATAGTAACATAGTTAGTAAGGCCAAAAAAAGACATTAGTCCATCCAGTTCAGCCTATAAAATTCTGTCAGAATAAATCCCCAGATCTACGTCCTTCTAAAGAACCTAACAATAACTGTAAGATACAATATCGTTACGCTCCAGGAAGACATTCAGGCCTCTCTTGAACCCTTCGATTGAGTTCGCCATCACCACCTCCTCAGGCAGGGCATTCCAGATTCTCACTGCCCTAACAGTAAAGAATCCTCTTCTATGTTGGTGGAAAAACCTTTTCTCCTCCAGACGCAGAGAATGCCCCTTGTGACCGTCACCTTCCTTGGTATAAACAGATCCTCGGAGAGATATTTGTATTGTCCCCTTATATACTTATGCATGGTTATTAGATCGCCCCTCAGTTGTTTTTTTTCTAGACTAAATAATCCTAACTTTGCTAATCTGGGTATTGTAGTTCCCCCATCCCCTTTATTAATTTTGTTGCCCTCCTTTGTACCCGCTCTAGTTCCATTATATCCTTCCTGAGCACTGGTGCCCAAAACTGTGCACAGTAATCCATGTGCGGTCTAACCAGAGATTTGTACAGAGGCAGTATAATGCTCTCATCATGGGTATCCAGACCTCTTTTATTGCACCCCATGATCCTGTTTGCCTTGGCAGCCGCTGCCTGGCACTGGCTGCTCCAGGTAAGTTTATCATTAACTAGGATCCCCAAGTCCTTCTCCATGTCAGATTTACCCAGTGGTTTACCATTCAGTGTGTAATGGTGATATTGATTCCTTCTTCCCATTTGTATAACCTTACATTTATCATTGTTAAACTGCATCTGCCACCTTTCGGCCCAAGTTCCCAACTTATCCAGATCCATCTATAGCAGAATACTATCTTCTCTTGTATTGACTGCTTTACATAGTTTTGAATCATCTGCAAATATCGATATTTTACTGTGCAAACCTTCTACCAGATCATTAATAAATATGTTGAAGAGAATAGGTCCCAACACCGACCCCTGCGGTACCCCACTGGTCACAGCTACCCAGTTAGAGAATATACCATTTATAACCACCCTCTGCTTTCTATCACTAAGCCAGTTACTTACTCATTTACACACATTTTCCCCCAGACCCAGCATTCTCATTTTGTGTACCAACCTCTTGTGTGGCACGGTATCAAACGCTTTGGAAAAATCAAGATATACCACATCCAATGACTCACCTTGGTCCAGTCTATAGCTTACCTCTTCATAAAAACTGATTAGATTGGTTTGACAGGAGCAATTCCTCATAAACCCATGCTGATATGGCGTTAAACAGTTATTCTCATTGAGATAATCCAGAATAACATCCCTCAGAAACCCTTCAAATATTTTACCAACAATAGAGGTTAGACTTACTGGCCTATAATTTCCAGGTTCACTTTTAGAGCCCTTTTTGAATATTGGTACCACATTTGCTATGCGCCAGTCCTGTGGAACAGACCCCGTCGCTATAGAGTCTCTAAATATAAGAAATGATGGTTTGTCTATTACATTACTTAGTTCTCTTAGTACTCGTGGGTGTATGCCATCCGGAGCTGGATATTTATCTATTTTAATCTTATTTAGCCGGTTTTGCACCTCTTCTTGGGTTAGATTGGTGACCCTTAATATAGGGTTTTCTTTGTCTCTCGGCATTTCACCTAGCATTTCATTTTCCACGGTGAATACCGTGGAGAAGAAGGTGCTTAATATATTAGCTTTTTCCTCATCATCTACAACCATACTTTCCTCACAATTTTTTAATGGGCCTACACTTTCACTTTTGATTCTTTTACTATTGATATAGTTGAAGAACAGCTTGGGATTAGTTTTATTCTCCTTAGCAATATGCTTCTCTGTTTCCTTTTTGGCAGCTTTAATTATTTTTTTAGATAAAGAATTTTTCTCCTTATAGTTATTTAGAGCTTCAACGGTGCCATCCTGCTTTAGTAGTTTAAATGCTTTCTTTTTACTGTTAATTGCCCCTCTTACTTTTTTGTTTAGCCACATTGGGTTTTTCATATTTCTTGTCTTTTTATTCCCACAAGGTATAAACCGCTTACAGTGCCTATTAAGGATGTTCTTAAACATTTCCCATTTATTTTCTGTATTCTTATTTCTGAGGACATTGTCCCAGTTAACCAGATTAAGGGCATCTCTAAGCTGGTCAAACTTTGCCTTCCTAAAGTTCAGTGTTTTTGTGACTCCCTGACATATTCCCCTAGCGAAAGACAAGTGAAACTGTACAATATTGTGGTCGCTATTTCCTATATACCCTCACAGTGTTTCCTCACTATCTTTCTGTTTATAGATATCCTGGATGCGATGCTTCTATTCCCTTAATAGGACAGTGAAGAACAGTTGATGTTACATTTCCTTTCTGAGAGAAAACAGATGCAAAATAGGAATTTAAAAGATCGGCCTTCTCAACGTCCTGGCTTACTATTTTATCATTTTCATCCTGTAAAAATGCTATAGTATCTTTGACTTTTCTTTTACTTTTGACATATCCTCAAAATCCTTTATTATTGCTTTTGACATCTCTTGCTAGCCTCAATTCATTGTCAGCTTTAGTAATCTGATTTGTGCCCTGCAGGTTTTGCAGACAGCATTATATTCTTCTTTAGATATGCCTCCCTCTTTCCATTTTATAAACATTTTTTTCTTCCTTTTTAGCATGTGCTTAAGTTCTGTGTTCATCCATCCTGGCTTCCTTAAATGCTTCCTATTCTTCCCTCTTTTCGGAATTGTTAACAATTGTGCTTTGAGAATTTCATTTTTCAAGATTTCCCATCCTTCCTGGACATTTTTGTCTTTAAGGATATCCAGCCATTGAATCCCTCCAATTCTCTTTCTGAGTCCCTTAAAGTCTGCCTTTCTGAAATCTAACCTTGTAGGGTCTGCCAGAAAAATGCTTGTAGGGTCTGACAGAAAAGTGCTTGGATTTCCTATTAATTCCCATTATACTTGTTACTCGAAACGCGCATCCAAGCATTAGGAATTGCTTGATTTGAGTAACGAGCATCCGAACACTTTAGTGCTCGCTCATCTCTATTAATCTCATCTCTATTAATACATTTTCACAACTCTTACTAAGCCATCATAGCAACAAAAGTACAATGTGTTTACATTTTTGTTTGTTTTGTGAGCAGGGCGTGCAAATATCAGAATATGCCTTCTACATGGGAATTACTTTATTCTTTCGCCCAATACTGCATATACTGAAACCTTACGATTTACTCTATGACCCCCTAATCAAATACTGATGACAATTAATGACTTACACCTTTATCCTATTGTTTTTATAATGCACCACATACTAACCTCCACATGTACTACTTTTTGCCTTTTTTGCCTATATATATTCCCAACCTGGGAAAATCTTAAATGGGGTGATACTTCTGCTTTGTGTGTTGCACCAAATATTGGAGTCATTTTTGAGGGGTGTGGTTTACATGAAAGGATATAATTTATTATTAGCTTTAAATTCAAACCCTAAATACAATCATATTCATTACCACTGTACGGCCACATAGCTAGTCACATTTTACATTGCTACACAACAGATATAATTTGTAAAGTAGCTTTTCCATATACAAATGTAATTAAGGAGACAGCTGGAAAAGATTTGTAAGAACTTGGCAGAATAGGTCAGCTGAAAGACTGCCGGGCCATAAAGTATGGGAGACTAAGGGGGCACACAGTATGGAATACTAAGAGGACACACAGTATGGGACACTAAGGGGACATACAGTATGGAAGACTAAGGGGGCATACACTATGGGATATGAAGGGACATACACTAAGGAGACGTAGGGGAGTTACTGTATGGGAGACTAAGACGACATACAGTATGGAACACTAAGAGGACATAAAGTATGGGAGATTAAGGGGACATACAGTATGGAAGACTAAGTGGACATACACTATAGGAGACTAAGGGGACATACACTATGGGAGACTAAGGGCACATACAGTATGGGAGACTAACGGGAAATACAGCATAGAAGACTAAGAGGACATACAGTATGGAAGACTAAGAGAACATACACTACGGGATACTAAGGGGACATACAGTATGGGAGAATAAATGGAAATACAGTATGGGAGACTGAAGGAAAATACAGCATAGAAGACTAAGAGGACATACACTATGGGAGACTAACTGGAAATACAGTATGGGATACTAAGGGGACATATAGTATGGAAGACTAAGTGGGCATGCAGTATGGAAGACTAAGAGGACATACAGTATGGGAGACTAAGGGGGCAAACACTATGGGATACGAAGGGACATACACTATGGGAGACGTAGGGGACATACAGTATGGGAGACTAAGATGACATGCAGTATGGAACACTGAGGGGACAAAAAGTATGGAAGACTAAGGGGATACACACTATGGGAGACTAAGGTCACATACGGTATGGGAGAATAACGGGAAATACAGCATAGAAGACTAAGAGGACATACAGTATGGAAGATTAAGGGAACATACACTATGGGATACTAAGGGGACATACAGTATGGGAGACTAACGGGAAATACAGTATGAGAGACTAAGGTGACATACAATATGGGAGACTAAATGGAAATACAGTATGGGAGACTAACAGGAAATACAGTATGAGAGACTATGGTGACATACAATATGAGAGACTAAATGGGCATACAGTATGGGAGACTAAGGGGACATACACTATGGGAGACTAAATGAAAATACAGTATGGGAGACTAAGGGGACATACAATATGGGAGACTAAATGGGCATACAGTATGGGAGACAAAGGGGAAATACAGCATAGAAGACTAAGGGGACATACACTATGGGAGACTAAATGAAAATACAGTATGGGAGATTAAGGTGACATACAATATGGGAGACTAAGTGGGCATACAGTATGGGAGACTAATGGGGACATACCGTATGGGAGACTAAAGGGAAATACAGCATAGAAGACTAAGGGGACATACACTATAGGAGACTAAGGTGACAAATACTACGGGAGAGTAAGGTGACATACAATATGGCAGACTAAAGGGAACATAAAGCAAAGAAGACTAAGGCCTTTTTCACATTTCCATTTTTTGACGTCAGTGTAAATCCGCCAGAATGTGAAAAAACGGATCTGTTTCTGTTGTGGCATAAACGGAAGCCACCGGATCCGCTTTTTTGACGGATCCGCATAATCAGCTAGTGTTGGAAATTTAAAGGAACAGGAGCCTGGAAAAAGGAGAGAGAGAGAGAGATTTTGCTGCCGCCAGAATGGAATTTGGGGTTAAATTTCTGGCAAGGAAATTCTTCCGGGCATGCTCAGTGTCAAAAAGCGGATCCGTTGCCGGATTCCGTCAAAAAACGGTTGGCAACGGATCCGCCGCCCATAGGCGATCATTATAACGAATGACGGATAGCGGCGGATCCGTTGCTATCCGCTATTTTGACGCAGACAAAAAACGTTTCATTGTCCGTCCACTGAAGTCAGCGGACGCCAAAATTTTGGCGGATCCGTCAAAAAACAGATCCAACGGATGACCATGCGTCAAAATCCGCTGCTAATGCAAGTCAAAGGGAAAAAAAACGGATCTGCCAAAAAAAATGGCGGATCCGTTTTTTTTGCAAAACGGCGGATTTTGACTGATGGCAACAAACGGAAATGTGAAACAGGCCTAAGAGGGCATACAGTATAGGAGACTAAGGGTGCATACAGTATGGGAGACTAATGGAATATAAAGCATAGAAGACTAAGAGTACATACAATATGGGAGATTAAAGCTAAATACAGCATGGGAGACTAAGGGAACATACACTATGAATACTAAGTGGACATACAGTCATGTGTTTCCATTCACCTGCATGTTTGTATATCAGCTTTCTGCTTCCCTCTATGTATTTGGATCTTATTACTATAATCTATAGACCTGCTTCAAGTGCAGCAAAACCTCTCAAGCCATTGTCCCATACTGATGTCCATCTGCGCTCTGTTGCTTATCCCTGTGTAGGGGAAGTGGACTGACCTATGGACCTGTCTTCAGCAGAAGGGTAAGTGTACAATGTGCTTGATGTGGCCACTAGGGGGAGACCAAGGACAGCAGGAAAATAAGAAGGTGTAGTACTGTAGTTTGGCCACTAGATGGAAGCAGGGAGCAGTGAGGAAAGGGCTTAATATCAGCTTAAGGCTACGAAACCGCAGTCATGGGGGCGGAGTTACAGGAGTTCTAGAGGGGAATTCCCAGAGAGAGGGATATAAGAATGGGTAGAGAGTTCCAGAAGAAGTCAATCTGGGGAGAGGAGCTCAGGAGAGGAGAAGATTGAAGGGAGAGACAGACCGAGAAGAAGCTCCAGAAGGGACTGATAACAGAGACGGTCAGGGGGTTGGCCCTGACAGGAGAAGCCGCAGAACAGAGGAAACCCAGGGGCACCAGATGGACGGACTCGGAATGGGTGAAGCGCTGTGGTGGTAGGCCTAGGGCAACCACAGTGAAAGAGCCGCGAGGGACGTCAATTAGGAAAAGGAAGAAAGTGAAGGTACCCGGGCCTGTGTGCGGAAGGTGTCAAGCAGCTGCTGTGTGGTGCTGCGATCGTCGAGAGGACGGCCAATAAAGAGGACCTGTTGGACGCACATCTGTCTCTGTCTCAAGTCTGTTCGCGGTGGAAAGTGGACCACCCCCCAGTCGGCACACGTTCCTACACCTGATTCTTATAAGAAGCACTGCATATCACCTTCCCCCACCATTCATCATTTATGCTCTCTAATTTAGATGATGTTAGTTGCAATATCACCTCCACGATTCTTCTTTTACAGCTGCTCTGCACTTTCTCCTCATTATGCTTCTGAACCATCCATCTCTGAAGTGCTTGATGGGGGCCTGGACAAGAGTCGTGACATCGGCACCATGCAGTATTCACTAGATTTTACTGCTATTCAACAGTAATAATTCAGGGTAGCCATGATGAATAAATAAAAGTTATGGTAATAAAAAATGACACTGTTATTCCCTGCTTGGGGGAAAGAGACACTGAACAGCCTAAAGCAATCACAGGAAGAGCATGGAATGGTGGACATATCTGCTGTGAGCTACCTACGTCAAGTATGTAGAGTATGTAGAGCTGGCATCAGCACTTTTAATCACAGCATATGCTACCCGATAACTCCCGAACTACCCGACATATCTGATATGATGCAGCATAGGCCAATTCAAATATGTAACTGTAGAGGTCCTTGTGTTAACTTCTGTCTTCGGTAATGTGCCATTCTTTGTCTTTTTTTTTACTTTTCTCCTTCCTTTTCTTTTCTTCCTTTCTGATATGCCCCACCTCTAATAGGAAATATTTGCCATGTGGGCTTGACAGAGTCAGTCTCAATATATATATATGTGTGTCAGTGTCCAGCTGCAGCAATGAGACTCATGGGTCTTTCTCACCTGGTAATCAAGTACCTGCACGGACTGAATTAGGAGTAAATCCTTCAATAGGAGAACAAAAAGGAAATCCAGCAAGAACTCAGGAAACCAGGGTTGGAGTAAAATGATGCTTTTCTTTATTTCTTCAACAAGGTTAAAAAGACGACCCACAAGGATCAGGAACCAGAGTGCATGGCAGAAATAAATGCAAATGGGACTACGCGTTTCGGCGACCTAATCCGCCTTCTTCACGGTCCAAAGTTTGGACCGTGAAGGCGGCGGATTAGGTCGCCGAAACGCGTAGTCCCATTTGTGTTTATTTCTGCCATGCACTCTGGTTCACCTAATCCGCCTTCTTCATGGTCCAAAGAGGCTTGGTCACGTAGGGGGATATGCTACATGTCGCAGATACTTATGAATCAGGAGTTGAAGTTGTTTGAATCCTTGCAAGAAGAATTTCAGGTGCCAGATACAGACCGGTTTCCGTATACGAGGGTCCAGCATGCTTATAGGCAGCAGAGGCGGGTAAGTGATCTAAGGGTGCAGGAAGATATTGTGTTAGACTATATTTGTATGGAGGGGACCACGAGAGGGGCTGTTACCAGGATATATGAGGACCTGTTACATACCTTTTTGTTGCGGCATCCTATCCTTGCGCTGGACAAATGGGAGGAGGAATTGGATGGATTGGATGATGATGAAATTGTCATTATGTGAGCCTGGGCGGTTGTGGCAATTGTATATCATTCACAGAGCTTACAGAACACCTGAGTTTCTTTGCAGGGTGGGGGTGAGAAGTACTTCTGAATGTCCGAGATGTATGAATGAGGGTGTGGGCATTTTGCATATGTTGCGGGAATGTCCGAGATTACAAGGTTTTTGGGCTGTGGTGATTAGTCTGATTGAAGGGAGGTATGAATGTGTAGTGCCTAGGACTCCGTTAGTGTGTGTTGGGGTATGTTGAAGAAATTGGAATTGATAATTCAAGGAAGATGGCTGTGGCTAGGCTGCTATTCGTGGCCAGAAAGATAATTGCGAGGTGTTGGATAGGGCCGAGCCGCCCTCTAGGAAAGTCAGCAAATGGACTATACAGTTTGTATAGAAGAAATTATCTATAGGAGAAGGAATGCTGTGAAAAAGTTCTAACAAATTTGGGCATCATGGTTGAGGTTAAAGTAAAGGAGGGTATATAGACTTTCGAGCTATACTAGAGATTGTCTAGAGAATCCTGGGCAGGATCCCTATTTTACCTGTACATTATGGTATTAGTTTGTATTGCAAAGTTTGTATTTGGGTACCCACAGGAAGGAGTACAACGTGATTACTGTCTACTAAGAGGTGGGGGGGATGAGGGAGGGTGTTTCTTTAACATAAATTTCAAAAAGGAATATAATTTTCTAAATGCCTAATTGTATGCTATTTGGTATATGTTGTAATTGTTAAATTTTATTTTTGCTGAATAAAAAAAAAAGATGAATGCCACTGTATGGTATTTTTTAATGTCTTCATACAAGCTCATATATGTTAAACAGAGGCAGTGTCAGACTGAAGTGCCGAGGGCCCACCAGTAACCAACGTCAGGGTCCCACTTTTGCAGTTTGCTACAAACAAATGTGACATCATCTCAATTACAAATTTCTATAGCAATGAGCTGGGTAGATTGTTATATAAATAAGATGCCGCCTTTGTCTGTACATAGAGATAAAAAGCATATTGTGCCAAGTACTGCTCATATCTGAGGATGGTGGCCACTCTTGCACTGGGGTCCACCAGAGGATTTTCCTTTTCTCCTGTACGCCAGTCCAAGCCTGAGTAGAGGCCATAAATGTGATGTGACCAAGGGCTCAGGTACGTTTTTCTTATGTCAGTTCAGGCTCACAAGCAACACATAATATGGAATGTCAATAAGATGCAAAGATAACTTATTGCTGTTTATTTTGGGGGGTCAAGATCAAGGTATTAAATAAAAGGCTTGGTTCTTTTTTGTTTGTTGCTTTAACAAAGCCTCATTTAACATAGTTATGCTCTGTCTTTGTGGAGCTTTGATCTTTATATAGGCCCTTGTTGATTTTTTTCTTATTTATAATCAAGTTCTTCCTTCCTCTCCTATAACAGCGTCCTGTAACCTTGTAAACCTTAATTTACTTGTTGGATCTAAAATGTTCCTTGTTGATTCCTCACATTCTTCTCCCCTACAATAAACATGTCTGCGTTTCTCATTACATGATATTATTGTCCTGTGTTCAATCCATGTTGCTGCACCACATTTGTGTTGCTGTCTGGCTTACAGCCTATTGATGATGTCCATACTGTTAGGTGGGCTGTCCAGTACTCTATAAGTGTATCCCACAAGGACAGACACCCCAATACACCCAACCAACACTAAAGGGCCTGGCATAAAAATGCAGGGCCGCCATCAGGACCTTACTGCCTTTATTGCTGTATGGGACCCGATGAACAGCAGTACAGAAGGGGGCCCACAGGTCAGTGGCCCCGCTCCTGTGCTTCTAGTCATCAGACCCCAAGTGCTGTGCGCTGTGGCCAGACCTGTGGCACACACATCAGCACAGCCGCCACAGCGGCCGACATCAGAGCTACAGAAGTGGAAGAGCTGAAGGACCTGTAGTGATGTCATCATTATCACAGGCCTTCACCATTGATTAGCTCCGCCCCCTGATCACATGACAATGACGTTGCCACAGGTCCTTCAGCTCACACAGCTGCAGCTGCATCTTCGCCGCAGGAGTGCGGCCAGGTAAGAAGAAAGATTTTTTTTTATTTTATTTAATTATTGAAAGTGGCCAATATGTTTCCCAGCAGGATGGAGACACATGGACCATGTGTTTCCATCCTGCCAGGGCAGATTGGAGGCACACGGGGGCAGGATGGACACGATCAGAATTGGAGACACTGGGGGCAGGATGGAGATGAGGCATGATTGGAGACACAGGGGCAGGATTGTAGACACTGGGGGCATGATTGGAGGCACAGTGGGCAGAATGGAGACACAGGGGGCTTGATTGGAGGCACGGGGGGCAGAATGGAGGCACAGGGGGCAGGATTGAAGACACAAGGGGCAATATTGGAGACACTGGGAGCAGGATTGGAGGCACAATGGGCAGGATTGGAGACATTGGGGCAAGATTGGAGACACTGGGCAGAATGGAGACACAGGGGGCATGATTAGAGACATGGGGCAGGATGAAAGACATGGGGGCAGGATTGGAGGCACTGGGGGCATGATTGGAGACACTGGGGGAATGATTGGAGACACAGGGGGCATGATTGGAGACACAGGGGGCAGAATGTAGATACAAGGCAAGATTGGAGACACAGGGGGAAGAATAGAGATACAGGGAATGGTTGGAGACACAGGGGGCAGAATAGATACAAAGGGGAAGGATGAAAGACATGGGGGCATGACTGGAGACACTGGGGCATGATTGGAGACACTGGGAGCATGATTGGTGACACAGGAGGCAAAATGGAGATACGGGGCATGATTGGAGACACAGGGGGCAGAATGGAGATGCAGGGCATGATTGGAGACACAGGGGGCAGGATGAAAGACATGGGGGCAGGATTGGAGACACTGGGGGCAGGACAGGAGACAGATGGGGCAGGGTTGGAGACAGATCGTGCAGGATCATGGGGCAGGATGGATACAATGGAGACAGATGGGCAGGATGGGGAGATCATATGGGGCAGAATGGATACTCATGAGGGCAGGATGAGAGAACATATGGCTGTAGTCAGGAATGAGAAACACGGGGCTCAAGATGGGGGATATTATTACCATAGGGGCTAATTAAGGGATATTATTACTGCAGTGGTATATTTATTTTATTTTTTGAGTATACTGTTTTAAATGGGGGGGTCCTGTTACTGTGTAGAGTGATACTATGTTGCCTTTTTTCTTCATGTGGTGTAATGTAGAAGTTGGTGAAAAAAGTAATGTGTTCTGCAAGTGGAGCTCTAGATAACTGTGTTATTTCCTGGAGAGACGAGTCCCGGCTGGAAGAAGTGATGGCGGCCTGTGCTGGATGAAAGATGAAAAAGCAAAGAAGAAGGACTTCACCTAGAGACGTCACTGGTGAGTCAGTATGTTACCTATACACTGACACTATACACTGTATACTATATACAGAGGTCCTGTGTATAATGTCACCAGTGATCACTGTATTACTTATACATTATATACAGAGCTCCTGCGTATAATGTCATTGATCAATGTATTACCTGTACAGACACTGCATACTAAGTACAGATCTCCTGTGCATAATGGCACTTATGGTGATAGTATTGTGTTTTTTTTTATTACTGATCAGTATTGTAGTATTCATTCACTATGTGGTGGTAATATGTGGTCTGGACATGGTGGGGCGGTAATTGTTCCTTGTATGTGATATTATTGGTCACTTTAAAAATGTACAAATTAATAAAAATATATCTAAATTGTATTGCATATTTTAACAAATATTTCATAGGTTACAGTAGAGTAGAGCTCAGCCAAATGTGTCTATCGTGTTCTGGTGGCGGCTTAAAAAATCTTTTGGCCAAAACAAAAGCTGCCGGCTATATGTGTGATCTGTTGATGGGAACTGTTAGTTTGTGATAGGTGAGAAGTGGAGTTTTTCCAAGAGAGAGCGGCGGGACTGTGGACTGTTTGAGGGGTGGAGGCGGGGCTGGGGTGGAGCCTGGGCGGAGACTCAAGGGGGCCCCAAAAATTTTGCCAGTATGGGGCCCCAAAATTCCTAGTATTTATATAGACTTGGCACACACCTTGGATTCGCGGTGGATACTGCGTCCACTTGTTATATAGAACCACGTGGGACGGCCGCAGGTGCCTCCTTGCAGTATTGGTATCTCCCTTAAAGCCCAGTCACTAAGAGCTCACAGTACAACTTATTGTACATTGATGAAGGTCCTAGACCGAAACATCTGTATGTATGTACTGCAATTCATTAAAACCACCTTTCTGCATCAGAATCTTTTTGGTGTGTGCCAAGTCTATATAAATTGAAGTTCACGGATTGGGATCCTACTTGTGCACCACCTCCAGTTACCAGGGTTGTGCCCACGGTTTTGTTCTAATACCAAAATTCCTAGTGGTAGCCCTGTAAAAATGCATGTACCATTATTTATTTACTTACTTCAGGGTATTTGCTCATTTTGCTTTTCTCTTAGGTTCTGCTCCTTACTAACTGGTGCAACACCATGAGGAGTAGATGAGTAGGGCAGGCTGTGGCAGAGACAAATTTCATAGAGACACCAACTATAGTATTTTATGCTTTTAGTTTATGGAACCTAAAGTTATCTTCACACACAATTTCACTTTTAAATGGTAAATCAAAAATCATCTATCATTTGGGAGATATCTCGGCCAAACCAAATAGACTCCATCAGTAGAGTTGAGCGACTTTTGGTTTTTTAGGGTCGCATTTCGTTTCGTGAAACCCGACTTTTCCAAAAGTCGGGTCGAGCAAGATCGTCCGATTATAGGGAAAAGTCGGGGTCGTCCCGAAACACGAAACCCAATGTAAGTCAATGGGGAATAAAAGTCGGCAGTGAGAGGAGGACAGGAAACACACCTACAGTGCCCATTTGAATGCCAAAAGCATCAATTCTTCTTACTTAAGCTTGTCAACCTTAATTAACTTCATAATACAAGTTACGCACTGAAAAATGGGGGTTATTTGGCTAAAGTTGTGGGGGGGGGGAGGGCTGGCTGCAGGTTTTCATGTGCCCTGGGCGAAAGAGCGCCCCTTTAACACATACCACAACTCATCATGCTCCGATACGGCAGATAAATAGCGGTATAGTACAATGAAAAATACCTCACTTTTTACATCTCATGACGAGGCCCATCTATTTCTCCATACAGAATCATTGGTCCCATATAATGTTTGAAACAGTATATGATGAGCTCCACATAATGCTACAGTATATGTTGGTCCCCATGGATGAAGCTCCACTGTCTTATGGGCCCAAATAATGCTCCAAACATAATGGGCCCATTTCTAATGCTCTAGTGTATAATGGGCCCTGTAAATGCTGCTCCAGTGTCTGATGTCCACCTTTGGAATGTTCCAGTGTATGGTGGGCCCCATCTATCATTCTCCAGAGTATAGTGGTCCCCAAAAATTGCTGTCCCAACATTGAAAACAATCAAATAAGTCTCCTCGCTAGGGAATCCCTGTACTTGTCTGGACAGGTGCTGTAGCTTGCTTAACAGCTCGCCAGCCGTTCTCACGCCCAGTATGGATTGCACGTGATTGCACAAAGGTTAGAAAGGGTACCGTATCCCTGGATAACATGTATGGATAGCGTACACATTCAAAATATATGTCTATACAGCATGAGGCAGGCTCAGACGGTGTTAGGCCCAGTATGGATTGCACGTGATTGCACAAAGGTTAGAAAGGGTACCGTATCCATGGATAACATGTATGGATAGCGTACACATTCAAAATATATGTCTATACAGCATGAGGCAGGCTCAGACGGTGTTAGGCCCAGTATGGATTGCACGTGATTGCACAAAGGTTAGAAAGGGTACCGTATCCCTGGATAACATGTATGGATAGCGTACACATTCAAAATATATGTCTATACAGCATGAGGCAGGCTCAGACGGTGTTAGGCCCAGTATGGATTGCACGTGATTGCACAAAGGTTAGAAAGGGTACCGTATCCCTGGATAACATGTATGGATAGCGTACACATTCAAAATTTATGTCTCAGGAGGCAGTCTCAGACGGTGTTAGGCCCAGTATGGATTTGACGGCCCAGATTACACAGCGGAGGAGCAGGGAGAGGTAAAGATTACAAATGCTGGGGCCCTGGCCAAGCAAGGGGGGCCCACTCGTGGGCGTCGGTACTGGCACTGGGCCCCTCATAGTACAGCGGTGTGTCTGACGGCGGGTGTGCACCACCACCGTCAGAGACACTTGATTGCACTATGAGGGACCCTGTGCCAGTGCCCGCGCCCAAGAGTCGGCCTACCCACCTGTCCAGGGCAACGGCACTCGCACGGTGTCGTGCGCTAGGTGTTGACCCCGGCCATGGGGGGGGAGGCAGCACAGTTAGGGAGTTTTAGAAAGTGGCATATGTTGATGTTGGACATTCAGCTGATGCAAAAGGTGAAATAAGTGAAGTACCAGGAAGAGGTGGACCAAAGCAAGCCATTTTTCTGTCACCCTATGTGTCATCAGGGGAAGGTGGGACAAAATCCTTGGAAACCCATGCGTGGTTCATTTTAATGAAGGTTAGATCATCCACATTTTGGGTTGACAGACGGGTCCTTTTTTCTGTCAGGATTGATCCAGCTGCACTGAAGACTCTTTCCGATAGCACACTTGCAGCTGGGCAAGCGAGCTCCTGTAAGGCATATTGGGCCAATTCAGGCCAGGTGTCCAGTTTAGCGGCCCAATAGTCAAAGGGGAATGATCTGTGTGGGAGAACATCGATATGGGAGGAAAAGTAGTTTGTAACCATAGTTGACAACTGCTGTCTCCTGTCACTTTCCATCGATGCAGTATTACCAGTTGTGTGAGCGGTATTTGAAAAATCAGTCCACAACATTGTCATGAAACCCCTGTCTCCAACGCCACTTCTGCTGTGTGCACCACGAACACCTCTGCCAAGCTGCCCCTGGCCCGTACGGCTCATGTGAGAACCATCACCGCTGCTGTGTGCTGGGAATGCCTCAAGCAACCGATTTACCAGAGTTGCTTGTGTATTAGCCAATATTAGGTCAAGGTTCTCCTGTGGCATGATGTTTTGTAATTTGCCTTTATAGCGTGGATCCAGGATGCTGGCCAACCAGTAGTCGTCATCGTTCATCATTTTGGCAATGCGGGGGTCCCTTTTTAGGATCCGCAAGGCATAATCTGACATGTGGGCCAATGTTCCCGGTGTCAATGATGCACTGCGAGTGCTGGGTGGAGGAGCACTTTCTGGCAAATCCACATCCCTCCAGTCACGCACAAACCCTGTACCAGACCTTGGCACGCCAACATTTTCACTTGCCCCACGAGATGCATCCTCCTCCCCTAAGTAATCATCCCCATCATCCTCCTCCTCCTCCTCTTCTTCCTCCACCTCGTCCAGGAGAGGTCCCTGAGCAGACAATGGCTGAATGTCATCAAGGATTCCCTCCTCCTCTTCCTCCTCATCAACATTGGCTGCAGACGCCTGCTCCTTAAGGTGCGTCAAAGTTTGCATGAGCAGACGCATAAGTGGGATGCTCATGCTTAGGATGGCGTCGTCTGCGCTTACCAGCCGTGTGCATTCCTCAAAACACTGAAGGACTTTACAAAGGTCTTTCAGCTTCGACCACTGCACGCCTGTCAACTCCACGTCTGCTCTCAAAGTGCCTGGCCGTGTATCCTCCCACAAATGTATTATGGCCTGCCTCTGCTCGCACAGCCGCTCCACCATGTGCAGGGTGGAGTTCCACCTTGTTGCAATGTCGATAATGAGGCGGTGGTTGGGAAGGTGGAGCAATCGCTGCAGCTTCTGCATACGAACGGAGTGTACAGGCGACCGGCGGATGTGCGCGCACAGTCTTCGCACCTTCTGGAGCAGGGCTGTTAACTCCGGATAATTTTTGAGGAAGCACTGCACCACCAGGTTCAAGGTGTGAGCCAAGCAAAGTATGTGGCTGAGTTTTGAAAGGGCTATGGCTGCCACAAAATTACGGCCGTTATCACTAACTACCTTGCCTGCCTCAAGATGTACACTGCCCAGCCATGACTCAGTTTGTCACTTCAAGTACTCGGTCAGCACCTCGGCGGTGTGTCTGTCGCCCAAACACATCATCTGCAACACAGTCTGCTGACGCTTTCCACTAGCTGCTCGATAGGAGGACACATCGTGTGCAACAGTGGCAGCTGCAGATGGAGTGCTCGTACGACTGCGCTCTGTGGACGAGCTTTCGCTTCTGGAGGAGGAGGAGGAGGAGGAGGAGGAGGAGGGTCGAACGCCTACAGCCAACTGTTTCCTATACCGTGGGCTAGGCAGCACTGTCCCACCACCGCTGTCCCCTGTGGACCCTGCATCCACCACATTAACCCAGTGCGCAGTGATGGACACGTAACGGCCCTGGCCATGCCGACTGGACCATGCATCAGTTGTGAGGTGCACCTTTCCGCTCACTGACTGCTTGAGTGCATGGACAATGCGGTCTTTCACATGATGGTGGAGGGCTGGGATGGCTTTGCGAGAGAAGAAGTGGCGACTGGGTAGGTCATAGTGTGGTACTGCATAGGCCATGAGTTCGCGGAAAGCTGTGCTTTCAACCAACCGAAAGGGCATCATCTCAAATGAGATTAGTTTGGCAATGTGGGCGTTCAAACACAGTGTACGCGGATGAGAGACTGAGTACTTTCTTGACCTACTCATAGTGTCTGGGAGGGTGAGCTGGACTTGAGAGCTGCATATGGTGGAAGTAGCGGTGGACAGGGCGGACTGAGAGAGGGTTGATGATGGTGATGGAGTTGGTGTTCTTTCTGATGGCCTAGAATCAGTCTTTCGTTGATATAACAGTGGGATTCCCTGACTGCTGTGGTCTTGCAACGACACCTCAACATTTGCTGCTGTGCTAACCGGTGGGCTTACAGTGGGGGAAACAATGTAGCGTTGCTGACTACCTTCGTTGTGATCAGTTGCACATGTGGCACTTGAGGTTTGGTGTTGTGTCCACGCTTGCAAGTGCATGCTGGTTAAATGTCTAAGCATGCAACTGGTATTCAAATTTTTCAGATTTTTCCCTCGGCTAAAGGTCTTTGCGCACTTCTTACAGATAACCTTGGCCTGATCATGAGGATTTTGTTCAAAAAAGTGCCACACTGCACTCTTCCTACTTTGGCAGACATTTTGCGGCCTAGCACGCTGTGATCTTTTGACCCTCTGGACAAGCTGTCCAGCAACTCTTTTGATGTTTGGAACCTGTCTTTGGAGTGCTCCGGGCCTGCCAGATAACAGCTGTTGCGATGTCGATGTCTGCTGTGGATGCTCCTCATCTGAGCTATTGGAAGCAGCACCCTCTTCCCCCAATGGATGCCAATCTGGGTCAACAACTGGGTCATCCATCACCTCCTCTTCTATGTCATGTGCACCTTCCTCTGTGTCACCGTGTATGGTGGTATAGTGTGCGGGAAGGGGCACCTGAGTCTCATCAGGGTCAGAATCTGGCTCTGTACACTGCGAGGACAATGTAGTGCTCTGAGTGAATGTACCAGCAGAATCATCCATCAGCGGCTGTGCATCAGTGCATTCCATGTCAGATTCATCTTGGCCTGGGTAATTCACCATTTCACTTGATAATCCAGGCATGGTATGTGAAAACAGCTCCATGGAGTAATCAGTAGTATGGCCTGCGTCATCCTTCAATCTTGGTTGGGGTGAAGGACACAAGGAAAGGTGTGGTTCATGAACATGAGCCTCCAATGACGACTCAGTGCTTTTACTTTTTACAACTGAAGAAGAGGAGGCGATAGAGCTGGAGGCTGAGTCAGCAATGTAAGACAAAACTTTTTCCTGATGCTCTGGCTTTAAAAGCGGTTTGCCAACTCCTAGAAAACTAAGCGTTCGAGGCCTTATGTAGCCAGACGATGACGCAGGGTCAGCACCTCCTGCATTCAGTCCTATTTTGCTCTTGCCACTACCATCAGATCCACCACCAACACCATCATTACCAGCTGCCAACCCCCGCCCAATTCCACGGCCTCTTCCACCAGCCTTCCTCATTTTTGGTAGAAATGTAGACAAAATCCAACAAACTATATAGTAATGTAAAACAAGGTACAAGGTGTCTATAGGACAGGGGAGATTTAGAATTTCTGCACACACTTGTGGACAGTGGACACTTTTGGATTGTGTGAGGCCCACTGATATCTGAGCGCTATGTGACAGGCTCGATGGCACAGCTGTGACCAAAGTGACGAGAGGATAAGGGAGATTTTGAATCTCTGCGCACACTTTTGGACACTGGACACTTGTGGATTGTGTGAGGCCCACTGATATCTGAGCGCTATGTGACAGGCTTGATGGCACAGCTGCCTGTGACAAAAGTGACGAGAGGATAATGGAGATTTTGAATCTCTGCGCACACTTTTGGACACTGGACACTTGTGGATTGTGTGAGGCCCACTGATATCTGAGCGCTATGTGACAGGCTCGATGGCACAGCTGCCTGTGACAAAAGTGACGAGAGGATAATGGAGATTTTGAATCTCTGCGCACACTTTTGGACACTGGACACTTGTGGATTGTGTGAGGCCCACTGATATCTGAGCGCTATGTGACAGGCTCGATGGCACAGCTGCCTGTGACAAAAGTGACGAGAGGATAATGGAGATTTTGAATCTCTGCGCACACTTTTGGACACTGGACACTTGTGGATTGTGTGAGGCCCACTGATATCTGAGCGCTATGTGACAGGCTCGATGGCACAGCTGCCTGTGACAAAAGTGACGAGAGGATAATGGAGATTTTGAATCTCTGCGCACACTTTTGGACACTGGACACTTGTGGATTGTGTGAGGCCCACTGATATCTGAGCGCTATGTGACAGGCTCGATGGCACAGCTGCCTGTGACAAAAGTGACGAGAGGATAATGGAGATTTTGAATCTCTGCGCACACTTTTGGACACTGGACACTTGTGGATTGTGTGAGGCCCACTGATATCTGAGCGCTATGTGACAGGCTCGATGGCACAGCTGCCTGTGACAAAAGTGACGAGAGGATAATGGAGATTTTGAATCTCTGCACACACTTTTGGACACTGGACACTTGTGGATTGTGTGAGGCCCACTGATATCTGAGCGCTATGTGACAGGCTCGATGGCACAGCTGTGACAAAAGTGACTAGAGGATAAGGGAGATTGGATTGCTTTTAAAAAAGCAGTTTGCGGAGCAGTGGGTAAACAGCAATGCCAGCGTGTCAGGAAGCCTTAAAAGGCAGCCCAACAACCAACACCACTGATACACCACTATATAGCCTCCCCTTGCACTGCACACACAGTGACTTGTGTGTTGTGCAGGCCAAATCGCTAGCAGCAGAAGCAGTTTTTTTGTCTTCTTCCCTGCCTAACGCTCTCCCTACAGAATCAGCAGCAACCTCTCCCTATACTAAGATCGGCAGAAGTAAGATGGCGGTCGGCGTGCACGCCCTTTTATACCCCCTGTGACGCCCACCAAAGCAAGCCAATCACTTGCATGCCCTTCTGAAAGATGGTGGTGACCCGTGCCTAGGTCATCACGTTGCCCACAGTGTCCGTGGATCCTGATTGGCTGAAAAAGAGCGCAAAACAAACTTTTGAAACGCGACTTTGGCACGTAAGTCGCCGACCTCGTGGCCGACCTCATCCTAGGGTCGGGTTTCGTTTCATGAAACCCGACTTTGCCAAAAGTCGGCGACTTTTGAATTTTTTCGACCCGTTTCGCTCAACTCTATCCATCAGCATTTAAAGCTTTCTGTTGGTTTCTGTTGTGGTGTCCATTGTTAAGACAGGGTTCATAGCAATATATGCAGCAGAATTATTCCAATAAAATCTGATGGAAATTTAATGCAGTCCCTGATGCCCACTGACTAAAGGTACTGTCACACTTAGCGATGCACCAGCGATATGACGCGGTCAGGATCGCTGGTGCATCGCTAAGTGGTCGCTAGTGAGCTGCCACACAGGCAGATCTCACCAGCGACATCGCTGGGGTCGGGGGTCGCTACTTACCTGTCAGACGCGGCGATCCTGACGTCCTCCCGCCCGCGTCCACACGTCGCTCGTCGGCGCCACGTTATAGCGATATTGCTAGCGATATCGCTTAGTGTGACTGGCCCTTAAGATTTATGAAGGTTTATCACAAGTGAGTAGCTGAAAGCTGGAAATAAGTACAGATTGAAGAGCTTACAGCTACAATGAAATGCAAAATAGCTCTAAGTACAATGGTCTGCTCTTTTATACCTAACTATGCATGTTCCATTAGATGACCTATGTCTTTTATAATACTCAATTAATTTCCAAAACATGTTTTGCCACTTCTGGTTAAAAGACCTACCACTAAAGTTCATAGGTTAGTAGAACAGTAGATACATTCAATGTGGCATAGCTTCTTACCACATTATGACATTTTGGTATGACTTGGAAAGATCATTGGGCCCTTCAAAAGAAAATCTATTATTAGGATTGTACAGCCCCAAACTAATCGCATATATTTAAAGGTAAATTTATGGTGATTAAAGCCTTACCTTTCTTTAAAAAAATCAGTTTTGCTGTTTTAGAGAAATCTCTATTTGAAATTGTATGCTAATGAGCTGCAAGTACAATGGGGTGGGTACTGCACTTACAGCTCTCCTGCCCTTTCTCCCCATGCCTGCCTCCTGTTTCTGACTCACAGAGTACTGAAATATGAGAAATCAGTCAGTCAGAGATAGGAGGCAGGCAGCGGGCAGGGAATAGGTGGATCGGGAGAGCTATAAGTGCAGGGCCCACCCACTGCACTTGCAGCTCTATGGTATTTAATTTCATCTATAGATTTCTGTATGAAAAGGTAAGAATTTAATCATCAGTAAAGCACCTTTTTATACATGTCATTAGTTTGTAGTATAAAATCCTGATGACAGGTTCTCTTTAAATAACTTTACAGTCCATCAACTCAAAGATGTGTAAGGGGTGTGCAGGTAGCTGATTTCGCCCCTGCATCTCGATACAGGGGCAGACATAGACTGTAGTGGTCCCCTGTGCAAGAAATTTTTCGGGCCCCCCCGGTCAACAAAGTTATGTAAACATATAGATAAGTAATATATATAGGCACCCCAGTTTCCCTTTGTTTCATAATGCTCTCCCCCATATGCGGTCTACTTTTGGCATAGTGCTTCTCGCCCTATGTGGCCCCCCAGTTTATGCTGCTTCTCCCCATGTGCCCTCCCAGTTTATGCTGCTTCTCCCGCTATGTGGGCCGCCCAATTCATGTGTCTTCTCCCCCCCCATGAGCCGTCCCATTCATGAGCAGCCAAGCATCTCCCCCAGGGGCCCCCCCATTCATGAACAGTCATGCTTCTCCCCAGGCCTCCCCCATTCATGAGCAGCCATGCTTCTCCCCAGGGGCCCCCCCATTCATGAGCAGCCAAGGCCATGCTTCCCTTCTCCCCAGGCCAGGGCCCCCCCATTCATGAGCAGCCAGGCCATCATGCTTCAGTTCTCCCCCAGGACGGAGCCCCCCAAAATCATGCCTGCCATGTTCAGTTCTCCTCCACCCCAGGAGCCCCCCAAAATCATGGCTGTGCCTCGGTCCCAGTCCCTCAGTCCTGCTCAGCTCTGGTAGTACTCTTACCTGGAGCAGGCAGGGCAGGCCAGACTAAGAGGATCCATCCATTCCACACTGTCCAGTGTCCGCACTCTGCACATTCCTGAACTGCTGCAGCATATGGGCAGGGCTGCCACTAGGAATTTCAGGGCCCCATACTGGGAAAATTTTCAGGGCCCCCATAAGACTCCGCCCATGCTCCACCCCAGCCCCGCCTCCACCCTTCAAACTGTCCACAGTCCCACCGCCCTCTCTTGGAAAACTCCACTTCTCACCAATCACACATTAACAGTTCCCATAACCAGATCACACATATAGCTGGCAGATTTTTTTTTTCCCAAAAATATTTTTTAAGCCGCCATCACAACACTGTAGACACTTTTGGCCGGGCTCTACTCTACTGTGACCTATTAAATATTTGTTAAAATATGCAATACAATTTAGGTACATTTATATTTATTTTTCAATTTTTAAAATGACCATTAATATCACATACAATGGAAAAATACCACCGCACCATGACCAGACACAATATTACCATCACATAGTGACCTATAATTAATACCACATACAAGGAACAAATACCGCCACACCAGGACCAGACTATATATTACTACCACAGAGACCGAATAATATCACATACAAGGAACAAATACCACCGCACCATGACCAGACCACATATTACCACCACAAAGTGACCAAATAATAGCACATACAAGGGATATATACCGAAACACCATGTCTAGACCACATATTACCACCACATAGTGACTGATTACTACAATACTGATCAGTAATAACAATACTATCGCCATAATTGCCATTATACACAGGGGATCTGTACTTACTATCCAGTGTCTGTATATGGTAATACAGTGATTAATGACATTATACACAGGAGCTCTGCATATAACGTACAGGTAATACAGTGATCACTGGTGACATTATACACAGGACCTTTGTATATAGTATACAGTGTATAGTGTCAGTGTATAGGTAACACACTAACTCACCAGTGACATCTCTAGGTAAAGTCCTTCATCCTTGCTTTTCATCTTTCATCCAGCACAGATCGCCATCATGTCTTCCATCCAAGGCTCATCTCTGCTGAAAATAACACAGTTATCTAGAGCTCCACTTGCAGAACACATTACTTATTTTTTTCCCAACGTCTACATTACATCACATGAAGAAAAAAAGGCAACATAGTATCACTCTACACAGTAACAGGACTGCCCCCCCATTTAAAACAGTATACTCAAAAACTAAAATAAATACATCACTGGAGTAATAATATCCTTTAATTATCCCCTACGGTAATAATATCCCCCATCCTGGCCCCCATGTGTCTCATTCCTGGCTTCAGCAATGTGTTCTCCCATCCCACCCTCATGAGTATCCATTGCGCCCCATATGATCTCCACATCTGTCTCCATCGTATCCATCCTGCCCCATGATCCTGCCCCATCTGTCTCCAATCCTGCCCATGTCTCCATTTTGCCCTGTTTCCAATCATGCCCCTTGTGTCTTTCATCCTGCCCCCTTTGTCTCCAATCATGCCCCCTGTACCTGCAATCCTGCCCCCATGTCTTTCATCCTACCCCCTTTGTCTCCAATCATGCCCCCTGTACCTGCAATCCTGCCTCCTGTGTCTCCAGTCCTGCCCCCGTGTCTCCAGTCCTGCCTCCATGCCTCCTGTCCTGCCCCCCGGTCTCCAATCATGCCCCTTGTGTCTGCCATCCTGCCCATAGTGTCTGCCATCCTGCCCCCAGTGTCTGTCATCCTGCCCCCTGTATCTCCAATACTGCCCCTTGTATCCAATCCTGCCCCATCTCCACCCTGCCCCCAATCCTGCCCCAATGTTTCCATCCTGCCCCTACGTCTCCATCCTGCCCCCAATGTCTCCAATCCTGCCCTGTCTCCATCTTGCCCCCAATGTCTCCAATCCTGCCCCGTCTCCATCCTGCCCCATCTCCATCCTGCACCTAATGTCTCCAATCCTGCCCTGTCTCCATCTTGCCCCCGTCTCCATCCTACCCCCGTCTCCAATCTTGCCCCATCTCCAATCCTGCCCTGCCTCCAATCCTGCCCCCAATGTCTCCAATCCTGCCCCATCTTCAATCCTGCCCTGTCTCCAATCCTGCCCCCATCCTGTCCTGTTTCCAATCCCGCCCCATCTCCATCTTGCCCCAATGTCTCCAAACCTGCCCCAATATCTCCAATCCTACCCCAATGTCTCCAATTCTGCCCCGTCTCCAATCCTGCCCAAGTCTCCAATCCTGCCCCGTCTGCATCCTGCCCCGTCTCCATCCTGCCCTGTCTCAACCTGCCCCCAATGTCTCCATCCTGCCCCCAATGTCTCCATCCTGCCCCCATCTCCATCCTGCCCCCAATGTCTCCAATCATGCCCCATCTCCAATCCTGCCCCGTCTCCATCCTGCTCCATCTCCATCCTGCCCCATCTCAATCCTGCCCCCATCTCCATCCTGCCCCCAATGTCTCCAATCATGCCCCATCTCCAATCCTGCACATCTCCATCTTGCCCCTCCCTCCAATTCTGCCCCATCTCCAATCCTGCCCCCATCTCCAATCCTGCTGGTCTCCATCTTGCCTCCCCCTGTCTCCAATCTGTCCTGACAGGATGGAGACACATGGTCCATCTGTCTCCATCCTGCGGGGAAACATAATAATTAAATTAAAAAAAACTTTCTTCTTACCTGGCTGCGCTCCTGCTGGAAGATGCAGCTCCTGCGTGAGCTGAAGGACCTGTGGTGATGTCATCATCATGTGATCAGGGGGCGGAGCTGATCAATGGTGAAGGCCTGTGATCAGCTCCACCTCCTGATCACATGACGATGACATCACCACAGGTCCTCCAATGCTTTGGGGCTGCTCTCCTCTCCTCCTGGGCTCCACATGGCTAATTTGAAAATTGAATAATTAGCCATGCGGTGCAGGAGGCTGGAGGGGCCCCCTCTCCCCCAGGGCCCCCTGTTCAATGAAGCGATTGCACAGGCGATAAGTCCGCCCCTGTCTCTATGCATATTTGCTGGATCAAATCAGATGCGCTGTGGATGTTTTACTAATGTGCTTATGTGTACAGTTAGGTCCGTATATATTTGGACAGAGACAACATTTTTCTAATTTTGGTTCTAGACATTACCACAATGAATTTTAAACAAAGCAATTCAGATGCAGTTGAAGTTCAGACTTTCATTTGAA
Organism: Dendrobates tinctorius; assembly: GCF_039654945.1. Taxonomy (NCBI): domain Eukaryota; kingdom Metazoa; phylum Chordata; class Amphibia; order Anura; family Dendrobatidae; genus Dendrobates; species Dendrobates tinctorius. The sequence continues at coordinate 29,819,168 of NW_027361706.1, read as the reverse complement.
TGAACATTTTATTTACAATTATTTAATCTGTCCAATTACTTTTGGTCCCTTTAAAAACAGGGTTTCACATGTTAAGGAGCTGAAACTCCTAAACCCTTCATCCAATTTTAATGTGGATACCCTCAAATGAAAGCTGAAAGTCTGAACTTCAACTGCATCTGAATTGTTTTGTTTAAAATTCATTGTGGTAATGCCTAGAACCAAAATTAGAAAAATGTTGTCTCTGTCCAAATATATATGGACCTAACAGTATATGGCTTTTATAGTATACGTTTACATGTGATGTAATGTTAATATAGCTGTATTGTGTTAGGGATAGAGTTGAGCGATACCGTCCGATACTTCAAAGTATCGTATCGGATGGTATCGGCCGATCTTTAAAAAAAGTATCGGTATCGCCGATTCCGATACCGGAAGTCCCATTCAAGTCTATGGGACTTCCGGTATCGGAATAAGAAAAACCCTTTCCTGCCCTTGTAGAGCCTCTCTGGGGTCTGTACGGGCCCTTCGGGGGGCTGTGCCGGCCTGCCAGGGGGTCTGTGCAGGCTCCGGTGGTCTGTGCCGGCCTGCCGGTGGTCTGTGCAGGCTCCGGGGGGCTGTGCCGGCCTGCCGGGGGGCTGTGCCGGCCTGCCGGGGGGCTGTGCAGGCTCCGGGGGGCTGTGCCGGCCTGCCGGGGGGCTGTGCCGGCCTGCCGGGGGGCTGTGCAGGCTACGGGGGTCTGTGCAGGCATCGTCCGATGGGACTACAAGTCCCATCGGGCGATGCCTGCTACCATGACAGTGATTGACACATTAGCCAATGATGGGACAGTAGTAGTCCCATCATCCGGCTAATGTGTTAAATGTTAAAAAAAAAAAAAAAAAAAAAAATACTACATACATACTACATGCATGCTACATACATACTACATGCTACATACATACTACATATATACTACATACATGCTACATACATACTGCATGCTACATACATACTACATACATACTACATACATACTACATGCATGCTACATACATACTACATATATACTACATGCATGCTACATACATACTACATGCTACATACATACTACATATATACTACATACATAATACATACATGCTACATACATACTGCATGCTACATACATACTACATACATACTACATACATACTACATGCATGCTACATACATACTACATGCATGCTACATACATACTACATGCATGCTACATGCATGCTACATACATACTACATGCTACATACATACCACATACATACTACATACATACTACATGCTACATATATACTACATGCATGCTACATACATACTACATGCTACATACATACCACATACATACTACATACATACTACATACATACTACATGCTACATACATACACATATATACTACATGCATGCTACATACATACTACATGCTACATACATACCACATACATACATACTACATACATACTACATACATGCTACATACATACTACATGCTACATACATACCACATACATACTACATACATGCTACATATATACTACATGCATGCTACATACATACTACATATATACTACATGCATGCTACATGCATACTACATGCTACATGCATGCTACATACATACTACATACATACTACATGCTACATACATACCACATATAAACTACATACATACAATACATTCATACAATACATACATAGACATACAGTACATATAACATAGAGTAACATACTTACCAATACTTGTCACATTGTTCCCCGAAGCCATTGTCTTTTCCGGAATAAATATTAACATAACAAACCACAAAAATACTCACCCACGATCCGAAGCAGTCCACGAGTGTGTCCCACGACGATCTTGGGTAGAGAACTGCAGCATCAGCTGTTGCTGCCGTTCTCTACGGGCTGCAGGAATCCAATGACGGAAGGTAGGTATCCTTCCGCACTGTATTCCTCCGCCACTTAAAAAAAAAAAAAGTCCCTAGTCTCACTTTATGCCATTGCTGTGTGGGAATTTCCCACGCAGCAATGGCATAAAGTGAGACTAGGGACTTTTTTTTTTTTAAGTGGCGGAGGAATACAGTGCGGAAGGATACCTACCTTCCGTCATTGGATTCCTGCAGCCCGTAGAGAACGGCAGCAACAGCTGATGCTGCAGTTCTCTACCCAAGATCGTCGTGGGACACACTCGTGGACTGCTTCGGATCGTGGGTGAGTATTTTTGTGGTTTGTTATGTTAATATTTATTCCGGAAAAGACAATGGCTTCGGGGAACAATGTGACAAGTATTGGTAAGTATGTTACTCTATGTTATATGTACTGTATGTCTATGTATGTATTGTATGAATGTATTGTATGTATGTAGTTTATATGTGGTATGTATGTAGCATGTAGTATGTATGTAGTATGTATGTAGCATGCATGTAGCATGTAGTATGCATGTAGCATGCATGTAGTATATATGTAGTATGTATGTAGCATGCATGTAGTATATATGTAGCATGTATGTAGTATGTATGTGGTATGTATGTAGCATGTAGTATGTATGTAGCATGTATGTAGTATGTATGTAGTATGTATGTATGTGGTATGTATGTAGCATGTAGTATGTATGTAGCATGCATGTAGTATATATGTAGTATGTATGTAGCATGTAGTATGTATGTAGTATGTATGTAGTATGTATGTGGTATGTATGTAGCATGTAGTATGTATGTAGTATGTATGTAGCATGCATGTAGCATGTAGTATGTATGTAGCATGCATGTAGTATATATGTAGTATGTATGTAGCATGCATGTAGTATATATGTAGCATGTATGTAGTATGTATGTGGTATGTATGTAGCATGTAGTATGTATGTAGCATGTATGTAGTATATATGTAGTATGTATGTAGCATGTAGTATGTATGTAGTATGTATGTAGTATGTATGTGGTATGTATGTAGCATGTAGTATGTATGTAGCATGCATGTAGTATATATGTAGTATGTAGTATGTATGTAGTATGTATGTGGTATGTATGTAGCATGTAGTATGTATGTAGCATGCATGTAGTATATATGTAGTATGTAGTATGTATGTAGTATGTATGTGGTATGTATGTAGCATGTAGTATGTATGTAGCATGCATGTAGTATATATGTAGTATGTAGTATGTATGTAGTATGTATGTGGTATGTATGTAGCATGTAGTATGTATGTAGCATGCATGTAGCATGCATGTAGTATGTATGTAGCATGCATGTAGTATGTATGTAGCATGCATGTAGTATGTATGTAGTATGTATGTAGTATGTATGTAGCATGCAGTATGTATGTAGCATGTATGTAGTATGTATGTAGTATATATGTAGTATGTATGTAGCATGTAGTATGTATGTAGCATGCATGTAGTATATATGTAGTATGTATGTAGCATGCATGTAGTATGTATGTAGTATGTATGTAGTATGTATGTAGCATGCAGTATGTATGTAGCATGTATGTAGTATATATGTAGTATGTATGTAGCATGTAGTATGTATGTAGCATGTAGTATGTATGTAGCATGCATGTAGTATGTATGTAGCATGTATGTAGTATGTATGTAGTATATATGTAGTATGTATGTAGCATGTAGTATGTATGTAGCATGCATGTAGTATGTATGTAGTATTTTTTTTTTTTTTTTTTTTAACATTTAACACATTAGCCGGATGATGGGACTACTACTGTCCCATCATTGGCTAATGTGTCAATCACTGTCATGGTAGCAGGCATCGCCCGATGGGACTTGTAGTCCCATCGGACGATGCTTGCACAGACCCCCGGACATCAGCACAGCCCCCCGGCAGGCCGGCACAGCCCCCCGGCAGGCCGGTACAGACCCCCACAGGGTGCACAGACCACCGGCAGGCCGGCACAGCCCCCCGGCAGGCCGGTACAGACCCCGGGCAGCCCACACAGCCCCCCGGCAGGCCGGCACAGCCCCCCGGCAGGCCGGCAGAGACCCCCGGAAGGCCCGAAATGACGGCGCATCATGATGCGCACACACCGCGCATCATGATGACGTCAGGCCGTCAATCAACTGAACTTCCGATTCCGATGCCGAATTCCGATATTGAAAAAATATCGGAAGTCGGTATCGGAATTCCGATACAGCAAGTATCGGCCGATACCCGATACTTGCGGTTTCGGAATGCTCAACACTAGTTAGGGACTAAGGTAGGGACAGTTGGCCACAAAGTTAGGCCTAATGTTTAGCATAGTCTGAGGTTATGTGACGTATAGTGCAGTGGGGGCACTATAGAGGCAGGGATGTAGATTTAGATGTAAGATGATAGTTAGCTGGTTTTAGTGAGAGTAGTAATAGTTAAATGTTTAACCCAATAGGAAGCTAGCTAGTGGGAGGAGCTAGTTCTGAGGTAACTTGATTGTTCTAGAAAGAGTTGTGAGGAGTTGAGGTAAAGAGTGAAGTGTACAAAAGCAGTGCCTGAGGGGGAGACACAGTGAAGTGAAGGCTTGGGTTACAGAAAAGATGGTAACTGTTGACAGGAAACAAGTGGGACTGGGCAGCCTGAGGGAACAAATGGCGAGGCTTTTGGGCAACTCCTGAGATGTTCCTGTATGGAAGATGAACGGGGAGCCCCGGGAAGAAATGGGACCATCATCTCAGTTAGCTGTGATACTGGTCACCTGGGAACCAGATCTTGTGCCAGAAGACAGTATTAGGCAAGCCTCCCAACCGTCCCGGATCCAACGGGACAGTACTGATTTTGACCCTCCCACCCGCCTGGGATTCTATTTTTCCCGCACTGCACTGAGATAAGCCGCATGCCCCCAAATGCACCCCATCCTCGCCCTCCCAGAGACAACCATCGCAGCCCCTCACAGCCAGCAATGACGTTGCTAGACTGTTCTCTTCTGTGTGCACAGGACCTGTGATGAGGTCACAGGAGGGGAGGAGTCAAGGGTCACACGATCAGTGTATGCAGGACTCTGCTGTGCTGGCTGTCATTGTGCTGGATGAGGGAAGTTTATGTGTGGGGTCAGGAGGGGTTTACAGGGTGAATGTAGCACAGCTGTGTGTGTGTACAAGGTGTACAAGCGGAGATGTGTGTATACGAGGTGTACGGAGCAGAGCCGTGTGTGTACGAGGTGAACGGAGTGGAGATGTGTACGAGGTGTACGGAGCGGAGCCGCGTGTATATGAGGTGTACGGAGCGGAGCCACGTGTGTATGAGCTGTTTGGAGCGGAGCCGTGTGTTTACAAGGTGTACGGAGCAGAACTGTGTGTGTACGAGGTGTACAGAGTGGAGCCGCGTGTGTACGAGGTGTACGGAGCAGAGCCATGTGTGTATGAGGTGTACGGAGCGGAGCCGTGTGTTTACAAGGTGTATGGAGCAGAACTGTGTGTGTACGAGGTGTACAGAGTGGAGCCGGGTGTGTTCGAGATGTACGGAGCGGAGCCATGTGTGTACGAGGTGAACGGAGCGGAGATGTGTACGAGGTGTACGGAGAGGAGCCACGTGTATATGAGGTGTACGGAGCGGAGCCGTTTGTGTATGAGCTGTTCGGAGCGGAGCCGTGTGTTTACAAGGTGTACGGAGCAGAACTGTGTGTGTACGAGGTGTACAGAGTGGAGCCGCGTGTGTACGAGCTGTACGGAGCAGAGCCATGTGTGTATGAGGTGTACGGAATGGAGTCCTGTGTGTACAAAGTGTACGAAGCTGAGCCATGTGTTTACAGAGTGGAGCAGAGCCGTGTTTGTATGGGGTGTAGGGAGTAGAGCCGTGTGTGTACGGGGTGTACGGAGCGGAGCCGCATGTGTACGGGATGTACGGAGTGGAGCCACGTGTGTATGGTGTGTACGGAGTGGAGTCATGTGTGTATGGGGTGTACGGAGTAGAGCCATGTATGTACAAGGTGTGCGGAGCGGAGCCGCATGTGTACGAGGTGTACGGAACGGACCCGCATGTGTACAAGGTGTACGCAGCGGAGCCGCATGTGTACGAGGTGTATGGAGCGGAGCCGCGTGAGTATGGGGTGTACGGAGCGGAACCACGTGTGTACGGGGTGTACGGAGTGGAGCCGTGTGTGTACGGAGCAGAGCCGTGTGTGTACGAGGTGTATGGAGCGGAGCCACGTATGTACAGGGCATGCTAAGCCGCGTATGTACGAGGTTTACGGAGCAGAGCCATGTGTGTACAAGGTGTACAGAACATGGCTGCATGTTTACAAGGTGTATGGAGCAGAGCCCCATATGTGCGAGGTTTACAGGGTGGAGCCATGTGTGTACTGAGTGGAGCCGTGTGTGTGTGAGGTGTACGGAGCGGAACCATGCCTGTACAAAGCATATAAAGCGGAACCGTGTGTGTATGAGGTGTGCGGAGCAGTGCGTGTACAAGGTGTATGGTGTGGATCATTCATACATCCCAAAATCCCGGCTCCAGCGGGACAGTCCCAATTTTGAGAGTCTGCCCCACTGCCCCAGCCGGGAGCTTACTTTTCCCTTGGACACAGGCGTACACGGCGGAGCCCCAAGGAGCACTTTAAAATTCACACGTGACGTTCCACTGGAAGTGAGGTGCTAGAAGCTGACCGGAAATGAGGTAATATTGGGAGGAGATTGTGATGGAACCATGGAGGCACTTCAGGGAATACTTCAGATCCATCATCGTGTACTCCTCTGACAGCGCAGACAGTGGGATCACCTTGGACTCGGGGATGTCGGCCATATGAGCGTTTCATGATATGTCCTACATCCGGGAGTCTCAGATTGGCATTACAATGTGAGCCGGGCTGCTATAGTACAGTATCTTTATAGAATCGTTCTTTCTTTCTCTCTCTGTTCTTTCTCTCTCTCTGTTCGTTCTTTCCTCTCTTTTTCTCTCTCTGTTCTTTCTTTCCCCTCTTCCTTTCTCTCTTTCTCTGTTCTTTCTTTTGCTCTGTTCTTTCTTTCCCCTCTTTCTTTCTCAAGTGCACACGTTGCAGAAAATTTCTGCACAAAAACCTGAATCCCTTCCCAGAAACCGCACCTATTTTTCCGCGGCGGTTTTTGCGCGTTTTTTGCGCGGTTTTGATGCGTTTTTTACCGCAGCGGTTTCTAAACGCATGGGAGAAGCCAAAACCGCGGAAAAATCCGCAAAATTAATGAGCATGCTGCGTTTTTTACCGCGATGCGTTTTTTTGGCGGTAAAAAACGCATCAATGTGCACAAAAAGTGCAAAATGCATAGAAATGACTGTGCAGCTTATTTTTAGCGGTTTTATAGTGAAAACCGCGGTAAAAACCGCTAAAAAAACGCTGTGTGTGAACACAGCCTAATCTTTATTTCTTTCTCTAATCTTTCTTTCTCTCTCTGCACTTTCTCTCTCTCTGTTCTTTCTCTCTCTGTTCTCTTTCTTTCCCTTCTTTCTTTCTTTCTTTCTCTCAGTTCTTTCTTTCTTTCTTTCTTTCTGTCTCTCTGTTCTTTCTTTCTTTTCTCTCTTCCTCTCTCTTTGTTCTTTCTTTCTTTCTCTCTGTTCTTTCTCTCTCTCTGTTCTTTCTTTCTCTTTCTTTATCTCTCTCTGTTCTTTCTTTTTTCCCATATTTCTTTCCCATCTTTCTTTCTCTCTGTTCTTTCCCCTCTTTCTTTTTCTTTCTCTCTCTGTTCTTTCTTTTTTTCCCATTTTTCCTTCTCCCTCTCTGTTCTTTCTTTCCCCTCGTTCTTTTTCTCTCTCTCTCTGTTCTTTTTTTTCTGTCCTCTCTTTCTTTCTCTGCCTGTTCTTTCTTTCATTCTCTCTGTTTCTTTCTTTCTTCTTTCTTTCTCTCTGTTCTCTTTCTTTCTCCTCTTTCTTTCTTTCTTTCTTTCTTTCTCTCTCTCTGTTCTTTCTTTCTCTCTCTGTTCTTTCTTTCTTTCCCCTCTTTCTCTCTTTTCTTTCTTTCGCTCTGTTCTTTCTTTGTTTCTTTCTCCTCTTTCTTTTTCTCTCTAATCTTTCTTTCTTTTGCTCTCTATTTTCTTTTTTTCTCTCTCTGTTCTTTCTTTCTCTCTCTGTTCTTCTTTTCTTTCTCTCTGTTCTTTCTTTCTCTGTTCTCTTTCTTTACCCTCTTTCTTTCTCTCTGTTCTTTCTTTTTCTCTCTCTCTGTTCTTTCTTTCTCTCTCTCTGTTCTTTCTTTCCCATGTTTCTTTCTCTCTGTTAGAATCTGCTCAGTTTGTGACTATCCGCCATTTTCTTGTCGTGTTCTGGCTGCTGATCTTTTTCCCCTGGTGCTGGATTTGCCTTTGGTCAGGTGATTATATCACCCATTATTAGCCTGTGCCTGTCTCCCATTCCTTGCTGGACAACAGTGTTAATCCGCTTGAAGTCTGGCTTGCAGCCCTGCTTTGCTTTCTGTGTGTTTTTATTTAGTGTAGTTCTGGAGCCTCTGATTCTGCTAGTCTCAGTTTCTGCTTTCAGTTTGTTTCTGCAGCCTTCTTTGTGTTTTCTGTTAGGAGGTGACCTGTTTTTGTACCCAGTCCTTATATCTTTCAGGGACCCCCTTCCCCATCTATAGATCTTTGCTTGAGATTAGCCTAGGATCGTCAGTGGGTCTGCGACAGCCTAGTCGCAGTGCAGGGTCAGTTTTCCCCCTCCTACCTTAGTCCTGTGCTGCAGAACTGTAACACTCTCTATCTCTCTGTTCTTTCTTTCTTCTTTTTCTTTCTTTCTTTCTTTCTTTCTTCATTTTCTTTCTCTTGTTTTTTTCCCTCTTTCTTTCTTTCTCTGTTCTTTCTTTCCCCTCTTTGTTTCTCTCTCTGTTTTATCTTTCTTTTTCTCTCTGTTTTCTTTTTCTCTCTCTGTTCTTTCTTTCCCCTCTTTCTTTCTCTCTCTGTTTTTTTTCTTTCTCTCTCTGTTTTCTTTTTTTTCTCTCTCTGTTCTTTCTTTCTTAATTTTCCTCAGTACCAGTCAGTGTGCCCACAATACCAGCCGCTGTGCCCATAATGCCAGCCACTGTGCCCTCAGTACCAGTCAGTGTTATCAACAGTGCTAAATGGGTGTGGTTTGGATGTGGACATGGGTGTGACTAGTTGTGAAATTGGTGTGGTCGGGGCGTGGCCTAAAAATTGCCACGGCACACGCAGTGCAGCACAGCCTTTATCCCTCTTTTATTTCTTAAAAAGTTGGGACGTATGGTGTTAGGGAAAGTCTAAAGAAGGAAGTTTGTTGTGAACTCATTTTCTGGTTTACCTCTGGCTTCTGGTGAGGGTGGTGGAGCTCGATGTGTTGACAGAGGAGATGTGAGTTCTCCATCCGGGCTCCCTCTAGTGGTAACAGCAGGTAATGAAGCTGATCTAAATGGCAGAGACCTGCCACCTGAGGAGGAGGACTGTGAGTGGACATCAGGAGTCTCTGACTGGATTTAAGACAGCCGACTCCCTAATTCTGTGCTGGTGATTTTTTCCTGCTCTGAGGTTCTGGTTTCCAATTCTGTTCCTGCCTTCTCAAGCTAAGTGTGCTCTGCTATTTTATCTCATGAGATTTGGTCTGGTTTTCTCAGTTTTTGTTGTCAGCCAGCCCCTGCTGGGGCTGTGCTGAATTTCCATTCTTATGTCTCTGTTTATGCCAGTTTGCTTTTTTCCCCTGATCAGATTGGTCTCTTTTTGCTCTGTCTTCAGAATATACCAGAGTGCTGATATAGGGAATTGAAGTCTAGCGACTTCAGGGTTTTTGTTATCAGAAAGTGTTGGACATTTTTTGGCAGGGTTTTGTGCGTGATTGCAGACAGCATCTTTCCTTTCCTGTCCTTTCTAGTTAGTGTGGGCCCCATCGTTTGCTCAGCCTATTTTTCTATCTGTGTTTGTGTTTTCATCTTATCTCACCGACAATACATGTTTGGGGGCTGTCTATTGCTTTGGGGTCTGCTCTGGGGCAGTTTAGATTTCCCCTTTAGGTTTATTTAGTTCTCCGGCTGTGATGAGGCATCTAGGATCATCGTAGGTACGCTCCACTACTACTGCTAGTTGTGTGGATAGGATCAGGGGTCTGCAATCCGCTTAGTTACCAACCCCTCTGGTTTTCTGTGGCTTAGCTTGTTTTTGTTTTTCCTCCTCAGTGACTCATTCATAACAGAAGTTTCTGTGTCATATGGGAAATACTGAACTGTAACTGTTGCAAGTATGAATGAATTAAGTAAAGTTTCGCAAAAAATGAACAGTGACTATGACAATATTTGTGTGTGTGTGAGAAGAAAAGGAACCATGTCTTCTCAGGAAAATGCTGGCCCTCAGGTGGGTGAAACCACTAACACACAGTACATTACAAAATGGACATTCTGATTTTACAATAGCAGAGCATCAGGGTGTGGAAGAGTTAATGCCCCTCGCCACGACTGACACCATGGCCCCCATTACAGATATACATGAGATAACCAAAATTTTTGTCATGAAGAAAAGTTAATATTTGTAAAGAATGCGGTACAAGCATTATAAATTTAACATTTTCCTTTGGAATAATTGCTTACTTGTCAGAGCCAATAAGCTTCCTCACCCATAATACCTCTCAGTTTATACCTCACATTTATAAAAGATTTAAACAACTTGCAAGTTGTTCTTCAATTTCTAATGCACTTCCATTAAAATATAGGAAGTAGATACCCAGATGGATTATTATATCACAGATGATGCAGAGTAATGGACATTGTAATAGTATTAGTTGGTACTAGATGTTCCATGGCTATAAAAAAAACATACCTAAGGCAAATTCATTAATACTTATTATGGTTACTACAGATGATCAAATCTGAGAAAACTGTGCTTTTTGCCAATGGGAGAACCTCATATTACAAAGTTGCTATTTCTTATAGGACAATGAAGACTGAAATAGAGATTATGGTGGAAAAAATTTCCATAGTAGAACTAGCCCCTGCAGCTGGGTCAATAATGGATATGTCTTGGTGTATACAATTTATCAGTCATGAAGTTAAAGAAGCAGTCAAGCATTTTAATTTCCGGACAGGTCTTATGCCCCTTCCAATAGATTGCTACTTTATACCTACAGTCATGGTGGAATGTGTTGGTACCCTTGAAATTGTTCCAGAATATTAATCATTTCTCCCTGAAAATAATTGCAATTACACATGTTTTGTTATACACATGTTTATTTCCTTTGTGTATATTGGAACAACACAAAAAACAGAGGAAAAAGGGAAATTGGACATAATTTCACACAAAACCCCCAAAATGGTCCTGACAAAGTTGGTGGCACCCTCCCTCAACTTAATATTTGGGTGCCTAACCTTTGGAATAAATAACTGCAATCAATCACTTCCTATAACCATCAACAAGCTACTTATACCACTCAACTGGAATTTTGGCACACTCCTCTTTTGCAAACTGCTCCTGGGTCTCAAATTTGAAGGGTGCCTTCCATCATCAGCAGGTGTTCAATGGCATTTAGATCCAAACTCATTGCTGGCCACTTCTGAACTCTCAAGCACTTTGTTTCCTTCCATTCTTGAGTGATTCTTGAAGTATGTTTGGGGTCATTGTCCTGCTAGAAGACCCATGACATAGGACACAAACGCAGCTTTCTGACACTCGGCACATTGTGACCCAAAATCCTTTGGTTATCTTCAAATTTCACTATGCCTTTCACACAGTGGAGGCACTCAGTGCCAGAGGCAGCAAAACAACCCCAAAACATCTTTTAACCTCCACCATATTTCACTGTAGGTACTGTGCTCTTTTGTTTGTGGGCCTCTTTCCATTTTCGGTTGTGCTTTACCATAAAGATCATTTTTACGTCTTCGTATTAGCAGTGGAGTCTTCCTGGGTCTCCTGCCATTTCTTTCAAATTTTGATGGATAGTTCGCACTGACATTGATGCCCCCTGAGTCTGCAGGACAGCTTGATTTTCTTTGAAACTTGATTGGGGCTGCTTATCCACCATCCAAAATATCCTGCATTGCAACTTTTCATCAGTTTTTCTCTGCCATTCTCGTCCAGAAAGTTTAGCTACAGCGCTATAGGTTGTCTTGATTATGTTGTGCACTGTGGACAAAGGAACATCAAGATCTCTGGAGATGGACTTGTAACTAGAGATGAGCGAACCTTTTAAGGCTTGGATTGGCGAACGTCCAGATGTTCACATAACATGTTCGCTGAATGGTTCGATGAACATTTCTCAACCCCGTTGACTTCAATCGTAAAACCAAATGAATAGTCACATTCAGGGGGGGTCAAAAGGCTGCAAACAGCTAAAATAAGGGGCAGACAATTGACCCATCAATTGCGCTATAAATAAATAATTTTAAAAAATTGACAAGGGTTCCCCTGTATTTTTGATAACCAGCTTTCATGATCCAGACCAGAGTTGAAGTCCTGTTTTCCCTTTTTCCTGGTCAGGTCATGAAGGGGTTAACCTTTCTCAGCCTCAGTCTGGGATCTCGGCTACTCAAAAAGCTATTGCTAGGCTGTTTTGGTGGTCCTCTATGGCCTCTGATGTCGCCGTGTTTGTGTCTGCTTGTGACACTTGTGCCCGTGCTAAGAGCTCCCATAACCGGCTGACCGGGGAATTGGTGCCATTGCTAATTCCGGATAGACCTTGGACTCATTTGTCCATGGACTTTATCACTGATCTCCCTTCTTCCAATGGCAAAACTGTGGTCTGGGTGGTGGTGGATAGATTCAGTAAACAGGCGCATTTTCTACCTTTGGCTGGATTGCCTAATGCTGAAACTTTTTCTAGGTTGTTTGCTGAGCACATGGTGTGATTACATGGTGTGGTTTCAGATAGGGAGATACAATTTGTGTCAAAATTCTGGAGGGCTTTTTGTAAAAGGTTAGGTATTACTTTGGCCTTCTCCTCGGCCTATCATCCCGAAACCAATGGTCAAATGGAGAGAACCTATCAGTCTCTTGCACAAATTTTGCGGTGCCTTGCCACGTCCCAGCAGGATGATTGGTGTTCTTTGTTACCAGTGGCTGAGATTGCCTTTAATAATTGTATTAATCGGTGCACGGGCACCTCTCCGTTCTTTTGAAATAATGGCTTTCATCCCCATTTTGGTGAGTTTTCCAGGATGGAATCGGGGTGTCCTGGGGCTGATTTGGCCATTGAGCAGCTGAGGGAGTTATGGAGGGAGGTCCAGAGGAGCATTGGGGAAGCTCAGGGCAAACATAAACAGTTTGCGGATAAGCGACGGTCTACAAGACCCATGTTCCTGGTGGGAGATAAGGTGTGGTTGTCTACCAAGAACATTCGGCTGAAAGTTCCTTCTGTTAAGCTGTGTCCCAGGTTTATAGGTCCTTATGAGGTTATTGAGGTTGTCAATCCAGTTGATATCGCTGCGGATCCCCAATGTGTTCCATAAGTCTCTCCTGAAGTTATGTGTACCTGCCTCTGCTGGGTCTCCAATCCCTCCACCTCCGGTATCTGTGGATGGGCAGATGGAGTATGAGGTAGAATGGATTGTGGATTCACGCATGGTCCGCAATTCCCTGCAGTATTTGGTCCATTGGAGTCCTGAGGATCGATCCTGGGTCCTGGCGCGATCAGTTCATGCTGATCGATTGGTTCAGGCATTTCATGTGCGGCATCCTGAGAAACCTGAGGTTCCAATGGCCCCCCTTGAGAGGAGGGTACTGTTATGATCCAGACCGGGGTTGGAGTCCTGTTTTCCCTTTTTCCCGGTCTGGTCATGAAGGGGTTACCTTCCTCAGCCTCATTCTGGGTTCAGGTTGGCTGTTTATCGCAGTTGCTTCCTGCAGGCTATGCCGGTTATAGTTTTGCCTAGGGCTGCTGTAGCTGACTCTGATTGCTCTGATTTGTCCTCCTGTGTTTGCTGCCTGAACCCGGGTCTCTATTTTCCCCCATTCCTGTTTTGACTCGATGATACCCTTTAGTGTATTGACCTCCCAGTACTGACTTGGCTTGTATCCTGACCTGCTTCTGTCTTTTGTCTTATCCGCTACTGACCACTACTGACCTTCTCGGCTTGCCTCTGACCCTGAATTTGTCTATTCCACTTTGTACCTCGCTACAGTGTGATGCTGGACTCGGCCTGACTAATCTGCTGCCACCTTTGGTAGTCGGGGTGCTGCATTGCAAGCCTGCTCTGTTTGGGGGCAGTTCTGTGTCCACTTTACCGCCATCTAGTGGAGCCTGCACCTATCTGCATTGGAGCAGCCCTGACTCCAGCCAGGCAAAACTGACAGCTGTGGGATACAACCCTCAGCTATCAGCTTCAGTAAGGCTGGTTATCAAGAAAAGAGGGGTCCCCACGCAATATTTTTTAATTAGTTAAATAAATAATTTTAAAAAACGGCATGTCATCCCCCTCATTTTTGGCCAGATCAGTCCATAAGCCTACTCTAATGGTAGGACATTGCACATGGGTAACATACTATACTATTGCTTTTCTTTGCTTCCCATCATGGGTCCGGCACAGGTGTACTGCTCTGCCCTATTGAGGGCAGGTCAGAGTCCTGCAGTGCGCAGGCGCCGGGAAAGGTCAAAGAGGTCTGGCGCCTGTGTACTGCAGGACTCTGCTCTGCCTTCAACAGGGCAGAGCAGTGCGCCTGCGCCGGAGCCGCGACGGGAAGCAAAGAAGAGGACGCCATCGCTAGAAGATGGGAGGCACTGGACCGGACCGTGCAGGGGCGGACCTACTGCCCGTGCAGCCCGTTCATTGAACGGGGGCCCCGGGGGAGAGGGGGCCCCTCCAGCACCGCATGGCTAATACATGGCTCCCAACATCCCGATTCCCGCGGTACAGTCCCGTTTTTGACACCCCCCTCCTGTGTCCCGCCCGGATGCTATTTTTCCAGAATTGCACAGAGCCGATAGACCCATTGCAGCCTGCCCTGCAATGATGTGGCTGGGCTGTGTATTTTGTGTGCACAGGACCTGTGAGAGGGGAGGAGTCAGGAGTCAGATGATCAGGGGCCTGAGGCTCCGTGTCTGTCTGTACTCTGCAGGACTCTGCTGCGCTGGTTGTCATGGTGCTGGTCTGGATGAGGTAAAGTTTCTGTGTGGGGTCAGGAAGGTTTTACAGTGTGGATGTAGCAGAGCTGTGTGTGCTTGAGGTGTATGGAGCGGAGACACGCATGTACGAGGTGGACAGAGCGGAGCTGTGTGTGTGAGAGGTGTATGGCGCAGAGCCACGTGTGAACGAGGTGTGCGGAGCGGAGCCGCATGTGTACGCGGTGTAGGAGCAGAGCCGTGTATGTACGAGGTGTACGGAGCAGAGCCGCGTGTGTACAAGGTGTACGGAGTGGAGCCGTGTGTGTATGAGGTGTACGGAGCGGAGCCGCATGTGTACGAGTTGTGCGGAGTGGAGCCGCATGTGTACAGAGTGGAGCCACGTGTGTACGAGGTGTGGGGAGCGGAGCCGCATGTGTACGAGGTGTACGGAGCAGAGCCGCGTATGTACGAGGTGTACGGAGCGGAGCCGTGTGTGTATGAGGTTACGGAGTGGAATCGCGTGTGTACGAGGTGTGGGTAGCGGAGCTGCGTGTGTACGGAGTGGAGCCATATGAGCACTGGATGTACGGAGCGGAGCCAAGTGTGTACGAGGCATACAAAGTGGGCTTTTCCCACGCACACAGGAGTACATGTCGGAACCCTGAGGAGCACTTTAAATCTCGCATATGACGTTCCACCGGAAGTGATGTGCTGGAAGCTGACCTGAAATGAGGTAATTTCATGAGGCGATTGTGACCGAACCAGGAATGCTTCAGATCCATCACCATGTCCTCCTCGACAGCACGGACAGCAGGATCGCCTTGGAATCAGGGATGCCGGCCATGTGTGCGGATCATGATATGTCCTGCAGCGGGAGGCTCAGGTGGGCATTACAATGGGAGCTGGGCTGCTATGGTATCTTTATAGAATCTTTCTTTATTTCTTTCTTTTTCTCTGTTTCTTTCTCAGTCTCTGTTCTGTCTTTCCCTCTCTTTTTCTTTCTCTCTCTCTGTTCTTTCTTTCTCTGTTCGTTCTTTTCCCTCTCTTTCTTTCTTTCCTCTTTCTTTCTTTCTATACTTCTTTCTCTCTCTCTGTTCTTTTTCTGTCTCTCTCTGTTCTTTCTTTCCCATCTTTCTTTCTCTCTATCTCTCTGTTTTTTCTTTCTTTCCCCTCTTTCTTTCTGTTCTTTCTTTCATTTTTTTTCCGCTTTCTTTCTCTCTCTCTGTTCTTTCTTCCCCTCTTTGTTTCTTTTTCTCTTTGTTCTTTCTTTCTTTCTTCCTCTTTCTTTCTTTTTCTTTCTCTCCCTCTATTCTTTCTTTCTTTCCCCTCTTTCTTTCTTTTGCTCTCCCTCTGTTCTTTTTTTCTGTCCCCTCTTTCTTTCTCTCTCTGTTCTTTCTTTCCCCTCTTTCTTTCTCTCTGTCTGTTCTTTCTTTCTCTCTCTGTTCTTTTTTTCTTTCCCCTTTCTTTCTCTCTGTTCTTTCTTTCCCCTTTTTTGTCTTTTTCTGTTCTTTCTTTCTACCTGTTCGCTCTCTGTTCTTTCTTTCTCCTCTTTCTTTCTCTCTCTGTTCTTTTTTCTTTCCCTTCTTTCTCTCTGTCTGTTCTTTTTTCTTTCCCCTCTTTCTTTCTCTCTCTCTGTTCTTTTTTTCAGTCCCTGCTTTCTTTCTCTTTGTTCTTTTTTCTTTCTCTTTCTTTGTTCTTTCTTTATTTCCCATCTTTATTTTTCTTTTCTTTCTTTCTTTCTCTCTCTGTTCTTTCTTTCTCTCGCAGTTCTTTCTTTCGCCTCTTTCTTTCTCTCTATTATTTCTTCTTTCTCTCTCTGTTCTTCTATCTGCTCTTTCTCTCTCTCTTCTTTCTTTGTCTCTCGCTATCCTTTCTTTCTTTCTTTCTTTCTCTCTCTATTTTCTTTTGTCTCTTTCTCTGTTTTCTTTCTTTTCCTTAGTACCAGTCAGTGTACCCACAGTACCAGCCACTGTGCCCATAATGCCAGCCACTATGCCCCCAGTACCAGTCAGTGTGATCAGCAGTGCTAAATGGGTGTGGTTAGGTGTGGACATGGGTGTGACTAGTCACAAAATGAGTGTGGTCGGGGGCGTGGCCTAAAATTTGCGGCGGCGCGCTGCAGCCTTTGTCCCTCTTTCCCTTCTTCAAAAGTTGGGAGGTATGGCTAATTATTTACCTATTCAAATTTACCATGTGGAGCCCGCGGGGGCCCTGGCCTGGAGAGAAGCGTGGCCTGGCTGCTCATGAATGGGGGGCACCTGGCCTGGGGAGAAGCATGGCCTTGGCTGCTCATGAATGGGAGGGCCCCTGAGGAGATGCATGGCTGCTCATGAATGAGGGGGGCCCCTGGGGGAGATGCTTGGCTGCTCATGAATGGGGCGGCTCATGGGGAGGAGAAGAAACATGAATCGGGCGGCCCACATAGGGGGAGAAGCAGCATAAACTGGGGGGCCGCATGGTGAGAAGCAGTATAAACTGGGGGGCCACATAGGACAAGAAGCACTATGCCAAAAGTAGACCGCATATGGGGGAGAGCATTATGAAACAAAGGGAAATGGGGGTGCTTATATATATTACCTGGAGGCTGTCTTGGGCTATATACGTTATTTAGAGGCTATGCTGGGCTGTATATATTACCTGGAGGCTGTTTTGGGCTGTATATATTACCTGAAGGCTATGCTGGACTATCTATTACCTTCAAGCTATGCTGGACTGTATATATTACCTGAAGTGGAGGCTATGCTGGGCTGTATATATCACCTGGAGGCTGTGGTGGCCTGTATATATTAACTGGAGGCTGTGCTGGGCTTTATATATTACCTGGAGTCTGTGCTGGGCGCTGTATATATCACCTGAAGGCTGTTGCTGGACTGTATATATTAACGGGAGGCTATGCTGGGCTGTATATGTTATTTGGATGCTGTGCTGGGCTGTATATATTAACTGAAGGCTATGCTGGGCTGTATACCATATTTTATTCGGAGGCTGTGCTGGGCTGTATATATTAACAACTAGAGGCAATGCTGGGCTAGTGGGCTATATATGTTATTTGGAGGCTGTGCTGGCCTGTATATATAATTTGGAGGCTGCAACTGGCAAATAATAAATACAGCCCAGCAGCACCCTACAGATAATATATCCAGCCCTGCATAGCCTCAATATTAGATAACAGCAAATAACAAATAACTTTGTTGCCCTATGAAGGGCGGGGGAGGGGGCGAAAAATTTCTTGCTCAGGGGCCTACTACAGTCTGTGTCCGCCCCGGGGCCATGACACCCATCTGACCAAGACCGGAACTGGACCGCCCCTGGGTGAGTATAATATAAGTCCCTGATGGCGGTGGCTGCAGCTTATAGTCGAAAAAATAGGTGATAGATTCCCTTTAATAGAGCCTGCGCTGCCCAGCGATGTTGATCATACCATCTTCTCTATCACGAACATCTTCCACAGGATAAATATGGCGGTGCCTGGTGACAGAGGCAGATATCACTGAAAATGGTTTGTGTAGACATATAACAATACCATTAACTTGAAATATCTGCCCATAGAGGATATTTAATATGTAGAAGTCAAGTACTTCCTAAAAAATGAACAAAAATTGTACTAGGCTTACTTGTAAGTTCCCTGCAACTGTCTCTGAGACCTACTGTATGGAAAAGAATTTTGTCTAGATGCAGATATAAAGAGAGTTGCAATTTTTGCTATCAAATATATAAAGCTCAAAGTGTGTATGTATGTATGTATGTATGTGTGTATGTATGTGTGTAAGTCCGGGATAGGCATCCGCACCGTCGCAGCTACAGCCACAAAATTTGGCACAGTCACACATCTGGACCCCGAGAGCGTCCTAGGCTATGTTGTGAGGCGAAATTTTAACCCCGCGCGTTCCAGTTCACCCAACAATTTTGCCCCTATCTACATAATGGGGAAACAGTGTGTGCGCGTCAAGCCCCGCCCCTCATTATGTCATAATGCCCCTATCTACATAATAGGGAAAAAGTGTGTGCGTATCAAGCCCGCCCCTCATTATGATGTCATAATGGGCACTGGACTATGGGATGGAGGATATGTATGACGGGTATATGGGCACGGGACTATGGGATGGCGGATATGTATGATGGCTATATGGGCACGGGACTATGGGATGGAGAATATGTATGATGGGTATATGGGCATGGGACTGTGAGATGAAGGATTTGTGATGGGTATATGAGCACTCGACTATGGGATGGCAGATATGTATGATGGGTATATGGGCACGGGACTATGGGATGGAGGATATGTATGATGGGTATATGGGCATGGGTCTATGAGATGAAGGATTTGTGATGGGTATATGGGCACTCGACTATGGGATGGCGGATATGTATGATGGGTATATGGGCATGGGACTATGGGATGGTGAATATGTATGATGGGTATATGGGCATGGGACTATGGGATGGAGAATATGTATGATGGGTATATGGGCATGGGACTATGGGATTGAGGATATGTATGATGGGTATATGGGCACGGGCCTATGGGATGGTGGATATGTATGATGAGTATATGGGCACGGGACTTTGGGATGGAGGATAATTATAATTTGTTATAACTAACCACAGTTAGTCACTATGCCCGGGCAGCGCTGGGCTCTTCATCTAGTATCTGGATATTTTCTTATCATTTCCAGCATTTTACTTAGGAGATTTGGTTCAGAATTTGTATTTATTTTGCTTAGCATTTCAATTGCAAAAAGTTTTTCATACAGGTGGACATTAGTGATGAGCGAGTATATTTGTTGCTTGGGTTTTCCCGAGCATGCTCGGGTGTCCTCCGAGTATTTTGGTGTGCTCGGAGATTTAGTTTTCGTCGCCTCAGCTGCATGATTTGCGGCTGCTGGCTAGCCTGAATACATGTGGAGATTCTCTAACAAACAGGCATTCCTCACATGTATTCAGGCTGTCTAGCAGCCACAAATCATGCAGCTGGGTCGACAGAAACTAAATTTCCGAGCATGCCAAAATACTCGGAGGTCACCCGAGCATGCTCGGAAAAACCCAAGCAACGAGTATACTCGCTCATCACAGTAGTTGTAATTTTTGTTTCATCTAAACATCGACAGTCTGTGACTATTTACAAAAGTGATTTGCCACACATGGCATACCATGTTTTTGCTATTGACTTTGCACCCTTTTTAGTTACTACGTGATTACTCAATAGAGCCCAAGATAGCTAAAGAAGACCCAATGGACAATTATGGATGGAGAATGGTTAACAGTGCTTGCACAATTTTTTAATCCTTGAATGTTAGCAAAGCAATGGATGCTAACCTAGCAAAGCATTGTATGGAGTCCCATCTTCATTGATTGTTCTAGTCCAGAACTAATAGGGAAGTTAGAGAAGAATCAGACCTCAGGTTCAGAATTGTCTTGCAAAACATTTTGTTTGCTCTGTTTTACATTATATGAAATGCATTTCAGATCTGATCCAAAATAGAACTCCTCCACGTCATGTGAGAATGGATCAAACCAAGGATGGGTAAAACAGTCTCCACTATGTTAATCATTTGTTAAAAAAAAGAGATATCGGTAACCTTGAAAGTTGTTTTTTATCTGTAGATAAGGGATTATTCTGCAGGTAAACAGTATTACTCTGCTCCCCAACTGCTTTACTGAATGTGTAGCTACTGGGAAAAAAATATTGTATTTTGTGGATTATAAGATGCACCGGATTTTAAGACGCACCCCAAATTTTGAGGAGAAAAATAGGAAAAAACTTTTTTTTTTATAAAATGGAAGTGCTTCTTATAATCTATGCGTCTTATTGCTTACCGGGGGTGGTGGCTGCAGTGAAGCAGGGTCCCAGGGTCGCTGCTGGAGGAGGCAGAGTGGAGCGTTGCTGAGATCTCATCTCCCGAGATCATGGTGCCGAGATCTCCATCTGCGCATACGCCGCCCCTGGCCAGCATCCATTTTCCCGAAGCCCAGTCCACCGCATGGGAAAAGATGCAACTGCGGGGGCTCTGGGCTTTCACAAGATGCCGGCAGAGCCCCCCTAGCACCGAACATCCACAGCACCGAACACCCGCAGTGTCGCGCCACATTGCACATCCGAACACCCGCTCATCCCAGCCTGCAGCCGGTAAGGTATATCCGCATTATAAGACGCACCTCCATTTTCCCCCCAAATTTGGGGGGAAAAAGAGCATAATATAATCCAAAAAATACGGTAAGTTATTTAATTCCAGGGGCTTTCAGTCATGGGGGCAGACACGGATGACCACAATCACTGCTCACAGCACTGCTCACTATACTGTGACCGGTGGTTATAAGCACATCCCAGCAGTTTGATTGACTGCTCATTTTGCACAGATTCACTGCAGTCTGTCTATCTAAGTGCCAGAATGTGCTTACAACCACCACTCAATATAGGAAGCGATACTGTAAGCGATGACTGTAGCTGCCCCCACAACTAAAAAGCTGGAGGTTCCAGGAGGAGTTAAGTCCATTTTGTCCCAGTAGCCACAATATCAGGAAAACAGTCGGGCAGCTTTGTAAAGCTATTTACCTGCAGATTAACCTTATATCTGCAAGTAAATAATGTTTTCCAAGGTGACAGGTTCCCTCTAAGAAAACTTATTTAAGTTTAATTCTTGAACTCTTTGTTAATGGCTCCCAATGACTTGCTCCTAGGTGTTGGTTCAAATACCTTGGTTACTTCTAAGGGTGGCTTCACACTGCAGTGTTTGCAATTCACATTTAATATATGCACCAGGTAATGCATGGATAAGTCCTTACAGTTGTGGCCAAAAGTATTGACACCCCTGCAATTCTGTCAGATAATACTCAGTTTCTTCCTGAAAATGATTGCAAACACAAATTCTTTGGTATTATTATCTTCATTTAATTTGTCTTAAATGAAAAAACACAAAAGAGAATGAAGCAAAAAGCAAAACATTGATCATTTCACACAAAACTCCAAAAATGGACCAGACAAAAGTATTGGCACCCTCAGCCTAATACTTGGTTGCACAACCTTTAGCCAAAATAACTGCGACTAACCGCTTCCGGTAACCATCAGTGAGTTTCTTACAATGCTCTGCTGGAATTTTAGACCATTCTTCTTTGGCACACTGCTCCAGGTCCCTGATATTAGAAGGGTGCCTTCTCCAAACTGCCATTTTTAGATCTCTCCACAGGTGTTCTATGGGATTCATGTCTGGACTCATTGCTGGCCACCTTAGAAGTCTCCAGTGCTTTCTCTCAAACCATTTTCTAGTGCTTTTTGAAGTGTGTTTTGGGTCATTGTCCTGCTAGAAGACCCATGACCTCTGAGGGAGACCCAGCTTTCTCACACTGGGTCCTACATTATGCTGCAAAATTTGTTGGTAGTCTTCAGACTTCATAATGCCATGCACACGGTCAAGCAGTCCAGTGCCAGAGGCAGCAAAGCAACCCCAAAACATCAGGGAACCTCCGCCATGTTTGACTGTAGGGACCGTGTTTTTTTCTTTGAATGCCTCTTTTTTTCTCCTGTAAACTCTATGTTGAAGCCTTTGCCCAAAAAGCTCTACTTTTGTCTCATCTGACCAGAGAACATTCTTCCAAAACGTTTTAGGCTTTTTCAGGTAAGTTTTGGCAAACTCCAGCCTGGCTTTTTTATGTCTCGGGGTAAGAAGTGGGGTCTTCCTGGGTCTCCTACCATACAGTCCCTTTTCATTCAGATGCCGACGGATAGTACGGGTTGACACTGTTGTACCCTCAGACTGCAGGGCAGCTTGAACTTGTTTGGATGTTAGTCGAGGTTCTTTATCCAACATTCGCACAATCTTGCGTTGAAATCTCTTGTCAATTTTTCTTTTCCGTCCATATCTAGGGAGGTTAGCCACAGTGCCATGGGCTTTAAACTTCTTGATGACACTGCGCACGGTAGACACAGGAACATTCAGGTCTTTGGAGATGGACTTGTAGCCTTGAGATTGCTCATGCTTCCTCACAATTTGGTTTCTCAAGTCCTCAGACAGTTCTTTGGTCTTCTTTCTTTTCTCCATGCTCAATGTGCTACACACAAGGACACAGGACAGAGGTTGAGTCAACTTTAATCCATGTCAACTGGCTGCAAGTGTGATTTAGCTATTGCCAACACCTGTTAGGTGCCACAGGTAAGTTACAGGTGCTGTTAATTACACAAATTACACATAAGCATAATAGGATTTTTCGAACAGTGCCAATACTTTTGTCCACCCTCTTTTTTTGTTTGGTGTGGAATTATATCCAATTTGGCTTTAGGACAATTCTTTTTGTGTTTTTTCATTTATGACAAATTAAATGAAGATAATAATACCAAAGAATTTGTGTTTGCAATCATTTTCAGGAAGAAACTGAGTTTTATCTGACAAAATTGCAGGGGTGTCAATACTTTTGGCCACAACTGTATTTAATCAGTGCACTTAAAAAAAGAGTCTTTTAACTTTCCTTGGGTTGAAATATCTGTGGATATGTTTTATGCTTTTTGTGTTCCTTATAGGATAGCATAGCCAGCTAAAATATTCTATACTGAACTATCCAGTAAAAAAAAAAAAAGATTGTATAATGTATGGGAGCCATGAAAAGACAAGTGCCATCAATGTGTACCTCTGATGTACACTACAGGGTGAAGAGCCACATATAAAAAAAACATCGATCATATGCTGTTCCTGAAGCATGATGGGTCATCTGATACTATGCAGGTCCCTAGGTGTGATGGTCCTTAAAGGTGGTGAATAGAGTTGAGCGACTTTTGGTTTTTTAGGGTCGCGTTTCGTTTCGTGAAACCCGACTTTTCCAAAAGTCGGGTCGAGCAAGATCGTCCGATTATAGGGAAAAGTCGGGGTCGTCCCGAAACACGAAACCCAATGTAAGTCAATGGGGAATAAAAGTCGGCAGTGAGAGGAGGACAGGAAACACACCTACAGTGCCCATTTGAATGCCAAAAGCATCAATTCTTCTTACTTAAGCTTGTCAACCTTAATTAACTTCATAATACAAGTTACGCACTGAAAAATGGGGGTTATTTGGCTAAAGTTGTGGGGGGGGGGAGGGCTGGCTGCAGGTTTTCATGTGCCCTGGGCGAAAGAGCGCCCCTTTAACACATACCACAACTCATCATGCTCCGATACGGCAGAGAAATAGCGGTATAGTACAATGAAAAATACCTCACTTTTTACATCTCATGACGAGGCCCATCTATTTCTCCATACAGAATTATTGGTCCCATATAATGTTTGAAACAGTATATGACGAGCTCCACATAATGCTACAGTATATGTTGGTCCCCATGGATGAAGCTCCACTGTCTTATGGGCCCAAATAATGCTCCAAACATAATGGGCCCCATATCTAATGCTCTAGTGTATAATGGGCCCTGTAAATGCTGCTCCAGTGTCTGATGTCTACCTTTGGAATGTTCCAGTGTATGGTGGGCCCCATCTATCATTCTCCAGAGTATAGTGCTCCCCAAAAATTGCTGTCCCAACATTGAAAACAATCAAATCAGTCTCCTCGCTAGGGAATCCCTGTACTTGTCTGGATTCCTCGTCGTCCCCATCTTCCATCTCACTGCACAGTATTTCAACTTTGCAAGTGCTGTGATCCTGGGCAAGCAGGGGGGGCCCACTCGTTGGCGACGGCACTGGCACAGGGCCCCTGATAGTACGGTGGTGTGTCTGATGGCGGGTGGGCCGAACCTGCACTTTCATCTGCAGCTTCCTCTTTGTCACCGTGTAAGATGGAACTGTATATGGGAAGGGTAACCTGAGTTTCATCAGGGTCAGATTCAGGTCGTGTAGCGTGCGAGGGGAATGTAGTGGTCTGGGTCAATGTACCAGCAGATTCATCGAGCAGTGGCTGGGCATCAGTGCACTTGTGTCGCCCCCAGGAGTACGGTCGCCACAGTGGCATTACCTTCTTCCTAGGGAGTGTGATGTCATGCTTGGGAGCAACGAAGGATCTCTCTAGCAGGTTAACTGATTGGGCGGCGTTATTCCCACGAGTCATGACCCTCCAAACAGCGTTCATGAAGGCAAAGTGTTTGTTTTACGTGGGCAGTATGGTTGCAAAGCTGAACCTTAAAGAAACGTCCAGAAGGGCACCACCAGGAGTGGAGCCTACGGTTAAATTCGACTCCACCTGGGAAACCTCAACCATGCCAGCTACAGAACAGATGCACACATTGCAAGCTTAATTCCGTTAACGAACGAGACTCCGTCATGCCCCGCGGTCCGAGTCCGGCTTACTAGAGGGACACGTGAGGCTCTGGCACATGAGATTGGCCAATAACTGGTGTGTCATGCCCTTACATGTCCGTGGCTGCATGTGCGCTACACTGAAAAGGCCAGCTTTTGTCGCTTACAGGTGCAGATAACCCGCTGAACAACGTTAGTGATGGGGATCACTGATTACAATTATTACCCACGAACAATGATTTCCCAGTAAGTGCAGGTCAACCGCAGTTCCGGAATTAGGCCTAACCGTCATTCCTGAAAAAATGAAAAACTTACGTGTGCAAACCACAGGTGCTGTAGCTTGCTTAACAGCTCGCCAGCCGTTCTCACGCCCAGTATGGATTACACGTGATTGCACAAAGGTGAGAAAGGGTACCGTATCCCCAGATAACATGTATGGATAGCGTACACATTCAAAATATATGTCTATACATCAGGAGGCAGGCTCAGACGGTGTTAGGCCCAGTATGGATTGCACGTGATTGCACAAAGGTTAGAAAGGGTACCGTTTCCCCGGATAACATGTATGGATAGCGTACACATTCAAAATATATGTCTCAGGAGGCAGGCTCAGACGGTGTTAGGTCCAGTATGGATTGCACGTGATTGCACAAAGGTTAGAAAGGGTACCGTATCCCCGGATAACATGTATGGATAGCGTACACATTCAAAATATATGTCTCAGGAGGCAGGCTCAGACGGTGTTAGGCCCAGTATGGATTGCACGTGATTGCACAAAGGTTAGAAAGGGTACCGTATCCCCGGATAACATGTATGGATAGCGTACACATTCAAAATATATGTCTCAGGAGGCAGGCTCAGACGGTGTTAGGCCCAGTATGGATTGCACGTGATTGCACAAAGGTTAGAAAGGGTACCGTATCCCCGGATAACATGTATGGATAGCGTACACATTCAAAATATATGTCTCAGGAGGCAGGCTCAGACGGTGTTAGGCCCAGTATGGATTGCACGTGATTGCACAAAGGTTAGAAAGGGTACCGTATCCCCGGATAACATGTATGGATAGCGTACACATTCAAAATATATGTCTCAGGAGGCAGGCTCAGACGGTGTTAGGCCCAGTATGGATTGCACGTGATTGCACAAAGGTTAGAAAGGGTACCGTATCCCCGGATAACATGTATGGATAGCGTACACATTCAAAATATATGTCTCAGGAGGCAGGCTCAGACGGTGTTAGGCCCAGTATGGATTGCACGTGATTGCACAAAGGTTAGAAAGGGTACCGTATCCCCGGATAACATGTATGGATAGCGTACACATTCAAAATATATGTCTCAGGAGGCAGGCTCAGACGGTCTTAGGCCCAGTATGGATTGCACGTGATTGCACAAAGGTTAGAAAGGGTACCGTATCCCCGGATAACATGTATGGATAGCGTACACATTCAAAATATATGTCTCAGGAGGCAGGCTCAGACGGTGTTAGGCCCAGTATGGATTGCACGTGATTGCACAAAGGTTAGAAAGGGTACCATATCCCCGGATAACATGTATGGATAGCGTACACATTCAAAATATATGTCTCAGGAGGCAGGCTCAGACGGTGTTAGGCCCAGTATGGATTGCACGTGATTGCACAAAGGTTAGAAAGGGTACCGTATCCCCGGATAACATGTATGGATAGCGTACACATTCAAAATATATGTCTCAGGAGGCAGGCTCAGACGGTGTTAGGCCCAGTATGGATTGCACGTGATTGCACAAAGGTTAGAAAGGGTACCGTATCCCCGGATAACATGTATGGATAGCGTACACATTCAAAATATATGTCTCAGGAGGCAGGCTCAGATGGTGTTAGGCCCAGTATGGATTGCACGTGATTGCACAAAGGTTAGAAAGGGTACCGTTTCCCCGGATAACATGTATGGATAGCGTACACATTCAAAATATATGTCTCAGGAGGCAGGCTCAGACGGTGTTAGGCCCAGTATGGATTGCACGTGATTGCACAAAGGTTAGAAAGGGTACCGTTTCCCCGGATAACATGTATGGATAGCGTACACATTCAAAATATATGTCTCAGGAGGCAGGCTCAGACGGTGTTAGGCCCAGTATGGATTGTACGTGATTGCACAAAGGTTAGAAAGGGTACCGTTTCCCCGGATAACATGTATGGATAGCGTACACATTCAAAATATATGTCTCAGGAGGCAGGCTCAGACGGTGTTAGGCCCAGTATGGATTGCACGTGATTGCACAAAGGTTAGAAAGGGTACCGTTTCCCCGGATAACATGTATGGATAGCGTACACATTCAAAATATATGTCTCAGGAGGCAGGCTCAGACGGTGTTAGGCCCAGTATGGATTGCACGTGATTGCACAAAGGTTAGAAAGGGTACCGTTTCCCCGGATAACATGTATGGATAGCGTACAC
This sequence comes from Dendrobates tinctorius, assembly GCF_039654945.1. Classification (NCBI taxonomy): domain Eukaryota; kingdom Metazoa; phylum Chordata; class Amphibia; order Anura; family Dendrobatidae; genus Dendrobates; species Dendrobates tinctorius. Next base: position 29,791,625 of record NW_027361706.1, on the reverse strand, counting down.
ATTCAAAATATATGTCTATACATCAGGAGGCAGGCTCAGACGGTGTCAGGCACAGTATGGATTTGACGGCCCAGACTACACAGCGGAGAAGCTGGGAGAGGTAAAGATTGCAAATGCTGGGGCCCTGCCCAAGCAAGGGGGGCCCACTCGTGGGCGTCGGTACTGGCACTGGGCCCCTCATAGTACGGCGGTGTGTCTGACGGCGGGTGTGCACCACCACCGTCAGAGGCACTTGATTGCACTATGAAGGACCCTGTACCAGTGCCCGCGCCCAAGAGTCGGCCTACCCACCTGTCCAGGGCAACGGCACTCACACGGTGTCGTGCGCTAGGTGGTGACCCCGGCCATGGGGGGGGAGGCAGCACAGTTAGGGAGTTTTAGAAAGTGGCATATGTTGATGTTGGACATTCAGCTGATGCAAAAGGTGAAATAGGTCAAGTCCCAGGAAGAGGTGGACCAAAGCAAGCCATTTTTCTGTCACCCTATGTGTCATCAGAGGAAGGTGGGACAAAATCCTTGGAAACCCATGCGTGGTTCATTTTAATGAAGGTTAGATCATCCACATTTTGGGTTGACAGACGGGTCCTTTTTTCTGTCAGGATTGATCCAGCTGCACTGAAGACTCTTTACGATAGCACACTTGCAGCTGGGCAAGCGAGCTCCTGTAAGGCATATTGTGCCAATTCAGGCCAGGTGTCCAGTTTAGCGGCCCAATAGTCAAAGGGGAATGACCTGTGTGGGAGAACATCGATATGGGAGGAAAAGTAGTTTGTAACCATAGTTGACAACTGCTGTCTCCTGTCACTTTCCATCGATGCAGTATTACCAGTTGTGTGAGCGGTATTTGAAAAATCAGTCCACAACATTGTCATGAAACCCCTGTCTCCAACGCCACTTCTGCTGTGTGCACCACGAACACCTCTGCCAAGCTGCCCCCGGCCCGTACGGCTCGTGTGAGAACCATCACCGCTGCTGTGTGCTGGGAATGCCTCAAGCAACCGATTTACCAGAGTTGCTTGTTTATTAGCCAATATTAGGTCAAGGTTCTCCTGTGGCATGATGTTTTGTAATTTGCCTTTATAGCGTGGATCCAGGATGCTGGCCAACCAGTAGTCGTCATCGTTCATCATTTTGGCAATGCGTGGGTCCCTTTTTAGGATCTGCAAGGCATAATCTGACATGTGGGCCAATGTTCCCGGTGTCAATGATGCACTGCGAGTGCTGGTTGGAGGAGCACTTTCTGGCAAATCCACATCCCTCCAGTCACGCACAAACCCTGTACCAGACCTTGCCACGCCAACATTTTCACTTGCCCCACGAGATGCATCCTCCTCCCCTAAGTAATCATCCCCATCATCCTCCTCCTCCTCCTCTTCTTCCTCCACCTCGTCCAGGAGAGGTCCCTGAGCAGACAATTGCTGAATGTCATCAAGGATTCCCTCCTCCTCTTCCTCCTCATCAACATTGGCTGCAGACGCCTGCTCCTTAAGGTGCGTCAAAGTTTGCATGAGCAGACGCATAAGTGGGATGCTCATGCTTAGGATGGCGTCGTCTGCGCTTACCAGCCGTGTGCATTCCTCAAAACACTGAAGGACTTTACAGAGGTCTTTCAGCTTCGACCACTGCACACCTGTCAACTCCATGTCTGCTCTCAAAGTGCCTGGCCGTGTATCATCCCACAAATGCATTATGGCCTGCCTCTGCTCGCACAGCCACTCCACCATGTGCAGGGTGGAGTTCCACCTTGTTGCAATGTCGATAATGAGGCGGTGGTTGGGAAGGTGGAGCAATCGCTGCAGCTTCTGCATACGAATGGAGTGTACAGGCGACCGGCGGATGTGCGCGCACAGTCTTCGCACCTTCTGGAGCAAGGCTGTTAACTCCGGATAATTTTTGAGGAAGCACTGCACCACCAGGTTCAAGGTGTGAGCCAAGCAAGGTATATGGCTGAGTTTTGAAAGGGCTATGGCTGCCACAAAATTACGGCCGTTATCACTAACTACCTTGCCTGCCTCAAGATGTACACTGCCCAGCCATGACTCAGTTTGTCGCTTCAAGTACTCGTCCAGCACCTCGGCGGTGTGTCTGTTGCCCAAACACATCATCTGCAACACAGCCTGCTGACGCTTTCCACTAGCTGCTCGAAAGGGGGACACATCGTGTGCAACAGTGGCAGCTGCAGATGGAGTGCTCGTACGACTGCGCTCTGTGGACGAGCTTTCGCTTCTGGAGGAGGAGGAGGAGGGTCGAACGCCTACAGCCAACTGTTTCCTATACCGTGGGCTAGGCAGCACTGTCCCACCACCGCTGTCCCCTGTGGACCCTGCATCCACCACATTAACCCAGTGCGCAGTGATGGACACGTAACGGCCCTGGCCATGCCGACTGGACCATGCATCAGTTGTGAGGTGCACCTTTCCGCTCACTGACTGCTTGAGTGCATGGACAATGCGGTCTTTCACATGATGGTGGAGGGCTGGGATGGCTTTGCGAGAGAAGAAGTGGCGACTGGGTAGGTCATAGCGTGGTACTGCATAGGCCATGAGTTCGCGGAAAGCTGTGCTTTCCACCAACCGAAAGGGCATCATCTCAAACGAGATTAGTTTGGCAATGTGGGCGTTCAAACCCAGTGTACGCGGATGAGAGACTGAGTACTTTCTTGACCTACTCATAGTGTCTGGGAGGATGAGCTGGACTTGAGAGCTGCATATGGTGGAAGTAGCGGTGGACAGGGCGGACTGAGAGAGGGTTGATGATGGTGATGGAGTTGGTGTTCTTTCTGATAGCCTAGAATCAGTCTTTCGTTGATATAGCAGTGGGATTCCCTGACTGCTGTGGCCTTGCAACGACACCTCAACATTTGCTGCTGTGCTAACCGGTGGGCTTACAGTGGGGGAAACAATGTAGCGTTGCTGACTACCTTCGTTGTGATCAGTTGCACATGTGGCACTTGAGGTTTGGTGTTGTGTCCACGCTTGCAAGTGCATGCTGGTTAAATGTCTAAGCATGCAACTGGTATTCAAATTTTTCAGATTTTTCCCTCGGCTAAAGGTCTTTGCGCACTTCTTACAGATAACCTTGGCCTGATCATGAGGATTTTGTTCAAAAAAGTGCCACACTGCACTCTTCCTACTTTGGCAGACATTTTGCGGCCTAGCACGCTGTGATCTTTTGACCCTCTGGACAAGCTGTCCAGCAACTCTTTTGATGTTTGGAACCTGTCTTTGGAGTGCTCCGGGCCTGCCAGATAACAGCTGTTGCGATGTCGATGTCTGCTGTGGATGCTCCTCATCTGAGCTATTGGAAGCAGCACCCTCTTCCCCCAATGGATGCCAATCTGGGTCAACAACTGGGTCATCCATCACCTCCTCTTCTATGTCATGTGCACCTTCCTCTGTGTCACCGTGTATGGTGGTATAGTGTGCGGGAAGGGGCACCTGAGTCTCATCAGGGTCAGAATCTGGCTCTGTACACTGCGAGGACAATGTAGTGCTCTGAGTGAATGTACCAGCAGAATCATCCATCAGTGGCTGTGCATCAGTGCACTCCATGTCAGATTCATCTTGGCCTGGGTAATTCACCATTTGACTTGATAATCCAGGCATGGTATGTGAAAACAGCTCCATGGAGTAAACAGTAGTATGGCCTGCGTCATCCTTCAATCTTGGTTGGGTTGAAGGACACAAGGAAAGGTGTGGTTCATGAACATGAGCCTCCAATGACGACTCAGTGCTTTTACTTTTTACAACTGAAGAAGAGGAGGCGATAGAGCTGGAGGCTGAGTCAGCAATGTAAGACAAAACTTTTTCCTGATGCTCTGGCTTTAAAAGCGGTTTGCCAACTCCTAGAAAACTAAGCGTTCGAGGCCTTATGTAGCCAGACGATGACGCAGGCTCAACACCTCCTGCATTCGGTCCTATTTTGCTCTTGCCACTACCATCAGATCCACCACCAACACCATCATTACCAGCTGCCAACCCCCACCCAATTCCACGGCCTCTTCCACCAGCCTTCCTCATTTTTGGTAGAAATGTAGACAAAATCCAACAAACTATATAGTAATGTAAAACAAGGTACAAGGTGTCTATAGGACAAGGGAGATTTTGAATTTCTGCAGACACTTTTGGACACTGGACACTTTTGGATTGTGTGAGGCTCAATGAATATCTGAGCGCTATGTGACAGGCTCGATGGCACAGCTGTGACCAAAGTGACTAGAGGATAAGGGAGATTTTGAATCTCTGCACACACTTTTGGACACTGGACACTTTTGGATTGTGTGAGGCCAAATGAATATCTCAGCGCTATGTGACAGGCTCGATGGCACAGCTGTGACCAAAGTGACTAGAGGATAAGGGAGATTTTGAATCTCTGCACACACTTTTGGACACTGGACACTTTTGGATTGTGTGAGGCCCAATGAATATCTGAGCGCTATGTGACAGGCTCGATGGCACAGCTGTGACCAAAGTGACTAGAGGATAAGGGAGATTTTGAATCTCTGCACACACTTTTGGACACTGGACACTTTTGGATTGTGTGAGGCCCAATGAATATCTGAGCGCTATGTGACAGGCTCGATGGCACAGCTGTGACCAAAGTGACTAGAGGATAAGGGAGATTTTGAATCTCTGCACACACTTTTGGACACTGGACACTTTTGGATTGTGTGAGGCCCAATGAATATCTGAGCGCTATGTGACAGGCTCGATGGCACAGCTGTGACCAAAGTGACTAGAGGATAAGGGAGATTTTGAATCTCTGCACACACTTTTGGACACCGGACACTTTTGGATTGTGTGAGGCCCAATGAATATCTGAGTGCTATGTGACAGGCTCGATGGCACAGCTGTGACCAAAGTGACTAGAGGATAAGGGAGATTGGATTGCTTTTAAAAAAGCAGTTTGCAGAGCAGTGGGTAAACAGCAATGCCAGCCTGTCAGGAAGCCTTAAAAGGCAGCCCAACAACCAACACCACTGATACACCACAATATAGCCTCCCCTTGCACTGCACACACAGTGACTGGTGTGTTGTGCAGGCCAAATTGCTAGCAGCAGAAGCAGTTTTTTTTTCTTCTCAGCAGGACAAAAAAAAAATTGGGATTGCTTTTAAAAAGCAGTTTGCGGAGCATTGGGTAAACAGCAATGCAGGAATGTCAGGAAGCCTTAGAAGGCAGCCCTACAACCAACACCACTGATACACCACTATATAGCCTCCCCTTGCACTGCACACACAGTGACTGGTGTGTTGTGCAGGCCAAATCGCTAGCAGCAGAAGCAGTTTTTTTGTCTTCTTCCCTGCCTAACGCTCTCCCTACAGAATCAGCAGCAACCTCTCCCTATACTGAGATCGGCAGAAGTAAGATGGCGGTCGGCGTGCACGCCCTTTTATACCCCCTGTGACGCCCACCAAAGCAAGCCAATCACTTGCATGCCCTTCTGAAAGATGGTGGTGACCCCTGCCTATGTCATCACGTTGCCCACAGTGTCCGTGGATCCTGATTGGCTGAAAAAGAGCGCAAAACAAACTTTTGAAACGCGACTTTGGCGCGTAAGTCGCCGACCTCGTGGCCGACCTCATCCTAGGGTCGGGTTTCGTTTCATGAAACCCGACTTTGCCAAAAGTCGGCGACTTTTGAAATTTTTCGACCCGTTTCGCTCAACTCTAGTGGTGAATGCTACTAAATGGATTGATGATTTTGTCATACAGGGACAGTCGGGGGTGTTGTGTTGCACAAGAAAAGGCTATGTAGTCTGTGCACTTGAACCTGTTCCGATGTCTTCATGGCCATACAGAGCATCTGTCACTTGCCATTAATATGGAATTTTGTTTAACAATTGTAAATGCCGCTCTTCTGAACCTGGCATTGTTTTTCTTTTATTCCTGCAACTCTCCATTTCTGATATATGACCCCATTAAGAAAGGGGTGTTTAGGGTCCAATCAGAAAAATATTTCCTTATTGTGGCTGGTGGGCACACACAAATTGGCCAATTTGTACACTTAATATATTCATTTTATAAGTAAATATATAGAAGTAATGCAGTTTACATTTATATGCAATGTTTGCACACAGTGTGCTGCGGCACTTTTTGGTATGCATTTTTGGACTATAAGATGCTGACACAGCGTTGTTCCTGATCACTGAGAGAATTACACAGTGGCACAGGTCTCTCTTTTCCAACCTGATGTCATGATCCAGGACGGGGTTTCGCTTTGGCCCATCCTGGTCAGACTGGGGGTTAATTGTTCTGCCTCTCTCTGGCAGAGGGCGGCTATTTAATGTTCACTGGACCTAGGTCCGATGTCAGTTATACTCCTGCCCTCGGCTGAGTTTGTTGACCTCTTGTATACGTGTGCCTTGTGCCTGATAACTTGTTGCTTGTTTGGTTGTGATCCGGTTCTGTCCCTGTTACGAGTTCTGCCTGCCCCTCTTGTACCGCACCGCTCTCTCGTGTATGACTCTCTGCTTGTGACTTGACTGCTCTCTGCTCGTCCCTTTGGTACCGCACCGCTCTTTTGTGTATGACCTTTGGCTTTGTCTGACCTCCCGTCTGTTTATCCCTCCTGTACCTTGTTTGCCCGTACTGTGTATGACCTCCGTTTTGCCCGACTCTGAGTTTTCTACCTTCTCTGAAAGCAGGATGCTAAGCCCCACCCCCTTGCGGTCACATGACCGTAGGTCCTGTGCCGGCTTGTTAAACTTCAGCGCTCAGGTCCTGTGCATCTGTGCTTTCTGGCTGTTCTTGTCCCCAGGGGTCCCTACAGTGCGGGTGAGTCCCTGCTCAGCGGAGGCTGTACGCCAGCGCTGTCAGGATCCTGATACCTGACATTTCTCTATGAGAACGGTGCAGGGTGGGAGAGAAAACTACCAAGGCCTGCACATCACTAAACTTGCATAGATGCTTCAGGTCCTGACTAGATAAAGTACTTTTCACGTACTTTCTGAAGGGCTTTTCAGGTAATTTGATCGTTCAGGAACTTGAAAATTGGAATGTGTATATAAAGTGTGTTGCAGAGATATGTGTGTGCTCTTGTATCAGAGCTGTGTGTATATAACAAAGCTGCTTGCGTATGTTCTACAGTTGTGAGTGTGTATGTATGGAGAGCTGTGTGTGTGTTAGCAGGGTTGTGTGTATGCATGTGGCAGATCTGTGTGTATCTAGAAAAGCTGTGTATGTAAATGTAGCAGATGTGTGTGTATGCAGCAGAGCTGAGTGTTATGTAGGTGTGTGACTGCAGAGTATGCATAATGTGCGTGCTGTAAGGCTATATGTGTATAATACACGTGCTGCAGAGAATCACTAACATTAGATCTACTAATTTCTGTGTTGTCCTGTCTAAACCTAAGGTGTAAGGTGGTGCATCCTATGGTTCAAAAAAATACGTTAAATTCAGTCTTTTTAGCCGAGGGGGAATGGGTGTCATGTCAACTTTTATTTCTCAAAATCTTCTTAAGGATAATTTCCAGTTGGCTAAAAAACAAGATTTATATTCAGTGAAGAAGGTGCCATATGTTAGGAACAAAGGAACAGAAAGACGCAGCGTTAAAAAATACATAATGCCAGATTTCGGAGAACAGTGGTATTTACGCCAAGTGAAGACAAAATGCGTATTAATTGTATGTGACAAGTCCTCTTTAGATGTCTGTTACAGATTTTACAGAATATAATTGTTTGACCTGATTTTCTACCATAATATTTTAAAATTCGACAATGGATCATAAAAAAAACACTCAACACACCATTCGAATACCAGCATTTAAAAAAAAAAAAAATCACACCGATGTTCCTTGATTTTCATACGAAATTTATTGCAAATATAGAAATAGAATTTTTTTTTTCCATTCATTAATCCTTTTTTTTCTTGTCCGTTTTAGGAACAATTGTGTACCTTTGAAACAAAATTTAGAAAGATAACAAACTAGAGGACCATCATGTTCCTCGTTGTCCTCAAAATATAGGAGACCTGATCGCTGGTATCTGCTGAGTCACAGGAGAAGATGAAATATTCAACTAAATGGGTTTTGGAAGGCAATTAGAAGTGGTGTATGCAATCTGATATCTATCTATCTTAAATAAGACCAACGCATGCAAAAAACTAAGAGCAAACCTTGTTGCCCATAGCAACCAATCACAGCGCAACTTTCATTTTGCCAAACCTGTTTGCAAAATGACAGCTGAGCTCTGATTGGTTGCTAGGGGCAACACAGGAAGCTTCCCTTTCAAACTGTCTTAATAAATGAGGCCTAAATTCGTGATATCTTCTTATCAAATTACATTTCATTTGTAGTTATTAGCATACTACATTTTCAGTTAGAACTTCCTTAATGGTGTTTCCTCATATTAAAGGAAAAGAGTACTTTTTTGCCCCCAGAAAAAATATGACTCTTGTCATAGAATCGTAGAGTTGGAAGGGACCTCCTGGGCCATCTGGTCCAACCCCCTGCTTGTCTGATGGTAGCATCTTATATTGCAGCTCACAATAACTTTAGCAAGTGGGTAATACATGTGCTTTTCCCATGTTTTTCTGCCTAATCTTTAAAGGGGTTGTCCCGAGGCTTGCACTGGCCCACAGGAGACTAGGAGAATCCTCTGGTGGGCCTCTGTGGAAGAGTGAGCCACCACCGTCTGATATGAGCCGTACTTGGCCCAATATACTGGAATCACCATGTACAGACAGAGGCTGCATCTTATTCATTTCATAATCTACCCAGTTCACTGTTATATAAATTTGTGATTGAGGATAATGTACATTTGCATGTAGTTGAAAAGTGGGGCCCTGGAATTGGTTATTGATGGGCCTTTGGCACCCCGGTCCGACACTGCTCGCTATGAGAATTCTCTGGGTGGTCATGTGACCATAAATATGTGATTTGCATATCCCGGCCACATTCCGATTAGACGTGTCCGGCATCTCTCAATGCACTCTAGTCTGCACATCACCTCATGCGTGCAAATGGCATACTTGCGGTCATGCACCCTAACAGGGAATCCTAACAGTGTGCTGTGCGGACTCACAAAGCTGCAGTCGCATAGAGTCTGCAGACTTGAACCCTAAGGCCAGACAACCCTTTCAAGATTTCTGCTTGCTATCATTCAATAGAACGCGGTGTAATTTGCTTGAAACACCTAGCATCGCCGCAACAAAATCTGCATGACTTGGAGAGGATTTTTTATTTGCTTTTGTAGAATAACGGACCCCTCTGCCACTTGGGAAGACATCAATAAAATAATTAGCAAATGCATGGAGGAGAAAATCCTGTAACAATACACCCTATATCCATAGAATATGCCATAATGAACAGTAGATGCGAGTCTCAATAATGGGACCCACGTATATCTTGAGACAGGGACCCTACCTTGTGTTGCTGTCAGTGGAAAGAGGTGGTCGTAATTGACATTTATTTGTACAGTAATTCCTATAACCTCTCCATTCACGTCACTGCACAACTGGGCCCGGATCTTCAGATCAATGCTGGGTGAGACTCGCATCTACTATACATTGATGTCATATCTAATTTACAGTATGGGAATACCCTTGTAAAAAGACACGATTCTACATTTTAGATGGCCAGGTTTATTTGTGTTGTTCCTATTGTAATTTTAATACTTGATTTACACACTCATTTATAAAAGGACAGTTTAAGAACATGACCTATTAAGTCCTGACATTTCCAGCTATTGAGATGAACAGCAGCATTATAATAATCACACACCAATGTTTTATTATTAATTCTTAATTCTACTGGTTTTTCTGCCTGTGAGTAATGAATGGATGTCATAAGAACGGATGGGGCTAACGGGCATCCAATTAGAGCCAGGATATCCATTCATTACTCATTTGCCTCAAGTTCCCTCTTTTACCAATTTTATAGAGGAAAAGGTCAGTGTCAGCTATGATATTGCTGCCCTGCTTGGTGGACAGATGTAACCTTAAGGCTTTGCCTAAGGTTGTCCAATTAGTAGAAATGTTCCTTACTTATAACAGGCAATTCTTCTGTTGCAGGTCTTATAGTTAACAATAAGTTTGACCCTTTTCTGCAATGGCTGCTTTATTTATCTATAGAATGCCAAGGAAAATGTATATATCTTCACTCATCCGATGTCCTGACTCAAATGTACAGCCTCATAGGCATAAATGAGGCTGTAAATTGGTTCAGGAGACCGGCGATCAGTATGGGCATTGTGATTTCTTTATGGACTGTATACGGACTTAGGCTGCGTTCAGACTTGGCATCCGTATTGTGTTTCTTTTATTTCTTCTGAAATATTAGAAAATGATGCTACCATTGAGACATAAAAAAATTGCATCTTGGCCACAAAGTGTGAAAGCAGTCTTATAGCCATTGATTATAGTAAACCAGGAAACTAGTATTACTAACTGGATTAAAATGAGAAGTTATTAAATATTGGCTTGATTATAATACCGCTAAAGAATGATGTCAGTTGTGGTGAAAAGATCACGTGAATTGTCTTGGTAAACCAATGCTGAAAATGAAGAAGATATTTATCAAATTAAGCACACATCATTGTTCATATTTACACAACACGGTTTGAAATGGACGATATTTTGGGGGATCCAGTTTTTTGGGAGAAGTAAAGCATTTTCCATATAAAACTTTGGATCGGAGTTCTGAAAGAGATTGAATCCCATCAGTGCTTCCAATAATTAGGATCCTACATCCAAGAACCTGTAAGAAACCAGCTTTATAAAGGGAACCTGTCATATTGAAAATTGTATCTAATCTACGGGAAGGGTGACATAGCTATCAATCACTACTAGCACCATCCACTGGACTCATATACATTCAAACACCATGGGATTTCAATTAATAACATACTAGTTATACCAAATCTCTTCTAACTGACCTAGATATCATTGTGATCATCTTCCACTTCCCTATACCGTGCTGTCCACAGGTAGGACTGCACAATGTGACAGGTTCCCTTTAAAGCCTTCAATCATTTAAACTCCAATATATTTTGGGATATTATCCAGTGATCTAATCGCAAAAAGTTTTGTCGAAATATTGTTGTGCATTGAACTTGAAGTGGCCAGAAAGTGTAGCTGAAATGAAAAATGATGCCTCTTCATAAGTAGTAGATCGGGAGTTATCTCAGCCACCTCAGAGGATATAGGATAATAAAGACCTTTGTCAATGTATTGAAGTCGTCCTGTGATTCCATAGGAAATTTAGTTACAGTTGACTTACTATATATGAATGTTTATAGGCAACAATTTGAAAATAAAAATTTGAGCCAAGCTTTTCAAGCTGGAGATCGGCAAAATGGTTACCTAGTGTCCACGATATAATACTCAGCCATATTCTTCTTGGTCACTCTTGTCAACATTGTTTTCTGGGTGGCCAATACACTGGTAACTTCATCCAAGTCGTTTTGTTCATGACATTGGTAGATTTATCAGATCATGGTGTGGTAGAGAATAGTAATTTTTTTAATGGCGAATTCACATTGAATGGTTGGTCCCCTTCCACCAAACCTTTATGTTCACGCTCAGCTATGTGTGAAAAAACAAACTGAGCTTGTTATGTCCTCTGTCTCCTTTACTTCCTCGTTCTCTGTTGTTTGGATGGATTGATGATATCATATCGAAAGCACTGCAGCCAATCACTGAGCCAATGTAAACAGAAGGAGCTCAATGATCGGCCACAGCGATGTTGATTGCTGCAGCCAAACAACAGAGACCGAAGCAGCTTCGGAGACCCAAGGTGAATGAAGGTCAGTTTGCTCATTTTCTAACACATAACTGAGTCGACAGGCAGAAGCTTGTTGAAAACGAACAAAAAATTTCACTTTTGCTTTATTATCCATCTCATGTGACACTTGTGCGAAATCTTCTATGGTAAATTCTAATTTTTGTTCACATCAAACTTACCATATGGGATTGATGAAATTTACTACTGTCTTCACTATAAAGTTTACCAAATGTAGTGGTACCCAGGTGACTTATTTTGCCATATATTATACAATAAAACCCATTGTCTTGAAACTCAAGAAACTGATGGTTCTTCCCGGAGTTGATAAACTAGACAATGGAGAGATGTCAAGCTATTGAGTGTGTGTGGTTCAATACTTACTTTTGAGTATGTTTGTTAGCACGCAATGGCAAGTTTTTCAGTCCATATTCTATTTTTTTTATTACATAATGCTAGGTTTGGATAATGCATTATATTTAGAGACACAGTGAGGCGGGCTGCAAATTATTTCTCTCTTCTAGGTCCCATCAGATACCAGTCAATCCTCAGCAGGTAGGATATCTCCATGTGTCACTGCTGGATTTCTTATAAAAGTGAAATTTGCTGAGTGCTTTTATATCTCTTTACTTCATCATCTTGCGTGTTTTTTTAAAGTTTTTTTTTTTACACTAATGCATGCAAAAAATACAATTCGCATCTCCTCTCTGGAAAATCATTGGCCAAAAGTCTTGTTTACATACCCCTCCATCCCTTTTTCCCGAACCCTCCCATACCCTGAATTCCACAAAAAAAAATTGAACAAAAAGCCAAAAAGATATCTCTGTAACCATAGCAGTAAACCTTTAAATTATACCTGCAGCATACTCACAATACAGGCACCCATTTTGAAGTCTGAAAAATAGTCATGAGAATATCAGTTGACAGAAATGAGTGCTATCATTGAGATACCGCATAAGATTTGATCTATGTGGATTAGTACTTTGATTTAGCCACAAAATTTACTGCCTCCAATGTATGTGAGCATTTTGTATCCTTTAACATAAAATATGAACCTAAAAATGCCATTTTGGCAATTAAATTCTAAAAAGTCAAGAAATACAGGGCAATGTAGAAGTGACAAAAGTTAAAACCATGCACTGATTAACCACAAAAAAAGACGTTGCAAGCTGAAATCATGAAACGGGTGTTATAGCTCATATTGAACTTTGTATTGTCTTTGATTCTAAAAATGCAATTGAAGACAGACCCTTCAAGACGTGGTCTGCAAAAACATGGACATGTGAACAACTATGGACTATAAAGGGTACGTGTTCTACTTGTGAAAAACACAGAGAACATGTACATGTATAGCACACATCTGAATGAGGCCTAATAGATGATCTAGGTTGTGCTTAGATAAGGAAGTCAGGTGGGCTTAGCTAAAGAAGTCAGGTGGGACTTAGCAAAGGAAGTCAGGTGAGCCTTAGCTAAAGATGTCAGGTGGGACTTAGCTAAGGATGTCAGGTGGGACTTAGCTAAGGAAATCAGGTGGGACTTAGCTAAGGAATTCAGGAGGGCCTTAGCTAAGGAAATCAGGTGAAACTTAGCTAAGGAAGTCTGGTGGGACTTAGCTAAAGAAGTCAGGTGAGACTTAGCTAAGGAAGTCAAGTAGGACTTAGCTAAGGTTGTCAGATGGGACTTAGCTAAGGAAGTGAGGTAGGACTTAGCTAAGGAATTCAGGTGGAACTTAGCTAAGGAATTCAGGTGGGACTTAGCTAAGGAAGTCAGATGGACTTAGCTAAGGCAGTCAGGTGGGACCTAGCTAAAGGAAGTTAGATGGGACTTAGATAAAGGAAGTCAGATGGGACTCAGCTAAGGCAGTCAGGTGGGGTTTAGCTCAGGAAGTCAAGTGGGACTTAGCTAAGGAAGTCAGGTGGAAGTTGACAAAGAACAACTGTATTTGAAACACATTGCTTGCTGACCATGCTGTCTTTGATTTTTTTAAACTTTGATGGAATAAAGACACTATTTTTTACCAGAAGCTGGAACTCCCTTCACTTTTTTTTCTAAATTGCCTTACATCCTTCAGGCAAAGGAACATATGAAGCAGGAGGCCAAAATTGGCTGATATGAGACACATAAATAAATAAATTTTAAGGCTAATTAGTGCTTTATAGCCTACTGGCAATGCTTTTGCATTTGCAGATTCTAATTTTATGCTATTTTTCAACCACGGGTTGAAAATTATTTCAATTTACTTTCACACATATAATACTATTCCAAACTGTATGTACAAGTTTCAGATGGCTCAAGGTCATTTAGGACTTTCCTTTCGGCCAGCTAAGCACACTGAGAAATATGGTATATTAGTAGTAGAAAGAAGTAATGAAACAGGATCACTATGAAATTGTGAATGCCAAATACAACTATTTATAGAGAAATGAACCAAATAATTCATGTTTGATATGAAGTGTAGAATAAAAGGGAAGCTTTGTAGTCTATGTTAAATGTATAATGGGACATATTATGCTGACTCAAACTTCTCCAGTAATCATGGTTATCATACCTGTACATTACAGAGCATTCAAAGATACTACGGAGAAGTTATTTTAAGCTTGCGATGACAAATTCTATTTAAAGTTACTATTTCATTAGTGTAAGCAGGACAGACTATTCTCCGGAGGTCTGGGAAGATATTCACCATAATGTATCGTCAGATTGCTGCTTTAATGCCAGCTTTGTGTCATAACTCATTGCTGTCAATTTACACAAGTACTAAAGAAACCGTGGAAGATTATTATTTAAAAGAATTAGAGGATTGGTATTGGGATAGTGCATGACATCAGCTTGCAACATTTAGAGCAATACATATCGTTTTTTTTTAACAAAATTTAAATGAAAAAAAAATTAAATAAAAAATTAGCAACAAAATTATGTAACTGGAAAGAATTTCACCAATACATAGTGTGGAGATGTAGGGAGAAGTGTTAAAAAGGGGAGGCGGTCTGTGCCAGAAAATTCCCTGTGCATAACTCACAAATCTAATTGTCTCCCCTCTGTGAGGGTACATCCCCACCTCCAATGTAAACTTTATTAGCAAACTGTAGCGCTTCAGCACCACATTTCTCAGCAGAGACATGTTCACAGCCCTAGCCGGCTCTAAGTACCCTAGTAGGTGTCATTTACAGTTTCTGTTGAGCAGACACTCCCTTCCAGTAATCCAAGATATCGTGCAAGTCCTCCCCTTTGGCAAACTGGACCTTTTTGCGCAAGGCATGTCCAGCTGCTATGTACACCTCTTCCCGGGTGTGTTTTTTATAAGGACGGAAGCGCTCCCAAATCTTGTGGGTATTTTCAGTAGAGTACTCTGGACTGGAGGAGTATCCAGAGAAATGGTGTCTCGGTGACAATTGAGAGTAGCTAGAGTCTCTCTTAGAGCGGGAAAGTGGCTTCAGAAAGCTGACTCTCTGGCTTAATGTATCGGCGCTTTCCTCATAATACAGAGCAGGAAAGGAGTGACGGTGTTCACTACAGTGATAGGAAGGCTTGACATCTAAATGGTGGACTCCAGAAGAAGATACCAGTGGAAGTCGATCCAATGGGCTATTCAAAGGGCTGCTCTTCTCAATATACTTAGAGTCACACTTTAGAGGCTGATCAGGTACATCCAAGCTGAAGACTCTGGCACTTTTAATGGAGCCACTAGACGAAATGCTGCAACGTTTCTTCGCAACTGTGGCAGCGTCTGCACTCAGCTGACGCTGAAGAGGATGAACACCCTCTTTGTATGGAGGAGAGAGGAAGCTCAATCGTTCCAGATGACCCGAAGAACTGGCAGGGATTGACTGGCAATCGTAGCCCAGCTCCGGGTCCCCCCCGCCTAAAAAAGAAGCCGTGTCAAGTTTTAGGGCATCAATGCAATTATTGATGATTTGGTTCACTTTATCTACCTCCTTGGCAATTGTTGATATCTCAGATGCCGAACCTTCACCGTTGTCTAGTTCTCGAAAGTCTTCTTCATCTTCATCCCCTCCTGAAATCCCTCTTTGACCTCTTTCTAGTCCTTCTCCACTTCGTACTTCCATGTAGTTTGTTCCCTTTGGACCTTTCGGTGTTCCCATTTGAGAATTCATAGGTTTGGAAATACCTTTATCTCCACTCCCGAGCCCAGAAACTGAAGTAGGCAGTGAAGAAATGCGAGATATAGGAATGGGATGCTCTGACATTTTTTGTGATGAATGTGCTCCCAGACATGGGTCAACATCTGAACCATATCGCATTTCAAGAATAGTCTTTTTAACATTGAGTGATTTTTTCTTCTCTTCTTGCATCCTTTTTTTCCTTAAGCAATAATAGACAACTCCCAGTATGATAACCATGCCAAAGAGGCAGCCCAATATGGTCATGATATAGTGTGTAGTGGTGGAAGTATTTGGGGAAAATTCTTCCTTATCCTTGGAACGAGTAAATACAAAGAGGCAGGTATGGTTGTAGCGTTTTGAGTTGCGAATGGAAGCCACACAGAAAGTATAATTCACATGAGCCTTCAACTTGTCTAAGGTTATATATTCCTTCTTATGCTTCAAGGTTGTTATATCATATACAGCACTATTATTATACTGCACCAAAATATACATCTTTTTATATGGATATGGTATAGTGACGATCAAAGTAGCAGAGCTACCAGTCACATGATGAATATCAATGGTAGGCATAACAGAAGAATCAGTAGTGGAGGGAGGGGTTGGTTCAGGATAAAGAACATCTCCTGGACTATAACCAGAATTTTCATCTGGATCATGTAAAGAATCTGGTATGAATGGTGTTGGCCTGTCACGTGGCACAGAAAATATGCCTCCATTTTTACATCGAGCTTGAAGAACAGTAATGGCATTTCGACTGTGGTGAGGTCTGGGACATAGGAGTGGGTAACCAGCAAATTCCCGAGGACTTTCACACTGCAAGCGATCAAAATTGCGAGTGAAATTGTTAAACATGACAAGCCAATCAAGAAAGCCGTAGAGCTCACAACCACAATGAAAAGGATTTCCAGCCAGTTCACATGTCATCAATGCTTGAAGACCAATAAAAGTTGAACTATCCAATTTTTGGAGTCGATTAGAGGATAAGTCAATGCTCACAAGGCTCAAACATTCAGAGAACGCTCCTGGGGTCACCACCTCTATCAGGTTATGTTGAACATAAAGGAATTGTAACCTAGGCATACCTCTAAGCATTCCCTCAGACAAATTGGTTAGCTTGTTATAACCAAGCTGAAGATACTGTAAATTGGACTGTCCAAGGAAGGCTCCATCTTCAATGTAGGAGATCTCATTCTTGGTTAGGTTCAAATCTGTTAGGTTTCCAAAGCGGGATAGGGAAGCATAACCAATTATCTTTAATTTATTTTCATTAAGCCTGAGATCATGAACTGTACTGTTGATATGCTGAGGAATTGTCTCATAAGGTGGTTGATTTTGACTACATATAGCCAACCAAACATAACCCTTTTCTCCCTCAATCAACCAGCAATCACTATTTGTTCCTGGTGGCAAGTACGAGAAGCAAAAAGTTATTGTTACAAAGACCCACCAGCATGACATGATGGCCATATCAAGAATGAAAGGTCAAGGCGAGAGATGATGTCCAACTCTGGAAATTTGTGCTTGAATTAGAGAAGTCTGTGTTCCACAGTTCTTCCTAAAATTCTGTGCATCATGTTCTACAGGACAGGATATGAGAGCAAGTCTCTTTTAAATAAAACAATCTAATCAACTAGGTTTCTTCTAGTTAGCAACAGTTACTCATTTGTGTCTCCGCATCTTTTATCGAGCCTTGGTAACGGAGAATGAACAAAAAGAATGATTGGAGTCAGAAGACAGAGAATGTGTATTTGTGTGCCAGCCGCCTCTCTGACACAGGATTGTAGATTTTTAGAGATGAATCTGTCTCTGTGTCCGTCCGTATCCAGCTGCCACCAGACTCTGAAAAAAAAAATGAGAGACAAGACTACGTCAGCAGAGAACTCAACGGGAGGGAGACAGGAAAAGAAAGGCAGATTCTTGTGGCGATAGATATAGAGAAGGAGGAAAGGCATGGTGTCATGGATGGGACTAAAAGTGACAGAAGAGATTCAAGATAATGAATAAAAGAAAAGATACCATGCAAGAGACAGAGAGAAAAAATGAGAGACTAGGCAAGTGGAAGTAGGTGATAAATATGTAAATGATCCTCACACTACATAGAAGGGGGAGTTGGAGAGAGATAAGCAGGAGATAGAGCGGCAATCAAAGCCAGTGAGTTGAAAGATAAAGAGAGGAAGAGTGAAAGAATGAGGATTGAAGAGGTTGATGTAAATTCAAGTAGACAAGAACCAGTACAAAATCAACTTAACTCCCACCATCGAGGGGCACTTTTTGGGCACTAATGAACATTGCCAAAAAAGATGGTGTTTGTCAGATGAATTCTTTTTCGCCGTGTGATTATAGTGGAAAGTATGCCCAAATGAATGTAAGACATATTGTTTCGACATCGTCATACGGAAGAAAAATATAGGTCATTGCTACACACGAAAAACTATACCTTGCCTTTCGTATTGATGCATGAGGCTATTATTTGCTGGGTAAGAGAAACAATCATTCCCTAATTGCTGTATACTTAAAACAAACAACAGCAATTTAGTGGCTGCAGAGATGGCTGCTTGGTTAGGCATCGCTTGGATCTATCTTAAATACTAGGGAGAAAACCTTCGCAGATGTTCTCTTGTACAGCAATATCAATGCGAAAAAGTGGTTTGGAGGCAGAGTGGTGGGGGCAAGGCTAGTTTGGTAGAAAGCTTTCCATCCTCTTCACATGATACAAAGCACTTTACAGCAACTCATCTGACATGATGGTACAATCATACTGAGATCCAGGGACAACTTGTTCTCATGTTTTGGAATATATTGATACAAGAAGATTTTGTTGCTGCTAGCAAAGCTCCGATTTAATGCAGGTGTGACCTAGTCATTGTATGTTCTCAGTACGGACTCGGAGAGGACATAATTTTTATATATAATTTTATGACCTAATGGCAGCAGATCTAAGGGCAGAGTGACAGCCGGAAAAAGTTCTATACAAAGGAGCATGTCTAGTAGTGATGAGCGAGTATACTCATTGCTCGGGTGGTCTCCAAGTATTTTGGTGTGCTCGGAGATTTAGTTTTTGTCATCTCAGCTGCATGATTTATGACTGCTAGACAGGCTGAATATATGTGGGAATTCCCTAACAAACAGGCTTTCCACACGTGTATTCAAGCTGTCTAGCAGTCATAAATCATGCAGCTGAGACGACAAAAACTAAATCTCCGAACACGCCAAAAAACCCGAACAATGAGTATACGCGCTCATCACTACTGCCTATATGGCTGAAGATTAAAGGGGAACAAAAGGCAATGAAATATTTCATATTCCGAGGACCAAACATGATGAATCCAGTTTTAGAGAATATTTTGAATAACATGTCGAAGGTCATGTAATATTGTAATTTACGGACGAATGGGACTTCTAGAAAAGGGAAGGTTTTAAACAATATAAAAATTGTACAAATATAAAAACACTAAAAAGCAAAAATATTTAGTTAATGAATACAAATATTTTAACCCAATCCACAAAGATGATTTACAATTACGTCTCATGGACAAGGTCAAATCATGGCTCCATCTTGTCATCCGTAGCCATAAAAAGGACGTGATCTGCAGAATACCCCTTTTGACTCTGATTTTATAATGAGGCACATTGATTTTTTTTTTCTTTTAAATTAAATAATGTTTGAAAAGTCTGTAAATTATAAAGAGGACTGAGCCTCAAAGAGTAACTAAACTTTCTTCCTGATTTTTCATATTTAGCAGGCACTTAAATTGCCTGCAGATTAATAGGGATTTGGGTCCTGAAGACCCCAGTGATGACACTATAGACCCCCCATCCCCCCCGAAAAGTGTACAGCTCAGCAGACAGTGTGCACACCTGTCTGCGTGTGCACAGAGACTGGCAAAGGGATTCAATAAAATGCATATTGAGTTATTGACCAAACCGTACCGCTTGATCTTAATATTGCTGCGGTCATGATTGTGATACACATTATGTGCTAGGGCTTTAGAAGGAGACACAGAATGGACTGTTTTAAAAGACTGCTAATTTTGTAAAGTTAATTAAATATGCAAATTTCATTAATATGAATATTAGCAGAGAACTTCAATCACCTACATTTTTTCCTACAGGTCATACTTGGCTACTTAAAGGAAAACTGTCACCAGGCTTTTTGTTATGAATGAGTCACCGAGGAGGAAAAACAAATACAAGCTAAGCCCCAGAAAACCAGAGAGGTTGATAACTAAGTGGATTGCAGACCCCTGATCCTATCCACACAACTAGCAGTAGCCGTGGAGCGTACCAACGATGATCCTAGATGCCTCGTCACAGCTGGAGAACTAAATAAGCCTATAGCAAGAAAAGGGGAAATCTAAACTGCCCCAGAGCAGACCCCAAAGCAATAGACAGCCCCCAAACATGTATTGTCGGTGAGACAAGATGAAAACACAAACACAGATAGAAAAATAGGCTGAGCAAACGATGGGGCCCACACTAACTAGAAAGGACAGGAAAGGAAATATGCTATCTGCAATCACGCACAAAACCCTGCCAAAAAATGTCCAACACTTTCTGATAACAAAAACCCTGAAGTCGCTAGACTTCAATTCCCTATATCAGCACTCTGGTATATTCTGAAGACAGAGCAAAAAGAGACCAATCTGATCAGGGACAAAAAGCAAACTGGCATAAACAGAGACATAAGAATGGAAATTCAGCACAGCCCCAGCAGGGGCTGGCTGACCACAAAAACTGAGTAAACCAGACCAAATCTCATGTGAAAAAATAGCAGAGCACACTTAGCTTGAGAAGGCAGGAACAGAACTGGAAACCAGAACCTCAGGGCAGGAAAAAATCACCAGTACAAAATTAGGGAGTCGGCTGTCTTAAATACAGTCAGAGACTCCTGATGATGTCCACTCACAGTCCTCCTCCTCAGGTGGCAGGTCTTTGCCATTTAGATCAGCTTCATTAGCTGTCACCACCAGAAGGAGCCCGGATGGAGAACTCACGACTCATCTGTCAACACAGCCAGCTCCACCACCCTCACCAGAAGCCAGAGGTAAACCAGAAAATGAGTTCACAACAGTACCCCCCTTGAGGAGGGGTCACCGAACCCTCATCCACGCCACGAGGCTGATCAGGATGGGCCCGGTGAAAAGCACGAACCAATCTATCAGCATGAATGTCAGAGGCAGAGACCCAAGAATTGTCCTCCTGGCCATAACCCTTCCACTTGACCAAATACTGGAGTCTCCGTCTAGCCAGATGAGAATCCAGTATTTTCTCTACCTCATATTCCACATTACCTTCAACCAACACAGGGTCAGGAGGTGCCGCCATAGGAACCACTGGCTCAACAAACCTCTTCAACAGAGACTTATGAAACACGTTATGGATCTTAAACGTAACTGGAAGAGCCAATCGAAAAGAAACCAGGCTAAGAATCTCCAAAATCCTATAAGGCCCAATAAATCTTGGCTTGAACTTTGGAGACGCAACCTTCATAGAGATATTTTTTAATGACAACTAAACCATATCACCCACATTAAACCGGGGACCAATGGTCCTATGCCAGTTGGAAAACCACTGGGCCTTTTCTTGAGAGAGGGACAACTTATCCACCACTTCTTCCCAAATCTGCTGCATTCTCTCTACCACAGTGTCAACACCTGGGCAGGCTGAAGATTCCACTTGCCCTGAAGAAAATCGAGGATGAAACCCAAAGTTACAGAAAAAGGGCGACATCAATGTGGCAGAACTAGCTCTATTATTTAGGCCGAATTCGGCCAAGGGCACAAATGAGACCCAATCATCCTGATCAGCAGATATAAAACATCTCAAATAGGACTCCAAAGTCTGGTTTGTTCTCTCAGTCTGCCCATTGGTCTGTGGGTGAAATGCAGAGGAGAAGGATAACTGAATTCCCAGCTTGGAACAAAAGGCTTTCCAGACAAACTGGACTCCTCTGTCCGACAATGCTCTCAGGAATCTCATGCAACCGAACCACTTGTTGTAAAAACAAGGGCACCAACTCTAAGGAAGATGGCAGCTTTGGGAGTGGTACAAGATGGACCATCTTAGAAAATCTATCACAAATCACCCAGATAACAGTCATTCTCTGAGAGACAGGAAGATCAGAAATAATATCCATTGAGATATGGGTCCATGGCCTCTTGGCCTCCGGCAAGGGCATCAACCACTCACTAGAACGAGAACAGGGTTTAAACAGGGAACAAGTCCCACAAGACTGCACAAAATTCCTGACATCACGAGATAAGGCGGGCCACCAAAAAGACCGACTCACCAAATCTCTGGTATCAAAAATACCTGGATGACCAGCCAGCGCGGAGCAATGAACTTCAGACATCACTCTCTTCCTCCACTGGTCAGGAACATACAATTTTCCCATAGGACAACGCTCAGGTTTGTCCTCCTGAAATTCTTCCAGGGCACGTCTCAAATCGGGCGAGATGGCAGAAAGAACTACCCCCTCACCTAGGATGGTAGTAGGTTTGGTCACAATAGAAGAATCAGCAAAGAAACTCCTAGAAAGGGCATCTGCCTTAACATTCTTAGTGCCCGGAAGAAAGGAGACCACAAAATCAAAACGCGTGAAAAACAAGGCCCATGTAGCCTGTCTAAGATTCAAGCGTTTGGCCGACTCCAGGTAAATCAAATTCTTGTGGTCAGTGAGGACCACAACTTGATGTCTAGCTCCCTCCAACCAATGTCTCCACTCCTCGAATGCCCACTTCATGGCCAACAGTTCCCGATTCCTGCACCAATCTCCGAAGCATCTACCTCTACCTGAAATGGTAGTGAGACATCAGGTTGCCGTAAAACCGGAGAAGAAGTGAACCTCCGCTTCAGCTCCTGAAATGCCAAAACAGCCTCTGCAGACCAATTCAGCAAATCAGCGCCGTTCTTGGTCAGATCAGTCAGTGGTTTGGCAATACCAGAAAAATTAGCTATAAATTTACGATAAAAATTAGAAAAACCCAAAAACTTCCATAGAGCCTTCAAAGAAGTGGGCTGAACCCAATCATAAATGGCCTGTACCTTGGCCGGGTCCATTTCAATAGTTGACGGAGACAAAATAAATCCCAAAAATGAAATCCTCTGTTCACCAAAAAGGCATTTCGATCCCTAACATACAGGGAATTCTCCCTCAAAATCCGGAACACAGTCCGAACATGTTTCACATGAGAATCCCAATCACGGGAAAAGATCAGAATATCATCCAAAAAGATGATCAAAAACGTATCCACAAAGTCCCAGAAAATATCATTCATGAAGGATTGGAAGACAGAAGGGGCATTAGTGAGCCATTAGTGAGCCATCACCAGGTACTCAAAATGTCCCTCCGGAGTATTAAACGCCGTCTTCCATTCATCTCCATGCTTGATGTGAATAAGATTATACGCCCCCCTGAGGTCAAGCTTAGTAAACCAGCAGGCACCTTTAACTCTGGAGAATAAATCAGAAATCAGGGGTAACGGATACTGATATTTAACCGTAATCTTGTTAAGGGAACGATAGTCAATACAAGGCCTTAATGAACCATCTTTCTTAGCCACGAAAAAAAACCCAGCACCTAAGGGTGAGGAGGATGGTCTAATATGACCCTTCTCCAACGACTCCTTAATATAAGATCGCATAGCCTCGTGTTCAGGTACAGATAAGTTGAAAAGCCGTCCTTTGGGAAATTTACACCCAGGCCTCAACTCAATTGCATAGTTATAACTCCTATGAGGAGGCAGGGATGCAGACTTACTCTCACTACTTTAAATACATCATAAAAATCAGCCAAATAGTCAGGAACATCATGAGACTGGGGAGAGGTGGAGAAAACAGGAGTGTCAACAAAAGCACACCGACAGCCCCAACTCACCACAGACACAGATTTCCAATCCAAAACTGGATTATGGATTTGCAACCAGGGGAAACCCAGAACAATAGTATCATGCAAATTATGCAGTACCAAAAATCTACAATTTTCTTGGTGGTCTGGGGCGACCCGCATTATCACCTGGGTCCAAAACTGAGGTTTATTCTCTGCCAAACGAGTAGCATCAATACCCCTCAAAGGAATAGGCGTCCACAGAGGTATCATGGGAAAACCACAATGTTTTGCAAAATCCAAATCCATCAGATTCAAAGCCGCTCCTGAATCCACAAAAGCCTTGGCGGAAAATGTGGATAAGGAGCAGATCAGAGTAATTGCCAAAAGAAACTTAGGTTGTACGCCACCCACAGCAAATGTGTGTGCAAAACGTTTCTCTCGTTTAGGGCAGACAGAAATAATATGAGAGGCATCTCCACAGAAAAAACACAGCTTATTGCGCCTTCTATACTCCTGACGTTGCACCCTAGACAAAACTCTATCACGTTGCATAGGTTCAGACATTTGTTGAAAAGGTGGCAACACCTCTCGTGTAGTTTTACGTTCACGTAAATGCCGATGAACTTGAATGGCTAATGACATAGAATCGTCAAGACCAGAGGGAACAGGAAATCCCACCATAATATCTTTTACGGTTTCTGATAAACCCTTGCGAAAGAGAGCTGCCAAGGCACCATCATTCCATGTAGTAAGGACCGCCCACTTTCGGAATTTTTGACAATATAACTCTGCAGAATCCTGACCCTGGTTCATTGCCAATAGGGCTTTCTCAGCTTGATCAATAGCATTAGGTTCATCATATAACAACCCCAAGGCTTGAAAAAATGCATCCACATTAGTCAGAATAGGATTTTCAGGTGTCAAAGAAAACGCCCAATCCTGAGGATCGCCGCACAGCAAGGAGATGACAATTTTAACCTGCTGCGCAGATCTCCCCGATGAGTTAGACTTCAAGGCAAGAAATAATTTACAATTCTTAAAATTCAAAAATTTAGACCAATCCCCAGAAAACACATCAGGAATAGGGATTTTTGGTTCAACAGCATGTGATTGAGCGAGATAGGTGGAAATTCCCCACACTTCAGCAGCGAGCTGCTCCACACGATCAGTCAATTGCTTAATCTCCATTAAGGAAAAAATCCTCCTACGGCCCCAGAGAAAAGAGGAAAAAATACATATAAAAAAAAAATTCTGACACTATTTTTTTTTTTACAATTTTTTTTTCCTGCTTTTGAGTACCCTAGAATCTTCGGTATGGCTGGTGATTCTGTTATGAATGAGTCACCGAGGAGGAAAAACAAAAACAAGCTAAGCCCCAGAAAACCAGAGAAGTTGGTAACTAAGCGGATCCTATCCACACAACTAGCAGTAGCCATGGAGCGTACCTACGATGATCCTAGATGCCTCGTCACAGCCGGAGAACTAAATAAGCCTAAAGCAAGAAAAGGGGAAGTCTAAACTGCCCCAGAGCAGACCCCAAAGCAATAGACAGCCCCCAAACATGTATTGTCGGTGAGACAAGATGAAAACACAAACACAGATAGAAAAATAGGCTGATCAAACGATGGGGCCCACACTAACTAGAAAGGACAGGAAATGAAAGATGTTGTCTGCAATCACGCACAAAACCCTGCCAAAAAATGTCCAACACTTTCTGATAACAAAAGCCCTGAAGTTGCTAGACTTCAATTCCCTATATCAGCACTCTGGTATATTCTGAAGACAGAGCAAAAAGAGACCAATCTGATCAGGGACAAAAAGCAAACTGGCATAAACAGAGACATAAGAATGGAAATTCAGCACAGCCCCAGCAGGGGCTGGCTGACCACAAAAACTGAGTAAACCAGACCAAATCTCATGTGAAAAAATAGCAGAGCACACTTAGCTTGAGAAGGCAGGAACAGAACTGGAAACCAGAACCTCAGGGCAGGAAAAAAATCACCAGCACAAAATTAGGGAGTCGGCTGTCTTAAATCCAGTCAGAGACTCCTGAAGTCCACTCACAGTCCTCCTCCTCAGGTGGCAGGTCTTTGCCATTTAGATCAGCTTCACTATCTGCTGTCACCACCAGAGGGAGACCGGATGGAGAACTCACGACTCCTCTGTCAACACAGCCAGCTCCACCACCCTTACCAGAAGCCAGAGGTAAACCAGAAAATGAGTTCCCAACAGCTTTTGCTATATCATCTGAGAACACAATGATATAGGTGCAGTGATGGGTCACTTACTAGGCTGTGTTTTGCTGTTGCATTACAGTCAGTGTTTTATCATCAGGAGATTATCATTACAGGACAAGCTGCCTCATGCCTCCTAGTCCAGCCCCCACCACCGATTAGAAGTTTTCTGTAAATATACAAAATGCGGCAAATCAGTGCTGTGAGCAGGGTTATACAGGCCTCAGGATTCTGAGCCCTGCTTAATCTACAACAGAGAAAGCTGTGATTCTATAATAGCTGCTCCAGCTTGTAAACTAAGTGACACATCACTGGAATCAGGGTCTCTGGCCCTGCATCATGGTGCTGTCAGATTACATAACAAAAACATACTGACAGATTACTTTTAATATTTTATGGGCAAGGTACACTATTTTTTAACACTTCCTCCAGCTACTGCAGAACCTCATTTCAAATAGCAATCTGGCACGCCACACCCACTGGGGCAATACCAGGTTCTGCAGTAAAATGTGTGCCTCTCAGAGTGTAAACCACAGCATTATCATGAGTATAAGCCACAATAACTCTCTAGCGCTAGTGTTCTCTGAACCGTTGACTTTTGTGCTTCTGCTTACAGAATATGACTCGGTCTTCTCTCATTTCCTCCACTGGCAGCTATAAGAGAATGTTCCGCAGTACTGGCAAGGAATCTGCCAGTGATAACTGGGTGAGTTGAAGGTAATTTGCCAAAAAGGATAACTTTGTTGGAAGGTGTCATGATTTGTAGTCTTGCCCTGTCCTGTATTTTATATAATATGTCATTTAACTTTTCTCTGGTTCATTTGCTGTAAATTAACCATGTCTCCTTCCCCCAATACTTTGCAATGTCTTGTGATGTACCTGGACCATAATCTAATTTAGGCTTGTGTCAACAGCTAGTGGAACTTTGGCTATTGATTTCCTAAGCAGAAGATAACCTACAATACACATCCTGTAGACTCAGTGGAGCCCTTACATTTCTAGAATCTTCTGATGGACCAAACCATTGTATAGTAGGTGTGACCCCTACCCCCCTTCAGATGGGCTGATCCCAGGAGCCCTGACAATACATTCTTGTTTTAAGATCAGATGTGAGTTGGATGCTAAAAGAGAAGGACGAGGCTGTCTGAGGAAGCCTCGGCCTCTGTGTGATCGTGGTGGATTTCTGGGACTCTTAAAGGACTATGGTTTTGTGATCTGGCACAAGGATTGTCGGGAGGTGCCCCCGAATCAGTTTCCTGTGGACTTATTTTGGGACTCTGCAAAGTACCTTCGTGTTGTTCCTGTTTTCTGGTAAATAAATCTGTTGGATCGTTCCCAGGCCTGTTGTCCCTCCTTGCTCTGGAGAATACTCCTGTCACAAACTGGTTGGCAGCGGTGGGATTGGAGCAGAAGGAATGGAGGAGAACGGCCCATCAACATCGGGAACCAGCACCGCAGAGTACAAGAACTGGACTGCGGTGAACCTACAAACAAAGGCCCGTGAACTGGGAGTCAGCTACAAGGGACTCTCCAAGGAGCAGCTGATTGAGACTTTGGAAGCAGTTCGCCTGCAAGATGATGCTGAGGAAGGATCCTCACAGCAAAGAGAGGAAAGACGGCAGCCGGAGGCAAATACCCAAAAAAGTCAGTGGGTTGTGTGGTACGATGAGGAGATGGCCTTGCTGGGAGAAGAGGTCTCCATAGAATATAAGATGGAGGTCATGCGCAGAGCCGAGGAGAGGCAGCGCAGGATGGAGGAGAGGGCATTGCTGGAGGGGCAGAGGGCAATGCTGGAGAGGGAGATCGCTTTGGAGGCAGCGAGAAGCTCCAGACAGACTGTACCCACAGCATCCCCCATGAGGGAACTCCCCAGAGTGTCCCGCAAAGACTTCAAGCCGTTTAATGAGGCTTCCGGTGACATTGAGGGCTTCTTCCAGGACTTTGAGCATCAGTGTCGATTAATGGAAGTCCCGGAAAGGGAGCGCGTCCGACATCTTGTGGGGCTCTTAGAGGGTGGAGCTGCCGCAGCCTATAGAGCTATGGACCCTCGGTTGAACTGTGAGTATGCGGAGATTAAACAGACTATTCTAGAACATTATGCTGTGACCCCAGACACTTACAGGACTCAGTTCCGTACTTTAGCCTGTGATGAGGAAGTGTCCTTCAAGATGTATGCTCACAAACTCAAACATATATGTCATCGCTGGCTGGAGGCAGAGGAGGCCATAACCTGGGAAACGTTCCTGCAGGTCATCCTAAAAGAGCAGTTTTATTTTAAGTGCCCCGCTGAGATACGGGAATGGGTGCGTGAAAGGAGACCAGCAACAGTGGAGGAAGCTGCAGCTCTAGCTGATGAGGCTCTCACCATCAAGCCTCAGTGGAAAAAATTACTACTCAGGGAGAAAAACACTACCAGCCCCCCAACGCTGGTGGCCCCTGGTCCTTCTGCCTCCAATATTCACCATCCCACTAGACCATCAACTCATGGTGGCCTTCGTGTGACTGTGCCTCGCATTACTCCTGCTCCACCTTTGGGACTACGACGTGGAGGAAGAATCCCAGAGCGCAGATGCTATGGATGTGGGCAGTCCGGGCATATGCAATTCCAATGTCCAGGTGTACGGAGGCAGAACACCTACAGACCGCCTTTGCCTGTTCATTATCTACAGACCCCCTCACCTGGAGAAGAGATGGATTCAGTGCCTGATGACTTGCCAAGTGACTCTGATATCCTGGCTTCCCTACTAGGAGTCTATGGGGTGCGAGCCCCAGCCACCTGTTCTTCTGATCTTCAGCACAAACATCTACAGGAGGTCGTGCTGGATGGTCAAAAAGTTGTTGGCTTCCGTGACACTGGGGCTTTTCTCACCATAGCCGATCCCCGAGTAATTCAACCAGAAGCAATTCAAAAGGGACCAGGAATTGCCATTGAATTGGCTGGAGGTACCCAGAGATATATTCCAAGAGCGAGTGTGACCCTGGATTATGGCTTTGGGGCCAAACAATGCATGGTCGGTGTGATGAGCGGCCTCCCTGCAGACGTTCTTCTAGGAAATGATGTGGGGAATCTTCATTGCCACTTTGTCGGTGCGGTAACCCGAAGTCAAGCCAAGAGAGCAGCAAATGTGGACGTGTACAACCCATCCATGGAAATGAGGCCACCAGAACCGCCGTCACAGCCGGTGAGTGATTCTTCTTGTGGGGATAATATGAATGTTACCTGGGATAAAGTTCAGTTTAGACAAGAAGTGGAGACTGACCCCACCCTAGCTAGTTTTAGAGCTCGAGCTGAAATAGGGCAGCTAGGGGAGAATGGAGAAAGAATTATCAGAGAAAATGGACTTCTGTATCGGGTTACCAATGCCGACTCCCTAGATAAGCCCTGGACTTATAGCAAACAGCTGATTGTTCCTCAGAAATACAGAATTCCCCTATTACACCTTGCTCATGATATTCCTACTGCTGGCCATCAAGGCAAAACCCGCACCGAGAGGCGATTGACTCAATCTTTCTATTGGCCTGGGATTTCCCAAGCAGTGGCGCATTTCTGCCGAACTTGCGACATATGTCAGCGTAGAGGGCGACCCGGAGATCACCCAAAGGCACCCCTGCAACCGCTCCCTATAATAGAAGAACCCTTTCAAAGAGTAGCTGTTGATATCATTGGACCTCTGGCTAAACCAAGTAAATCTGGAAAGCAGTACATTCTCACTGTTGTGGACTATGCCACCCGATATCCAGAAGCGGTGGCCTTGTCAAGTATTTCTGCAGCCAAGGTGGCCGAGGCCCTGGTTACCATTTTCACCAGAGTAGGATTTCCCAGTGAGATCTTGTCGGACCAAGGCTCCCAGTTCATGTCAGAGCTGGTCCAGTGTCTGTGGCGCACCTGTGGAGTACGAGCGATCCGCACGACCCCGTATCATCCCCAAACAAATGGACTTTGTGAACGATTCAATGGCACTCTGAAGAATATGCTGAGGGCCTTCACTGACAGAGATTCAAACTGGGAGAAGTACCTACCCCATCTCTTGTTTGCCTATCGGGAAGTTCCCCAGTAGTCCACTGGGTTCTCCCCCTTTGAACTACTCTATGGAAGAAAGGTCCGAGGACCCTTAACCCTGCTCAAGGAATACTGGGAGGGGCAAGTTGAAGATACAGGGGCCCATGTTGTCCCTTATGTCCTAAAGCTGCGAGAAACCCTGGCCCAACTTGCTAGTTTTGCCCAGAGTCATGTGCGGATGGCTCAAACCAGACAGAAGACATGGTATGACCGTAAAGCACGCTACCGGGAGTTTGTAGAAGGACAACAGGTCTTAATGATTGTTCCCCATCGGCAGAATAAACTGCAGACAACATGGGAGGGTCCCTTCCGGGTTCTCAGAAAACTGAATGACACCAATTACCTTCTTGCTTTAGATGATCAGGGGCTAAGACAAAAGACTGTCCATGTGAATATGATTAAGGAGTACCATGACCGGACCCTTCCAATGATAGCAAGCTGTCGGCTAGCTTCAGAGGACGGTCAAGAGGATGAGGACTCCCTACCTGATCTCGTGGAAGCAGCGAGAGCCCCATCCACTGTGGAACAGGTTCCTCTGGGAGATCACCTGGATTCCTTACAGAAAAACCAGATGCTGGGAGTGCTTCAACAGAGACGTGCTGCTTTCTCATCCCAACCAGGTCGAACCACCGTCACCCAACATCATGTGGACACTCAGGGCATCCGTCCCATACAATAGGCTCCTTACCGGGTACCTGAATCAGTTCGAAACACCATGCAGCACGAACTGGAGGAGATGTTACAGCTTGGGGTAATCCAGGCCTCCCATAGCCCTTGGGCCTCTGCTGTGTTGTTAGTACCCAAGAAGGATGGGAGTACTCGATTTTGTGTGGACTATCGACGACTAAACGACCATACCGTCAGTGATCCTTACCCAATGCCTCGTATTGACGAACTTCTAGACCGACTGGCTGGATCCCGATATGTCACTATCTTTGATCTCAGTAAGGGATACTGGCAAATCCCTCTGACGGAGGAGGGGAGAGAACGGTCCGCTTTTATAACCCCCTTTGGTCTGTATGAATTCCTACATATGCCCTTTGGAATGAAGAATGCCCCGGCCACCTTCCAGAGAATGGTGGACCAGATCCTCCGGGGATGTGGTGACTTTGCTTGTGCCTACTTGGATGATATCGCCATCTTCAGCCAGACGTGGGAGGAACATCTGAACCAAGTAGCCGTTATTCTTGACCTGCTTCTTGTAGCAGGCCTAACCATTTGACCAGATAAATGCCAATTGGGGATGGGTGAAGTCCAGTACCTAGGGCATAGAGTAGGAGGAGGGAAACTCCGTCCCGAACCTGCCAAAATCCAGGCTATTAGAGTCTGGCCTGTACCCCAAACTAAGAAACAAGTTATGGCTTTTTTGGGCACTGCCAGTTATTACCGAAAATTTGTTTCTCATTTCAGCACTGTGGCCAAGCCTCTTACCGACCTGACCAAGAAAACGATGCCCCGGCTGGTGATCTGAACTCCAGCCTGTGATGAGGCTTTTAACCAGCTGAAGGACGCTCTGGTCTGTGACCCTGTTCTGGCTGCTCCAGACTACAAGAGGAGATTCATTGTGCAGACAGACGCCTCTGCTTATGGACTGGGAGCTATACTCAGCCAGGTGAATGCAGCTGGGGACGAGCACCCCATTGCCTACCTCAGCCGGAAACTGCTGGACCGAGAAGTGGCCTATGCAACTGTTGAAAAAGAATGTCTGGCTGTAGTGTGGGCCCTTAGGAAACTAAGGCCGTATCTGTATGGACGAGAATTCACTGTGGTTACTGATCACAATCCCCTCACCTGGCTGAACAGAGTCTCTGGGGACAATGGACGCTTACTACGATGGAGCCTGGCACTGCAGCCCTATAACTTTACCATACAGTATAGAAGAGGCAGCCAACACCAAAATGCAGATGGACTGTCCAGGCAAGAGGAGCCCTGAGTCCTGTCAGCCATGCCTGTGTGTACTTAACCAGTGACCTGTAGAGGCCCCTAGTACGTACACAAATTGGGAGGGGAAGGGATTGTCATGATTTGTAGTCTTGCCCTGTCCTGTATTTTGTATAATATGTCATTTAACTTTTCTCTGGTTCATTTGCTGTAAATTAACCATGTCTCCTTCCCCCAATACTTTGCAATGTCTTGTGATGTACCTGGACCATAATCTAATTTAGGCTTGTGTCAACAGCTAGTGGAACTTTGGCTATTGATTTCCTAAGCAGAAGATAACCTACAATACACACCCTGTAGACTCAGTGGAGCCCTTACATTTCTAGAATCTTCTGATGGACCAAACCATTGTATAGTAGGTGTGACCCCTACCCCCCTTCAGATGGGCAGATGCCAGGAGCCCTGACAATACATTCTTGTTTTAAGATCAGATGTGAGTTGGATGCTAAAAGAGAAGGACGAGGCTGTCTGAGGAAGCCTCGGCCTCTGTGTGATCGTGGTGGATTTCTGGGACTCTTAAAGGACTATGGTTTTGTGATCTGGCACAAGGATTGTCGGGAGGTGCCCCCGAATCAGTTTCCTGTGGACTTATTTTGGGACTCTGCAAAGTACCTTCGTGTTGTTCCTGTTTTCTGGTCAATAAATCTGTTGGATCATTCCCAGGCCTGTTGTCCCTCCTTGCTCTGGAGAATACTCCCATCACAGAAGGCTAAGGAACCGGTTACTAAAAATTTAAATCCCACCCTCCGGTTGTCACATAGTAAATCAAAATTTCAATGCCCTTCAACCTACTCTGTAATATTATCACAATATAAAAAGGAAAAAAAATTGGTAAAATAAACAATTACTTTTTCATTGTATCAGTCCATCTGTGTCCAGTAAATTATATCCTTTGTGATTCGCACACATTCATTAAGCTAAAAGTTATTGATTTTAGGATGTAATAATTGCCGAGGAGTGAATTCATGTTTCGGCTGTACACAGTAGAGGCTTATCGGAGTCCTGGTTTAGTCCGTGGTTCTGGCCTCATTTAAAAAGACAAGCATCTGTCATTGGACTTAATTACTGTAGTGCATATTATAAGGAAAATCCCAGGCATATCTGTTCTCTCAGTCTCCCTTCAGCAGATTGTTTAGGATCAGATGGTACTGGATTTCCATTTGATGTAGATTATGACAAAATGTTATTACCCGGCAGGGCATAATTGGTGAGTACTGATGATATACTATATTCTGATTAGAATAAAAAGTAATAGACACAGTCCAGTCTTGGAGGATGCAAAAAACTCCTTTTATTCTGCCATGCAAAATGCAACGTTTCGACCAATACAGGTCTTCGTCAAGACCTCTATTTGGTTGAAACGTTGCATCTTGTATGGCAGAATAAAAGACTTTTTTGCATTCTCCAAGACTGGATGTTGTTACTTTTTATTGTGCATTTTTCCAAGTGGACTCCTTATAGTTTTGATGGCGCGTCATCTTGTGGGTGTGGATACTCGGGTTCCTGCTTTTCTAATCTTTCTAAACTGTGTTCCAAATTATTATGCAAAACGAGTTTCGGAGTGATAAGGTTAGAATTTTTTTTGTTTGTCATTTAAACTCATTGATGGTGATGTGTGTCAGGGCTCTTTATATAACTGAAAGCAATTGCAGATACCTGTGCAAATTAGTTTGGCAGGTGTGTCCAAATAAAGGCAATACTACTAAAGAAGGCTGTTCCACATTATTAAGTAGCCTAAATTTTTTGCCAAAATGGAAAAGAAAAAGGATGTGTCGGCTGCTGAGAAGCAACAAATTGTGGAGTATTTAGGTCAAGGCATGACTACAATCAACATTGCCAAGACACTTCATCGTGATCATCGCACAATCAAGAAGTATGTAGCCCATTCCCAGCACACACGTGTGCGTGCTGATAAGGAAAAATTGAGGACTCTTTCCAACAGGCAATTGCGTCAGGTTAAAAGAGCAGCTGCAAAAATGCCTTGTCATAGCAGCAGACAAGTTTTTGAAGCTGCTGGTGCCTCCAACGTCCCCCGAACAACAAGGTGCAGGGTCCTTCAGAGGTTTGCAGCTGTGCGTAAGCCATCCTGTCGACCACCTCTATCCACTGCACACAAGCAGAGACGGCTCCATTGGGCCAAACGATACATGAAGACTGACTTCCAAACTGTTTTGTTCACTGATGAGTGCCGTGCAACGCTCGATGGTCCAGATGGATGGAGTGGAGGATGGCTGGTTGATGGACACCCCATGAAAACACGGCTAAGGCGCCAACAAGGAGGAGGTGGAGTAATGTTTTGGGCTGGAATCATGGGGAGAGAAATTTTCGGCCCCTTTAGGATCCCTGAAGGGGTAAAGATGAACTCCATAATCTATGTGGAGTTCCTAAAACAGCACTTCCTGCCATGGTTCAAGAGGAAGAACCGTGCTTTCCACAGCAAGATCATTTTCATGCATGATAATGCACCATCTCATGCTGCAAATAAAACATCTGCATCTCTGGCTGCTATGGGCATAAAAGAGGACAAACTTATGGTGTGGCCACCATCTTCCCCTGACCTCAACCCCATTGAGAACCTCTGGAGCATCATCAAAAGGAGTGTCTATGATGGCGGGAGGCAGTTCACATCTAAGCAACAGCTCTGGGAGGGTATTCTGTCCACAGGCAAAACAACTGAAGCACAAACCATCCAAAAACTGACAAATTCAATGGACGAGAGAGTTCAGAAGCTTCTTTCCAACAAGGGGTCCTATTGCAAATGTAACATCACCTAGAATAAAGTTTTGACTTGAAAACTGTTTGATTTCATTTTGTAATATGCTGATAATGCTTATAATTTCACAATTGACCATTTTTTTGTTCAAAATAAAAATAAAAAGGTTGAAAACTCTGCTGTGCATAATAATTTGGAACATGCATTTTGAGTGTTTCTTATTTTTAAAAATATACTGTTTTCATAGGCAGTTTGTTCAAAAACATTGCAATTATACTAGAATATTAGATGACTGGAAAATAACACTTACTGCAATTCATATAGGTAATTTAGAGAAAATATGAGGAAATATTTTTTTCATAATAATTTGGAACACAGTGTAATATATTCTGACTAGACTCACAGATATTAGGCCAAGCAAAAACATACTTTTCAACATTTAGAATGTCTAAATCATGAAATTTTAAAGGGGCTGTCAATGACATCAACGTCTGATCAGTGGAAATTCGACACCTGGCTCCCCCATCCATCAGCCCTGGCTCCAGGAATGCCCAATGACAGCTCTAAAACCCTATTTTGGATGTGGTAATATTATAGTTGAGGAAAAATGATTTGCAAGACTCTTGTCAGGTATTTGTGGCAGGCAGGACAGGGTCCTGAAAACTGCCTTGGCTGGCACTGCAATGCTTGTAACCTGGATGCCCTTTCTAGTTTAGAAGCCTATGACATTGTGTGAGACCTAGTTGCCAAGTCTAATGCGATATCATGATATGCATCGTATTGTGAGCTAATGACGTCTCAGGGGCCTCGTAATCAGAAGATGCGCCCATCCAACCCTCGTCCAAATGCCTGATGAGGAATTTCATATATATATATATACATACAGCTTTGGCCAAAAGTATTGACACCCCTGCAATTCTGTCAGATAATACTCAGTTTCTTCCTGAAAATGATTGCAATCACAAATTCTTTGGTATTATTATCTTCATTTAATTTGTCTTAAATGAAAAAACACAAATGAGAATGAAGCATAAAGCAAAACATTGATCATTTCACACAAAACTCCAAAAATGGGCCAGACAAAAGTATTGGCACCCTCAGCCTAATACTTGGTTGCACAACC
This sequence comes from Dendrobates tinctorius, assembly GCF_039654945.1. Lineage (NCBI taxonomy): Eukaryota > Metazoa > Chordata > Amphibia > Anura > Dendrobatidae > Dendrobates > Dendrobates tinctorius. The sequence continues at coordinate 29,755,883 of NW_027361706.1, read as the reverse complement.
TTTAGCCAAAATAACTGCGACCAACCGCTTCCGGTAACCATCAATGAGTTTCTTACAATGCTCTGCTGGAATTTTAGACCATTCTTCTTTGGCAAACTGCTCCAGGTCCCTGATATTTGAAGGGTGCCTTCTCCAAACTGCCATTTTTAGATGGTGTTCTATGGGATTCAGGTCTGGACTCATTGCTGGCCACCTTAGAAGTCTCCAGTGCTTTCTCTCAAACCATTTTCTAGTGCTTTTTGAAGTTTGTTTTGGGTCATTGTCCTGCTGGAAGACCCATGACCTCTGAGGGAGACCCAGCTTTCTCACACTGGGCCCTACATTATGCTGCAAAATTTGTTGGTAGTCTTCAGACTTCATAATGCCATGCACACGGTCAAGCAGTCCAGTGCCTGAGGCAGCAAAGCAACCCCAAAACATCAGGGAACCTCCGCCATATTTGACTGCAGGAACCATGTTCTTTTCTTTGAATGCCTCTTTTTTTCTCCTGTAAACTCTATGTTGATGCCTTTGCCCAAAAAGCTCTACTTTTGTCTCATCTGACCAAAGAACATTCTTCCAAAATGTTTTAGGCTTTTTCAGGTAAGTTTTGGCATCTCCAGCCTGGCTTTTTTATGTCTCAGGGTAAGAAGTGGGGTCTTCCTGGGTCTCCTACCATACAGTCCCTTTTCATTCAGACGCCGACGGATAGTACGGGTTGACACTGTTGTACCCTCGGACTGCAGGGCAGCTTGAAATTGTTTGGATGTTAGTCGAGGTTCTTTATCCAACATCTGCACAATCTTGCGTTGAAATGTCTTGTCAATTTTTCTTTTCCATCCACATCTAGGGAGGTTAGCCACAGTGCCATGGGCTTTAAACTTCTTGATGACACTGCGCACGGTAGACACAGGAACATTCAGGTCTTTGGAGATGGAATTGTAGCCTTGAGATTGCTCATGCTTCCTCACAATTTGGTTTCTCAAGTCCTCAGACAGTTCTTTGGTCTTCTTTCTTTTCTCCATGCTCGATGTGGTGCACACAAGGACACAGGACAGAGGTTGAGTCAACTTTAATCCATGTCAACTGGCTGCAAGTGTGATTTAGTTATTGCCAGCACCTGTTAGGTGCCACTGGTAAGTTACAGGTTCTGTTAATTACACAAATTAGAGAAGCATCACATGATTTTTGGAACAGTGCCAATACTTTTGTCCACCCTCTTTATTATGTTTGGTGTGGAATTATATCCAATTTGGCTTTAGGACAATTCTTTTTGTGTTTTTTCATTTAAGACAAATTAAATGAAGATAATAATACCAAAGAATTTGTGTTTGCAATCATTTTCAGGAAGAAACTGAGTATTATCTGACAGAATTGCAGGGGTGTCAATCCTTTTTGCCACAACTGTACATACAATTCTGGCAAAAATTAAGAGACCACCACATCAAAACCCTGTCATGGGCATCCCATTCTCCAGACCTGATCCCCATTGAAAACCTATGAAATGTAGTCAAGAGGATGATGGATAGTCAAAAGCCATCAAACAAAGAAGAACTGCTTCAATTTTTGCGCCAGAAGCAGTGTGAAAAACTGGAGGAAAGCATGCCAAGACGCCTGAAAGCTGTGATTAAAAATCATGGTTATTCCACAAAATATTGATTTCTGAACTCTTCCTTGAGTTACAACATTAGTATTGTTGTTTCTGAATGATTATGAACTTCTTTTCTTTGCTTTATTTGAGGTCTGAAATCACTGTTGTTTTTTTTTTAATTTTGACCATTTTTCTTTGTCTGAAAAAAATATAAAATCTATAGTTTGGAATTTCAGACATGTTGGCAGAAGTTTATAGACTAAAATCACAATATACATTTTACAAAATAATATACCAAGAAAAGGAAAAATCAGACAAACTGGACATTTGAAAGGGGTCTCTTAATTTTTGCCAGAGCTGTATATATATATATATATATATATATACATACATATATAATGCTTTTTCGTTGTGTTGCTAGCCCTGCAATATTTCTATGATCCCTGTATATGGTTGTGCAATAACCCATCTGACATAGAAGTCGGACACAGGTGCTACAGATCTTTTTGCTCAACTTTATCTCTTATTGAATCCCATCACTTTTGTGGTCTGGTTAATGCGATTGACCTAGCAAAATTGGGAATGTTGGCAACTATGGTAAACCATTGGTTAGTGTTCTCTTCTAAGAAGAAAATTGCAAAACTACAAGATGTTTTCAAAAATGTCACACACCCTTATAGGTAAAATTCAAAAATTCCTCGCTGTTGTTTAGATGAAAATTGGTTGCACCCTTGGAACAAATTCTAATATTTTTCCATGATTAATCAGTGTTTTTACCATAATTCACAAGTTGGTGAGACGTCACTAATCTTGGACCTTCTACTGAGCAACATCAGAGTCTCCGGTCTCGAAGAAAGAAGGAAAGAGCTAGTGCTCAGACCACACGATATTCATTCTACTGATTTACAGAAATAGCACTTGTTGAATTTTACCAATTTTCCAAGCCTGTCCCATTTTGTCATAATTTAAGAAACATTTATCGTGAATCTGTGTGTGAATGTCAGAGTATATTTGTTGCTGGTCTTACCCGGTACACAGTACTTTATTATTTCCAGTTAATTGTTTGAGCCTCGGGCTATTGGACAGTGTTCCTGGAATTCTGCAATCTGATTTACAGAGGTTTCCAAGCTGCCGATAATGAAGGGCTAGAACCTACATATCATGACGCCACTGGCAGCCCACTTGCAAGGAAAAAAACCTGTAGAGCATCAACCTAATAATATTATGGTATTTGTCGGAGATGCAGAGCTTTACGCCACTAATATCCAATTCAGCGATCTTCTCAGTCCTGCACCATTACAGGACGGCAGAGTATCACACCACCCTTTCTCTTACAGATCAGATCTGACACGAGATAGAAAGCGAGAAGCGGCTGTGAGTGAGTCCCAGTTGAGAAGCAGCAGAGCATGATATTACTGTGCTAAGTGGGCTCGGTTAGAAATTTATGTTTTAACCCCACTATCCTCGGAGAGATGTCCTGAGACTAATGGGTTTGAGATTTGCACTGACAGGTGAGAGCTTTCTCTTAACCCAATACCTACAAAAGGCAGGATCGGTACCGTGGCGCAGATTTCGGAAGTGTATCTTAAGATCATTGACTTTGCGCTCTTCTAGAAACCAGTCTACCCATATAATTTCTAATAGCTAATGGGCTAAAAAATACTTTTTCGCTATAGTATAATATCTGTAAACTGTTTGGCACCTACATTTTTTTCAGCAGCTAATAGTTTTATTACGCCATAACATTATAACTTTCTTTCTCAAAATATTACCTAAATGTCGTCGATGTAAATCGAAGAAAGTGAGTTCCATGCCAAAGATCAAACTGGTCTGTCAATGATAGGGTCAGGTTTTCCTACCAAGGAAAGGTATTTTTCCCAGTCCGATCCATGCATGACCCTTGGTCATTTCTCATCTACAGTACTTGTTTGTTAACACTGCAAATGAGATGAATCCAATAATGTCCAGGTCCGCTATCTACATGGACCCATAGCAGGTGTATGCTCTCTCTCTCTGCCTGGTGTGAGCACCCCCACAGCTGCGAGGATGCCCTAGATCAAGTTAGCACTATCTTTCTGCACAAGGTTCTTTAGTTAGTAAAGTACAATATTTAATAACAGTAATGAAGGGGAATAGCTCGGGTGAAACCTTTCCGCTACATAAGATTATAAATGGCACAAACAAATGCCTCTCACTCAATGCTGTTTTGTCAAACAGTAGGTGCAAAATTGTAAGCTAGTAATAAGAGAGGGCTCAATTTGAATTTTGGTTTGGTTCCTCTATACCTAAAGAGAACCTGTCAGCATGATTTGGATGGTAGATTTTAGTGTATAGGGTCCGGAATGTGCACTGGGTCTTCTCCTCCCTGTCTGTGATTCCCCGGCCCCATCATCTGCCTCTGGTCCATGAATGACCTGCTTACTCTCTTTGAAATCTCAACAGTGGCTTTCATTCACGGACTAGAGGCAGGTGGAGGAGCTGAAGAATCACAGACAGGTAGGAGAAGACCCAGTGCACAGTCCTGCCCTTGTGCATCAAAATCTAATTATCAGAAAAATTCAAAAGGTGATTAGAGAAGAACAACAAAGTGGATTTCTCCACCAAAGGTATCAACGTAACTAGAGTTGAGCGAAACGGGTCGGCCAAATTCAGAATCCGCCGACTTTTGCTAAAGTCGGGTTTTGCCGATCAAAACCCGACCATAGCGTGAGGTCGGCCATGAGGTCGCCGACTTGAGTGCCAAAGTCACATTTCCCACATTCCTTCCAGTGCCTATTTTCAGCCAATCATGAAGGACGCACACTGTGGGCAGCGCGATTACGTCGGCAGCGGCCCCCACCATGTTAGAGAAGGGCATGCAAGTGATTGGCTGGCTTTGTGTGGCGTCACAGTGCCTAAAAAAGGCATCTTACTTCTGCCGATCTTAGCATAGGGAGAGGTTGCTGCTGATCGTTCTCTATAGGGAGAGTGTTTAGGCAGGGAAAAAGAAAAAAAAATTGCCTATGCTGATACCGAATGTCACTGTAAAACACAACTGTATAGTGTGCAGTGACAGGGGAGGATATATTTGTGTGCAGCAGCTCTGTTGGTTATTAGGCTGCCTTATTAGGCTCCCTGATAGCTGCATTGCTGTTTGAACACTGCTGTGCAGAGTGCTTTTTTAAAAGCAAAAATATTTTTATTCCTTTTTTTGCACAGATACCAATCCTTCATTTTTTCACACTTTTTTGTGCAGCAGCTCTGTTGGTGATTAGGCTGCCTTATTGTCATGATCCATGCTGGATCATGACAGATATAAAGCACAGGTAACCTTTTTTTTTCCTAAGCTGTGCTTATGATGGGTTTTTGCCCCCGGTGGCCATTAGAATTATTGCACTGTGGTGTCGCTTTTTTCTAAGTTTCCCCCCGGTGGTGGTGAGCGTCATTGCACTCTGGTTTCTTAGTTAAGTGCACATGTTTAGAATGTAGGTGTGATTGCTGGCTCTGCTATAAGAGAGTCACAGGTGTTGCAACCAGTGTTGTTGATAGTGTTCATTTCAACCATCCTTGGTGGAGGAAGGAGCTGGAGAGCAGCTCTGACAGAACCTGGTGTGAAAGGAGTCATAGGGGATTTCCTTAGCTCTGACAGAGCTTGGTGGCAGTGATTCATAGGAGAGCTGCATGCTGGTGGTGGACTCTGTTGCCAGGAGCAAGTGCAACAGAGTAAAGTTAAGTTGTTTTCCCCGTTTGTGTTTTTTCCTTAGTGTGTATTAGTGCAGCGGTGGGGCCACTACCTGCGCCACCCAGCTCCCTAGCAAGGGATAGGTGTAGGGTGTGCTAGGGCGACAGGTTCGTGATCGGCGCCCGGTGCGGAACCGGCATAGGGAACGTTAGCAGCGTTAGGGACACTGATTCAGGGGAGTGCAGGAGGTCTCCACGTCCCCTATCCCTATCGTGGGATAGGGCCCACCATTGTAACTGTTTCCCTACCCCTTGTCTTGTCATTTTAGTACCGGCCTGCGAGCCGTGTCACACAGGACAATATCACGTGCCGCGTCCTGTTGTTTTAGTTACCAGCCTGCGAGCCGTGTCACACAGGATGGGTCCACGTGACACTTATAGGCTCCCTGATAGCTGCATTGCTGTTTGCACACTGCTGTGCAGACTGCTTTTTTAAAAGCAAAAATCCTTTTATTCCTTTTTTTCTGCACAGTAGATACTGAGCGTACATTTTTTCACACACCGTATAGAGGTGTACGCTCCTCACACACTACCGTGTACCGGCTGGTATCATGGACCAATACATGCTATATGTGTGTGACTCCATAAAAAAATACACGGAGATTAACATTTTTCCATAAATACACCCTATAGAGGTGTCCGATTCAAACAGTATCGGATATCTGGTGTTCTTATTACTGTCATATCTACACAGAGTCAGCGTGTGTGTGTGACACTCCATAAATACATATACGAACATTTCCATTTCTCTACACACCGTATTGAGCTGCCCGATTCTCAAACAGTATCGGATATCTGGTGTTCTTATTACGGTCACATCTACACAGAGTCAGCGTGTGTGTGTGACATTCCATAAATACATATACGTAGATTGACAGTTTCACCAACAACGTATACAGCTGTACACCTCTGATACAGTACCGTATATCTGCTTGTTGGATTACAGTGAAATACATACTTGGTGAGCGTCTGTGACTCACAAAATATATACAGAGATTTCACTTCTTACATACACCTTACACAGCTGTACGCTACTCATTCATTACCATTTCTCCGCTGGTATTTTTGGCACATTTTCCCAAACATGAGGAAGTCTGGTGGAAGAGGCCGCGGACGTAGGCGGGGGGCGCAGCTGGTGCTGATGGTGGTATTGGTGGTGGTGGTGGATCGGCTGGTTCTGGCAAAATCACAATAGCAGCTAAGGCAGGAGGTGTTGAGCCTGCGTCATCGTGTGGCACAAGAAGGCCTTTAAGGTTCCCTTTTCTGGGAGTAGGTAAACCGCTTTTAAAGCCGGAGCATCAGGAACAGGTTTTGGCTTACATTGCCGAAATAGCCTCCAGCTCTATTGCCTCCTCTTCTGAAGTTACAAAAACTGCAAGTACAGAGTCATCAGTGCAGACCTCTGGTCAGGAGCAACACCTTTCGTTGTGTCCTTCACCCACACCAAAAGTGAATGATGCTGCAGCACACACTTCAAATTACTCCATAGAGCTCTTTTCACATACCATTCCTGGGTTATCAAGTCAAATCCTGAATTCCCCAGTCCAAGATGAATCTGACATGGAGTGCACTGATGCACAGCCACTGTTAGACAAATCTGCTGGTACATTCACCCACAGCACTGCATTGCCCTCACAGTCTACTGAGCCCGAATCAGACCCTGATGAAACTCAGGTGCCCCTTCCCGCATACTATACCACCTTACACGGTGACACAGGAAGGTACAGAGGAAGGTGCAGATGACATTGAAGATGAGGTCATGGATGACCCAGTTGTTGACCCGGATTGGTGGTATCCATTGGGGGAAGAGAGTGCTGGTGACAATAGGTCAGAAGAGGAGACGGATCCACAGCAGGCATCGTCATCGCAGCAGCGGTTATCCGGCAGGCCCGTAGCTGTCTAAAAACTTGGCAAGAAAACTAAAAGAGTTGCAGGACTGCTTGGCCAGACGGTAAAATTAGCACAGCGTGCAAGCCCTGAAAATTTGAACCATAGTAGGAAGAGCGCACTGTGGCACTTTTTTGAACAAAATCCTACTGATGATGCAAAGGTTATCTGTAAGAAGTGCCGAAGGACTTTTAGCAGAGGGAAAAATCTAAGATATTTGAATACCAGTTGCATGCTTAGACATTTAACCAACATGCACTTGCAAGAGTGGACGGACTACAAAAGCTCAGGTAGCACCTGTGCACCTGCTCCGACTCAAGTTAGCCGGCAACGCTCCATCACTTTCCCCACTGTAAGGCCACCGCTAAGCACACTACCATCAAGAAATGTTGAGGTGTCGTCTCTAGGCCAAACCAGTCATGCAAACACAATATTTTCGCGAGGAAACACTGAATCTAGGCCATCAACACCCTCACCATCACCAACCCCTTCTCAGTCCGTCATGTCCAATGCTAGTTCCCCCATATGCAGCTCTCAAGTCCAGCTCACCCTACCAGACACTCTGAGTAGGACAAGAAAATACTCATCCTCTCATCCGCGTACACTAGCTTTGGACGCTTACATTGCCAAACTTAGAGATGATGCCCTTCCGTTTGGAAGAAAGTGAAGCTTTCCGAGAGCTCATGGCCTACGCTGTCCCACGCTATGACCTACCCAGTCGGCACTTCTTTTCTCGAAAAGCCATCCCTGCCCTCCACCGGCATGTGAAAGACCGCATTGTCCATACACTAAAGCAATCAGTGATTGGAAAGGTGCACCTTACAACAGATGCATGGACCAGTAGGCATGGCCAGGGCCGTTACGTGTCCATCACTGCGCACTGGGTTAATGTGGTGGATGCAGGCTTCACAGGGGACAGCGAGGGTGGAACAGTGATGCCTAGCCCACGGTATAGGAAAGAGTTGGGTGTAGGCGTTCAACCCTCCTCCTCCTCTTCCATAAGCGAAAGCTCGTCGACAGAGTGCAGTTGCACGAGCACTCCATCCACATCTGTCAGTGTTGCACACGAGGTGTCCCACTATCGAACAGCTAGTGGTAAGCAGCAGGCTGTTTTAAAAATGATGTCTTAGGGCGACAGTAGACACACCGCGGAGGTACTGGCCGAGTATGCACAGAAAATATATGAAGGGCACCGCTGTATGGGATCTCAAAGTACATGCTATAAAAACACAACACTTAATGTAAAGAAAGAGGCATGTACATTACAGGGATCACCAAAATAATATGATAATTAACCTTTTATTGAAAAAATCCAAAACAAACAACACACTGTGCTAAATATAAAAACAATTAAAAACGCAAGAATGCGACCCTATTAAAGACATACCCTAAAAGGGTAAGCGCCTCTGCACAGACCCCACATATTGAATATACAGTGCAAATGACACAAAAATGAGGAAACCAAGTACAATATTGCACTCAATGATATAAACTTCAAGAACCCATTTGTACCACCCAGCAGCTGGGGAGATTGAGTAATTCTATCTGAGGGCTGCATCCTTCATGCAATGGGACAAAAAGAATATATATATATATATACACAATGTAAGGATACCCAAGATGAAAAACATGCAGACAGCAAGTATAATAATGCACTAATTGAAGTACGCAATATGAACATAGTCAAAAGTCTATCGAACAGCTAGTGGTAAGCAGCAGCAGGCTGTTTTAAAAATGATGTCTTAGGGCGACAGTAGACACACCGCGGAGGTACTGGCTGGGTACTTGCATCGACAAACTGAGTCATGGCTGGGCAGTCTACATCTTGAGCCAGGCAAGGTAGTCAGTGATAATGGGTGGAATTTTGTGGCAGTCATAGCCCTTTCAAAACTCACACACATACCTTGCCTGGCTCACACCTTGAACCTGGTGGTGCAGTGCTTCCTAAATAATTATCCTGAGTTAACAGCCCTGCTCCATAAGGTACGAAGACTGTGCTCACACATCCATCGCTCAAATGTCCACTCCAGTCATATGCAGAAGCTGCAGCAATCATTCAACCTCCCCAAGCACCGCCTAATCATAGACCTTGCTACAAGATGGAACTCCACCATGCACATGGTTGAGAGGCTGTGCAATCAGAGGCAGGCTGTAATGCATTTGTGGGAGGATACACGGGCAGGCAGTTTGAGGGCAGACATGGAATTGTAGGGTGTGCAGTGGTCAAAGCTGAAAGACCTCTGTAAAGTCCTTCAGTGTTTTGTGGAATGCACACGGCTGGTAAGCGCAGACAACACCATCATAAGCATGAGCATACCACTTATGCGTCTGCTCATGCAAACTTTGACGCACATCAAGGATCAGGCATCTGCAGCTGAGGAGCAACAAGAGGAGGAGGAGGAGGGAAGCCTTGATGACAGTCAGCCATTGTCTGGTCAGGGAACTGTCGTGGACGAGGTGGAGGAAGAAGAAGAAGATGAGGAGGAGGATGAGGGGGATGATTGTTTTGGGGAGGAGGATGCTTCTCAGGGGGCAAGAAAACATGTGGGCATGCCAAGGTCAGGTACAGGGCTTGTGCGTGACTGGAGGGATGTGGATTTGCCAGAATGTGCTCCACCACTCACCACTGGCAGTGCAGCATTGACACCTGGAACATTGGCCCACATGTGTGACTATGCCTTGCGGATCCTAAAAAGGGACCCCCGCATTGCCAAAATGATGGGGGATGATGACTACTGGTTGGCCAGCATCCTGGATCCACACTATAAAGGCAAATTACACAACATCATGCCACAGGAGAACCTAGAGCTAATATTGGTTAACAAACAAGCAACTCTGGTAAACAGGTTGTTTGAGGCATTCCCAGCACACAGCAGCGGAGCTGGTTCTCCCACGAGCCGTAGTGGGCAAAATGGAAGAGGTGTTCGTGGTGCACACAGCTGAACTGGCATTGGAGACAGGGGTTTACTGACCATGTTGTGGTCTGATTTCTCAAGTCCCGCGCACACGACAGCTAATACAGAATCGATTGTAAGTGACAGGAGACAGCAGTTGTCAACTATGGTTACAAACTACTTCTCCTCCCATATCAAGGTTCTCCCTCACAGGTCATTCCCCTTTGATTATTGGGCCTCAAAACTGGACACATGGCCTGAATTGGCACAATATGCCTTACAGGAGCTCGCTTGCCCTGCTGGTAGTCTGCTTTCTGAAAGAGTTTTCAGTGCTGCTGGATCAATCCTGACAGAAAAAAGGACCCGTCTGTTGACCCAAATTGTTGATTAGTGTTGAGTGATACCATCCGATATCGTGAAATATCGGATTGGATTGGATCGGACCGATACCCAAAAAGTATCGGGTATCGTCGATTCCGATAACGAAAACCCATGCAAGTCAATGGGGCACAAATATCGGAATGAAAATAAACCCTTTCTTTCCTTGCACATCCAGCTCGGGAGGGGGGAAGAGTGTGGGCGGTGCATGGGCGGACACTGTGTGTGTGCGGGCGGGGTCTGTACGGGCCTCTCGGGGGTCTGTGCAGGCCTGCTGGGGGTCTGTGCGGGCCTGCCGGGGGTCTGTGCGGGCCTGCCGGGGGGTCTGTGCGGGCTGCCGGGGGTCTATGCGGGCCTGCCGGGGGTCTGTGCAGGCTGCCGGGGGTCTTTGCAGGCCTGCCGGGGTTTGTGTGTGTGTGCAGGCATCGTTCAATGGGACTACAAGTCCCATCGGGCTATGCCTGCTACAATGACAGTGATTGACACATTAGCCCATGATGGGACAGTAGTAGTCCCATCATCCAGCTAATGTGTTGAATGTAAAAAAAAACAAACATACATACTACATACACACTACATACATACTACATACACACTACATATATACATCATTCATACAACATACATACATACTACATACATACTTCATATTACTACATTCATACAACATACAAACATACTACATACATACTACATTCATACAGCATACATACATACTACATAATACATACATACATACTACATAATACATACATACTACATATATACTACATTCAAACAACATACATACATACATACATACTACATATATACTACATTCATACAACATACATACATGCATACTACATACATACTACATATATAACACACAGCCCGCACAGACCCCCGGCAGCCCGTACAGACCCCCGGCAGCCCGTACAGACCCCCGGCAGGCCCGTACAGACCCCCGGCAGGCCCGCACAGACCGTGCCTTATGATGACATCATTTCAGCAGCCAATCACAGCCATGCCATTAGTTAACCTGGCTAACACAACTGGCTCATTGCATTATGGGAACTTCTGATTCCGGTATTTGATATTGTAAAAATATCGGTACTCGGTATCGGAATTCCGATACAGCGAATATCGGCCGATACCCGATATTTGCAGAATCGGAATGCTCAACGCTATTGATGATCTAACCTTCATTAAAATGAACCATGCATGGGTTTCAAAAGATTTTTTCCCACCCTCCCCTGATAACACATAGGCAGCCAGAAAAAAGGCTCGCTTTTGTCCTCATCTTCCTCTGACTTCTTCAGTTCCTCCATTTGCAGCAGCTGAAAGTCCAGCCAACACATCAACATATGCCTTTTTTTAAACCACCCAAAATGGGCTGCCCCCCCACACCAAGCCCGGGGTCAACACCTGCCACACCCGGGGAAGTGCTGATGCCCTGAACAGGTGTGTGGCCCAACCCTTGGGCGACAGCACTGGCACAGGGCCTCTCATAGTACTATAAAGTGTCTCTGACGGTGGGGGGGCCCACTCGCCATCAAACACACTGGCGTACTATGAGGGGCCCTGTGCCAGTGCAGTCACCCACGAGTGGGCCCCCCATGCTTGCTCAGGGCAACAGCACTTGCAATACTTACCTCTCCCTGCTCCACCACCATGACGTCTTCCGCCTTTCCTGACAGTGACATTCAGGTTACAGAGCGCGATGACATCACGTCTGTATGCCCTCTACCGAAACAGTACAAGTGCAGAGAGCTTTAAAATGGCAATGCTGAGTAGTCCAGAGTAGAGCAGTGCCCAGTGAGGAGAGATATTTAATTTTTTTAACTGTTGGGAGCATTTTTTGTGGAGCAATATACACTGGAGAATGATATATGGGGCCCATCATGCACTGGAGCATCATCCATTTGGCCCATCATATACTGGAGCATTCCGAATGGGGGACATCAAACACTGGAGCAGCATTTACGGGGCCCATTATACACTGAAGCATTAGAAATGGGGCCCATTATATATGGAGCATTATTTGGGCCCATAACACACTGGAGCATCGTCCATGGGGACCAACATATACTGGAGCATTCCAAATGGGGGACATCAGACACTGGAGCAGCATTTATGGGGCACATTATACACTGGAGCATTAGAAATGGGGCCCATTATATATGAAGCATTATTTGGGCCCAAAAGACAGTGGAGCATCATCCATGGAGACCAACATATATTGTAGCATTATGTGGAGCTCATCTTATACTGTACGGAACATTATATGGGACCAATTATTCTGTATGGAGAAATATATGGGGCTCATTATTCTGTATGGCGCACAAGGTGGTGGCCATAATACTGTATGGAGTAATATACTGTCCGGTTTTTGACCTATTGTAGAATTTAAAATAGATATCAGTCATGTCGTGTAAGCAGTGAAGTATTTTTCATTGTACTATAACTGTCACGATCCAGGACGGGATTTCGCTTTGACCCGTCCTGGTTAGACTATGGGTTAATTGTGCTGCCTCTCTCTGTTAGCAGGAGGCTATTTAGTGCTCACTGGACCTGGGTCCGGTGTCAGTTATACTCCTGCCCTCGGCTGAGTTAAGTGACCTCTTGTATACGTGTGCCTTGTGCCTGATATCTTGCTTGCTTGTTCGGTTGTGATCTGGTTCTGTCCCTGTTGCGAGTTCTGCCTGACCCTCTTGTACTGCGCTACCTCTCGTGTATGACTCTCTGCTTGTGACCCGACTTCTCTCAGCTTGTCCCCTTGGTACCACGTCGCCCTCTTGTGTATGACCTTTGGCTTTGTCTGACTACCCGTCTGTTTGTCCCTCCTGTGCCTCGTTTGCCCGTACTGCTGTGACCTCTGTTTTGCCTGACTCTGAGTTGTTGTATGGTGTCCTGTCCTATCTGAATACAGGACGCTAAGCCCCGCCCCTTGCTGTCACATGACCATAGGTCCCGTGCAGATTATTCATTTTCAGTGTCCGCAGGTCCCGTGCCTCTTTACCTTCCAGCGCTGACTGGACCCTGACACTATTAGCCTGAAGCACGCATGGTCACCTCTGCTGCCCGTCTCTACAGGTATCTTTTAGCACTGCTTCTGTACTCAGGACACGTGCACTGGCTCTATGAGCAAGTGCAGTGCGGTGTCTCTGACATTATAACTGACCCATACCATTTTTTTTTCTCTGCTCCCATTCACCTGTGTGTGTGATGGATCCTATGCACACTCTTTCTGAGCAGGTTAAGCATCTGACGCAGATGTCTCAGAAACTCTTTAGAGAACAAAGAGTCCTGGCTCAGTCTCAGCAGCTGATCGCCGACACTGTGCAGGGGGTTCTTTCATGGGGGGCTCGGGATGTTACATTAATTTCCTTTGAGTCTCCGGTTAAATTACCAGATACCTTTTCTGGAGATAAAAATGACTTCAGAGTTTTCAAGGAGGGCTGTAAGCTTTTTTTTTTCCTTAAGACCACACTCTTCTGGGGATGAAAGTCAGAGAGTGGGGGTCATTATGTCTCTGTTAAGGGGAGCCCCCCAAGCTTGGGCTTTCTCCCTTCCTACCACGGCCCCTGAGCATATGACTGTGGATGCATTTTTTGAGGCCCTGGGGCATATTTATGATGAGCTTGATCGGGTGCATATGGCTGAGGACAGGCTGATGAATGTTTGCAGGGGAAACACTCAGCCGAGTGGTTTTGCTCAGAGTTCAGACGCTGGGCTGCTGAGGTCTGCTGGAACGACGCCGCTCTCCGGGGGTTGTTCCGTAGAGGCTTGTCTGAGCATCTGAAAGACGCCTTGGCTCTCCACCCCCCACCTGATGCCCTGGAGGAAGCTATGACACAGGCCGTCCGAATGGATCGCAGGTTACCGGCAAGGGGAGTGATACAAACCGAGACATCATTATTCTCCCAAGGAAGGGGAGCCAGTTCTTCATTGAAAATCACGGAGATGGGAACCATCAACCTTAAGGAGGAAGAAAGGAGACAACGGCACGTGAGAAAATGCTGTGTTCACAGTGGCGAGTCTGGACATGGGAAAAAGGATTGCCCCTCCCGGCCACTAACCAACAAGCGACTGAGCCCGGGTGATTATCGTGGAGGTCACCCAGGCTCTCAGGTACCCTTTTCTGCCTTCTCTAAAATGTTGTTTCAAGTGGAACTTTGTTGTGGGAGTGTCTCCACATCCACTTCTGCCTTCGTGGATTGCGGTTCATCATTGAACTTTATTGACTCTGACTTGGTGGCCAGGTGTAAGTTAGGGACAGTTAGGTTGGAGACTCCGATTCACCTTGTTGCTATTGACAAAACACCACTGGTTAAGAATGACATTGTGTTTTGTACAGAAGAGTTTCTCCTTAAAGTGAGTTCCTTACACCAGGAACGTATTTCATGTTTTGTAATGAACAACCTGCCTGCGGGACTGGTGTTGGGGTTCCCCTGGTTACAGCTGCATAATCCTGTGATTAATTGGGAATCTCTGGATATTGTTAAATGGGGTCCCTATTGCTCTGAGAAATGTCTTGTTTCTGTGTCTGTGTCGTCCATGGGTCTAGAAGGCATTCTGGAGTGCCTGATAGATTATACTGACGTTTTCTCCGAAAAAGAGGCTGAGGTTTTACCACCACACCGCCCATTTGATTGTGCCATTGACCTGGTTCCAGGTGCTAAATTGCCCAAAGCCCGCCTGTATAACCTCTTGGGTCCGGAACGGGCTGCGACGAAGGAATATATTTCCGAGAGCCTCCGTAAGGGACATATTCGTCCTTCTGTTTCTCTTGTGGCGGCAGGGTTCTTTTTTGTAAAAAAAAAGACGGTGGTTTGCGCCCATGCCTCGATTTTCGTGAGTTAAATAAAATAACTGTGAGGAATACTTATCCCCTTCCACTTATTCCTGATTTATACGATCAGTTGTCCGGAGCTAAGTGGTTTTCGAAATTAGATCTACGGGGAGCGTATAACCTTATCCGAGTCCGGGACGGAGATGAATGGAAGACCGCTTTTCTCACTACTGAAGGGTTGTTTGACAATTTGGTCATGCCCTTCGGCCTGACCAACGCTCCAGCGGTCTTCCAAAATTTCATAAACCATGTGTTCTCCGATTTGATTGGACGTTTTATGGTGGTGTATTTGGATGACATTTTAATCTACTCGCCTGATAAACAGACTCACATTGGTCATGTTCGGGCAGTTCTCCAAAGTCTCAGGGAGAACTGTCTGTTTGCTAAACTTGAAAAATGTTTATTTTTTGTTCAGGAACTGTCCTTTCTGGGGTTCATCGTGTCTGCTGAAGGGTATCGCATGGATCCTAATAAGGTGCAGGCCATTCTCGAGTGGGTTCAACCATGTGATTTGAAGGGTCTGCAACGTTTCCTAGGGTTCGCTAATTATTATCGGAAATTTATAAGGGGGTTCTCACAGGTGGTTAAACCCCTCACAGACATGACTCAAAAGGGGGCCGATATCAAGAATTGGTCAACAGCAGCGGTAGCGGCATTTCAGTTTTTGAAAAAATGTTTTATGTCAGCCCCGGTTCTTATCCAACCGGACCCCTCTGAACCATTTATTGTTGAGGTAGACGCCTCAGAGGTGGGGGTGGGGGCGGTATTGTCCCAGGGACCCGCCACTTTGACCAATTTAAGACCTTGCGCCTTTTTCTCAAAGAAGTTCTCCCCTGCGGAGAGAAACTATGATGTGGGGAATCGGGAACTTCTGGCTGTAAAATTGGCTTTTGCAGAATGGAGGCATTTTTTGGAGGGGGCTGTTCATCCTATAACGGTAATCACGGACCACAAAAACCTAGCTTACATTGAGTCAGCTAAAAGGTTGACTCCCAGACAGGCTAGATGGTCACTTTTTTTTTCCCGATTCAACTTCTCGATCACTTTTCGACCAGGATCCAAGAATATCAGAGCGGATGCGTTGTCACGCAGTCTTGATCCGGTGTACCCCCCGGAACCTCCATCCTCCATTCTTCAGCCTGGGGTGATGGTGGCAGAGGTTTCTAATGTGTTGGAACGGGAGATTCGAGAAGCCCAGGATCTTGCACCTCCAGCTAAGCCGGTGGATAAACTTTTTGTGCCAGCTCAGTTTCGTCTCAAGGTCCTCCAGGAGTTCCATGACTCAGTTCTGGGTGGACATCCAGGGATCTCAGCGACCCGGAAGGCCATTGCTAGAATATTCTGGTGGTCTTCTTTAGCCTCTGATGTTGGGGAGTATGTGTCTGTGTGTGAGGTTTGTTCCCGTGCGAAAACTCCCCATAACCGGCCGGCCGGGGAATTGGTACCACTGCCAATTCCTGAGAGACCATGGACTCATCTGTCCATGGATTTCATCACCAACCTTCCCCCTTCCAAGGGTAATACCGTGGTCTGGGTCGTAGTGGACAGGTTTAGTAAGCAGTCACATTTTGTACCTTTGGCAGCTCTACCTAATGCGGAAACATTGTCCAGATTGTTTGTGGAGCTGTGGTGCGGTTGCATGGGGTACCCCTGAATGTGGTGTCTGATAGGGGAGTGCAATTTGTGTCCAGATTTTGGAGAGCATTTTGTAGGAGGTTGGGTATTGGTCTGTCCTTTTCATCCGCCTACCATCCAGAGACTAATGGGCAGACCGAGCGGACCAATCAGTCTCTGGAACAAATTCTGCGTTGTTTGACCTCAGCCCGACAGGATGATTGGTGTTCTGTGTTACCATTGGCTGAGTTTGCATTTAACAACCGCACTAACCAGTCTACGGGTACATCTCCTTTTTTTTGCAATTATGGGTTTCATCCTCATTTTGGAGAATTTTCCCGCTTGAATTCTGGGTGTCCTGGGGTGGACGAGACGATCCAGCGGTTGGGGGAGGTATGGCGGGAGGTCCAGAATAACATTACGAAGGCCCAGGACAAATTTAAATTTTTTGCGGACAAAAAACGATCCGTGGGTCCAGTGTTTCAGGTCGGAGATAAGGTATGGTTATCCACCAAAAATATAAGGCTCAAAGTCCCCTCTGCGAAGCTTGGACCCAAGTTTATAGGTCCCTATGTAATTACCTAGCAGTTAACCCAGTGGCTTTTCGGTTGAGTCTTCCGCCATCTCTAAGGATCCCTAATGTTTTCCATAAGGCCCTTTTGAAACCTGTGAGGTCCGGTGGGGAGGGCTCATCATCTTCCCCGACACCGGTTCTGGTAGATGGGCAGGCTGAGTACGAGGTGGAGCGAATTGTCGACTCCAGGTTGGTCCGTCGCGCCCTTCAGTAACTGATACATTGGAAGGGCTACGGTCCTGAGGAACGCTCGTGGGTTCCTGCTCGATCAGTTCATGTGGATCGGTTGATCCGAGCCTTTCACGCCAAGTACCCTCAGAGACCTGGGGGTCCGGTGGCCCCCCATTGAGAGAAGGGTACTGTCATGATCCAGGACGGGATTTCGCTTTGACCCGTCCTCGTTATACTATGGGTTAATTGTGCTGCCTCTCTCTGGCAGCAGGAGGCTATTTAGTGCTCACTGGACCTGGGTCCGGTGTCAGTTATACTCCTGCCCTCGGCTGAGTTAAGTGACCTCTTGTATACGTGTGCCTTGTGCCTGATATCTTGCTTGCTTGTTCGGTTGTGATCTGGTTCTGTCCCTGTTGCGAGTTCTGCCTGACCCTCTTGTACTGCGCTACCTCTCGTGTATGACTCTCTGCTTGTGACCCGACTTCTCTCTGCTTGTCCCCTTGGTACCACGTCGCCCTCTTGTGTATGACCTTTGGCTTTGTCTGACTACCCGTCTGTTTGTCCCTCCTGTGCCTCGTTTGCCCGTACTGCTGTGACCTTTGTTTTGCCTGACTCTGAGTTGTTGTATGGTGTCCTGTCCTAGCTGAATACAGGACGCTAAGCCCCGCCCCCTTGCTGTCACATGACCATAGGTCCCGTGCAGATTATTCATTTTCAGTGTCCGCAGTTCCCATGCCTCTTTACCTTCCAGCGCTGACTGGACCCTGACACTATTAGCCTGAAGCACGCATGGTCACCTCTGCTGCCCGTCTCTACAGGTATCTTTTAGCACTGCTTCTGTACACAGGACACGCGCACTGGCTCTATGAGCAAGTGCAGTGCGGTGTCTCTGACAATACCTATATTTCCGTACCGTATCGGAGCATTATAAATTGTGGTATGTGTTAAAAGGGCACACTGACACTCTTTGGCCCAGGGCACTCGAAAACCTGGAGCCAGCCCTACCCCCCACAACTTTAGCCAAATAACCCCCAGTTTTCAATGCGTAATTATTATTACAAAGTAAATTAAGGTTGCCAAGCTTCAGTAATAAGAATTGATGTCGCTGGCATTGAAATGGGCACTGTAGTTGCGTTTACTGTCCTCCACTCCCTGCCGACTTTGCTTCCCCATTAACTTGCATTGGGTTTCGTGTTTCGTGTTTCAGTCGGACCCCGACTTTTCCCTATAGTCGGCAGATTTCGTTCGACCCGACTTTTTAGAAAGTCGGGTTTCATGAGACCCGACTCGACCCGAAAAAAGGAAAAGTCGCTCATCTCTAAATGTAACCAATATTACAGCGCCATTTTTATATCATAAAATCATGGTTCTCTTTAAGTCCATACCAGTCCTGATTTCACCAGGACAGTCCCTTGAGCTAGATAGCAAGGGGACAAGTCCAATCAAAGGCATACCTACTGGTGTGTGTTCTGGAGTGATCATTCCTGGACATTTCTGGGTGGTCCCGTGGGCATTACCTAATTGTTGGAAATTTTCAGTTCTAAATGTTGGTAAGTGTGAGCCCACCTCATAATTTTACATTTAAAGATGTGCTCTTGTACCATGTAGGATTATTATATAATATAAACATCTGTTGTGTTTCATCTGCATTTTGAGATTACTAGGTAAGGAGGCCCAATTTCACCTTCAATGTAGGTGCAATGTAGGTGCAATTCTGCATTATGATGGGCTATTACCCTGAAACGGGTTCCTATACTGTTCTTGCTCAGGGGACCTCTTGTGTCTGAGTCTACCACTGATGCTATCATAACAGCTAACTCTTAGAGTTCAAGAGAGAGCTGCTGTACATGCATGATCATAATTCCTCTCCACCTCTTCTCAGCTGAGTTGGGTTATACAAAATCTTAAAGTTGGTAATGGATGCCCCATAAGTCCCCAAGGTAGTCAAGACACCAGGACACCTGCACTATGTTTCTTCGCTAAAATCTGGCTTTCAATATAATGCTGCTGTTTTCATATATAGGATATAGAGTCTTTGGTAGGTAATGGAGGCCCCATAGGTCCCCAAAGTAGTCAAGACCAAAGGAACTAAGATGATGCCTACATTAGGGGCCTAGATATGACTATTATCTTCTTATGCTACTCCACTTGGTCTCATTTAAAACTAGAATATTGTGTGGGTGTTACATACTAAAAGCTTTTACCATGTGTTTTTACTGTAGTAAAAGAGAATTGAGCCATGTGTACATGTAATGAGCCAAAGAATTGCTGAGATTGAACAATATATAGGTTCTGCTTTTTACATTTTACTTTTACTACTGCAAACCTGAATGTCCAGTGATGTGAGTACAAATCAGAATGATGAACTTCCAACTCAATTAAAGAGGTTGTCATCTACTTTTTCAATGATGACCTATCCTTAGGATAAGTCATCAATGTCTGATGCCGATCAGCTGCCATCGGTGTCGGTGGCAGCAGCAACCTTCTGGAAGTACTCACTTGCGGAGCAGGTTGTCTTTCTTGTATTGGCCGCCATAGGGTAGTACACATTGTGAAGAAACCAGAGTATATCTTAATTACCCATACCACTATGTTTTTGCAAACCAAGAAGAATTGACTTTTTATCTACTGTATTTATTGGCTTGTGGATTTTAGTGTTTCTTTCTGGTGAGTCAAGAAGAGAGACTTGCAAACTGATATACCATTTAACATACTGTGTAAGTCTGTAAAAGTGACTTGTACATAGTGTGTGTTTATCTTTGTTTATTGATGTGTGCTAACATGCTAATTGTGTATTGCATTCTGGAACTAGTTTGTTGACTTTGATAGTAAAGAGGGACAAGAATGTGAGGGTGGACTGAAGGACACTGGGTAATTCTAAAAATAGCTTACATGCCTCAGGTTTAAAAAGACTCAGAGATCTCATCACTCTGACTGAAGTAACACAGAGCTACCAGCCGGACATTCTGCAAAACACCCAATGGACAAGACACAGGACTGCAAGCAATTCATCAGGAGGGACACAGATCTATGATTCTATAGGAAACAACCTAGGGGTTTTCGGCTACGGTTGGAAGGACACAGATCTGATCCAGTGACCATCTCTGAACTATGGATATGTTTGGAGAATGCCAGGTTTTGTGACCCGCTGTTCGCCTTGTTCCATGGAGATGGTCGGATATGCCAGGTGATGACTCTCGTGTCAACTGGCTTTGGACCTTGTACGGACACTATGGACTGTTCTCTGTCATCTCCCTACACTTGTCGATACCTCTTCTCTGTGTGTGTATCACAGGTGGAATAGCAACCCTGGGAGCTCTGGCGTTGAGTCAACTGGCTTTGGTCCTTGTATGGTTTCCAAGGACTGCTCTCACTTATCTCCCTCGCTTATTGTTACTTCTTCTCTGTGTGCATATCACAGGTGGAGTAGCGACCCTGGGAGCTCGGACTTAACATTTACCATTATCCCGGCAAGACAGCGGAAGGGTGAGACCATGTAATGTGCACCATCTTGGGGTAATTGCTGGGATTGTTCTGTTTGCTATTGGGTGTTGTGGTTCAATAAAGTATTGCCACACTGTTTTTCTCTAACCCTATGTTGTCTGTGTAATCTATTGACCACCGGGAGATAGAGTGGGCGCTTAATGGTATGAGCCCTGGTCCATGCAGTCTTGCTAAAGACAGCCGGGCGAGCGGACGAGAGCACCCACTGACCCCGTTTCTCCACACACATCCACCTCCTATTCAAATCAATATGAACTGTTGAATTGTAAAGTGTTCCGGAATATGTTGGCTCTATATAAATAAAGATTTATTATTATTACTTTCTACATGATGCAAACATACAATACTGTGCAAAAGTTTTAGGCAGGGGTGGAAAAGTAAAGATTGCTTTCACAATTAGAAGTGTTAGTTTATTTTTATCAATAAACAAAATGCAAAGTAAATGAACAAAAGATAAATCTAAATGAAATCAGTATTTGGATTGTTTCAAAACAGCAACAAAGTATCAACTCTTCTAGATACACTTGCTCATAGTTTTTGCAGGAACTCAGAAGAAGGTTGTTCCAAACATCTTGGAGAGCTAACCACAGATTCTCTATGGCTGTAGACTAAGGGTATGTGCACACATTGCAGATTTGCTACAGATCTGCAAGTGTGTGACCAACCAATGTAATTCAATAGGAAAAAAAAAAGCTGTGCACATGCTGTGGAAAATTCTGCACGGAATCCACAGCTGATGACATATCTGGAAGCAGAGAAGAGTTCTCTGATCAGGTAACCACTACACACAACACTTTTCCTATTTCAGACCAGAAGGGGGAGCTCTGAACCCTGTTTTAGGGGAGCTTCCAGCAAGTTCTGGACTGGGGGAGGAGTTAGTTAGTTGAGTCTGGGAGGGAGAAGAAGCAGGAAGCATGAAGGAACTGCTCCCCAGACTAAAGTAGAGCGAGGAAAGGAGAAAGAGCAAAGGGAAGCCTGGGGGGAAGTGGAGCTGTAAGGAAGCTCACCCCAGGTCAATGCGCTGGACACTGGACTCCAGAGTCCATGGCTGTCTGGGAACGACAGTCTCAGTGGCCAAATCCGGAGAGGCCTCCTGGCCTCACCAAAATCCCAGAGGCACAGCAGCATACGAGAGCCTGGAGCTGCCACAGAGGAAGAAGATCAAGCTGCCTGCCATAAGGGCAAGTGCTAAGGACTGTAGAGAACAGAGGACCGAGTATAGCTTCAAGCTAAAGGGACCTCAGACACTAGCGAAGAAAGGAGGCCTCCAACAACACTTAGTTCAGGGGACCCTAAACTGCTTTCAGGCTGCTGGATTTCCATTGCCATCTGTACCAGTGCTCCGGTCTACACCTCAAGCCTTTAGTATGTGGATGGATCCGCATACATCCGCACGGCCTGCATACCCAATGCTAAAGATAGGTACACAGGCTGCGTGCTAGGCAGAGCTGACCGGAGGAGGAGCAGCAGTGGGTGGAGCTTCACGGAGGAAGTTCGCAGCCCTTCCGCAGCTTGGCCATCCACAATGTGAACCTAGTCTAAGGGCTCATCCTCATCTGCGTTAAAAATGGATGAGTGCAATTCCATAAAAAATCAAATTGCACTCTGACTAATGTTATTCAATGATTCAGTGCTCATCTGCAATTTTTTTCTTAGCTCAGATAGGATTGAAGAAAAAAATCATAGCATACAGCAAGTTGCCATGTATATTGAATGAGACTTGCCAATGCAAATCAATGAATGTGAGTAAAAATTTACACGGAATGTGAACAGGTTGCGGGATGCAGTAATGGACCGGAGGCAGAGAAAGAGTTAATGTGGGATTTATTTTAACAATGGATACTCCACGCAGGGAGGAAAGGGGACTAAACTGATTTGGGCACAAATTGTTAACGTGCAATGAAACAGTTGCAGGCAATTTAAAGGGGAGGTTCAGTAATGTAACACTTATCAGTCCGACGGTGTCAGATTCTGAAATCCCGGATTCAAGCAGTGGCACCAAGGCAATGGTGCACGAGGGGTCCAGCGTCGAACTGAAGATGGCGCTCCAGATCCTGGCAGCGACAGCGAATCCTCGTTGCCCTGACAGGGGTCCTGGGTCCAGGAGACGAAGCCGAGGTACAGTCTCAGTCTCTAACACTGCTACTGTTACTCGGCAGATGCAAGTGGGTGTATCAGGATTCAGTTCACAGCGGGTCACTCGGCTTTCCGGCTGCAGCACACGAACGTCTACAGTATGTCCTGACAGAGAACTTTGTCACTCACGGTCTCCGGTGTCAGCGTACACTTCGCTGGTCTCCATTGTTGGAAGTCTCTGGGTGAGGGTCTGAGGCTCCTAAGGCTTGGGCCTGCTCTGTCCTGTTGCACGAAGGTCAGAGCTTTGACTATGTCCTCCTGCTCGCTGCACGTTCCCGCCAAGTCTCTTTCGCTTCCCATGCACTGCAGCTCCTTTTGTATAGCCATGCCCCCTAACACTGAATGCAAAGGTTGGTCCAGCGTTTTTAATCTTCCCCTGTGCAACTTGGGTGACAGCCCCAACAGTTCCGGATCCGCAACGGAAAAGATACGCCTTGTCCGGTCCTTCTCCTTACATTCTCCCTCTCTTTGTGCTCGCCATTCCACAGGTGAGAGTTCCTGTCAGTTGTGTTGACATCCCCCTATTCCTTGAATGATTTGTCGGAATAGAATAGAAGATTATATATAATATAAGCCAACATATTCTTCAGGGCAAGTGGGAAGAGCGAGGCTAATCGCCAGATTTGGGGCATCTTATGGATGTGCCATTTCTGGGGCAGCGGAGGGCTGATGTGCTTAGTCTGGGAGGGGGAAAATATCCATGCTCCTTCCTAGCCTATTAATATAAGCCAGAAGCTGTCTTCCTAGTCACTGAGGTTGCGCTTGTAGCTGCTCAGTCACCAGCATGGGAACCTCTCTATTCCTGATAACCAGCCTTGTTGAAGCAGACAGCTGAGGGTTGCAGCCCCCAGCTGTGAATTTTGCCTCATTGGATAGCAAAAATACAGGGGAACCCATGCGTTTTTTTATTTAATTATTTATTTACAGCGCAGGAGCGGCTGATGAATACTCCCATCATCCGCTCCTGCTTCTCACTGTAATTAGCCACTGCAGGTGTCGGATGATGAGATCAGTAGTCCCATCACCTGACACCAGTGACCGGAGTTTGTACCTCTGATCACAGAGGAGCGCTCACGCTGTCTTTTGACTGCTTGGGAACCGCGGCTCTCTGACCGGCGGGGATGAATTCACCACCAATCAGAATCGGTGTTTCCCACGCTGTCATGTACATGACAGCGCGACAAACACACAGTGTTCGGGGCAGCTGAACCCGAACAGTAACACGGACTTCCTGTTGAACTCTGTGTTTGGTGTCCGTGCCAGGACAGTAGGTGTTTGGTACGGATGCTGAACTTTACTGTTCGGGTTGGCCCATCTCTAATCTCGATTCTATTTATCTAATTAACTTTCTATCTATATATATCTGTATCTAAGATTCTTTTGTTAGCAGCTAAACTAGCTTGACATGACATAGATAATTCCTGTATGTAAAAGCTGATGTTAAAAACGCATTGCATGCAGATAGCATATGCATGTTATATGAATGCTATGTAAGAAAAATCGCATTGTACTCGCATGACACTTGTCCGACTTTTCGGGACCAACATTGGACCGAATTTCTAAATACAGATGAGTATGAGCCCTAAGTATAAAACTAGAATTAATATGACAGTAGAGTTTACTATCCCAAAGCTGAGCTTTCTTGGGTTATCAGAAGTAATATGAGAACCTACATGTTGGCAACCTAGACTTCAGCCATCATTGATTTTTCCTGTACATAGACATGTGGATTGATTTTCATCGGGGATTTCGATCCAAAAGTGATCAATGTTTGGTAAGTTAGTTTTTACCATTAGTGTTTCAAAAGAGATTTTCTTATATGAAAAAAATTGCAAGATTGCTCCTATCCAAAGCAATATTAAGGCTGCGTGCCCACGTAGCGATTTTTAAACGTTATTGCCGCGATTTTTGGTGCGAAAACATTTAAAAATCGTGTACAGAACGCCCCCCATGCATTCCTATGGCATTCCGCACATGCTGTGCTAATGCTGCGCTTTTTCTCGCGGCGGAATTGCATCGCGGAAAAAATCGCAGCATGCTCATTCTTTTGTGCGGAATCGCAAAGAATTGCCGTGATTCCGCACCCATAGGAATGCATGAGAATCGCTTACTTCCCGCATGTGGCTATGCCCACCATTCGGGAAGTTAAGCGTCTCATGTGCGGTTGGTACCGACAGTGTGGAGGAGAGGAGACTGTCCTCCAGGCCCTGGGTACCATACCCCTGTAAAAAAAAAGAATAAAAAATAAAAAATCGGGGTATATTTACCTTCCGGCGTCCCGCGCTGCCATCCCGGGCCTAAGCGTTCCCAGTAATGCCTTGCGACAAGGCCCTGTGATGACGTGGTCTCGCGAGATCGCTATAGCAACATGAGACTACGTCATCACAGGTCTCGCAAGGCATCACTGGGAATGCTGTGGCCCGGGATGGCAGCGCGGGACGCCGGAAGGTAAATATACCCCGATTTTTTTTTAGCATTTTAACATTCTATCTTTTACTATTGAGGCCGCATAGGCGGCCTCAATAGTAAAAACCTGGTCACACTTGTCAAACACTATGTTTGACGAGTGTGACCAACCTGTCAATCACTTTCCAAGCGATGTTTCAAATCGCTTGGAAAGTGCTTGAATATCACACGTGAAAATCGCGGCAAAATCGTGATCATAATCGCGGTAAAATCGCTGTGAAATTGCGTGGAAAAAAACGCACGATTTCTAGGAAGGAGTCCGGTTTTTAGTGTCCGGAATAAAACGCTACGTGGGCACATAGCCTTAAAGATGCAACTTGCCTCTTCAGATAGGAAGCGGACTTGAACTCTAGCGCCAGCTATTGGAAGTAGCAATCCTAAAAGTCAATATTGACCCTCTAATGAACCTTGCCACAAAACTTGGAATAAAAGTCAAATCAGAATCTCAATTTGCAGACAAGTGTTTTGGGCTGTTGCCCCTCATCAGTGCAAAGCAAGAGTTTTGATTTCAGACAGCATACAAATTGCACACTGATGACAATATCCGCTTCGGCGAGTTCTCACAAACCCATAGACTTATACGGACAATTTTGATCCAAGATTCAGATCAAAAATGAAAATTTCTCCAAGAGTTTTTTGCCGACATACGTCCTACAAAAAACACATACATGTAAATTTCACCCTAGATGTTAATGAGCATGTGTTGTATGTGTAAAAATCACAGAAAGAACATGTATGGGAATCACAAGCGTCTGAATAAGGTCTTAGATAATAACCTGTAAGTGTCTACTTATGGGAGAATTCTTGGTACTTGTGATTGGCGAAGAAAGTAGTAAGAGGCAGTTCAAACTAAATACATATAGCACACAATAGATTTAGTTCCCTAATTGGCACCTGCTAGGTGTCTTGACGGTCCGATTCACAGTTGCGTTTTAAGGGTCTGTCATAGTAGAACAACCTGATTACATGTTGAAGTTTTTCAGTGACCATGAAGGAACACCGGCTCCATGCAGGCTTCAGTACGGGAAAAAAAATCTGTAGACTTTTGAAATAGTAATGAAATAATCTCTCAAGACTGTGGGAAATTGTAAGTGAAGTAAAATTCATTATTTATCATCTCCTCCTAATTAAAGTGGTTCTCCACACTATGTATTTTTAGAAAAATCTTTAAAAATAATTAATCAAAGCTTACAAAGGGAACGGCATGACCTGCATTTTACCTTTTCAGCTGTCAGCGTGGTGCCAATCCTGTTGTGGACTGAAGATCTGACTCACTGACTGGTATGGATACACTACTGAATGCTCTAGTCTGTTCATATCAAGGTTCGGCATCACGTTCTTTACATGTATTGTTTAATGCTCCAATTACATATATCTAAACTGCCTAAAATCTTTCATCTTGTTTGGTCGGCAGAAATGTTGACACCTCTGCCATCAGTTATCTTCGAGCGCAAATAGAACAGTATGAAAAACTAAAAAAAAGCATAATCAACCATACTGTCAAATTTATGGGGACAACTTAAGTCAAGGGAAGGCTGTTTTCCGAAACCCAGTTCATAGTTTTACGGACCTGTCAAATAGATGTTATGTTATATAATAGCCAGATTTGGAATATTATTGTGACTATACTTTCTACTACTAGTCCATCAAAGCACCTATCACCTCCAAAAAATAGAGTTTTGCGTACAAATTCCCCATGCTGGTCTAACAATCATTCTCATACCATCTGCTCAATTTACTGAAAGGAAGAAACACCTTATCTGATGCTACAATAATGGATCCTAATAAATCTTCTTATATCTTTCCCCATAAAGAGCCACTATCAAATCTTCCTTAAGTGGTCATGATAACTTTTCAATTACCCTGTCCTTCATGCACCACAGTGCCTCATTCTAGAACTATGACTATATTTTTTCACTATAGCTTTTCATTTCCACTTTAATAAATCTTTTTTTATACAAACCATTATTTTTTTTTCTTTGATCTCACAATAAAGACATACTCCTATTATATTCCTTATTAAATGCTTCCACTAAGTTGTCCTGTCATTTCCAGAATATCAAGAAAACGGCTATTTGCTGGATCTGATCTCTTGATAATTCCTGTTCCAATTAGTTGTACTTTATACATAAAAATACAACATAAATTGGGGTTGCTGAGTTCTTTTCTCTATCTATTAGAGATGAGGATTTATGATGCCCTGATTCAGCGTCCGCTTCAGTCTTCTGTGACAGCTGGTCTTCACCTCGGCACTGTGCATCCTCAACCCGCCATCCTAGGTGCTTACTAAGCCCTGCAAAGTCAGGACATTGTGGCACAATACAAGTCGAGATGTTGGGTGAGGCCTAGTGACTAGGTCTCAAATGACATCATGACATCACAAGGCCTAGTATGCAAGAGAAGTGCCCAACATACAGGACCAAGGATCTAACGAGAAGATTTGCTGAAACAGAAGCCTGGACTAGATACCACATGCCATGGCGGCAAAGATAAAATTGGTCATCTTTGCTATATGTCTTCTATCTATCTTTCCTAGCATTATTGATAATGACAGTCTTCTCAGGAAAGACATTGATGGCTTATTACTACAATGTGCCAACAAAGTCAACAAAGTCTCATCAGCGGCGGTCCAACCAATATGATGTCAACCCATTACAGTAAATGGACAGCCAAGCAACCTCCAGTGCAATTCGGTGTGATGAAGAAGCATGGCATTTTCCGAGCACCAAGGCCTTCATTAAAGTGGTCAGCTAAGGTCATATCGATCGGTCTCCCAATGGTTGGAAATTGACAGCAAATCCTAGTGATATGCTTTAATGTCTGTCCCGAGACATAATTGATAATTCTTAAATTTACTACTTTCAGAATGGTTCTTTTCCAAAGAAAGTATTGAAACACACACTAAAAAGAAAATGTATCCAAGGGCCAAGGGAGACCAGGTTGGTTATTTCAGCAACCAAGGATATGAAACCCCTTCTAAAGCTCATTTTATCATTTTATCTCTTACAGATAGACCCCACAATAGTCTATGCATTTTATTCTTTGCAATAATGTCATACATTGTATGTTACAGCATGTTGTTCTGTAAAAGTATTGCAAACTATTTTTAAAATGTACATGTATCATGAGGTCAGAATTATTGTTCAAAAATGTTTCTCCTCATGTATATATCTTCCTGTTTATTTTCCACCGTGTTATGGATTAATATACTGTATATGCTCGAGTATAAGCCTACCTGAGTATAAGCCGAGGCACCTAATTTTACCACAAAAAACTAGGAAAACTTATTGACTAAAGTATAAGCCTAGGGTGGGAAATGTAGCAGCCACTGGTAAAGTTCAAAAATAAAAATACATATCAATAAAATTACATTAATTAAGACAAGGGCCCTATAAGATGCTCCATACAATATACGCCCCATATAATGCTCTATAAAGTTGATGATGGGCCCCATAAGATGCTCCATACAAAATTCACCTCATATAATGCTCCATAAAGTTCATGATGAGCCCCATAAGATGCTCCATACAAAATATGCCCCATATAATGTTCAATAAAGTTGATGATGGCCTCATAAGATGCTCCATACAAAAATATGCCTCGTATAATGTTGCATAAAGTTAATGATGGCCCCATAGATGCTCCATACAAAAATATGCCCCATATAATGCTCCATTAAGTTGATGATGGCCCCATAAGATGCTGATATATATAATGCTCAATAAAGCAGTTTATGCTGATCATATACCCTATATTGCTGCTGCAATAAAAAAAGACATACTCACCCATAGTGCGCCAGTGTCCCCGCCTGCTCAGGACCCGGCACTTGTCCCGATGCCAATACCGATCGCCGGCCCTGTCAGCAGCCACCGGAATACTTACCGAGGCTGCAGGGAAGCACGCAGACGATCCAGAGACACCGGGGACCTCTGCACTGCATCGGAGAGCAGGTAAGTGGGACAGTGACTCGTGTATAAGCCGAGGGGGTCTTTTTCAGCAAAATAAGGTACTGAAAAACTCAGCTTATATATATGGTAACCCGTGGCTTTTACATCAACATATTTTTACTAAAGGAGGAAATGAGTTAACATATAGAGAGTTTCAGTAAGTTGTTTCTTATTACTAAATATTTAAAGCAGATTAATAGAAATATTAAACAGATTTTCTGGTTTAGAAAACCTATTTTCCAATGCTACTTTACGGAATTAAGAGTTAAGAGAGTATGCCCCCTCCTTATAGACAGATCAAAGAGCAGATTGTCTATGTCTATGTTTGTATTGTAATTGTCTGACCTGGCAGATCCATGTTTTAAAAAGGTTGTATGACGAGTAGTGTTGAGCATTCCGATACTGCAAATATCGGGTATCGGCCGATATTTGCTGTATCGGAATTCCGATACCGAGTACCGATATTTTTACAATATCGAATACCGCAATCGGAAGTTCCCATAATGCAATGAGCCAGTTGTGTTAGCCATGTTAACTAATGGCATGGCTGTGATTGGTTGCTGAAATGATGTCATCATGATGCGCGGTCTGTGCGGGCCTGCCGGGGGTCTGTGCGGACCTGCCGGGGGTCTGTGCGGGCCTGCTGAGGGTCTGTGCGGGCTGCCGGGGGTCTGTACAGGCCTGCCGGGGGTCTGTGCGGGCTGCCGGGGGTCTGTACGTGCCTGCCAGGGGTCTGTACGGGCCTGCCGGGGGTCTGTGCAGGCCTGCCGGGGGTCTGTGCGGGCTGCCGGGGGTCTGTGCGGGCCTGCTGGGGGTTGTGTGTGTGTGCAGGCATCGTCCGATGGGACTACAAGTCCCATCGGGCTATGCCTGCTACAATGACAGTGATTGACACATTAGCCAATGATGGGACAGTAGTAGTCCCATCATCCGACTAATGTGTTGAATGCAAAAAAGAAAAAAAAACCATACATACTACATATATACAACATTCATACAACATACATACATACTACATACTACATACATACTTCATATATACTACTTTCATACAACATACATACATACTACATACATACTACATATATACTACATTCATACAGCATACATATATACTACATAATACATGACCCCCGGCAGGCCCGCACAGACCCCCGGCAGGCCCGCACAGACCCCCAAGAGGCCCATACAGACCCCGCCCACACAGACACGCACAGTGCCTGCCCACGCTCCGCCCACACTCTTCCCCCCTCCCGAACTGGATGTGCAAGGAAAGAAAGGGTTTATTTTCATTCCGATATTTGTGCCCCATTGACTTGCATGGGCTTCCAGTATCGGAATTGGCGATACCCGATATTTTTGGGGTATCGGTCCAATCCAATCCGATCCGATATTTCCCGATATCGGAATGTATCGCTCAACACTAATGACGAGCGCATTGTACTGTCAATTCTAATAATATATATGTATCATAGCATGAAGGAGAAGGCACATGGATGATGGGCCTATGCACAAAATACTTAAAACAAAGGATTAAAGTAGTAGTGGAATTGATAGAGCCAAAGGTACAGGTACTGTAAGTGCACATATCCCAGCTGGGTGCAACAGATCTCTGAGTGAGTCAGCTGTATGGATATCAACATGTCTATGATCTATAAGTACACTCAGATCCTTCTCTACAAGTGACTCTCCTAGTTTTCTTTCCCCAAACCATATGGTGCCCACATGTTATTAGTGCCCAGGTGCATAACTTTACATTTCTCCAAATTGAACCTTATCTGCCACGTGGATAGCCCAAACAGTCATTTTGTTCAACTCAGCCTGAGACTTATGAATATCTTCCATAGACTGCACTGTGATACCTTAGGCATCTTTGTGGAACAGTGTTGAATGCCTTTAAAAAATCCAAAAACACAATATCCACAACTACCCAGTTCTGTACCTCTTCATGAAAGTTGAGGTTAGTTTTACAACTTCTGTCTTTAGTAAAATCATGCTAGCTATCACTTATAATGTTACTTTCTACCACATATTCTTGTGTATAATCACTTACAAGCCCTTTGAACATTTTTTCTACAAATGGATTTTAGCATTATTTGTCTATAATTATTATTTTGTGTGGGGGGCAGGCACTAAGGTGGCCTTAATATTTTTCAGGGAGATATCATTTGAGGGTCATTACTTTTAAAGGGAGTTTTAATTCTTTCTAAACCGCGCACTTAAGAGGCATTATTTTTTTTACGGGGACACTCTGTGGGTGCACTGCTTTTGGGTTAGGGGGCACCATACCACAGGTATTATTGTAAGGGGTGGACTGGACTGTCTTGTTTTTACCCCTGAAGACATCAATCACATTATGTGTATTGTATAATATGAATAGTGTAATGCATCTTGTATATATTGTGTCATGATATATGTTTGCCTAAGTAACGTTGATAATGTATAGTGTAAGACATAGTTTAAGGCTTAGGACATAAGGTAGGTAGCAGAAGATAGTGACTATAGTTAGATAAGTGACATTAGTGTAAGATAGTGTTAATGTTTGGGACTAGCCCATAGTTGGTGGGCTTAGTGTTTGGGCAACCATCTACTTCCTGTATATATACAGAGATAGGGTTTAGAGAGTGAAGAAAGCAGTGCTGCAGTTGGGTTGATTCACAGTCAATAGGATACTCAATAATGTTGATAGCGAGATCCAGAAAGAGAGGTGACTGACTAGATACAGTGGCCTTCCGGAGGAGGCATTCATGGATAGGACAGCGAGTCACAAACCCCAGAGCTTAGCAATGCCAAAAGAAACGGGCCTAAACAGGAATGAGTTTCATGGGGCAAGTTGGGGTCCCAAGCGGTAGATTCAGGGTGGCAGTAGTGAAAGAAATAGGATACGGAGCCACAGAGCGAGTAAAGAGACTCGCTAATCATGACTGTGGCATTCAGGCTGGGTTGTGGTGTTGAAGAATGAAACAGACAAGCTGAAGAGCCTTGGAGAAGAACTACAGAGAAAAGAAACGGTATGAGGGAAGAAATGCTTTATACAGTAGAGGAAATGTCCAAAAGACTTTATACCCGCTATCCCTTGTATTTATCGTTTGCCAAGTTATCATTCAGTAAAGACTCTATGTTTGAACAGGAGTCTCCTTTATTGAACTGTGGAACTTGTGATCTGGGCTAGCTAACGCCAACGGCTACAAGCAACCTGTACGGGCACAAGGCCCTCGCAGAACCAACACCAACACTCAGCCAGGACCCACTCTTTCATGTAGAGCGTCGGGGTGTAAGAGGAGAAAACAAGTTGCCTTGCCCACAGTCACCGGCCCACACCACACTACGTTATACACTTTATCTGTTCATTCTTTTCTATTGTCTGGACATTATCATGTGGGCCGTTAGCAGCATACAAGCACATAGCTACTGTGAAAGTTTTTGTGCATGCGCAGTGCATACACCTGGTGAATCACAGCAAGAGGACACAAAAATTAGGATCATGTCTATAAGGGGTATCATTAAAAAGCCGCTAATTCCATTTTATTGGTTGGATAGCCTCTAATCCTTATTTAAGTGAGAACTATGTAATGATTTGATTTTTTTATGGTGCAGAAGGGAAACTGAACACTTATCAAGGGTGTCAGCAGTAGGACCTCCTGTGATCAGGTTATTATTCGTGGTCACTTCTACCATGTACAGTAAATATGCACAGTCTTCCTTGGTTGTTCTGTTAAATTCAGTTTATAGTGTGGATCAATGCAAGATCCCATAAATTAGGGTACATATACCTTTATAAAGAGTCTACCAGTGTTTCAGATTCACCGCTAGCCTTGGTTTCTGGGTTAAGTCATGAGTATCCACAGAAACGTCCTGCAAAATCTTAAATGATCGCAATAAAGCTAGCAGGACTCAGAACCAGCTGAAGACAACATCAGCTATATATCTCCAATCTGAGAAAATTATTAATAGCACAACCAGGCGGCAGCTATCTTCACAGCTTCCCTACAAGTGACAGTGGCTGTCATTTTATTTGGCTGACTATGGTGGCTGTCACTATGTCGCTGTCATGAGATGGGGTTATGCTTGACACTATCTTTGGGATGTAAGTGTTCAAAGCACACATTGACATAGAAGAGGGCAGTGTAGTTCAGCACTGGCCTCAAAGAAGGATGCAACGGCAAGCAGTGTCAGACTAAGGTCCAGTGGGTCAGCACAAGTAGGAATCCATACAGCTATATGTCATATATTACATGCAGCCATTACACTCCACGTCAACCACACTGCACTGTGCATTTCAGCAACCATATGTTCTGCATATTTGGACTTCACTGCACATGACATCACTAGTTATATTAAAGGGAACCTATCACCCCCTGGGCGTTTTTAACTAAAAGAGCCACCTTCAGCAGCACTAAGGCTGCATTCTGTGAAGGTGGCTCTTCCGTTTCTGACCCCCAGTAATGCCGAAATATTAACTTTTATAAATAGGTCCTCATACCTGTAATGCGTCCCATAGGTATAATGCGTCCCTGTTATGAATGAGTCACCGGAGGAGGAAAAAACAAAAATGCAAGTCCAGAAAACCGGAGAGGTTGGTAGCTAGCGGATTGCAGACCCCTGATCCTATTCGCAACAACTAACAGTAGCCGTGGAGCGTGCCTATGATGGTCCTAGACGCCTCGTCACGGCCGGAGAACTAAATAAGCCTAAAGAAAGAAAGGGGAAATCTAAACTGCCCCAGAGCAGACCCCAAAGCAATAGACAGCCCCCAACATGTATTGTCGATGAAAACAGATGAAAACACAAACACAGACAGAAAGACAGGCAGAGCAAACGATGGGGCCCAACTAACTAGATAGGAAAAGACAGAAAAGATGCTGGCTGCAATCCGCAAAAACCCTACCAAAAATGTCCCAACTAGTGTTGAGCATTCCGATACCGCAAGTATCGGGTATCGGCCGATACTTGCTGTATCGGAATTCCGATACCGACTTCCGATATTTTTTCAATATCGGAATTCGGCATCGGAATCGGAAGTTCAGTTGATTGACAGCCTGACGTCATCATGATGCGCGGTGTGTGCGCATCATGATGCGCCGTCATTTCGGGCCTTCCGGGGGTCTCTGCCGGCCTGCCGGGGGGCTGTGCCGGCCTGCCGGGGGGCTGTGTGGACTGCCCGGGGTCTGTACCGGCCTGCCGGGGGGCTGTGCCGGCCTGCCGGTGGTCTGTGCACCCTGTGGGGGTCTGTACCGGCCTGCCGGGGGGCTGTGCCGGCCTGCCGGTGGTCTGTGCACCCTGTGGGGGTCTGTACCGGCCTGCCGGGGGGCTGTGCCGGCCTGCCAGTGGTCTGTGCACCCTGTGGGGGTCTGTACCGGCCTGCCGGGGGGCTGTGCCGGCCTGCCGGGGGGCTGTGCTGATGTCCGGGGGTCTGTGCAAGCATCGTCCGATGGGACTACAAGTCCCATCTGGCGATGCCTGCTACCATGACAGTGATTGACACATTAGCCAATGATGGGACAGTAGTAGTCCCATCATCCGGCTAATGTGTTAAATGTTAAAAAAAAAAAAAAAAATACTACATACATACTACATGCATGCTACATACATACTACATGCTACATACATACTACATATATACTACATACATACTACATACATGCTACATACATACTACATATATACTACATGCATGCTACATACATACTACATGCTACATACATACCACATACATACTACATACATACTACATACATACTACATGCATGCTACATACATACTGCATGCATGCTACATACATACTACATGCTACATACATACCACATACATACTACATGCTACATACATACCACATACATACTACATACATACTACATACATACTACATGCTACATACATACTACATATATACTACATGCATGCTACATACATACTACATGCTACATACATACCACATACATACTACATACATGCTACATGCTACATATATACTACATATATACTACATGCATGCTACATACATACTACATGCTACATACATACTACATATATACTACATACATACTACATACATACTACATGCTACATACATACTACATATATACTACATGCATGCTACATACATACTACATGCTACATACATACCACATACATACTACATACATGCTACATGCTACATATATACTACATATATACTACATGCATGCTACATACATACTACATGCTACATACATACTACATATATACTACATACATACTACATACATACTACATGCATGCTACATACATACTACATACATACTACATGCTACATACATACCACATACATACTACATACATACTACATGCTACATACATTCATACATATATACTACATGCATGCTACATACATACTACATATATACTACATGCATGCTACATACATACTGCATGCTACATGCATGCTACATACATACTACATACATACTACATGCTACATACATACCACATATATACTACATACATACAATACATTCATACAATACATACATAGACATACAGTACATATAACATAGAGTAACATACTTACCAATACTTGTCACATTGTTCCCCGAAGCCATTGTCTTTTCCGGAATAAATATTAACATAACAAACCACAAAAATACTCACCCACGATCCGAAGCAGTCCACGAGTGTGTCCCACGACAATCTTGGGTAGAGAACTGCAGCATCAGCTGATGCTGCCGTTCTCTACGGGCTGCAGGAATCCAATGACGGAAGGTAGGTATCCTTCCGCACTGTATTCCTCCGCCACTTAAAAAAAAAAAAAGTCCCTAGTCTCACTTTATGCCATTGCTGTGTGGTATGTATGTAGCATGTAGTATATATGTAGTATGTATGTAGCATGCATGTAGTATATATGTATGAATGTATGTAGCATGTAGTATGTATGTAGTATGTATGTGGTATGTATGTAGCATGTAGTATGTATGTAGTATGTATGTAGCATGCATGTAGTATGTATGTAGTATGTATGTAGTATATATGTAGTATGTATGTAGCATG
This sequence comes from Dendrobates tinctorius, assembly GCF_039654945.1. Classification (NCBI taxonomy): domain Eukaryota; kingdom Metazoa; phylum Chordata; class Amphibia; order Anura; family Dendrobatidae; genus Dendrobates; species Dendrobates tinctorius. Next base: position 29,719,162 of record NW_027361706.1, on the reverse strand, counting down.
TAGTATGTATGTAGCATGCATGCAGTATATATGTAGTATATATGTAGCATGTAGCATGTATGTAGTATGTATGTGGTATGTATGTAGCATGTAGTATGTATGTAGCATGCATGTAGTATATATGTAGTATGTATGTAGCATGTAGTATGTATGTAGTATGTATGTAGTATATATATAGTATGTATGTAGCATGTAGTATGTATGTAGCATGCATGTAGTATATATGTAGTATGTATGTAGCATGTAGTATGTATGTAGCATGCATGTAGTATATATGTAGTATGTAGCATGTAGTATGTATGTAGCATGCATGTAGTATATATGTAGTATGTAGCATGTAGTATGTATGTAGCATGCATGTAGCATGTACTATGTATGTAGCATGCATGTAGTATATATGTGTTATGTATGTAGCATGTAGCATGCATGTAGCATGCATGTAGTATGTATTTAGTATGTATGTAGTATATATGTGGTATGTATGTAGCATGTAGTATGTATGTAGCATGTAGTATGTATGTAGCATGCAGTATGTATGTAGCATGCATGTAGTATATATGTAGTATGTATGTTGCATGTAGTATTTATGTAGTATGAATGTAGCATGTATGTAGCATGTATGTAGTATGTAGTATGAATGTAGCATGTATGTAGTATGCATGTTGTATGTATGTAGCATGTAATTTTTTTTTTTTTTTTTTTTACATTCAACACATTAGCCGGATGATAGGACTATTACTGTCCCATCATTGGCTAATGTGTCAATCACTGTCATGGTAGCAGGCATCGCCCGATGGGACTTGTAGTCCCATCGGACGATGCCTGCACAGACCCCCGAAGCCTGCACAGACCACCGGCAGGCCGGCACAGCCCCCCGGCAGGCCGGCACAGCCCCCCGGAGCCTGCACAAACCACCGGCAGGCCGGCACAGCCCCCCGGCAGGCCGGCACAGCCCCCCGGAGCCTGCACAGCCCCCCGGCAGGCCGGCACAGCCCCCCGGCAGGCCGGCACAGCCCACCGGAGCCTGCACAGACCACCGGCAGGCCGGCACAGCCCCCCGGCAGGCCGGCACAGACCACCGGAGCCTGCACAGACCCCCTGGCAGGCCGGCACAGCCCCCCGAAAGGCCCGTACAGACCCCAGAGAGGCTGTACAAGGGCAGGAAAGGGTTTTTCTTATTCCGATACCGGAAGTCCCATAGACTTGAATGGGACTTCCGGTATCGGAATCGGCGATACCGATACTTTTTTTAAAGATCGGCCGATACCATCCGATACGATACTTTGAAGTATCGGACGGTATCGCTCAACTCTAGTCCCAACACATCTGATAGGAAAAACGGCCCTGAAGTCACTAGACTTCAAAATCCCTACATCAGCACTCCGATATATTCTGAAGACAGAGCAAAAGAGATTTAACCGATCAGGGACAAAAATGGAAATTCAGCAAAGCCCCAGACGGGGCTGGCTGAACACAAAACTAAGCAAATCAGACAAAATCTCATGGAGCAATAACAGAGCAAAACTTAGCTTTAGAAGACAGGAACTGAACTGGAGGCCAGAGCTCAGAGCAGAGAAATCACCAGCAACCCTACAGGGCGTCGGCTGCCTTATATCCACTCAGAGATTCCGGATGTCCAATCGCAATCCACCTGATCAGGTGACAGGTCTCTCCCATCCAAATCAGTTTCATGACCTCCCTTCACCAGCAGAGGGAGTTCATCGGACATCAAAGGTGAACGAGAAAATGAGCTCACAACAGTACCTCCCCCTTGAGGAGGGGTCACCGAACCCTCATCCACGCCACCAGGTCGATCAGGATGGGCCCGATGAAAAGCACGAGCCAATCTTTCGGCATGAATATCAGATGCAGAGACCCAAGAATTATCCTCCTGGCCATAACCCTTCCACTTAACCGAATACTGGAGTATCCGTCTAGCCAGACGAGAATCCAGTATCTTCTCAACCTCATATTCCACATTACCTTCAACCTATACAGGGTCAGGTAAGGTGCCACCACAGGAACTACTGGCTCAACAAACCTCTTCAACAGAGACTTATGAAACACGTTATGGATCTTAAATGTAACAGGAGGAGCCAATAGAAAAGAGACCGGATTAAGAATCTCCAAAATCTTGTAAGGTCCAATAAATCTAGATTTAAACTTTGGAGAAGCCACCTTCATAGAGATATTCTTTGATGACAACCAAACCACCACCTTAAACCGGGGACCAATGGTCCTATGCTGGTTGGAAAACCGCTAGACCTTTTCCTGGGAGAGAGACAACTTATCCACCACTTGGTCCCAAATCTGGTGCATTCTCTCCACCACAGTGTCAACACCTGGGCAGGCAGAAGATTCCACCTGCCCTGAAGAGAATCGAGGATGAAACCCAAAGTTACAAAAAAAAGGTGACATCAAAGTGACAGAACTAGCTCTATTATTTAAAGCAAATTTGGCCAAGGGCAAAAATGAAACCCAATCATCCTGATCAGCAGAAATAAATCATCTCAAATAAGACTCCAAAGTCTGGTTTGTTCTCTCCGTCTGCCCATTGGTCTGAGGGTGAAACGCAGAGGAGAAGGACAACTGAATTCCCAGCTTGGAACAAAAAGTCCTCCAAAATCTAGAGACAAACTGAACTCCTCTGTCAGATACAATGTTCTCAGGAATCCCATGCAAGCGAACCACCTGTTGCAAAAACAAGGGCACCAACACTGAGGAAGATGGCATCTTAGGGAGTGGTACAAGATGGACCATCTTAGAGAATCTATCACAAATCACCCAGATAACAGTCTTTCTCTGAGAGACAGGCAGATCAGAATTAAAATCTATTGAAATATGGGTCCATGGCCTCTTGGGCAGCGGCAAAGGCATCAACAACCCACTAGAGCGAGAAAAAGGTTTAGACCGGGAGCAAGTCCCACAGGACTGCACAAAATTCCTGACATCACGAGATAAGGTGGGCCACCAAAAAGACCGACTCACCAAATCTCTAGTACCAAAAATACATGGATGACCAGCCAATGCGGAGCAATGAACTTCAGACATTACTCTCTTCCTCCACTGGTCAGGAACATACAATTTTCCAATGGGACAATGCTCAGGTTTGTCCTCCTGAAACTCTTCCAGAGCACGTCTCAAATCGGGCGAGATGGCAGAAAGAACTACCCCCTCACCTAAGATGGTAGCAGGCTTGGTCACAATAGGAGAATCAGCAAAGAAACTCCTAGAGAGGGCGTCTGCCTTGACATTCTTAGTGCCCGGAAGAAAAGAGACCACAAAATCAAAACGTGTGAAAATCAAGGCCCACCTAGCCTGTCTAGGATTCAAGCGTTTGGCCGACTCAAGGTAAATCAAATTCTTGTGGTCAGTGAGGACCACGACTTGATGTCTAGCTCCCTCCAACCAATGTCTCCACTCCTCAAATGCCCATTTCATGGCTAACAGTTCCCGATTCCCCACATCATAGTTGCGTTCAGATGGGGAGAACTTTCGGGAAAAGAAAACACAGGGATTCATTTTAGATGTTACCGGATCTTTTTGGGACAAAACAGCTCCTGCACCAATCTCAGAAGCGTCCACCTCTACCTGAAACGGGAGTGAGACATCAGGTTGCCGCAAAACCGGAGCAGAAGTGAACCTCCGCTTCAGCTCCTGAAAGGAAGAAATAGCCTCTGGAGACCAATTCAGCACATCAGCACCCTTCTTAGTCAAATCAGTCAATAGTTTGACAATACCAGAAAAATTAGCTATAAATTTCCGATAAAAATTAGCAAAACCCAAAAACTTCTGGAGGGCCTTCAAAGAAGTGGGCTGAACCCAATCATAAATGGCCTGTACCTTGGCCGAGTCCATTTCAATAGTTGACAGAGACAAAATAAATCCCAAAAATGAAATCCTCTGTACACCAAAAAGGCATTTCGATCCCTTAACATACAGGGAATTTTCCATCAAAATCCGGAACACAATCTGAACATGTTCCACATGAGAGTCTCAATCCCTGGAAAAGATCAAAATATCATCCAGATAGATGATCAAAAATTTATCCACAAAGTCCCGGAAAATATCATTCATGAAGCACTGGAAGACAGAAGGGGCATTAGTGAGCCCAAAAGACATCACCAGGTGCTCAAAATGTCCCTCCAGAGGATTAAACGCCATCTTCCATTCATCCCCATGCTTAATGCGAATAAGATTATACGCCCCCCTGAGGTCAAGCTTGGTTAACCAGCAAGCACCTTTAACTCTGGAGAATAGATCAGAAATCAGGGGTAACGGATACTGATATTTAACAGTAATTTTGTTGAGGGAACGATAGTCAATACAAGGCCTTAATGGACCATCTTTCTTGGCCACGAAAAAAAACACAGCACCCAAGGGTGAAGAGGATGGTCTAATATGACCCTTCTCCAACGACTCCTTAATATAAGATCGCATAGCCTCGTGCTCGAGTACAGATAAATTGAAAAGTCGAACCTTGGGAAATTTACACCCAGGGCTCAACTCAATTGCACAGGCATAACTCCTATGAGGAGGCAAAGACGCAGACTTATTCTCACTAAATACATCATAAAAATCAGCCAAATAGTCAGGAACATCATGCGACTGGGGAGAGGTGGAGAAAACAGGAGCATCACTAAGAGCACACCGACAACCCCAACTCAGCACAGACACAGATTTCCAATCCAAAACTCGATTATGGATTTGCAACCAGGCAAAGCCCAGAACAATGGTATCATGCAAATTATGCAACACCAAAAATCTGCAATTTTCTTGATGGTCTGGGGCAACCCGCATTACCACCTGGGTCCAAAACTGAGGTTTATTCTTCGCCAAAGGAGTAGCATCAATACCCCTCAAAGGGATAGGCGTCTGCAGAGGTGCCATAGGAAACCCACAACATTTAGCAAAATCCAAGTCAATCAGGTTCAGAGCCGCTCCTGAATCCACAATAGCCTTAGCGGAAAATGTGGACAGGGAGCAGATCAGAGTAATTGCCAGAAGAAACTTAGGTTGTACACCACCCACAGCAAATGTGTGTGCAAAATGTTTCTCTCGTTTAGGGCAGACAGAAATAATATGAGAGGCATCTCCACAGAAAAAACACAGCTTATTATGCCTTCTAAACTCCTGACGTTGCGCCCTAGACAAAACTCTATCACATTGCATAGGTTCAGACATTTGTTCAACAGGTGGCAACATTTCTCGTGTAATTTTACGTGCACGTAAACGCCGATCAACCTGAATGGCTAATGACATAGAATCGTCAAGACCAGAGGGAACAGGAAATCCCACCATAGTATCTTTTACGGTTTCTGACAAACCCTTCCGAAAGAGAGCTGCCAAAGCACCATCATTCCAGGTAGTAAGGACCGCCCACTTTCGGAATTTTATACAGTACAACTCTGCAGAATCCTGACCGTGGCTCAATGCCAACAGGGCTTTTTCAGCTTGATCAATAGCATTAGGTTCATCATACAACAACCCCAAAGCTTGAAAGAATGCGTTCACATTAGTCAGAATAGGATCATCTGGTTTCAAAGAAAACGCCCAATCCTGGGGATCGCCTCGCAGCAGAGATGACAATTTTAACCTGCTGCGCAGAGCTCCCCGATGAGCTAGGCTTCAAGGCAAGAAATAATTTACAAATATTCTTAAAATTCAAAAATTTAGACCGATCCCCAAAAAACACATCAGGAGTAGGGATCTTTGGTTCAGCAGCATGTGAATGAGCAAGATAGGCGGAAATTCCCCGCACTTCAGCAGTGAGCTGCTCCACACGATCAGACAATTGCTTAATCTCCATTAAAAAAAAATTCCTCCTACGGCCCCAGAGAAAAAGAGGAAAAAATATACATAAAAAAATTCTGACATTTTTTTTTACAATTCTTTCCTGTTATTGAGTACCCTAGAATCTGCAGTATGCATGGTGATTCTGTTATGAATGAGTCACCAGAGGAGGAAAAAACAAAAATGCAAGCTGAGTCCAGAAAACCGGAGAGGTTGGTAGCTAGCGGATTGCAGACCCCTGATCCTATTCACAACAACTAACAGTAGCCGTGGAGCGTGCCTACGGTGGTCCTAGACGCCTCGTCACGGCCGGAGAACTAAATAAGCCTAAAGAAAGAAAGGGGACATCTAAACTGCCCCAGAGCAGACCCCAAAGCAATAGACAGCCCCCAACATGTATTGTCAGTGAAAACAGATGAAAACACAAACACAGACAGAAAGACAGGAAGAGCAAGCGATGGGGCCCAACTAACTAGGTAGGAAAGGACAGAAAAGATGCTGGCTGCAATCCGCAAAAACCCTACCAAAAATGTCCCAACATGTCTGATAGGAAAAACGGCCCTGAAGTCACTAGACTTCAAAATCCCTACATCAGCACTCCGATATATTCTGAAGACAGAGTAAAAGAGATTTAACCGATCAGGACAAAAATGGAAATTCAGCAAAGCCCCAGCCGGGGCTGGCTGAACACAAAACTAAGCAAATCAGAGAAAATCTCATGGAACAATGACAGAGCAAAACTTAGCTTTAGAAGACAGGAACTGAACTGGAGGCCAGAGCTCAGAGCAGAGAAATCACCAGCAACCCTACAGGGAGTTGGCTGCCTTATATCCACTCAGAGATTCCGGATGTCCAATCGCAATCCACCTGTTCAGGTGACAGGTCTCTCCCATCCAAATCAGTTTCACGACCTCCCTTCACCAGCAGAGGGAGTTCATCGGACATCAAAAGTGAACGAGAAAATGAGCTCACAACACGTCCCCCTGAAGAAGCTGCCTCCCAGCCGTTCATCATGTCTCTGTAGCATCTGGGCCCCACCTCCCAGCCTTTCATCATGCCCCTGCTCTCCCGTCTGTGCCCCGCCTCTCATAGCCATCCATCATGCCCCTGCTCTGCCATCTGTACCCTGCCTCCCATAGCAATCCATCATGCCCCTGCTCTGCTGTCTGTGCCCCACCTCCCATAGCCATCCATCATGCCCCTGCTCTGCCGTCTGTGCCCCACCTTCTTCTGTCTAATATGCCGGCGATTGCTCTGTGAAAACAGTTCTCGGGCATGTGCAGTGCGCGCTGCCCGTGAACTGACATCAGGCGATCACAACTGCGTGTGTGTGTTATGATGTATTCACACTGTGGGGCAGGATCTGGGGCCTCCACAACATGCAGGCGTGATCGCCTGATGTCAGTTCATGGGCAGATCGCACTGCGCATGCTCAAGAACTGTTTTCAGAGAGCAGGTGCCGACATAGGAGACAGAAGGAGGCGGGGCACAGACAGCAGAGCAGGGGCATGATGGACGGCTATGGGAGGCGGGGCCCAGACGCTACAGAGACATGATTGATGACGGGGAGGCGGCTGCTTCAGGGGGACACACCATACCTATGGGACACATTACAGGTACATTATGAGGACCTATTTATAAAAGTTAATATTTCGGCATTACTAGGGGTCAGAAACGGAAGAGCCACCTTCACAGAATGCAGCCTTAGTGCTGCTGAAGGTGGCTCTTTTAGTTAAAAATGCCCAGGGAGGGTGACAGGTTTCTGCTATAACTAATTGCCTAAAACATTGGGATGTATCATAACCATATAAAATTCATATAGTTCTCGGTGCCAAAATATTTGTGTTATTGGTTATCTAAATATTAGCACAACACAATAATCCTCCCTAGGTCTCCACTAAAAGAGAGCCTGTCACCAGATTTTTGCTGCCTGATGTGAGAGCTACATGATGTAGAGGCAGAGATCCTGATTACAGCGATGTGTCACTTACTGAGCCACTTGCTGAAGTTTTGGTAAGATCACCGTTTTATCAGCAGGAGAATATCACTATATGACTAGTAAAACTCCTGCCATGTAGAACTCAATATTCATGAGCTCTGTATAACCCCACCCACAGCACTGATTGGCAGATTTCTGCCTATGCACAGTATACACAGAAGGTTTCCAATCAGTGGTGTGGGCGTGGTTTTACAGAGATCAGTATTTAGAATCATAGAATCGTGGAGTTGGAAGGGACCTCCTGGGCCATCTGGTCCAACCCCCTGCTCAAAGCAGGATTTGCTAAATCATCCAAGTCAGATGTCTGTCCAGCCTCTGTTTGAAGACTTCCATTGAAGGAGAACTCACCACTTCTCGTGGCAGCTTGTTCCACTCATTGATCACTCTAACTGTCAAAAAGTTTTTTCTAATATCTAATCTGTGTCTCCTCCCATTCCGTTTCATCCCATTGCTTCTAGTCTTTCCTTGTGCAAATGAGAATAAAGTTGATCCTTCTACAATGTGACAGCCCTTTAGATATTTGTAGACAGCTATTAAGTCTCCTCTCAGTCTTCTCTTTTGGAAACTAAATATTCCCAAATCCTGCAACCTTTCCTCATAAGACAGGGTTTGCAGACCGGTCACCATTCTGGTCGCTCTTTTCTGAACTTGCTCCAGTTTTTTTATGTCTTTTTTAAAATGTGGTGCCCAAAACTGGACACAATATTCCAGATGAGGTCTGACTAAAGAGGAGTAGAGGGAAATAATGACTTCACGTGATCTAGACTGTATGCTTCTGTTAATACATCCTAGTATTGCATTTGCCTTTTTTGCTGCTGCATCACACTGTTGACTCATATTCAGTCTGTGATCTATTAGTATACCCAAGTCTTTTTCACATGTGCTGTTGCGTAGCCCTATTCCTCCCATTCTGTATATGCTTTTTTCATTTTTATTGCTCAGATGTAGTACTTTGCATTTTTCCCTGTTAAAAACCATTCTGTTAGTTGCTGCCCACTTCTCAAGTTTTTTTATATCTTTTTGAATCCTCTCTCTTTTCTCTAATATTAGCTATCCCTCCTAGCTTTGTGTCATTAGTAAATGTAATCAGTTTACGCTCAATTCCTTCATCTAAATCGTTGATAAAGATGTTGAACAATACAGGGCCCAGGACAGAGCCCTGTGGTACCCCACTTGAGACATTCTTCCAACTGGATGTGCAGACATTTGCGACCACTCTTTGGGTCCGATCACTAAGCCAGTTATGAATCCACCTAACAGTTGCCTTGTCCATTCCATACTTAGTCATTTTTTCAATAAGGGTTTTATGAGATACTTTGTCAAATGCTTTGCTGAAGTCAAGATATACTATATCTACAGCATTTCCTTGATCCACCCAATCAGTGATTCCGTCATAGAAGGAAATTAAGTTAGTCTGACATGACTTATTAGTTACAAACCCATGCTGACTCTGTTTAATCACTTCATTCTTATCCAGGTACTGACATACATGTTGTTTAATAATTTGTTCAAAGATCTTTCCTGGTATAGAAGTCAGACTCACCGGCCTATAGTAGCCTGGGTCCACTTTCTTCCCCTTTTTGAAGATAGGAACAACATTTGCTCTTCTCCAGTCTTCTGGGACATCTGTTCTCCAAGAATTTTCAAAGATTATGGAGAGGGGTTCAAAAATTTCTTCTGCTATCTCCTTCAGTACTCTGGGGTGTAATTCATCTGGACCTGGAGACTTGAATTCATTTAGGTTAGCTAAGTGTTTCCTCACTATATTTCTGTCTATAGATATCCTGGATTCTTCTATTCCCTTAATAGGACAGTGAAGAACAGTTGATGTTACATTTCCTTTCTGAGAGAAAACAGATGCAAAATAGCAATTTAAAAGTTTGACCTTCTCAACATCCTGTCTTACCATTTCATCATTTTCGTCCTGTAAAAATCCTATAGCATCTTTGACTTTTCTTTTACTTTTGACATATCCCCAAAATCCTTTATTATTGCTTTTGACATCTCTTGCAAGCCTCAATTCATTGTCAGCTTTACTAATCTGATTTGTGCCCTGCAGGTTCTGCAGACAGCATTATATTCTTCTTTAGATATGCCTCCCTCTTTCCATTTTATAAACATTTTTTTCTTCCTTTTTAGCATGTGCTTAAGTTCTGTGTTCATCCATCCTGGCTTCCTTAAATGCTTCCTATTCTTCCCTCTTTTCGGAATTGTTAACAATTGTGCTTTGAGAATTTCATTTTTCAAGATTTCCCATCCTTCCTGGACATTTTTGTCTTTAAGGATATCCAGCCATTGGATCCCTCCAATTCTCTTTCTGAATCCCTTAAAATCTGCCTTTCTGAAATCTAACCTTGACGTCTGAGTCTTCACAGGTCTTCCTCCTCTAGTTATCCAAAATTCTAAAATAGCATGGTCGCTACCTCCTAGGGTCCCAGCCACTTTTACCTCCTCAACCATTTCCTCCCTGTTTATAAGGATTAGATCCAAGGTAGTAGTTCCCCTTGTTTTCTCCCCTACCTTTTGGAAGATAAAGCTGTCAGCAAGAGAGGATAAGAATTTCCTTGACCTGTTAGTTTTGCCTGAGAGAGATTCCCAACAAATGTCTGGATAGTTGAAATCTCCCATGACAACTATGTCATATTTTTTGGAGAACTTGTCCATTTGATGCATAAAGAGTTCATCCATATCTTCAGCTTGCACAGGCGGCCTGTTGTAAATGCCTACAATGGTGTCCTTTCCATTGTTCTGTCCTTGTATTCTTACCCAAACAGTTTCCACAGAACTACCAGTCTCTGAAGCTTCAATCTCTGTGCAGATATACGCGTTTCTAACATACAATGCGACACCTCCTCCTCGTTTATCAAGTCTGTTTCTTGCAAATAAGTTGTATCCTTCTAGTCTTGTATTCCAATCATGTGTATTGTCCCACCAAGTTTCAGTGATTCCAATGACATCATATTTATTTTCCTGTGTTAGTAGTTCCAATTCTCCTTGTTTGTTGCCCATGCTTTGTGCACTAGTATAGGAACATTTTAGTTTACTATTGGTTTCTCTTTCTCTAATATTTGTATTAATTAGATTCTTTTGTCTTTGTTCTTCCTTTCCACTTCTAATAGCAGAGTTCTCAATAGCATTTGTCAGGTGTATGGCTTTTTCTGGTCTTTTGCTTCCCTTCCCATGTTGTTCTAGTTTAAAGCTCTCCTTGCAAGTGTAGCAAGGCGACTTCCAAATACATGTTTTCCAGTCTTCGTAAGGTGCACCCCATCTCTAGCAAGTAGTCCATCGTAAAGGTAATTCACTCCGTGATCCAGAAATCCAAATAGTTGCTGACGGCACCATCGACGTAGCCAGTTGTTCACCTGCAGAATCTTATTCCACCTCCTTGTTCCATGGCCATCCACTGGGAGGATGGAAGAGAAGACCACCTGTGCTCCCAGTTCTTTCACTTTCTTGCCTAAGTCTTCAAAGTCTCTACAGATGGTTTCCAGGTAGTTTCTTGCGGTGTCATTTGTCCCCACATGTAGTAGCAGGAATGGGTATTCATCTGTAGGTCTGAAGAGTCCTGATATCCTGTCAGACACATCTTTAAATTTTTGCACCTGGAAGACAGCACATTTCTCTTGAAGTTATATCCGGTCTGCAGATAGCGGCCTCTGTTCCTCTCAACAGGGAATCCCCCATGACCACCACTCTCCGTTTCTTCTTCACAACGTTTTTCTTTCTCCATCAAGGAGGACTCTGAAGGCGTACAAGGTTGCTGTTTGTGGGCAAAGTCTTATCCTGATGTATATCTTCATCGTTTTCCTGCGTTAGAGCCTGGTACTGGTTCCTGAGAAGTATGGGAGCTGACTGCCTCCTGATCCTCCTGCTTCTCTGGGTCACGTTTCCATTCCTCTGTTTCTTCAGGTGCACTTCGAATTTCTTCTCTTTCTGTAACATGAAGAGATAATTCTGCTCTGTCTAAGAACTCTTCACCTTCCTTAATGATCTTCAGTGTAGCTCACCTCTCTTCGAGATTTTGCAACTTTTCCTCCAACAGGGACACAAGCTTGCATTTGTGGCATGTGAATTTGGCTTTTCCACTGGTAAGTCTGTGAACATGTAGCAAGAAATGCAGCTCACCAAATGGCTCCTGGCCTCTTCCATATTGAGATTTCTTTAAAACGATGAAAGATGAGCCAAAATTTCCTCTTTTCAGCTGCAACGTGCAAAACCCAGTGATCGTTGAGATCGCGGAGACTCTTCACTTATCCCAGAAGGCACTGGGAATATGCAAATGATCTCCTCAAGACTCTTCCCCTGGTTTTAGAGAACTGCTAGATCTACTGCAGATAAAACAGTGATTTTATAAAAACTGTAGCAAGCAGCCCAGTAATCAGGGTCTCTGCGCCTACATCATGCTGCTTTCAGATGTGGTAGCAAAAACCTTGTTCATTAATTTTGTCTTTTTGAAAAGTCACAAATTGAGAATTAGTCAAAAACCTAAACACCACCCATAGTGACAAACTAAAACAACCTAAAGAGACAAAAGCATGAAAAAGTGACTTTAAAAAGGCGCAAACGAAAAAGCTATGATGAGTTGTACCCCCACCTATCATTAGACTAAAGGAGCCACAGCATTGTGCACTCATTAAGATCAGATCGATTTCCTTGCACACTCTGGTGGCCGGAGGGCCACTCTCCAAGGAAATGAAAGATTGGACCCCACTGATCATAAAGTAATAGAATATCCCGGTAATATGATCTCACTTTACAAAATGAGGACACTTCTTTAGAATCAGGTGAGGTTGATGGTTACACCACTTTTGCTTTAAGGCAGTAAAGGAGTGTATAGAGTACGCAACTTTGGTGGTACTAGTTGCTGCTAGTACATTCTCTAAGATTCCATGGTCATTATGGGGTAAATACAGGCTTGGACTGGCCTACAGGAGAACAGGAAAATCCTCCGGTGGGCCTCTGTGGAAGAGTGAGCCACCACGCTTTCATATGAGCACCATTTACTCATATATAAGTCATATAGTAGTTTTAATGAGGTGCTATGTGGCAGTGCTATTTGGACACAGCACAAAGACATTTTAAAAAAATATATAAAGTGCTCTCAGTGAGAGAAACAAAATAGGAATCTTCATCAGGCGTAAGCAGTCCCGAAAGCTTGCTTTGTAACAACATTCACTATTATTTGTTAGCCATTAAAAGGTGTCATACCCACAAGATTCCTATTTTGTTTCTCTCACTGAGAGCACTTTATTTATTTTTTTCTACTGGCTAACACGGTACCAAACCACTTTTTTCGTTTTAAAGACATTTTATGCGCGTTATATTCTATTGGTGACCTATTTACAGTAGTTGTATTATTTCGGGCTTTTGTTGCCGCACCAGTAGCGGACACAGAAAATTGCCCCATGCAAGAACAGTATATGGGCCCGTTGCAGTTCAATAGTCCTGACTATGAGAGTAGCTGTTTTCTGATTTGAAGGTGATAGTGGGCTCATTTAGGTAGTGGCTGCACTGGCTACACCAACGATATGTCCGCCCCTGGGCAGCACCATGTATGTAGGTACTGTATATAACGCAGATATCTGTGCTTTTGAAAATACAACCAACAGGAAGAACCATTTATGTAAAATAGTGAAATGCATAATTTTCGCTATGACCCACTTTCCCCCAATGAGGACAGTGTTGATAATGTGATAGTAAAACACAACTTCTTTCTTTCTTTTATTCATTTTCCCAACTTATCACATTATTTACAAAATTGCAATTGCAAAATTGTCTCCGAGCCCGGTGTCTTGACTTACCCTATCCAAAACTTCCATGTATGAAGATTAAAAATTGATCACTAATAAAGCAAAGACTTTAACATCTTAGTATTTAGAGTTACTTTTTGTACAAACGTGTAAGACAAATGATAAAACCCAAGGCGTGCAATTACCGAGATTAGAACCCTCACTTTACTTTCCCACATGGACACTTATCTCCTATTTGTCTGTTTACCCCAATTATACATATCACTAATTATAAGCATGAATAAGCAAGTCAGGATCATATTATCAAGCGCTATTATGTAAAAGATAATGAGAAAGTCAAAATTTGACTAGCTATGTTTAGCTTCTGGTCTACAGAGGAGGTATAAATGACATCAGAAAAAAAAACCCAACATTATTACGACAAGAAGAGCTGGCCAAAAATGTCTGAAATGTCAAAAACTGGGCAGTTACTCTAGCTTTTATTAATAACGTGAAAGTCATTAAAACTGTATTGTTGGTTTGTTAATTGCAGCATGGCTCCCCCTCCTCCACTCCAGCGATTTTGGACGCAATGAGGGTTAATTACAAACACTATTCAGAATAAGTATTGTATTCATTGTTTTCAACTCACGGTAGAAAAATTTACATGTGACGGCTGACTAGTTGCTATGGTTTTCAAGTTTTTTTTATCCGAAAGATCAGTACACAACACTTGACTCCGGTTATCGCACAAAAAATGGTTTCTCCTTCCTATCTTTCAGGCATTATCACTCACCAAGTCCCGGTGGCATACCGATCATAGTGGCATGTCTCACACCGGCATATGCCCTGAGTGGCGCTTATGATTCAGTTCCAAACTCTTTAGATTTTCCACTTTTTCTTCTTACTCGTAACAAAAATAGTACATACACTCTAGGCTAAATTTGTTGGCGGCAAAAGGGACCATAAATATTCTATAAAAATCTTCCAAGCCCAACTTTCAGTCATCTAATATGTATGGTGGTCTCAGCTATCTCCGACAGATTATGCCAAAGCAGTTCCAATTCTGTTCTCATGGGAGAAAAGCCATGCCAGTTGGGGTGTGACTGTAGTAGTGCTGGGCATATCATTGGTGCAACCAGGGGCCCAAGAGATAAGAGGGCTTATTTCAACCCCCAAACCAGGTGACATTGAGCATTTTGATGATATAGGCCCATATACTGGGTCCCTCTTGTGTCTGTGCTCATAGTTGGGCATAAGGGTTGCTTAGGTGAGGCCAAAAGATCCCTTTGGTCCATATGTTAACACCCAGACTCATGATAGTTGGGTGCCCTGTTGGAAATTTTGCTTTGGGGCGCCCAACTTTCAAATTATCCCACTGTGTGCCGGCGTTGTTTGGCAACAGTTTGAAAACATTGTGGCCTCAATCATTCATATATACGGCAGAGTAGACAGAAGCGGCTCGTTGGTCAAATGAGTGTCCAGTCAACACCTATCTTAGATGTACGGGGAAATGCAAACAGCACTGACATTCGAGCCACTGTGCCTCAATGTTGCAAAATTGGTGTACATTTACTCACAGAATTGGGGGAGACACTTCATCTTAAATTAATTGTTTGCAATTAGATTGTCTTGTCATAAAGAGAACCTGTCAAAGAAAGATAAAATCTCTCAATGACGCTTTTCAACCCCTCTATTTGTCTTATTTGTGGTTAGTGGGTGTTTACATACCCTTTAATATGGGTAAGACTAGCGTCAAAACGCGTTGATCTGCTCCTCTGTGTGTACAGTGCCAGACAATATGTGTATCCATTATTTTTAACACTTTTGTAATAAAAGTTATATTTTAACTACCCCGTCTATTGCTGGATCCCTTTCCATTTTTTTTTCTTTCTCATGCTTATTGTGTGTTGTGGTATGAAAATGCATAAGTGTAACATGTGGGTAGTGTACAGCGTGGGATAGCATAGGGTGAGAAAGCGCTAATGTTCGAGACTAGCCCATAATGGAAGGGGTTTAGTGTTAGAGCAAGTGACTACTTTCTGGGAAGTTAGGGTTGCATGCCTCGCGGCTGTTAGACAGCTGAAATACATACGGGGATTGCCTAACAAATAGGCAAGTGTTGCGGCTGTCTAACAGCCTTGAGACATGCAGCCGCGGGGACTCGAACATTTTTTTCGAGCACGCTGAAGATACTCTGTTAGTACCTGAGCATGCTCAGGTAACACCTAATCCCAGCACATTCGCTCATCACTAGTGCCAATCTCTCCGCACAGATCAGTTGGAGGTCTTTATCATTGGCAGTACAGTCCAGAATGTTGAATCCCTAAGCTAGGATAGAATACATTTGGTGGTACAAATCTTATAAAATTAATTCAGATTGGCTTTTTTGATATTCCAATTAAAAATGTTTGGACTAAAAGCCTCACCGACTTATCTTCCGATGCGCTGCTATGGCTCTTGGTTATAAATGTACTTTCTTAGTATCTATAATACATGATGGAAATGAAATACAAGAGAGGTCAACAGTCAATACCATTGACATCGCACATTGTACCCTGGACTCATTCTCCACTAACATACTTCCATTTATTGTATAGTAAGTGCCTTCTCACAACACACTGTACCCGGCGTCACCTCCGCTAATTTATGAAGTAATTGCCCACTATAACCTTTACTACTCTCTTAACTTAACCTATATTTAAAGAGCAGATCCATACGAGCGCTACCCTCAATTATTTCTATACGCTATAAGATAATGCAGAGTATAGTAAGAAACCAACATTAGCCTCCTATAGTGTTCAGACCCAACGTCTATGTGTCCATAACCTGTAGTAAGGCATATTCATTAATTAAGTCCTGTATGTTAATTCCTTTCCCAACCCTAGATAAAAACCTAAAAATAAGATTCCTAGAATTTTTGCACACCTTGGTGTCTATCACCTTTCTTGCAGCTCGTATGATTGATGGCTAAATGCTAAAATTTATTTGAAAGCCATATCCATCTAGTCATCAATAAATATACTTGGATCATAGACAGGAAAACTTTTCAACAAGATCGTATAGTTATTCACTCATATATTTTCTAAGTAAGCAAACCAGCCTCATCAGGTCTAAGAGTCCAATTTCACCCCTTCCCACTCCATGATGAACCATTGCATTAAAAAGTGGGTGTAAGTGTACGGGGAGGACTCTGGAGCTGATCCCACTCAACAAAGGCAGATACCGGCTGTAATTCATAGCCAGCATCAGCATTTAAGAGCAGCAATTGGAACAAGCTCCGGTAGCAGCTGTTAACCTGATAGATGCCAATGTTGATCACTGTCAGTGGCATTTTTGAAATCCTGCTTGGTTTTCCTTTTCAGGTGGCCATCACTCCCCGCATCTTGATCGCAGGATGCCGTTAGGTTTCCAGGGCAGCATGTGCCTAATAAAGGTCCACATCATTGCCCTGTTGGTACCCCTATGAAGCCTGTGTCTGACCTTTGTAGGAAACTATGAGTAGGACTATTTATTGAATGTTGAAGTAATGTTGTATATACGGTAGTAACAATGATCACAGGTTCAATTCCCTAATGGGAACAAAAAAAAAAGATTTTAAAAATACATATTAAAAAAAATAACAAAGATCGTAAAAAATTATATATATTATATATACTGTGTATATATATATATATATACATAAAGCTCAAGTGTGTGTATGTATGTATGTATGTACTGTATGTGTGTGTGTGTGTATGACCGGGATTGGCATCCGCACCGTCGCTGCTCCAACCACAAAATTTTGCACAGTCCCAGAGAGTGTCCTAGGCTATGTTGTGAGGCAAAATTTTAACCCCGCGCATTCCAATTCACCAAACAATTTTGCCCCTATCTACATAATGGGGGAAAAAGTGTGTGTGTATCAAGCCCCGCCCCTCATTATGATGTCATAATGGTTGCCATGGCGACGCTGATGTCATCATAGGTTGCAAGCCCCACCGCTCACTATGATGTCATAATGGTTGACTATGGGATGGAGGATGTGTGATGGGTATATGGGCACTCGACTATGGGATGGCGAATATGTATGATGGGTATATGGGCATGGGACTATGGGATGGAGGATGTGTGATGGGTATATGGGCACTTGACTATGGGATGGAGGATGTGTGATGGGTATATGGGCATGGGACTATGGGATGGAGGATGTGTGATGGCTACATGGGCACTCGACTATGGGATGGAGGATATGTATGATGGGTATATGGGCACTCGACTATGGGATGGCGAATATGTATGATGGGTATATGGGCATGGGACTATGGGATGGAGGATGTGTGATGGGTATATGGGCACTTGACTATGGGATGGAGGATGTGTGATGGGTATATGGGCATGGGACTATGGGATGGAGGATGTGTAATGGCTATATGGGCACTCGACTATGGGATGGAGGATATGTATGATGGGTATATGGGCACTCGACTATGGGATGGCGAATATGTATGATGGGTATATGGGCATGGGACTATGGGATGGAGGGTATGTATGATGGGTATATGGGCATGGGACTATGAGATGAAGGATGTGTGATGGGTATATGGGCACGGGACTATGGGATGGTGAATATGTATGATGGGTATATGGGCACAGGACTATGGGATGGAGGATATGTGATGGGTATATGAGCATGGGACTATGGGATGGAGGATGTGTGATGGGTATATGGGCATGGGACTATGGGATGGAGGATGTGTGATGGGTATATGGGCATGGGACTATGGGATGGAGGATGTGTGATGGCTATATGGGCACTCGACTATGGGATGGAGGATATGTATGATGGGTATATGGGCACGGGACTATGGGATGGAGGATAATTATAATTTGCTATAACTAACCACAGTTAGTTACTATGCTCGGGCAGCGCCGGGCTCTTCAGCTAGTATATATATAATATAAAGCTCAATGTGGGTGTGTATGTATGTATGTATGTCCTGGATTGGCATCCGCACCGTCGCAGCCACAAAATTTTGCATAGTCACACGTCTGGACCTCGAGAGCGTCATAGGCTATGTTGTGAGGCGAAATTTTAACCCCGCGCATTCCAATTCACCAAACAATTTTGCCCCTATCTGCATAATGGGGAAAAAGTGAAAGGAAAAGTGTTAGAGGCAAATTGACAGCTGCCAGATGTGAACAAGGGGGACATAAAGAATGAGAGCGATGGCGCCAAAGAGTATATACCGTACAGTTGCTAAGGTGGGGCCCTGACATGGGATACTCACCACACACGGGGATATGAACACACACACAAAATGCGCCACACACTACCACGTGCTTCAACACATATACCACCCTCAGCACACATTTCACCACACATACACCAACCTCGCCACTTAAAAGTCGAAACACAATAGTCGCCACTCAAAACTCGCCACGCTGTCCCAGAGCTGTTTAAAAGATGAAAAATGAGCTGTGATTGGTTGCTATCAGCAACAGTTTTCTTTGTAGACAGTTGTGGTAACTGAAGCCTATTATTCTTATCATTTCTATGGTGTTATCGTCCTTCTGTAAAGCTGGAAATAACACAATTTATTACCATGCCACCACAGACCACCCTCTGACACAGACTGCAGGGGGAGCCCAGTATCACACAGGATAGGATTAGATACACGGCTCAGCAGTCAGTATCACACAGGATAGGATTAGACAACAGCTCAGCAGTCAGTATCACACAGGATAGGATAAGATACACGGCTCAGCATTCTGTATCACACAGGATAGGATTAGATACACAGCTCAGCAGTCAGTATCACACAGGAGAGGATTAGACACATGGCTCAGCAGTCAGTATCACACAGGATAGGATTAGATACACAGCTCAGCAGTCAGTATCACACAGGAGAGGATTAGGGTACCGTTACACATAGCGATGCACCAGCGATCTCGACAACGATATGGATCGCTGGTGCATCGCTAAGTGGTCGCTAGTGAGCTGCCACACAGGCAGATCTCACCAGCGACATCGCAGGGGTCGGGGGTCGTTGCTTACCTGTCAGACGCGGCGATCCTGATGTCCTCCCGCCCGCGTCCACACGTCGCTCGTCGTCACAGCAGGAAGCTGACGACGAGAAATGATCCAGGACCTTCTCGCGCGACCAGCAATAACCAGCGGGGGAGCCGGTCGGAGGTAAGTATCACATGTAGTGATATCGCTAGCAATATCGCTGCTATGTCACAAAATCAGTGACTTTACAGCGATATTGCTAGCGATATCGCAGTGTGTAACGGGGGCTTTAGACACATGGCTCAGCAGGCAGTATCACACAGAATAGGATTAGATACACAGCTCAGCAGTCAGTATCACACAGGATAGGATTAGATGCACGGTTTTTATGTGCAATATAATCATTATAATTTGTTATAACTAACCACAGTTGGTTACTATGCCCAGGCAACGCCGGGCTCTTCAGCTAGAATATATATATATATATATATATATATATATATACACATTCCTGCTTAATACTGCATACTTGGTATCCATAAAAGTCCAATGTATCAAAATATGGAATTATTTAACATGTACAATTTGAAAAGGAAAGAAAAAATTGAAATATCAGAATTGTTGTTTTTCGGTCACGGCACCATACAAATAAAGATAATGCAATATAAATGTCTGAAAAAAACCAAAATGGTCCCAATGAAATCTACTACTCAGCACATTAAAAACAAGGCATCATACAGCTTCATCAACAGAAAAGGAAAAAAAAATGTTATAAGCCTTGAAAAAATGCAACACAAATCAAACCGAATTTTTTACAGAGTTCAAAAAAAATTTTTAAGCCGCTTAAATAGTAGAAAAGTATGCATGGTTGTTATCGCCTGGAGATTCAGGGAATGGTCCCAGTTTCTGCCACAATTCAGTTGCTATCGCACTTTTTTTTTGCGAAAAATTCTATTTTTGGGTAATAAAAATAATGCTAATAATTTTATTTTTCATTTAGCAATAAATTGTGTGAAACAAGAGCGACAATTTAATAAATATAGTACGACATCTACAGTATATGCTCTGATTATTTCTATACATATAATTTTAGGCATGCCTATATGGAACTTGTAACATTCGTAATATCTAATACGTATAAATGTAATTCCCAGATGGCAAAATTCAGAGAAATATACATTGACATCCAATAGACTATTTCATCCATACTCTGACTATTAACCCCTTCACCCCCAAGGGTGGTTTGCACGTTCATGACCGGGCCAATTTTTACAATTCTGACCACTGTCCCTTTATGAGGTCATAACTCTCGAACGCTTCCATGGATCCCGGTGATTCTGACATTGTTTTCTCGTGACATATTGTACTTCATGTTAGTGGTAAAATTTCATTCAAATAACTTGCGTTTATTTGTGAGAAAAACGGAAATTTGGCAAAAATTTTGAAAATTTCGCAATTTTCCAACTTTGAATTTTTATGCCCTTAAATCACAGAGATAAGGCACACAAAAAACTTGATAACTAACATTTCCCACATGTTTACTTTACATCAGCACAATTTTGGAACCAAAATTTTTTTTTGTTAGGAAGTTATAAGGGTTAAAAGTTGACCAGCGATTTCTCATTTTTACAACACCATTTTATTTTTAGGACCACATCACATTTGAAGCCACTTTGAGGGGTCTATATGATAGAAAATACACAAAAGTGACACCATTCTAAAAACTGCACCCCTTAAGGTGCTCAAAACCACATTCAAGAAGTTTATTAACCCTTTAGGTGCGTCACAGGAATTTTTTTGAATATTTAAAAAAAAATGAACATCTAACTTTTTTTCATAAAAAAAATACTTCAGGTTCAATTTTTTTTATTTTACCAAGGGTAACAGGAGAAATTGAACTGCAAAAGTTATTGTGCAATTTGTCCTGAGTACGCAGATACCTGATATGTGGGGGGGAACGACTGTTTCGGCGCATGGCAGAGCTCAGAATGGAAGGAGCGCCGTTTGACTTTTTCAATGCAAAATTGGCTGGAATTCAGATTGGACGCCATGTCACGTTTGGAGAGTCCCTGATGTACCTAAACAGTGGAAACCCCCTACAAGTGACCCCATTTTGGAAACTAGACCCCCCAAGGAACTTATCTAGATATGTGGTGAGAACTTTGAACCCACAAGGGCTTTACAGAAGTTTATAACGTACAGCGGTACAATTAAAAAATCATATTTTTTCCACAAAAATGATCTTTTCACCCCAATTTTTATTTTCCCAAGGGTAACAGGACCCTAAAAGTTATTGTGCAATTTGTCCTGAGTACGCTGATACCCCACATGTGGGGGTAAACCACTATTTGGGCGCATGGCAGAGCTCGGAAGGGAAGCAGCGCCATTTGACGTTTTTGGCTGGAATTGAGATCGGACACCATGTCGCGTTTGGAAAACCCCTGATGTACCAAAACAGTGGAAACCCCCCACAAATGACACCATTTTGGAAACTAGACCCCCTAAGGAACTTATCTAGATGTGTGGTGAGAACTTTGAACCCCCATGGGCTTCACAGAAGTTTATAACATAAAGCCATACTATTAAAAAATCATATTTTTTAAACAAAAATGATCTTTTCACCCTCAATTCTTATTTTTCCAAGGGTAACAGGACCCTAAAAGTTATTGTGCAATTTGTCCTGAGTACGCTGATACCCCACATGTGGGGGTAAACCACTATTTGGGCGCATGGCAGAGCTCGGAAGGGAAGCAGCGCCATTTGACGTTTTTGGCTGGAATTGAGATCGGACACCATGTCTCGTTTGGAAAACCCCTGATGTACCAAAACAGTGGAAACCCCCCACAAATGACACCATTTTGGAAACTAGACACCCTAAGGAACTTATCTAGATGTGTGGTGAGAACTTTGAACCCCCATGGGCTTCACAGAAGTTTATAACATAAAGCCATACAATTAAAAAATAATATTTTTTCCACAAAAATGATCTTTTCACCCTCAATTCTTATTTTTCCAAGGGTAACAGGACCCTAAAAGTTATTGTGCAATTTGTCCTGAGTACGCTGATACCCCACATGTGGGGGTAAACCACTATTTGGGGGCATGGCAGAGCTCGGAAGGGAAGCAGCGCCATTTGACGTTTTTGGCTGGAATTGAGATCGGACACCATGTCGCGTTTGGAAAACTCCTGATGTACCAAAACAGTGGAACCCCCCACAAATGACACCATTTTGGAAACTAGACCCCCTAAGGAACTTATCTAGATGTGTGGTGAGCACTTTGACCCCCCCAGTGCTTCACAGAAGTTTACAACGCCCGGGCGTGAAAATAAAAAATTCGTATTTTTTCCACAAACATGATCTTTTAGTCACCATTTTTTTATTTTCCCAAGGGTACCAGGAGAAATTGGACCCCAAAAGTTGTTGTCCAATTTGTCCTGAGTATGCTGATACCCCATATGTGGGAGAAAACTACTGTATGGGCACACGTCGGGGCTCGGAAGGGAAGTAGTGACGTTTTGGAATGCAGACTTTGATGGAATGGTCTGCGGGTGTGATATTGCCTTTGGAGAGCCCCTAATGTACCTAAACAGTGGAAACCCCCCACAAATGACACCATTTTGTAAACTAGACCCCCCAAGGAACTTATCTAGATGTGTGGTGAGCACTTTGACCCCCCCAGTGCTTCACAGAAGTTTACAACGCCCGGGCGTGAAAATAAAAAATTCGTATTTTTTCCACAAACATGATCTTTTAGTCACCATTTTTTTATTTTCCCAAGGGTACCAGGAGAAATTGGACCCCAAAAGTTGTTTTCCAATTTGTCCTGAGTACGCTGCTACCCCATATGTGGGAGAAAACTACTGTATGGGCACACGTCAGGGCTCGGAAGGGAAGTAGTGACGTTTTGGAATGCAGACTTTGATGGAATGGTCTGCGGGTGTCATGTTGCCTTTGGAGAGCCCCTAATGTACCTAAACAGTGGAAACCCCCCACAAATGACACCATTTTGTAAACTAGACCCCCCAAGGAACTTATCTAGATGTGTGGTGAGCACTTTGACCCCCCCAGTGCTTCACAGAAGTTTACAACGCCCGGGCGTGAAAATAAAAAATTCGTATTTTTTCCACAAACATGATCTTTTAGTCACCATTTTTTTTATTTTCCCAAGGGTACCAGGAGAAATTGGACCCCAAAAGTTGTTGTCCAATTTGTCCTGAGTACGCTGACACCCCATATGTGGGAGAAAACTACTGTATGGACACACGTCGGGGCTCGGAAGGGAAGTAGTGACGTTTTGGAACGCAGACTTTGATGGAATGGTCTGCGGTTGTCATGTGCGTTTGGAGAGCCCCTGATGTACCTAAACTATTGAAACTCCCCACAAGTGACCCCATTTTGGACAGTAGACCCCCCACGGAACTTATCTAGATGTGTGGTGAGCACTTTGAACCCCCAAGTGCTTCACAGAAGTTTATAACACTCGGACGTGAAAATAAAAAAATCATTTTTTTTCCACAAAAATGATATTTTTGCCCCCAATTTTTTATTTTCCTAAGGGTAACAGGAGAAATTGGACCCCAAAAATTGTTTTGCAATTTGTCCTGAGTAGGCTGATACCCTACATGAGGGGGTAAAACACTGTTTGGGCGCATAGCAGAGCTTGGAAGGGAAGGAGCACCATTTGACTTTTTCAACTCAGAATTGGCTGGAATTGAGATCAGACGCCATGTTGCATTTGGAGAGCCCCTGATGTGCCCAAACAGTGGAAACCCCCAATTCTAACTCCAACCCGAACCCCAACACGCCCCTAACCCTAGCCCTAACCCTAGCCCTAACCCTAGCCCTAACCCTAGCCCTAGCCCTAACCCTAACCCTAGCCCTAACCCTAACCCTAGCCCTAGCCCTAACCCTAACCCTAGCCCTAACCCTAACCCTACCCCAACACACCCCTAGCCCTAACCCTAGCCCTAACCCTAATGGAAAAATGGAAATAAATACATTTTTTTTATTTTATTATTTTTCCCTAACTAAAGGGGTGATAACGGGGGGTTTGATTTACTATTTATGGCGGTTTTTATGTTTGGCGGCTGTCGCACGCTAAAAGACGCTTTTTATTGTAAAAATAGTTTTTGCATCACCACATATTGAGAGCTATAATTTTTCCGTATTTTGACCCACCGAGTCATGTGAGGTCTTATTTTTTGCGGGACGAGTTGACGTTTTTATTGGTACCATTTTCGGGCACGTGAAATTTTTTGATCGCTTTTTATTCCGATTTTTGGGACGCAGAATGAACAAAAACCAGCGTTTCATGAATTTCTTTTGGGGGGGGTGCGTTTACACCGTTCCGCGTGCGGTAAAATTGATAAAGCGCTTTTATTCTTCGGGTCAGTACGGTTACAGCGATACCTCATTTAGGTCTTTTTTTATGTTTTTGTCGGTTTTATGCAATGAAAACTATTTTATATAAAAAATAATTATTTTTGCATCGCTTTATTCTGCGAGTTATAACTTTTTTATTTTTTTGCTGATGATGCTGTGTGGCGGCTTGTTTTTTGCGGGACAAGATGACGTTTTCAGCGGTACCATGGATATTTATATGCGTCTTTTTGATCGCGCGTTATTGCACTTTTTGTTTGGCGGTATGATAATAAATCATTATTTTTTGCTTCGTTTTTTATTTTTATTTTTTAAGGGGTTCGCTAAAGGGGTTAACTAATGGGACAGTTTTATAGGGCAGGTCGTTACGGATGCGGCGATACCTAATATGTGTACATTTATTGTTTTTTTTTATTATTATTTTAAAAAAATGAATTTATTGGGGAATATTTTTTTTTTTTTTTACTAATTTATTTGGCGATTTTTTTTAATTTATTTTTACACTTTTTTTTTAATTTTTTTTTACTTTATTACATAGTCCCAGGTGGGACATCACTGTCCTGTGACAGATCGCTGATCTGTCACATCACAGATCACTGTGACAGATCAGCAATCTGTCACAGGCAGTGCACAAGGCTTCCTCATGCCTGCGCTTTGCAGGCACTGAGGAAGCCAGCTTCCCCAGGCCCCCGAAGGCCCCCGTCGCCATCTTGGATTCGGGGGCCTGGGGGATAGGAGTCCCCCGCAGCAGCGCTGCACATTGCGCTGCCGTGGGGGGCTCAGGGAAGCACGGAGGGAGCCCCCTCCCTGCCGATGCTTCCCTTTAACTCCCGGTACACCGCGATCGCGTTTGATCGCGGTGTGCAAGGGGTTAATGTGTCGGGGGCGGTCCGTGACCGCCCCTGACACATTGTGCCGGGTGTCAGCTGTGATAATCAGCTGACACCCGGCCGCGATCAGCGGCGCTCACCACGTGGGCGCCGCTGATCGCGGTAGACGTACTATCCCGTCCCCGGTCATACGGGCCCGGGTACCGTGGACGGGATAGTACGTCTCATGTCAGGAAGGGGTTAAACTACAACCACTTCCCCCCCAAAGAAAATATGTTAGGAGACGGAGACACTGCCCACATTCCGTTTAAAGATACAGGTTTAACATTATGTGGGGCAATATGAAATGTGATCTATAATGTGAATTGTGATATGCGTTAAAAGTGTTAGTAATATTGATAATGTGTGTAGTTTAACATTGGGGATAGTGAGTTAAGGTTGGGACTATCCCAGAGTGGGAGGACCTAAGTTGAATGGAAAGTGACAGTTTTCCTGTCAGCAAGGCAGATAGGGTCTGGAGTCGATAGAAAGAGCTTTTAAAGTCCAATATTTGCAGTGCCACATTCTGGGGTGTCCCTGAAGTGAGAGGAGACTGAAAAGAAGAGATAGTGAGATCCAGAGCAGGAGTGTTGTGAACACTCTTAACCTGACTTCTGAGTTTGGGCTCCCTCTGGTGGTGGCTGCTGGTAGTGGAGCTGGTCGGGTTGACAGAAGTCCATCACCTGAAGACGATGAGTGGAAGTAAGGTGTTACAGACTGAGAAGATTTAAGTGAGCAAGCTTCCCTCAGTTGCTGCTGGTGATTTGTTTTTCTTCCTGTGCATCTTGAAGTCCGCTTATCCCCTGCTTGGTCCTGCATCGTTCAGATAAGTTATTTGTTTGCTGGAATCTTTTTGCATTTGATCCAGTTTTGCCTTTCTCTGCTTTCTGCTTTGCTGTGTGGGTTCAGCATTGTTCCCTGCTGGGATCGGTGCTGGACCCCGCTCCATATGCCACAGCTTATGTCAGTCTGTTCAATATTGCTAATCCCCTGCTATAGCACTGTCTTTGGTTTTGCTTCCAGTTCACACCAGAATGCTGATCTAATGGGGGAGAGGTCGTGTCTCCTCAGTATTTTTGCACATCAGACGTGTTGGATTTTTTAGGGTTTTTGCGTGATTGCAGACAGTATCTTTTCTGTCCTGTGCTATCGAGACAGTTTGGGCCCCATCATTTGCTTACTCTGTTTTCTGCCTGTGTTTGTGCCTCATCTTGTCTCACCGGCAATCTATGTTTAGGGGCTATCTATTCCTTTGGGGTTCTGCTCCGGGGCAGTTTAGCTTTCCCCTTTCTTGCTTTAGGCTTATTTAACTCTTTGGCTGTGCTGAGGCGTCTAGAGCATCGTAGGTACGTCCCACAGCTAATTCTAGTTGTGTTGTTAGTTTTAGGGATCTGCAATCCATTTAGTCACCAACCTTTCTGGTTTTCTGTTTGCCTAGCTTATTTCCCGGTTATCCTAGGTGACCTAATCATAACACAAAAGTGACTAAAAAAACAGAGTGATCTACCGGAGACAGGTCCTAGGAAAGGATGCCTAGCAGAAAGGTCCAGAGTTTATAACTCTTGAAGGTAAAAGGCCTAGACAGGACAGAGTATGTGACACCAGTAAAATGCCCTAGAAGGGATTTCCAGAGTGTCCGCATCATGTGAGAAAAGTACCGGCCATACTGGCACCCCAAGGGGAGAGAAGACATGGAACTGCGGGACGAGTACTTGACTCTTTCTAAACAGAGTTGGAGTGTCAAGCTGGTTTATGGTGAAGTAGTGAGAAACAGTGGAAACAGGTAGAGAGAGTAAAGAGAAAAGGTGAAGATAGAGAACAACAGAGAAAAGAAGGAAGGAAACTGAGTGGAAAACGCATTGAGCTGTAAAGGAAATGACCACAAGACTGTGTACCAGCTATCTTTTGTACAGTATATACTGTATATTTCCTACCAAGTTACCATTTAGTAAAGAGTTTAATTTTGACTGGTGGTCTTCCTCATTGAACTGTGAAACATCTGGTCCTGTCAAACCAACAACACCAGTTATATACAGCCTGCTCGGACATAGCACCCTCACAGAACAAGTCCACACACCCAGCCTGGACCCTCACCTTCATGTAAAGTGCCGGGGCGGAATAGACAAGTACCTCGCCAACGGCTTCCGACCCGTGACACGTTACAGATACAAGTGCTTAGACATTTACATATATGAATGTTTTAAAGGGAATCTGTCACCAATTTTTTGGCCTATTAGATGCGGCCACCGCCATCAGGGGCTTACCTACAGCATTCTGTAATGCTGTAGAAAAGCCCCCAATGTAACATGAAAGATAAGAAAAACACGTTAGATTATACTCACCCCAGGGTCCGGTTCGGTCCAATGGGTGTCGCGGTCCGGTCCAGCGCCTCCCATCTTCTAGTGATAATGTCCTCCTCCTTACTTCTGCTGCAGCTCCTGCGCAGGAGCACTTTATCTGCCCTGTTGAGGGCAGAGCAGAGTACTGCAGTGCGCAGGCACCGGGAAAGGTCAGAATGGTCCGGCGCTTGCGCACTGCTGTACTTTACTCTGCCCTCACCAGGGCAGAGTAAGTATACCTGCGCAGGAGCTGCGGCAGAAATAAGGAGGAGGACGTCATTGCTAGAAGATGGGAGGCACTGGACCGCGACACCCACCGCACCAGACCGCGCCCCCCGGTGAGTATAATCTAACTCATTTTTCATATCTTTCAGGTTATATCGGGGGCTTATCTACACCATTACAGAATGCTGTAGATAAGACCCTGATGGCGGTGGCCGCATTTCATAGGCCAAAAAATAGGTGACAGATTCCCTTTAAGGGGGAGCAGGAATGAGCAGTTGACACAAGTGTGGCTAAACAGTTTCTATGGCACTAAGTGCCATTTCTTTACACTTCTTCCCCCCACCCCAAGTTTGCTAACACAATGCCGATTTAATTAGCCCGCTATCTCACGATGCCAGCTGCTACCTCTAACATTGTGCATCCACCAGAGAGAAGGCACGAGGTACCCGGCAGAGAGATCGAGGTACAGAAATAGAGAACAAGTATGGAAAACATAAGGGAAATGATGGAGAAGAAAGCTGGGAGGGAGAGACACATAGCAGATGAAAGAGGGTCAGAGCTATAAATAAAAAAGGACATGGGAGAGTGACATCTCCATATTGTATACACTGATTCTAAGGAAAGTTCTATGGGTACAATCATAAAGCCATTTATTCCTATGGAATGGAAATAGAAAAAAGTCAAAATCTGTCTGCATGTGTCAAATCTGAGACCTTAATGAACCAAAGTCCATTCCCCTGTCTATAGCACATTAGCTTATAGGAGAAAACATCTTTTGGAAATAACGTGCGGTGTTATGACTCATATTCCTGGAGGCTCTGAGACTGCTGCAAGTCTACACCTGCAACTGTAATAAATCTCCATAGCAAAACTGAAAAAAAAAACTGCTATGCAGAAGAGAACAAGGTTCAGAATACATTTTATTCACAGTCAGGAATTCCTATTTGTTCCAATTCTTTAGGCATTTCATTTTCTTTTCCAACCAAGGATTTTCTACATGAACTTTAGTATCATTTCCATCATCATCATCAACCTCCTTTTTATGTAACTTCACATTGATCTGGTTAATTTAGCTCTCAGACACTCAAATATTTAAGGTGCCCATAGAAAAGACACTCGGGTATTTAGGACGTCAATACAAATTAGATGAAAGTGCGTCTACAATCTACAGGAGCTTCTCACAAAATTAGAATGTCACCAAAAGGTTAATTTATTTCAGTTCTTCAATACAAAAAGTGAAACTCATATATTATATAGAGTCAATACAAACAGTGATCTATTTCACGTGTTTATTTCTGTTAATGTTGATGATTATGGCTTACAGCCAATGAAAACCCGAAAGTCATTATCTCAGTAAATTAGAATAATTAACAAAAAACACCTGCAAAGGCTTCCTAAGTGTTTAAAAAGGTCCCTAAAGAGGTCCCTCAGTCTGTTTCAGTAGGCTCCACAATCATGGGGAAGACTGCTGACTTGATAGATGTCCAGAAGGCAGTCATTGACACACTCCACAAGGAGGGGAAGCCACAAAAGATCATTGCTAAAGAAGCTGGCTGTTCACAGAGTGCTGTATCCAAGCATATTAATGGAAAGATGAGTGGAAGGAAAAAGTGTGGTAGAAAAAGGTGCACAAGCAACCGGGATAACCGCAGCCTTGAAAGGATTGTTAAGATAAGGCCATTCAAAAATTTGGGGGAGATTCACAAGCAGTGGACTGCTGCTGGAGTCATTGCTTCAAGAGCCACCACACACAGACGTACAGTTGTGCCCAAAAGTATTGACACCCCTGCAATTCTGTCAGATAATACTCAGTTTCTTCCTGAAAATGATTGCAAACACAAATTCTTTGGTATTATTATCTTCATTTAATTTGTCTTAAATGAAAAAACACAAAAGAGAATGAAGCAAAAAGCAAAACATTGATCATTTCACACAAAACTCCCAAAATGGGCCAGACAAAAGTATTGGCACCCTCAGCCTAATACTTGGTTGCACAACCTTTAGCCAAAATAACTGCAACCAACCGCTTCCGTTAACCATCAATGAGTATCTTACAATGCTCTGCTGGAATTTTAGACCATTCTTCTTTGGCAAACTGCTCCAGGTCCCTGATATTTGAAGGGTGCCTTCTCCAAACTGCCATTTTTAGATCTCTCCACAGGTGTTCTTTGGGATTCAGGTCTGGACTCATTGCTGGCAACCTTAGAAGTCTCCAGTGCCTTCTCTCAAACCATTTTCTAGTGCTTTTTGAAGTGTGTTTTGGGTCATTGTCCTGCTGAAAGACCCATGACCTCTGAGGGAGACCCAGCTTTCTCACACTGGGCCCTACATTATGCTGCAAAATTTGTTGGTAGTCTTCAGACTTCATAATGCTATGCACAAGGTCAAGCAGTCCAGTGCCAGAGGCAGCTAAGCAACCCCAAAACATCAGGGAACCTCTGCCATGTTTGATTGTAGGGACCGTGTTCTTTTCTTTGAATGCCTCTTTTTTGCTCCTGTAAACTCTATGTTGATGCCTTTGCCCAAAAAGCTCTACTTTTGTCTCATCTGACCAGAGAACATTCTTCCAAAACGTTTTAGGCTTTTTCAGGTAAGTTTTGGCAAACTCCAGCCTGGCTTTTTTATGTCTTGGGGTAAGAAGTGGGGTCTTCCTGGGTCTCCTACCATACAGTCCCTTTTCATTCAGACGCCGACAGATAGTACGGGTTGACACTGTTGTACCCTCGGACTGCAGGGCAGCTTGAACTTGTTTGGATGTTAGTCGAGGTTCTTTATCCAACATCCGCACAATCTTGCGTTGAAATCTCTTGTCAATTTTTCTTTTCCGTCCACAACTAGGGAGGTTAGCCACAGTGCCATGGGCTTTAAACTTCTTGATGACACTGCGCACGGTAGACACAGGAACATTCAGGTCTTTGGAGATGGACTTGTAGCCTTGAGATTGCTCATGCTTCCTCACAATTTGGCTTCTCAAGTCCTCAGACAGTTCTTTGTCCTTCTTTCTTTTCTCCATGCTCAATGTGGTACACACAAGGACACAGGACAGAGGTTGAGTCAACTTTAATCCATGTCAACTGGCTGCAAGTGTGATTTAGTTATTGCCAACACCTGTTAGGTGCCACAGGTAAGTTACAGGTGCTGTTAATTACACAAATTAGAGAAGCATCACATGATTTTTCAAACAGTGCCAATACTTTTGTCCACCCTCTTTTTTATGTTTAGTGTGGAATTATATCCAATTTGGCTTTAGGACAATTCTTTTTGTGTTTTTTCATTTAAGACAAATTAAATGAAGATAATAATACCAAAGAATTTGTGTTTGCAATCATTTTCAGGAAGAAACTGAGTATTATCTGACAGAATTGCAGGGGTGTAAATACTTTTGGCCACAACTGTATCCAGGACATGGACTACAAGTGTCGCATTCCTTGTGTCAAGCCACTCATGACCATTAGACAATGCCTGAAGCGTCTTACCTGGGCCAAGGAGAAAAAGAACTGGACTGTTGTTCAGTGGCCCAAGATGTTGTTTTCAGATGAAAGTTAATTGTGCATTTCATTTGGAAATCAATGTCCCAGAGTCTGGTGGAAGAGTGGAGAGACCACAATCCAAGCTGGTTGAGGTCTAGTGTGAAGTTTCCACAATCAGTGATGGTTTGGGGAGACATGTCATCTGCTGGTGTAGGTCCACTGTGTTTTATCAAGACCAAAGTCAGCGCAGATGTCTACCAGGAAATTTTAGAGCACTTCATGCTTCCCTCTGCCAACAAGCTTCTTGGAGATGCAAATGTCATTCTCCAGCAGGACTTGGCGCCTGTCCCCGCTGCCAAAAGTACCAATACCTGGTTTACAAGCAACAGTATCACTGTGCTTGATTGGCCAGCAAACTCGCCTGACCTTACCCCCATGGAGAATCTATGGGGTATTGTCAAGAGGAATATGAGAGACACCAGACCCAACAATGCAGACGAGCTGAAGGATGCTATCAAAGCAACCTGGGCTTCCATAACACCTCAGCAGTGCCACAGGCTGATCGCCTCCATGCCTCGCCGCATTGATGCAAAAATTGATGCAAAAGAAGCCCCGACCAAGTATTGAGTGCATTTACTGAACATACATTTCAGATTTAATATAATTTTTCAAGCTGGTGTTATAAAGTAATCTAATTTACTGAGATAATGACTTTTGGGTTTTCATTGGCTGTAAGCCATAATCAAACATTAACAGAAATAAACCCTTGAAATAGATCACTCTGTAATGACATTATATAATAGATGAGTTTCACTTTTTGTATTGAAGAACTGAAATAAATTAACTTTTTGATGATATTCTAATTTTTGTCAGAAGCACCTGTATCTAAGGCCTCATTCACCTGTCTGTGAAAAAATGGCACTGATATCGTCATCAGTGATTGGTCTGTGTGTCCTTTATTACCATCCCCGATATAGTTGTCGACAGAAAAATTAAAAAACTTATGGCTCTTTGAAAAAGGAAGGGGGAAAAACAAAAGCGGAAAATGACAATTGTCTGCTTCCTTTAGTGGTTAATAATGTATGTAGATTGTAGTGTGAAATTTGATGACAGGCCGCCCTTGAAGTCATACCTGTCACGTACATGTATTTTGTAGGCTACTGAATTTTTGTATGGCATTTCCATCCTGCCATAGGGCAATTATCATCTGCCAGTCGCTTCTTTTTCTTTACTAAACATCATGCATTGCACCTCCAGCTGGAGCTCGCTCATGCATTGACCGTCACCAACTAGATGCTTCATCCACATGTAGAGCCCGCTTCACTATTATACCTGTCGACATCGGGAGCATGCATGCTCAGGCAGGGAATGGTCCCAGTTTCTGCCAAAATTCAGTTGCTATCGCACTTTTTTTATAGGAAAAATGCAATTTTTGGGTAATAATTTTGTTATTTTTCATTTAGCAAGACATTGTGTGAAAAAAGAGTGACCATTTAAGAAATATAGTACATTATCTATGTGCTCTCATTATTTTTGTGCATATAATTTTTGACATCCAATAGACTATTTTGGATGAGTGTTTAATCTGTGTGCTCATTATTGCCATCAGTATTTTGGATCAGTGTATCATCAGTGTTTGATTTGTGTGTCCGTTATTACCATCAGTGTGTCATCAGTGTTTTGGATCAGTGTTTGGTCTGTATTTCTGTTATTACCATCAGTGTGCCATCAGTGCTTTGGGTCAATGTGCCATCAGTATTTTAAAACAGTGTGTCATCAGTGTTTTGGATCTCTGTATCATCAGTGTTTCATCCATGCATCCTTTATTACCATCAGTATGCCATCAGGGTTTTGTCTATATGTCCGTTATTACCATCAGTGTTTTGGATCAGTGAGTCATCAGTGTTTGGTCCATGTGTCGATTATTACCATCAGTGTGTCATCAGTGTTTTGGATCAGTGTTTGGGCTGTATGTCCGTTATTACCATCAGTGTGCCATCAATGTTTTGGATCAGTGTTCCTACAGTGTTTTAAAACAGTTTGCCATCAGTGTTTTGGATCAGTGTATCATCAGTGTTTGATCCATGCATCCTTTATTACCATCAGTGTGCCTTCAGTGTTTTCTATCAGTGTTTGGTCTGTATGTCCGTTATTACCATCAGTGTGCCATCAGTATTTTGGATCAGTGTTCCATCAGTGAAAAAGAAAGAAGAGAAATTCCAGCGCCAGAAACGAAAAATTAAAAATCCATTTTATTGTGCCAATGCATATTAAAATTCCAGCAGGTACAGCATACTAGTCGGATGACTGCAGAACAACGCGTTTCGACGCCTCAGGTCTTAATCATGTTCTGACATTAAATGTAACCAACTTCCTTTTATTGGATTCTCCCACCTGCAAAAATCAGAAACACATGTGTGGACTGCTCCAAAGCAGCTCCCGATATGGTAATGGTGGGAGAGCCAAACAAAGAGGAAAAAAAAAAAAAAACAGTCAGTGTAGACAACACAACATAAATAACATATATAATTTAAAAGGGAGATATATATACTCCTAATGTAAGATGAAAAAGATGAATATATAACAAAAATAAGTATATATATCTCCCTTTTAAATTATATGTTATTTATGTTGTGTTGTCTACATTGACTGTGTTTTTTTTTTTCCTCTTTGTTTGGCTCTCCCACCATTACCATATCGGGAGCTGCTTTGGAGCAGTCCACACATGTGTTTCTGATTTTTGCAGGTGGGAGAATCCAATAAAAGGAAGTTGGTTACATTTAATGTCAGAACATGATTAAGACCTGAGGTGTCGAAACGCGTTGTTCTGCAGTCATCCGACTAGTATGCTGTACCTGCTGGAATTTTAATATGCATTGGCACAATAAAATGGATTTTTAATTTTTCGTTTCTGGCGCTGGAATTTCTCTTCTTTCTTTTTCACTGTTGATTGACTGCCTGATCAAGTCCGTGCGCAAGGATTTGGATTCTGCCGGCAGGGCAGTACGGTGAGCTGGATTGTTTTTTCTTTTCTTTTTACCAGTGTTCCATCAGTGTTTTAAAACAGTGTGCCATCAGTGTTTTAGATCAGTGAGTCATCAGTGTTTGGGTCTGTGTGTCCGTTACTATCATCAGTGTGTCATCAGTGTTTTGGATCAGTGTGTCCATTATTACCATCAGTGTGCCATCATGTTTGGTTCCTATCGTCCTATATATACAGGCTTTATCATGCTACTAGCCAGAGGTCAGTTCACACCAGGCAGTCAGTATAGGGACCCATTCAATCTGAGATCACCTTGTCGTTGGTGAATGGGCTCACATCTTTTGGCCAAATTTTGTGCTAAGTATCTCATATGTTTTTCTAGATTACAAAAGCCATTATGCTATTCATATTTCACTTATTTCATATTTGATATGCCTTACAAAAGCCATTATGAAATATATTACTAAAGCCATTTTGCTATTCGTATTTCACATATTTCATATTTGGTGTGCTACCATTTTCTAATTTAATATGTAAGTTGCCTTTTGGTATGCACCTATTCAGACTAGTTCTAGATGTACCGTCAGTTTGTTCTATTACTTGTCCGTTATTACCATCAGTGTGCCATCAGTGTTTTTTATCAGTGTTTGGTCTGTATGTCTGTTATTACCATCAGCGTGCCATCAGTGTTTTCTATCAGTGTTTGGTTTGTATGTCCGTTATTACCATCAGTGTGAAATCAGTATTTTGGATCAGTGTTCCATCAGTGTTTTGGATCAGTGAGTCATCAGTGTTTGGGTCTGTGTGTCCGTTACTATCATCAGTGTGTCATCAGTGTTTTGGATCAGTGTGTAACCGGTGTTTGATCCATGTGTCCGTTATTACCATCGGTGTGCCATCAGTGTTTTGGATCAGTGAGTCTTCAGTGTTTGGTCCCTGTGTCCATTATTACCATCAATATGCCATCAGTGTTTTGGATCAGTGTGTCATCAGTGTTTTGGTCTGTGTGTCCATTATTACCATCAGTGTGCCATCAGTGTTTTGGATCAGTGAGTCTTCAGTGTTTGGTCCCTGTGTCCATTATTACCATCAGTGTGTCATCAGTGTTTTGGTCTGTGTGTCCATTATCATCAGTGTGTCATCAGTGTTTTGGATCAGTGTGTCATCATTGTTTTCGTCCTTGTGTCCGTTATTATCATCAGTGTTTCATCTGTGTTTTGGATCAGTGTATCATCAGTGTTTGGTCCATGTGTCCATTTTTACCATCAGTGTCATCAGTGCTTGGTCTGTTTTTACCATCAGCGTTTCATAAGTGTCTTGGATCAGTGAGTCATCAGTGTTTGGTCCCTGTGTCCATTATTACCATTAGTGTGCCATCAGTGTTTTAGATCAGTGAGTCATCAGTGTTTGGGTCTGTGTGTCCGTTATTATCATCAGTGTGTCACCAGTGTTTTGGATTAGTGTGTCATAATTGCTTGGTCCCTTTGTCCGTTATTACCATCAGTGTGCCATCAGTGTTTTGTATCAGTGTATCATCAGTGTTTGGTCCATGTGTCCATTTTTACCATCAGTGTCATCAGTGTTTGGTCTGTTTTTACCATCAATGTTTCATCAGTGTTTGTCCATGTGTCTGTTAAAGCTTTTGAAATCCTTCGCATTGTTAATTACAGACAGCACACAGATGGCAGTTGTAAGATATGCCTAAGGCCTCGTGGACACGTTCAGTATTTGATCAGTATTTTATATCAGTATTTGTAATCCAAAACCAGGAGTGGGTGACTTGTTTCTATTATACTTTTCCTCTGATTGTCCCTGGTTTTGGCTTACAAATACTGAGGTACAATACTGACCAAATACTGAACGTGTGAATGTGACCTAATTCATTGAGTTGTGCACCTCTCAGTAAATTAGGCTCATCTTAATCCAGTGCTCCCTTCCGTAAGACTGGCGTGGGCAACCACGTGTCACCACAGCCTAAAGTAAACAACACATGGATGCTGTGTAATCCTCTAGTGTCAATTGCTAACGTCTCAAATTGGATCTCAATTTTGGGTCATGTTCAAACATATTATTGGATCTGTTGCCAAAATTGCTATGACAGTTTCATTGATCTGAATCAGGCTAGGAGCGCACGACACCTTCTTCAGGTGGCATCCGCCTGAAAAAGCTCTGTAAGAAATGAACATAAGGCACAATAATATCAAAACTACACTGCCGTGCACATATTCATTTTTTGTAATGTCTTTTAACCGCTTCAAGGTTTGGAAATCTCGAGGTTAAAGGAAGTGACAAGTTCATTCTTCGGACCGCTTTGTTTGGCTTCGCTCATGAAGAGAAAGGCTATGGTGTTGCAAAAAAAAAGATGGCCAAGCTGCTTCGCGAAAAAGACCAGTGGTGTTTTCCTGAAGGAGCTTCACCAAGAAAAACTCTCCGGCTGCGCCAAATATAAATGGGCGTCATGTACACATAAACTTAAGCTTGAAAAAAATCCAGAAACGATCTGAATTCAGAAGCATATAATGGTGGCAGAATTTTTGCTTGTATGAGTTTATCCTTACAGGTGCTACAAGCAGATGTTCTTTGAAATGTCCCTTCTTATACCACTGGACTTTGGTCACCACCAGACCTACGTGATAGTCTCTGTCTAGTCCTGTTAGATTAGCCATGACTTGCTATATTTCTCAGGTTGACAAGTAACATTTAACCTTCTGTCAGGAGGTAGTGCATTTTTCACAATGACATCGTGAATAAAGCTGAACACTATGGCGCCAACGCTGGCATAAAACACCTTGATAAGTCGCAATATTTTTGTGCAACTCGGAAGTTGCGGATAACCATGCCAATACGGGCTTTACACGGGCGGGACATGATTGGGATGGGTTGTGTCTATGCCTGGTCATACAGTATAATTCATGAAAGGCACCTTGTTGGCGAAACTTGACTGGAGTACATTTCTGGTGATGGTACATACCAGCTCACGGATGCTCCTATTTCACGAAGCTGTGTATGGTTCTTGATGAGGTGCATCGTACTCCAGCAAGCCCCTTTATTAAGACTGGAGTCCACAATGGCAGTCTTAATGAATCGACACCAATGTCAATCATAAAAATGGGGAATGACTTTACATTGAAAAGAAATATATACACAAATAGGTCTCAAAGAGGTTGTCCCCTACCTTTACATTACAGTCTCACTGTGGTTTTACCCTGATGAAGAGGTTTGTAAGCCTTGAAACGTGTTGGTGCAATAAACCACGATCAGACCAAATCTCCGTCTGTGACCGTGCTTTGGACACTTGACCGGATTCATCGTTCTAATGCATCAAACCCCACTGGTGATCCTGCGAGAGTCTTCTCATGCATTTTACAGGAGTTGAGTTATGATTCTCACAACTCCATGAAGTGATTGGACTTCTTAACTTCCGACACCTTCTTACCCCCTTCTTGTCTCTCCATTTTCACTTATACCAGAGAATACAGGAATGCTGGGCAGAGGGAGCGTGCCGATGTATGGAGGAGTTGGGAGAGATAGCTGCAGGCCGAATCATGGTTTGGCCTACAGCAATCCAAAGTGTTTGAGGTCCCCTACACTGGGAATGAGATTTGTTTGTATGTACAAGATCAACATAAAGCACTTGTCGATTGTTTTTATAAGGTATTACATAGAAGACCCAATACATTTACATAGACGAGAGCCTAAGGTTCTGCCTATACTTGCATTAGTTCTTTGCAATGCTCATTTTAATTCCACAATTAATGTTATACCCCAAATCATTTGAAAAACCAGAATGGAATATTGTTGTGAGTTCATTTTCCCCTTCACCGTTGATGTCTGATGAACTCACTCTGCTGGTGAAGAGAGGTAGTGAAATTGACTGGGTTGGGAAGAACCTGTCATCTGAACAGGTGGAGCCTGATTGGACACCCGGAATCACTGAGTGGATATAAGGCAGCCGATGCCCTACAGGGGTGCTGGTGATCCTTTCTGCTCTGAGCTCTTGCAAACCTGTTCAGTATCTGTCTTCTGAAAGCTAAGTATTTGCTCTCTTATTTTTCCATGAGATATTGTCTGTTTACTTAGTGTTTGTGTTCTGCCTGCCCTTGTTGGTACAGGCTGAGCTTCATTTTTGTCTCCGGTCTAGTTGATCTTTTTCTCAGTCTTCAGAATATACCTGAGTGCTGATATAGTGTTTTTGAAGTCTAGTGACTTCAGGGCCTTTTTTCTATCAGACGTGTTGGACATTATTTTGGCAGAATTTTTGCGGATTGCAGCCAGCATCTTTTCTGTCCTTTCCTATTTAGTTAGTTGGGCCCCATCGTTTGCTCAACCTGTCTTTCTGTCTGTGTTTGTGTTTTCATCTGCTTTTCACCGACAATACATGTTGGGGGCTGTCTATTGCTTTGGGGTCTGCTCTGGGGCAGTTTAGATTTCCCCTTTCTTTCTTTAGGCTTATTTAGTTCTCCGGCTGTGAACGAGGGGTCTAGGGCACCATAGGAACCCCCCACGGCTACTGTTAGTTGTGTGAATAGGATCAGGGGTCTGCAATCCGATAACTACAGACCTCTCCGGTTTTCTGGACTTAGCTTGTATTTTTGTTTTTTCCTCCTTCGGTGACTCATTCATAACAGAATATATTACTATAATATTCTTCACAGCAAAAACAAACAATAAAAAACCCCACAGAAATCTGTCTTATCTGTTTAGTCAGAACTGGAATTGTCATATATGTATAAGGGTCTGCATATATATTATAAATGGAAGACCTAGACCAGTGTTCCCCAACTCCAGTCCGCAAGAGCCAGCAACAGGTCAGAGTTTAAGGATTTCCTTTGTATCGCCCAGGTGGTGGAATTATTGTCTGTGCAGGTGAGTAGCTCTCACCTGTGTAATTTTAAGGGAAATCCTGTAAACATGACATGTTGGTGGCTCTTGAGGACTGGAGTTGGGGAACAACTGACCTAGACCATTGAAAAATTTTTGGACCTCATAGTACCTCATGCGGTAACCTCTCGGTTAAACTGACCACAAATTTGATCCCCGGCTTTCACATTTACAACCTGGTCTGAATTTTTCACGGATGATCTACAGAGCGTTGCCCCATAGTGAGAGACTCAGCAACTAAAAGATTGGTTGAACCCTAGACCAAAGATTGCATAGGGCTGTGAGCAAAAAAATTTAATGAAAACTTCTACGGATTTTCTAGCAACGTAAAATATATATATATATGTACATAGTCTTTTTGTGTTACATGTATTTTTTTTTTTAATGTTGGCAAATGTTCTTTTTTTCGTATAAACATCTTTATTTTAAAAAAAAAAAAAAAAGAGTAATCTTGCAATTTTTACACTGGCCACTGGGGCTTTTGTAGACTCATACTTCCTTTCAGGAAGAGTTTTCAGCAGGATTCTTATCATCAGAGGCAGGATTACACAGACAGGTAACATCTCTATACATAGATGATCACACAGCATCAAGCAATCACAACAAAGAAAGTCACAACTTACCCTGCTCTCCCTCACTTTATTTGATACTTCAATGCAAAAGATAGGGTCAGGTGATTTTGTCTTTGTACATGTGTTGTTTCCTGAATCAATAGTAAGTTAGAATGTAAAAAAAAGCCCCAGAGGCCGGTATGAAAATTGCAAGATTTCTATTTTTTATTTGTAATTTAGATTATGAAAAGTATATTAAAAAAAAATTACCAGATTTATAAATAATACATGTAACACTAAAACCCTTTAAAAAGGCATTACTCCTTGCTTGTAGTTAGCGTCTCTGCAGCTTCTAATCCAAGGACTACTTGAGGAGCAAGCTCATCGTCCTCTACCAACAATCCAAACTGAGGAACAGAGAGTCCGGTAGTGGGAGGACAATGATTGCTACCCAATAACAGTTTATTAGAATACATACTAGGCTTTTTGGGATACTGCGGCTGTAATGCCTTGATCAGGTACTTTGTTCTTCTGTATTTGGAGCGGTCATATTATGCTCTCTGGACTGATGGTGGTCGTAAAGTGGCTAAAGATTGCTAAAACCCTACATGTAAGCAGATTTTGTATACCCCTATTGCATGGGTGGCATGCTGTCTTGGGCAGGATGGAATCTTCTTTACTCCATCTAAGGATTTCAAAGTGCAAAAGAGTCCAAGACGCAATCAATAGGATCAATTACTGATTTATTGAGAAGCAAAATTAACTCCAGTAACATCTGCATGCAGACAAATTGCTGTTTTTCCTCCACAATAAAGAAGGTATTGCTCATGTTGGTGGTCCCTTGGATTGTGTTGGCCCTTAAAAAGCTTGGGATGCTCACATACACAGTCAGATGGCCCTATAAATGGAAGAGGAATTGTATCTCAATGCATGGACTGGCCGGTGGGTCTCCTGACCCGAGTGTGACAGATTTGTGTATTCCTATACACACTTGGGTCAGGAGACCCACCGGCCAATCCGTCTCAGCAAGGAGACCCGCCGGCCAATCCGTCTCAGTAAGGACACCTGCCGGCCAATCTGTCTCAGTAAGGAGACCCGCTGGCAAGTCCATCTCAGTAAGGAGACCTGTCGGCGAGTCTGTCTCAGAAAGGAGACCCGCCGGCCAGTCCATCTCAGTAAGGAGACCCGCCGGCCAATCCGTCTCAGTAAGGACACCTGCCGGCCAATCTGTCTCAGTAAGGAGACCCGCTGGCCAGTCCATCTCAGTAAGGATAGAAGAACTTGGCACACACATAGATGATTGCAAGTGAAAAGGGGGTAATTTAATAAGATACAGTACATACAGTAAACGTTTCGGTCACAAACGACCGGAGTCCCGTGAAATGGCTGTCTATTGTGATTTTTATCCTATGTATGCAATGTGATTGTGACACAGATATAATACATATCACTAATGTCATTAATCTTTATTACAGAATCCTCGGAATTGAACTCTTTCCTAGTAAAACAAGGAATCACAATGATCACCCTTCCGCTCGATCAGCACAATTCGAGAGCACTTGTACCGCTGCACTAAATCACAACCTGATACATCAGCACGCTAAGTATACCAGAGCCTGAGTTGGTAATCCATGATTGATAGATATTGCACATGCCCATTGCCCACGTCTTTCCTGTCTGTGGAACACACTGAACGGCATCGCTGGACCGCACGCCAAGGCACTTCCGCCTTAGCACTTCCGGTTAGCGGCGATTATTACCGTGTATATAACACGGTCTGTGCGCACTCCTCACACCACTGGGGACAAGCGGTGGAAACCGCGTCTAGGCTATTTACCGAACCACGTTATCACCAACGGTAAGGTGACTTGTTGCTGACATACACTTTTGACTGGCAGCATGGCGCAAATAGATCACTTCAGTACCTCTTATTTTTCAGGCTCTTTTACAAGGAGACTAATTAACCATTTATGCTTCTAGCATCTTTCCCTTATGGTATGTAGCACCGTTTGATATTAGGGGCACAAGGTGACTCAGATATGGGCACTCATATTGAACATCTAGAATATAATATTTTCTCTTTATAGAACAGGTTGCCCTGTATACAAGTGCAGTCAGTACACTATATAGGTACGTGCATATATATATATAATTTTGAGTCTTCTAGGGTATCTATGTTCACCAACAATTCTTACATTACGTTTTTCTGCTATAATTGTTATTGGTACACGGCACATTGTCAATTTCTGCATATTTGTACCCAAGATTATTTATATTGTGTATACTTTGTTTAATTTAATTTAAAAAAACCCTTTGTTATCTTTGCTTTCAGTACGTTGACGAAGGTCGTTTGTGACCGAAACGTTTACTGTATGTACTGTATCTTATTAAATTACCCCCTTTTCACTTGCAATCATCTATGTGTGTGCCAAGTTCTTCTATACTAGTATATGGATTGGGATCCTACTTGTGCACCACCACTTTCTAGTTGTGCTACAACGTTTCCATACATAACATCTCAGTAAGGAGACCCGTCGGCGAGTCTGTCTCAGTAAGGAGACCTGCCGGCCAGTCCATCTCAGTAAGGAGACCCGACGGCGAGTCTGTCTCAGTAAGGAGACCCGACGGCGAGTCTGTCTCAGTAAGGAGACCCGACGGCGAGTCTGTCTCAGTAAGGAGACCCGCCGGCCAGTCCATCTCAGTAAGGAGACCCGCCGGCCAATCCGTCTCAGTAAGGACACCTGCCGGCCAGTGCATAGAGTTACGACCTCAGTCTGATTTATACGGTCATCTGACTGCACCCACAGAGTCCACTCGGTGACTCCAGCACCAATATCATTTGCTAGTTTCATATGCCAGACATTAGATATAAACCTTACTTCTGTTGCACAATTTTTTTCCAGGTCGCTAAGTGCCTCCAGCAATTCTGAACATCTGCATCACCCGCGTAGCAGGCAAAATAAAAAAATGGAGGAAACTTTCCAACTACTGTAATTGTGTTCTTTTTAATTATCTTTTGTAATAAAAAAAAACATCTTCATGGTTAATAACTTTATAAAATGTCATGATTTTTATGTGCATATTGCTACACTCACAGCAGAATATAGAGGAGATTCACCGACATGTCAACATCTCCCCGTGTTTGCGTGGGTTTCCTCCAGGTTCTCTGGTTTCCTCCCACATTCCTGGAGACATACTGATAGGGAATCTAGATTGTGAGCCCCAATGAAGACAGTGATGATGATGTCTGTAAGGCGCTGCGGAATATGATGGCGCTATATAAATAAGCATAATAAATTAAAATTGTATACAAAAACCTGATCCTGACTGTAGCCAGGACAACCAGAATGAAGTCAGGCACAATAGAAATAAACTTTATATCCAGTTACTTCTTGTTTATTTTATGACTAAACAGCTTTATGTCTAAAAATATAAGATGAGCTCACCCTAAAAAAAAAAAAATCCCTGTTCACCAAAATGCAAATCACGGATTTGCTGTGAAAGTCGAACCCAACTGATGAATAATAAGATAACATATTGCACAAAAAATGCGACTTCTGGCATTCTCACACCATTCGCGCCCGCTTTGTCGGAGCTGGGGCGGGACGGGGACATGATGGGGCGTGGCAACCCCCACACCGCCAAATTTTCCTCCAGTAGAGGTTTGATGAATTCGTCTTTTGGGGAGTTTCTGGAGCAGAAATTGAGCGCAAACTCTCCGAATCCTCCATAAAAAAAAATCAGAACTCATCAAAAACTTGGAGTTTCCACTTAGTTCAGCTCCAAAAGCTCAGCGCTTATTTTTCTGCATGATAAAGCCTTCAAACGTGGTTGGTAGCCCTTTATTGTTGGCTATGTGCACACAAGTTTTTAAGGAGTTTTTGGAGCGGAAACCGAGAGGAAAATCTAGAAATCCTGCTTCAAACATCTGCTGAGTTTCTGCTCCAAAAACTCAGCAAAAAGACTCCATGTGCATAGCCATTTACTTCTATGAAAATCCACTTTGCTACTCAGGAGTTATTTCAAGAAAAGGTTTTGAAAACCAATTCATGACCAAATGTCCAAAACTCTTTAAAGCTATCTATAGAAAATGATTCAGGGATAAAAAAAACTCCATAAAAAAAGGTTCATTTCCTGAAGCAGTTTCTGCTTGATTAACTGTTCGCATCTGTCAGCCTTAAAAACTTGGCGTGAACATTGCCTTAAAGGGGTTGTCCGTTTTTTTGGGATATGTTTTTTGCTAAATTCATGTATAAAAATCATTTTTGCAGTTGGGTTTCATTAAAAATGTTGCACCCCTTGACTTTTACAGCCTCTTTGTTTAAATTGCACGTTCA
This sequence comes from Dendrobates tinctorius, assembly GCF_039654945.1. Lineage (NCBI taxonomy): Eukaryota > Metazoa > Chordata > Amphibia > Anura > Dendrobatidae > Dendrobates > Dendrobates tinctorius. The sequence continues at coordinate 29,674,613 of NW_027361706.1, read as the reverse complement.
ACTTTCATGCGGTCTGTGGTTATAAATCAGCTAAAAGGAGCTCAGAAAAAGATAGATAAGGATTACAAACTCGGCTGTCAAATTGTCAAAAAGAGCTCACTAACGGATTCTCAGTTTACTCACAGAGGCTATAGAAGGCAATGGTGCAAAATGTTTAATGAAACCCAGATACAAAAATAAGTGCCTTTAAGTAAGAAAAGAAAATCTAATATATAAGGCTCAATGTGTGTGTGTATATGTTTGTATGTCCGGGATTGACATCTGCACCGTTGCAGCTAGACAAAAAATTTTGCACAGTCACATGTCTGGACCCCGAGAGCGTCATAGGCTATGTTGTGAGGCGAAATTTTAACCCCACGCGTTCCAATTCACCAAACAATTTTGACCATTATTCTTATCATTTCTATGGTGTTATCGTCCTTCTGTAAAGCTGGAAATAACACAATTTATTACTGTGCCACCACAGACCACCCTCTGACACAGACTGCAGGGGGAGCCCAGTATCACACAGGATAGGAATAGATACACAGCTCAGCAGTCAGTATCACACAGGATAGGATTAGATACATGGCTCAGCAGTCAGTATCACACAGGATAGGATTAGATACACGGCTCAGCAGTCAGTATCACACAGGATAGGATAAGATACACAGCTCAGCAGTCAGTATCACACAGGATAGGATTAGATACACGGCTCAGCAGTTGGTATCATACAGGATAGGATTAGATACACGGCTCAGCAGAAAGTATCACACAGGATAGGATTAGATACACAGCTCAGAACACAGTATCACACAGGATAGTATTAGATACACGGCTCAGCAGTCAGTATCACACAGGATAGGAATAGATACACAGCTCAGCACACAGTATCACACAGAATAGTATTAGATACACGGCTCAGCAGACAGAACCACACAGAATAGGATTAGATACATGGCTCAGCAGTCAGTATCACACAGGATGGGATTAGATACACAGCTCAGAAACAGGATGTGCCACAGGAGAGGACATTTTCATTCCAAGAATTTCACTCATTCCATCTGATTTGTTTTTTGATTTTAAACGCCTCCAGTTTCCAGTTCAACTGCTATTTGTAATGTCCATTAACAATGCTGAGGGACAGTCCTTGAAAGTAATAGGGATCGATTTGCAATCTCCATGCTTTTCTCATGGTCAGCTTTACATTGCCTGTTCTAGAGCGGAAACTGCCAAAAATCTGTTCATCTTTGCACCGAAAGGAAAAACCAAAAATGTTGTTTATCAAAAGGCTCTTGAATGAGTTGAAAATAAAATACTTCTCAATACTTGGGTAATCGTTTAGTTAATTTGTGTTGCAAATCTATAGTGTTGAATATATGAGGTGAAATGTTTTTATGTGAAATATAATCATTATAATTTGTTATAACCCAGGAAATGCTTGGCTCTTCAGCTAGTTGTCCATAAAGGTGGATAAACTTCTGGACACCAAAGATAACTGTCAGTCAAAGGTTCTTTCTCCCATTTCCCCTAAACACATGCATGCTCAAAGCGGCCGAGTCTGCATGTGTTCTCAATGAAGACATCAGAGTATCTAGTGGTGACATCTCTCAGAAGAATGAAAGGATCAGATATTGAAACTCATCATACTCCATCCCTTTCTCCTGTGACATCATAGACTCATAGAATGTTAGACTTGGAAGGGACTTCTGAGGTCATTGTGTCCAACCCCCTGCTCAAAGCAGGATTCACTAAACCATCTCATACAGATGTCTAATGATGGTCTGTTTCTCTTCCATTGAGAGCTCCTTTAACCGCATGTTGTGGGTTCACAGTAAGAGCTCTCAAATGCAAATGTCACACCGATGATCAGATACAGACCATTTTCCTATTTAATTCACAGAATCAAAGAATGTTAGAGTTCGAAGGGACCTCCAGGGTCATTGTGTCCAACCCCCTACTCAATGCAGGATTCACTAAACCATCTCAGACAGATTTCCATCCAACCTCTGTTTGAAGACTTCCATTGAAGGAGACTTCACCATTTCTCATAGCAGCCTGTTCCACTCATTGATCAACCTCACTATCATAAAGTATTTTCTAATATCTAATCTGTATCTTCTCCCTTTCAGTTTCATTCCATTGCTTCTCGTTTTTCCATGTGCAAATGAGAATAAGGATGATCCCTCTACACTGTGACAGGCCTTCAGATATTTGTAGACAGCTATTAAGTCTCTTCTTAGCCTTCTTTTGTACAAGCTAAACATTCTCAGATCCTTTAACCGTTCCTTGTAGCACATACTTTGCAGTCCGCTCACCATCCTGGCAGCTCTTCTCTGAACTTGCTCCAGTTTTTCAATGTCTTTCTTAAAATGTGGTACCCAGAACTGGATACAGTATTCCAGATGAGACCTGACCAAGGAGGAGTAGAGGGGGATAATGACTTCATGTGATCTAGACTCTATTAATTTTTGGAAGAGAGTTATGGGGTCCCAAAGTCCCTCCATTAGGTGGTTGCCCAATCCCACTAAAAGTTGCAGGTTCAGCTGACTCTTCTGTAATTTGTACGAAGGCATTCATTGTAATATTGTAATACAATATGTGATCTGTAACTTTCTGCACCACCAAGGTTAGAATTACCTCTAGAAAGAATACAACCAGGATAAAAAAGGGAACCTGTGAGAGTGAAAATTACAAATGAAAACAAATCTAAGAATTCTGTATTCATGCATAATGTACACTGACATGGGAATGAGGAAAGGCCAGAAGGAAGGAATTAGAAGGCCAGAAGGAAGGCTTCAGAAGTCACTGGATGGTATTGGTCTTATAATGCCAAGAGTTGCACAAAGGGGTCAATTCTAGATAGACTTTATATGAGGTTCAGCGATGGAGAAGAAATATTAAAATAAGAACAGAACCGCAATTTGGGACACAAATAAGGCAACTGCCTGTCAAAAGTTTTCCTGCCAGAATGCATCACATGAGTTCAAGTGAGAGATGACCTTTTGACAATTTATCATTTTCAGGTTCAAAATTTTGCACTGGTTTTGCTATATTTTCATGCTGGTAGTTGTTCTGTTTCATAGCTCCAATATCGCTTCAGCGGTAAATGTCGCTTTGCATTAAAGAGATTGACTGGCACATTGCCTGTCCGATTCTACTGAACTGGAGATTTTTTTTTTCTCTATACTCTTTTTCTCTATATAAAATAAAATTGAAAAAAAAGAATATTGATCTTCTTTTATTGCTGTATGACAGAAAAATGTATGCCATGGAAATTGCTAAATATATATATACCATATATATATATTTATATACAGTATATGCATCTAAGATATACTTACCTTGTAATGTCTTTACATTCTGTTCCGTCCAGATGTGTCCAGATCCCAGAATTCCATGCGGCGGAAGTTCACCGACCGCCATATTTTGACACCCAAGTAATGGGTGTATCAATATGGAAACTACTGGTGGTACCAGCACTTGTGGGTTACCTCCAACAGCACACCGTCGCACCACACACACACACATACTGTATACGCCGTACACACCACATACACTGTACACACCGTACGCAGCCTCTTGCGCGGTACCACCAGCGGAACACTGTCGCAAACACTCCACCACCGGGATCAGCCAAATGATTCACTGAATGCCGCCATCTTTGTACAGGAGAAGCGCATGCATAGTTTTAATGTGACCGCCGCTATCTGCACAAAGATGGCAGCGGTCCGATTTACTGCACCTGCGTGAATTCCGCGCAGGTGCAGTGAATGATTCGGCTGATCCTGGCAGCAGATGCGTGACGTGTCTACAAGCAGAGGAAGTTGGTCATATTAAAGGGGTTTTCCCACAAAGGAAAGTTCATTTTAAAAATTGTCTGCCTGACCGTGTACGAAGCATACCACATCTCCTGGGCAGGGGAGGAAGCAAAAGACAATACTGACATTACAGCAGGGTATCACAGAGGATTCATTTTGTGAGGTAAAATATTACACTGACTGTTTTTAAACAATATTTTATCTCACAAAATGTATCCTCTGCAGTAATGTCAGTATTGTCTTTTAGCCTGCCCCCATCGTGACGTTACCACCCTCCAGATGCGATAGCATTGGGCCTCCACCTAGTACTATATTTAAATAAATATATATACATATGTACAGTATATACTGTATAATCAAATATGAGATATTACATCTTACAATATACTGTATGTATTTGAAAAGATAACATTTTTATGTCGACAATTAAACACCAAGCACATTTTTAATAAGGGGATTAGAGGCGATATTCCCTAATTTAGTGGATCCAGAAAGGTATAAGGAATAAAAATAAGCTATGCTCACCTACTGACCAGTGTTACTCCTGTGCCCTCTGTCCTGTGTCCCCCACTGGAATCCTGCTCTGTGTGTATCAAAGGTTGTCATAAGATTGCACTTGCAAATTATTCTGTCTCTGAGATTTGAAGTTACCGTTTAGGACAAGGTAACTTCAAATCTCAAAGAGGCAGAAACATTTGGCAGTGCAGTCTTATGACAACCTTTGACACACTCAGAGCAGGAATGAATGTATTGCATGAATTTATGTCTCTCTACAACAACAAATGTGCTCCTCAGACCATTTGGGGGCATCACAACCATGGACCAGACCTCAATCACAGGACAATAAAACTTTCACACTCTTTATCTTTGAACTGTTCCAATATTTATGGCAACAACTCTTCTCCGAGTCCCATACTGATAGTTCTGCTTCATGTCACTTGTCTCATCTGTTACATTATTCCTGCTCCCTTTTGGGCATAAATATGATACTCTTCAGATTTTGTGTTACTCCATGCCTGATGAAGAGACCTGAGTAGTCTCAAAAGCTTACAATTTGCTACTATCTTTTCAGTTAGTCATTAAAAGGTATCAAGTCAACCTCTGAGGACCCTAGCAGACATCTACACTGATTAGGTCAGAAACAACTAATGATTAGAATCCACGTCTGCAAAGGGGAAAAGTGGTGAAAAATGCAGGATTCAAATCACCTATTGTCCAGAAATTGTGTTTATCCTTACGAACACACAGGAGAACTTATTTTGAAAAGTCACCTGAAAAGACAGGTGTGTTTTAGAATTTAATGAAAAAGAAAATGAAGTGTGAACATTCACTTTAACCCCTTAACGACAAGGGGTATTTTTGGTTTTGCATTTTCATTTTTCCCTCCCCTTCTTTCCAGAGCCATAACTTTTTTATTTTTCCATCTATATGGCCATGTGAGGGCTTATTTTTTGCTGGACGAGTTGTAGTTTTAAATGACACCATTGGTTTTACCAGGCCGTGTACTCAAAAATGGGAAAAAAATTCCAAGTGCGGTGAAATTGCCAATAAAGTGCAATCCCACACTTGTTTTTTGCTAAGTTCACTAGATGCTAAATCTGACCTGCCATTATGATTCTCCAGGTCATTACGAGTTCATAGACACCAAACATGTCTATGTCCTCTTTTATCTAAGTGGTGAAAAAAATTTCCAAAGTTTGCTAAAAAAAAAAAAAAAAATTGCGCAATTTTCCGAGACCCGTAGCATCTCCATTTTTCATGATCTGGGGTCGGGTGAGGGCTTATTTTTTCCATGCCGGGCTGACGTTTTTAATGATACCACTTTTGTGCAGATACATTATTTTGATCGCCCGTTATTGCATTTTAATGCAATGTCATGGCGACCAAAAAAACGTAATTCTGGCGTTTTGAATTTTTTTCTCACTACGCCGTTTAGCGATCGGGTTAATGCTTTTTTTTATTGATAGATCGGGCGATTCTGAATGCGGCGATACCTAATATGTGTATGTGGGATTTTTTTTACTGTTTTATTTTGATTGGGGCGAAAGGGGGGTGATTTGAACTTTAAGGTTTTTTTGATTTTTTTTGATTTTTAAACATTATTTTTTTACTTTTGGCATGCTTCAATAGCCTCCATAGGAGGCTAGAAGCATGCGCAACCCAATCGACTCTGCTACATATGGGCGATGAGCAGATTGCCCATATGTAGCAGATTTACTGCTGTGCTTTCAGCGCCGACCACCGGGTGGCACTGAAAGCCATATGCCTGTAACAACCATAAAAGTCTCATAGAGACCTCTGGTTGTCCAGGCAACATGACGCCAACCCCCGATCACGTGACGGGGGTCGGCGATGACATCATTTCCAGCCCGGCGTCCGGAAATGCTATTTAAATGCCCGCTGTCAGCTTTGAAAGCGGGATTTAACTAGTTAATAGGCGCGGGCGGATGGCGATTCCGCTAGCGCCTATTGCGGGCACATGTCAGCTGTTCATAACAGCTGACATGTCCCGGCTTTGATGTGGGCTCAGCACCGGAGCCCTCATCAAAGCAGGGGAGATGTCTGATGACGGACTGTGTCCGTCATTGGACATTAAGGGGTTAAAGTGGTTGTGCAGTACTTTATATTGATGGCCTATCCTTAGGATAGGTCATAAAAGGCCAGGATTGGCCATCTGCATAACTGGGTAAATTCCTGGTGGACTGTAGCACTCAGCTACATAGTGGGTTGCCAGCCCTTCAATTTTTCTTCCTAATCAAGGTTTACATGCGTGCATACACCTGTGCAAACACATGCATGCAATGGTCAGTATGCAGCGACAGCGTATACATTGCTGGAGTAAGTGCCAGCATTAGCAGGACATTATTTAATGCCCTCCGGTCTCTTGCTCCAATCTGGGAGCAGGTGTGTTACATTTGGCGATAGCGATCTCACACTCTTTCATGCTGGTCACTGGAAGTTCAACATGGCACCTCATGGCAAAGAACTCTGTGAAGATCTGAAAAAAAATTATTATTGCCCTACATAAAGATGGCCTAGGCTATAAGAAGATTGCCAACACCTTGAAACTGAGATGCAACATGGTGGTCAAGAACTTTCAGCAGTTTAACAAGACAGGTTCCACTCAGAACTGGCCTTGGCATGGTCGACCAAAAAAGTTGAGTGCACGTGCTCAGCGTCATATCCAGAGGTTGACTTTTCAAAATAGACGTCTGAGTGCTGCCAGCATTGCTGCAGAGGTTACAGGGGTGAAGGGGAGGGTTAGCTGGTCAATGCTCAGACCATGCGCTGCACACCACATCAAATTGGTCTGCATGGCTGGTGTCCCAGAAGGAAGCCTCTTCTAATGATGATGTACAAGAAAGCCCACAAACACTTTGCTGAAGACAATCAGACTATGGACATGAATTACTGGAACCAAGTCCTGTGGTCTGATGAGGAAAAGAAAAACTTATCTGGTTCAGATGGTGTTAAGCGTAGGTGGCGGAAACCAAGTGAGAAGTACAAAGACAAGAGTGTCTACCAACAGTCAAGCATGGTGGTGGGAGTGACATGGTTTGGGGCTGCATGAGTGCTTCCGGCTTTGGGAAGCAACAGTTCATTGAGGAATCCATGAATGCCAACATGTAATTTGATCTACTGAATCTGAGCATGATCCCCTTCCTTTGGAAACTCGGCTGCAGAGCAATATTCCAACATCATAACAACCCCAAACACACCTCCACGACGACAACTCCTTGCTAAAGAAACTGAGGGTAAAGGTGCTGGACTAACCAAGCATGTCTCCATACATACAGTGGGGCAAAAAAGTATTTAGTCAGTCAGCAATAGTGCAAGTTCCACCACTTAAAAAGATGAGAGGCGTCTGTAATTTACATCATAGGTAGACCTCAACTATGGGAGACAAACTGAGAAAAAAAAATCCAGAAAATCACATTGTCTGTTTTTTTTTCATTTTATTTGCATATTATGGTGGAAAATAAGTATTTGGTCAGAAACAAAATTTCATCTCAATACTTTGTGATATATCCTTTGTTGGCAATGACAGAGGTCAAACGTTTTCTGTAAGTCTTCACAAGGTTGCCACACACTGTTGTTGGTATGTTGGCCCATTCCTCCATGCAGATCTCCTCTAGAGCAGTGATGTTTTTGGCTTTTCGCTTGGCAACACGGACTTTCAACTCCCTCCAAAGGTTTTCTATAGGGTTGAGATCTGGAGACTGGCTAGGCCACTCCAGGACCTTGAAATGCTTCTTACGAAGCCACTCCTTCGTTGCCCGGGCGGTGTGCTTTGGATCATTGTCATGTTGAAAGACCCAGCCACGTTTCATATTCAATGCCCTTGCTGATGGAAGGAGGTTTGCACTCAAAATCTCACGATACATGGCCCCATTCATTCTTTCATGTACCCGGATCAGTCATCCTGGCCCCTTTGCAGAGAAACAGCCCAAGAGCATGATGTTTCCACCACCATGCTTTACAGTAGGTATGGTGTTTGATGGATGCAACTCAGTATTCTTTTTCCTCCAAACACGACAAGTTGTGTTTCTACCAAACAGTTCCAGTTTGGTTTCATCAGACCATAGGACATTCTCCCAAAACTCCTCTGGATCATCCAAATGCTCTCTAGCAAACTTCAGACGGGCCCGGACATGTACAGGCTTAAGCAGTGGGACACATCTGGCACTGCAGGATCTGAGTCCATTGTGGCGTAGTGTGTTACTTATGGTAGGCCTTGTTACATTAGTCCCAGCTCTCTGCAGTTCATTCACTAGGTCCCCCCGCATGGTTCTGGGATTTTTGCTCACCGTTCTTGTGATCATTCTGACCCCACGGGGTGGGATTTTGCGTGGAGCACCAGATCGAGGGAGATTATCAGTGGTCTTGTATGTCTTCCATTTTCTAATTATTGCTCCCACAGTTGATTTCTTCACTCCAAGCTGGTTGGCTATTGCAGATTCAGTCTTCCCAGCCTGGTGCAGGGCTACAATTTTGTTTCTGGTGTCCTTTGACAGCAATTTGGTCTTCACCATAGTGGAGTTTGGAGTCAGACTGTTTGAGGGTGTGCACAGGTGTCTTTTTATACTGATAACAAGTTTAAACAGGTGCCATTACTACAGGTAATGAGTGGAGGAAAGAGGAGACTCTTAAAGAAGAAGTTACAGGTCTGTGAGAGCCAGAAATCTTGATTGCTTGTTTCTGACCAAATACTTATTTTCCACCATAATATGCAAATAAAATGAAAAAAAAACAGACAATGTGATTTTCTGGATTTTTTTTTCTCAGTTTGTCTCCCATAGTTGAGGTCTACCTATGATGTAAATTACAGACGCCTCTCATCTTTTTAAGTGGTGGAACTTGCACTATTGCTGACTGACTAAATACTTTTTTGCCCCACTGTAAATCCTAATTAGTATCTGCTAGGTATCCTCATAAGGAAGGTGGAGGAGCGCAAGGTCTCTAACATCCACCAGCTCCATGATGTAATCATGGAGAAGTGGAAGAGAATTCCAGTGGCTTCAGCTCTAGTGACCTCTCCATGCCCAAGAGAATTAAGGCAGTTCTTGAAAATAATGGTGGCCACACAAAATATTGACACTTTGGTCATTTTCACTTAGTGGTGTACCCACTTTTGTTGCCAGCAGTTTAGACATTAATGGCTGTGTGTTGAATTATTTAGAAGGCATACCAAATTTGCACTGATATACAAGCTGTACACTGACTACTTTATTTACATTGTGTCAAAGGGTCAGATCTTCAGTATTGTCCCATGAAAAGATATAACAAAATATTTACAAAAATGTGAGGGGTTTTCTCACTTTTGTGATATACTGTATACATTCATATCATAGTGCACCCTCTTGACAGACAGGCAGCATTTGACTTGGGAAGGGTCAGGTTTGGTGTGTATTATTTTCTACGTGTGCAATCCTATGGGCAAATAAAAATCCTTAACAACCTGTTTAAAGGATTATCCCAAGTTTGGAAGTTATCCTCTATCTTTGGGATAGGGGATAAAGTTCTGATCACTGGGGTTCTGACAGCTGAGATCCCTCTGATCCAGAGAACTGGGGCTCTAAATTGCTCCATCTGAACCAAGCAATGGTCGATCATGTGCAATGCAGCTCCATTCACATGCTGCTCCTCAAAAACCCTTAAAGGGAGTGGTGAGCGGCATGAACATATAAAGCGAAGTTTGCTGAACCTTGCATTGCGCCTAGATGGGAGGAAAGGTTGTTATAGTATGTTAGCTGATGGGGTTTGTGTGCCAGGGCTGATTTTTCATAACAGTTAGTCCTGGTCATCAATATCACATCTTTAGAGGTGTGACATCCTTCACACCCGCCAACCAACGGTTCCCGATGCCAGCCTAGTTGCGTAGCACAACTACACCTCCCCGTCAACTGTATAGTGGCCACAGCAGGGTACTGCAGATTCACTCCAGCACCAGGACTGGTGGAGGTCCAAGGTGTCATATTCCCACCAAACTGATATCTGATATTGATGACCTTTCCTGAGGATAGGCCATCAATATAGGGGGGACCATTCTGTGCTTACAAGCTTGACTTTAAATTCAATACTGCATGGTGACTGGAGGAAAATCTAGTCAAGGGGCTAAAGGAAAATCCTATATTTTGTATAAGAACATATGTGAATTTTTCTGTTTGCAGGTATATGTTCCCTTCCTCCTTAAGAGAAAAAAAAGCTTTCATGCTTTGAGCGAATAAACCACAGAGTGTGGCACACTTGTCGAAGGAGAGAATAAAAGGAAGGAGAGCACAGAGGGTGGAGGAGGAGGAGAGTGTGAGCAGAACAAAAAAGAGACAGATGTGTGTGTGTGTGGGGGGCAATGCTCGGAGATATGGGGAGAAGGTGTAGTGGGAGTGGTATTCTGCGATGGGCATACAAAATGTTCAAATGTGAAGGGAACATAGAAGGGAATTTAGGCGAAAGAATGAATGTGCCAGAGAATTAAAGGGAACGACGACAGCAGCTGAGGTGTGTGGTGGCAAGAAGGAGAATGTGTGAAGAATGGCAGAAGCAGAGAATCAGCAGTATGCTGATAAAAATGGGGGAAGAATGAGTGGGATGGGGGCAAAACCTGGAGGGAAATATGTGCACGACGCGTGGAGGAGAGAAAGTTCTCTACTGTATAGAACCATAAAAAGCGGATTTAGTAGAGTATCATAATGGACAAGCTGAAGAAATTTGAAGACATCATATCATGACATCATTTTTTAAAGTCGTTTCTTAAAATGCATAACATGCTGCCAAAGAAATGAATAAAAGGTCAATATGGCATTGAAAAAGTTAAGGGTCTCCCCGAAATCCATGGCCGCCCCCTCCTCAGACAAGCACACTCCCTCCCTCGCACCCACACAGACTAAAACAAACAGTGCATCGTGTTTTCATATGGTAATGCTCCTCCATCTCCTAACGAGGCTGTTAATTAGAGCTGGGTGCAGCGCGGCAGGAGGAGGGGTTGCGGGGCTGTGATTATAACGTGTTGCTGTGGGTTAATTCCAATGCTGAGGGACCTGCAGAACATTGTGCCACACTAAAATGTGGATTATGCCGGTAGAAACGAAGGTGGGGGTCCTTGTGTAGGAATGCGAAGGAGGGAGTGGGAAAAGATGTGTCATTTTATACATGATGCTGAAAGACAGCTTCCCGCTATTCTACTGCCTCTTACCAGTGGGGAAAAAGAGCAGAAAGGGGGTGTCTAATGAGGAAAGAGAGAGCGATAGGAATATGGCTGGGAAAGTGAAAGGCCAAGGAGAAGGAAAACGTCAATTAAACAATAAAGGCTGAATACGAGACAGAACGTGACAGATTCACAAAGCGTGGCGATAAATGAGAAGCTCTAGAATGTAAATGTGGTGGCATTTATTGGAATTTTACAGAATGGTAGCGATAGATTATTTTCTTATAATCTCTGATTACAAGCTGTATGAGGAAATTCGTGCAGTGTGATGGATAAAATCCACAAATGTAGGGATTACAAGCACAAAGGCGAAATGGAAAAGCAAATACAGACACACAATGGCGGCCTGAGGTCAATATTAAAAACATCTGAATATGAGATCCAGAAAAAAAATGGTATTAGATGACTCGTCGTGTCCCTGATAGAAGAACATTGAATTAGGACAGATCAACAAATACACCGAAAACGGCACAATGCCAAAATACATGTGTCAATATTCTGGATAATCACAAGACAATGTTATTCAAATTTATAATACACTATTGTGAGATACATGATTGCTAAATTGTGGGAGAATACCTAAAATTGGCACCCTGCTGATGCTGCTTCATGCCACCACATCCCACCACCACATCCCACTCCTCGAACAGGAGAGCCCATAGTTTATAACCATTTCAATCAGGGCGGATCAAACCCCTGAGATGAAGTCCATATCCCTCATGTGAATGGAAGAGTATTGGGCATCCATGGCCATCATCCGTTCACTTCTATCGGTTTAAGGGATCGATTGCGTGGCCACCAAAGATGAAGAGTGGAATGTTGGTCATGCATGCACACCACTGGTGGACACAGAAATAAAAGGACACCTGTGCAACAACAATATACGGGCCCTTTGCAGGCCAAGATCTCCTAAAAATGCAAAATTACACATGCTTTGGAGATAGAAATGGGCCCCCTTACCTCATGGGCCCGTGTTGCACCAATGATATGTCAGCCCCTGATGCACACTACAGCTTTATTCATTTTGATTTCAATGTAACCTGGTTCTCCTGATCAGTGAGGATCCCATTGGACAAACCTCCAGCGATCATACATTTATCACCTTTGCTGTGGATAGCTGATTTAAGTGTAATTTGTGAAATAACCCTTTTAACAAACTATCCATACACATTATGTAATTGCTTATAGCCGGCTATCTGATAACTGGCACCTCAGTGTCTGCTTTGGGGCAAACAAGGGTTGAATATCTTGGATTTTGACATGCACCATCTTCTTATCTCCTTTACCTATGGCAATCAATATGCACACTTAACAATTTAGAACGACCGTCAGCTCTTTTTATTTTATTTTATTTTTTTTACACAACTTAGCATTCTTAAAGGAAAGTCACAGCTAAAATTCTAAAGCTTTTCTTAGAATTTTGGGATGAATTTTGTGAACTTTCTCTCAGCTGGATGAAAGGAGAGAAAGTTGAAAATAGCATTATTAAAGTGATCTACCGCCCTGGGCCTGGAACGGGACCACACATTTTGCATGTACTGTCATGCTTCTTGGTGCCTTCTATTTGCCTCCGGTTGCTTCCATGGCTAAAAATGCTTTTCCATTCCTCCGGCATCCAAGATAGCCTCTATAGTGGCATGGGGCACTGGGGGAGAGCAGTGCTAAGTCTAAACCACTCATCTACTGCCAGTGGCGTAACTAGAGACCGATAGGCCCCAATGCAAAATTTGGATCCCGATCTGCATGTTGGTCAGATGTATGGGCCCTTGTAGTCTTCTAGATCCTATAATGGCATGCGTGTTCACCCCACATATAATAATGTCCCTCATCCTGGCTGTTCCCTGTAATAATCTCCCCCATTGTGGCCCACATCATGAATAATGTCTCTCGTCCTGGGCCCCTTTCTGGTGTAATGACCCCCTTCCTGGTAAAATGTTATGCCTCCCATCCTCAGCCCATACTTTGTATAATGCCCCCCATTATACTTTTCCTTGTAAAAATCCCTCTGGTACCACATTTACAGATTTTTGAAGTCTAAAACCTGGCATAAGAGGGAATTATAAATTCCCGAAAATGTTTTGCAATCGTTTAAGAAGATACCAAATTTAATTACCGTAGATGAAAAAATTTGGTGCATTTTTAATGAATCTCCTCCCATGTGTTTTGCACTTCTTTTGTTATTCCTCCCATAAACTAATGAATAAATTGACAACTGAGTGTTACAGTCCAATTAATAGTGACAGTGACAAATTGTGTAGGAACCTGCCTCTATGCCAAGGGTAATGTTAACACCCAAGTGTCAAATTATTTACTGTCTCAAGAGGAATAGCAGAGGAACGACACAAGGCCCTGTTATTTTGTGGGTAATGCAAGTATTTAGTAAAGCAGATGTGGATACTGTTCACTATGCAAATTACATTATAGCTAGATTTCTGTATTGGGAGTTTCTAAAAAAAAGCCATAAATAAGTCACAAAATCCCTTGTATAGGGGGGACGGCTTTACATTTACAGAAAGAAGTGTGATATTAGAAGATACCTCAAATTTGTAAAACATTGGGCAAAACTTTATCAGATTTTGAGCAATTAATGGCAAAGCAGCCACAAGGAAAAGTAACTATATATTTACATTGTGAGCCCCAATGGGGATAATGTCTGTAAAGAGCTGTAGAATTAATGGTGCTATGGAAATGAGTAAAATAAAAAAAATACATAAATATGGTCCCCTCTTAATAGCTTCCCCTTCCTATGCTGTACCATGCTTAATAGGGTTTTCTTATGAAGACCACCCTTGTCTACAAGCCCCATTAGATAGATTCCCTCTTACTGTATATAGGCTAAAGTGTCTACAGCTAAAATGTTTGTTTGGCCACAGCTTTGCTCCAAAAATCAGATGTTTTCCAGCCATGCCTATCTATCTGTAAGTGTTGTCTTATTACTAGAGATCAGTGGAGGATCAAGTTCGAGTTGAATTTATTGCAATTCGTAGTTCCACCCGAATTCGAACACTTTGATCTTGATTCAAGAATTGTAAAAATAAGTTTACCTACCACCGCTCCCTACACTGGTGAAGTATGAGTCACGCACAGTGTAGGACAGACTAAGTTCAACACAAAGGGATAAGGGGAAGCAAAGGCCCAACACTAGGGAAGTGCAGTAGTGGAGACCCCTTGACAGATCTAACGTCACCTGTCTGCCCTATCATCCCTATAAAGGTTCTGCACCTATTGCCAAGTAGGATACCTAATCCCTGCCTGACCCTGGCGATAATAGCTGCACTGGGAAGGACAGGATATGTACTAGTCAATCCCCACTACAACTAAAGACAGATGGGATAAATGAAACAAAAGAGACACTTAGCTTGAGTAGGCTCAGAGAGAAACATTGCCGACCTCCAAACTCCAAAGAGGATGCCAGCAGACTGCTACAGCCTCAAGCCTCAACAGGGAAGAGCAAATAGAAAATAACACCCGCAACTCCCTACAGGAAGTTGGGAGTTATAAACACCCAGATCCAGGTGACACCATTAAGGCTGGGGGAGGTGGCCACTAGTCTGCAAGGCCAACCACTGAGACCTTCTGCAGCCAGATGCAGTGCGCCTGTCTGCAGCCTCTGACACATTCGTGACAATACCCGACTATTTTTGCTTTTTGTGGCTGAGTGGGCTTCCCCATAATACTCATAAGCTATGACATCATATCTCCATTTATCAAGTGGATTATCATAGCTTTTACATTAATGGTTAGTACACCACTGGGTCATTGGACATCAGGCGCTCCCTGGCGGACGCAGAACTGGTGTTGACTACGACAGATTCACTGGGTAAGCAGAACAGACAGATCTCTTGTGTTCTCTCTCTTTCTTTCTCCCTCTTTGTCTCTCTCCTCCACATCCTTCCCAGGATTGCGATCAGACGAAATGTATTCTCAAATCAAATTTTGGAAGAAAATTTGGAGAACCCAACGAATTTGATTTTCAAATTTTCCACTCATCTCTACTTAACTATGATTATTAAGAGAGAAAGTTTTCTGAAGATCTACAAAGCCTACAAGAAAGGAGATTAGGTTGGCCTGAGGTGGTCCTCAGCTTCACATAGACCCTTAGATGCTGCACAATCTTCAATGGTATGTAAGGTCTTGTCCAAGGTACTGAACCTTCGGTTACTTACTACGGGACCTTTACCTGTTTACATAGGCGTTTAGTAGTTGATACACGTACAATTCAACTGTTTAAAAAATATTAATAATTGCTAATAATTTTATTTTAGGCAAATTAATATACATTTTTATAACATAGTCATTGGTGAAACCTCAGAGATGAAGTTTATGATTACACGGTTATTTTATGATAATGTCTAATAACATAAAAGTCAACGGCAGAAAATAATAAGTCATTTCGTCCAGTCTGTCCGTTTTGCCAAATTCTGCAGACCTGTCTACGGATGATATACAGCATTCACAGTCTGGATACAGACCATCCTAAATTATTACATAGGAATTTTTAGCTTTTTATAGTTAGGACGGCGTTTTAGAAGATGGATGCAAAATGCAGCACATTGCCTTATAAAGCTTATGTCCACATAGTCCTGATTACTGGCACACCTAAACTTGGATCTCAAGTGCAGGGATACAAAATATTTTGGACCAGTAGATAGAAGAAACCGCACGTTTACTATGTCATCCATTACTATACAGAAAAACGAAAATTCCGCCATTCCTTGGTACCGGGAGAGTTTTCTAGCCCAAAAAAAACAAACAATTACAAGAGTGTCGAAATGGAATCTGAAAGTAGTGCTTATATCGAGTGCAGAAAATGCTGCCATACTAGAGAAGCAGAAGAATGCTTGACATGGGAGAAAAATAAAAGTGCTAAATCAATGCGCAAAATCCATAATTATCAAAGTAACAGAAGAATGCTTAGCATAGAGAAACATTATCGGAAAGGAGTTACGTACTGTATATAAAGGTAAAAAAAAATCTAAAACTGATGAACTACAGATAGAGGGTGGATTTACAATGGCCAATACCCAGGAACGACCATCCTAGGAACACCCGTTTCCCAGTTATCAGTCTGTCTATGTAGGTTGCCAATCATCCAACTAATGAGAAAAACATTTGATTTTTAAGCTTGCTTACAAGTCATTGTTCTCGGCAGCACGTCATCCTGTGTGAACAGAACATGTGCTGCAGAAAACCATGCATTGTATGTACACAGAATGGTGGGCCAGCCTTAGCCTAAACGTTTGGTCCACCGCCAACAAAAAAAGGATGCCTGTGCAAAACTGTAAGAATAAAAAGTCTGAAATCCCCTCGAAACCTGAAAGTTCAAATGTGACTGGTGATAATAATCCTAACGCCTCCAGCAAGTGTAGTTATAGGGTGTTGCTGGGAGGCGATCCTCAAAGAGCTTGTGAATACATTAAATAGGGGCAGAGACCCTGATTCCAGCAATGTATCACTTACTGGGCTGCTTGGTGCAGATGTGATAGAATCTCTGATTTCTCTGCTGTGGATCTAGCGGTGCTCTGAATGCTGAGCTGTGTATAACCCCGCCCACACCACTGATTGGAAGAGTAACGGATACACTGCACATTGTCAATAAGCTACCAATCAGTGGTGGAGATTACACAGATTAGCTGGATCGAGACACCTAGTCCTGCAGTGATAATCTCCTGCTGATAAAGCACTGATTGTATTAAAACTACAGCAAGCTGCTAAACAAGCGACACATAACTGGAATCAGGATCTCTACCCCTACATTATGCTGCTCTCAGATTGTGTAGCAAAAATCTGCTGACAGATTCCCTTTAAAAGCTGCATTATGTTCATCAAACATCTCCAAACAAGGAGATACATTACAACTACGTCTTTTTGCTTTTATGTAGGTACATGTTACGTTTTGGCATGATCTTCAACTACTGTCTATGCGGATCTTCATTGGGACCACACCCAGTTGGCTAAAAAGCTGGCATTATATACAGGGAAGAAATTGCCATATATCATGACTCAGGAGAACAGTAGCTTTTACACCAGCTAAAAAAATATTTATTAATAGCAAGTGACAGGTCGTCTTTACGTGTTCTCCATTGCTGGTTGCTGTCGACAGCTCTTTTTCTCCTTTCTATAATCAGACATGTGAGCAAACAAGTTAGATGTAACTTAGTAGCTATCATGTGGAAGGATATGTCTCAGTCTTTTCCTCACCCAGTAAATACAAGAATTATATTAGACTGAATTATATATGTGAAAATCAATATTAGCATGTCAGTTCCGCAAACACATGTAAACCGCCCGACCTTGGGTGTAAAGTAAGACTTCTCACCATCATAACCCTGTTACTACCTACCGGCATTAGAATGGAACTTGCTGCTTCCGAATGCCACAATTTAACGGATTCATTTCTGGTTTCAGAAGCCTGACGTTGTATCATTTAAATGGATTGTCCACTACTGGAACAACCCAATTCTCAATCCCCAGTTCCCTCCCAGTAAAAAAATAACACTTATACTCACCTCCAATGCTGGTGCTGTTCCAGCGGTGACAGCACTGTCTCTCCCGAGAACTCACTTCCTCCGGATGTATGTGATTTGTCCTAAGGCGGGGAGAGTGAAGTGGCACTTGATTGGCCGCAGGGATTGCATGACATAACAATGTCACACGATCCCCGGGAGAGACAGCATCAAAATCGCTGGAACAGCGCCGGCACCAGAGGTGAATAAATGTGTTTGAGGGATTTAGAAGGGTTGTCCCCGTAGTGAACAACCTCTTTAATATTTAAGTTCATAGATTACTTCATATTATATTTGTTAGTCCCATCAAAACTGTTACCACATTAGTGTCCCCTGTTACTATGACAAAAAAAAGAAATTCAATTCTGTCACCAAGGCAGAAGTGTCCAGTGTTTTCTCTTATTTTATTCCCTACTCGCCTTAATATTCTAGTTTTTGCTTTATTTTTTCTCTATATATGGGCCTTTCTATTCAGCGCAAATTTTTATAATCTGTACAAGTGGGCGTGGCTTACAGGATTCCCTGTGGGTGTATCCATATCGCTAGATCCACATGGTCTATTTAAAAAAAAAATGAATACTCAGGGGAGCAAATAGGATAAAGTAATGGCAAAAACTGACTAGGGGACCACAGAAAAGGGCACTGAGAAAAAGGTCTCACTTCATATTCCTCCTTTCCTCCTTAAAATAAACATATTGGGGTGGACAGATAGTTGTGCTTGGGGAGACTACCTAATTTTATTATAAGTTTTCTGGGGGACACAACTTTTGTATCAAGTTAGTATAAAAGAATCACATGAATGTGACTGATACAGATGTAGCAGTCCTGAGTGAAGTGAACTTATGATGTCACACCCTTTTGTGATCCCCACCTATCAGCTGGGCAGAATGCTAGCTCAGTGGTTAGCACCGTTGTGTTGCAGCACTGGGGTCCTGAGTTCAAGTCCCACCCAGGACAACATCTGCAAGGAGTTTATATATTTGCATGGGTTTCCATTTGAAAAACATGCTGATGTGGAATTTAGATTGTGAGCCCCAATGGGGACAGTAACGATGTCTGTAGAAATTAATGATGCCTATGTAAGCACTTAAAATAAATAAATCCCTTTATTTTCCTGCATAGCATTGCTCCAGTTCAACTGATGCATAGAGAAATTGCCATACAGCGTCATTCAAAGAAAGGTGCATGTAACCACTAAGCCAGCTCCTTCATTATGAGAAATAATGGGAGTCAGAGCTGTTGGATCTCCACCGATAAGTAATGAATGGCATATCCCACGACTGTGCCATCACTGCCATGGTTGAGTTATATGGAGTCAATAAGAAACATAAAAAACATCACGATTAGAACAAGTGGGCTCCAATACTGGCCAAGTCCAGTGCTGTTAGGCTAATAGGGGTGATTAAAGGATATAGAGGACTGCATTGGGTTGACAAAGATGAGGGTCATCAGTAGACCATGGACTTTTATTGCACCCAATGGCGCCCGGCGATCACGTCATGGGTGTGCTGTTGGGCGGGTGGAGTGAGGCGCCCCCTTGCCAGCGCGTGTTGACTGCCATTGTCAGAAATTGATTTAACAGGCTAATAGCCTTCGGCTCCACTCCACCTGTGACTATTAAAGGCACATGATGGGTGATTAAATCAGTCATCATCTGCCAGGAAAGATGCGGGCTAGCACTCCGAAAGTAAGGGACACGATCTTCAATGGACAGGTGCAGCAAAGGTGCATGAAGGGGTTAAGAACAGAGGGATTTTTAATTTTATTGTTTATCGTTCGCTGACAAGGTTACCGGCCATTTCTGCAGTTTATCAGAGGTGGACAGTTTCCTAGGTAAAGAGTGCCCGCTTGCAAGCGGTATGATATACAGCGGGAAGGTGCTGCCCTGATGCTGGCCATTTCACCGGAGGTGGCCAGCATGAACCCGATGCTGCAGAGAGGGCATAGTACAGCTGATCAGAACCATCAAGACATCAAGAGTGCACCACCCCCAAGCAAGTAGGAAGCTGTGAGGCAGGGAACCAGTGCGCTCCTGAATATAGGATCCGGAGACAACCCCCACACCGGACTATGATTATGCTACACAATCTGGGGGCCCACACATAATGGAGAGATCTCCAGGACGTAGCCCCCATTGTGGCTGATCAGGGATGACTTTATGAAAACCAAACAAGAAACCTAGTATGAACTCCAGTGATAGAGTTGGGGTCTATGTCACTAATTTATGCTGCCCGGAGTTTGGGGACCATAAACTTTGGGGACAGGTTCTCAGTAATGCCGTGAAAATGTCAGAATATCCTGGTCCATTAGTATAATAAAAAGTTTACAGTAAAACACCATTGATTAGCAGCTTTCCAGCTTTCTATCAATATACAGTGTACACAGAGTGCTGTTAATCAGTGGTGTGGGCAGGGTTATACAGAGCTCAGCATTCAGAGCACTGCTAGACCTGCAGCAGAGAAAACCGTGATTGTATCATACCTAATATACTAAGTGATATATCGTTGGAATCAGTGTCTCTATCCCTGCCTCATGCTGCTGTCAGATTACACAGCAAAAACCTGCTGAAAGATTCCTTTCAACTCCTACTGCTGGGTGGCATTATGGATGCAAGCGTTAACTCTCCTGGAAAATGGAGGAACGAAGAGACATTTTTCATGCCATATTCTTCTTCTTTGGTTTTAGGATGCAAAATTTGGAATTGTTGCCCGTTCTTTTCTATGCTGTGTAAGAAGTTATGAACCAGATGAATGAAATTACCTGTATTGCTTTATATCAATGGCTTTTCAATTGGGAATTCATGATATTAAATTGGACAAACTGTGCAAGCATGGGGAGCCAGAATTCATTTTTTCCTTATTGATTCTCTCATCTCCATCTGTGACATCGGTGCATTCTCAGCATTAGACTCCTAATCTATATTCACTTTATAGATCCCATCTTTTCGAAGTCCTGGCTCCAATTCTAGAAGATTTCATTTTCAGAAAAATAATAAAATGTGTCTTTTTTGTATTTCACATACGTTGACACTTTTCACAGTAGCCAAAGCTCTGCACTTAAGGACGAAAACGCATAATCCGGATATTTATCTGTCTCACAGCACTTTTCCCTCCTTAAAAGAGACGTTATCCTCGGAAAATGACCTATTGTTTAAAAACAGGCTTTTGTGTAAAATGGGGTCTTCCCATCTCCATGATCCTATCCCAATGTGTAGCAGGTGTAACAATAATAGCAATGACCTCCTGGGAATGTAGATAGTTCTTCTGATTAGCTATATCGCTTACCCCATGTGCAGGGCATTGCAGTAGCTTAGGAATCCATGGTTACGACCACACATATAGTGACATTTAATTGTTAGTGGTCTTAACCATAGATTTCTAAGCTACTGCAATGCCGTGAACATAGGTTAAGCGATATAGCTTATCAGAAGAACTATGGTACATTCCTATTTGGAGTTATTTGCTGATATGATTATTATTACACCTGGTACATATTGGGATAGCATCTTGAAGATGGGAATACCACATTAAAGGAATATTTAAAAAAAAAAGCACTTTTCAATCTTCCACATCATGACTTACATGATGAAATTCACAAATTTTGCAATCTTGCAATTTTCACACTGGCTACTAAGCCTAATGCTAGACTCACACTTCCTGTTCTGCACAGAGGGATTTTCATCAGTCTAATTATCATCACAGACAGGATTACAGTTACAGGTAACACTTACGCACAAAGTAGATTACACAGGATCCACCATTCTCAATGGCTGATGATCGCAGCTCACCTCACCTCCCTTCACCATAAGCAGAGCAGGCTTACTAAATACATCAATACAACTTACAGGCAAACATTAAACTTGGAGATCAGTGCTTTTTATATAGATAGAAAGATGGAAAATTGAAAAGAAAATGTTATGAGATAAAAAATGTATATTTACCACATTGTTAAAGCCTTATTTAAATACTAGGCCATTTTCCAATAACATGTTCCCTTAAAGCAGTGTGGGGAAACTTAAAACCCCAGGGCCATACCTCAGCGACCTTTTCTCCGGCCCCTAGCAGACTCCCGGGGAACGCAGTGTGCGGGTTGGTAGCTGCATTTTGATTGCAGCTGGCCCTTTAATTTTTTTCTTGCTCTGCAAGCGCGAGCCCCATGCTGAACTCTACAGCACATACAATGAAAGATTATATGCTGGCCAGTGCCAGCATCAGGACATACTTTTTGGGTGTAGAAGACCACAGCAGCAGCCTTTGTGTTGCCTCCTGTGATGTATAATTCACAGCCCTATGACTCCTCCTGTGATGTATAATCCGCAGCACCGTCTCCTCTTGTGATGTATTTGCCCCAGCCCCATAGCCGAGTCCTGTGATTTGTGCATCGCAGCCCCATGTTTCCTGTGATGTATATTCTGCAGCCCTATGTCAACTGTGATGAATATGCCCAGCCCCATGCCTCCTGTGATTTACAAACTACATCCAACATGTATCCTGTAATGTATACTTCAACCACTTTGTATCCTATGATCTCTATACTCCAGCCCCAGTGTATCCTACATAATGTATTTACCCCTGCCCCAGTGTCTCCTATGTGATGTACATAAAAAAGTGTTGGTATCTCCTATGGATGTATACAGCAATCTCAGTGTTTCTCATGTGATGTATTCACAGTAGTCTTCGTGTCTCCTATGTGATATATGTACAGTAGTCTTGGTGTCTCCTTTGTGTTGTATGAACAGCAGTCTCAATGTCTTCTATGTGATTTATATAACAGCAGTCACTGTGTCTCCTATGTGATATGTATATGGCAATCTCGATGTCTGCTAGATGATGTATATGCAGCAGTCTCGGTGTCTCACATGCTGTATATGGAAACCTTGGTGTCTTCTATGTGATATATATATACAGCAGTCTTGGTGTCTCCCATGTAGTGTATACAGCTTTCTCTGCATCTCCTATGTGATGTGTAAACAGTAGTCTTGGTGTCCCCATTCCAATGTATATACAGCAGTCTCGGTTTCTCAAATGTGATGTATATACAGCAGTCTCAGTATCTCCTATCTGATGTATACACTGCAGATCTCCCACTGATTGAGTTCTATAAATGTAACATGAGCAGTGAGGAATTTCCCTCTGTGAGGAGACCTGCAGTGTAATATACATCTGTGTTTGGAACAACTTACTGCTGTGAGTTCATTACAAAACTTATCATCGCAAAGAGTCATCTGCACTTCAGACCGGCACAAAACTGGAAAGGCAATTATGAGTAGCAACTAGAGATGGGCGGACACCTGGATGTTCAGGTCCGGCGGGATCGGCTGAACAGTTACAAAAAGTTTGAGTTTGTGTACCAGAACAGGACCCGTACCTGAACCTGAACCCAGACCCCATTCAGGCCGTACTTTTTAATTATTTAAATAAATAACTGCATAGGGTCCCCCCCATTTTTGACAACCAGCCTTGCTAAAGCAGACAGCTGGGGGCTGATATTCTCAGGCTGGTGAGGGGCCATGGATATTGCCCCTCTCTTGGCCCCCCCGCTTTCTGTCTTAGCAAGACTGGTTGCCAAAAATGGGGGGACCCCATGCCTTTTTTTTAAAATTATTTATTTAAATAATGAAAAAATATGGCATGGGGAGGGGACCCCTCTATTCCTGATAACACTTTACTGTTCGGGTTCGCCCATAGTAGCAACATCACCCATACCACCTAACATCACATCTGCACCAAAGAGAAGCAGCTCCAGTCATCATATTAGGGGTGAGTTAATCAAATGTCTGACCAAATATAGCAGGATAATTTTCAAGTTGATAATTTTATACATTTTATACGACCCCCCAAAAAATGGTTTAAATATCCAAATTTGTAGAAAAACATTCACCACCTACATTAAAGAGAGAGTCTGTTAGCAGGTTTTTGCTACCACATTAGAGAGCCTGATTCCAGCAATGTATCACTTACTGGTTGCTGCAGTTTTGATAAAATCACAGTTTTATTTGCTGCATATATAACAATTCTTTGAAGCCTGAGCTTCGTATAAACCCACACACATCACTTATGGGCAACATTTTTGTGTATACTGTGCATAGGCGGAAACCTGCAAATCAGTGGTGGAGGCGGGGTTGGCTTACATGGCGGCAGGGTTACTAGACCACCAATAATTTTTCAAAACTACAACAAGCAGCTTACTAAGTGACATATCCCTGTAATCAAGGTCTCTGCCCCTACAGCTTGCTGCTCTAATATTAGATGGTGAAAACATGATAAAAGATTCATTTTAAAAGGGAACCTGACAACAAAAACAAGCTGCCATTTTAAATAAAACATACAGGCAAATTTATCAAAACTCCCTAAAAGGACAACTGCCCATAGAAACCAATTATATTGCAGCTTTTATTTATCTTGATAAGTTTGAAAAAATGAAATCTAAGCTGTGATCGGTTACTACTTGCAACAATGGCAGTTTTCATTTTAGGCAATTGTGGTTTATAAGATCCATTGTTTAAAGTAAATCTGTTACCAGGTTTGGCCGACATGAGTTATGGCCACCACCTTTTAGTCCTGATATACAGCATTCTATAATGCTGTATATCTCCCCCAACCTGACCTACAAGAGAAGAAAAAGACCTTTTATTATACTCATCTGCGAGGCGGTCGGTACGAGGGGTGTTGCTCTTCTTGGTCCGGCGCCTCCCATCTTTTTACGATGCCGACCTCCTTCTTGCTTCATGTGGATGACGCGGTCCTACGTCATCCATGCAGTCTCCACGGCATCGTGGTGAGGGCAGAGTAAAGTACTTCAGTGCTCAGTGCCGGGAAAGTTTAACACCATTGCATGCGCACTGCAGTACTTTACTCTGCTATAGTCAGGGCAGAAAAGTGCGCCTGCGCAGGAACGCGATGCCATAGAGACTGCGTGGATGACGTAGGGACATATCTTCATACGAAGGAAGAAGAAGGGCGGCGATCGTAAGAAGATGGAAGGCCCCGGATCAAGACCGGCGACAATCCTCAGACTGGATCTCCACGCAGGTGAGAATAATAAAAGCTCTTCTCGTTCAGGTTGGGCTGGGAACATACATATAGCATTATAGAATGCTATATATGAGGCCTGAAAGGTGATGATCACACATGGGACAAACCTACCTCAGGGTACGTTAGGGTAAATAGAAGAAAAAGGAAGCCTTTGGTGAACCAGACCCAAACTCCATCAAGTCTTACATGGATGGGCTTTTTTGAACTGGCTACCTTGCTATGCCTTGTTCTCGCTTTTCTAATACTCGGGAATCATTGGAAAAAGATAGAACGCATATAGCAAATAAAAAAGTTGGGTTCCTTATAACAGTCAGGTCATTTTTCAAACATATGTCAGAAAAATGGCAAATATAATCTAGTTTTGGAATGTGCAGTGGACAGTACCTCCACTTATTTCTTAATAGGGCATAGAGGTCATACAGTGGAGTGTCCCACTGGTGAACCCCTTTTTTTAACAATAGCAGAGAGATACTGTAAAGAGGGACAAATGCTCTGGAGAACTCAGTACAACCGTGTATTAAATGGTCCACCATGTATTTCAATAGTCACCAAATAATCCAACATTTCATTTGCTGTGTCCTCTGCCAGAAAAACGGGTGACCACCCAGAATTAATAATTGGACGTTTAACCAGTCAGATCTGACTCCTTGGGCAGCTATTTTTCTAAATGGAGTAATCAATCCGGAACAACTTTTTCCCCTTTTAACTGAGATATAAAAACTAGGGATGAGCAAAAAGATTCACCCTACCCTGGTCTGGCAGCTATTTCGGCACTTCATTGCCGCCGGACCAGGAAACTGGGAATGTCATGATATCGCGATGGCCTAAGATAATGGCATCTTAGTGCTGGCAGTGGAAGTTCATACTACCCTGCTCCATCTGCAACGGAGAATCATGGAGGATACCAGACCAGGGAAATGCAAATCTTTTAGTCCGTCTTTAATAAAACCCCCTCATAACTATTTACTGCACACACCAAATTTAAAATGTATTAGAAAGATGGGCATGGAGAGCGGTCTACAATCATTAATCATATGTATTAATACTAGAATTAGAAAAATGCACACATTTTGATGCAAGTCTATACCTTCTACTTCATATCTTTTTATTATCAAGTGTTTTAGGGCTCAATTAGATGCATACATTATATGGATGTCATGTGTGCATCACGAACTGCAAAAGGTGAACACTCGCACCCATTACAAGCCAATGTGCCGGTGTACATGACCGATTTTCCATTCGGATTAATGGTCTGCGTGAAAAAAATTGCAGCATGAACTACTCGTTCCCGACAATCACCTGATGAATGAGCGAAATGCTTGTTCGTCAGGTGAAATGATTTTTAAGCTTGTTTGTGCTGCCGAGAGAAATGACAGTCTACTTGCCATCCTTATGTGAGCATTAGAATCTTGGTCAACCTTTTCAAAATGGGCTATTAAAGGAGGGTCAACCAGTGTAAATGAGCCCTAAGCTCCAGCATCTAGATACATGTAAGAGTGGTGGACTATGCTGTCACATTTCTACCCCTAAAGACAGCAATTGCGTCATGTGAATAATGTCATGCGTTTATATTCATAAATTGTGTCATGTGAAGTGTAAACTATGTCTTGAGGTGTTTAGTGTGTATTATAATATAGACTGTATTATGGTATTGTATAAAATATAGAGTAAGACATAGGTTAGCTTTTAGAACATGAGGTAGTGACTATAGGGTAAGAGACTTTGGTAAGCATTATAAGGGTAATATGTTTGATGTATGCAAATGCAATGTTTAATGTTTGTAAAAGTGTATCTGTTAGGTACAGACATAGGGACAAACATAGTTAAAGTTAGAGACTAGCCCATGGTGAGAGGGGCAAGCCACAATATAAAGGGACTACTTCCTGATGGGCAGACATATAGGGATGTTCATTAACCAAGGTCAATTTCAAGTTGCAGTGGGCTGATAGTGGAAGTATGGATCTATTGTTCGGGGCCTTACTGGGATCCCTTGCGGACATTCCTGCAACATCCGGAGCTTAAGGATCGATGCAGGTACTGCAAAGAGTGTCTTAACCTCTGGCGTACAGGAAAAGATGGGTGTGGAACTACATGAAGGGAAGATAACAGATGCCAGGTGTACTGCGGAACTGGACAGGAAATCTCTGAGGCTGACAGAGCCAGTAAAGTTAGAGATAGTCCAGAAGGAACGGATAGTGATGCTGAAAATGTGCTCTATTAAGGAAACAAGAAATGAGACGTTTTGTGCCCGATGCTACGTGTTACAAACTGATATTGAACTGTCCAGTAAACTACTGTGTGTTGGAACGAACTGGGTGTCCCCTGAGTTATGTGTAGTGGCTCCAGAAGATGGAGGCCTGGAGACAGCGGAGGCCTGCGGCCTTCAAGTGGGTGTGATGCACCACACACCTGACAGACCACTGAGACAGGGACATGATTTTCCTGTAAAGGGGTGTACCAGCTGGTCCACGGCTACCGCAATCGGTCACTTTACACACACACTGATGGGGTGGAAAAAAATCACTCTAAAATCTCCCTCAAGTCTGTGGTGCCCCTGAGGCTCAGTCACCACAGAGGTACTGCACCTTTTCCTAAGGTGTGGTGACCCATCATCCAGGTAAGTTGGAGGCTCCTTACCACGCTCCAACACTCGCACCCCACACAATAGAGTAGTTCAGCATAGCCATATTGTGGCTCCTTGCTTAGAGAGAAGCAGAGCACCTTTGGTGGTTCCCTGCTTGGAACACTATACGTGCTGGGAGGTGGGTGGAGTTCAGGCTAGATATAAAAGAGCGGGACAGTTCCAGGATTGCAGTTCAGTTCAGCTCAGCCTGACAGGAGGTCAGTAGGAGAGGAAGCCACTCAGGAGTAGGGATCCCTGGAAGAGGGATGGAGGAAGGAGTGCTGCAGCTGCCTCAGTGACCTGAGCCAGCTGGCACGGGAAAGGAAAGGAAAGAAGGAGAAGGACATTGAACCGAAGCCTGAGCTTCCATAGAAGGGAAAAGACAAGGATGGAACGTAGGAGTAAAAAGGAACATAGAGGACGTGGGTTAGAGGAAGAACCCTGCCTAGAAGTTCTAAGCGCAAGGCCGGGGCCCGGTCCCCGAGGTTGTATGAACACTAATGGTTCTGCAGCAGACACCGGTGGAGTAGTGGGCTGTAAATGCACTACTCCCATCTAAGACTTGAGGGCACAACAGCAACACGGATAGAGAGCCGGGGCTCAGGAGTAGAGAGTCCCCGAAGCAGGCTACAGCTGTCTGCCGTGCAAGTAGAGTTCTTGGGAACATCTGTCAGGAGGAACTCCAGTGTAACACAGTACTAGGAGATCTTCACACTTAAAGGCGCTATAGAGGAGACGCTCAGAAAAGGCACATACGTTGGCAGAGTGTGGAAGGGAGCTTTCCATCTTGCCTGGAGGTTGGTTGAGTCCCGGACCCGGAGGACACGGCACGGAAGTGGGCACTACAGACTGTGAGTAAAGCTTTGGAACTACATGCCCTGGTGTCCTCCATTCCTTCCTGTGTCCGTCCCCCTAGCACTGCTGCATCCCCTGCGCCGGACACTACACCATCTAAGTGTCTCCAAATCTACACTGCCCTGGGACAACAGCCCTGCCTGTGGAGGGCTATACTATCATTGCTGCACCACACCATCTGTCCCGGAGGATCTGTCTGCAGCGTCGGCTTAACACCTCCCTTGCCGAACACCACAGGTGGCGTCACGAACTGTTCATCTAACTACATTTCACCATTCAACATTCACATCTTCCTATTACTAGGGCGCCCAGGGCCACGGTACCGGGTCACCGCTGCTGTGACACATCCCGCTGATACCGGCCCGGTACCGAGTACCCCACGGCCCTGGGAGGGCGACCCAACTTGGCGTCACGAACAGGATGACGAGACCCGATGCCATCGGGTTCTGTGCGCCTAGGATTTCTTGGACTTATAACTTTTGAGAATGTGCAGAAGACCCAGCTTAATAGACTGTGAAATGAACATTAAAAATGGCCGTTGGCGTGGAGAAGAAGGGCGTGACGAGATGGGAGGTCCTACGAAAAGACCGCGAAAAGTATTGGGCCTCCCCTGCCTGAATTACTATGCGACAGCAACATGGCCCACCCCCGAAGGGGTTCATATACTGGCTTGGTATGGAGGTGCTGGAAGAAGATGCCGCCCCAAGGAGGGGCAGAAGCCAGTGGCGGGAAAGGGGCCAAGAGAGGAGGGAGAAGAACACCAGAATGCCATGATGGAAAGAGAAGAGAAGACAGAAGAACGGGGGGAGGAGAAGCTACTCGCCCTCAGGCCGCCCCCACGGAGGCTGCGACCGTTGATACATCCTGTGCAGCGTCCGCCACCGCCTTACAACCGATATTGCCATTGGATGAGCCCCGTCTGGAGGAGATATATGAGGGCTCTGGAGCAGAACGGAGGGCCGGGACCACGTCTCCGTCTGGACTGGGCGCGGTTGCACCGGCCTCCACCGATGACCCAAATCCAACTGCGGTCCATCCCATCAACAACTCCGGGAGTTGCAGCTGCCGCTGTCCACTACCAGGTGCCAGGACTGGAACTTTGCCTGGAGGCATAAGGTACGACCACTGCCCCCGACCTGACCCTAGTCTTGGGAACGGAACCCACAGATAGAAATGGCTCAATTGACCTCCGTCGGCGGCCCCAGGCTGCAGTGCTACCAGCCGAGGTCCCGATGGACACTGAAGAATCAGATTCCGAGGAACCAGCGACAGCGCTGGCTGAGTCACCAGCAGCAGCAGAAGTGCCATCGGAGTTAGCGGATATGCCGTCCCCACAGGCAGTGGACATTTCCATGGCCCTTTCAATTACCCCGAACAGTCCCATCTCTCCCTGTGGGAGGCAGAGTATATGCGATTAGAAAGCAACCAGCAACAGGATGAAGATACCCAAAGTATTACATCTGGTAGCGGTACCCAATCAGCAGCTTCCAGAACCCCAGGAGGGGACCAACACTAATAACTTACACTAACTCTCGTTACCCAGGAGGGTTTATTTTCACCGTTGTGCCTTTTGTTCTATTTTTGATCATCATGGTTAGTTTTTATTTTCCCAGAGTTGCCCTGTGTTGTTGGCAGCCTTTACATTTGAACTTAGCGATCATGAACTTTGAGTGATCCAAAATTTTTGCTTGTAAATAGTTGCACCTCTTTAGGTGCCCTCTCTTGGTTTTACATATAGACACTTTGCAAAGATTACGTCTACCTCATTTGGAGCATGACTCCAATCAAAGGACACTGCAAGAGATCACGGCTGGGAGCGGTGTCCAGCACTTACAAGAATTGTTGAAAAGTTTTAATGTGAAGTATTTGATAATGATATATCTTATAAGAGTATTGGTAACTAGGAAATGGCTTTTATATAGAATTGATACAGAGATGAGAGATTTGAATAAAGAATTGAAAATGTAGATGATGAACCAGGCATCACGGTTGTCACTTGAAAGAAAGTAGGAAATGTGCATTAGAGAGAGAAAAAGAAATGTGTACTAGAGATGGAAAGATGAAGAATAATGAAGTGATATTGAGTAACAGATAATAACACTGTGAATTAAGTATTATATGGAAAATTGCACTTTTTGACTTAGAATTTTAGATAGTTAATTAATAATTGCTTGCAATGTTCAAGAATGAGTGACTCTCATATGGGGAAGTTTAGTATAAGAAACATTTATTCAGCATTACAAAAAGTTGCATGTTCCTGTACTGTCAACTTTGTTTACCTTGCAGCCCGCGGACATGCTGTGTTTAACGGGGGGTATGTGGTGCCCCTGAGGCTCAGTCGCCACAGAGGTACAGCACCTTCTCCTAAGGTGTGGTGCCCCACCATCCAGGTAATTTGGAGGCGCCTGACCATGCTCCAACACTCGCACCCCACACAATAGAGTAGTTCAGCATAGCCACATTGCGGCTCCTTGCTTAGAGAGAAGCAGAGCACCTTTGGTGTTTCCCTGCTTGGAACACTAGATGTGCTGGGCGGTGGGTGGAGTTCAGACTAGATATAAAAGAATGAGACAGTTCCAGGATTGCAGTTCAGTTCAGTTCAGCCTGACAGGAGGTCAGTAGGAGAGGAAGCCACTCAGAGAGGAATGGGGATCCCTGGAAGAGGGATGGAGGAAGGAGTGCTGCAGCTGCCTCAGTGACCTGAGCCAGCTGGCACGGGAAAGGAAAGGAAAGAAGGAGAAGGACATTGAACCGAAGCCTGAGCTTCCATAGAAGGGAAAAGACAAGGACGGAACGTAGGAGTAAAAGGGAACATAGAGGACATGGGTTAGAGGAATAACCCTGAATAGAAGTTCTAAGCGCAAGGCCGGGGCCCGGTCCCCGAGGTTGTATGAACACTAATGGTTCTGCAGCAGACACTGGTGGAGTAGTGGGCTGTAAATGCACTACTCCCATCTAAGACTTGAGGGCACAACAGCAACACGGATAGTGAGCTGGGACTCAGGAGTAGAGAGTCCCCGAAGCAGGCTACAGCTGTCTGCCGTGCAAGTAGAGTTCTTGGGAACATCTGTCAGGAGGAACTCCAGTGTAACTCAGTACTAGGAGATCTTCACACTTAAAGGCGCTATAGAGGAGATGTCCAGAAAAGGCACATAAGTTGGCGGAGTATGGAAGGGAGCTTTCCATCTTGCCTGGAGGATGGCTGAGTCCCAGACCCGGAGGACACGGCTCGGAAGCGGGCACTACAGACTGTGAGTAAAGCTTTGGAACTACATGCCCTGGTGTCCTCCATTCCTTCCTGCGTCCGTCCGCCTAGCACTGCTGCATCCCCTGCGCTGGACACTACACTATCTAAGTGTCTCCATATCTACACTGCCCTGGGACAACAGCCCTGCCTGTGGAGGGTTATACCATCATTGCTGCACCACACCATCTGTCCCGGAGGATCTGTCTGCAGCGTCGGCTTAACACCTCCCTTGCCGAACACCACAGGTGGCGTCACAAACTATTCATCTAACTACATTCCACCATTCACATCTTCCTATTACTTGGGTGCCCAGGGTCACGGACCGGGTCACCGCTGCTCTGACACATCCCGCTCATACCGGCCCGGTACCGAGTACCCCACGGCCCTAGGAGGGCGACCCAAGTCTATTTCAAAAAGTTGCCCAGTACGTGCCACAACTGTTTCTGTTAGAGCTCTGAAATCTAGTACATTAATGTCCGAATACATTAAACATTAGCATTGGAAAAATGATAAACAACGAAAGGCCCCTGAGGAATACATACACAATCACTTATAACCATGTTTCCATAGCAACAAGGAAAATCCACCACCCCTGCAAACATCACCCCCAAATCACCCATCCATGAGCAGCGTTACTTTTGTTGCATAGAAACCAATTCAACTGACCTTCCATATTGTACTGTAAGTGCGAGCAGTGATGAAGACTTCTTAATGCAGCGTCGGGGGACCCTAATGTAATTGTAAGACCTGGAGTGCAGCACCTACGGTGTAAGTACAAGCGGGCAAATTTAATCCCGCGCTATAGACCAAGATCAAAGCCACTAAATATACTGGAAGTGACTTGTAACGCCATTGTGTTAATGTGCAGTCTCTTAAAAACAGCATCGCCGAAGCAACGTTCAGAGCAAATCCATGTGTGACCGTGCAAAATGATGTAGAGAGAGACCGAGCTGGCGAAGAGACGGCGGCCTACGTGCAATCAATCTGCAAATCCAGTGGAGTATACCTGCCCGTGTAAATGAATATATAACCGCGATAAGCAACCTTTGTGGTTAAATGGCATTCATACAAAAAAAATGTACCTACAATATATATATATATATATACTGTATATATGTATATATATATTTATATATATTTAACTATATATACCAGTTAATTATGTATTATATATGTTTTTTTTTTTGTTTAATTTATTTTATAAAATAAAATAAATTAGAAAAAATAAAAAAATATATAATTAACTGTATATATATATAATTTTATTTTATAAAATAATAAATTAAAATAAATAATATATATTTATATATATATATAATATATATATATATGTATATATATACCGGTTAATTCAAAGCAGTGCCACTTTGTTAATGTGCAGTGACCTTAATGCAGTAGCAGTAGGTTAAGAAAAGCAACGATCTTATTTTAAGATGCAGTGGGAGAAAATTGATTGGATAAGCCCTTAATGCATTTCCAGAAGGATGATGTGCTATGGGACTCATGTTCATGTACTGTGTATAATTAAATGGAACCTGGAGCCAGTTAGCGCAATACTAGTAGCATTAGGGCATCGCTCTCTCGATGCCAGATACTGTAGCTATGTCTATGTCTTTTCTTGTGTCTGTGCGCATTCTTGCTATCGGCCTTCCCTGTCCTTACTGGAGGGGCAATGTACTAAGTGAGAGCAGTGCCGGAATTACTTAATAACCGATTTGAATATTTCACCCGCTTGGGGATATGCATTAAAGGAGATGGGCCTCGTTAGCAAGTAACGTGCATGGCATCACTTAGTAAGCGTGTCTTTCTGAAGCATGCTGTATATCTTCATTAAAGCTTTTATGTTTAGATTTTAGAATTTTGACCCTAAGCTTTTATAGCTCTTCTATTATGGTTATTAATATTTGCACGCCACGCTTTGTCTCAGAAGCTTTTTAAGGCTTTTTTTCGGCACACAGGTCTATATGTAATATAAAAAGAGGTTGCTTCATAAAACTTAGTTTTATAAACTCCATTTGGGGATTTAAAGTTGAGGACTAGTGATGAGCGCAAGTGCTCGTTACTCGAGTATGCCCAGGGTGCTCGGGTATGCACCGAGTATCGCGAGTGTTCGAATGTTTTGCGGCTGTTAGACAGTCACAAGATTGCCCGACAAACATGGGCAATCCCAACATTTTTTGTGGCTTTCTAAACGTGCGGCTGCGGGGACTTGAACACTCGCGATACTCGGTGCATACCCGAGCACACTGGGCAAAGTCGAGTAACGAGCACTTGCACTCATCATTGTTAAGGACCTTTATCAATTAACTGGAATGGCTTATTGACTTCTGCAGCCAAAATGCAAATTTGCTCTTTCAGATGGAAAAACAACTGAGCTATTGCATCTTGATATGGTCATATATTGGAGGTAGCTACATTGTAAAGGCCTCATTGGATTAATGATAGCTGGAGCCAAACATATATTGACAAGTTTGGCTGAAGGCCTAATGTGTATGGAGGCCTCCCAATCCTTCCCCGACAATTTATCTCACGAGACGGAAAGATCCAGCATGTCTGATTTTTGGAATGTCTTTTTGCTTTTTCTCTCTAAGCAATAGACTGTCATCAGAGATGTCTGACAGTGGCTCTCTCATTGAGAACATAGAAGTTTTCCGCCAGCTGAGTTCTCCTACGTATGGAAGAGTCGGGGAGAATGGCTGTTGGTCAAATGGTCTGCTAAACCATCATTCAGTTATCTAAAGGTTATGGGGGGCTTAAAGGGGTTGTCTGGTCTTAAACTACAAGTCTGCAGTCACTCTATGTGACTGCAGACTTGCGAACCCTCACATAGCGCTGTAAGATTTAACTGCAAATATGTGATTTGCATACATGCAGTCACATGCCGACTAGACTGTATCTGGCCTCGCTCAATGCAAGTGAGTTAAGCGAGGTCGGATACAGTCTACTTGGAAAGTGTCCAGAAGTATGCAAATCGCATACTTGCAGTCACATGGTCACTCGTTGGCGGGATGGGCGTAGTGCGTGTGTAATGTGAGTATTCACAAGTCTGCAATCACAAAGAGTGACTGCATACTTGAAGTTTGAGACCGGACAACCCCTTTAAGTTAATGTACCACCTTTTAATGAGCCATCTACAGACAGCTGTTCCTGGGTTTCTGAAACAGTTGTCTGTCTAATAATAATAATAATAATAATCTTTATTTTTATATAGCGCTAACATATTCCGCAGCGCTTTACAGTTTGCACACATTTCATCACTGTCCCCGATGGGGCTCACAATCTGAATTCCCTATTAGTATGTCTTTGGAGTGTGGGAGGAAACCGGAGTGCCCGGAGGAAACCCACGCAAACACGGGGAGAACATACAAACTCCTTGCAGATGTTGTCCTTGGTGGGATTCGAACCCAGGACCCCAGCGCTGCAAGGCTGCAGCGCTAACCACTGAGCCACCATGCTGCCCAGTCTACAGATGTGTATCTGGCCCAATATTCCCAGTTATGCTGCGAGGCTCGTTACTGGTCTGACATTGACTTACTTGGAAGCTTCCTTCAGTTGGTGACATTAGCAAAAAACAGTAGTTTTCTTTCCTTCTGAAAGAGAATTTATATACTTGTTTTTCCCATGCTCAATGTGAAAGAACGTAGAAAAATTCATTCTCTTTCAAAAGGGAAGTCAATTATTGTATCTTGCTAATATCACCAACTGGAGGAAGCTACCCAATAAGTCAATAGGTCATCAGTAAATCAGTAGTTCATCAATTTCCGTCCCTCAGAATCCCGACCAATCTGCTGAAATAAACTCCAGATGTAAGAACATGAATGATGTGCAATGTACAGCTCCATTCAATATGTAGCTAGTACTGCACTGGCCCACCACTTTTTTTTCTGGAGCCAAAATGTGGCATTGAGGTGGGTCAATAATACACCCCCACATTTTGTAGATGGAGTGCTGGCTGCTTTTTTCTACGGCACTGTAGAAGCAGTTATTTAAGAGTCCTCCCAATGATCAGCAGGACGTTTCATGCCCTGCCCCTAAAAAAAATATAGATGATCTTTAAAGTTGCCCAATTTTTTGAATGGTTGTCCTCAGATGTATCTGTAGAGTTGTGTTGTTAATGTTCTCATGCTTGGGTTGTCTACTGTGCACATCTAACTCCCTACCTCCTGTCCTCCAGCAGGACCAGGTGGCACTCATTACGTGTGGAGGAAAGGCGATTTTGGCAGTTAGAGAGCTTCGCGTTTTCTGTTACTAATGTGGATTTTTACCATCAACTAATGGTCATATTATAAGAAGTCAGGTGGTGTTTTTAGTCATATTGTACCCAGGGCTCCTCATTTTTACGCTGAAACCTGTGTTCAAAACTTGGATGTTAAAAGTGGTTTATTGTATGGGGACCACATTTTTGGTCTGGCGTAATTAACAATTATAACACACCCTTCATTGATGCCTTTTAGTGAAGTCAGATATGGGTTATGAGAAATATTTTATGTATAACGGGGTAGAATATTGGTAGAGGTGTTATTCTTCAATGGGATAGCCTGGAGGACTCAGGGTCAGTCTAAACTGATGGTCCTCTGGAGTTCTACTACCAGACATTAGAGAGAATCTATCACCTGATTGCTGCTGCCTAAAGTACAGGCAGCATGAATCAGAGCCTGGCAGCATGATTGTAGCTGGATATATTTTTCTATTAAATGCTCAGAGAAAATATACTTTAAAGATCTGGCCGGGGACCATAGCCAGAAACGAGACTAGTCCGGCACCTCCCCTAGCCGGCTCCTCACAGTGCCACGGTACCTGATTAGTAGATCTTTTGTTATGGAAGACACCTTCTCTGGCTATTGCCCCCAACCAGATTTTTAAAGTATATATATATATATATTTTTTAAATGCCAGAGTGTTTCAGTGTTTTAATTGTGCAGACGCCAAATTTTTCAAATGGGAATTAAAAGGGATTGCAAATCCATTGCAAAAATACCTTTGATTAAATTGAAGGGAGACTCTTTCTAGAACCCAGATCAGAGAGTTTCTATAAAAAGCCTTTCTTGTTCCAGAGGACCAGCTTTATACAGAAAGCCTAGTGATTTCCATTAACACAGTGTAGTACTTCATTTCTCCTGTGGTGGCGCTACACGGAACACTTAAGGTTGAGATACCCCACAGATTAAGGCTGATTGCTATGTGTCCTAATAGCACGATAACTTGTAATCAGTCTATTGTCAAGGGACCATTCCACTAAAATAAAGATTGTCTACTTACAAGAAACTTACAACAAACATCTGTCCACTGCATGTCTGGCTGTAAAAAGGCAAAAAATAGGCCGCGACAGACACGATTGAATTACTATGTGAGAGTCCTTACTGGATCTCTGCTAAACTGCATACATAGGGATCATCACCCTGCGGATGATAACAGAAATTATTAGATAATTATCTGCAGGGCCGGCCCGAGAGATTACGGCGCCCTAGGTGAAACTATTTTGTTGCGCCCCTACTATTCTTGGCAGTAGATGAAAACTTGGGATATAAATTTAGGAGCAAAATAAACCACAACAACAATGATTAATTAACTCTCTCCTAACTCTTTAATCTTCTGAGAAGTTGTATAGGACAAATATATACAAAGCAATCAATAACACAAAACACAAATGACCATAGGTAATTAAAATTTTTGTTTCCTTGCCTTTTTTTTAAAAGGATGACACTAAGTCACCGAGATTAATTTGTTTAGCAACTTCAGATTCTATCGAAATTGTTGCCAACCCAACCAACCTCCCTTGCGTCATATTTGCCCTTAAATATGTACACTTTTCTTTCCATCCCTAAAACTTTTTGCCTTTTGAAAAGATTTTTTATAATTTTTTCTATTTTTCTCTGGCGGCCGCCTAGTTCGCCTATACGTTCGGGCCGGCCCTGATTATCTGTGTTCATTTATCTGTATATATATTCAGATCACACTGTGATCAAACTCCGATCTCACTCTGATCAGGGTCTAATCAGAGTGCGATTAGCATAACTGGACCAATTTTCGCAGATGAGAGAACATACAGTCGTGTGACCCCAGTGTGAATCATGCTGTATTGTACATTTTTCTATTAATTCTGTAGAATGTTTTGAAAAAAAGATTTCACTCAGAGACCTCTAATCTGTAACTGAAGGACATTTGCTCTACTTGGACAACTCCTATAACATTCCTTATGTTTGGCCCATTAAAATAGAAACACCTATACTCACCTCCGGTGCCGGCTCCATCCCAGCGATATCGGCACTCGCGTTTCTGAGACTCACGTGAGGTTGTGACATCACCCGAACCATGTGCTCAATCAGCGCTGGCGTCACTATCCCCGCCTTTGGACAGTTTGAACATCAACAGGAAGACATGGCTGCGCGCTGACTTCCTCTTGATGTTCGATTTGTCTGAAAGCGGGGACAGTGACGCCAGCGCTGATTGGGCGCCGGGCTCATGTGACATAACAACCGCACATGAGCCTTGGGAATGGGAGTGCCGACACCGCTGGAATGGCTCCGGGAACCAGAGGCGAGTATAGGTGTTTCTATTTTTTCAAGGCCAAACAGGAGGAATGAAAAGGGGTTGTCCAACCCCTTTAACTTTTTTGCATAAAATGATCCTTGAAATTGTTTCTACAAAACTGATTCTTCATAATATACAATAACAGTCTGGTTTGGGCACGTGCAAAAGCCTTGTGGCTGTGTGCAAGAATGT
This sequence comes from Dendrobates tinctorius, assembly GCF_039654945.1. Taxonomy (NCBI): domain Eukaryota; kingdom Metazoa; phylum Chordata; class Amphibia; order Anura; family Dendrobatidae; genus Dendrobates; species Dendrobates tinctorius. The sequence goes on along the minus strand of NW_027361706.1, from coordinate 29,636,120 downwards.
TGAGTCAAATTGTGCACCCTTTATGTGGCAAGCCAGACCTCTATCACCTTGGCCTCCCCATGAATGTACGGTATTTCTTTTCATCTATTTTTATTTATTAAGCAAAATAAATTTTCTTTTTATTCAAATCACCTGTGAAGACTAGATTTTTTTTTTTGCTTGGAGCGCAGATTTCCATATCAATATCTATCATGTAAATGAGAGGAGAATGCTCAACTGGATCTGCAGGATCACATCTTCCCGTTCGTTGCAACTCAATGTCTTATAAGGTTGCGCGCTGCAAGGATAAGTATAGTGATGTGCTCTTAGAGGTGGCAATGTGCAATTTCATGAATGGAAGGATTTGCTGGATTGATGCTCGCCACATTATATATCACCCACCCTGCTCCGATGTGTTCCAGACACCCTTCATTATTGTCAATAACTAATATATCAGTTACTTAATCTTGCGAAAGGTCACAACTAAAAGCCACTAGGTTTGCCTTATCAGTATCAGGATTTTCCAGTTTCAGACAAGACATTAATGTAATGTAATGGAAATGTAGTCGTGCTCAGATGTACAGATTACATCCCTATGTTACTTCCCATGTGGGAGATATTACACCAGGACCCTCCCCCCCATAGCCCTAATTAACCACCGTTAGAGCTCCATTTACCATAAGTAGACGCTTCAGTAGATCTGCGCAAAGACCAGGAGTAAAGGTATGGTCACATCCCATTTTTACATCCCTTACTTTTTCTTTTAATGCACCTCTCCAGAATTTTTTATTGCAAGGTTGGAGTGGCGCTACTAATTATTGTACCCTGCCCTTAGTCTTATACTTACCATCTGCCATCTTAGGCTGGAGTCACACTGGCGAATAAAACGGACGAATGCAATGCGATAAAAAATCGCATTGCATTCGAACCCATGTTATTCTATGGGGCAGCTCCCATCATGCGATTTTTTATCGCATCCGATCCTCTGACGGAGACAATCGCAGCATGCTGCGATTGTCACCGATTTTCGGATCGGATTCGACAATGCATGTCTATGGGGGCGAGAAAAAATGGGAGTAAAAACGGACCCGATGTGTGAGTTGCGATAAAAATCGCACCAAAAGCCGGCAATTTTTTTTCCTAAAGACAGTAAAATCACAGTGTCTAGTTAAATAAAGCAACAAATTAATAGATATAGACACATTAAATAAATATATATATATATAATTTTATATATATATATATTTTATACATGTCATAGAGACACATTAATATTTCTAGTTCATACAGTTCCTCATTGCAGAATAGCCGCTGACACATTTGCCGGCTTTTGTATAACATTCTCCTGCCCGACATGAAATGACACATGATTTACATATAGCTAACCATTTCATTTCATGTTTTTTATTTTATGTCTCTCACTATTAATTATATGAGGGCTTGTGGGGTAAATTTTGAGCTTGTAGGGGTTCATTTAAGGGGTTAATTCGTTGTATTAAATTACGGGGATTCAATGCAGCCTCAGTGACGTCAGCGGGAGTCTCCACAATTTAATACAACGAATTAACCCCTTAAATGAACCCCTACAAGCTCAAAATTTAACCCACAAGCCCTCATATAATTAATAGTGATAGACATAAAAAAATAAACATGAAATGAAATGGTTAACTATATGTAAACCATGTGTCATTTCATCTCGGGCAGGAGAATGTTATACAAAAGCCGGCTAATGTGTCAGCGGCTATTCTGCAATTAAGAACTGTATGAACTAGAAATATATATATTAATGTGTCTCTATAACATGTATAAAATATATATGTATATATATATATTTATTTAATGTGTCTATATCTATTAATTCGTTTGTGTGGGGAAACCTGTCATTGGGCTCCATTATATGTCCATTTTGCTTTCCTGTGAGAAAATCTCGCCAGAAGGATGTCAAAAGGATGCTTACATGCGATTAAAATCGCATCAATGAAGAAAAATCGCATCAATAACGCATCACTGGTTAAGATACCTTTGTGCGATTTCGGACCGTTAAAATGGGACCGATTTTTTATTCATTGTGTGTGACTCCAGCCTTAGTCTTTTATCGGCGCCGCTCCCGTCTTCTTCTGCAGGTTGTGACCTGCCGGATTGCTCCAGTGTTTGCTGGGCGAGCCGAAGGGCACAACTTTATGAGAGGCAAAACGAGGCCAGGACAAGGCTCTGCTAGGATAGCATTGAAAGCTTGTGACCGTTACCTCTCACTTCCGGTCAGTCAGAAGTTGTGGTCACAATATGGAGGTGCAGGACTGGAGTGGTGCTGGGAAGAGCTGAAGACGGTGACTGGTAAGTATAAGACTAGAGTCAGTGAATTTAGATTGATAGCGCCATTCCAACCCTGAAATAAAAGAAAACACTGGAGTGGTGCCTTAAGATTATTTTAAAAAATGGTACTATTTAAACGAGATGTCCACCCAGTTGAAAATTACTCCTGTTGGAAAGAAAATCAGTAGGGGAGATTTGTCATGGTGTTTTCACCAACAGTTTTGAACAAATTGCAAGATTTCATTGTCTCAAATGCTTAAGCCAAACATATCCATGTTTTCACCATTTATTGCACCATTTTTTAATACCTGCGCCATAACTTGAAAATGGGGCATGCTTCATTGATTGGCATCACGGACGCCATTTATAATTGCATTTCAACATAAAAGTTGCATATTCTAGACAAGTAGTCTTAAAAAAAAGATATACAACGCATACATTTATGTCACAACCATTTTTACTAAGGATAAAGTTTTGCACTTTGCACAAAATTCTACACTAGTGTGTGTGCATATGTTAAAGAGAATCTGTCAGCAGGTTAAATAATCTAAGAACAGCATGACATAGGAGTTAAAACACAGAATTCAACAATGTGTCACATGTTAGGCTGTGTGCTGTTGTTTACTTACATTGAGGGTTTCATCACTAGGAGATTATCATTGCAGTGACTAGATAGTGCGTGGGCACTTGTCTGACTCTGCCCCCTCCTGTAATAAGCAGCTCACTGTCTATAGACAATGTACACAGAGCCTGGTGTGGGTGCAGTTAGCTGTGGTGAGGACAGGGTTAGCTGTGGTGTGGGTGGGGTTAGCTTTCTCAGCTCTGCTGCATTGCTACATCTATACACTCTAATTGTGTCAAAACCGCTGCACCCAGTAAACTAAGGGATACATGAATTCAGCTTCTCTTTACCTACATTACGTTGCTCTCAGATTAGTTAGCAAGAACCTGCTGACAGATTCCCTTTAATAATTTGCTGCAGACATTTCCACATCAAAAATTTATCTCCTGTCAGGAAAAACGCTGCATAAAAATGTGTCCTGCATTTTTTTATGCAGTTTTTTTTTATTAGAATGGGTGAAAAATACTAATGAAATTGATATGCTACAGAGCTGTTATTGCTTCAAATCTGTAAGGAAAAAATAAGAAACTTGCATGAGATTTCAGGAATCTCTTTCACTTTGCTGGGACAGTAAAATGCTGAAAAATGTGGAAAAAATTGAATGTGTGAACATACCCTTAATGTGTCACATTTGACAAATTAGTTCCGCTTTTTTCATAGCATTGGGAAATATACCTATCAGAATACATAAACAAGTCACAATTTCTGCAAGATTTGACACATTGCTCTCAAGTTCTTGCGTACCATAGGGAAGTGCTCTTCAACACTTAAAATGTTGTACTGCCACAATCTGTACCAAATTGATCATTAGCATTCAACATTTGATAAATATAGAGGGGCAAAGTTCAGGTGAGAAAGCAAAAAATTTTGAAAAAATTACAGTGTCTTGCGAAAGTATTCACCCCCTTGGCATTTTTTGTGCTTTGCTGCCTTACAACCTGGAATTTCACTTTTTTAGGTTTTGAATCAGTTCATGTAAACAACATGCCTACAACTGTGAACATTTGGTTTTCTTATTATTGTGAAGCAAACAACAAATAGGACAAAATAACTGAAAACTTCAGTGTACATAACTATTCTCCCCCCTAAATTCAGTACTTTGTAGAGCCTCCTTTTGCACCAGTTGCTTTACATAAGTCTCTATGAGTTTTTCACGTCTTGCCACTGGGATATTTGCCCATTCCTCAAGGCAAAACTGCTCCAGCTCCTTCAAGTAAGATGGTTTCCTCTGGGGAACAGCGATCTTCAAATCTGACCACAGATTCTCAATTGGATAAAGGTCTGGGCTTTGACTAGGCCCACTCCAAAACATTTACACGTTTCCCCTTAAACCACTCGAGTCTTGCTTTAGCAGTATGCTTTTGGGTCATTGTCTTGTTGGAAGGTGAACCTCTGTCTCAGTCTCAAATCACTGAGAGACTGAAACATGTTTTGCTCAAGAATATCTCTGTATTTCGCACCATCCATCTTCCCCTTATCTCGGATCATTTTCTTCATTCCTTCAGAAGAAAAACATCCCCACAGCATGATGCTCCCACCTTCATGTTTCACTGTGGGTCTGGTGTTCTTGGGGTGATGAGCTGTGTTGGTTTGGTGCCAGACATAGCGTTTGCCTTTGTGGCCATAAAGTTCAATTTTGGTCTCATCTGACAACAGCACCTTCCTTCCACATGTCTTTGGCAAACTCTAAACAAGCCTTATAATTTTTGTGTGTAAGTAAAGTAAAGGCATATTGTTGTCGTAAGAAAAGAAACTCCAGTCTCTACTTGGGAACATTCATGGTTAACTTTTGGTCTCTGTCCAGCCTCTCTGATTAATGCCCTCCTTGCCTAGGCTGAGAGTTTTGGTGGGCGGCCATATCTTGGCAGGTTTATTGCAGTACCATGATCTTTCCATTTGATGATAATGGATTTGATGATGCTCTGGGGGGATCATCAGAGGTTGGGATTTTTTTTTATAACCTTAGACTTAGACTGTTTAGCGCAGAAGAATCACACACAAAGTGTATTACAAAAATATTTAAAAACAAGATAGGTTAAATCCACGGAGGGTGAATACTATCACAAGCCACTGTATATACAACTAATGTACTTCTAGCATGAAAGGTGGCCCAAGATAAAAGTGTTAGGCCTGAATCCTAGCAGTTCCATGTCCAGCTTGTGTTGGACACCGAAGAGATCTTGTTGATCAGTGTGTCTGTGACTTTGACACTGATGGCATATCCATAGGATTGGTCATCATTGTCTGATCGGTGGGGGTATGACACCCGGCACCCCAACAAATCAGCTGTTTCCGATGTTGGCTGGAACTGCTCATTTACGCAGCTGAACAGCACAGCTCTGTCAATTATACAATGGCTGCGGCCGGGTACTGCACATCTGACCCCTGCTCAAATCAATATTGGGTAGATGTGCATTAGGCCTCTTTGACACTTCAGTTTTTTGCATCAGTCAAAATCCGCCAAAAGGACGGATGGCGGATCCGTTTTAGTACTGATGACAACGGATGCCACCTGTCCGTTTTTTTGACGGATCCGACAAATGAAGAATTTTAAAGGAATCGCAGCCTGGAAAAGGAGAGAGAGAGAGAGAGAGAATTTTTTTTGTCTGGCACCCAGACAGAATTTCGGGTTAAATGAGTGTCTGGAGGATCCGCCAGAGAAAAAAACGTTGCAAGCTCCGTTTTGAAATCTTTGAGGATGGTGACGGACAGCAACTTTTGGCGGATCCTCAAAAAAAACGGATGCAACGGACGGTAATCCGTCACAATCCGCCATTAATGGAAGTCAATGGGGAAAAAAAAACAGATCCTCAAAAGAAAATTGAGGATCCGTTTTTTTCAAAACCTGGCTGATTGTGACTGATTGTAAAAAACTGAAGTGTGAAAGAGGCCTTACCCGGCCGCAGTCACTATTCTGATAATTCATTCATATTACACATATACACATCTAAAGTTACAACACATACACTGGGGAAAAAAAGTATTTAGTTAGCCACCAATTCTGCAAGTTCTCCCACTTAAAAAGATGAGAGAGGCCTGTAATTGACATCATAGGTAGACCACAACTATGAGAGTCAAAAGGAGAAAACAAATCCAGAAAATCACCTTGACTCATTTGGCAAGATTTATTTTGCAGATTATGGTAGAAAATAAGTATTTGGTCACCTAAAAGCATGCAAGATTTCTGGCTCTCACAGACCTGTAACTTCTTCTTTAAGAGGCTCCTCTGTCCTCCACTCATTACCTGTAGTAATGGCACCTGTTTGAACTTATAAACTTATCAGTAAAAACACACCTGTCCACAACCTCAAACACTCACACTCCAAACTCCACTATGGTGAAGACCAAAGAGCTGTCGAAGGACATCAGAAAAAAAATTGTAGCCCTGCACCAGGCTGGGAAGACTGAATCTGCAATAGGCAAGCAGCTTGGTGTGATGAAATCAACTGTGAGAGCAGTAATAAGAAAATGGAAGACATACAATTCCACTGATAATCTCCCTCGATCTGGGGCTCAACACAAGATCTCACCCTGTGGGGGTCAAAATGATCACAAGAACGGTGGGAAAAAATCCCAGAACCACACGGGGGGACCTAGTGAATGACCTGCATAAAGCTGGGACCACTGTAACAAAGGCTACCATTAGTAACACACTACGCCGCCAGGGACTCATATCCTGAAGTGCCAGATGTGTCCCCCTGCTTCAGCCAGTACAAGTCCGGGCTCGTCTGAAGTTTGCTAGAGAGGATTTGGATTATCCAGAAGAGTATTGGGAGAATGTCATATGGTCTGATGAAACCAAAGTGGAACTGTTTGGTAGAAACAAAACTGGTTGTGTTTGGAGGAGACAGAATGCTGAGCTGCATCCAAAGAATACTGTTGTGAATTCGCTTTCTGACCTCCCTCTGGTTATTACTGAAGGTAGCGGAGCTGGTGAAATTGACAGAGGGGTTGCAAGTTCTCTTTCTGGGCTCCCTCTGGTGGTTGCTGGAGGTAATGGAGCTGATCTGATTAGCAGAGGCTTGCCACCTGATAATAAGGACGACGATTGGAGATCTGGGGTTTCAGATTGGGATTTAAGACAGCCGACTCTGTTATGATTGGGTCACCGAGGAGGAAAGCAAGACCAAGCTAAGCCACAGAAAACCAGCGGATTGCAGACCTCTGATCCTATCCACACAACTAGCAGTAGCCGTGGAGCGTACCTACGATGATTCTAGACGCCTCGACACAGCCGGAGAACTAAATAAGCCTAAAGCAAGAAAGGGGAAATCTAAACGGCCCCAGAGCAGACCCCAAAGGAATAGATAGCCCCCAAACATATATTGTCGGTGAGACAAGATGAAAACACAAACGCAGGTAGGAAAATAGGCTGAGCAAACGATGGGGCCCACACTAACTAGACAGGACAGGAAAGGAAAGACACTGTCTGCAATCACACAAAAAACCCTGCAAAAAATGTCCAACACGTCTGATAGAAAAATACTGAAGTCACTCGACTTCGCCCACTATATCAGCACTCTGGCATATTCTGAAAGCGGAGCAAAAAGAGGCGAAGTTGTGCGACTTCAGTATTTTTTGCATCAGACGTGTTGGACTTTTTGCAGGGTTTTTTGACATTGGTTGGAGGGAGCTAGACATCAAATTGTGGTCCTCGCTGACCACAAGAATCTGATTTATCTTGAATCAGACAAATGCTTGAATCCTAGGCAGGCTAGGTGGGCCTTTTTTTTCACGCTTTGTAATTTTGTGGTCTCTTTTCTTCCGGGCACTAAGAATGTTAAGGCCGATGCCCTTTCTAGGAGTTTCTTTGTGGATTCTCTTGATGTGACCGAGCCTACTACCATTCTAAATGAGGGTGTAGTTCTTTCCGCCATCTCACCCGATTTAAGACGTGCCCTGGAGGAATTTCAGGAGGACAAATCTGAACGTTGCCCTATGGAGTTGCCCTAAAAGAGTACAGGAAAGATGTATATCTTTGTACCGTGTTAGCCAGTGGATAGAAAAATATTCAGGATTGAGAGTCCTCAGTAGTTGATACCTTTTAATGGCTAACTGAAAAGATGGTAACACATTGCAAGCTTTCGAGACTACTCAGGTCTCTTCATCAGGCTAGACTAATACAAAATCTGAAGTCACATATTTATGCACAATACAGCCTAGAAAAAATGCAATAGATAAGACAAGTGACGTGAAGCAGAACTATCAATATGGGAGAGGGAGAAACATAAATATAAACATTGGACCAGTTCATAGATAAGGAGTCTGGATGTTTTATGGTCCTCTGATTGGGGTCTAGTTCTGTGTTGCCCCGCAAGGTTTTAAAAGGAAATTCCTTAATTGATGTAAAAAGACATAAATCCATGCGACACATTCATTCCAGCACTGAGAGTGTCAAAGTTCGTCATAAATTTGTACTCCCAAACTCGTCTCTCTCTCTGAGATGTGAAGTTACCTTTCAATACCAGTAATTTCATATCCATGCTGCTGTGATCAGGGATACAGAAATGTTTTGCCACAGGTAGATCCATTCTTTTTTCTCTTATTGTGTGACGATGAGCATTCATCCTTGGGGGAGACAGGGCAAAAGCTTAGAACAAGGATGAATGCTCATCGTCACACAATAAGAGAAAAAAGAATGGATCTACCTGTGGCAAAACATTTCTGTATCCCTGATCACAGCAGCATGGATATGAAATTACTGGTATTGAAAGGTAACTTCACATCTCAGAGAGAGAGACGAGTTTGGGAGTACAAATTTATGACGAACTTTGACACTCTCAGTGCTGGAATGAATGTGTCGCATGGATTTATGTCTTTTTACATCAATTAAGGAATTTCCTTTTAAAACCTTGCGGGGCAACACAGAACTAGACCCCAATCAGAGGACCATAAAACATCCAGACTCCTTATCTATGAACTGGTCCAATGTTTATATTTATGTTTCTCCCTCTCCCATATTGATAGTTCTGCTTCACGTCACTTGTCTTATCTATTGCATTTTTTCTAGGCTGTATTGTGCATAAATATGTGACTTCAGATTTTGTATTAGTCTAGCCTGATGAAGAGACCTGAGTAGTCTCGAAAGCTTGCAATGTGTTACCATCTTTTCAGTTAGCCATTAAAAGGTATCAACTACTGAGGACTCTCAATCCTGAATATTTTCCTAAAAGAGTAATGTCTGAAATTCATTGCTCCGCGTTGGCTGGTCATCCAGGTATTTTTGGTACCAGAGATTTGGCGAGTTGGTCTTTTTGGTGGCCTGCCTTATCTCGTTATGTCAGGAATTTTGTGCAGTCCTGTGGGACTTGTTCTCGGTCCAAGCCCTGCTCTCGTTCTAGTGGGTTGTTGATGCCCCTGCTGGTGCCCAGGAGGCCATGGACCCATATCTCAATGGATTTTATTTCCGATCTTCCTGTCTCTCAGAGAATGACTGTTATCTGGGTGATTTGTGATAGATTTTCTAAGATGATCCATCTTCTACCACTCCCAAAGTTGCCATCTTCCTCTGAGTTGGTGCCCTTGTTTTTACAACAGGTGGTTCGGTTGCATGGGATTCCTGAGAACATTGTGTCGGACAGAGGAGTCCAGTTTGTTTCCAGATTTTGGAGAGCTTTTTGTTCCAAACTGGGAATTCAGTTATCTTTCTCCTCTGTATTTCATCCTCAGACCAATGGGCAGACTGAGAGAACAAACCAGACTTTGGAGTCCTATTTGAGATGTTTCATATCTGCTGATCAGGATGACTGGGTCTCATTTTTGCCCTTGGCCGAATTCGCGCTGAACAATAGAGCTAGTTCTGCCACATTGATGTCGCCCTTTTTCTGTAACTTTGGGTTTCATCCTCGATTTTCTTCAGGGCAGGTGGAATCTTTGACCTGCCCAAGTGTGCACACTGTGGTACAGAGAATGCAGCAGATTTGGGACCAAGTGGTGGATAAGTTGTCCCTCTCTCAGGAAAAAGCCCAACAGTTTTCCAACCGGCATAGGACCATTGGTCCCCTGTTTAAAGTGGGTGATATGGTTAGGTTGTCATCAAAGAATATTCCTATGAAGGTTGCGTCTCCAAAATTCAAGCCAAGATTCATTGGACCTTATAAGATTTTGGAGATCCTTAATCCTGTTTCTTTTTGATTGGCTCTTCCAGTTACGTTTAAGATCCATAACGTGTTTCATAAATCTTTGTTGAAGAGGTTTGTGGAGCCAGTAGTTCCTATGGCGGCACCTCCTGACCCTGTATTGGTTAAAGGCAATGTGGAATATGAGGTAGAGAAAATATTGGATTCTTGTTTGGCTAGACGGAGACTCCAGTACTTGGTCAAATGGAAGGGTTATGGCCAGGAGGATAATTCTTGGGTCTCTGCTTCTGACATTCATGCCGATAGATTGGTTCATGCTTTTCACCGGGCCCATCCTGATCGGCCTCGTGGCATGGATGAGGGTTCGGTGACCCCTCCTCAAGGGGGGGTACTGTTGTGAATTTGCTTTCTTGCCTCCCTCTGGTTATTACTGAAGGTAGTGGAGCTGGTCAAATTGACAGAGGGGTTGCGAGTTCTCTTTCTGGGCTCCCTCTGGTGGTTGCTGGAAGTAATGGAGCTGATCTGATTAGCAGAGGCTTGCCACCTGATAATGAGGACGACGATTGGAGATCTGGGGTTTCAGATTGGGAATTAAGACAGCCGACTCCCTCTATCCCTGCTGGTGATTTTGTTCCTTCCTCCTGAGGTCCTTGTTTACAGCTCAGTCCCTGCATGTTCAGCTAAGTGTCCAACCGCCATATGAACAGCTTCTATCCACTCTCTGTTCAACAATTAAATCGTCATGTGTAGACTATATACTGTATCTGTCTTGTTAGATGTTACTTGTTGTATCTGTTGTTATATATTATGTTGCCTCTTTGCCACAAAGAATTCCTTGTATATACAGTCATATGTAAAAGTTTGGGCACCCCTATTAATGTTAACCTTTTTTCTTTATAACAATTTTGGTTTTTGCAACAGCTATTTCAGTTTCATATATCTAATAACTGATGGACTCAGTTATATTTCTGGATTCAAATGAGGTTTATTGTACTAACAGAAAATGTGCAATCTGCATTTAAACAAAATTTGACCGGTGCAAAAGTATGGGCACCCTTATCATTTTCTTGATTTGAACACTCCTAACTACTTTTTACTGACTTCCTGAAGCACTAAATTGGTTTTGTAACCTCATTGATCTTTGAACTTCATAGCCAGGTGTATCAAATCATGAGAAAAGGTATTTAAGGTGGCCACTTGCAAGTAGTTCTCCTATTTGATTCTCCTATGAAGAGTGGCATCATGGGCTCCTCAAAACAACTCTCAAATGATCTGAAAACAAAGATTATTCAACATAGCTTTTCAGGGGAAGGATACAAAAAGTTGTCTCAGAGATTTAACCTGTCAGTTTCCACTGTGAGGAACATAGTAAGGAAATGGAAGAACACAGGTACAGTTCTTGTTAAGCCCAGAAGTGGCAGGCCAAGAAAAATATCAGAAAGGCAGAGAAGAAGAATGGTGAGAACAGTCAAGGACAATCCACGGACCACCTCCAAAGACCTGCAGCATCATCTTGCTGCAGATGGTGTCACTGTGCATCGGTCAACAATACAGCGCACTTTGCACAAGGAGAAGCTGTATGGGACAGTGTTGCGAAAGAAGCTGTTTCTGCAAGCACGCCACAAACAGAGTCGCCTGAGGTATGCAAAAGCACATTTGGACAAGCCAGTTACATTTTGGAAGAAGGTCCTGTGAACTGATGAAACAAAGACTGAGTTGTTTGGTCATACAAAAAGGCGTTATGCATGCGCTGTATTGTTGACCGATGCACAGTGACACCATCTGCAGCAAGATGATGCTGCAGGTCTTTGGAGGTGGTCTGTGGATTGTCCTTGACTGTTCTCACCATTCTTCTTCTCTGCCTTTCTGATATTTTTCTTGGCCTGCCACTTCTGGGCTTAACAAGAACTGTACCTGTGTTCTTCCATTTCCTTACTATGTTCCTCACAGTGGAAACTGACAGGTTAAATCTCTGAGACAACTTTTTGTATCCTTCCCCTGAAAAGCTATGTTGAATAATCTTTGTTTTCAGATCATTTGAGAGTTGTTTTAAGGAGCCCATGATGCCACTCTTCATAGGAGAATCAAATAGGAGAACTACTTGCAAGTGGCCACCTTAAATACCTTTTCTCATGATTTGATACACCTGGCTATGAAGTTCAAAGATCAATGAGGTTACAAAACCAATTTAGTGCTTCAGGAAGTCAGTAAAAAGTAGTTAGGAGTGTTCAAATCAAGAAAATGATAAGGGTGCCCATACTTTTGCACCGGTCAAATTTTGTTTAAATGCAGATTGCACATTTTCTGTTAGTACAATAAACCTCATTTGAATCCAGAAATATAACTGAGTCCATCAGTTATTAGATATATGAAACTGAAATAGCTGTTGCAAAAACCAAAATTGTTATAAAGAAAAAAGGTTAACATTAATAGGGGTGCCCAAACTTTTACATATGACTGTATGTAATATGTACTTGGCGATAATAAATTTGATTGATTGATTTGCTATTCTGCTTACATTTGATCTGGTTTTGTCTATCTTAGTTTTGTGTGGGTCAGCCAGCTCCTGCTGGGGCTGTGCTGAATCACCGTCCATATGTTACTGCTTGTGCCAGTTTGTTTTTGTCCATTATTAGATTGGCCTCTTTTTGCTCTGCTTTCAGAATATACCAGAGTGCTGATATAGTGGGCGAAGTTGTGCGACTTCAGTATTTTTTGCATCAGATGTGTTGGACTTTTTGCAGGGTTTTTTGCGTGATTGCATACAGTGTCTTTCCTTTCCTGTCCTGTCTAGTCAGTGTGGGCCCCATCATTTGCTCAGTCTATTTTCCTGCCTGCGTTTGTGTTTTCATCTTGTCTCACCAACAATATATGTTTGGGGGCTATCTATTCCTTTGGGGTCTGCTCTGGGGCAGTTTAGATTTCCCCTTTCTTGCTTTAGGCTTAGTTAGCTCTCCGGCTGTGCCGAGGCATCTAGGATCATCGTAGGCATGCTCCACGGCTACTGCTAGTTGTGTGGATAGGATTAGGGGTCTGCAATCTACTTAGTTATCAACCTCTTTGGTTTTCTGTGGTTTAGCTTGGGCTTTCTCTCCTCCTCGGTGATGCAATCATAACAGAACACCATACATACTGTGAAGCATGGGGGTGGCAACATCATGCTTAGGGCTTTTGGGCTGTTTCTCTGCATAGGGACCAGGATGACTGATCCATGTACACAAAAGAAAGAATGGGGCCATGTATCGTGAGATTTTGAGTGAAATCCTCCTTCTTTCAGCAAGGACATTGAAGAAGAAATGTGGATGGGTCTTTCAGCATGATAATAATGCCAAGCACACCGCCAGGGCAACAAAGAAGTGGCTTCGTATGAAGCATATGAAGGTCCTGGAGTGGCCTAGCCAGTCTCCAGATCTCAACCCCATAGAAAACCTTTGGAGGGATTTGAAAATCTGTGTTTCCCAGCGACAGGCCCAAAACATCACTGCTCTAGAAGAGATCTGCATGGAGAAATGGGCCAACATACCACCAACAGTGTGTGCCAACCTTCAGAAAACTTACAGAAAATGTTTGATCTCTGTCATTGCCAACAACGGATATATAACAAAACATTGAGATGAAGTTTTTTTAATAACCAAATACTTATTTTCCACCATAATTTGCAAAATAAATCTTGCCAAATGAGACAAGGTGATTTTCTGGATTTGTTTTCTCATTTTATCTCCCATAGTTGAGGTCTACCTATGATGTCAATTACAGGCCTCTCTCATCTTTTTAAGTGGTAGAACTAGCACAATTAGTGGCTGACTAAATATTTTTTTTCCCCACTGTATAAACATGTAAGGCTACATGCAAACATCCAGTATTTGGTGAGTTTTTTTTACATCAGTATTTGTAAGCTAAAACCAGGAGTGGGTGATAAATACAGGAGTGGTGACGTGTTTCTATTACACTTTTCCTGTGAGAGTTCCGCTCCTGGTTTTGGCTTACAAATACTGAGGTACGAAACTCACCAAATACTCAATGTGAGCCCATGGCTTAAGGATATTTTTTTTTCAATGATCAACCATTTCAAATGGAATCCCAAAGCCCAAAATAATTATTCAAACTCAGCACAGACGCTCGGTGCACCCTTGGCACGGCCAAGCAGCTCAGTGCTCCTTCCTGCCTACTTGCTTTGCATCGATCACCATCCCTCCTTTGTTCCCTGTAAAGCTAAAGTTGTCTGTATCATTAACACACGAGCAGCTTTCCGGGTGGTGGTAGATAAAAATCGGTAGGTGACAAATTTCACAGAACTGCTCTGCTGCGCCAATGCTGCACCAAGCACCGGTGCTTTGTTTGAACAGTTACTTTGTACTGACAGACTCCCTTAAAGTTAAAGAAACGTTCCCTAATATTACATCTCAATAGCATCCTCTAGAGGTCACTGCAGGTAGAGGGAATTTTTTTTTTTTCGCTTTATGATTAGGCAGAGATTTTACATCTATGTTGTCCCTTAGGGCCTTTGCAATGTTTCACAATGTTATTCTATGCACGTGTCAGATTTTATTCCTGCATGCCCGAGTTTCATCCAATATTCGGATCACACTCGGCCATGCAAGTCAACGAGTGAGTGAAATCCACCGGACTGCACTCGGATGACATCTGAGTGCAGTCCAATTTCCACGCACTGACAGAATGGGGAAAATTGAGAATTCTTTTTCTATCTTCTCTTATCTGTGAGAATGTGATCACACTATGATCACACTCTGGTCAAACGCTGATCATCAGAGTGTGATTTGCATAATCGTCCCTATTCTCTCATATGAGAGAATACACACTCGTCTGCACTTGTCCTTACACTGATATATTTTTGATTAATCAGTACAAAAAGCTGTCCCTTTTAGGAAAATAATTTCAAAGCATCACTGAAATGTGAATATTCACCGAAGCATTAAATAATAAACACAGCAATAGTAACCATAATACTTTACAATCAGATCAGAATTCTGTGTTAAAGAGGAACTAAAGTTTTTCTAGCTAAACCTGTAGAGCTATGTTCACACTTTGTAGTTTTGCTGCATTTTTTTTTTTTAAGCAAAGTTTAAGCTGCTTACAAAATGCAGGCTTTGCTTAGTTTTTCCTGTGTTTTTTTGCTTAGTTTTTGAGGCATTTTTGCAGCAATTTTATTGCTGTGTTTTTGTCAGGGTACATTTGTCTCCTGTACATGCTGATAAAGTTTAGTGCATTAAAAAAACTTATTTAATTCCACTTCATCAGGATTTGACACGAAACACGCAGCAGAACCTGATACCTCCATTCTTTTGCATTGTTTTTCAGCGTTTTCTGTACTACACGTTGCTTTCAATGGGTGAAAAACCCTGCAAAAATGCTGAAAGAAGTGATGTGCTGTATTTTGCACAAAAAAAAAAAAAAGCAGCTCTTTGACAAAACAGTCAGAAAAAAAAAACAAGGATTTCTGAAATCTCAGACTTTTCTGGTACTGTAAAACGCGCATGAGAATATGCATAAAAAAGCAGCAACAAAACAATGCAAAATGCAAGGAGTGCACATGGCCTTAGTAGTGAAAAAAAATAATTTTGGAACATACCGTATTTTTCAAACTATAAGATGCACGGTTTGTAAGACGCACCCCAAATTTTGTGGAGGAAAATAGCAAAAACAATTTTTATAAGATGGGGTCCGTCTTATCTTCCGAATTTAAGGTATCGTATCTGAGGGCCGGTGGTGGTAGAGCGGGGTCACAGGAGGCATGGTCCCTTCCTCAGGAAGCCGGCGGCGGCAGAAGTGGAGCAATGATGCAGTCCCGGGGTATCCCAGCAGTGCAATTCTGCGGCCCGGTATCAATGGTGAGCAGAGTCGAGTGTATCATTGGTTTCTCGGCGGCCATTTTCCTGAAGCCGAGGGACGCCGAGATCTCAATCTGTGCAGGCGCAGCCTCCATCGGCCATTTTCCTGAAGCCCACAGCTTTAAGAAAATGGAGCACGAGAGGCCCAGCCGAGATCTCAATCTGCGTATGCACCGCCTCCGGTGGCCCACGGCTTCAGGAAGGTGGCCGCAGGGAAACCAATGATGCACTCCGCACTGCTCACTGCCGACACCAAGCTTCAGCATTGCCACACTTCTGCTGCTGCCGGTTCCCTGAGTAAGGGATGCTGCAACACCACTGCTACACCCCCCTCCCCAGTAAGTCTGAATTTGGAATATAAGATGCACCCCCTATTTTCCTCCCAAATTTTTTGGGGAAAAGGTGCGTCTTATAGTCCGGAAAATACAGTAATTCTGAGACATGAAGGTTTATTATGTGGTTTGTTTGTTTTTTTAGGCTTCCTAATTTCACTTTTTGCTCGTAAGCCATACTAAAAAAACTCTGTTGCTTACTGGAAAAAGTCAATAAACAGACCAGATGCTGTTGACAGATCTTATTGTGTCTTGGTTGTTCGAATTATGGCAAGCGACTTACTGAGCCCTTATTAGCACAAGAGCAGCTTACAGAGATTTGTCTCTATGTCCGAAATGTAGGAGATAGGGGCAAGTTTAATAGCCCATCTTGGTGACGCCGAAAGCTTAAAGGGAGCCTGTCACCAGGTTTCCCCATTATAAAGTACGGCCGGCACCATTAAGGTATATTTTACAGCATATTGGAAGACTGTAAAAAAAAGTCACCGATCCTATTTGCAGATCCCAAAAAAGATCTTTATTATACGCACAGATGGCACAGACCAGTCCGAGAGTTGTCTCTAACCTTGATCCAGCGCCTCCTCTCTTCCTTCAGTCACAGCCCTCCTTCCCTGCTTCGTGTGGATGATGTGTCCTACATCAACCACATAGTCTCCCACACTCATGCTCCTGCGCAGATGCACTTATCTCTGCCCTGCTGAGGAAGAGCAAAGTACTGAAGTGCGCATGCGCTGGGAAAGGCCAAAGAGCACCGATGACCCGGAAGTAAAACCGGCGCATGCGCACGGCAGGGCAGAGAGAAGTGAGCCTGAGCAGGAGCATGATTGAGGACACTTGTAAGGAAGGAGGACAGCAATCACAAGAAGAGAGGAGGCGCCGGATCAAGATAGTGACGCCCATCTGACTGGACCGCAGATAGGATCGGGGATTTTTTACGGTATTCCAGAATGCTGTAAAAGACACCTTAATGGTGGTGATGTTACTTTATATGGGGAAATCCCGGTGACAGGTTCACTTTAAATTACATTGGCAGAATGTCTTACAATGTATGGAGAGTACATTTCAGGTGCGGCTTATTTTGGACTCCGCTTTGTGCATTTTTTTTTGGCATTTTTATAATTTACAATTTACTTTCCAACAAAAGAAAGGTATAATAAAACTACCGCTGGTGACTTAAAAAACATTTCTGAGGTTACAATGTCCCATAACTCGTCTCTCCTCTCTTTCCGGATAGAGGTGCATTAATCATTTGATTTTATATGAAAGATCTGGGTTGCAGTCCAAAAAAATCCCAGCCTGGTACAGGTTATAATCTGTGGTTGAATAACTTTAAAAGATTAGAAAAATAAACATTACTTAACATTTCAATTTATGAATAAGAATGTTGTAAAACCCCTTTTCATTTTTTGTTGGTTTTTTTTTAGTTTTGCGGGCCTGGGAGAAGGTTCTGGAACAGGTAATAAGGGTTAGAAGCAAAAAGGCGTTAAAAAATAACTAATAATACGTCTCTATGTCTAATGTTTTATATTGTAACTTTGATATGTAGATTACAAAAAAAAAACAACAAAGAAAAGCTATATAGTCTGATAACATAAATACGTAATTCAGGCATTGGGTATGATTACATCTGCAGGGGATATTAACAGCCGATTCAAAGCAGTAGAAAATATACCAGTATTTATGGCACATTTATTGCACACGTTTTGTATAGAGGTGAGTATACTGGTTGCTAGAGAATTTTTTTCTATGATAAAACACAAGAAAAGCTACGAAAAAAAAACAAAACTAAAACAGCAACAAAGCCAATGTCAATTCAAGGTTGAAAACGTTTTTTCAAAGCAAAAGGTGAACATTTTTGGGGATTTCTGTACATGATAGTGGGGGGGGGACAATTTGCTGTTAACGACATCTAGAAAAAATTCCTTATAGTCTCCACATTGACAATCAGAAACAATAGTTTAGAGATTACTTTCATTGATTTCTATGGGAAAAAGTTGTGGGCATAGTTTGTGATCTACGCAGAGGTCATTGCACAGGGAGGGTGGAAGAGTTGAGCTTTGATCATAGCCTATCGTGAACGATGGATCCTTTGTCATCTGTAGATAAGTGATAACCTTCATTGTTTATAATGCCTGAGATGAGCATGAATGACTTCTTAAAGGCACAGAACAGAACAGAAAATGTCTGCATATAATTACTGGGGTTGTCCCTTTTTGGGAAAATCTTGGTCCCTGGCTGTAATTTGTTGTAAAAAAAAAGAAATTCACCTATTGCCCACTATCCTCAAGCTGAACGCTGAGTCTCTTGCGCTGGTTCCAGTTTCTGATATTGGCTGCGGCGACTAAACCAGCATGGCGGCCAATCAGTGAGCTCAGCAGCTCTGAGTGGAGGGCATTCTATCCGCACAGGTAGAGCTGCTGAGCTCACTGATTGGTTCAACTTTATGTTGGCACCCCAGCTAATGCCAGACACCAGCGACAGATATTCAGCACTGGACCTGGGGTCGGTGAGTAAGGCGCGGCTTGTCTTTTTATTACGAACTGCAGTCGGGGACTAAGATTTTCTGAAAGGGGATAACCCCTTTAGGCTAAATGACCATAGTATAAACTGTAATAAAAAAAAAATCGAAAGTTCAAAAAAAGTCACAAAAAAATTGTAAAAATATTTTTGCGATAAAAGCTTGACTGAAATAATAAATTATTTCCTTCTGATATTTTCTCTTTAATAGTGACTGATATAACTGACAGTAAGTGTGCGCTGTGAATATTGTGTTGTCTTTTACATTTTTGTCAACATTATTTATTTTTTCCGCATTGTGTTATGATTGCAGGATTTACATGACAGATCGCCCATTAGAAGGCTTCATGCGTGTCCATGTTACACTGTTTTACTGACACAACACAGTGATTTATTAAGGCTGCTCAGAACCAGCTCATCTAATTAATGTATACATAGCTATTGATTGGCCAACTATGATACATAATGAAGCTACAGGTTGCATTGTTTTTCTCATATTGTATCCTACATTTCAGGTTGTAAAAATAGCTGCTACCGAATTAACAATGGCACCTGGTGAAATGAGATAATGTGCCGTCAGTAAAGAAGAACGATTTGGCCCTTGAATTCTTCATCCTTGCCCTGCAATTATTATGTATTTGAGTATGTGTCGTAAACTTAAAGTTTAAAGTCTACTACATTTGACAGATAACAGTAGAGAACCTCACAAGTTTGTATATTTTGTTTCCACCCAACAGTCAAGATCAAGACAATTCAATACAATGGCAATATCCAAAATCTCAAGTTGGATTCAATACTCAAAGTAGATTTAAATGCTTTAAAGACCACCGCTTAGCCATCTTTCCTTCAAAGACCACCACCTAGCCCTCTTTGCTTCAAAGACCACCATCTAGCCCTCTTTCCTTCAAAGACCACCATCTTGCGTTCTTTCCTATTGGGGCTGTTGCTCTAACTGAGGATATTCCCCCGGATTGGATTCATGAGTTAAGCCAAGATATTTTGTGACTCTTGGCTTTGAAAGATCTTAATTTCTCATTGAAAAATGGATATTATGGGTGCCCAAAAACTATTTCATGGGTGTCCAAAAATTTCCCACCCCTTAATGAAGAGAGAAAAGCTCTCCTGAAGAAAAATATGCAATTAATTCATAATAATTACTGTAATTTCTAGCGAGGAAAAAAGTTATCTTGCAAATGTAAGGTACCCTACCAGTGAATATCTGACACATTAACAAGCCTTGAAACATGACTAAGGATATTAGCTAAGCCAGACAGCTGTTTTGGGGTACTTGCTTCTTATCAGTTTAGAGCTGGGTTTTTGGCTGAAAGAATGAGACGCTCTTCACACTGTTTTTGTATTGGGAGTGCCAAAAGATTTAATTCAGACAGTCAAAAGAGTGGTCTGCCCTGATGGGACCTGGTACCTTATAAATTGAGTTACAGGGTACCTCCAATAAGTGCCACTAACGTTATTCCTTTCCTACTTGGAGAAATACTGAGCAACTTTAACCATTTAAATGTCACCAACCATCAATCGCTAATAATGGAATTTAAAGAATATCATTGCCAGTGCCCAAATGCTCCAGCTACCCATCTGCCACCCAGCGACGCAATCGTTGGTGAACCACTGGATTACCATGGCAGCTGGGGGCCTACCGAATGCCCTCATAATTGTCATCTTGGTCCTTCTATAAAGCTCAGTCAAAGGCTGAGCTTCACCGGATTACCAAGGCAGCAGGGGCCCTACCGAAAGCCCCCATAATTGTCATCTTGGTTCTCCTATGAAGCTCAGTCAAAGGCTGAGCTTCGCTGGTTTACCAAGGCAGCAGGGGCCCTACCGAAGGCCCCCATAATTGTCATCTTGGTTCTCCTATGACGCTCAGTCAAAGGCTGAGCTTCGCTGGATTTCCAAGGCAGCAGGGGCCCTACCAAAGGCCCCCATAATTGTCATCTTGGTTCTCCTATGAAGCTAAGTCAAAGGCTGAGCTTCACAGGAGATTGGAGGATCACAATTTCTCTGTATATTGCAATACTATTATATTGCAGTATACAGCATAAGCGATAAAATGATTGCAGGGTCAAATCCTCCAAGGGGTCTAAAAACAAGCAAAAAAATGCTTTAAAAAAACTATAAAAAAATATAAAAATTCACATCAACCCACATATTTGATATTACCATGTCCAAAACAGCACAATCGATCAAAATATAAAACTGAAAGAGTCACTGAACATACCCACAAATACAATAAAAAGCAATCAAAATGTCCTATGAACCCCAAAATAATATATTACAAATAAAATACATACGTAATGAAAACATCATCTCAGCCCTTAAAAAAATCCCTCACCCAGCTCTAGGACTGGACAAAAAAACTAAATAAAGTTATTGGGCTCAGAAAATGGCACCACAAATAAAATTGTTCTAATATGCAAATTTAAAAAAAAAAGTTAAAATATAAATATAAAAAAAAAAAACTGGACATGTTTAGTATTGCAGTAATGTTACTGACATAGAGAATCACCCACAATCAATTTTTTTACTGCCCATTAATCCAATAAAAACAGAACCCATAAAATGATGGTGGAATTACGATTCTTTTCCCAATTTCACCGCATATGCTTCTTGGTTTTCATTACATTATGTGATAAAACGAATGGTGGCATTCAAAACTAAAAAAAAAAAAATGCAAAACACAAGCCTTCACATGGCTGTGAAAAACAAAAAGTTAACAAGGGGAGGAAAAAAATATCGAAAAGTCAAAAACTAAAATTCCCAGGTTGTTTAGGGGTTAAAAAGACTGATTCAAAATGAAACCTGCGATCGGATCATCTGGAAACCATTCAACATCATCGAATCATCTCCAATATGAGATTTCCTCCATAGCTAAACATCCCCCAATAGTGGAAAGCAGTGATTCAATTAATATAAACCTGGCACATCACAGTGTATTGCAGAAATATTATTTTTTTCCTCATCTTTTGCCAAGTTATAGACCTGCCAGTATGTCGCCATATTAGCATTTCTGGCATGGTGTAAATGACATCCTACTTTATAATGGGTCCCAGTATGGCTACAGATACAGCACAGATTCAAATCTTTGTCCCTATTTTTAGGAACAAAATGAAAATTTTTTAGGGTCATTAACCCTTCTCAGCTATTTGTACAGTAGAGGATTAGAGAATACATTGCCTCAATGTATATATATGCCACTTCTTACTTATTTAATGGGGTCTAGTCCCATTGTACATGGAGTCCTACAGTATAAAGCTAGAGGAGCTTGCTAGCCTTCTTAGAAAAGATTTGCCATCACTTATTTAATATCCCTGCATTTATATCCCTGCACTTTTTATGATTGGAGGTCCAGTAGGCGGTCCTGTTCAGTGATTGACAGTTATTTATGCACAGTTATAGAGAAAAGGGCGGTCACTCACTATCTAGCTCCGCCCACTGGACTTCTAAGCATAGAGAGACCAGGGATTTGAATGAAATACTATGTTTTTTTCACTAGATGCTTCCAATCTAGGGAAGGTTTGCTGACTTTTCAGTCCAGCGTTGGGGCGTTGCACGTCCATAGCGCTTTATCTGGTGCAGACTGTCTGTATTGATCAGTATGTAGATAGTGTTTCCTTAAAGGCTGTTCTATTGTTGTATACATATAAACAGGCAAAATATGTCCATATACTTTGTCCTTAAAGGGGTTTTAAAACTAAGGCCTGGATCACACATGCGAGGAATACGGCAGAGTCTCGCATGTTAATACCCGGCACTCAAGAGCGGATCGTGTGGCACTGTGTATTGCTATGCGGCCGCACGCTTCGATACGAGTGTCAGCGTGAGTGCCAGGTATTAACATGTGAGACTCGGCCGTATTCCTCGCATGTGTGATCTCGCCACCTGGCCTAACACAGTAGATTTTAATCAATAGATCTTGGAATAATAATAATTTACACAATTGTACTGTCTGTAGACTCTTTTGCTTCCTCCCCTGCCCAGGAGCTGTGGTATGATCAGAGCATGATCCTGTACGGTCAGACACAGCCATTACACAGTACACAGCAGGGGCACATTTATAAGATTATCTCAGCACAGGAACATTTTATTTAAGCACATCCAATTGCAGAAATTATTATTATTCCAAGATCTATGGATTAACATGTACTTTGTTCATGAGAAAACCTTCAGATCCAAACGTAAGACCGGATTCATCATCAATGGGGATTAAGAAGTGCAAATAATCCAATTTCATATATTGAAACTTGAAACCCCTCTTCGAGACTTTCATTCTACTATTATAGAGGGGAACAAACACATTTCAAGTTGGTATGTGTGATTTCCAATTATTACATGACACCCAAGGCCAAAATAAAGGAGATTTAAAAAAAAAAAAAAAAAAATTTGGAATAAAAAACATTTAAAACTTGAATTTCAATGTATTATAAGGAAAACCCTTTGGAAAAAAAATGCTGGCGCTGCCTACGTAATGATTGGACATGCATGGGAGGTGGAAAATCACTAATTATTATTATCACTGTATGGAAATGATGCTGCTCTCCGGATAAAAACAATGACTAAAGGAATGCACAGGATCTTGGTCTTCATCCAAGTCGTAAAGAAGGTGGCAACCCTCAGTCTCCAATGAGCGTGGAAACTAAATCCTAGCTGGGTCATCGTAGAGCAGAAATGTGCGCTACATCTGTTCCACAATCGTATTTACGGTCATATGTTAACGAAGAGCATGTACTAGACGTAGTAAAGCGCATGACGTACGTACAGTGGGCTTCAAGGATTACACATCAGACACCTAAATGCCCATAAATAATAAATAATCAGTTAAAAACACATCATGAACTTCAATATCGGGACCTCATACAGTAAGACACAAGGTAGCAGATGCCTGGAAACATAATGATCGTATGCAAATATCATAAGAAAAAAAACCCAAAGCAGCATGGATGAGAGTGTGACAGAATGGATACTACCGCTGCACACATGCCTACATAGACGCAGATCCGCACACAGTGGCACAAAACTGGCGGCGATACAGTACATCTGCAGATCTCGTCAGATGCAACTGATTAACCCCAAACCAGACACATTTAATGAGTTCCACATGCGATAGCCCGAACACACCCAATGTGATCACATAAACCCAGCGTATTATAGTGTTTTCTTCACATATTAGGATTAAGGCTTTCATACTCGTTTTGTAAAATAAAAATGCAGACACCATTGCTGTATAATACATTGCAAGAGGCTCAGACTTAATAGAAGAAATGTATATGTAAAATGCAGCAGATTGGCAGTGCACAACACAATCCGGTGGACGTACGGCATGCATGTATCCATACACATACGCACGCATGCATATATGACACATATGTGACCACTCAAGCAGTTTTACCAGTGTCTCGGTATTATCGGTCCCTGGTCCTCATCTCTCTGGCATTAGGGATCTGCTCATCCGTTTAGCAACCGGTGTCCCTGTCACTTTTCGTGCTCTTCTTGTCACTGACGCTTCCCCCTATACGGTGTCACCAGCAGAGCTGTGTCCCTTGCGGCGCCAGAGACAGGCACCCAGACAGAAATCTTTCCAGATCTCCCCAGCTGTCTTACTCCAACAGATAGGCACCCACACAGCAAGGCGAGAGGGAGAGAAGAAGGGAGGGGAGCGAAAATAGAGGAGGAGGATAGAAAGAGGAAAAGAATACAGAATACAGCGATGGAGCAAAGGGGATGGATGGATGGATGGATAGGGAAAGAAAAATCTGAAATGTAAAATAGTGAATTATAACCATTCAGAATTGCAAAAATCTATAAGGAACAGGGTGCAAAAAGAAAGAGCTGCATGAATGAGGCGTGAGACTCCGCATAAGAGATGAGAGACATCTAGCAAATAAAAGGCAGTAGCATGATGGATGATAGGCGCGCATTGAGCGAGAGAAAAGAAGAGAGAGCAGAAAATCAAAGCGGTGGGGACCGAAGCCTTGAAAATCATGAACAGCCACAGCCAGTGCAGCGCCAGACTGAGCCAGAGAGGAGATTATTGTGGGTCAAACCTAATTGAAAAGCCAGCGAGAAAGAAATCAGGATGAAGGGAGAGATTGTGGGAATCAACGAGTGCGAAGAAAGAGGCGAGAGAGACACGACACAGAAATAATAAACGATGAAAAAGGGAGAAAAGGAGAAAGGAAAAAAAAAACACAGGATGAATTGGAAGAAGCTCAGACCGTGTGTGTACGGTGTACAGTATGTGCTAGGAGAGGAGGGGGCACGCAGCATTACAGGAGGGTGAGGAGATGATGGAGATGAAATATACACACCATGATAGGAAGAAGACCAAATAAATGGGACAAGCGGCCCAGGGCACAGTGACCGGTAATGAGGTTCTCTACGGTTAGGCAATATTATCTCAAATGACCTTCCAGTCCATATAGGAATCTAAAAGTAGGATCTCTAGTGGCTGTCCTGAACATCGCACATGTGCTAGAACATCTCCAGGAAGAATAAGCTACCCTCTATCCCAGGAGAAGGTCCCACCAAATCTAGTCTGGAGTTCAGTGGAGGAACCCTTTCCTCATAAGCGAATGTGTATTCTTTGTTATTTTTCCTGGATAGTCACTTAAGTGACCGATGAGCCTCCCCATCCCGCAGTACGTGGTGGAACCTCTTTCCAATAGTCTGAATCACCTTCTACGTAATGAGAAGCGTCAGGGATGATTATGGCCTCCTCAACATATCTCTATGACCTGCAGATCAATCAAAGTGAAATGAGAGACAAGTAAGAGAGAGCGGATGAAAAGGGTAATTCAGGAATTAGCCTGCAAAGGTATGCCGGTTCCGCGGGAAAATACCATGAAATAGTGACCTAGGTCCAGAACCCACTGTGTCGTGTTACCCTGAGCCAGCGCTAGTAAAAGAAAAATACCCTGTTATCCTAGTCTAGAGGGTAAAGAAAAGGAAAATCAGACATCAATTGAATTAAATTCCAAGCTTTGACCCCCAAGTAGTGTTCCTAGATTGCTTGAATTGTCAACTTTCAAAAATTTGCAGGCTTGTTTTATTCATTTATTACGCTTACTTATATAGCGCCATTAGTTCCACAGTTTTTTACAGACATTATGGGCACTGTCCTCATTGGGGCTCACAATCTAGATTCCCTATCAGTATGTCTTTGACGTGTGTGAGGAAGCCAGAGTACCCAGAGGAAACCCACGCAAACAGGGGGAGAACATACAAACTCCTTGTAGATTTGTCCTTGGTGGGATTTGAACCCAGGACCCCAGTGCTGTAAAGCAACCACTGAGCCACCATGATGGCCAAGATTACATTTTTATGCAATTTCTAAGAAAATTAATTGAAATTCCTTACTAGGAAGTTTCTATGTGACTTATGATGGGTGGAAAAACATCATTTTGTATAGAGAAATCCTTATATGGACCATTTGGAAAAAAAATATGTTAATCTTACCTTGCAAATTCCCACAAGTCTGTATATGTTGCCTATGAAATCATTATGATTTTGCATGTTGCCTTCGCACTATTTTACCCTCTAGAGGCATGCATCATATATGTGACACATTTATGGGGCCTTAATACTGACATTAACTATTGGGAATAAATGGGTTGTGGCTCGGTAAGTGTATGTTCGAAATGAGGATTTTTCCATTAAAGCAATATGTGGTGCCCTGAGGCTCGGCCGCCACAGAGGTACTGCACCTTCTCCTAAGGTGTAGTGCCCCACCATCCAGGTAAGGTGGGAACTCCTTTCCACGCTCCAACACTCACATCTCACACAACACAGTAGTTCAGCAAAGCCACATTGCGGCTCTTGCATAGAGTGTAGCAGAGCACCTTTGGTGGCTCCCTGCTTGGAACACTAAACGTGCTGGGAGGTGGGTGGAGTTAGAATACATAAGAGAGCGGGGAGGTTGAGAATTACAGGTCAGTCCGTGTGGGCAGTCCGTGAGGTCAGTCCGTGAGAGGAGGTTGGAGAGAAGGAAGCCACTCGGAGAGGAGTGGGGATCCCTAGAAGAAGGGATGGAGGAAGGAGTGCTGCAGCTGCCTCAGTGATCTGAGCCATCTGGCACAGGAAAGGAAAGGAGGAAGAAGGACATTGAACTGTAACCTAAGCATCCATAGGAAAGAGAGATTAGTACAGAACGAAGGAGTAAAACAGAACAGAGAGGACGTGGGTTGGAAGGAAGCACCCTGCCTATAGGTACTAAGTGCAAGGCCAGGGCCCGGTCCCCGAGGTTGTATGGACACTTATGGTTCTGCAGCAGACACCGGTGGAGTAGTAGGCTGTAAATGCACTACTCCCATCTAAGACTTGGGGCACAACAGCACTTGGATATTGAGCCGGGACTCAGTAAAAGGGAGTCCCCGAAGCAGGCTACAGCTGTCTGCCATACAAGTAGAGTTCTTGGGAACATCTGTCAGGAGGCACTCCAGTGTAACTCAGTACTAGGAGATCTTCACACTTAAAGGCGCTATAGAGGAGACGTTCAGAAAGGTACATGTTGGCGGAGTGTTGGAGGGGAGCATCCTATCTTGCTTGGAGGTTGACTGAGTCTCTGACGCAGAGCACACGGCCCAGAGGCAGGCACCTGTGTGTACTACAGACTGTGAGTAAAGCTTTGGAACTACAAGCCCCAGTGTCCTCCATTCATTATCTCGCCAACACACTCAGCACCGCTACATCTGGGTACCAGCTTCCACACCGCCTGCGCCTCTTCTCATCCATAACACCTACACTGCCCTGGGGCTACAGCTCCACCTGTGGGGAGCTTCATCATCTTGGCTGCACCACACCATCAGCCCCAGAGGATCTGTATGCAGCGTCGGCCTGACATCCCAGTTGCCGAACACCACAGGTGGCGTCACGAACTATTCATTCAAACCACTACATTCCCCCATTACTTGGGCGCCCAGGGCCACGGACCGGGTCACCGCTGCTGTGACACATCCCACTGACAGCGGCCCGGTACCGAGTACCCCACAGCACTGGGAGGGCGACCCAACTACACCTTGAAATCTGCAGCAGACATCTTAGAGCTAGCTCACACGACCCTAGATTTTCTCATGCGAGAGAATCGGATCGATTATGTTAATGACCCTCCGATCAAACTCTGATTCGAGTTTGATCAGAATGTCAGTTTAGTGTGATCTGTATTTCGTGGATGAGAGAATGGTAGCACACTGTAAGGAGAAGATGGAGAAATTTCTTTCTTCTCTATTCTGTGAGTCCGGATAAATTGGATTTCATCTGAGTGCCGTCCGATGTTTTCAACGCACCCATAGACTTGAATGGGTGAGTAGCATCTGATTTGCACTGCTAATTGCAGCATGCTATGATTTTTTTTCTTATGCCAAATCGGTATGAGAAAAAAAAACACTGTCCCATAGTATAACATTAGTCCGAAACGTCGGATAGCACTTGTCCAATGTATACGGTGGTGTAAGTGAGCCCTTAGGCCGGGGTCACACTTGTGAGTGTGATGCGAGAAACTCGTGCGAGTCTCTCGCATCAGTACCCGGCACTGCCGCCGGAAGTTCGGACCGGAGAGTTCAGCTGCATAGAAAGACATGCAGCTGCACACTCCGGTCCCCAGGGGTATTGAGGCGAGAGACTCGTGTGAGTTTCTTGCATCACACTCGCAAGTGTGACCCCAGCCTTAGCCGAGGGTCAGACTTGCAAAGAACTCGCACGAGTCTCGCACGTCAATACCCGGCTCTGCCGCCGACGCTCAGGACCGGAGCTTTCAGCTGCATAGAAATACATGCAGCTGAACGCTCTGATCCGAGTGCCGTTGGCAGTGCCGGGCACTGGCGTGTGAGACTCGTGCAAATTTTTCGCAAGTCTGACCCCGGCCTTAGTCTGACTCTCAGGTATCTCCTGTGGATTTGCAATCTTACTTCCTGTGGATCTGTATGTGGTTGTAGCTCCATGTGATTTTGTATGGAATCTACATAAAGAAGTGACATGTCAGTTTCTTTCTTTTCCATAATGCAGACTGCAAATC
The DNA here is from genome assembly GCF_039654945.1 of Dendrobates tinctorius. Taxonomy (NCBI): domain Eukaryota; kingdom Metazoa; phylum Chordata; class Amphibia; order Anura; family Dendrobatidae; genus Dendrobates; species Dendrobates tinctorius. Next base: position 29,607,408 of record NW_027361706.1, on the reverse strand, counting down.
CACGTGCAGAAAAATCTGCACCATGATCCTTTGAAATATTCCCAGAATTCATGGAAAATCTTCTAGGCACTTCCATAATCATCCAAAAACAATGGATCCAAAATGTTCCTCATACATGATGTCAGTATATACAGTTGTGGCCAAAAGTATTCACACCCCTGCAATTCTGTCAGATAATACTCAGTTTCTTCCTGAAAATGATTGCAAACACAAATTCTTTGGTATTATTATCTTCATTTAATTTGTCTTAAATGAAAAAACACAAAAAGAATTGTCCTAAAGCCAAATTGGATATAATTCCACACCAAACAAAAAAAGAGGGTGGACGAAAGTATTGTCACTGTTCGAAAAATCATGTGATGCTTCTCTAATTTGTGTAATTAACAGCACCTGTAACTTACCTGTGGCACCTAACAGGTGTTGGCAATAACTAAATCACACTTGCAGCCAGTTGACATGGATTAAAGTTGACTCAACCTTTGTCCTGTGTCCTTGTGTGTACCACACTGAGCATGGAGAAAAGAAAAAAGACCAAAGAACTGTCTGAGGACTTGAGAAACCAAATTGTGAGGAAGCATGAGCAATCTCAAGGCTACAAGTCCATCTCTAAAGACCTGAATGTTCCTGTGTCTACCGTGCGCGGTGTCATCAAGAAGTTTAAAGCCCATGGCACTGTGGCTAACCTCCCTAGATGTGGACGGAAAAGAAAAATTGACAAGAGATTTCAACGCAAGATTGTGCGGATGTTGGATAAAGAACCTCGATTAACATCTAAACAAGTTCAAGCTGCCCTGTAGTCCGAGGGTACAACAGTGTCAACCCGTACTATCCGTCGGCGTCTGAATGAAAAGGGACTGTATGGTAGGAGACCCAGGAAGAACCCACTTCTTACCCCGAGATATAAAAAAGCCAGGCTGGAGTTTGCCAAAACTTAGCTGAAAAAGCCTAAAACGTTTTGGAAGAATGTTCTCTGGTCAGATGAGACAAAAGTAGAGCTTTTTGGGCAAAGGCATCAACATAGAGTTTACAGGAGAAAAAAAGAGGCATTCAAAGAAAAGAACACGGTCCCTACAGTCAAACATGGCGGAGGTTCCCAGATGTTTTGGGTTTGCTTTGCTGCCTCTGGCACTGGACTGCTTGACCGTGTGCATGGCATTATGAAGTCAGAAAACTACCAACAAATTTTGTAGCATAATGTAGGGCCCAGTGTGAGAAAGCTGGGTCTCCCTCAGAGGTCATGGGTCTTCCAGCAGGACAATGACCCAAAACACACTTCAAAAAGCACTAGTAAATGGTTTGAGAGAAAGCACTGGAGACTACTAAGGTGGCCAGCAATGAGTCCAGACCTGAATCCCATAGAACACCTGTGGAGAGGTCTAAAAATGGCAGTTTGGAGAAGGCACCCTTCAAATATCAGGGACCTGGAGCAGTTTGCCAAAGAAGAATGGTCTAAAATTCCAGCAGAGCATTGTAAGAAACTCATTGATGGTTACCGGAAGCGGTTGGTCGCAGTTATTTTGGCTAAAGGTTGTGCAACCAAGTATTAGGCTGAGGGTGCCAATACTTTTGTCTGACCCATTTTTGGAGTTTTGTGTGAAATGATCAATGTTTTGCTTTTTGCTTCATTCTCTTTTGTGTTTTTTCATTTAAGACAAATTAAATGAAGATAATAATACCAAAGAATTTGTGTTTGCAATCATTTTCAGGAAGAAACTGAGTATTATCTGACAGAATTGCAGGGGTGTCAATACTTTTGGCCACAACTGTATGGTCACCAGAAGAAGCCCTGGTGTCCAATGATACATTTATGGAGCATGAAAAATCGTAGAAAGCTGTAGGCTGCAAAGTAGATGTGCTTTTGGGTGAACATTTTTGACAATGTGCTTTGCTAGCTAATCTGGTGGAAAGCCCTCTATAAAAGTTGGCAGGCACGCCATGGCACTACCTAGCAAGGGAGGTTTTTTTAAATACAAATAGGTTTTACACATCTTTCTACCATTGAAACAACCATCCAAATGTAGCAATGAAAGACACGGGGTAAGATAAATGAGGGCTGGTAGCCCTATACATGTTTAATTGTAAAAATGTACTCCAGACATGAGTTACATCATGGATGTTCTACCATCCTGGTTCCAAAGAATAGCAACTGGAGAAGAATATTTCAGTGTGTGTATATACGGTAAGCTTTGACCTATATATTAACTGTGGCAAGTAATATGGAAGGCTGCTTCCAAGCCACCAAATCTAATCTCAATGGCACAGATATGACCTTGGTACGAGATAAAGCAGATGGATGAGATGACCCTCCTGTACTATGCAGAATGCTCATATTCAGTGGTGTGGGCAGCACAGAGTGTTACAGTCTTGCATTTAGTGCAATCTATATCTATATTCAAAATATAAAAAGAATATACAGTACAAACATCTAGGGACTGGGCACTCGTCATAGCTGTATAACCAGTGATGAGGGAATTGCCAGCACTTATTACAGATTTGAAATAGTATGAATAACATATGCTTCCATTAAAAAAATAGATATGGTGTGCAACATACTTTTTGTTCCATGTAGATGCAAAAAAAGAACACATTGGGCGCACTTTTTTTTATTATAGTTAAAGGTTTAAGGCTGCCATATGCATAAGATGGATGCAGTGTCACCCGAACGGCGGTACAGTTGACCGTTCGTCCTGCAGCCATCTCAGCCAGCTATCCCAAAACCAGAAGCACTCGTTTGGCTGAGCGTTCCTGGGTTTTCTATGAGACAGCCTCCTCCAGATATGCCTGGGAAACAGTATATATCTGGGAGGTAATGCAAGCTACAGTCCAAAACCAGACATGCCTGATCTATATCTACCCTGACAATGAATTGTCCAAGGCTTCCATAAACATTAAAATGTTTTCTAAACCCCTCAATATCAGTGGGTCCAGCCTAAAGTAGTCTAATGTGTATGAATGCCTAATTACCCTAAATATTAGGTGAAAAATTTTTGATTGGTAGGGGTTCGATCGCTGGGATCCCCACTGATGCCAAGAACAACGTCAATGAAGCTCAGAGGCTATGATAAAGTTCTCCAACAAAATGGCAATTTTACAAAACTTGGCAAACAAGAGAAAAAGAGGCATGGTTTCTGTGGCATGATGCCTTCTTGTCTTTACAAATGAACCACTGTGTGCTCCATTTACCTAGTAAAAAGACTTTTGCTATACATTTTGACACTGTCAGACTATGTAGAAACACACCATAATAACAAAAAGAATGGTGGTAACACCTTGCTATTAATTTATTTATACATGTCCAGGAGGAATAACAGAAAATGATGCAAGGCAGAGTTCTATAAAAAGATGCTCCAGAATAATTTTTAATTTCTCAGGCTTTATTTTATGAGAAAAACAAGGATTTGCTAAACCAGATGATCAAGTTCGTGGAAGCCTGGCAGCTGTTAATAGAGCTTCTACGGACAGGCTTAGCGCAAGCCATTCTGTTTACCAGATGCCAGGTTTTACCCTGGCTTTCACCCTTTAACCCATGTACAGGGATGTGAACTGAGAGAAGGACCCTAGGGCAGGGGCCACGGTCAACTGCTGCCCGGTGGAGCAAGCTGGCAGTAAAAGGTTTGTCACGCAGGCTTGATACCAAGAGGTCACATCAGAGACTAAATCAGAAAGCAAGCGGGTGGTCAAAATACAAGTTGAGGTCAAAGAAAGGGATATATCACGATGACACAGCAAGAGCACAGAACAGACCTATAGACCAGGTAGACAGAACTATTGACTGGCAGTGGAAAACCAGACCAAAATTATCACCAATGCTCCCCGATTAAGCAGCAGGAAAAGTCCTAAACAAAAAACAGGACTGTCATTGTGAGTTGTCACCACCAATAAATCAGAGACAGAGTAGACACAAATTGTCCAAGTAGGGATGAGCGAGTATACGCATTAGGATTTGGTACTCGGCGAGTAATGCAGTACTCGCAGTACTTGAATCCTAGCAAATAAATGTCACTACTCGCCTCGCACTATTCGGATGTCCCACTAGGCATGTGTCAGCCAATCACAGTAAAGTCACTGCCTTCTTTGTTGTGGCATTACTGTGATTGGCTGGCCGCGCAGCCTCATATGTGTGTGCGTGGGTCTGTGTGGGCTCTGCCGGGCTGATCGGGGGTCTGTGCGGACTCTGCCAGGCTGATCGGTGGTCTGTGCCGCACAGACCCCCGATCAGCCCGGCAGAGCCCGCACACACACAGCCCCACAGACCCCCGCATGCATTCTCTGCCTGCACACATAGTCTCCGCTCATTACTCGCGTTTTCCATAGACATACATTGGACTCGCTACTCGTTACGAGTACCCGAGTATTAGGAGCTACTCGTAATGAGTACAGCGAGTCCGAGTATTTCTCTACTTGCTCATCCCTATGTCCAAGCTGTTACACATACCAATTATCATTTACAACTCAGGTTTAACAAACAGCCTAACACCCCCAAATCTCTCTATAGGAAATTGGGTTAAAAGGAATCTCTGAATGTGCATAAACCAGGAGCATACAGTACCATAGAAAGTCAATTCAGTAGCAGGGTAATATCTCCAGCCTTTTATTCCGTCGTACCAACCCGTACATTGAAACCAAGAATCTAACGCTTGTCTCATGGTCAACGGTTGTGTAGCAATGAACTTTGCCGAGAGAGTTGAGAAGTCTTTAGCTATATTTTCATTTTCCAGTAAGGTTTTCATCAGGTCCATCCTGAAAAGAAACAGTATTTTTATTAATCAAAGTGAAATGTAGCTGACACCAGCAAATATAAGATGTGTCTATCTTGCCGAAAAACTAGTTAGCTAAAGTATTCATCTAGAATATTTAACAAAGTCATCTCTGGGGTCAACGAAGATGAAATAGTGAAAGTAACCATTATGAATTAAGCATCCATCCACCATACCGCATTCCCACAAACAGTGAAATATATCAGCCTGTAGGACCGAGCACTTAAACCCAAGTGTAAGTTTTCGAAGGCGTCATTTTTGACTGTGTTCACAGTATAATGAATTCTCTGTGAATAATCATTAAAGCCATGGATTTCTAATTATCATAGGAAGATGTGGTGTTACTTTTCAGCTTGTCTTTCAAAATGTCTTGTATTGTCGTTGTTGAGAGATTCACCTGCTGAAATATAGAAATGTTGAGAAGATAGAAAGGATTCACTGCACACGATGAAGTATGTTGAAAATATACAGTGGTGGTATATTTCAATACACAGAGTGAGCCACAGTTCGGCAGAATCAATGTCTTTAGTGGCCAAAATAATTGGTGAGGTGGATCCCCTAAGTATCAGGTACAGGTGGGGACATGGACCCCAGGCATTGGAGAGGGAATTGGGAAGGTACAAGGGAAGCAGGGACTTGTACCTTCCTAATTCATAATTCTTGGGAGCTTCAGGATGAATGCAGTTGTTGAATCCAGCCGGAATGGAAGCTTGTTAAAGTACGGTGCAAAGGGTGAAGTACACCAGCAGGGCCCCCATCAGGGCATTATTGTCCTTACTGCTGAATAGGGCCCGATGAGCAGAAGTACAGGGGGGGGGGGGGCTGGACCAGTCTGGGCCCCCCTCTTGTGCTTCTCACTGGTCCCCAGGGTGTAATAAAGTACTGTGCGCCGCAGCACATACCTTGGCTCTGGGATCCTGAAAGACTGTGCAGCTAAAGTTCCAGCTAAAGTTCTCTCCCTGTTTTCTGGACATCTGGTGACATGTACACATGCCACTGACTGTTGTCAGGACACCAGAAGCGGAGCCTAGCCGGCAAGGGATCACCAGTGAGGAAAGTTTGAAAAACGTTTTTATTTTCGTTATAAAATGAATTCAATGTAGGCGGCGGAGGAGAGGGACTGCAAATGATGAAGTGGGGGTGAGGGGGATTGCAAATGATGAAGTGGGTGGAGGTGGATTGTAAATTATGAAGAGAGGGGCTGGGGGACAGTTAATCATAAAGTGAGGAGGGAAGAGGACTGTAAATGATGAAGTGAGGGTGGGTGGGGGACAGTTAATGATAAAGTAAGGGGGAGGAGGACTGCAAATGGTGAAGTGAGAGAGGGACTGAAAATTATTATGAAGTGAGGCAGGAGGGGAACTGCAAATGATGAAGTGAGGAGGGAAGGGGACTGTAAATGATGACGTGAGGGTGGGTGGGGGACTGCAAATGATGAAGTGAGAGGGGATAGGGGACTGCAAATGTTGAACAGGGGAGACGGGGATAGCTAATGATGACGTGGGGAAGGTCATGTAGATATAATGAACTGGGGGAATGGGAGATACATAGTGGGGGCGTTGAGAATGCAGTGGCTGGTATTGAATTGGGGGAAAGAGTACAGGTGCTAATTAGTTTATATATTTATTAGGTGGGGTAAGTGGCTTGCAAAGCCATCTACAACCTGTGTCCTCCATACATCAGTGACCTTGTCTCCCGATACTTACCTGCACGCAACCTCCGATCCTCATAAGACCTCCTTCTCGACTCCCCTCTTATCTCCTCTTCCCACAACTGCATACAAGATTTCTCTCGCGCATCACCCCTACTCTGGAACTCTCTACCACAATATATCAGACTCTTGCCTACCGTGGAAACCTTCAAAAAGAACCTGAAGACCTACCTCTTCCAACAAGCCTACAACCTGCAGTAACCACCGATCATCCAAACCACAGCACGACCAGCTCTACCCTCGCCTACTGTATCCTCACCCATCCCTTGTAGATTGTGAGCCCTCACGGGCAGGGTCCTCTCTCCTCCTGTACCAGTCAGTGACTTGTATTGTTTAAGATTACTGTACTTGTTTTTATTATGTACTAGCTGAAGAGCCCGGTGCTGCCCGGGCATAGTAACTAATTATGGTTAGTTATAACAAATTATATCTATATATATAAAGCTTAATGTAGAGCCCCGCCCACTCTGCATAGCCACATTCACTATAATATCCCACATCATCCCGCCAGCCAGAGCCACCGGACTACTACCCCTAATATCCCACACAGTAGCGTAGCTACCGGGGGGGCAGAGGGGGCGATGGCCCCGGGCCCCGAGCTCTGAGGGAGCCCATGGAGCTACGCTACTGTAACTGTATCGACATGCACAGCGAGCCCATACAGTTACATTCAGCGGCAGAGCAGGGAGAATCGATCTCCCTACTCTGCCGCCCAGCCGCTATGGGCCCCGGAGAGGGCGGTGGGGGGGGCCCCGATGCCAGCTGTAGGCCCCTCATCTCACAGCCAGCAATGTCATCCTGGGCTATTCTGTGTGCACAGGACCTGTGATGAGGTCACAGGAGGGGTGTAGTCAGAGGGGTCACATGATCAAGGGCTGCAGGACTCTGCTGTGCTGGTTGTCATGGTGCTGGATGAGGTGAAGTAAGTTTCTGTGTGGGGTCAGGAGGGGTTTTACAGGGCGGATGTAGCAGAGCTGTGTGTGTATGAGGTGTACAGAGTGGAACCGTGTGTGTAGAAGGTGTACGGAGCAGAGATATGCATGTATGAGGTGTACAGAGGAGCAGAGCCTCGTGTGTATGGGGTGAGCAGAGCCATTTGTGTACAGAGCGGAGTCGTGTGTGTACGGGGTGCACGGAGCAGAGTCGTGTGTGTACGGGGTGTACGGAGCAGAGCCGTGTGTGTACGGAGAAGAGCCATGTGTGCGGGGTGTACGGAGCAGAGCCGTGTGTACGAGGTGTATGTAGCAGAGCCGCGTGTGTACGGGGTGTGCGGAGCAAAGCCGTATGTGTACAAGGTGTACAGAGCGGAGCCAGGTGTGTACAAGGTGTACGGAGCCGAGCCACGTGTGTACAGTGTGTACGGAGAAGAGCCGCGGGTGTACGGAGCAGAGCTGCGAGTGTACAAGGTGTACGGAGCAGAGCCGCATGTGTACAAGTGCTCGGAGTGGAGCCAGGTGTGTACAAGGTGTACAGAGCGGAGCCACGTGTGTACAGAGGTGCATGTGTACAGCGTTTACGTAGCAGAGGTGCGTGTGTGCAAGGTGTACGGAGCAGAGCAGCATGTGTACAAGGTGTACGGAACAGAGCCGCGTGTGTACAAGGTGTACGGAGCTGAGCCATGTGTGTATAAGGGTGTGCGGAGCAGAACAGTGTGTGTATAGGGGGTATCAGGTGCAGTAATAGGGACACATACAGCAGCAGCGGCTCAGTACTGGAGTATCAGGTGCAGTAATAGGGACACATATGGCAGCAGAGGCTCAGTATTGGGGTATCAAGTGCAATAATAGGGACACATACGGCAGCAGCGGCTCAGCATTGGGGTATCAAGTGCAGTAATAGGGACACATACGGCAGTAGCGGCTCAGTACTGGAGTATCAGGTGCAGTAATAGGGACACATATGGCAGCAGCGGCTCAGCATTGGGGTATCAAGTGCAGTAATAGGGACACATACGGCAGTAGCGGCTCAGTATTGGGGTATCAGGTGCAGTAATAGGGACACATATGGCAGCAGCGGCTCAGCATTGGGGTATCAGGTGCAGTAATAGGGACACATACGGCAGCAGTGGCTCAGTATTGGGGTTTCAGGTGCAGTAATAGGGACACATATGGCAGCAGCGGCTCAGCATTGGGGTATCAGGTGCAGTAATAGGGACACATACGGCAGCAGTGGCTCAGTATTGGGGTTTCAGGTGCAGTAATAGGGACACATATGGCAGCAGCGGCTCAGCATTGGGGTATCAGCAGGATGAGGGGTTTGTGCAGGTTGGAGAAAGATGGAGATGGGGCTGGAATATGAGAAGTGAAATGTGTTGTTGTATTCTCTGTAGCAGAGTCGTAGCTGGAGAAATTGTCATGTCGGTCTGGGCCAGACATGAAAAGTGAACGATTCCATCACAAAGATCGTCAGCGGTAAGACACCAACTATAACTGTGCAGTAATCACTTATATGTTCTGCAGGACTGGTATTTACCACTGACCATATGGCGATAATATCAATATTGGTGGTTATATAGGGATTATTTTCAGTAACAGCGCAGTCATCTCTTACATCCACTATTAGGGGGTGTCACCGAGTTGTAATCAAAGTTACCTAGTTAGGGGCCCACTCAGAAGTTTCGCCCCCCCCTGAACCAAAACCCTAGCTACGCCTCTGATCCCACATCATCCCGTCAGCCAGAGCTACCGGACTACTACCGCTAATATCCCACATTGTCCCGTCAGAGTCACCGGACTACTACCACTAATATCCCACATCATCCCATCAGCCAGAGCTACCGGACTTCTACCACTAATATCCCACATCATCCCATCAGCCAGAGCCACCAGACTACTACCCCTAATATCCCACATCATCCCGTCAGCCAGAGCTACCGGACTACTACCCCTAATATCCCACATCATCCTTTCAAAGCCACCGGACTAATACCCTTAATATCCCACATTGTCCCATCAGCCAGAGCCTCCGGACTACTACCCCTAATATCCCACATCATCCGTCAGAGTCACTGGACTACTACCCCTAATATCCCACATCATTCCATCAGCCAGATCTACCAGACTACTACCACTAATATCCCACATCATCCCATCAGCCAGAGCCACCGGACTACTACCCCAAATATCCCACATCATCCTTTCAAAGCCACCGGACTACTACCCCTAATATCCCTCATCATCCCGTCAGCCAGGGCCACCAGCCAACTACCACTAATATCCCACATCATCCCGTCACAGACGCCGGACTACTCCCCCTAATATCCCACATCATCCCGTCAGCCAGACCCACCGGACTACTACCACTAATATCCCACATCATCCCGTCAGCCAGAGCCACCAGACTTCTACCACTAATATCCCCACATCATCCCGTCAGCCAGACCCACCGGACTACTACCACTAATATCCCACAACATCCCGTCAGCCAGAGCAACCAGACTACTACCACTAATATCCCACATCATCCCGTCAACCAGAGCCACCGGACTACTCCCGTAATATCCCACATCATCCCGTCAGTCAGAGCTGCTGGACTTCTACCACTAATATCCCACATCATCCCATCAGCCAGAGCCACCGGACTACTACCCCTAATATCCCACATCATCCCGTCAGCCTGGGGTCAGAACCAGAGCTCTGAGTGGAACGGTCCTAACTTCCATACCAGGGATCCCTTTAAGAGAGGCCTGGGGTTAGAACCAGAGCGCTGAGTGGATTTGTCCTGACTTCCATACCAATGGTCCCTTTATTAGAAGCCTGGGGTGAGAATCAGAGTGCTGAGGGATTTACCCTAACTTCCATACCGGAGTTCCCTTTAAGAGAGGCCTGTTGGTCAGTACCAAAGCGCAGAGTGGATTTGCCCTCACTTCCATACCGGGGATCCCTTTAAGAGAGACTGGGATCAGAACCAGAGTGCTGAGTGGATTTGCCGTGACTTGCATACCAATGATCCCTTTAATAGAACCTCCCCAGAATCAGAGCGTTGAGGGATTTGCCCTAACTTCCATGGTGTTTATTTGAACACTTGTTCTCTTCCTAAAACTTAATCTCCCATACCTCCCCTATTTTCTCCCTGCATGGAGTATTCCCTGTATTAAATACTGTTTAACTCTTTATCAGCCTCCTGCTTGTCACTGCATCCCACGTACCTGCTGAATCTTACAGTGTCATTGATAGGTGTGTCATCAGTGATAGGTGCGATAAAACCTCCAAGGCATGTGAGGCGAGCTCAGGCCACTGATCCATTTTGGAAGACCAAAATGTGTAAGGGTTAGTGTTGAGCTTTCCGATACCGCAAGTTTCGGGTATCGGCCGATATTTGCCGTATCGGAATTCCGATACCGAGTACCGATACTTTTTTCGTATCGGATACCGGAATCGGAAGTCCAAAATGCAATGAGCCACTTTTGTGGCTCTGATTGGCTGCCGAAATGACGTCATCATGATGCGCTGTCTGCGCCGTCAGTTCGGGCCTTCGGGGGGCTGTGCCGACTGTCCGGGGGTCTGTACCGACCTGCCGGTGGTCTGTGCAGGCTCCGGTGGTCTGTGCCGGCCTGCCGGGGGGCTGTGCCGGCCTGCCGGTGGTCTGTGCAGGCTCCGGGGGTCTGTGCAGGCATCGTCCGATGGGACTACAAGTCCCATCGGGCGATGCCTGCTACCATGACAGTGATTGACACATTAGCCAATGATGGGACAGTAGTAGTCCCATCATCCGGCTAATGTGTTGAATGTAAAAAAAAAAAAATTTACATGCTACATACATGCTACATACATACAACATGCATACTACATATATACTACATGTAACATACATACTACATATATACTACATGCAACATACATACTACATACATGCTACATACTACATGCATACTACATACATGCTACATACTACATACATGCTACATACATACTACATACATAATACATATATACTACATGCATGCAACATACATACAACATATATACTACATGCATGCAACATGCATACTACATATATACTACATGTAACATACATACTACATATATACTACATGCTACATACATGCTACATACATGCTACATACTACATGCATAATACATATATACTACATGCATGCAACATACATACAACATATATACTACATGCATGCAACATGCATACTACATATACAGTATACTATATATACTACATGTAACATACATACTACATATATACTACATGCTACATACATGCAACATACATACTACATACATGCTACATACATACTTCATATATAATACATATATACTACATGCATGCAACATACATACAACATATATACTACATGCATGCAACATGCATACTACATATATACTATATATACTACATGTAACATACATACTACATATATACTACATGCTACATACATGCAACATACACACTACATGCTATATACATGCAACATACATACTACATACATGCTACATACTACATGCATGCAACATACATACTACATATATACCACATGCATGCAACATGCATACTACATACAGTGGTGCAAAAAAGTATTTAGTCAGTCAGCAAAAGTGCAAGTTCCACCACTTAAAAAGATGAGAGGCGTCTGTAATTTACATCATAGGTAGACCTCAACTATGGGAGACAAACTGAGAAAAAAAAATCCAGAAAATCACATTGTCTGTTTTTTTTTCATTTTATTTGCATATTATGGTGGAAAATAAGTATTTGGTCAGAAACAAAATTTCATCTCAATACTTTGTGATATATCCTTTGTTGGCAATGACAGAGGTCAAACGTTTTCTGTAAGTCTTCACAAGGTTGCCACACACTGTTGTTGGTATGTTGGCCCATTCCTCCATGCAGATCTCCTCTAGAGCAGTGATGTTTTTGGCTTTTCGCTTGGCAACACGGACTTTCAACTCCCTCCAAAGGTTTTCTATAGGGTTGAGATCTGGAGACTGGCTAGGCCACTCCAGGACCTTGAAATGCTTCTTACGAAGCCACTCCTTCGTTGCCCTGGCGATGTGCTTTGGATCATTGTCATGTTGAAAGACCCAGCCACGTTTCATCTTCAATGCCCTTGCTGATGGAAGGAGGTTTGCACTCAAAATCTCACGATACATGGCCCCATTCATTCTTTCATGTACCCGGATCAGTCGTCCTGGCCCCTTTGCAGAGAAACAGCCCCAAAGCATGATGTTTCCACCTCCATGCTTTACAGTAGGTATGGTGTTTGATGGATGCAACTCAGTATTCTTTTTCCTCCAAACACGACAAGTTGTGTTTCTACCAAACAGTTCCAGTTTGGTTTCATCAGACCATAGGACATTCTCCCAAAACTCCTCTGGATCATCCAAATGCTCTCTAACAAACTTCAGACGGGCCCAGACATGTACAGGCTTAAGCAGTGGGACACGTCTGGCACTGCAGGATCTGAGTCCATGGTGGCGTAGTGTGTTACTTATGGTAGGCCTTGTTACATTGGTCCCAGCTCTCTGCAGTTCATTCCCTAGGTCCCCCCGCGTGGTTCTGGGATTTTTGCTCACCGTTCTTGTGATCATTCTGACCCCATGGGGTGGGATTTTGCGTGGAGCACCAGATCGAGGGAGATTATCAGTGGTCTTGTATGTCTTCCATTTTCTAATTATTGCTCCCACAGTTGATTTCTTCACTCCAAGCTGGTTGGCTATTGCAGATTCAGCCTTCCCAGCCTGGTGCAGGGCTACAATTTTGTTTCTGGTGTCCTTTGACAGCTCTTTGGTCTTCACCATAGTGGAGTTTGGAGTCAGACTGTTTGAGGGTGTGCACAGGTGTCTTTTTATACTGATAACAAGTTTAAACAGGTGCCATTACTACAGGTAATGAGTGGAGGAAAGAGGAGACTCTTAAAGAAGAAGTTACAGGTCTGTGAGAGCCAGAAATCTTGATTGCTTGTTTCTGACCAAATACTTATTTTCCACCATAATATGCAAATAAAATGAAAAAAAAAACAGACAATGTGATTTTCTGGATTTTTTTTTCTCAGTTTGTCTCCCATAGTTGAGGTCTACCTATTATGTAAATTACAGACGCCTCTCATCTTTTTAAGTGGTGGAACTTGCACTATTGCTGACTGACTAAATACTTTTTTGCCCCACTGTATATACTGCATATATACTACATGCATGCAACATACATATATACTACATACAATACATGCATATAGACATACAGTACATATAACATAGAGTACATACTCACCGTCACTTGTCACTTTGATCCCCGAAGCCATTGTCGCCTGAGGAATAAATATCAAAATAAAAAAACACCAATATACTTACCCCGATCCGCAGAAGTCCACGAGGGTCCCACGTCCATCTTGCGTGGAGAACAGCAGCATCAGCAGCAATTTCCCACGCAGCAATGGCATAAAGTGAGACTAGGGACTTTTTTTTTTTAAAGTGGTGGAGGAATACAGTGCGGAAGGATACCTACCTTCCGTCATTGTATTCCTGGAGCTGGTAGAGAACGGTAGCATCAGCTGATGCTGCTGTTCTCCACGCAAGATGGACGTGGGACCCTCGTGGACTTCTGCGGATCGGGGTAAGTATATTCGTGTTTTTTTATTTTGATATTTATTCCTCAGGCGACAATGGCTTCGGGGATCAAAGTGACAAGTGACGGTGAGTATGTACTCTATGTTATATGTACTGTATGTCTATATGTATGTATTGTATGTAGTATATATGTATGTTGCATGCATGTAGTATATATGCAGTATATATGTAGTATGCATGTTGCATGCATGTGGTATATATGTAGTATGTATGTTGCATGCATGTAGTGTATGTATGTAGTATGTATGTAGCATGTATGTAGTATGTATGTAGTATGCATGTAGTATGTAGCATGTATGTAGTATGTATGTTGCATGTATGTAGCATGTAGTGTGTATGTTGCATGTATGTAGCATGTAGTATATTTGTAGTATGTATGTTACATGTAGTATATATAGTATATATGTAGTATGCATGTTGCATGCATGTAGTATATATGTTGTATGTATGTTGCATGCATGTAGTATATATGTATTATGTATGAAGTATGTATGTAGCATGTATGTAGTATGTATGTTGCATGTATGTAGCATGTAGTATATATGTAGTATGTATGTTATATGTAGTATATATAGTATATATGTAGTATGCATGTTGCCTGCATGTAGTATATATGTTGTATGTATGTTGCATGCATGTAGTATATATGTATTATGTATGTAGCATGTATGTAGCATGTACAGTATGTAGCATGTAGTATATATGTAGTATGTATGTTACATGTAGTACATATAGTATATATGCAGTATGCATGTTGCATGCATGTAGTATATATGTTGTATGTATGTTGCATGCATGTAGTATATATGTATTATGTATGTAGTATGTATGTAGCATGTATGTAGTATGTAGCATGTATGTAGTATGCATGTAGTATGTAGCATGTATGTAGTATGTATGTTGCATGTAGTATATATGTAGTATGTATGTTACATGTAGTATATATGTAGTATGCATGTTGTATGTATGTAGCATGTATGTAGCATGTATGTAGCATGCAAATTTTTTTTTTTTTTTTTTTTTTTTTACATTCAACACATTAGCCGGATGATGGGACTACTACTGTCCCATCATTGGCTAATGTGTCAATCACTGTCATGGTAGCAGGCATCGCCCGATGGGACTTGTAGTCCCATCGGACGATGCCTGCACAGACCCCCGGAGCCTGCACAGACCACCGGCAGGCCGGCACAGCCCCCCGGCAGGCCGGCACAGACCACTGGAGCCTGCACAGACCACCGGCAGGCCGGCACAGCCCCCCGGCAGGCCGGCACAGACCCCCGGAGCCTGCACAGACCACCAGCAGGCCGGCACAGCTCCCCGGCAGGCCGGCACAGACCCCCGGAGCCTGCACAGACCACCGGCAGGCCGGCACAGCCCCCCAGCAGGCCGGCACAGACCACCGGAGCCTGCACAGACCCCCCGGCAGGCCGGCACAGCCCCCCGAAAGGCCCGTACAGACCCCAGAGAGGCTGTACAAGGCAAAAATAGGGTTTTTCTTATTCCGATACCTGAAGTCCCATAGACTTGAATGGGACTTCCGGTATCGGAATCGGCGATACCCAATATTTTTTTTAGATCGGCCGATCCATTCCGATCCCATACTTTTAAGCATCGGACGGTATCGCTCAACACTAGTAAGGGTCCAAACCCTTCCTGATGGTATTTATATTCAGTTCTAGATACTCCTGCACCATCCTCTCCATTCCTTAACCAGGTGTAAGACTTGGACTCTGTTGTGCTAGTGGACGAGTTGGTTTAAAACAAAGTGGCAAAGGACTCACAGAAATTGCTTCTTCCACTTACACTGCTGCTGCTGCTAATGTTTTGGCGTTGACAAATTGACGGGCCGGAGGTTGGAAGTCTAGAGCTGCGATGCGAACTGTGTGCTTCACTGCTGTCTTGAGGAAAGCACTCTTAAGGTTGTGTAAAAGCGTGTTTCAATACTCAAGCATTCACTGGTCCCTTTCCATGGTGGGAATCATCTAGCAAAATTTGGTTTTATAATGTGGATCTAACAGAGTGGCAACCTAGTAGTCAGCAGTATTTCTAATCATAACTATACAGGGATCATGTTGCAGCAAGAAGGCACTCATATGTCGGGCTCTACCATGAGGTCCAAGCCCATGCTATGTTGGTGGCTGGGTAACAATGAGGCTCGTTTTCTCCATTCCCTCCTGTCAAACTCGAACAACAGAGAGAGGAAGATTATCCTCTTCATCTGACAGTTACTTGTCCATTACCTCTTCCTCCTCCATTTGTTGCTCGAATCTTGCACCTTCGATAACAGTTTGTTATCACCAGCCCCCCTTGATCCACCGTCCCTTCGCACCCGCCTGTGTGACGACAGTCTTGAACTTACAGACAATGCTATCCCTTCCTCCTCCTCCTCTGCTTCCACTTCTTCTTCTGGTACCACCATCTCCTCACGCAGGCTATTCAAATTCTGCTCCAGGATATAGATGACCGGAGTAGTTATGCTGATGATGACATCATCAGCGCTAACCATCTCAGAAGCCTTTTCGAAACTGTGCAGAAGGGTGCAGAGGTCGTTAATCTGCGCCCACTCTGTAAACGTGATATACACCACATCCATGCTGCATTAGCCCAGCCTATTCGTCATCATGACATACTGCGTCAAGGCTCGCTGCTGCCACAATCGCTGAAACATGTGCAGAGTGGAATTCCACAGTGACAGCACATTGTATTTCAATCTGTTAACTGGTATGGACAAAGACCTCTGTATCGATGCAAGTCGATGACCAGAGGGGTGCCAATGGTGGAAATGAGCACCCCTCAATAGCTTTTGCGCTTTCTGGAGCACCTCACCCAGGCCAGGATAGTGGCAGAGAAAACTGTACCACCAGGTTGAAGACGTGAGCCAGGCAAGGCACCTATGTGAGCTTGTCACCGTTATCGGACACCGCCTTCCCTGGATGCAGGTTCAGCAGAGACAGCCATTGATCAAACTCAGCCTGGAGAACTGTCCACAACTCCACAACTCTTCAGCTGTATGACTGCGAGCTCCAAGGCATATCAATTTTAATACTGCCTGATTGTGGTGAGCCCTGGCCACACAGTACTGAGGTGGTGGGGATTCACTCTGCACTGTTGTAACGCATGTTTCGTTAAGGCAGAGATTGAGGGAACAGGTGGAGGCCCTAGAGGAGATCAAGGAAGCAGAAGCAGTGGAGGAAGTGTTAAATGTAGAGATTTGTCCTGCATGCCTTGGGGATTCCAGCCCCTGTCCCACAGCTACCATCGTCACTCAGTGTCCAGTCAGCGAGATGTAACACCCTTGGCCATGCTTACTCGTCCAAGTGTCTGTGGTGAAATGCACCGTGGCAGACAGAGATTTAGTCAAGGAACAAGTGATGTTGTCTGCGACATGCTGGTGTAGCGCATGCACAGCTTTCTTAGGAAAGTAATGGCGACTGGGCAATTGGTACTGGGGGACGTGACAGCCATCAGCTTCCATAAACCGTCTGTATCTACCAGGTCGAAAGGCAGCATTTCCGTGGCCAACAGATTGGAGATGGTGGAGTTCAACCTCTTAGCTTTGTCATGCATAGGAGGAAACAATCTTTTATGTAACCACAACTGCAGTGCTGAGAGAGGGCGGAGTACAGTGAACCGAACAAACTGCTGAATTGTGAGAGAGGTGCAGGCGGAGATGTTACTGTGGATTGAGAAACTTGTGGTGTGCTCGTTGTGAGGGACGAGGGAGACATTTTGGATTTAATAATTCTGGTTCAGTATATTGTCCAGAGATCTTCCTCCACTCCTGAAGTGGCCCCCCACCCTTGGGAGAAGTACACAAATCCCCAAAAGAACAGAACTTTGCCAAATGACCATAGAATTAGAGGCCACTTGCTAATGAAGGTGTGGAGTGGGAGACCTAGGGCCCCCTGCTGTCTGTTGTGCAAAGCAGCTAACATCAAGGGAAAGCTCAACACACTTGGGCACCGACACCTAGAGATGAATTATGAGAGTACTATGCATCTCAGGGTTAAGTCCAATATATCATCAGAACCCTGGGAGCCCTCCGCACACACCCCAGTGTCTCATAGTTCTCTAGCTGTCCCAGATACTGAGCTATCGTGACTTGCTCTCCAGAACCTCTTAATTGACCCAAGTTTGGAATCTCCATATCGGTCCAGCTCCAACTAACCTGTTGAGACGTCAGTCGTCCTGTTTGGACCTCCCCCTAGGAAGATAAGACCCATCCTAGATATTGGGAGTTATTTCAGCTAGCAGGTCAAGAGAGGAGACTTCAGTCCAACCCAGATGGGCGGTGGCAAATATGGGAGGGGGCGAGCTAGGGGTTAAAAGCTAGCTATACACCTTTAGCCTTTTTCTTTGTCCTGCCATGGAAGCTGCGTCACATGACATGTGGAGGCGCACCAGAAACTAAGAAGGTGCCTGTGGATACGAGAGCTTCACCTCATTCACAAGTGATAAGAAACAGTAACGTGACACATGCAGCTAACTGCTATCCCCAACCTGTACCCTACTTTTATCTGTACTTCTGCCTGTAACTGCTGTACATTACTCTGTATATATTTGTAGCATCTAGTGTGCCTTAGAGCAATTAAAATATCAAATAAATTTAGGCTGCTTTTTTATCTCGAAACTCGATTTCCCACGTCCGTGCGTTCGACTAGTACTTATACGCTACCTCTGGTTGGTTTCTGACCCGATATAATTTTGTTAACAGACCGGGCTTATATCTAACGAGGAACCGGTGGCAGCGTACCGTTCTGGTGTTATTGGGTGATCCTGGCAATGACGGACCGGAGGTTTATATATATATTTCCGGCCTGGGACTGGTGATATATACACCAACCTCACTGCAGAGTGCCCCGATAACCACTACGTGACAGGGCAGCCTCTGCAGCGACTACTTATCCTAGGTGCAGTTCCCTGATGAACCTGAGGGTAAGGGGGGAACCAGAGAGCTGTGACTGTGTAAGCTCCATCACAGATTGGTGACAGCAGGGTGATATCCGGCTCTCTGTCGTGTCTGTTTCCTTACACTCATTCTCTGAGATCGGTCAAAAACAGCAGGCATTTTCACTTCCGTTACAGCTGATGGTGGGCTCTCAGTCAGTGTGACTGGAGCGGGTAAAGAACCCGAAGTTCTGCGGTCAAAGACCTGTGTCTCAATAGTTGGCATGGTAACAGGGGAGGAAGAAGAAGCAGCAGATGCGATTGATGGGGCCGCTGATGGTTGTTGAGGTCCGCTGGTCTGCATTTTTGCGCAGTGGGATTCCCACAGTAAAACATGTTGATTGCGCATGTGAAGGTTCATACATGTAGTAGTCAAATTATTGCACTTTTTACTCAGTTTTTTTGCAAAGTTGGCAGATTACGTGAGTTGGCTCATCCTTTACAGTGTCAAAAAATGCCAAGGCTTGGCAACCCTTGCCACCCCTGCGAGCTGCAGACCTGCAGGCACAGTTGTGACCTAGGATGCATCGCCCGTTGGGGCTGCATCACTATGTGTCTGCAACGTACGGTGCAACGTAACCTTCTCGTCTTCCTCCTCAGATTACCTACTCAGCTGTGCACCTCTATGTTCACGCCAACTGGGATTTAACATCTCATCATCATCCTCTAGTCTATGTTATCACATTCCTCATCTTTGGAGTCACTTGCAACACACACCAGGGCTATGGGGTACCCGGTCCGGGTCGGACAGTTCTCCAGGAGTTGTCACGGCAGCAGGGACTCGGTCCGTGGGCCTGGGCGTGCAATAAAATGCTGAAGGGGAAAGTTTATAGGGGATTTCACGTGACACCACCTAACGTGTTCGGCAATGGATGGCTGACGCTACTTAAGGAGTCCATGGTGACGCAGCTGGGATGGTTCTGCTCCCCAGAGGTGGAGCGGGGCCCCAGGGCTACCGGTACTGTTCTTATAAGGGATCATGGATGTTGGGGTGCAGGACAGAGGAAGTGAGGAATGACTCAACGCTCAGGGGTTGTGGTTTTCTTTACCTTTATTTGATGGTTCGAGGTGCAGACCAGAGCACTGATAACAGATGGTAACGGAGATCCACGCAGCCTGGAAGCAATTTAGGGTCCACTAAGCCAGATGGGTTTGGAGGCCTTCCTATTGGGATATTCTCTGAGGTCCTTGCTGCCTAAAACTATGCTCAGCCCCCTGTTCCTTCCTGTACTTAAGTCCTTGTCCATATGGCAGGCAGCTTGAGCCTACTACAGGTGTTGCTCCTTCGTGGCAGCTCCGAGCTCTGAGATGCTGCTATGACGATGGGTGTTTGATGGGGGCAGGAGACCTGCATTCCCCTGCCCTCTGGATTTAGCTGCTGGGACTTCTGTACCCACGCAGCCACGGACTCCGGCATCCGGTTTCTAGTGCTCAGCTCTGGGGTGAGCTTGGTTACAGCTTCACTCCCCACGTTCTCCTTGACTTCCCTCTTCCTCCCTCACTGGTCTTTCTCTCACTCTTTGACTCTCCCAGACTCCTGACTCTCTCACCTCGCCTCCAGGCCAGAATTTATAGGGGAGCTCCCCTGAAACCAGGTGTTAGAGCTCCCCCCTACTGGTATAGAGTCAGGAGAAGTGTTGGATGCTGGTGTTACCTGGTAAGTAGACCCCTCCTTGCTTTCAGGCATGACATCACCCCCGTGAGGGAGGCAATGCCACTGTGGCAACCGGACTCCTGGGGTGCCACATACCCTCCTCCTCTTCTTGCCCTGACAGCACAGTACAGTCCATGTGAGCCCCAGATAGGATCACCCCCCAGGAGTTAACCTCTGATAGCGAGGGTCAGGATGCTGTTTGGACCCTAGTTTGTCCTGCCCCAGATCCAAGCTAAAAAAAAATTTGGGCATAAGTACAGATTTCCTCTTCTTGATTCTGTGAAGCTTTTGCATCCACTTCTGATGACCATGGCAATCAGGTCCCTAGGTCCCCTGCTGTATGACACTAGCAAAAGAATAATTTTTTGTGGTCTATGGATCAGGCCTCTATAACACACTAGATGTTACAAACTATTTGAAAGTCAGTTCCCCCACTGTATGACACTAGGAACAGAATCATTTTATGTGGCCTATGGATCATGCCTCTACAGCTTCATTTCAACCCAACAAAATGACAACGTGTGATACGGTGGGTTGTCTAACTTTCTGCAACAGAACATTTTTTTAATGTGCCTTATGTCTGCAAACAGTTTCATATTACCGCCACAATATGACAACATGGGATACAGCAGGCTGTTTCACATTTAGCAACAGAAAAAATATTTTTTTTTTAATGTGCCTTAGGTCTGTAGACAGTTTCTTATCACCACAGTACTAAATTGCACAGACCATTGTGTTAGGACATTATGTGTGTTTCCTACACCCTGACTGGCTAGCCGCAATGCGCACACATAAAGTTAGGGGGAAGAAATGACTGTTTACAAGAACGCCGTGCCTCTGAGCTCTGCAAACCCTCTCCCCTCATCAAACACGTGCCAAACGCTCATAATACACCACCATTATCATTGCTAAAGTGCTGAAAATACTTTTGTGGCAACGCAAATATTTTCTCGCACTTTTACCGAAGGCTACCGATTTTTTTTTGCGCTTATAAAACTTTGCTTTTGTTTCCGATCACGAATCTGAATGTGCCATATTCGGGCCGAATTTATGTTTGGCGATCGTTTTCTGAACAAATTCGCCCATCACTTGTCAGTGATGGGTATGCTGTCAGTGATAGGTGTGTTGTCAGTGACAGGTGTGCGGTCAGTGATAATTGTGCTATGAGTTACTGGTGTGCTGTCAGTGATAGGTGTGTCATCAGTGAGAGGTGAGCCATCTTGGATGTAAAACCTTGACGTGTGAATTAAGCCTCAGGATTTCATCAATACATTAGTGAGGACCATGACCATTATGGGTCTGGCAGTAGATCAGTAGATTCCCTGCAATAATCTCATTGTTATTGTTAGTATTATTATGTGTTAATTATATTGCACCATCTGCATATCTGCATATTCCGCAGTGCCTTGCAGACATTGTCATCATTGTCCCCCTTGGGGATCACAATCTAAATTCCTTATCAGTATGTCTTGGAGTGTGGGAAGAAACCGGAGAACCCGGAGGAAACCTATGCAAATGTATGGTGCACAGGGCAGTAGTCATGGGAGAGGGACTGCTGTGTTCCCATACCCTGGCACCCTACAAATGAATGGTGTCCTGATTCCCATGTGCTGTGTGTGCTGTAGTACACTCACGGTTTGGCCGCAGACCTTTGCTGTCTTTGTCTCCAGGAACAGCTGCACATAAACCAGACAACACCGGTTCTGCTTAACCAGTCCAACTTTACTTAACAGTTTAAGTTCAGTAGATGGCATCATGCAGTATTGGGCACAATCTTCATTTTCGTTACTATGGTTCCTGGCACAGTACACGTTCATGTGGCGCCTCCAGGAGTATGGCCGCCACAGTGGCTTTGCCTTCCTCCAGGGAGGGTAATGCCAGGCTTGGAAGCAGTGAAGGGTCTCTCTCGCAGTTAACCTATGCATGCAACACAGTTCCACTCCAGGCCAGCAGGGGGGACTCTGAACCGGAATTGAAGGGAGGAGTGCTCTCTGAGGGCCAAGAGGAAGGAGTGGTCAGTTAGTGTGAGGAGGTCCACGTGTGCAGACGTGTGGAGAGAAGCTGGAGGTTGAGCTGAGGAAAGAGAGCTCCCTCACAGTGAGAGCGCATGAACTGGAGCCTGGTCTCCACGGTTGTACGGATACTAACGGTCCTGCAAAAGATACCAGAGGAGTAGGAGGCTGTAAATGCCCTACTCCCATCTAAGACTTGGAGGCATAACAGCATGGAGTGAGCCAAGGGAGGTATACGGCTACAGCTGTCTGCCATACAAGGTAGTTCTAAGAGACAATAAGAGAAGTAGGAAGAACTTCAGTGTAACTCAGTACTAGGAGTACTTCACTCAAATAAGCGCTAAGAAGGAGACTGCACAGCCCATCTGCTGAGAGAGAATCCCTGAGCTGCTTCCAGGCTAGCCTGCTCCAGTACTATCTGTAATCAGGACCCTGGACTGCATTTATCAAGTAAAGGTACATAAATTGCACCCCGCTGTGTCTTTGTCTGCTTCCTACCCTTCCGGCACTGCTACATCCTCGTGCCAGCCACATCTACACTGCCCTGGGACTATAGCTTCACCTGTGGGGAGCTTTCACATCTTGGCTGCACCATACCATCAGTCCCAGTGGATCTGCATGCAGCGTCGGCTTAACATCTCACTTGCCGTACACCACGGGTGGCGTCACAAACTATTCCATTAACTACATTCCACCATTTCAATTCCCCCATTACTTGGGCGTCCAGGGCCACGGACCGGGTCACCGCTGCTGTGACACACCTCGCTGACACCAGCCCGGTACCGGGTACCCCACAGCCCTGGGAGGGTGACCCATTCACATTTTACATGGCCGCACAAAACCCACTCATACAATAAAAGACTTGACACAGAAAAACTTGGCAGAAAATGGCCGTGCTGTTTATTAGGGTTACAAAAATAACTTTTAATAAATTAACTCCATAATTATATACCACCATAAAATCACCATACTCCAAATAACAACACCAATCCACCCAATACCTGGGCGATTTCCCCACAAGAAACAACACGACTAAAAATAAAAAACGTCAAATTAACGGGAGGGTGGGAGGGATCTTCTTTCTTCAGATGCTGACGTAATGCCACACAGAGATAAGCACGGGCTATTTATAGAAAACACAATAAGCCCGCCAAAATGCCACAACCAATCAATATTCAAATAGAATTGGGCGCCAAGAACCGGTTAAACCAGTTCAAGCTTGTTTATATTTACATAGCTTCACCTGACTGAGCCTTAATGACCTTCAATTGACCCAATATTAACCCCATCAAAACAGAAGGTTATACATAAAATGAGGGGTCTATGCGGCCATGAGTCCCCCCCTTTATTTTCTTTTGGCCAACGGGGGGGGGCTAACATGGCCGCACAAAACCCACTCATACAATAAAAGACTTGACACAGAAAAACTTGGCAGAAAATGGCCGTGCTGTTTATTAGGGTTACAAAAATAACTTTTAATAAATTAACTCCATAAATATATACCACCATAAAATCACCATACTCCAAATAACAACACCAATCCACCCAATACCTGGGCGATTTCCCAAACGCCACGACACGAAGGGTCATGGCCCCCCAAAACAACACAGCCATCTCTCCACAATTGATTGGAGGTTCAAATTAAAAATGTCCAAACCTATGTCTGAAAGATGAATCGAATCGCTTCGATAAAAGCCGGGCAAGAAACCCTCCAAGTCCTCGTGCCTGAATGAAAAACCGCCAACGAGCGGTAAAAATTTAAACATCCCTCTATTGACTCTCTTACGAATTTTTTCCATAAATAAGTATTCACGCTGAGACCACACTAATCTGGGGATGATTTCGGAAAATACAAAGAAAATGTCTGGAAAAGACTGCTTCAGGCCCGTAATATCAGAACGCAAGAAGGCCAAAAGATCAAGAGTTTTGACTTTTCCGAGATCATTACCAGCCAGATGGAAAATCACCAAATTAGGACGAGGGAGGTGAGAATAGCATTTCATAAATTCAAAAACAAAATTCGACCACCTCAAACCACGAACACTATGCCAGAAAATTAGAACTTCACTATGGTTAAAAGACAAGTTCTCGGTATAGGATCTCTGATAGGCTCTCTTCCTAGCCCAATGCACATAAGAATGTCCGATAATCCAGACAATCACTGGACCTGCAATAAAATAAAATTAAGAATCATATAATTCATGTCTGACGTAAATTTTATATCTCCCAGACTCCCATCTTCCCAGCTTCATGATGTCAGATTGACAAAGACCAGATCTCGCTGCTTCTGTAGCCGCTCCTATTCGAAAAGAATGTGATGTTATATTGAGATGGTCTTTACCCAAAAAACGTAAACATTTCTTAAGAATGCAGTTGAATTGGAAAATCGTGGCGGGGGATTTATCCTCGTGAATCAGGAATGAACCAGAAGAGGTAATCCGAATACCGAGCCAAGCCCTGATGTTCGATATCGGACAGATGATTGAATCTGGAAAACTATTTAGTTGCAACCTGCAACCCCTACCCAATTGATCCGTTTTTGATTTTCGTATAAAAAGAAAAATGAAAGAATCATGCAGGCTAACATCCGAAAGCATTAAGCCGGAAGGATCAGACTTCTTACCAGAGACTAATTCGCTTATGCGGAGAGCTCCAAAAAAGGAAAGGGAAAAAGCAGAGCGAAAAAGAGCCGCTTCATAAGAATTTCTACAAACATTAGCCAACGATAAGCAAAGATCCCGCAATAAGCAGATGGAGATAGGACGTCTGGAATCTGGGGTAAAATTACTCCTTTTGAAACCTTTTAAAAATTGTTTGATGGGAAATAAGCCTGTTAAAGGTGGATTACCTGATAATTTTAAGAAAAATGAAATTCCAGCAAAGTATTTTGCCACCGCTGCGACGGAAAGACCTTTTGCGACTAACATCTCTGCAAATAGTAAATCTGCATTAGGACTGATACCATAAAATCAATATTATGCCATTGGCAAAATTCAATCCAAACCTGCCATGCAGCTGAATAATCGGCCCATGTTCTCTTAGAGACGGACTGCTCGATAAATTGAGGAATTAACTTTCCAATAAGCTCCAAACCGATGGTGGACAAGGAGTCACTTCTGGGTCCGCGTTGGGAACCTGCTGATAAAAATATGACCGTTCACCAGAGAGTAAAGATTTAACCGACAATTCCTTCTCAATACAACCTAACCTCGCTTTTAACCAAATATTGAACTTCAGGCAAAGTAAAACCAATTGTCTCAGAATTCTTGACGCCCAGATGTTCTTTGAAGATAAAGTGTTAATTGCGAAAACCACACCTTGATTAGAAGAAAGAAAAAGTAATCTACTATTCTGTAAGTCAGAGCCCCAAAGAAGGATAGCTAAAAATATTGAAAAAAGATCAGTCACAACTGCGTTACTGGATAGCTTCGAATCCAACCAAGCCTTGGGCCAATGCTGAATCGACCAGTGAGAAAGAAATAAGACTGTGCAGCCAGAAAGCTCATCGCTAGCTGTTAACAGAGGAAGAGAAGTAGCCATAACGAAATTAGATTGTAGGCAAGATCTGCCATTGAAATTTGACAAAAAAGAAAGCCAAATTTTTATGTCTTCCTTCAATTCAGAACCAATTCTAACGTGAGAGTGAGGGGAGGAAAGGCCCTTAGTGGCATCATAAAGACGCCTGGAGAAAACTCGACCAATAGGTATAATCCGCAGAGCAAAAGTTAACAAACCTAGCACAGATTGTAATTCTTTCAAAGTAGTTTTTTCCTGAGACAAAATCGCTGTGAGAGAAAACTGAATCTTCAACACTTTTTCAATTGGGAGGCTACACTCCATTTTTACGGTATCCAATGTAATACCTAAAAATTCGATAGAATGAGAAGGAAGGACTGTTTTATCGTGAGCAATTGGAACCCCAAAATAGCTACACATATCAAAGAATTTACGAAGTGCAATTAAGCAGGAATCAGAATCAGGAGGACCAATAAATAAAAAATCATCTAGGTAGTGCAATATACCAGACTCACTGCAGCTGGATTCCAATACCCAGTGTAGAAAGGTTGAGAAGCTCTCGAAATAAAAACACGAAAGGGAGAATCCCATGGGGAGACATCTATCAAAAAAATATTTGTTATCGAAGAAAAAACCCAGAGAATTAAAACCATCTGGATGGACTGGAAGAAGCCTGAAAGCTGATTTTATATCAGACTTTGATAACAAAGCAAGACGACCAAATTTCCTCAACAAATTCAGAGCTAAATCAAAGGAGGAATAATGAACAGAACATACAGATTTGTCCACCTCATCATTTAAAGATAATCCTTTTGGATATGACAAGTGATGAATTAAGCGAAATGACCCAACCTCTTTCTTAGGGACTACACCAAGGGGAGAAATACGAAAATTAACAAAAGGAGGGGACAAAAAGGGGCCAGCAACTCTGCCTAACGATACCTCGTGAAAAATCTTTTCTCTCGCCACCTCAGGATATGTAGATAAAGAAACCAAATTTTTGGATATTACACAGCCGGAACCTTGAAAAGTAGGAATAAGGAACCCAAAGGCAAAACCACGGAATAAAAGGTTACTGGTCTCCTGATTTGGGTATCTGCCTAACCATGGGAGCATTTTTTCCAGTCTCACTGGGGTCTGAGCCCTTTGAATTAAAGTCTCTGGGTGGTTGTTGAGAGGACTGCTTCTTAAAACATTTGAACACGGGGTGACCGTTACCGCAGAAGGAGCATCGTGCCGAAATCTACAACTACTACTCCACTTACATACAGAATCATTAAAGGCAAAGCAAAAACCTTTCCTCACGGTCATATTAGGGGATTGCCTATTAACATATTGCCTTTGTGGAAGCATTACATTCAACCACAAACCTACATCTTTCACACCCCATTTAACTTCAGGGTGTACAGCCAATTTTTGGCGGAAAGCTTCGTCGTAGTTTAACCAAGCGAAGCCTCCAAAATTCCTATAAGCCTCCAATATTATATCCAAATGTTGAAACAGCATACTACAGAGATGAGGAAACTTTTCTCCGAGAACAGCCGAGTATATTGAAAAGGCCTGAACCCAATTGTTGAACGACCTCAAGGAAACACGCCTGATGTCATCCTGTTCAGGTTTGTCCCTCTCAACCCTGCTCGGATGGTCCCTGCGAGGGAGAAGGGAAAATAAATCTACGTATTTATGTTCCCAAATCTGCTCTTTTGTGGAGGTGCTTAAGTGGAAACCCAATGGAGATAGCTCGCATGTAAGAGCCTCTTTAAATGGGTTCTGGGGGGTTGTGTCAGGATTCGTACCAGGGTCTAGTCTGGGTTCCACAGCAAGTTTCGCTGCCTTACTGGCTGTGCCACACAGCCAGTCAGAATATTCAGTTTCTGATCAACTAGTTCTTTTTCGTTCATCATTCTTCCCCGTTCTGGTGATTGGCTGCTTCACTGTTTCCTGTTCGTATGTCCCGCCTTCTTCCTATTTAGCACTCCTCAGGGCTTTCACTCCTTGCCGGTGATTCTTTTGTGGTACGGATTCCTGCCTTCTCCACTGCGCTGCCCGGTACAACCTCTGACAGCCTCCCGGTCTCTCTTTCGTCTGAGTACCTCTGGACTCTAGCTTTCCGCTTGTCTTTGCTGAAAGTTTAGTACTGTTTGGTGTGGTAGTTTTGGGTTTCATGGATTAACCCTTCAGGTTCGTTCTCTCTTTAGTATCACTCTTGTAGTCCTCCTTGCTGCTGCTTGTCTCCCTTAGGTTGTCCAGCATTAATTCCACCCTCGGTTTACCCTCACTGTAGCTCCCTGCACTTATGCCGAGGAAGGGACCGCCGCCCAGTTGTCACCCACCGGCTAGGGTGGGACCGGCAAGTAGGTAGGGTCAGCGGGGGGGTGGAGCTCAGTGGCACCTTCCTTCCCCGCCGTGTGGTGGAATCATAACATAATCACCGGCCCCCCAAATGGACGCTATGACCTACTTAGTCAATCAGATGCAGGGTCTTACTCAGCTGGTGCAAGATCTTGCTGCGCAGGTCCAGCGTCAGGAGCAAATTCAAGCAGCTGCCGTGGCAGGGACAACTAATTCTGAGCCTAGAGTTAACTTACCCGAGCCATTTTTCAGAGATAGAAGCCAATTTGTTTCTTTTAGAGAAAATTGTAAATTATATTTTCAATTACGACCTCTTTCTTCTGGTCCTCCAGCTCAAAGAGTCCGTATTATAATCTCTCGCTTACGGGAGGGGCCCCAAGAGTGGGCCTTCTCTCTGCCGCCAGATTCAAATCTCCGTGTTTCAGTAGACGACTTCTTTCAAGCCTTAGGGAATATTTATGATGAGCCTGACCAAGTAGCACTGGCTGAGGCAAATCTCACCTCCCTGTTTCAGGGTGATCAGGAGGTAGAGATTTATTGCACCCAGTTTCGTAGATGGAGCTTAGCTACCCGTTGGAATGATCCCGCCCTACGGAATCAATTTCAGCGGGGCCTTTCTCCAGCCCTAAAGGATGAACTGGTACATTACACCCTGCCCCAGTCTCTAGAGGACCTGATGGCCTTAATGGTCAGAATTGATTGCAGGTTAAGGGCGAGGAGATCGGAGCAGGCAGCAGCGCAGGTTTCCGTTTTCTCTAGGGTCACTCCGGCTGTTCCGAGTCTGCCAGCTGCCGAACCCATGGAAGTGGGAGCCATGCAAACTACCACAGAACCTAGCCCTTGCCGTCCACCCCACGCACCTGGAACCTGTTTTTACTGCGGGGATCCTCGGCACTGGATAAAGGATTGCCCGCGGCGCCCTTGCACTCCACAAGAATCTTCTCGGAATACACCACCTAGGCCTGTGGGTGGACAGGTAATTCCTTTAAGTTCTAAGAGACTCTTAGTGCCAATTTCTATCGCTTTCTCCTCCTCTAAGGGAGGAGTGGCCATGATTGATTCAGGGGCTACTGCTAATTTTATGTGTTATGAGTTTGCTGTCTCTTTGGGTATTTCTTTAATTCCACTCGCTCACCCCACTAAATTAGTTGGTATTGATAACACCCCACTAGCTAATGGGGAGATTAGTCTCTCTACTCCATTACTATCATTTCAGGTTGGTGTACTGCATGTGGAACAACTGTCATTTTTGGTTATGCATGACCTCCCAACTAGTGTCATACTGGGGCTCCCATGGCTCCAGCTCCATAATCCCAACATTAACTGGGTTTCTGGTGAATTAGAGAAGTGGGGTGCAGATTGTTCACAGAAATGCCTGTTAACACACGTTTGTGGTATCGTCTCCGTACAAGCTTCTCTTCAGAGTCTTTTGGGCCAATTCGCAGATGTCTTTTCTATGAAGGAGTCTGAGCAGTTGCCACCTCATCGCTCTTATGACTGTACTATCAATTTGGTTCCCAATTGTAAATTCCCTAAGGGACGCTTATACAATTTATCTCCTCCTGAAAGAGAAGCTTCACGTGAGTATGTACAAGAGGCTCTAAGAAAGGGGCATATTCGTCCGTCCACCTCACCCCTGGCCGCAGGTTTCTTTTTTGTCAGTAAAAAGGATGGAGGACTCAGGTCGTGTGTAGATTACCGAGGTCTTAATGAGAACTGTCCGTAACCAATATCCACTACCGTTGATTCCGGACCTGTTTAACCAGGTTCAGGGGGCTCGATGGTTCTCAAAGTTGGACCTGAGAGGGGCGTATAATCTCATTCGTCTAAAGGCTGGCGACGAGTGGAAGACCGCCTTCAATACCCCCGAGGGCCACTTCGAGTGTCTGGTTATGCCCTTTGGGCTGTGCAATGCTCCGGCGATTTTTCAAAATTTCACCAATGATATTTTCCAACATGCTATTGGCCGCTATGTAATTGTCTATCTGGATGATATTTTGGTGTTCTCTCCTGACTGGGACTCACATTTGAATCATGTAAGGGATGTACTCCGCAATAACCAACTTTTCGCCAAGCAAGAAAAGTGTATTTTCGGGGTCCAAAGTCTATCTTTTTTGGGTCATATTTTGACACCCCAGGCCATCACAATGGAGCCGGAGAAGGTAAAAGCGGTTCTTAATTGGGCTCTTCCTGCATCTTTGAAAGCTCTTCAAAGATTTCTGGGGTTTGCCAACTTTTACCGCAAGTTTATAAAAAACTTCTCTATTGTGGTGAAACCTCTCACAGATCTTACTGTGAAAGGTTCCGACTTGGTAAACTGGAGTAAGGATGCAGTGGACGCCTTCACGTTTCTTAAGGAGAGCTTTGCCACTGCTCCTGTTCTTACCCAGCCCGATCAGGAGAGACCCTTTGTTGTTGAGGTTGATGCCTCGGAAGCGGGGGTGGGGGCAGTACTTTCACAGGGGACTTCGTCTTTGACTCATTTGAAACCCTGTGCATTCTTCTCAAAGAAGTTTTCCCCAGCGGAAAAAAACTATGATATTGGGAACAGGGAACTGCTCGCTATAAAGTTGGCCTTTGAGGAATGGCGGCATTTCCTGGAGGGGGCCAAACATCCTGTTACTGTCCTCACCGACCATAAGAATCTTGAATATCTCAAAATGGCCAAACGGCTAAATCCTAGACAGGCAAGGTGGGCGTTGTTCTTTTCACGTTTTAATTTTGTGATTTCTTTCAGACCCGGCTGCAAAAACGCCAGAGCAGACGCGCTATCTAGAAGCTTCTTGCCTGAACAACCGTCAAACATCCCACCTGTTCCCATTTTACCTGAGAAAGTGTTTTTGGCTGCTAATACCTCTGATTTGTTTGCTGAAGTTAAACAATTTCAACATTTGTCTCCGTCCGGCTCTCCTGATAATAAATGGTTCGTTCCCTGTCATTTGCGTTTGAGACTGCTGAATGAATACCACAACTCTCCTCTTTCAGGTCACCCTGGTATTTCGGGTACTATGGAGTCAATCTCCAGAAATTTTTTGGTGGCCGACTTTACGCCGGGATGCCACTGCCTATGTCAAGGCGTGTGACATTTGTGCCCGGTCTAAGGTTAACCGCTCACGGCCTTTGGGAGAACTATGTCCTCTACCTGTTCCCTCCGAGCCATGGACCCATCTGTCCATGGACTTTGTTACTGATTTACCTCCCTCCCTGGGAATGACTACCTTGTGGGTTGTGGTAGATCGCTTTAGTAAGATGGCGCACTTTATTCCTTTACCCAAATTACCATCCGCCAAGCAATTGGTCCCCTTGTTTCTAAATCATGACACTGCGCTGTTCAATAATAACTGGGGTGTCTACAGAGGAAGCATTAGCTTTAGTAGATTCTCCGTTCCCCGGTGCTGAGAACCACGGGGAGGCGAACACCCGCTGGAGACTTCAACCGGAGCCGCTGCGGTACTATAGGAACCCACCGCAGGGGCGCTTTTACGGCCGCGGCGGGCACCTGTACCGGAAGACGACCCGGAGCCGGCAAGGACTGCTGATCTCGGGGAAGGTCTCGCGTTGGGCTCTGGGACTTCCTCGCCGGCCGCCCTCTGGCTGAAGAACGCACTTCCTGTGCGCGTCTGGATCTCGGAGGTGACGCTGCCGGGGAGTAGGAGCTCGGGGGTCTCCTGACCCGGGAGGAACCACCGTGAACCGGAGAGGGTGCAGTGCTTGTAGACGGGGGCTGTGCCTGAGAACATTGCTCATGAGGAGGAGGGACGACCACCGGAGCCGCCACGACAGGTTTTATAGCTAAGCAGCTCCTTAGCCAATCCTCTCCATCCTCACTGCCAGCCCTAGCGATGAGTTGCTGAAGCAGGTCATCCATCAGGTAATGAATCTTCTTTCTTCAGATGCTGACGTAATGCCACACAGAGATAAGCACGGGCTAGAAAACACAATAAGCCCCAAAATGCCACAACCAATCAATATTCAAATAGAATTGGGCACCAAGAACCGGTTAAACCAGTTCTAGCTTGTTTATATTTACATAGCTTCACCTGACTGAGCCTTAATGACCTTCAATTGACCCAATATTAACCTCATCAAAACAGAAGGTTATACATAAAACGAGGGGTCTATGCGGCCATGAGTCCCCCCCTTTATTTTCTTTTGGCCAACGGGGGGGCTAACATTCTTTCAGTCTGTTCTATCCCTCCGCTTATTAGACCCTTCAGCACCAGGGATTTTCTGACAGTCTCCGCAGTACTCACAGGATCTGTTATGTCCCTTTCACGCGTATCTCTGTTTATCTTCCATGTTATGGAAGTAATGTCAGCACTCTTCTTACCTACTGATTTGAGCCCTAGGCTCTGGAAGTTCCAGGAATGTCCGCAGGGAGTTCCACAGGCTCCTATACTGATACTGCCCGAACGATAGGTACTTCTCGTGCCTCCAGCCCACTGCCCTTGAAATTCGCTTTTCTTCTTACTAACACTGAACTCTCACACTATCTAACTTAACCAGGAAGTGTTTCTCCTTGCTTGACCTGTCCCCTCAGCTGGTGGGCTGGTCCCAACCATATAAACTGCATGCTAAACTGCCTTGCCTCAGCAGTCTGTTGCTGGGGAAACTTCACCTTTCACCAACTTAACTTTAGTCTAATCTTCTAACAGTATGTACTGGAATTCCTATATCTAAACTATGAGCCCTATCCTAAATCTTTCACTATACCTTATGTCCTACATCTTAACCCTATACTTTCCCTATACCTAATACATCAATACATTGTATATTTATCACAACATCAGATAATAGAATAGTCAAAATGAAATCCTTAAAAAGAATTATAACCATTAGCCTTTCAGATGTTAGGAATTACGATATGCATTTTTGTAATCCATTGTCATGTAATCCATGATAAAAGAGAGAAACGCATTCTAGTAAAACCCGATGACCCAATGTCCTGACCTCGCTCTGCTTACATAATA
Source organism: Dendrobates tinctorius (assembly GCF_039654945.1). NCBI lineage: Eukaryota > Metazoa > Chordata > Amphibia > Anura > Dendrobatidae > Dendrobates > Dendrobates tinctorius. Next base: position 29,573,912 of record NW_027361706.1, on the reverse strand, counting down.
CACATATGTGGCCTTGATAATGTAAGAAGGACCAGACAGGTGGTACCTCTCTTGCGCTGGGTGCGGAACTGTCGGGGCTGTCACCTTTGTTGTCCGGGGGGAAAGCTTAGGAACCCGGACCAACCTTTGCACTCGACAGCAGGGAGCATGGCTAAGGTAAAAAGGCCAGAGTGCGCGAAAAAGCTGGGAGATTTAGCGAGAATGCGCAGCAGGGGAAGTTTGGTGCTCCGTCTTCTTGAGCACCATGACAGCGCAGACCCTTGCTATAGAATCTTTGCTGCCACTTAGGTCAGTTTCACATTAGCGTTCGGCTGCGCTGCGGAGGGCTGCGTACTTCCTATGTTAAGCTCCGCCTACTTCCACACTTCTGTTTAGCTCTGCCTACCTCTGCATGCATCCTGCGTACCTATCTTTAACATTGGGTACGCAGGACATACGGATGTATGCGGATGTATGTGGATGCATCATTTTGAAGTAGGCGGAGCTAAATAGAAGTGCAGAAGTAGGCGGAGCTTAACGGAGGAAGTGCGCAGCCCTCCGTAGCTCAGCCGAATGCTAATGTTAACTTAGCCTTACAGAGACTGTGATCAGAGACCTGCGGTATGCCGGCTGGCTCCAGCAACTGAACGTGCCAAACGTTCCGGGCTAGTAAATACCACGTGCGTGCTGCTTAAGAAAGACCGGGTGACTCACCAAGAACTGTGCCCTTTCTCACCCGCATACTTCTGTCGAGCTACGTTAAGCTCCGGCAGTGTTGGAGACTGCACTTCACACCACGAATCCTGTACCCAGGACCCCACACAAGACATCGAGGACTCACCGTTACCGCCGGGAGCCGGATCATCGACGCCTTCAGGATGACACTGGACTTATCATGCACTAACTGCGTTGGCGCTACCGTTTGAACCTACGACTCTGCATTCAGGAAGCCGTCGGACTCATAAATTAACCCTTAATGAACAGTTGTGATACTTAATACCATTGTTACCTCACTCTGCACATCTATAGTATTGTGCTCATATCATCTGCCTGTCTCTCTCTTCTCCTCCCTGCATGGAGTATCCCCCCTGTTCATGTAAAATTAATGTTAACCCTTGCTCCGCCTCCTGTCCATTACCTCATCCCACAACATGCTCACATTAATACGCATTCTCATAAAACTATATATTAGCAAACCATCACATGAAAAGCACTATTACAATAAACCGTATTCTTAAGTTCTTTAATGGACGGTAATGAGATATTAATAATGAGACGTTTCCTTAATATATCTAATTAAATTCTAGAATTCCATCAAAAGAAAGGAAAAGTGAAAAAAAACCTCAAAGAAACCACAACTAAATAGACAGTAAATAGGCAAAACATTTATTTGTTTGCCGAAAGGCTGTGTTCTTTTTATCATTAAAGCGTCATTAAAATCTGATTAATATTTTTTTTCCCAGTTTTAGCATACATTCACACATTCCTGTCCTTGGATAGTGTCAGTTGCTTAATTCCAGTTTGTTGTTAGGGTGCCGTTACACTAAACGACGCACCAGCGATCCCGACAATGATACAACCTGGTCAGGATCGCTGGTGCATCGCTACATGATCGCTGGTGAGCTGCCAAACAGGCAGACTCACCAGCGATCAGGACCAATGAGGACGCTGGTAACCAGGGTAAATAGGGGGTAACTAAGTGCGTGCGTCGCTTAGTTACCCGCTGTTTACCTTGGATACCAGCTCCCAACGCAAGCAAGCTGGTATTCAGGGTACACAGCGGGTAACTAAGGGACGCGCTCTCTTAGTTACCTGCTATTTACCCTGGTAACCAGCTCCCAGCGTCTGCTAACATCGCTGGGAGTTCGCTGATCGTTGGTCTCCCGCTGCCACACGCAGCGATGCATGCTGGCCAGCGTGAGACCAACTATCAAAAAATGGCCCAGGACATTCCTGCATGAACAGCGATACCCGGCGGAGGGACCGGTCGCTGATGCGTGCCACACACACAGCGAGATTGCTGGCGAGATCGCTGATGCATCACAAAATCTGTGACGCCTCAGCGATCTCATTAGCGATCTCGCTTAGTGTGAAGTACCCCTTAGATAAGTGTAGGGTTCGAGCAGGCTCACAGGATGCAGTGACGAGACACGAGACTGAATGTGGGGTGAAATAAACTTTTATAAGTTTAAAGCCGCAAGGGCTAAACTGCTTAAACACCTATTTGTCCTCGCAGGGACTCGTAAAACAAAAAGGGTCCTTATTTTTCTATAATGCACTTAGCCTTCCGGGCGTCGCTCGAGTTCACGACCACTCAGGGGTTGCAGATGTGGCTGCCCTGTAATTCACGATTTCCCGGAAGGACTTGTGCCCTGAAGAAACTGGACGGTGGGGCGCAACGGGCCCTGAAGAAGCTGGAACGGTGGGGCGCAACCGGCCCTGAAGAAACTGGAACGGTGGGGCGCAACGGGCCCTGAAGAAACTGGAATGGTGGGGCGCAACCGGCCCTGAAGAAATGGGAACGGTGGGGCGTAACGGGCCCTGAAGAAGCTGGACCGGTGGGGCACAACAGGCCCTGAAGAAATGAGAATGGTGGGGCACAACAGGCCCTGAAGAGACTGTTCGGGGGGGGGAAAATCTCCCAGGTGTCCGTTTAGAGGCGCTCGTTCCCCAGCCAGGTCAAGACGCAGTTTCAAAAACATAAACGTTAACAAACTCTGCTCAGTGTCCCCTCAGTAACCGGGATGGGGCTCTGCGGCCGCCTATAGCGAGGTGGCGTCCCCTGAGGTCGGTGATGACGGGGCCGCAGCTGTGGGAGAAGACAGGGGGGCAGTGTCCTGGCCACTGTACCGGATTGCTGTCTTGTCGCAGAGGTCGCCTGAGATCCCGGTCCTGTCACACCACAGAGGGAATCAGCGGGCGTCACTTTTTCTGAATGTCTGCGGGGAGGGAATCCCGGGGAGAGTCTCTTACGCGTCGCTCTTCGGTCAGTCTCAAATTTTCCTTTGACAGTCTCCTGCCTGTCTCTCTTCCCCACACCGTCAGTTGCCACAGTCCTCCCTCTGCCACACGGCTCTCTCTCCCTAGTCAGGCTCTCTTCCAACTGCCACCTCAGCGCGCCCCCTGCTCCTTTTACCCTCGCCCCACCCCCTGTTGCCCTGACAACTTCAATCGCATGTCTCCCTTTGTAATTCCCCTGATGTGGTTTCTTCAATAACCCGGATGGCGGTCCCCCTGGTTCCGGCCCAATCACTATATGGGGGTCCTCCTCCCCACATTCCCCCACCCTGTAAGCTCGCCAGTCCTCGGGCGAGGGTGTTAGTCTATTGAGATTGGCCTGTAAAGGTGTCAATATTTGTTGCCATACGAACTGGTCTTGTTCATACCGTTCGGGGGGTTTGCCGGCTGTTGACCGCTCGGAGCGTCTAAGCTCGACTGGGGTGGAATCTTCTGGGGTGGTGGACATCGGTGGTCTGCAAGATGCCGGTGGGTTAATTGTGTCAACTGGCTCATTATTGGGTGGAGGGCCCTTGGGAACTGGAGTGAAATCCTCGTCGTCCGAGTCCCAGCATATGGACTCCGGTTCGGATGTCTTTGGGACAGGTTCCAGTTGCTTCGGGTCGGTGGAAATACACGGGCGTAACATATTACGATGCACAATGCGGGTGGGCAGTGTTTCATCCTGCTCGGGCCGTATTTCGTACACGGGTCCTTCTGGATGGATACGGCGTAGTACCCGATAAGGACTCTCTTCCCAACGTGACTCCAGTTTATTCTGGGGGCATTGATCTAGTACAAGCACACGGTCCCCGCTTTGGAGGTAGGGAGGGGAGGTTGTATTCTTCCCTGGGTGTTCCCAGTCTTGAAGTTTGGTATGTACAATTCGGTGAAGAGTTTTCAACCTGTGGCGATGATTTCGGACCCAAGACGACACTCCAGTCCAGGGCCGAGGCTCTTCGAGGTCCAACTCTATCTCCGTGATCCCTTTACCCTCTCGTCCGAACAGCAGGAAATAAGGAGTATAGCCCGTTACTCGATGTACCCGATTATTATAAACCCACACTAATTCAGAAACATATTCAGGCCAACGAGCTTTCTTGTCACTCTCCAGAGTGCGTAGCATTTGAATCAATGTCCGATTAAATCGCTCACAAGCCCCATTCCCTTGCGGGTGATATGGTGTGGTCCGGGATTTATCAATCCCATAAAGATGGTGTAGTTCCTCCATAACTTTCCCCAAAAAACATGCTCCCTGGTCGGAATGTATACGTTGAGGACAGCCGTACACTTGTATAAAGTTTCTGCAAATTGCGGAGGCGGCTGACTCCGCGGTCTGGTCTCGAGTAGGGATGACCACAGCGAATTTGGTGAAATGATCCACCATGACGAGGCAGTGTTCGTATCCCTGGAATGCGGGACCAATGTGCAGATAATCCACCGTCAGGAGCTCAAAGGGTTCTGAAGTCACAATCGTCTGTGTTGCGGCCCTCTGAGCAGGCGGTTTGGCCAATTCACATAAGCGGCAGGTACGGCAAACTTCTTCCACAACAGCCGACAAGCGTGGGTGATAAACTTTCTGTTGTAACCATTGCAAAGTCTTTTTGACTCCAAAGTGGGCCCCTCTTTCGTGAGCCTCTCGAGCCAGTTCGTGTAGTTGTGCTCCGGGCGTAACCATCTGCCAAACAGTCGTTGAGGTTGTTTGCGAAGTGATTTTACGGTACAGTAGTCCCTTTCGGATAATCAGTCTCTCCCATTGTCGCAGCATCAGCGACAGGTCTTGGGTCAAAGCTTGTCGTTGAGTATCAGTGGGCAATTGACCAGCGGCGACCCATTTCCGGAGAAGTCCAACTTCTTCATCTTCTTGTTGCTGTTGTATCCACTTATCATGAGATTGTTCCAGGATGCCCCTGTGGGCCTCTGGGGAAGATACTTTTGCATCAACATTGGTGAGCACGGCAGCGGTAAGAGCGAACGGTATTTCCTCTCCTTCTAATTCTTCGTCTCGATTCTGTCCGGGAGTTGTATGTCGAATCCTAGAGAGAGCATCTGCATGAACATTCTCGGCCCCTCTTTTGTAAATAATCTTGTAATTGTACTTCGCCATTCGGGCCACCCATCGCTGCTCCAAAGCCCCCAACTTGGTGTTTTCCAAATGAGCCAGTGGGTTGTTGTCAGTTCGCACTACCACCTCGGAGCGCGCTAGGTACTCTGCGAATCTCTCCATCATAGCCCACACCACTGCAAGGAGCTCGAGCTTAAAAGAGCTGTAATTATCAGGGTTACGCTCGGAGTCATGGAGTGAACGGCTTCCATATGCGATCACCCTCTCCCAGCCATCCTGAACCTGTGACAACACAGCTCCTAGCCCGTGAAGACTCCCGTCAGTGTGCAGGATGAACGGCTGAGAGAAATCCACATAAGCCAACACTGGGGCATCTGAGAGTGCAGCCTTGAGATCTCGGAAGGCCTCTTCCTGAGGGTGTTGCCACTGGATTTTTCGCCCATTGGCGCCAGCGGGAGCCCCCTTCAGCAGGTCATGCAGGGCTCGAGCTCGACATGCAAAATTCTTTACGAAATGACGGTAATATCCAGCTAACCCCAGAAAAGCCCGCACGTCTTTCACCGTCTCGGGGGTAGGCCATTCCTGGATAGCAGCAATCTTCTCCCGGGATGGCCTCACACCCTCTGCCGAAACGACATGACCCAGATACTCAGTCTGAGAGCGAAATAGGTGGCATTTCTGAGGCTTCACCTTCAACCCGTACTTTTGCAGCCGGCTGAGTACCTGTCCCAACCGCTTCAGGTGGTCCTCGAAGGAGGCGGCATAGACAATGATGTCGTCCAGGTAGATCAACGTGGCCTCAAAATTGAGATCCCCTAAACATTGCTCCATCAATCGCTGAAATGTCCCGGGGGCGTTGGCCAGCCTGAATGGCATTCGATTAAACTCAAACAGTCCCATGGGCATTATGAACGCCGTCTTAGCTCTGTCCTCTTCTGACATGGGCACCTGCCAGTACCCACTGGCCAAGTCCAGGGTCGAAAAATATGTTGCTTTGCCCAAAGCAGACAGAGATTCTTCTATGCGGGGCAGTGGGTATGAGTCTTTAATAGTGCAAGCATTCAATTTACGATAATCCACACAGAATCGTAGTGTACCATCTTTCTTCCGGACCAACACGATGGGGGCCGCCCACGGGCTTTGACTTTCCCGTATCACCCCTTTTTGTAGCATCTGAGCCAGCAAAGTTTTCACTTCTTGATAGAGTTGTGGCGGAATCTGTCGATATCGTTCTCGAATAGGGGCCGCTCCTGCTGTGGGGATCTCATGAGTGATGGCGGTGGTACACCCAAAGTCGTCCTCATGACTAGCAAATACTTCATGGTACTGTCCCAGCAATGCTTTTACTTGTGAAAGTTGGGCCGCAGTTAGTCCAGAAAGCTCGGCCCGCATCTGCTCCAAAATATTTCGGCCCTTCTCTTGTGTCGAGACTTCGTGGGCCTGTAGGGTTCGTATTGTTACCTCCCCAGGATCCTCGGGGTGTACTCGTAATTGAACCGCAGGAGCGGGCAGCACTTCTTCTAAAGGCTTTACTAGTTTGGCCAGTACAGTCCGTGCTTTCAGAATGGTATCACGGTCTTCAAGGTTAACGCAGTGGACCAGGACGGTTCCTTTTCGCAACGTAGCGAGGGAATGGGCCACCAGTATGCCAGGAGGTAAGTGCTCTGTGTGACACGGCTCCACCTGCACCTCTACGCCTTCCAAAGGTATCGGGGCCCGAATTGGCAGGGCCACCACTGTCTGTCCAGGAGGCAGCACAAGCAGGGGTGCCGCTGTCGCGATGACCTTGCCCAGAGCCTCACCCTCCTGGCAGTCCCGATGCACCCGCGCACCTCGCACCAGCTGCTGGAATACCTGTCCCTGAGCTGTGCGAGAACCCCACTGCTTCAGTGTCCTTTGTGTGGGATCATTAAGCAACAGGTTACCAAACTCTTTTAAAATATTCATGCCTAGGGTGACGGGGTGTCGTTGATCAGCTTCTCCTTGAGTCAGCACCACCCCTCTGCGGCCGAGGGGTTTACCGCACAACGTCACCTGCACCCACACTACCCCGGCAACCGGAACCGGCAGTTGGTTGGCGGCTACTAGTCTAATCATGGGCCCCCACTGAGGCCTTGCTGCCTCCGGAAAGTTTTGTTGAAACTACGCTGCGGGCATAGTGGTTACTTGTGACCCCGTGTCCACCAGACACCGGACAGCCCGGCTCTCTGCTTCTGACCAAACTTCAGGACACTTTGCTACCAAATCTTCCAGACTTCCACCACCCCTAGTTGTGGTTTTCGGCTCCGAGCGGCGTCCCCCCAGCCCGGAGCCCTTTAGTTTAATGGCCGCCGGGGTGGGTATCTCCCACGCCACGGACACTCTCGGGCGAAGTGGCCTAGTTCTCCACACTCATAACACCGGGCCGGTAGAGATTGACCACCCCGCGGAGAGCGTGACCCCCAGGGACCGGGATTAACACTGGGTCGCCCAGTCTCCAGTTCGGTTCTTCTCTTTACTTCAGCCAACTCGCTCTTAATATTTTTCAATACTCCCTTCATCTCCTTCACCCATTGAGGTTCCTCAACTGTGTTCGAGGAGGCCTCCACACCTCGGACCTTCCCCACGGGCACCGCCATCCCCTGCTCTTGCTTCCGAACCCGTGCCTGACTTCCCACTTCTGAAAAGTCTATTTGGGGATTCATTCTGATCTGTTTCCGTAATGCCTGCTTTATCAGTGGATCTCGCAGTCCAGTCACCAGTAGGTCACGTAGGGTAATGTCAACAGGTCCTACCCCTACCCTGTCTTTTCTTTCAATAGCCGTATGCAACTCTTGGAGTACATTCATATACTGAGTAATCGTCTCCCCCTCTGCCTGCATCCGGCTAAACAGATGGGTCCTTAACTCTCCCACATTAGTGGGATCCCCGTGGGTCTGTTCCACTATCTGCAACACCTTTTCAAAAGTGTTGCGGTGCCCCGGAGGTTTCAACATTACTGACCTCCGCACCTCCCCGTCTAGGGCCATGAGTGCCACTTCAGCTTCCAGGTCAGGGGTCATTGGGTGCATCCGAAAAAGCCCCCTCATCCGCTCTGTCCAGCTCCATAGCATAGTATTTGAGCCAGAGAATCTAGGCAGGTTGTTCAGCATGGCCCCCAATGAAATGCTGGTACGGGGACCCTCATTATTTACAGAGCTTACAGCTCCCCCATGTTCGGGGCCACCACTGTCCGCGCTCGGAGACTGCATCCTGCCGACTACGCCAAGTGTAGGGTTCGAGCAGGCTCACAGGATGCAGTGACGAGACATGAGACTGAATGTGGGGTGAAATAAACTTTTATAAGTTTAAAGCCGCAAGGGCTAAACTGCTTAAACACCTATTTGTCCTCGCAGGGACTCGTAAAACAAAAAGGGTCCTTATTTTTCTATAATGCACTTAGCCTTCCGGGCGTCGCTCGAGTTCACGACCACTCAGGGGTTGCAGATGTGGCTGCCCTGTAATCCACGATTTCCCGGAAGGACTTGTGCTCGTCTGGCCCTGAAGAAACCAGAACGGTGAGGCGCAGCAGGCCCTGAAGAAACTGGAACGATGGGGCGCAACGGGCCCTGAAGAAACTGGAACGATGGGGCGCAACAGGCCCTGAAGAAACTGGAACGATGGGGCGCAACAGGCCCTGAAGAAACTGGACGGTGGGGCGCAACGGGCCCTGAAGAAGCTGGAACGGTGGGGCGCATCCGGCCCTGAAGAAATGGGAACGGTGGGGCGCAACGGGCCCTGAAGAAGCTGGACCGGTGGGGCACAACAGGCCCTGAAGAAATGAGAACGGTGGGGCACAACAGGCCCTGAAGAGACTGTTCGGGGGGGAAAATCTCCCAGGCGTCCGTTTAGAGGCACTCGTTCCCCAGCCAGGTCATGACGCAGTTTCAAAAACATAAACGTTAACAAACTCTGCTCAGTGTCCCCTCAGTAACCGGGACGGGGCTCTGCGGCCGCCTATAGCGAGGTGGCGTCCCCTGAGGTCGGTGATGACGGGGCCGCAGCTGTGGGAGAAGACAGGGGGGCAGTGTCCTGGCCACTGTACCGGATTGCTGTCTCGTCGCAGAGGTCGCCTGAGATCCCGGTCCTGTCACACCACAGAGGGAATCAGCGGGCGTCACTTTTTCTGAATGTCTGCGGGGAGGGAATCCCGGGGAGAGTCTCTTACGCGTCGCTCTTCGGTCAGTCTCAAATTTTCCTTTGACGGTCTCCTGCCTGTCTCTCTTCCCCACACCGTCAGTTGCCACAGTCCTCCCTCTGCCACACGGCTCTCTCTCCCTAGTCAGGCTCTCTTCCAACTGCCACCTCAGCGCGCCCCCTGCTCCTTTTACCCTCGCCCCACCCCCTGTTGCCCTGACAACTTCAATCGCATGTCTCCCTTTGTAATTCCCCTGATGTGGTTTCTTCAATAACCCGGATGGCGGTCCCCCTGGTTCCGGCCCAATCACTATATGGGGGTCCTCCTCCCCACATATGCGCTTAACTCTAACTATACAAATATTTTCTGAGCGCCTACAATGTATTGCTCTCTGGTAAGAAAATGCTGCCGATATATGCACATGGTCAAAATTGTTGGTACCCCTCGTTTAACGACAGAAAAACCCACAATGGTCACAGGAATAACTTGAATCTGACAAAAGTAATAATAAATCAAAAATCTATGAAAATGAACAGATGAAAGTCAGACATTGTTTTTCCACCATGCTTCCACAGAATAAAAAAAAATAAAATAAAACTCATGAACTAGGCCCGGACAGAAATGATGGCACCCTTAATATTTTGTTGCACAACCTTTTGGAGGCAATCACTGCAATCAAACAATTCCTGTACCTGTCAATGAGATTTCTGCACCACTCGACAAGTATTTTGGCCCACTCCTCAAGAGCAAACTATAAGATGTAGCAATCCTAAAAGTCAATATAGACTTTTTAGGCCATGTACCCACATATGCAGAAAATTCCTGACTAAAAACAGGACTCCTTCCCAGGAAACGAGCGTTTTTTTCCATGCGTTTTCCACACGTTTTTTGTGCGTTTGTTATGCGTTTTTTCCGGAGCGTCCCCAGTCTCATAGAATATAGTTAGAAATGTGGATTTTTCCTCGAAATTAATGAGCATGCTGCGTTTTTTACCGCGATGCGTTTTTTCCACGGGAAAAGGTGCATGAATATACACAAAAAGTGCAGAATTCATTAAAATGAATGGGATGCTTCTTGTAAGCGTTTTTTATGCATTTTTGCCGGTAAAAATGCTTACGTGGGCACACAGCCTTAATGTGCCCTGCACATGACTTAGGGTAATAAGCCAGACAAGACACTCCATTTGCAGACGCGTGTTTTGGAGTGTTGCTCCTCCTCAGTGCAAAGTAGGAGATCTGATTTGGCTAGGTGAGAGGCCTCTGACTGATGTCTAAGGGAGAACGTTTCTCCTAAGAAATAAGGAGACTTACAGGCCATGCAATACTCCTCTGGGAATTTAAATATGGCCATTTCTCAAATATTAAACAGCAGCCACACATCCACAGGATAATAACTTCTTATAACTCAGATCCACTATTGATGTTCTCATGGACTATTTAAGGACCTGATCCTACAATGTAGCACTGATACCATGATCACTTGCAGGAGGAAGGAGGAGGGAGCACTTACAATAACTTGACTTACTCTCAAAACACTCTATAGACTCACCCCTTTGGTGTCCGTCATTTTAATGGAATTCTTTATTTAAATAACAATTTAAAATACGGCGGGAGACCCCTCTATTCTTGATAACCAGCCTTGCTAACGCTAGCAGCTGAGAATTGCAGCCCACAGCTGTCAGTTTTGCCTGGCTGGTTATTAAAAATACAGGGGAACCCACGCCGTTTCTTTTTTTAATTATTTATTTAGAGCGCAGGCACCAACTGATGAATACTCCCATTAGTCGCCGCCTGCTCTCTCTTCTATTAGCAGCTGCAGGTGTAAGCTGATGAGAATCGTAGTCCCATCATCCGATGCCAGTGAACGGAGGTAAACTTTTTACCTCCTTTCACAGCTGCATGGTCACGCTGTCATTTGACAGCATGGGAACTGCGACTCTCTGATCAGCGGTAATAATTTTACAGCCGATTAGAGGCACTCTAATACACTCGATGTATGGACCCGCCATTCAAGTGAATGGGGTCCGGGTTCAAGTTCGAGTCCAGGTGCAGTTCTTGTACCGTACCTGAACCTTTTTTAACTGTTCAGTTGAACCCACTGAACCCAAACATCCAGGTCTTCAATTTGATTCTGATGACCTACAAACTAACCCTGCCCTCCAGCCCCTAGTTTACAGCTTTCTTGATATATTTAAGGCTAGGTTCACCTCGTGTTAGGGCAGTCTGTTTATCGGATCCATTTCTATGCGGCACTACCGCAATGTAACAGATCCGTTAATGCATCCATTGACTTCCATTAGCGTAACACATCCTAACACATGTCAAAATTGGCATGCGTTAGCGATGGTCCATTATTTTGTGACGCACCTTCGAACGCGGACTATCGCGTTTTCGGGTACGTTATGGCAAACGCAAAACGAACGGAAGCGTTCGCTCTGCATAGAGCTCTATTGCTAATGTATGCCGACGCAATACAACCACGCGTTAACGCATGTGTTATCGCGATCGCAAAAATACAGACAATTTGGGGCTCATCATTAGCACATCCGTTTAACGGATCCGTTAAACAGTCTGCCCTAACGCGATGTGAACCTAGCCTAATATAGAAAACATAGCTGTCAAGCAGCAGGATGATAGCATTAGCATGTGAAGCATTAAGACTCATGCAGACAAGTATTTTTACTTCCATATGGTGTTTGCATGCAAAATGAATGGAGGAGCACACATGAGTGTTTTCACACATGGACCAATGGTTCACATCTTAGAAATTTCAGCATGCACTTGTTTGATCCATTTCCTGGACCAGATACACCCATTAAGATCAATGGATGTTTTAAAAAAAACAAATACCATACAGACTCAATTCATTTTTTTATGGATCCATCCACTTATTAACATAGGAAACTGGATTTGGCACTGTAAAATTTTTTACTTGGAGTGTAAAAAAAAAGCATACGGATAGCGAATTCATGAAAAATAGATGTTTTTACATATACTCGTCTAAACTCAGCTTTACATTAAAAGGACTCCAAAAATACTTATGGTATTTTCATATGGAGTATTTTCTGAGACGAAAAAATCTGATGTAGTTTCAGAAAGAAATCCATGTCAGGAGCCTCATATGATGAAAAGACCACAAAATACTTGTTGCGTGAACTGCAATCTGGATTTCTTACTGAAATGATAGGAAGAATATTTAAAGAGTATTTTAAGTGCTTTTTTGATACATTTCAAAATCCACATAAAAAACTCAGTATGGGTGTCACTAATAGCACTAATAGGCTGTAAGCCAGAGACTGTGCTCTACAAGTATCTGTGTGACTGGCGCCCTACACAAGCCTTAGCCGTCTGCATTTTTAAAACTAGACAACCACCGTCTAAATGAATGGTAGGTGTTTGAGTGATTGGTTGAGCTTTATTTTATACCTGTGCTTCCTCAGCCTTTATCATGGAGGCTCTATGTTTCTGCAGACTTGTGAATCCTCACATCACACACACTGAGAGCTGTGGGGATTTCCGGGGGCACGTGACTGCAAGTATGTGATTTGCTTAGATGTGTGCGGCCTCGCTCAATGCTCACTATTGAGCGGGGCCGGACACAGTCTAGTCGAAATGTGGCCGAGGGTATAAAAATTGCATATTTACAGTCACATGAACACCTGCTCCTAGCACAGCCACTGAAAAATCCTCACAGTGTGCCCGATGTGAGGATTTGCAAGTCTAAAGGCATCTAGAGTGACTGAAGACTTGAAGTCTAAGGCCAGACAACACCTTCAATATTGTGACCTGGTGTTGGTAGATATGGTTGCCCTTTTTCTGTGTCCTTTTTGGTGAGTTGCTTTGCATTGTAATGTAGGAACTTGCAAGATAATGATGTGGGTTGCGAGCTTGCGAATTGTGGTCAAAATACTTTGTGTATTTTATACATCTTTTTTTAATTGCACTTTTTTTCATCTTTTCCAGGGTGCAGCCAGGCACTATAGTGTTGGGTGAATTGAAGTGACTGTCCTTGTGGGGTGCAGTTTTACAGTGCTCGGCAGCCCGTTGATCTTATAGTATGGGTGTCATTAATAAGCTGTAATGCAGATAATGTTCTACCCTCAAGAATGGTAGGTTTGTTAGTGGTTGTTTCATTAATTTTTTGCACCTTTATTGCCACTGCTTTTAGCATGGGGACCTGCTTTATTGTGCAGTGCATTCACTGTATATTGTAACCTGGTGTTGGTAATTACAGCCTTTTTTCTGTAATCTTTTTCAAATTTTATGTCCTTTTTTGGTGAGTTGATTTTTTGATCCACTTCAAAATCCAAGTTAGAAAACTCAATTTGAATACATACTTACGGTTACATAGTTACATAGGTTGAAAAAAGACCTAGGCACATCAAGTTCAACATTTCACTACCAAAAGGACAGGTTACAATTCCAGTTCACAGTTGTTTTGGGGAACGGCTGGTAAGGAAGTTGACAAAAGAGGAGTACAATAGAATGTGAATCAAGTGAACTCCGCCATTTGTTGCTCAAAGGCAAAAGGGAAAGAAAATAAATAATTATAATAGTAGGAGCCTAATATTGGGAACCCATGTTACCACAGGAAAAGTTTGAAAACAATGTAAGAAGAGCTGAAGAGCTTTTATGGGACGTGACCATAGTGAGGAAAGACTGCCATCTGCTTGCCAGGCGCAATCAGGTGGAATCAATTTGTACCGAAAGAATTGGAAGGGGAGAAGCTTCGTGTGCTGGATCTGGTCAGGTCACTCACAGGACAAAGTCCCAGGATATAAAATTCCTGCTCATCAAACTGCAGGCAGATTTGGCACTAAGAGAGAGGAACAGACGTGAACTAGGGATGGTGCTGAGGCAGGCATAATAGGGGGAAGCGGGATAGTCTGCATCACCAGGTTGCCGGTCATCGCCTGACAAGGTTCGGATTACATCTGGGAAGACCCAGTCAAACAAGACCAGGACCTACACCCTATGCCAGTCATGACCCAGAGACCTGAGACGAAGACGAAGAAGCGAAACGCGCGTTGGGGCGAGGGGGAAGCCAGCGCCATTACTCATATCTTGTAAGTGCCCTTTTCTGGACTGTCCGTATGCATTTATATTGTCTTTCCATTATAGTGCTTTTGTTCTGGGCGCTCCTAGTAATTGATATGTAATCATGGATTGGCTATGTTCATTCCCACTGTGGAAAGCACTGTGAGTTCAGATGCATTCGCGCTGTTCTTATTCTGATAATGGTTACTAGTTTGAGTGCAGCATATTTTATGCCATTCCATGATTAATAATTGTAATTGATTTGTATCTTTACTTGTATATGTTCATTCGGGCACGTGTGCAATATGGCTCCCTCTTTGGATAGCAGTGATCCATTTTTGTTATTTTTATTTATTCATTTGTTATGCTTTTGCATTCAATAAAATTTGTATTTATGGCAATTTATACTTATTTTCGTGGTTTATGGTTTGTATCTTGAGTTTTTGCCGTGATAATTATTTATTGGGTTTGTGTTGGTTATTGCCTGTCAAGAGCCTAGTCCCAGATCTCTTCTTTCCAGGCCCAGTAAACATTCGACGACTGTCAAGCAGTGAAGATCCATGAGGAGACGACGGCTAGGGAGGCATGGCTGCAATTGCAGTGGGACAGCACGTGTGAGCAGGGCTGCCACTTCTAATTTTGACATATGGTACCGGGGCCGGTTGGGGTCCGGACAACAGGTTGGGAGGGGGCTGGTTGGTGTGTGGGAAGTTCAACGTGTTTAAATAGACTTTGTCAGAAAGACTTGTGGCCTTGCCGGAAAACCTGGTAATCTCCGCTAGGGCCAGAGTTAGAGAAAGAAGCTACGTGGTAACTCCCATGAGTGGGCACACCAACTTCATGAAGAGGACATTAGTATTATGCATTGAAGAACTTTTGTTGCTATTTTACGTGTATCGTTATTTGGTTTACTGTTTGATTTGCCTTGTTATTATCACCAACTGCTTACAATTATAGTAAACTAATATTGTATTTAAACAGGATCATACAGTTCACTGGCTGTTCTTGCCTTGCATTACCTGTGCATTGCATTCAGTCACCTGCATTACAACGATACCAGGTCGGGTGACACCTGTATCGCTTTTACTAATTATAAAAGGCCTGGCCAGGCAGAGAAGAGGGAGTTGGCGGCAGGACAGGTCATGTGGTTGAAAGGTGGTCTTATAGCCACCATTGCCACAGAAAGGTCTGAGTGCATTCAGATGCAGGAGAAGGCCTGAGCTATGAGGAAGATTTGTGCCCCGTGCCAGTAGAAGTCAGTGATCAGGGCAGTAGAAGTCTGTTACCAGCGCCGGTAGTAGTCTCTAAGCAGCATCAGTAGAAGTCCTTAAGCAGCACCAATATAATTTCAAAAGCAGCACCAGTAGAAGTCCGTGACCAGAACCAAACCAAGCTCAGGAGATGATTCGGCTGTAGCAGAGGAGCATTCCTCTGGGCCATTTTTTCCAGCAAAGACGTATGGTACAGGGTGTGGGTTGAGGCCGTGCCTCAGGGAATGGAGACGGCATGTGTGACAAGCACACTGTGTACCCAGTGACTCGCATATCTAAGACTTGCAGCCTAGCGAGAAATACCTGTGACCTCCACTAGGGCCAGTTTAACCATCAGAGGTAATTATAGAGACTACAACGGGGATGGGCCTAGTGCTGAGTGTGACGCTCGTGAAGTTGAGACATAAAGTCATTAATAGTCGTTTAACTGCTAGATATCAAGAACGGTGTATGTATTGCTGTATCTTAATTTACTATATTAACCCTGTTACTGTTACCGGTAATATAGTGCTTACTTTTATATATATATACTTATAAATAGATTTTACTTTTGTGTTAGTTAAATACAGTTGGCTAAGTATCGCGGTCTCCTCATTGTCTGTTGTCTGTCTCCACCCAAGTAACCTGCGTACAGGCACTTTCACTTCTATCCACGATCCCTATATTAGAGTAGGTAACACAAGGGCACTCCAATGGTAAGATATTACAGCACTTTAGTACCTCTCTACACACTTATTGATTAGTACACCTTAAAATGAAAACAGCATTCTTCACAATATGTGCATAGAAGGCTAAGCTCGAGTTTTCCCATTTCATTTTCTTGCAGTTCCCTAGAAAACTGGGCTGCAAATATCTGGTGACAGATTCCCTTTAAGTTAAGAGGTGAAATATTGAATGTAAGCCAATGAAATATATACATTTCATTTGAACTGGATGCTGAGTAATATGAAATGTTTTTGCTAAACTACAGTAACTTTCCTAAATACCCATTAATCCCAACCATATGTTTTTAAAAATTAAATACGATCCTTTACCACTTTAATGAATATTCAAACAAGCTGTTCTAGGCTACTGAAAATATGACACAGCTAAATTCTTTGATTTAGGACAGCGGTACTTCATTTCATCTTGAAACCAATAGGAAAAATAGCAACAAAATCATTAAACCAAACCCTTGTTCTAATATTAAAATGCTTGAAAGCTGTATATTCCAGAGCAAACCAAATTTTAGAAGCACTAATGACTGACTAAAATGGTTAGTCAGAAACTACCATTTATACTAATCCTACATTTTTATATATTTATTGTAATGATCTAATGTCTTTTCTAATACACTTTAATTAAAAATTCCCTATAGTTCCCTCACTACACTATCTAACTGCTTTATTTTTTTTCTTACCTACTTCCTATTTGATGACATTGTTTGATGACGTTGCTTGCAGGGCCAGTATTGTACTCTGCTCGCTTGGTTTTCTCCTTAAAATGCGCACTTACAGTGCGCTCTCTTGCATGCTCATCACTTCTCAGAGTCGGCGAAGGAGCGCACTGTCACTGCGTATTAATTAGAATATTACACAGTGATGAGATCCTACTGAGCTTTCATTGGAATTTACAACTGAAGTGTGTAGTTGGTCTAGCCCAGCCCCTGAAAAGGACGTCACTAATGATGCTGGGGGTAGAGGCTGTGGCAGTGACGGCAGCCTCTGCTCCGTGATGACGTCTCATTGGAGTATCCCAGTTTGCCCAGGGGGATTCCCAAACAAAGTGTTGTGAGGGAACGATAGTGACTTTTTAATTAAAGAATATTAGAAAAAAGATTCAATTATTACATTAAATAGACAGAGATATTTAGGATTAATATGAAGGTTAGTTTCAGAACACTCCTTTAATAAACTCAATAAACAATCTTTTGCTAAACTCATAATTTTATTTTACACCTAACAAACATTTTCCCAAAATTATATACCTCAAATGGTTGGTCCTACGTAACCTGTTTAGCAGTTAACTGTCGTCAAGCTGGTCGACTTCTTGTTTGCTAGATGGGCAGTGCTGCATAGCTAAAAGTTGGGGCCTGTAGTGCAATGATGTGCCTTTTTCATTCTGGAGCACTGTTGCCTCTGTAGCGCGGCCAGGACAGTAGCAGCGGGTGAGGCAATCGTCTCCTTTATGCTCCAGCGCGCTACATAAAAGTGTGTTTCCTGGCTGGGTGTGTAGACTTGTACTGTGAGGGTATCACGCCTGTGCAGGCAGCAAGTGACGTGAGCTGGACAGGACCGTGTGTTTTATAGCTTAATGAGGGAAAATTCTGTATTGTAAGGAGGTGGCGGGGACCCTCAGTTGCTCCCTCTCTCTTTCATGTAGGGCACGAGTCCCCATGCAGTGCCCTGACGGTTTGTTATAACTACCCTGTTATTTATGTGCTGTGTTTGTATTGTCTTAACATTTTACTATTGTGCATTGTAAATATACAATATGTAGATGTTAGATTAGGTCAAGTAAGACTACTTTCACACTTCAGGTTTTCGGCGTCAGGCGCGATCCGGCGTCGTGCCGGAACGCCGGATCCGGCAAATGTTTAGTAAAACCAGATGTGACAGATCCGGTTTTCTGCCGGATCCGTCTTTTTCTTGACAGACAAAACCGGATCCGTCTCATCCGGTTCATCCGTTTTTCTATCCGTTTTTCGACGGATTACGCCGGATCCGGTTTTTAAAATTGACCCTTGTGGCCTTCCGAACGGGATTGGCTCCTGGAAAACTATATATAGCATGTTCCTACGGCCCTTCTTTGACAGGTTGTAGAGGAGAAAGTACAGGTTGGAGAGAAGAGCAAGTTACTGGCGAAGATGGATGTTGTCATTGGAAATATTTTGAAGAATTTGGCGGATTTTATAGCGGAGGCGAATCGTTTGAGGGTGATTGTTCTGGAGAAGGAGAGAGCGAGACAGCAGCGCATCAGGCATCGTAGACGACTTTTGTGGATCCACCCCATCACAGCCAAGAGAATGACGCGTGGGGTCTATTCTACACTCTGCATGGACCTTCGACGAAACCCGGATACATTTTTTGGATGTGTTAGGATGAAAATGGAGAATTTTGATTACTTGGTGGAGCGCATTGCACACCTCATAAGAAAAGCGGACACCTATTGCCGCTTCTCTGTTTCACCCACAGAGCGTCTGATGGTGACTTTAAGGTAAGCCACATTTATTGGATGTGATCGCATCAGAGCACACTTTCACTGCAATCTTGTTGGTGGTAGTTTGTATCTCCAAGTGTTATAGCTCAGTTTTGTAATGCTGTGATTTAAAACTAATTTATTGTTTTTTAATTCCCCACAGATTTCTTGCAACTGGAGAATCCCTTTCGTCACTGCATTTCCAGTACAGACTCGGGATTTCCACCATATCTGGAATAGTGAAGTACACATGCCGTGCACTGTGGGACTCCTTAGCTGAAGAGTTTTTACCAGAGCCCACAACAGAGAGGTGGATTGAAATTGCTGACAAGTTTCAACAGATATGTCAGTTTCCCAACTGCTTGGGCGCTGTGGACGGGAAACATATCCGCATTGTAAAGTGAGCCGGATCGGGATCGGAATATTTAAATTACAAGAAATATTTTTCAATTGTCCTCATGGCCATCGCTGACGCGGAATACAAATTTATTGCGGTTGATATTGGGGCCTATGGCCGCTCCAATGACTCTCAAGTTTTCAAACTGTCTGCCATGGGGCGTAAACTGTATGGAAACACCTTCCAGTTCCCACCACCTAGACCGCTGCCGCAAACATCTGGTCCACCTATGCCATTTGTCTGTGTAGGGGATGAAGCCTTCCAGCTGTCAGAACACCTTTTGAAACCGTACTCTAGCAGAGGATTGACAAGACCAAAACGCATTTTTAATTACCGCCTCACAAGAGCAAGAAGAATGGTTGAATATACCTTTGGTATTCTGACAGCCAAATGACGGGTCCTATTGACTGCGATCAACCTCAAGACAGAAACTGTGGACGAGGTGATCAAAGCGTGCGTGGTACTCCACAATTTTGTTATCTGCAAGGAACCCATTTCCATTGAGGACACCTCTGAAGAAACCACCTTGCAAGATTACCATGACATTACCACTAGAAGTTCTGTGACGGTTTCAGTAATGAGGGACAATTTTGCACTATACTTTATGTCACCTCAAGGCAGAGTACACTGGCAGGATGACAGAGTGTGAAAAATTTGTGCCCAACCAAACTTGTGTACCTTCTGTACCAACAGTATATACCTTTGCCAACCAAAGTTGGCTATCTTGTCATGGTCTCTATTTTTAGCTTTAGGCCACAGGTGTGTACCTGGTTGTGTTTTATGCAAAGTATTTCACCTTTTAACAAAAGTTGTGTACATTGTTATGAAATCACCAACAATAAACACAACTTTTTAGGTGAAATACTTTGCTTCAAACACAACCAGGAACACAACTGTGGCAAAAAGCTAAAATTTACCCACAGTTATATACCTAGTTTTGAATACCATTTCACCTTTTAAATACCCTGTATTTAACCATTTTTGCCGCAGAAAGAAATGACAGACAACCAGTGTAAAATAATTTAACTTTTATTGAAAAATGTTTTTTTTAGTAAACTTTTTTAAAATTTTAATAAACTTGTTTAATAAAGCTTTGAAACCATAAAACTGGTCATTTTTATTTAAATACACACATTATAAATATGTGTAGTGTGTGGTGGAAATACTGCTGTAGGGGCTGCGGGACACTTCGACACTGGGAGTGTGGAGAGAGGACTGGGATCGTGGTGGGTAAGGAACAGTTAGAGGTGAAGGTGTGGAAAAAACTACAGAATGGGTGGACATGTGGGAAGCAGAAGAGGTGGTGGGTGGTGGAGTGGAGGGTTGGGCAGGGACTGTAGGAGCAGATGATATTGATGGCAAGTTGTATGGGGAAGGAGTTTGGTCCGGGGCAGGTTGCTGGAAGTGGGGAGATGTCTGGTACGGGGCAGGTTGCTGGAAGTGGGGAGATGTCTGGTACGGGGCAGGTTGCTGGAAGTGGGGAGATGTCTGGTACGGGGCAGGTTGCTGGAAGTGGGGAGATGTCTGGTACTGGGGAGGTTGCTGGTACTGGGGAGTTTGCAGGTACTGGGGAGGTTGCTGGTACTGGGGAGGTTGCTGGTACTGGGGAGGTTGCTGGTGCTGGGGAGGTTGCTGGTGCTGGGGAGGTGGATGGTGCTGGGGAGGTGGATGGTGCTGGGGAGGTGGATGGTATGTAATAGGAGGGGGAGGATGGAAAGTGGCTGGAGGGGGTGTAGATGTAATAGGAGGGGGAGGATGGAAAGTGGCTGGAGGGGGTGTAGATGTAATAGGAGGGGGAGGATGGAAAGTGGCTGGAGGGGGTGCAGGTGGAGGAACTACTGTGGTGGGAGGAGGAGGTTGGGAGGTAACTTGCTGGAGAGCAGCGTGGCATGAATGCATTACATGCATCTGCTGGGCAGGAGAGAGCGTTTCCATGCGCTCCACAACAGACCTGAAAAAGGTGTGGTTTGGCGAAGATCTTGCTTCTGAATGCATGGTTTGCAGAAGTGTCTTCACCTCCAGAATGCTGGAGTTGATCTGCTGATAGCCTGTGGAGATTTGCTCTGACAAGACTTTTAGACAGTTCTGGAAAGATGCATTCAGATGCAAGAACTCTGGCGCATAAGTCTTTTCCTGACCCCTCTGCCGCTGCCGCCCAGTACCCGCAGGTGTACTAGAGGTGGCAGGGGCAGAAGGGTGGGGTAAAGGGAAAGCGATCTCCTCACCAGCAGCTTCATGTAATGTAGGCGGCCACGATGCTCCTGTGCTGGTGGATGGGACAGATGGGTCGAATGTGTGGGAAGGCTGGGAAGGTGCAGATGTACCGGGGCGGTCGAAGTGTCCCTCGGTGCCGGTCTCCTCAGGGATCGCCTCAGAAGGGTCCAATCGTGCCGGCTCCCGAGTGCTGCTCACCGTGCTGTGGAATAAAGAGAAGAAAAAACAATTAAAATAGTGACATGGTATGGCCCTGGCTGAAAAAAAAAGTTACATCTAAACATTTTTTTGTCACATGTGGTGTGTAATATTTACCTTCTGGTGAGCATTGTCTCCCGGAGGAACGACAGGGCTCGTGCGTACTTGTACTTGCTCCTGCGTCCTCCAGATCCACTCGGGGCCCGCATCTCTTTATTGAACTCCTTCTTGAAACGATCCCTCACAGACCGCCACCGCTTCACAATTCTCTCCCCTGAAACGAGAAAGGACAAAGTGGTTAGTATACAACATCAGTGTTTCCCAAACTCCAGTCCTCATGGTCCCCAGGGGTCATGTTTTCAGGATTTCCAAAGTAAATAGAAATCCTGAACACATGATCCGTGGGGACCACGAGGACTGGAGTTCGGGAAACACTGGTTTAAATCAAGCAACCGGTACTGTATATACTTACGCTCTTTAATCTGGGCCCGAGCTTCGAGGTCCTCCCAGCGGTCCACAAGGAGCGAACAGATTTCCTCCCAGAGTCGTCGGGTAACGATCAGGTCAGCGTGGCGTCGGTCAGCCATATTCTAGAGCGGCTCCCTTTCTCTGACGAGATCGATGAGGCGGTCCACATCAATCCCTCCATCCTCACCGTCAGAGTCGGGAGCACGCTGTGAAGGCTGTTAAAGAAAAAGACAAAAATAACATAATTAGCCTCCACAAAAGAAATGAAATAAAAAGTGCAAAAAAAACAAAGCAAAAATATTTATACTTACACGCTGGTGACCGCCGCGTTGCTGTCGCCGACGACCCTGGGAGGCACTGCGAGGACCTCTTGGCCGAGCACCAAATTGGGAAGACTAGAGAAGAAAACAAAAAATGTTATGTCTTTGGATGTAGGCATTTGTTTGCTGTGTGTGGTCTGCAGAACATTGTTTTCTATGTGTTGTGTGTAGTGTGATGTTGTGTTTCTTCGTTTGATGCAAAAAACTTACCAATTGTGAGCCCACTCCAAGTGTCTGTCCACCCCTTCCTTCTTCTTCTGGGAGCTCCTCTTCATCTTGTGATTCCTGTTTTGAAATAAAAGGCAATGAATACACATATATTACAGAGATGATGGATTTTGGAAATAAAAACTTACCGTCAAACGCTGACGATGCGAGGGAGGGCTCCCAGAAGACGTGCTGTCTTCCTCATGGCCAGACTCCATGGCTGTGGGTGGTGTTTCTGCTGCTGCCATTGCTGCTGCTGCTGCTGCATCTATTGGGCGGCTGTTGAATAAAGAGAAACAAAGGGCCAATGAATATCTTGATATTCCATAGCCCTAGTTTGGAGGAATGGGGGATTTGATAATTACCGTCTCTCATCTGCTGCTGGACTCCCCTCCTGTTGTTCAGCATGCTGCTCCATTTGGGGTGGTGCTGATGGTGCTGCTGCTGCAGATGTCTGCTGCCTTCTCCTGCTCCTGGTTCTTGGCTTGGGTGGCATGTTGTGTGTGGCTGAGGGTCCCATTGTCTTGCTTTTATATATGTCCTGTGGGCAGAGCTACTGAGCATGCTCAGACCAAAGAAACCGGATCCGGCCGCCGGATCCGGCCGTCGCCGGATCCGGCGCATTGCGGCGCTCATAGGCTTTCATTGTATGAAAAAGCCAGACACGCCGGATGCGGCGTGTCCGGCTTTTTCGACGGATACAAAAAACGTTACAGTCACCGTTTTTTCCAGACGCCGGATCGCGTCACATTGCCGGATCCGGCGAAAATCGGATGAAACGCATGGCCATCCGTCTCGATCCGGCTCTACTGCAAGTCAATGGGGGGGAAACCGGATCCGGCATTGCATTTCGACGGATCCGGTTTTAGTCAAAAGCGCCGGATCGCGCCTGAAGCAGAAAACCTGATGTGTGAAAGAGGCCTTAGGGGGCTGGATCAGCAACCTCAAAGGGGACAGGAAGCCTGTGGCAGGACACTCCCCACTGTCATGAGCAGATTTTACCCCGATCGAGGGGATAAAGCTGCTGCTGACTGTTGCCTCGGTCTGCCCGGCAGTACAGACGGGCCCTGGGACCATGGGACCGTCATCAGAAAGACTGAAACTGACTGGCCTCAAGTAACTACAGGTGTAATAATGAGCAGGTGCTGCGTATGTCATCATGGAACAGTCGGACCAACAGTTAAAGGGGAGTTTATTTACAGGGATAAACACTGGCAATATAACAGTGCGAGTATTGGTGAAGCGGAAAACAAGTTATAAAACAGGCAAACGGAATAAATAGTAAAACAGTATTTCCTGGAATAAACTTAACAGTCTGAAGAGGACTTGCTTGTAGGGTCAACCTTCTCCCACGTAGGTACCGAACAACAGCGGCACTTGTCGTCTATAGTCTCTGTGATCCTTAAAAATCCCCAGCCGGGGCCTCAGGGGTTAATGTGGGAGTCGGAGGGGCACGAGGCCAATGGGGTCCCCTCTGCTCTGAGTCTTTCGCTCCAACACAACAGTCTCTTCTGTAGAAGCAAAGCTCGGTACACAATTGCATCCCTTTGCCAGAATCAGGGTATCTGCACTAACTCCGTGGTTACCGAGGCTTCGCGCAGGGGTCACTGCCTCTGTACGGGTCACTGTCTCTACACAGGGCACAGTCTCAACACGGGCCATGGTCTCCGTACGGGCCACAGTCTCAACACGGGCCCCCGTCTCTGCATGGGCCTCAGTCTCTGCACGGGGGTCAGGACACACCTTAGCTGTCACTGCAAACTCCGGCTCCTCGTACTCACGGGCTGCAGTCTCTGTGTGCGGTACCCCGTTCTTTGCCTTCTGAATGGGAGCTGACACTCCCCGGGTCTGTGTCTGTGTCTTCTCCTGACCGCTGCCCAGGCTGCTCTGAGGACAGCGCACGCACTTTTCCCGCTCTCCGCCCCGTTTCCTTCCTGTCCCAGTTCCCTTTTCTGTTCCTCGGGGAACCTGCTGAGCTGCTCAATGGTTCCAGGCACGGAGCAGAGGAGGCAACCCTCCTCCTGCTCTTCGTGTACTTCACCCCCTTACACAGGGACAGAGCAGGAAGCATTGTTTCATGTTTTCCCTTTTGGATCAGAACTGTGCCTGTGGTGTTTTCCTGGATCCTCATCTCCAGTTGTTGCAGTGAGCTTGGAAAGAAGGTAACAGACTGTGCTGTAAAATTGGGAATGCACCTGTCTTTTTCATGTGCAAGGGGCTGGGGTGCTTATGGACTGTGGCTTTAATAGACTCGGTTATGACTACCAACCTGTACCACCTTGTTACATTTGGCGTAGTCGGCAGGATGGACCCCAGCAGCCCTGTAACCACAAGACTGGAAGAGAAGATTCCAGAGATTTGCAGTTTGTTGACCGTCATGAAAGAGTTAAAGATGGCGGTTGACAGTGACTTTAAGATGGTGCCGAATGCTGACATGGAGATAGTGGTCAGTGGTGCAAAAATGAAGGAGGGTGCTGCCTTTCATGGGCGTCATGAAAGAGATTTGGCACCAAAAGAAGGATATCCACACCCCGATGTCATAGATGCCCACCCGAAATGGGTACGGGTGAAGAGAGAGCTCCCGCCTTTACAGCAGAATCTAGAGAAACAGGTGGAGCAGCAGGAAGTGACTCCACCCACGAACGGGTGGAGCCCGGGTGAATTAGATGGCGTGTCAAGAGAGGAGACGCCATTAACTGACACAATGCAGCGATGAAGCATGTCTTTCCGCGGTGGCATTGGCAGCCAGGACTGGAGGCAATCCGTGGCCTGGGCGGAGACGGGCCTATGTTTCGAGGCCTAGTGGTCGGAGGAGCTAGAGGAATGGCACCCTTTCTTGTGGCCAGACAAGCCATTGGAGGAGGAAAGTGCGGGATTGGCGGCGCCCAAGGGAATCGTTGTGGCCAAGATCACCGACTCCCGTGGCCGCAGGAGTCGGTGATTATGGTTATGACTACCACCCCATGCCACCTTGTTACACCAACACAAACTCATTAATGGATGATAACTTGGTAAAGCTTACAGTACACACAAGGGATAGCGGGAAAAATCTTATGGACGTTTCCTTTACAGTATAAAGCATTTTTCATTCTCAATATCATCCATAGCTTACTGCAGGGCAAGCCAGGCACACTGTTTCGCTGTGTGTACCCTCTGCCTGTGGAAGCACTGTGTTTTTAAGCCATACCATGCCAGTGTGTATACCAGCCGTACATGCCTGCACCTGCCGTGCAAGTCTGTATATCAGTTTTACCTGTCTACACCTACCATGTCTCCCAGTATTCCTCTCAAAAGACTGACCATCACATCCAAACAGAAATTAGGTCTGAACAGGTGCTTACTAAGAGTAGCCATCTCATATACAACCAAACAAATAAAGTAGCACACTTTAGCGCTATAGCATGCCAACATGAATTATGAAAATTGAATTGCATTACTGCACTAGAAATATGCAAAATTGAGAATACTTAGCGAATAAATTGGCGAATTCTTGTGTACCCGGCAGCCACGATAAGGCGATTCTCGTTGCCAGGACCTAATGCCATCTTAGACTGAAATCTACATCTATATGGGAATCCTCTCTTAGAATGAAGTCTATATCTCTGTGAAGGAGTAGAATCCTGCTGCAATTAAAAGTGTGTGAGGCTAAGGGGTGGAGTGTCCAGTCAGAAAGCTAATGCATACAAATATCAAAAGACTGACTGTCATATCCAAACAGAAATGCTGAATAGGTGCTTACTATGAGTAGCCATCTCATATACAACCAAACAAATAAAGTAGCACACTGTAGCGCTATAGCATGCCCACATGAAATATGAAAATTGAATTGCATTACTGCACTAGAAATATGAAAAACTGAGAATACTTATAATACTTAATAATACTTAATAATATCAAATTTCATCCAAGAACATGCATAAATTCTTCAAAAATGCATAACATAGTTTTCCTGCCCAATAGCAACTCGACAAAAAAAATTCTTAAAAGCTGGATATAAATAGATAGAGAAAGTGACTTAGCTTGAGTTGGAAACACCCCGACGCGTTTCACTGTTGTTACAGTTCATCAGGTACCATAGATATTCAAGATGCCAAATGCCATGGAGATAGCTGATATGACATATAATTTGATATTATTTTTGCTTGCACTGCAGGATCGATGCATGGAACTCTAAGGGTGTGTGCACACATTGCGGATTCTGCTTCGGAATTTTCAGCGCGGATTTGTGACATGCTACGGATATAAAACCACAGCAAATCCGTGCGGAAAATTCTGCAACGTGTGCACTGCGTTTTATGATTTACATAGGTTATAATGGCACTGTACACTGCAGCAGAGACTGCAGGGCCAAATCCGCTGCGGATCCCCAGCAGAATCCGCAACGCGTGCACACACCCTAATAGAATTTGATAAGAATTTATCTTTTTTAAAAAAAATGATGGCGGTGGCTGTCGCACAGTACGTTATTCCCAGTCGCCACTACTTTTCTAGGTAGGCCACATATTGGGGGTCAAGTCAGGTGTGCACAATGCCAAGGTCCACATAACCATTGATACATGGACCAGTAACCATGCCCAGGGACATTACATCTCCCTAACTGCCTACTGGGTAAATGTAGTGGCAGCTGGGACAGAAGCAGAAGGTGTTCTAGCTCATGTTCTACCACCACTTAGCATTGCTGGACGTTTATCTGTCCAGGTTGCTTCCCTCCTCTTCTTACTCCACTTCCTCCTCCGACTCCTCATCCGGTCCCAGGAAGACCTGCACCACAAACTTTAGCACAGCCAGTGGGAAACGAAAGCAGGCTGTTCTTAAACTCCTGTTTGGGGGACAAATCCCACAATGTGCAGGAGTTGTGGACTCGGTTCAATCAGCAAACAGATGAACTGTTGGTGGTGGTGAACTTCAAGCATGGCCTGGAGGTGTGCGATTATGGTCAAAATCTCTTAACAGCTATGGGCCTAGCCAGTTTGACACACATCCCTTACCTGGCGCATTTGCTGAACTTGGTGATGCAGAGCTTCCTGAAAAACTATCCACACATGTTGGAGCTGCTGCTAAAAGTGCGGGCAGTGTGTGCGCACTTTCAGCATTCTCATTCTAGTGCTGCTTGCTTGTCTGCACTGCAGCGTCAATTCTGCCTTCATGCACACCGGCTGATATGTGACGCACCAAAAGGTGGAACTCCACCTTGCATCTTGTATATGCTGGAGAGACCGTGAGCTGAGGAAGAGGTGGATATGGCGGTATGAGTGGAAGTGGCAAAGGAGGAGTAATCCAACACTGTTTTTTATTTTAGGAAACTGACTTTAAAGAACATAGAATGAACGCAAAATAAGCTAACAAGCTATAACCAGGTGGCAGAGGTTCAACTAGAGGAGGAGGTGGAGGATGTGAAACTGGCGGTGGAGGTGGAAGAGGTGGAGGAGTATCAACACAGTTTTTTGGGTTTCTTATTTGGGGAGGAGACACCCAAATGACACCCAAATGAAGCGAATGACAAACAGAGTTGAAGTCTGGCTGCGTGCAGCTGTTATAGTTGTCTAATCATCCAACAGTATGGACAAGTCCTGAGGGATCCATGCCTGGTTCATTTTAAGGAATGTTAGCTTCCCCACGTTGGATGTGGACAGGTAGATGCACCTGTCTGTGATGACACCCCTTGCCTTGCTACACACACGTTCTGACAGTACACTTGACGTAAGGCAGGCCAGCACTTCCAAGGCATAAAGGGCAAGCTCAGGCTATGTGTCCAATTTGGAGACCCAGAAGTTAAAGGGAACCTGTTATCATGTTTGACCAATATGAGATATGGCCACCACCTTTCATGCCTGATATACAGCATTCTCTAATGCTGTATATCTAATCCCAACTCAACTTGGTAGACAAGAAAAATACCTTTTATTATACTCATCTCCTGGGCTGTCCAGTCTGAGGTGTGTCACCAGTATCAGTCTGGCATCTCCCTTCTTCTTGTGATGCAATTTTCTTTGCTCCTTGTGAATGATGTGTAGGAAGATGGACCGGGCCGGTGGTACCTCTCTTGCGCTGGTTCCGGAACTGTCAGGGCTGACACCATTGTTTTGCTGGGGGGAAAGCTTTCTGACCTGGACAGACCTTTGCACTGCACTGTAGGGGGCGTGTTGGGGATAAAAGAGGTGCGGAAAAGCGGGGGGACTTGGTGGGAAGACAGAGTGCGCAGCAGGAGAGGGTTGGTTCACTCTCCTGTCAGCGACTCAAAACCTCAGTTCCACGCTGTATTTCCCTGGCCTATGTGTGCACTGACTGTGAGAAGACAGTAGCTGTGAGTCCACTCACCCCTGACACCGAGCAACCTCCTCTCACCGTCCCGCTGATTGCCGCGGGCTCGCGGCCTAAGACTGACCTGGTGCATCACACAGAGCCAGGTAGTTCCACCCCAGCTGCCACGCGTCGATGATCCCACAGATTGTGACACCGCATGTTTTTCAACCCGGTAATGCAGGAGCACGCTTAGGAGAGCCTGGATATGCAACCTTTGTAGGGGGCCAGCTGTTCAAGTATCTTCAGGATCATGCCAGAGATTTTATGCGACACCTACGTGGACGCTGCCGTGAGATTACAAGCCTTCACAGCCAGGACACCAGCAGACTGATAAGTTTACCTGTTTCATGAACCATTGTTCCTATATAGACATAATATTCACAATTACTCTCTATTAACCCATTACCTCCCTGCGTGGAGTATTCCCTGTAATAAACCCATTAACTCTTGTTCTGCCTCCTGCTTGTCACTGCATCTTCCGTTTCCTGCTATCTCACAGATGCATCCCTAAGTCACTCACACAGTCTTACCTATGCCTTGCGGTTCTAGATAGCTAGTTTTAGGGTTGTTAAATCTAGGTTGGTTTACATCCAGCTCCTCCTCCACTTGGACTTGTTCCTCCTTGGAACAAGTTTCTTTTTTTTATTTCTGTTCTGCTTAGCGTGGGGACAAGATGCAGCTGTAGTGAGGAGCAGTAATAGGTTTTGTGTGTGTGCAGTTTTCCAAAAACAATCTCTATGTGTACTTGTAAAGGGGTCACAAAAAGCCATCCTGTGCCCTCAAACACGTCCTGGTTTTGAATGGGGCCGGACTGGGACTAAAATTCAGCCCTGGTATTTGAAGTTACACAGGCCCACTAGTCACACGGTGACTATATAATATCTTTGTACACTTGTAGGTTACAAGAAGTGAGAGATTAACACGACTATATAACATGTAGTCAGAGCTGTGCCCAGTATTTCAGCTCAGTCCTATTATTGCTTTTAGGTACAGTACTCCTCCCAAAGCTCTGTCCCCTTTTGTACGCACGGTGACAGAATTCCTGGCAGAAATGCTATCCATTGGGCAACCAGACCCCCTGGTCATAGCTGCCCCTATCATACCTCCCAACTTTTGAAGAAGGGAAAGAGGGAGAAAGACTGCGGCGCGCAAATGTTGGGCCACGCCCAAGTCACATACATTTCGCAACTAGTCACACCCATTTCCACGCCCAACCGCACCCATTTAGCACTGCTGATCACACTGACTGGTACTGAGGGCACAGTGGCTGGCATTATGGGCACACTGACTGGCACTAAGGAAGAGAGAAAACAGAGAGAGAGAGAAAGTAAAACAGAGAGAGAAAGAAAGGAGAGCGAGAGAGAAAGAACAGAGAGAGAAAGAAGAGAGAATAGAGAAAGAAAGAAAGAACAGAGAGAGACAGAGAAAGAACAGAGAGAGAAAGAAAGAAGTAAAGAAAAGAAAAAAAGAACAGAGAGAAAGAAAGAGAGGAAAGAAAAAGAAAGAAAGAGGGGAAAGAAAGAACAGAGAGAGAGAAAGAAAAAAGAAAGATTAGAGAGAAAGAAAGAACAGAGAGAAAGAAAATGAGGGAAAGACAGAACAGAGAATGAGAAAGAAAGAACAGAGAAAGAAAGAAAAAGACAGAAAGAAATAAAGATTCTATAAAGATACTATAGCAGCCTGGCTCCCATTGTAGTGCCTACCTGAGCCTCCCAGTGCAGGACATATCATGATCCGCTCACATGGCCAGCATCCCCAATTCCAAGGCGATCCTGCTGTCTGCGCTGTCGGAGGAGGACATGGTGATGGATCTGAAGCATTCTTAGTTCCGTCACAATCTCCTAGTGAAATTATCTCATTTCCGGTCAGCTCCCAGCACATCACTTCAGGTGGAACATCATGTGTGTGTTTTAAAATGCTCCTCGGGGCTCCACCGTGTACTCCTGTGTCCGTGGGAAAAGCCCTCTTTGTATGCTTCGTACACACTTGGCTCCGCTCCGTACATCCCATACACATATGGCTCCACTCCGTACACCCCATACACGCGGCTCCGCTCCATACACCGAGTACACACACGGCTCCGCTCCATACACATCCTACACACGGCTCAGCTCCGTACACCTCGTACATGCACGGCTCCCCTCCATACACCACGTACACGGGCGGCTCCGCTACGTACACCTCGAACACGTGCGGCTCCGCTCCATATACCTCGTACACGCGCGGCTCCGCTCCGTACACCTCGTACACGCGGCTCTGCTCCGTACACCTTGTACACGCGGCTCCGCTCCGTACATCTCGACACGCGGCTCCGCTCCGTAAACCTCGTACACGCGGCTCTGCTCTATACATCTCGCACACGCGGCTCCGCAACATACACCTCATACACACAGCTCCGCTCCGTACACCTCGTACACGCGCGGCTCTGCTCTGTACACCTCGTACACGCGGCTCTGCTCCGTACATCTCGTACATGTGGCTCCGCTCAGTACACCGAGTACACACACGGCTCCGCTCCATACACATCCTACACACGGCTCAGCTCCGTACACCTCGTACACGCACGGCTCCCCTCCATACACCACGTACACGGGCGGCTCCGCTACGTACACCTCGAACACGTGCGGCTCCGCTCCATATACCTCGTACACGCGCGGCTCCGCTCCGTACACCTCGTACACGCGGCTCTGCTCCGTACACCTTGTACACGCGGCTCCGCTCTGTACATCTCGACACGCGGCTCCGCTCCGTAAACCTCATACACGCGGCTCTGCTCTATACATCTCGCACATGCGGCTCCGCACCATACACCTCATACACACAGCTCCGCTCCGTACACCTCGTACACGCGCGGCTCTGCTCTGTACACCTCGTAGACGCGGCTCTGCTCCGTACATCTCGTACATGTGGCTCCGCTCCTCACACCTCATACATGCGGCTCCACTCCGTACACCTCATACACACACACACGGCTCGTCTCCGTACACCTCATACACACACGGCTCCTCTCCGTACACCTCGTACACACACAGCTCCTCTCCGTACACCTCGTACACGCGCGGCTCTGCTCCATACACCTCGTTCACGCGGCTCCGCTCCATACACCTCGTACACGCGGCTCCGCTCCGTACATCTCGTACACGTGGCTCCGCTCCATACACCTCGTAGACGCGGCTCCTCTCTGTACACCTCGTACGTACACGTGCGGCTCCGCTCCATACACCTCGTACACGAGGCTCCGCTCCATACACCTCGTACACGCGGCTCCGCTCCGTACATCTCGTACACGTGGCTCCGCTCCGTACACCAGTTCATCACTTGGGCTGCGAGTAAGTTCAGAGTCAGCCCAATATCGTTTGTAAAGGATATATGGCATAGTTGTCACCTGAGAGACAGTGTCTCGCAAAGCGTTCATGGGGATGCCGTCAATCACCACTGGGAGGACCAGTCGCCCTCCAACATACTTGGCTCACCAGTTCTTTGGGTCTTGTGGTCCTCCTCCTGGGGGTTGGCCCTCTTGCCCCAGGGGTTGCTCATTTAAATAACAGAATCTTGCGATGTGGCCTGCCTTGTGGCAGTGACGACAGATGGGACGTCCGTCCTGGTCATAGCGATCGTTGTCTCTCCCTCGGAGTGGCGGGATCCTCTTCTTCCGTAGCCAAGGGACATCCTCTGGACTGGAGGCCAGCTGGATCTTCTCCTTTGAGGACACCTGCATGGACTGCACAGTTTGGCAAGTGCAGCCATATTTTTGGTCAGCTCTTGGACCTGAAGGCGCAGTTCTGTAGATGGATCATTATCCAGAGTCTGTGCGCCAGCATCCACAAGGCTTGGAGGGAAAGATGCTGCTTCTTGGTGGTATGTGATCGCTGGGCACCTAGGGGGCGTTGGACGGCTGACATTTGGTTCATGCAGCACCCGGATAGCCCTGTCTTTAAAGTCTGCAAAGTCTAGATCAGGGTTCTGTAGGGCGATGATGCGCAGCTGTGCTCTGTGGGTACTGGATAGGAGTCCCTCAGTAAATTGCTCCTTTAACAGTCTGTCTCAATCTTTCACACTGTTTGGGTCAATAATATGCTTTATGGCTCGCAGTGCCTCCTGCAGGTTAAGAGCATAGTCTCGTATACTGTCCTGCACTCTTTGCTTACACCCAAAGAATCTCATTTTTATTTCAGCTGCAGTGTGAGTGTCAAAGGTGCTTCTTAGCTTAGCCAGAATTTTTTTAACAGTCTCTTTATCAGTGTCCTGCCAGGACTTTACATCTCTTTGCGCTGCACCAGTTAGCTGCCCAATAAGGATGTTCACTTTTTGGATTTCAGACAGAGGATACACTTCAAACAAACTGCATAGTCTCTCTTTGAATTCACTCAGGGTATGTAACTCCCCTGAGTACTGCAGTAACCAAGCCACTCCCAGTATATAGGGCATGGACAGCGGCATTATGGGGACTGCTGCGGTGGGCGCTGGTTCTTGCGGTGCCATTGGAGCCGCAGCTGTGCTTGCCCCTGCATCCTGCGGCGCTGTGGGGGGTGTGGTGGCGTTCACCGCTGCATCTTCTCTTGCCTCAGACATTCTCTTACTCCCCTAGTTAAGGTTAGCCAGGCCCCGTGTTCTACTGGCTTACCAGGTCGCAACTCCACAGGCTGGATGATCGGGGCACGCCTGGACTGCAGGCCTCAGCTTCTCACTTCCCGCCTGCTGGTCTCTTCGCGTGCAGCACCTCACTTTTCGCTCTCTCTTGCAGGCTCCACCCATGACAGCACGCCCCTTTGGCTTCCAGCGCACGCCAAGTGGCGGGGTAATGGCGGCAATTGCACAATAAGTCAATAACACACAATACAGTCTCTGGCACACAGGACCCGGTGGCACCGGGCTTCGTAAATCCTGTTCGTGACACGAAAATGGATCGCCCGCCAGGGCAGTGGGGTTACTCGGTATCGGGCCGGTGTCTCAGAGGGATGTGTCACGGTGGTGGTGACCCGGTCCATGGCCCTGGGCGTCCATGCAAAAGGGGTGAAACGTAGCTGAATAAAATTTATAGGTGGATGATACGTGACGCCACCTGTGGTGCTCGACAATGAAGGGGTTAAGCCGACGCTGCAGGAAGATCCTCTGGGACAGATGGTATAAGGCAGCCAGATGTAAGAGCTCCCCACAGGTAGAGCTGTAGTCCCAGGGCAGTAGTAATAGGTGTTGAGGAAGAGGGTGCAGTGTTAGGCACAGAGATGTACAGTAGCAGTGCTGAAGGGATGGCAGGAAGAAGGCAATGACACAACAGGGTGCAGTTTCATTTACCTTTACAGTGCTTTGTAAGTGCAGTCAAGGGTCCAGATTACAGATGGAACAGAGGCTGGCCAGCTTGGAAGCAACTTAGGAATCTCTCTATGCAGATGGGTTGTGTTGGCTTCTTTCTAGTGCTTATCTGAGGCACTTGCAGTACTGAGTTACACTGAAGTTGCTCTTGCTTGCTCTCTTTTAGAACTCCCCTCATATGGCAGACAGCCGTAGTCTCCTTTTTCTGGCTCACACAAGTTGCTGCTGTGCCTCCAAGTCTTAGCTGGGAACAGAGCATTTACAGCCTCTTGTTCCTCCAGTTTTTGCTGCAGGACCATCAGCATCCATACAACCTCGGATACCGGACTCCGGACCATGCGCTACAGCTAGAAGTGAGTCTGAATTCTTCTCAAGCCTCCAGCTCCTCTCTCTCGTTCACACACTTCACCTTCTCCACAGAATTGAACTAACTTCACTTTCCTGGCCCCAGAGAGCAGCTCCTCCCTCAGTTTGGTTCAGAGCTCCCTCTGCTGGCCTGGCGTGGGAACTGTGCTGTGTGCTAGATTTACCTGATAGAGAGACCCTTTCATTGCTTCCAAGCTTGATATCACACTCCCTAGGAGGAAGGTAATGCCACTGTTGCGACCATACTCCTGGGGGTGCCACATTTACTTAATTGAGGTCAATGGCTCTGTTTAGGGCACATCTGAAACTCTTGTTTTTCAGAGATTCAGACGGAAGCCACAAATGGAGCCATGAAAAGATAGGTTACTTTTGTAAAAATCTACCTTCATCTCCAGTATGGTCAAGCCAGGAGATTTTCTTGTCTTAAGGCCGGGGTCACACTTGAGTGTGCAATGTGAGAAACTCACGTGAGTCTCTCACATCAATGCCTGGCACTGCCGACGGCACTCGGACCGGAGCATTCAACTGCATAGAAAGACATGCAGCCTCACACTGGTCCGAGTGCCCGTGGCAGTGCCGGGTATTGATGTGAGACACTCGCGCGAGTTTCTCGCATTGCACATGCAAGTGTGACCCCGGCCTAATTCTTTCTCTCCTTTAGGTCTCATTCAGAAGCCTGTTTTTCACACGCATGTTCTATCTGCAATTTTCATGGATAGAATACATACTCATTATAATTGATGGAGCTGTTCACACGTCCATGTTCTTTGTCGACCGTGTGTCCACAAAAAAAAATCATGGAAATGTATTTGTTGATTATTCAAATTATGGATCAAAATTACTTATACAAATCTATGGATCTGTAAAGATGACTGACAACACTTTGCCATCCGTGTGTGATACATGTGCTGTCTGTGACTCACATTGTAATGGGTAGAAGAATTCTTGCAAATTTTTTTTCATACAAGAAGATCAATCATGAAAAGCTGATGGACGCCCTGACAAAACACTGATCAAACTTGGATTTCAAATATTGACGGAAATAGGAACATTTTTGTTTTTCCATACCAGAAAAATCTCTGATATCTGAAAGAGGCTTAAATAATTCGTATAGTCACACATATTTCTTTTGTGTTTTGAGTCACTCTTTAGCTGCGTAACACAATTACACTCTCCAGTATATGGACAGATGGCCTCATATCTTTCTTAAGAAATTTCTGGTACAGTGCAGAATTCATGGTTCCTTTAATAATGGCCAGCTGTCCAGGTCCTGAGGCGACGAAGCCTCCACACATCATTACAATATTCCCATGGTTGAAGGTTGGTATGATGTCCTTATTTTGGAATGCTGCTTTTCCATTTCTCCAGACTTAATGGAACTGAGATTGTCCGAAGAATTCTAGACCTAAATCATCCGAGCTTTTTTTTTTCTTCTTCTTGCAAATGAAAGAAAAGCCTGACTCTCTTTAAAAGTCATTAACACTGAATTCTTTACTGAGGTCTTGAAATGTTCTTCCCGGTTATTCCTGGGTAGATTTACAGTACCATTCCCTGTTTAGCGATAATTGTTGTCACCATGGTGCTACAGTGACCCAGAGTCGCAGACTAAGGCCGGTTTCACATTAGCGCTTTTTAAGCGCACGCACGGCCGGGGGTAGCTCCGCCCCCGAGCCGGCTCTCTGCCCGGCGTGCCCGCCCCTTGCTTATAGCGCCGCCTCCTAGCGGACAGCGGCGCCTGCGATTGGCGCACCCTATCTTTAGCATAGGGTGCGCAGATCGTGCGCAGGCCGTGCGCTAGTTGCGCTTTGACCTGCGCTGCGCACTTTTGACGGTGCGCCGTGCGCGCCAAAATCGAACTTTTCGGATTTTGGCGCGCACGGCGCACCGTCAGAAGTGCGCAGCGCAGGTCAAAGCGCAACTAGCGCACGGCCTGCGCACGATCTGCGCACCCTATGCTAAAGATAGGGTGCGCCGATCGCAGGCGCCGCTGTCCGCTAAGAGGCGGCGCTATAAGCAAGGGGCGGGCACGCCGGGCAGAGAGCCGGCTCGGGGGCGGAGCTACCCCCGGCCGTGCGTGCGCTTAAAAAGCGCTAATGTGAAACCGGCCTAAGGTATTTTAAGATTTTTTTTTTCTATTATGATTTAGTCATGGCATGGGTTGTTTTGTGTGTAATATCTAGATATATACTAAACACAAAACAATCATAAGAAATCGGCTACACTCAACTATATATACATATACAGTGGGGAAAAAAAGTATTTAGACAGTCAGCAATAGTGCAAGTTCCACCACTTAAAAAGATGAGAGGCGTCTGTAATTTACATCATAGGTAGACCTCAACTATGGGAGACAAACTGAGAAAAAAAAATCCAGAAAATCACATTGTCTGTTTTTTTTTTTCATTTTATTTGCATATTATGGTGGAAAATAAGTATTTAATCAGAAACAAAATTTCATCTCAATACTTTGTGATATATCCTTTGTTGGCAATGACAGAGGTCAAACGTTTTCTGTAAGTCTTCACAAGGTTGCCACACACTGTTGTTGGTATGTTGGCCCATTCCTCCATGCAGATCTCCTCTAGAGCAGTGATGTTTTTGGCTTTTCGCTTGGCAACACGGACTTTCAACTCCCTCCAAAGGTTTTCTATAAGGTTGAGATCTGGAGACTGGCTAGGCCACTCCAGGACCTTGAAATGCTTCTTACGAAGCCACTCCTTCGTTGCCCTGGCGGTGTGCTTTGGATCATTGTCATGTTGAAAGACCCAGCCACGTTTCATCTTCAATGCCCTTGCTGATGGAAGGAGGTTTGCACTCAAAATCTCACGATACATGGCCCCATTCATTCTTTCATGTACCCGGATCAGTCGTCCTGGCCCCTTTGCAGAGAAACAGCCCCAAAGCATGATGTTTCCACCACCATGCTTTACAGTAGGTATGGTGTTTGATGGATGCAACTCAGTATTCTTTTTCCTCCAAACACGACAAGTTGTGTTTCTACCAAACAGTTCCAGTTTGGTTTCATCAGACCATAGGACATTCTCCCAAAACTCCTCTGGATCATCCAAATGCTCTCTAGCAAACTTCAGACGGGCCCGGACATGTACAGGCTTAAGCAGTGGGACACGTCTGGCACTGCAGGATCTGAGTCCATGGTGGCGTAGTGTGTTACTTATGGTAGGCCTTGTTACATTGGTCCCAGCTCTCTGCAGTTCATTCACTAGGTCCCCCCGTGTGGTTCTGGGATTTTTGCTCACCGTTCTTGTGATCATTCTGACCCCACGGGGTGGGATTTTGCGTGGAGCACCAGATCGAGGGAGATTATCAGTGGTCTTGTATGTCTTCCATTTTCTAATTATTGCTCCCACAGTTGATTTCTTCACTCCAAGCTGGTTGGCTATGGCAGATTCAGTCTTCCCAGCCTGGTGCAGGGCTACAATTTTGTTTCTGGTGTCCTTTGACAGATATTTGGTCTTCACCATAGTGGAGTTTGGAGTCAGACTGTTTGAGGGTGTGCACAGGTGTCTTTTTATACTGATAACAAGTTTAAACAGGTGCCATTACTACAGGTAATGAGTGGAGGAAAGAGGAGACTCTTAAAGAAGAAGTTACAGGTCTGTGAGAGCCAGAAATCTTGATTGCTTGTTTCTGACCAAATACTTATTTTCCACCATAATATGCAAATAAAATGAAAAAAAAGCAGACAATGTGATTTTCTGGATTTTTTTTTCTCAGTTTGTCTCCCATAGTTGAGGTCTACCTATAATGTAAATTACAGACGCCTCTCATCTTTTTAAGTGGTGGAACTTGTACTATTGCTGACTGACTAAATACTTTTTTGCCCCACTGTATATATATATATACTTATTGTAGGGATTCACACTGGTAGCCAATTGGATACATGTGACACAGGATTTTATATCAAAACAGCATGCAGTTTGTTGTACATCTTAAACTTTACAGCTTGCAAACGAAAACAGCTTTCCAATAGCATCAATGGATAACATAAGCAGTTGTTCTCATCAGGTAGAATGAAACAATATAAAATGTAACAGCCTCATCAACATTGGTATTCCCAGCAGCAGTCACACTTGTGTTAAACGTGTTAGACCGAGACCACACATGCGAGGAATACAGCCGAGTCTCGCATGTTAATACCCGGAACTGCATCCGGCACTTGGGAGTGGAGCGTGCGGATCCATGTATTACTGTGCGGCCGCACGCTCCGGTGGCTGTGCCGGGTATTAACATGCAAGACTAGGCTGAGTTTCTCACATGTGTGATTCCAGCTAAACCAAACAAACACCTGTCTGTTTGGCTCCAGAACACCTCTCCAGCTGCCCCTAATATGCATGTAAACCCTGGACTAGATCATTTTCCCTGCCAGGTTCTTTCAGTTAAAAAAACTCAGACCCAAAATCCAACTATATCAAATCCTTTCAGTAAGGGTAGTTTCACACGTCCAGATAATTCTGGTACCGGAAAAACTGGTACCGGAGCTATCCGTGTGTCCGTGTGCATACGGAGGTCATCCGTGTGACATCCATGTGCTATCCGTATGTCCGTGTGTACCATCTGTGTGCTGTCCGCGTGCTGTCCGTGTGTCCGTGTTTTTGGAAAATTATTTTCAATGTTAACCCTTTGACTTTTGAAAACGCACACGGATCGCACACGGACAGCGTCCGTGTGCGGTACGTGTTTACACGGACCCATTGACTTGTATGGGTCCGTGTGATCCGTGCTGTTGCACAAAAACGGACATGTCAGCGTGTTTTGCACACGGACACATGGTCCGTGAAAACACGCTGACATCTGCATAGACACATTCATGAGAATGTGTCTACGTGTGTCAGTGTCTCCGGTACGTGAGAAAACTGTCACTACACGTACCGGAGACACTGACGTGTGAAACTGCCCTAACCTAGTGTCATAGGTGCAGTTAACATTACTGACACATATATACCACCCAGAACCTTATCTCCTGCTTTCCTTATGTATAGTTATATACAGCTCTGGCACAAATTAAGAGATCACTGCACTGCAAAATTTTCAGTTTGTCTGATTTTTCTCTTTATATGTATATTTTTGAGTAAAATGTAAATTGCTCTTTTATTCTATAGACTACTGACAGCATGTCTTCGAATTTCCAAGCACTAAATTTTGTATTTATTTTCAGAAAATGAGAAATGGTCAAAATAACAAAACAATGCAGTGCTTGAAGACCTCAAATAATGCTAAGGAAACAAGTTCATAATCATTTAGAAACAACAATACTAATGTGTTAAATTGGGAAGAGTTCTGAAATCAATATCCTGCGCCTTCACTAATAATTTGTCTCGTACCATGAGTCCCCCTTGATCACTGTAAACCACCCTCCCATGGCACCCGCCTGTGCAATGACAGTCTGAAAATTTGAGATATTGTTATCCCTTCCGCATCCTCCTCTGCTTCCACCTCTTCCTCTGGGACCATCACCTCTTCACGCAGACTATTCAAAGTGTGCTCCAGCATGTAGATGACCGGAATAGTTATAATGATGATGGCATTGTCAGCGTTAGCTATCTTAATAGTCATTTCAAAACTGTACAGAAGGGTGTAGAGGTCTTTGAGCTGTGTTCCCTCCGCAAGCATGATTTGAATCACGTCCGTACTACATGGGACCAAGTTATGCAAAATGACATACTGCACCAGGGCTCGTCACTGCAGCCAAAGTCGCTGCAACATGTGAAGAGTGGAATTCCACCGTGTCGGAACATCGCAAATCAAATAGTTAACTGGTATGCTGAAAGACCTCTGCAGCGATGTAAGTTGGTGACCAGCGGGGTGGGAAGTGAGCACACAGTGACTGTGCTTTCTGCAGCAGCGCATCCAGTCTGGGATAGTGGCAGAGATATTGTTGTACCACCAGGTTGAGGACGTGAGCCATGCAAGGAACAATTGTGAGGTTGCCCTGGCATAGGGCAGCCACCAGGTTTGCACCATTATTGCACCTGGCCTTTCCTGGCTTCAGGTTCAGTGATGACAGCTGTTTGCGCTAACTCTGCCTGCATAGCTGTCCACAACTCTTGAGCTGTGTGACTGTGATCTCTAAGGCATATTAATTTGAACACTGCCTGATTGCGATAAGCCATGGCTGTACAGTATAGAGGTGGGGGAGATTCTATCTGCACTGTTGGAATGAGTGTCTGATTAAGGGGGAGGTTTAGGGCACAGTTGGAGGCCCTAGAGATGGTAGAGGTGCCAAAAGCAGTGGAGGAACTGTTAGATACAGAGGTTTGTCCCACAAGCCTTGGGGATTCAAAAATGTTGGAGCAGTCCCTTGACCACCTGCCCCCACAGCCACCAGAGTCACCCAGTGCTCAGTCAATGAGATGTAACAATCTACTCTTGTCTGCTTGTCCAGGTGTCAGTGGTAAAATGCACCCTGGCAAACATAGATTGTTTCAGGGAACTAGTGATGTTGTCTGTGACATGCTAGAGTAGTCCAGACACAGCTTTCTTATAAAAGTAATAGCAACTCAGCAACTGGTACTTGGGGAGCTGCAACGGCCATCAACTTTCTGAATCTGTCTGTATCCACCAGGAGGAAAGACAGCATTTCCATGGCCAACAGATTGGAGATGGTGGAGTTCAAGCTCTTAGCTTTGGCAGGTGTAGGAGGAAACATTCTTTTTTACGTGACTACAACTGCGGGACTGAGAGCTGGCTGCTGTGCTGAGAGAGGGTGGAGTATGGAGAACAGGACAAACTGCTGGACTGTGAGTGAGGTGCAGGCGGAGATGTTATGGTGGACTGAGAAACATGTGTTACGCTAGGTGACACAAAAACAGCAGGCACTTCCATAACAGCTGACAGACTCTAAGGCCTCTTTCACACATCAGGTTTTCGCCGTCAGGCGCGATCCGGCGGTTTTGACAGAAACCGGATCCGGCGAAATGCAATGCCGGATCCGGTTTCCCCCCCATTGACTTGCATTTGCGCCGGATAGCGCCGGATGGCCATGCGTTTCATCCGGTTTTCGCCGGATCCGGCAATGTGTCGCAATGTGTCGCGATCCGGCGTCTGGAAAAAACGTCTACTGTAACGTTTTTTGTCTCCGGCGAAAAAGCCGGACACGCCGGATCCGGCACGTCCGGCTTTTTCACACAATGAAAGCCTATGAGCGCCGCAATGCGCCGGATCCGGCGAAAGCCTGATCCGGCGGCCGGATCCGGTTTTTTGGTCTGAGCATGCTCAGTAGCTCTGCCCACAAGACATATATAAAAGCAAGACAGTGGGACCCACAGCCACACCCAACATGCCACCCAAGACAGCAACCAGGCGCAGGAGAAGGCAGGAGACATCTGCAGCAGCACCATCAGCACCACCCCAATTGGAGCAGCATGCTGAACAACGGGAGGGGAGTCCAGCAGCAGATGAGAGACGGTAATTATCAAATCACCCATTCCTCCAAACTAGGGCTATTGAATATCAAGAAATTCATTGGCCCTTTGTTTCTCTTTATTCAACAGCCGCCCAATAGATGCAGCAGCAGCAGCAATGGCAGCAGCTGGAACACCACCCACAGGCATGGAGTGTGGCCACCAGGAAGACAGCACATCATCTTCTGGGAGCCCTCCCTCGCATCGTCAGCGTTTGACGGTAAGCTTTTATTTCCAAAATCCATCTTCTCTGTAATATATGTCTATTCATGGCCTTTTATTTCAAAACAGGAATCACAAGATGAATAGGAGCTCCCAGAAGAAGAAGGAAGGGGTGGACAGACACCTGGAGTGGGCTCACAATTGGTAAGTTTTTTGCATCAAACGCAGAAACACAACATCACACTACACACAACACATAGAAAACAATGTTCTGCAGACCACACACAGCAAACAAATGCCTACATCCAAAGACATAACTTTTTTTGTTTTCTTCTCTAGTCTTCCCAATCTGGTGCTTGGCCAAGAGGTCCTCGCAGTGCCTCCCAGGGTCGTCGGCGACAGCAACGCGGCGGTCACCAGCGTGTAAGTATAAATATTTTTGCTTTGTTTTTTTGCACTTTTTATTTCATTTCTTTTGTGGAGGCTAATTATGTTATTTTTGTCTTTTTCTTTAACAGCCTTCACAGCGTGCTCCCGACTCTGACGTTGAGGATGGAGGGATTGATGTGGACCGCCTCATCGATCTCGTCAGAGAAAGGGAGCCGCTCTGGAATATGGCTGACCGCCGCCACGCTGACCTGATCGTTACCCGACGACTCTGGGAGGAAATCTGTTCGCTCCTTGTGGGCCGCTGGGAGGACCTCGATGTTCGGGCCCAGATTACAGAGCGTAAGTATATACAGTACTGGTTGCTTGATTTAAACCAGTGTTTCCCGAACTCCAGTCCTCGTGGTCCCCACGGATCATGTGTTCAGGATTTCTATTT
This sequence comes from Dendrobates tinctorius, assembly GCF_039654945.1. Lineage (NCBI taxonomy): Eukaryota > Metazoa > Chordata > Amphibia > Anura > Dendrobatidae > Dendrobates > Dendrobates tinctorius. The sequence continues at coordinate 29,531,036 of NW_027361706.1, read as the reverse complement.
ACTATGGAAATCCTGAAAACATGACCCCTGGGGACCATGAGGACTGGAGTTTGGGAAACACTGATGTTGTATACTAACCACTCCTTTCTCGTTTCAGGGAACAGAATTGTGAATCGGTGGCGGTCTGTGAGGGATCGTTTCAAGAAGGAGTTCAATAAAGAGATGCGGGCCCCGAGTGGATCTGGAGGACGCAGGAGCAAGTACAAGTACGCAGAAGCCCTGTCGTTCCTACGGGAAACAATGGTCACCAGAAGGTAAATATTACACACCACATGTGAAAAAAAATGTTAGATGTAAATTTTTTTTTCAGCCAGGGCCATACCATGTCAGTATTTTAATTGTTTTTTTTTCTCTTTATTCCACAGCACGGTGAGCAGCACTCGGGAGCCGGCACGATTGGACCCTTCTGAGGCGATCCCTGAGGAGACCGGCACCGAGGGACACTTCGACCGCCCCGGTACATCTGCACCTTCCCAGCCTTCCCACACATTCGACCCATCTGTCCCATCCACCAGCACAGGAGCATCGTGGCCGCCTACATTACATGAAGCTGCTGGTGAGGAGATCGCTTTCCCTTTACCCCACCCTTCTGCCCCTGCCACCTCTAGTACACCTGCGGGTACTGGGCGGCAGCGGCAGAGGGGTCAGGAAAAGACTTATGCGCCAGAGTTCTTGGATCTGAATGCATCTTTCCAGAACTGTCTAAAAGTCTTGTCAGAGCAAATCTCCGCAGGCTATCAGCAGATCAACTCCAGCATTCTGGAGGTGAAGACACTTCTGCAAACCATGCATTCAGAAGCAAGATCTTCGCCAAACCACACCTTTTTCAGGTCTGTTGTGGAGCGCATGGAAACGCTCTCTCCTGCCCAGCAGATGCATGTAATGCATTCATGCCACGCTGCTCTCCAGCAAGTTACCTCCCAACCTCCTCCTCCTCCCACCACATTAGTTCCTCCACCTGCACCCCCTCCAGCCACTTTCCATCCTCCCCCTCCTATTACATCTACACCCCCTCCAGCCACTTTCCATCCTCCCCCTCCTATTACATCTACACCCCCTCCAGCCACTTTCCATCCTCCCCCTCCTATTACATCTACACCCCCTCCAGCCACTTTCCATCCTCCCCCTCCTATTACATACCATCCACCTCCAGCCACTTTCCATCCTCCCCCTCCTATTACATACCATCCACCTCCCCAGCACCATCCACCTCCCCAGCACCATCCACCTCCCCAGCACCATCCACCTCCCCAGCACCATCCACCTCCCCAGCACCATCCACCTCCCCAGCATCATCCACCTCCCCAGCACCAGCAACCTCCCCAGCACCAGCAACCTCACCAGTACCAGCAACCTCCACAGTACCTGCAAACTCCCCAGTACCAGCAACCTCCCCAGTACCAGACATCTCCCCACTTCCAGCAACCTGCCCCGTACCAGACATCTCCCCACTTCCAACAACCTGCCCCGTACCAGACATCTCCCCACTTCCAGCAACCTGCCCCATACCAGACATCTCCCCACTTCCAGCAACCTGCCCCGTACCAAACTCCTTCCCCATACAACTTGCCATCAACATCATCTGCTCCTACAGTCCCTGCCCAACCCTCCACTCCACCACACACCACCTCTTCTGCTTCCCACATGTCCACCCATTCTGTAGTTTTTTCCACACCTTCACCTCTAACTGTTCCTTCCCCACCACGATCCCAGTCCTCTCTCCACACTCCCAGTGTCGAAATGTCCCGCAGCCCCTACAGCAGTATTTCCACCACACACTACACCGAATTATAATGTGTGTATTTAAATAAAAATGACCAGTTTTATGGTTTCAGTTTTATAGTTTCAAATTTTTATTAAACATGTTTATTAAAATTTTAAAAAAGTTTACTAAAAAAAACATTTTTCAATAAAAGTTAAATTATTTTACACTGGTTGTCTGTCATTTCTTTCTGCGGCGAAAAAGGTTAAATACAGGGTATTTAAAAGGTGAAATGGTATTCAAAACTAGGTATATAACTGTGGGTAAATTTTAGCTTTTTGCCACAGTTGTGTTCCTGGTTGTGTTTGAAGCAAAGTATTTCACCTAAAAAGTTGTGTTTATTGTTGGTGATTTCCTAACAATGTACACAACTTTTGTTAAAAGGTGAAATACTTTGCATAAAACACAACCAGGTACACACCTGTGGCCTAAAGCTAAAAATAGAGACCATGACAAGATAGCCAACTTTGGTTGGCAAAGGTATAGACTGTTGGTACAGAAGGTACACAAGTTTGGTTAAGGCACAAATCTTTCACACTCTGTCATCCTGCCAGTGTACTCTGCCTTGAGGTGACATAAAGTATAGTGCAAAATTGTCCCTCATTACTGAAACTGTCACAGAACTTCTAGTGGTAATGTCATGGTAATCTTGCAAGGTGGTTTCTTCAGAGGTGTCCTCAATGGAAATGGGTTTCTTGCAGATAACAAAATTGTGGAGTACCACGCACGCTTTGATCACCTCGTCCACAGTTTCTGTCTTGAGGTTGATCGCAGTCAATAGGACCCGCCATTTGGCTGTCAGAGTACCAAAGGTACATTCAACCATTCTTCTTGCTCTTGTGAGGCGGTAATTAAAAATGCGTTTTGGTCTTGTCAATCCTCTGCTAGAGTACGGTTTCAAAAGGTGTTCTGACAGCTGGAAGGCTTCATCCCCTACACAGACAAATGGCATAGGTGGACCAGATGTTTGCGGCAGCGGTCTAGGTGGTGGGAACTGGAAGGTGTTTCCATACAGTTTACGCCCCATGGCAGACAGTTTGAAAACTTGAGAGTCATTGGAGCGGCCATAGGCCCCAATATCAACCGCAATAAATTTGTATTCCGCGTCAGCGATGGCCATGAGGACAATTGAAAAATATTTCTTGTAATTGAAATATTCCGATCCCGATCCAGCTGGCTTTACAATGCGGATATGTTTCCCATCCACAGCGCCCAAGCAGTTTGGAAACTGACATATCTGTTGAAACTTGTCAGCAATTTCAATCCACCTCTCTGTTGTGGGCTCTGGTAAAAACTCTTCAGCTAAGGAGTCCCACAGTGCACGGCATGTGTACTTCACAATTCCAGATATGGTGGAAATCCCGAGTCTGTACTGGAAATGCAGTGACGAAAGGGATTCTCCAGTTGCAAGAAATCTGTGGGGAATTAACAAACAATAAATTAGTTTTAAATCACAGCATTACATACCAAAACTGGCCTATAACACTTGGAGATACAAATTACCACCAACAAGATTGCAGTGAAAGTGTGCTCTGATGCGATCATATCCAATAAATGTGACTTACCTTAAAGTCACCATCAGACGCTCTGCGGGTGAAACTGAGAAGCGGCAATAGGTGTCCGCTTTTCTTATGAGGTGTGCAATGCGCTCCACCAAGTAATCAAAATTCTCCATTTTCATCCTAACATATCCAAAAAATTTATCCGGGTTTCGTCGAAGGTCCATGCATAGTGTAGAATAGACCCCACGCGTCATTCTCTTGGCTGTGATGGGGTGGATCCACAAACGTCGTCTACGATGCCTGATGCGCTGCTGTCTCGCTCTCTCCTTCTCCAGAACAATCACCCTCAAACGATTTGCCTCCGCTGTAAAATCCGCCAAATTCTTCAAAATATTTCCAATGACAACATCCATCTTCGCCAGTACTTGCTCTTCTCTCCAACCTGCACTTTCTCCTCTACAACCTGTCAAAGAAGGGCTGTAGGAACATGCTATATATAGTTTTCCAGTAGCCAATCCCGTTCGGAAGGCCACAAGGGTCAATTTTAAAAACCGGATCCGGCGTAATCCGTCGAAAAACGGATAGAAAAACGGATGAACCGGATGAGACGGATCCGGTTTTGTCTGTCAAGAAAAAGACGGATCCGGCAGAAAACCGGATCCGTCACATCAGGTTTTACTAAACATTTGCCGGATCCGGCGTTCCGGCACGACGCCGGATCGCGCCTGACGCCGAAAACCTGATGTGTGAAAGTAGCCTTACTCACCCTGACTGTAGGGAGAAAACAAGTGGAGTTTCTGCAGCCAGAGACATGTCTGAGAAGACTTGGAATGCTGATGGAGAAGGAAGAAGCAGCAAATGTGTTTGAAGGGATGGCCGATGGTTAGCGGGGCCCATTAGTCAGCATTTTAGCTCACTGAGATTCCCATACTAAGGCATATTGATCGCACATGTGCCGGTTCATGCATCTAGTTGTCAAATTATCGCAATGTATGCCTCTGCTGAGTTTTTTTTTGCACATTTGTCATATAGCGTGTGTTGGGTCATGCTTTGCGGTCTGAAAAAAGGCCCAGATTAGGTAACCCTTGCCCCCCCTGTGAACTGCACACTCGCAACTGGTGCTGGCCACAGCCAAAGATGGGGCTAAGGATGCAGGGCTTGTCATGGTTGCATCACTTTGTGTTGATGTGGGAAGCTGCAACGTAACTTGTTAGTCTTACTCCACCTCCTCTGCTGAGCTACTCAGCTGCGTAACTCTGAGTTCACACCAGTTTGGATCTACAACCTCTTCCTCATCCTCTCTCTTCTCATGCTCCTCAATTTGAGAGTCATCCTCATCCTCATTCTGCCCCGGCACCATAGTCCACATGCGCCTCTGGTATCTGAGTCTCATCAAGATCGTTTCCATCCCCTGTGGTTAGCCTCTGGTGACGAGGGTCTGGATTCTGCTCGGTTCCTACTTCATCCGGCCCCATATCCAACATGAAAACATTTTGGGCATCGGTGCAGACGCTTTCCTCCTCTGAATTCTGTGAATCTTCATAGCAGACCTCTGATGCCTATGGAATAGAATGTGTGAACAGCTCTGCAGATTGGCCCACCTGCGGTTTCCCACAGTCAGTTGGGCATTTGGAAATTTGTGATGTGGGGGGAAACAAGGGTGACAGGGGTGCCACCTCTGAGGATTGTACTGTGTATGAAGTTAAGGTGGAGGAAGTGTAGGAGAGGCCACTTGATGCCACGCTTGCCATCCACTGGAGCACATGCTCTTTCTGACCCTCATCTACAAGGCGTACTGCTGTGCGACTGCCAAAGAAAAGGACTGGAGTAGCCCGTCCTGTAACAGATATTGTCAGTGGTGTTTGGATAGGAAGAGATAGTGTTTGTTCAGTTGAGCTTTCATTAACATTAGCACCTAACACACATACACCCTTCCACCACGACCTCTCTTTTTTTCCACTCTTGTTCTATGTAGCCTTCCCCTCTTGTAACCTGCTGTTTCACAACCTTTGGCCCACAGCTGTCAATCACCTATCACTAAATGAACAATCACTATGTATTTTCTTAGATACTGTGCCTGAACGACACTGTTATACCTAACTATTTTTAAATGGAAATCTGGCCTTCTGATTTCTCCCTAAAACACAGTTGTCACGCCGCGCTCACCTGGGGGCGGGACCTCGGCCCCGACGTCATCTCTTCCGGAGCCGCGGTCACTCCGGGGGTCCCGCTGGGTGCGCACGCGCACCTCTTGTACCTAGGTCCCTGTCTTCTCCATGTTATATCTGTGCTTGCATGCTTTTCTCAGTTCGGTCTTCAGGTCAGTCCTCTCTATGGTACTGGAGGACTTGACCCGGAAGCTCTCGTGATCATGTGCTATATCAGGCTACCTCTTCCTAGGGGAGGTGCCTGATTATTGTTGTGCTTCCTGGCTTGGTCTGCCGTGTCCCTGCTTGGCTGTGCGCTGTATTCGGGCCTCCTGCCTTGCACTCTGTTGTGCCTCTTGGCACACGCTCTGAACCTGCACTCTGCCTTGTACTCGGTTGTGCCTCCTGGCACACGCTCTGACCCTGTGCTCTGTCTTGTACTTAGTTGTGCCTCCTGGCACACACTCTGATCCTGTGCTCTGTCTTATACTCAGTTGTGCCTCCTGGCACACACTCGGACCCTGTGCCTCGTCTCATACTCAGTTGTGCCTCCTGGCACATGCTCTGATCCTGTACTCTGTCTCTTACTCAGTTGTGCCTCCTGGCACACGTTCCAATCCTGCACTCTGTCTTATGCTCAGTTGTGCCCTCTGGCACACACCCTGCTCCTGTACTCTGTTACACTTCCTGGCACACCTGCTGCCTGACTAAGTGCACTGATGTGCTCCTTGCACGCATCCTGCTTCACTCACACCCGACGTACGAAGTCTCTGTATACCACGTGTTCCCGTGTCCACGCTTTACACGTCCCTGCAGACACACTCACCCACTCGTGTCTCCTGTGAGCCGGCCGCCTGGTGCCAGCAGTTTTGGTACCTCACCCCCTGGGGCTTTCCCCTGACACTCCCTGTATAGGGGGTGGTCTTCACTAGGTCAGCTCGCCCTGGGAGGGTTGGTGCCACGACCCAGAGGGTCCACTCCAGGAGTCGTCACAACAGTTTTATGACAAACGATTTGGAGTAGCTAATTGGGCCTCCTGGCTGCACCCCAATATTAGGATTAACAATTTTTTGTGGAAATCTGGCCTTCTGATTTGTCTCTGAAACACAGTTTTATGACAAACGATTTGGATGTGGAGCCTCCTGAGACTACCATACAGCTTTTGCACAATCTAGGTAGATGCTGGAAGATCGAATTCACAGAGGACAGGATCCTATCTAGCTAATTGACAAGTTAGCTAAATAAGGGCAAGGGCAGCATGGTGGCTCAGTGGATAGCACTGCAGCCTTGCAGCGCTGGAGTCCTGGGTTCGGATCCCACCAAGGACAACATCTGCAAGGAGTTTGTATGTTCTCCCTGTGTTTGCGTGGGTTTACTCCCGCACTCCAAAGACTTACTGAATTTAGATTGTGAGCACCATTGGGAACAGTGATGATAATGTGTGCAAACTGTAATGCGCTGCAGAATATGTTAGCGCTATATGAAAAATAAAGATTATTATTATGTTCACTTGCATCACTATCAGGAGCGGCTTCTCTGCACTATCTGTGTGTGACTCTGGAAAAACAAACCGAGGAGATTTTCCTTTTTTCCAGACCTACACCTTATAGAACTGTCCGCTTTTCAAACAGTTTTGTATATCTGCTGTTTGATTACGGTAAAAATTATGCAGAGACAGCGTGTGTCACTCAGTATAAAAATAGACAGAGATTGACAATTTTCCATACAGACACCGTATAGAGCTGTCTGATTCTCAAACAGTATTGTATATCTGCCGTTCGCATTACAGTCACATCTATACAGAGTCAGCGTGTGCGTGTGACACTCCGTAACTACATATACGGAGATTGTTAGTTACACAAAAAATGTATACAGGTGTACACTTCTGATACAGTTCCGTATATTTGCTTGTTGGATTACGGTCAAATACATACTGGGAGAGCGTCATTGACTAACAAAATATATACGTAGATTTAATTTTTTTAATACACCTTACAGAGCAGGACGCTCCTCATACAGTACCATCTCTCTGCTGGTATTTTTGGTACATTTTCCCAAACATGAGGAAGTATGGTGGAAGAGGCCATGGACGTGGGCAGGGGGGCGCAGCTGGTAATGATGGTAGTGATGCATCGGCTGGTTCTGGCAAAAGCACAATAGCAGCTAAGGCAGGAGGTGTTGAGCCTGCGTCATCGTCTGGCCCAAGAAGGCCTGTAAGGTTCCCTTTTCTTGGAGTAGGAAAACCGCTTTTAAAGCCGGAGCATCAGGAACAGGTTTTGGCATACATTGCTGAAACAGCCACCAGCTCTATTGCCTCCTCTTCTGAACGTTCGAAACCTGCAAGCACGGAGTCATCAGTGCAGGGTTCTGGTCAGGAAAAACACCTTTCCTTGTTTCCTTCACCCCCACCAAAAGTTAAGGATGCCGCAGCCCACACTTCAGATTACTCTATGGAGTTCTTTTCACATACCATTCCTGGGTTATCCAGTCAAATCCTGAATTCCCCAGTCCAAGATGAATCTGACATGGAGTGCACTGATGCACAGCCACTGCTAGATGATTCTGCTGGTACATTGACCCAGAGCACTACATTTCCCTCGCAGTCTACTGAGCCAGAATCGGATCCTGATGAAACTCACGTGCCCCTTCCCGCACACTATACCACCTTACACGGTGACACAGAGGAAGGTAAAGAGGAAGGTGCAGATGACTTTGAAGAGGAGGTGATGGATGACCCAGTTCTTGACCCGGATTGGCACCATTGGGGGAGGAGGGTGGCGCTGGCAATAGTTCAGATAAGGAGAAGGATCCGCAGCAGGCATTGACATCGCAGCAGCAGTTATCTGGCAGGCCTGTAGCTGTCCAAAAACGTGGACTAAAAACTAAAAGAGTTGCAGGACAGCTTGGCCAGACGGTCAACTTAGCACAGCGTGCAAGGCCAGAAAATGTATACCATAGAAGGAAGAGTGCAGTGTGGCACTTCTTTGTCCAAAATCCTACTGATGAGGCAAAAGTTACCTGTAAGAAGTGGGGAAGGACCTTTAGCCGAGGTAAACAACTCAGAAATTTGAATACCAGTTGCATGCTTAGACATTTAATCAACATGCACTTGCAAGCATGGACGGACTACAAAACCTCAGGTAGCACTTTGCACCTGCTCCGACTGAAGGTACCCAGTAACGCTCCATCGCTTCCCCCTCTGTAAGACTACCGCCACCGTTAAGCACACCACCAGCACTAAATGTTGAGGTGTCGTTGCAAGGCCAAAGCACTCAGGGAATCACAATGGTTTTGCAATACAACACTGAATCTAGGCCATCATCACCAATACCTTCACCAACCCCCTCTTACTCCGTCCGGTCCACCGCTACTTCCCCCATATGCAGTTCTCCAGTCCAGCTCACCCTACCAGACACTCTGAGTAGGGCAAGAAAGTACTCATCCTCTCATCTGCGTACACTGTGTTTGAACGCCTACATTGCAAAACTAATCTCATTAGAGATGATGCCCTACCGTTTGGTTGAAAGCGAAGCTTTCCGTGAGCTCATGGCCTACGCAGTCCCACGCTATGACCTACTCAGTTGGCACTTCTTTTCTCGAAAAGCCATCCCAGCCCAACACCTGCATGTGAAAGACCACATTGTCCTTGCACTCAAGCAAACAGTGAGTGGAAAGGTGCACCTCACAACAGATGCATGGTCCAGTAGCCATGGCCAGCGGCGTTACGTGTCCATCACTGCGCACTGGGTTAATGTGGTGGATACAGGCTCCACAGGGGACAGCGGCGGTGGAACAGTGCTGCCTAGCCCACGGTATAGGAAACAGTTGGCTGTAGGCTTTCGACTCTTCTCCTCCTCCATAAGCGAAAGCTCGTCCACAGAGCGCAGTCGCACGAGCACTCCATCAGCAGCTGGCAGTGATGCACACGAGGTGTCCCACTATCGAACAGCTAGTGGTAAGCGTCAGCAGGCTGTGTTGAAGATGATGTCTTTGGGCGACAACAGACACACCGCGGAGGTACTGGCCGACTACGTGCAGCGACAAACTGAGTCATGGCTGGGCAGTCTACATCTTGAGGCAGGCAAGGTAGCCAGTGATAATGGCCATAATTTTGTGGCAGCCATAGCCCGTGCAAAACTCACACACATACCTTGCCTGGCTCACACTTTGAATCTGGTGGTGCAGTGCTTCCTTAATAATTATCCAGAGTTAACATCCCTGCCCAATAAGGTGCGAAGACTGTGCTCGCACATCCGTCGCCCAAACGTCCACTCCAGTCATATGCAGAAGCTGCAGCGATTGCTCCACCTCCCCAAGCACCACATAATCATAGACGTTGCAACAAGGTGGAACTCCACCCTGTACATGGTTGAGAGGCTGTGCGAACAGAGGAAAGCTGTAATGCATTTGTAGGAGGATACACAGGCAGGCAGTTTGAGGGAAGACATGGAATTGTTGGGTGTGCAGTGGTGAAAGCTGAAAGACCTCTGTAAAGTCCTTCAGTGTTTTGAGGAATGCACACGGCTGGTAAGCGCAGACGATGCCATCATAAGCATGAGCATCCCACTTATTTGTCTGCTGATGCAAAGTTTGACGCACATTAAGGATCTGGCGTCTGCAGCGGAGGAGGAACAGGAGGAGGGGGAGGGAAGCCTTGCTGACAGTCAGCCATTGACTGGTCAGGGAACTGTCCTGGACGAGGTGGAGGAAGAAGAGGAGGAGGAAGATGAGGGGGATGATTATTTTGGGCAGGAGGATGCTTCTCAGGGGGCAAGAGAAAATGTTGGCGTTCCAAGGTCAGGTACAGTGTTTGTGTGTGACTGTAGGGATGTGGATTTGCCAGAAAGTGCTCCTCCACCCAGCAGTGGCAGTGCATTATTGACACCTGGAACATTGGCCCACATGTGCGATTATGCCTTGTGGATCCTAAAAAGGGACCCCCACATTGCCAAAATGATGAAGGATGACGACTACTGGTTGGCCAATATCCTCGATCAACACTACAAAGGCAAATTACACAACATCATGCCACAGGAGAACCTAGAGATAATATTGGCTAACAAACAAGCAACTCTGGTAAACCGTTTGCTTGAGGCATTCCCAGCACACAGCAGCGGTACTAGTTCTCCCACGAGCCGTAGTGGGCACAATGGAAGAGGTGTTCGTGGTGCACACAGCCGAAGTAGCGTTGGAGACAGGGGTTTAATGACCATGTTGTGGAATGATTTCTCAAGTACCGCTCACACGACTGCAAATACTGCATCGATTACAAGTGACAGGAGACAGCAGTTGTCAACTATGGTTACAAATTACTTCTCCCATATCGATGTTCTCCCTCACAGGTCATTCCCCTTTGACTACTGGGCCTCTAAACTGGACACCTGGCCTGAATTGGCACACTATGCCTTACTGGAGCTCGCTTGCCCTGCTGCTAGTGTGTTATCTGAAAGAGTCTTCAGCGTTGCTGGATCAATCCTGACAGAAAAAAGGACCAATCTGTCAACTCAAAATGTTGATGATCTAACCTTCATTAAAATTAACCATGCATGGGTCTCAAAGGATTTTGTCCCACCTTCCCCTGATGACACGTAGGTTGCCAGAAAACTGCCTCGCTTTTGAAATTTTAGAAATTTGGTGTATTGATTGATGATGGTTGAGATGTAGCTATGACCTGTCCTGCTGGCCTCTACCTTCAGATGATCAATGGCTACCATTTGTAATGGACGTCAACTTACAAGCGGATGCAGTGGTGCTTTATGATCACCTTTCACATTTGTGATAGTCACAGACGTGTGACATTCCTGCCACCATTTTTGAATGTCTCCTCTCCTGCCAATCCAATAGAATCGCCTACGGCCTGTGGCTTGTGTGTTTTGCACTCCAAAATGACCAGACACATCATGATAGGCAGTGAGGACTATGTCTACATCTCTCCCTGTGATCACAATTTGATGGAGACGAGTAACGGTGATGTGATCCATGCTACTGCAATAAAGCAATCCTTTCTTCACAAAGAACCGTTTTTGCTGTCTCCACAGACACAGTAATTGAGGGTCTGCATCGCCTCTGCAACATCTACCGGGAGGTTTTCCAGCGATGAGTAATTCCAAAATTTCTGCTAACACTCGACTTTCCGTCTGTACTTGTATCCATGTAGCTTCCAGTAGCGGAGAGTCTGAACTGGCTTACTGAGATTGAAATATATACTGTACAAAGATTTAAAAGTACCCCAACACTGTATACTGTTGTACGCTTCAAATACCTTTCCCTTTTTTCTACTTTTTAAATTCTGGTGTAATACATAGTGAGCCTGTGAGTGTCTGTGTCTGACTCCGGAAGTAGAGACGGAAATTTACAATTACCCCTAGACTGGATACACCTGGTATGTGCTGATACAGTACCTTTGTTCAAAATTTTTTATTACGGTATCATCCATAGTGTTAGGCATTGGGTTCCTGCAGCTGCACAGCAGGAATCCAGAGCCATGCAGCCAGCAGTCTCCCATTCCCCTCCGACCTCTCAGGGACCTGCACAGCAATCTAGGCAATCCAGACGCCCTGTTCAGACCAGTTCTCTGGGTCTGGTTGTTGCTGCCACCTCTGGACCAGCAATAGTAGCGCAGCCTGCTCTGCAGCAAGCCACTCGAGAGGCTGAGTCCTCTCGCCGCACTACTGAGCCTGCTCACGAGACGATCCCCCAGTGGAGATCGGGAGTCACGTTCTCAGGTCCTTCTCCTGATCTGATTGGTCCATCTCTCTGTGAGGTTAAGTCAGCTCGCCAGCGCACATCGGGTGACGTATAACCCGCGTGTGCTATACCGCCATATAGCGCGTCTGTCATTATATAGCAGCAGTTTAACACCTCTGCACGGTGGACCCCGGGCGGTGAACACACTTTCTGTTATTTAATATTTAGTGTGTTCCGCCGTCCCTAACATTATACTAGCGCCAGGGTCTGGCTAGTAATGGCGGACCTGCAGCATCTACAGCGGTACATTCGGCAGCTGGGGAGCAGGTTGGCGGCTATTGAGAGCTCCACCTCAGCTGCGAATGCTACAGGGCCGCTGCTCAGGCAGTTGCAGAGGCTGTCTCATGCGTGTCCACACCCACGCCTATGCCGACAATAACCCACCTCCCGTTGCCCAATAAGTTTTCCGGTGACAGCACCGCCTGCAGGGGTTTCTTGAGTCAGTGCTCTGTCTAGCTCGAGTTATTGGCCACGCGATTTCCTACAGAGTGGGCTAAGGTGGGGTTTATTGTTTCTCTCCTATCAGGCAGGGCGTTAGAGTGGGCTACGCCATTGTGGGAGCGTGATGACCCCGTGGTTCAGGATGCTGCTCAGTTCCTCACGGCCCTGAAGCAGGTCTTTTTGGGACCACGGATCACGCATGACACCTCTCTCCAATTATTGGCTCTAACACAGGGGTCTCTCTCGGTCAGCCATTATGCCGTCCGATTCCGGACATTGGCTTCCAAACTAGAGTGGCCTGATAAAGCCCTCGTCCTTGTGTTTTGGAGAGGGTTAGCGGAGCATGTCAAAGATGCTCTAGCAACAAGAGAGGTCCCCACAAGTCTGGAGGAATTGATTGCCGTCTCCACTCGCATTGATCTCCGGTTTACGGAGCGCGGGCTGGAACGTGCGCAATTGAGACAAAGGGTTAACTTGGCTCCCACCTTCTCCTAGCCGCTAAGATTTCCCGCTCAGGAGCATACACCCACTGAACCTATGGAGGTGTCTTGCGCCGGCCCCAACCAACATCCGGTGCAAAGCTCCGCACGTTGTTACCAGTGCCGGCAGTTTGGTCACTCGGCTAGCACGTGTCCTCTGCGGTTGAAAAAACGATCACTTCCAGTGGTCGTAGGTGGTGGTCTAACTAATATGAAACCCTTTTCTCCCAAACCAGTATTCCGAGGGACCTTAGATAGCGGGGCTTCCACCTGGGAGGTAGAGGTCACGGTGGATTCTGGGGCAGAAGGGAACTTTATGTCCTCGACCTTCGCCCTAAAGCATGCTATTCCTCTGGTGTTACTGCCCCAACCCCTGACCATCAGGGTGTTTAATGGTGCATCTTTACCATCTCAGGTGACCCAACAGACAGCACCACTCGGTCCCTCAATCTCACCGTCACACCGCAAGATTTTGTCCTTGTTCATTTTGTCTGATGGCATCGACCAGGTGTTTCTCGGAGTTCCCTGGCTCCGTTGCCATTCCCCTCATATTGATTGGGCTTCGGGGAATATACTGGGCTGGAGCAAGGACTGTGAGGGAAGGTGCCTGAGGGGCAGTGTTCAGGTAGCTTCCACTGAGGTACCCGCGGATCTCTCCGCGCTTCCCAAACCGTACCATCAGTACGTGGACGTCTTCTCTAAAAAATCTGCGGAGGCGCTTCCACCGCACCGGCCTTACAATTGTCCGATAGATCTATTGCCAGGCACCGAACCTCCTAGAGGCTGCGTGTATCCGCTATCACTCCCCGAGACGGAGGCTATGTCTCAATATATCCGGGAGAACCTGGCAAGAAGTTTTATCAAAAAGTCGGTGTCACCGGCTGGTGCAGGGTTCTTCTTCGTGCAGAAGAAGCGCGGAGAGTTACGTCCCTGCATTGATTACAGAGGTCTCAACGCCACAATGGTTAAAAATAAGTACCCTCTTCCATTGATCTCTGAGTTATTTGACAGGTTGCGAGGGTCCCGGATGTTTACAAAATTAGATCTACGGGGGGGCGTACAACCTGATCCGCATTCGCGAAGGAAATGAGTGGAAGACAGCATTTAACACGAGGGACGGCCATTATGAATATCTGGTCATGCCCTTCAGCCTCTGTAATGTGCCTGCTGTCTTCCAGGATTTTGTTAACAACGTTTTCCGCGATATGCTCTCTACCTCAGTGGTGGCCTATCTGGATGACATCCTCATCTTTTTGCCAGATTTGACCTCCCACCGCAGAGACATCTGCAGGGTCTTCGACCATCTGCAGGCGAACTCTCTTTTTGCCAAGCTGGAGAAGTGCCAGTTTGAGCAGGAGTCCTTGCCGTTCCTGGGCTACATCATCTTGGCCCAGGGGTTGGCTATGGATCCGGCCAAACTGCAAGTGGTAATGGACTGGCAGGAACCACATTCACTCAAAGCGGTGCAGCGCTTTTTGGGGTTCGTCAACTATTATCGCCAGTTCATCCCCCACTTCTCCACACTGGTGGCTTCTCTGGTTGCTCTCACAAATAAAGGAGCTAATCCTAAGGCTTGGTCTGAACAAGTCTCCAAGGCCTTCTCGTCTCTAAAATCCCATTTTGCTGGCGCTCCCATCTTACACTGTCCCGATGTGGATAAACCTTTTATCCAAAAGGTAGATGCTTCTTACATCGCTGCAGGAGCAGTCCTTTTCCAGAAGGATGTTCAAGGTCAGAAGCATCCCTGCTTCTTCTTCTCTAAGACCTTCTCACCGGTGGAGAAGAACTACTCCATCAGGGACAGGGAGCTGCTGGCAATGAAGTTGGCCTTTTCCGAGTGGAGACATCTCCTGGAGGAAGCCCGGTTTCCCTTCCAGGTGTATACGGACCATAAAAATCTGGTCTATTTACAAACGGCCAGCGCTTGAACTCTCGTCAAGCTAGGTGGTTGCTCTTCTTCTCCCGCTTCCGCTTCACCTTGCACTATCTCTCTGGAGAGAAGGACGTCCGTGCGGATGCTCTCTCACGCTCGGTGGTTTCAGCGAAGGAAGAGGAGGCTGAGCCTCGGCTAATTCTCCCTACTGACAGTTTTAGGACTGTGGCTCCAGTTGCTCTCGAGTCAGTGCCGCCGGGCAAGACCTTTGTCCCTCCTCAGCTACGGCCGGAGGTTCTCGCGTGGGCACATGCGACCAGGGTGGGTGGTCATTTCTGCAATAAGCGGACCACAGAACTCCTGGCAAGGTCTTATTGGTGGCCGCACATGGCTCGAGACACGAAGGAATACATACAGGCATGTGCCTCGTGTGCGCGGAACAGGTCCTCTAGACAAGAGGCCAGCTGGGTTATTGTATCCTCTGCCGGTGGCAGACAGACCTTGGGAGATGGTTGGCATGGATTTTGTGGTTGGCCTGCCCAAGTCTAGAGGCAATACGGTCATCTGGGTAGTCACCGACCATTTTTCTAAAATGGTGCATCTGGTGCCACTCGCGCGGCTGCCTTTCGCTCGTGGTCTTGCCACACTGTTCATAAAACATGTATTACATTTGCATGGCATGCCGAACAAAATTGTCAGTGACCGAGGTCCCCAATTCGCATCCCGGTTTTGGAGGGAGTTCTGCAGCCTACTCAGCATTGAGCTAAACTTGTCCTCCGCTTATCACCCCGAGACGAACGGGTTGGTTGAGAGAGCCAACCAAACCTTGGTCACGTACCTGCGGCATTTTGTCTCTGCCAGGCAGGATGACTGGGCATCCTTGCTACCATGGGCTGAATTTGCCCTGAATAATGCAGTGACTGATTCCACTGGTCAGACGCCGTTCCTTCTTAATTACGGCCAGCATCCACGCATCCCTGTCCCGATGCCAGTGTCCTCCACTGATTCCAGGGTGGCAGACTGGGCAGTGGAGGCTCGCGACATTTGGGATCGCACCCAGGATGCTATTCGAGCTTCTAAAGAAAGAATGAGGGCGTCCGCTGACACACATCGGCGTCCCGCTCCAACCTTTTCCCCCGGTGACTTGGTGTGGCTCTCTGCTCGAAATATCAAGCTGCGGGCCGAGTCTACCAAGTTCGCGCTGCGATACATCGGACCTTTTAAGGTTCTCGAGTGAATCAGCTCAGTGGTTTACCGCCTGGCTCTTCCACCTCATTTGGCCATGTCTGACATCTTCCACGTGTCCCTTCTCAAACCTGTTCACATGGCCCGGTTCTCCGAGCCATCTGCCGGCTCATCAGACTTGTATTCGGATGAGTTTGAGGTTAATGCCATTGTAGGACGCAGGATTGTGAGTGGCAAAAAAATGTATTTGGTGGACTGGAAGGGTCATGGTCCAGAGGCCCAGACCTGGGAGCCAGTGAAGAACATCCACACTCCACTTCTGATCGTGGCCTTTGAGCGTAACGAGGCGTCGGGTTCCTGCAGCTGCACAGCAGGAATCCAAAGCCATGCAGCCAGCGGTCTCCCATTCCCCTCCGACCTCTCAGGGACCTGCACAACAATCTCGGCGATCCAGATGCCCTGCTCAGACCAGTTCTCTTGGTCTGGTGGTTGCTGCCACCTCTGGACCAGCAATAGTAGCGCAGCCTGCACTGAAGCAAGCCACTCCAGAGGCTAAGTCCTCTCGCCGCGCTACTGGGCCTGCTCACGAGACGATCTCCCAGTGGAGATCGGGAGTCACATGCTCAGGTCCTTCTCTTTATCTGATTGGTCCATCTCAGAGATCTGGAAGGTCCTGGAAGCGCACGGCTATAAAAGTCCCGCATGGCCGTTCGGCCATGCGCTAGTATAGACTCTTAGGCTGGAGTCACACACAACGAATAAAAAATCGGTCCCATTTTAACGGTACGAAATCGCACAAAGAATTCTTGTCCAGGGATCCGTCTGTCATCCCTTTTTCCGGCGATGAACCGATTTTATTCGCATCTAACCATCAAATTGACATCCAATTTCAATGCCTGATGCTCTTTCCTGTTGACCTGGAGAAGTCTTGCGATTTATTCGCAAGTCACACGTGTGGTGCGTTTTCAATGCGTTTTTTAATCGCATCCATAGACTTGCATTGTCGAATTCGATCCGAAAATCAGTGACAATCGCAGCATGCTGCGATTGTCTCAGTCCGAGGAACGGATCCGATAAAAAACGCATGATGGGAGCAGCACCATAGAATAACATTGGGACGAATGCAATGCGATTTTTTATCGCATTGCATTCGTCCGATTTTATCGCTAGTGTGACTCCGGCCTTATTGCTATCTGTGTGAATGATGATGAATGCATGTACCTGCGAATGATTCATTAAGATCGCCTCCCTCTGATATTACGTGTATGGATAGGGACTTAGTCATAGAGTCAGCGCCAGTCAGTGGCGCGCTTCAGGACACAGTTCACATCTTACAGCACTAGCGTCCGACAGTGCGCCCCCTCTTGGGCATTGTCGTGTGGCTGCTGAGCCAGTCGCCACGCTGCAGTCAGCAGCACTTGTTGGCGTCCGCGGTAGCGACGCCGCAAGCACGGTAGGTCTAGACGGACATTGACCCTGAGTCTTGGGCCTAGTCCTGTGACCGTATACCGTGTGTGCACACCGCTGAGACCTGTGAGGTCAACAGGCTCGGCATTTATGTTTATAACTTAGGCATCTCTGTGAGGCTAACAGAGCTCGCCAGTGCACATCAGGTGACGTATAACCCACGTGTGCTATACCGCCATATAGCGCGTCTGTCATATAGCAGCAGTTTAACACCTCTGCACGGTGGACCCCGGGCGGCGAACGCACTTTCTGTTATTTAATATTTAGTGCGTTCCGCCGTGTATGGTTTACGCCTTCTATTCATACGGTGAATCGGAGATACCAATTTTTACCCTATACTCGATACAGCTTGTATCTTGTTATACAGTACCTTTGTTCGACATTTAGTATTACGGTCAAGTCCATACTGAGTAAGCGTCTGAGAGTGACTACGGGACTATGTATATGGAGATTTCAATTGTACCCTATAGTATATATACTTGCTATCTTGTTATCCAGTACCTTTTTTACATTTTTTATTATGGTCAAACCCAGACTGAGTGAACGTCTGAGGGTGACTCCGGAAATATATACCGAGATTTCAAATTTGGCCAACACTGTATACGGCTGTACGCTTCTGATACAGTAACCTTTTTTGCTATTTAGTTTCTGGTGTAATCCATAATGAGCCTGTCTGTTACTCCGGAGTCTGTCTGTTACTCCGGCAATATATTTGGAGCTTTAAGATTACCCCAACACTGTATACAACTGTACGCTTGTGTTACATTACCCATTTACAGCTTTTCATATTCTTGTGTAATCCATACTGGGCCTGAAAGCGTATGTGTCTGCCTCCTGAAATATATACGGAAATTCAGAATGTTTACACTATACTATATATACCTTGTATCTGGTGATACTGTGCCCTTTTTCAACTTTTTATTTTATTGTGTAATCCATACTGAGCCTATGAGCGTCTGTGTATGACTCATGAAATATATACGGAGATTTACTGTTATCCCTAGACTGTATAGAGCTGTACGCTTCTGATACAGTACCATATATCTGCTGGTATTTTGGGTCCATTTTCCCAAACATGAGGAAGTATGGTGGAAGAGGACGCGGACGTGGGCATGGGGGGCCACCTGGTACTGATGGTGGTGGTGGTGGTGGTGCATCTGCTGGTAGTGTCAAAAACACAATAGCAGCTAAGGCAGGAGGTGTTGAGCCTGTGTCATGGTGTAGCTCTGGAAGGCCTGTAAGGCTCCCTTTTCTGGGAGTAGGTAGACTGCTTTTAAAGCCAGAGCATCAGGAACTGTTTTTGGCTTACATTGCTGAAACAGCCTCCAGCTCTATCGCCTCCTCTTCTGAAGTTTAAAAAAATGCAAGCACTGAGTCGTCAGTGCAGGCTTTTGGTCAGGAGCAACTCCTTTCCTTGTGTCCTTCACCCACACCAAAAGTGAAGGATGCTGCAGCACACACTTCAGATTACTCCATGGAGCTCTTTTCACATACCATGCCTGGGTTAATTAAAAATGGGGCCCTTCATATACTGGAGCATTCCAAATGGGGGACATCAGACACTGGAGCAGCATTTATGGGGCCCTTTATACACTGGAGCATTAGAAATGGGGCCCATTATATATGGAGCATTATTTGGGCCCATCATATACTGGAGCATCATCAATGAGGCCCATCATATACTGGAGCATTCCAGATTGGGGACATCAGACACTGGAGCAGCATTTACGGGTCCCATTATACACTGGAGCATTAGAAATGGAGCCCATTATATATGGAGCATTATTAGGGCCCATCATACACTGGAGCATCATCCATGAGGCCCATCATATACTTGAGCATTCCAGATTGGGGACATCAGACACTGGAGCAGCATTTATGGGGCCCATTATACACTGGAGCATTAGAAATGGAGCCCATTATATATGGAGCATTATCATGGCCCATCATACACTGGAGCATCATCCATGAGGCCCATCATATACCGGAGCATTCCAGATTGGGGACATCAGACACTGGAGCAGCATTTACGGGGCCCATTATACACTGGAGCATTAGACATTGGGCCCATTATCTATGGAGCATTATTAGGGCCCATCATATACTGGAGCATCATCCATGAGGCCCATCATATACTGGAGCATTCCAGATTGGGGACATCAGACACTGGAGCAGCATCTATGGGGCACATTACACACTGGAGCATTAGAAATAGGGCCCATTATATATGGAGCATTATTTGGGCCCATAACACACTGGAGCATCGTCCATAGGGACCGTCATATACTGTAGCATTATGTGGAGCTCATCATATACTGTATGGAACATTACATGTGACTAATTATTCTGTATGGAGAAATATATGGGGCTCATTATTCTGTGTGGCGCACAATGTGGTGGCCATAATACTGTATGGAGTAATATACTGTCCTTTTTTTGAGCTATTGTACAATTAAAAATAGATCAGTCATGTCATGTAAGCAGTGAAGTATTTGTCATTGTACTATACCTATATTTCTGTGCCGTATCGGAGCATCATGAGTTGTGGTATGTGTTAAAGGGGCGCACTGACACTCTTTGGCCCAGGGCACACGAAAACCTGGAGCCAGCCCTACCCCCCCACAACTTTAGCCAAATGACCCCAAGTTTTCAATGCGTAACTATTATTATGAACTAAATTAAGGTTGACAAGCTTCAGTAATAAGAATTGATGTTTTTGGCATTGAAATGGGCACTGTAGGTGTGTTTACTGTCCTCCACTCCCTGCCGACTTTGCTTCCCCATTGACTTGCATTGGGTTTCGTGTTTCAGTCGGCCTCCGACTTTTTCCCTATAGTCGGCCGATTTCGTTCAACCCGACTTTTGCGAAAGTCGGGTTTTATGAAACCTGACTCGACCCTAAGAAAGGCAAAGTCGCTCAACTCTAGTGCCAATGCAAAAAAGGGGTTAATTAAATAATATGTTACATATATATAGACTCATATGTTACCGGCCCAGTGGCCACTTAATATAAGCCTCAATGCATAGTGCTATAAGTAAAAAGGGGGCTCATGACTAGTGTTGAGCGATACCGTTCGATACCCAAAAATATCGTATCGGATGGTATTGCCCGATACGAAAAAAATATCGGGTATCGCCGATTCCGATACCGGAAGTCCCATTCAAGTCAATGGGACTTCCGGTATCGGAATTAAAAAAAGCCCTTTATTTCCTTGTTGGCTAATTCTACATAATTGAAAACAAATAAGAATCATGTAGATTGTATTGTGGGAGGTGGAGGAGACATTAAAGGCATAGTGGTTTATTCAAATCACATGACATAGCATTAATTCCAATTTTTTTTTCAAGACGTTCGGAGTTAAAAAGATATTGACTATGTTAACTTTTTTATATTTTGTCAGATATGTATGTTTCACAACTTCCATGCTCTTCACGTTCTTTTGTACTTCTCCCACACTTTCTCCTTCATGATCAGCAGCAGTAGCATTTTTTTTATCAACTTTTTCTTCACCTTATTCATCTTCTTCTTCTTCACCTTCTTCCCATTATTTTTTTTTTCCATTCTTCATATTCTTCTTATTCAGCTATTATTAATTTTCAGATGCTATTTCTTCATCTTCTTCCTATTCTTCTTTTTCTTCATTTTCTTATGGTGACAGGCATTCCTGTAGTACTTATCTATAAAAGTTATAAGATTACACCTTACGTTCTGCCTGTCACAAAAGATTTACAACAGGATTTGTCTGCGTTCAGTTTGGCCTGCAGCAGCAGGCATTTTCCAGGGGCACCACGAGAAGGAACGGACTCACTCCCATTTACTGCTTAGTCTTCTTCTGCTTATAATTTTGATATCTTCTATGCTGATTTTTAGTCTTATGCTTAATGTTCTTCTGCTTTCTGTTCTTCTGCTTTTGCTTCTTCTGCTTCTTGTTCTTCTGTCTTTTGTTCTGTATCTTGGTGGTTGTCTTCATGTTCTTTGTCCTCTTGGTCATATTATTTAGGGTCATATTTCTGGTCGTCTTTGGTGTGGTCTTCAGGGTCGTCGTCATCAGGGTCGTCGTCATGGAGATCAATAAGGATTACCAAAGACAATTTCAAAAAGCTTGATCTTGGAAATGTAGCAGAAGGTACAAGAAGGCTGAGAAACTGGCGAGAACCAGCTGACAGTACTGGAACCCCTAGTGGCAGCAGAAGGAACAAGAGCCAATGGCACTACCGAGGACCATCTGACGGTGCTGGACCACGGTTACTAAGCAGAAGGTACCTGTGCTAAAAAGCACTACCAAGGACCATCTGACGGTGCTGGACCTTGGATACCGAGATGGAGGCACCTAGGCCAAAGGCTGTGGCGAGAACCAGCAGACAGTGCTGGCACCCGGATGGGTAGCAGAAGGAACAAGAGCCAATGGCACTACCGAGGACCAACTGACGGTGCTGGACCACGTTTACTAAGCAGAAGGTACCTGTGCTAAAAAGCACTACCAAGGACCAGCTGACGGTGCTGGACCGCGGATACCGAGATGGAGGCACCTAGGCCAAAGGCTCTGGCGAGAACCAGCTGACAGTGCTGGCACCCGGATGGGTAGCAGAAGGAACAAGAGCCAATGGCACTACCGAGGACCAACTGACGGTGCTGGACCACGGTGTCACGTCACTGTCAGACTCAGGGCCTGATGTCCCGGCCTCGACCACTAGGAGGCGCCGGACTGTCCCATCACCGTCTGACTCATGGCCTGCGGTTCCGGCCTCGGTCTCTGGGAGGCGCTGTGCTTCAACCCCGAGTGATGGCGATAGTTATGAGGCTCCTGCGCAGGCGTCTGCTGGACGCAGGCTTCGCTCCTCGGTCAGTCATGAAGGGGCTGGTGCATCACCATCCAGCCTGGTCCTGAGGGCGGTCCGGATGACATCATCAGCCCAGGAGCCTGTGAGGGATGACCTGATCCCTCAAATACTTTGGGACTGCTCTTGCAGGCCGCCGGATATATTCTTGGTTCCCCTGCGTGTTGCTGTTTGACTGACTCTGACTTTTCCCTGGACTTCTGACCCTGCTTCTGCCTAACGATTCTGTACCTCTGCGACTCTCCTGGTTTATGACTCTGACTTCGGCCTGGATTCTGACTCTCCTCCTGCCTAACGATTCTGTACCTCTGCGACTCTCCTGGTTTATGGCTCTGACTTTGGCCTGGATTCTGACTCTGCTTCTGCCTAACGATTCTGTACCTCTGCGACTCTCCAGGTTTATGACTCTGGCTTCGGCCTGGAATCTGACTCTGTTACTGTCTACTGTTTTTATACCATTTCTGCCTGACTGGTTTAGTCTCGGATATCATTGCCTCTGTGTCCTGTATTGGAACACCTTTCTGGCGACCGTCCTGCTCTGGTCATTGCTCCTATTCAGACAGCGCCTCCTGGGCTCTGCTATAAATCCAGATCCCTGTATAGGGGTAAAGGGTATCAGTGTTTCTCGGGGTGTTGTCTGGCTGCAGCCCAGACCGCAGGCAGACGTCACATTATATCCGGCCCAAAAAATAAAGCTGCTTTTTGTGTCTATACTTAACACATATAAAAGCAGTTTTCCTTCCCTTTTTTTTTTCCTCTCCCTCCTGACTGAGCTGATTCTTGGCCCAAACACCTGTTACATTGCACAGCCTGGAATGTCACTCTCAGGCTCAAGCATGCTGCAGCCTGGAAGCTTCAAGGAAAATGCTGGCTGTTGGAAATCCACATTCCTGGATCATGGCCCCCTGGACAGCTCTGGGGGCCAGGTATTGCCCGCAAATGCGGCCAAACTGTTGTTACCAGTTTCCCTTTCTTTTGCTAAGAAACGTCTGTGTGTGAAGGCTTATGTGGCTTGTGGTGCTGCCGGCAACCTTATGGATTTTTTATTTGCTAGGAGCCTTGGTGTACCTCTGTCAAGGCTTAAAGCGCCTATTCAGACTACTGCGATTAATGCTACATCTATATTCCAGGGAGGCGTGGAATTCGTTACTGCCGAAATTTCTATGTCAGTAGGGACATTACATAACGAACAGATGTCATTTTTTGTTATACATAATTTATCAGATCCCGTTGTATTAGGCATGCCATGGTTGCACCAGCATAATCCGGTTATTGACTGGCGCATAGGTGATATCGTGCGCTGGAGTCCACGGTGTCAGAGTAATTGTATGTCACTGTCAGTGAACCAAATTAAAATTAAAACACCTTCTATTCCATATGCGTTTAGGGATTATGAAGATGTTTTCTCCATAGTGGAGTCTGAGAAACTACCTCCTCACAGAGAATACGATTGTCCTATTGACTTGGTCTCTGGTACCCGTCTCCCTAAGGGGAGAATATTCAACCTCTCTGGTCCTGAGCGTGTAGCCATGAATGACTACATAGCAGACAGCCTACGAAAAGGCTTCATTAGACCTTCCACCTCACCTGTAGGAGCTGGGTTTTTCTTTGTAGAGAAAAAAGATGGTGGACTCAGACCATGTATTGATTACCGTGAGCTGAACGCCATTACTGTAAAAAGTCAGTACCCGCTGCCACTCATTTCTGATCTTTTTAATCAGTTACTGGGAGCCCGCTGGTTTACTAAACTTGACCTCTGGGGGGCATATAACCTGGTCCGCATAAGAGATGGGGACGAATGGAAAACGGCCTTTAATACACCCCTTGGCCATTTTGAGTACCTGGTAATGCCGTTCGGACTCAGTAACGCTCCTGCAGTATTTCAGCACTTTGTCAACGATATTTTCAGAGACATTTGTGGGGTGTATGTAGTCGTATATCTGGACGACATTTTGATTTATTCTGCTGACCCTGTGACACATGCTCAACACGTTCGTTCAGTACTGCAAAGACTGCGCGAAAACTCTTTGTTTGCGAAATTTGAAAAATGTGGGTTTTTTTGCCGAAGAGGTGCAGTTTTTAGGATACATGGTCTCAGGCAAGGGGTTCCGCATGGATCCTGCCAAGATTCAACCTATTAAGGATTGGGTGCAACCCAAATCGCTGAAAGCACTGCAAATTCATCAGGGGATTCTCAGAGATTGCCAAGCCACTCACAGACCTTACCCGGAAAGGGGCGGACGTGACCAATTGGAATCCTGAGGCAACTCGGGCTTTTTCTACACTAAAAGAGTGCTTCGTGGCCAACCCGGTGTTGATTCAACCAAACTTGGACCACCCGTTTATTGTAGAAGTAGATGCCTCCGAAGTCGGAATGGGAGCAGTGCTCTCGCAAGGCACTGCATCCCTCACTCAGCTTCGCCCATGTGCCTTTTTCTCCCACAAATTCTCTGCCACGGAGAGAAACTATGACATCGGCAATCGGGAGTTACTGGCAATCAAGTGGGCCTTCGAGGAATGGCGCCACTTCCTCGAAGGTGCCAAACACAAGGTTACTGTTATTACCGACCACAAAAACCTGACCTACCTAGAGTCGGCTAAAAGACTAAATCCTAGGCAGGCCAGGTGGGCCTTGTTTTTCTCCAGGTTTGATTTTTTTAATCACCTTTCGCCCCGGAACAAAAAATGTGAGGGCAGATGCCCTCTCCCGCAGCTTTTGCCCCACACAGACCGAGGACTATGAACCAGTTCCAATATTGGCTAATGGGATTGTCGTGTCGGCAGTATCTCTGGACCTCCTGGAGGAGATCCGTAGGTCATCAGAACGAGCTCCTGACACTACACCCCCAAAAAAATTATTCGTTCCAGCTACCTTTCGCTTACAAGTGTTGAAAGAATCACACGACTCCGTCCTGGCAGGCCATCCTGGTCTCAATAATACCACTAGGCTGGTAACCAGGAACTTTTGGTGGCCGACGGTGGCCAAGGACTGTAAGGACTACGTCTCAGCGTGTGAAGTCTGTGCCCGCGCCAAGTCCCCCCATAGTCGCCCTACCGGCTGGCTTCAGTCCTTGCCCACCCCTGAGAGTCCATGGACCCACATCTCCATGGACTTCATTACAGACCTGCCACCCTCCGATGGGAAAACTTGTATCTGGGTGGTGGTGGACAGGTTCAGTAAGCAATGTCACTTTGTTCCCCTGTCTGGCTTGCCTAACTCTGAAACTTTAAGTAAGTTGTTTGTTCTTCACGTTGTACATTTGCACGGCGTTCCGGCAAATATTGTGTCCGACAGGGGTACCCAGTTTGTCTCGAAGTTCTGGAGGGCGTTCTGTAAACGTATTGGTGTTGAGTTGTCCTTCTCCTCGGCATACCATCCCGAAACCAATGGCCAAACTGAGCGTGCCAACCAAGCGCTGGAGCAATACCTCCGCTGCTATGTCTCAGCACATCAGTCAGATTGGGTGGAACATTTGCCATTGGCGGAGTTCGCTCTCAATAATAGATACCAAGACTCCATCAAAACTACCCCCTTTTTCTGTAATCTTGGACTACATCCGCGCTTTGGATCATTTTCAGCCAAGATGTCGGAACTCCCAGGGGTTGAGCAAAATATACATCGTCTGAAGACAATTTGGTCCGAAGTAAACTCAAATTTGAAAGGGGCTCAGATTAGGCAGGCTTCGGCGGCTAATAGACGACGATCCCAGGGGCCGCACCTGGGAGTTGGTGACAAGGTTTGGCTCTCTACAAGAAACATCAAACTTAAGGTACCGTCTGCCAAACTGGGTCCCAGGTTCATCAGCCCATATGAAATATTAGAGGTAATTAACCCGGTAACGTTTCGGTTGAAACTCCCGCAGTCGTTTAAAATTCCTAATGTTTTCCATAAGTCCCTCCTCAAGGTGTACCGCTCCCCAATTTGTCCCGTCCAGTCCCCTCCTCCTCCAGTTTTGGTCAAGGGTGCCTTGGAGTACGAAGTCCAGGGCATCTTTGATTCCCGTTTAGTGAGAAACTCTGTGCAATATTTAGTGCATTGGAAGGGCTACAGCCCAGAGGAGAGGTCCTGGGTCCCCGCTAGTGACATTCATGCAAAGGGGTTGATTAGAAGGTTTCACCTCCTCCACCCTGACAAACCGGGTTTTGAGGGTCCGGAGGCCCCTCTTAGAGGGGGGGGTACTGTCACGTCACCGTCAGACTCAGGGCCTGCTGTCCCGGCCTCGACCACTAGGAGGCGCCGGACTGTCCCATCACCGTCTGACTCATGGCCTGCGGTTCCGGCCTCGGTCTCTGGGAGGCGCTGTGCTTCAACCCCGAGTGATGGCGATAGTTATGAGGCTCCTGCGCAGGCGTCTGCTGGACGCAGGCTTCGCTCCTCGGTCAGTCATGAAGGAGCTGGTGCATCACCATCCAGCCTGGTCCTGGGGGTGGTCCGGATGACATCATCAGCCCAGGAGCCTGTGAGGGATGACCTGATCCCTCAAATACTTTGGGACTGCTCTTGCAGGCCGCCGGATATATTCTTGGTTCCCCTGCGTGTTACTGTGTGAATTACTGTTTGACTGACTCTGACTTTTGCCTGGACTTCTGACCCTGCTTCTGCCTAACGATTCTGTACCTCTGCGATTCTCCTGGTTTATGACTCTGACTTTGGCCTGGATTCTGACTCTGATCCTGCCTAACGATTCTGTACCTCTGCGACTCTCCTGGTTTATGGCTCTGACTTTGGCCTGGATTCTGACTCTGCTTCTGCCTAACGATTCTGTACCTCTGCGACTCTCCTGGTTTATGACTCTGGCTTCAGCCTGGAATCTGACTCTGTTACTGTCTACTGTTTTTATACCATTTCTGCCTGACTGGTTTAGTCTCGGATATCATTGCCTCTGTGTCCTGTATTGGAACACCTTTCTGGCGACCATCCTGCTCTGGTCATTGCTCCTATTCAGACAGCGCCTCCTGGGTTCTGCTATAAATCCAGATCCCTGTATAGGGGTAAAGGGTATCGGTGTTTCTCGGGGTGTTGTCTGGCTGCAGCCCAGACCGCAGGCAGACGTCACACACGGTTACTAAGCAGAAGGTACCTGTGCTAAAAAGCACTACCAAGGACCAGCAGACGGTGCTGGACCTCGGATACCGAGATGGAGGCACCTAGGCCAAAGGCTCTGGCGAGAACCAGCAGACAGTGCTGGAACCCGGGTGGGTAGCAGAAGGTACCCATTCAAAGCAAAGTAGCCAGGCCGCAAGCCAGCTGCAGTTAAAGAAACCCACAGTCCTACAGGGGGTCCATGTCCCATTGGCACTACGGATCCAGCCTTCAGTGCCAGTTCCCGCAGCCCACATAGGAGTCACCTAAACTGCAGGCACCGTAGAGTCGGCTAACCCGGCCGCAAGACGACAGGACAATAGATTGGGGGCATAGTGACCTTGACACTAGCCAGGAAACAGCAGGCGTGCTGAAAACAGGCTGGGCAACAGGGAGTACCCATGCCAAAGACACTGCCGAGAACCAGCTGACGGTGCTGGAACCCAGATGGGTAGCAAAAGCTACAAGAGCCAATGGCACTACCGAGGAACAGCTGACGGTGCTGGACCACGGTTACTAGGCAGGAGGTACCTGTGCTAGAAAGCACTACCAAGGACCAGCTGACGGTGCTGGACTTCAGATACCGAGATGGAGGCACCTAGGCCAAAGGCTCTGGTGAGAACCAGCAGACAGTGCTGGAACCCGGGTGGGTAGCAGAAGGTACCCATTCAAAGCAAAGTAGCCAGGCCGCAAGCCGGCCGCAGTTACCGAAACCCACTGTCCTACAGGGGGTCCATGTCCCATTGGCACTACGGATCCAGCCTTCAGTGCCAGTTCCCACAGCCCACATAGGAGTCACCTAAACTGCAGGCACCGTAGAGTCAGCTAACCCAGCCGCAAGACGACAGGACAACGGATTGGTGGCATAGTGACCTTGACACTACCCGGAAACAGCAGGCGTGCTGGAACCAGGCTGGGCAACAGGGAGTACCCGTGCCAAAGACACTGCCGAGCACCAACTGGCGTTGTTGGAGCCCAGGGACAATCATGGTGTAGGCCGAGGCCTACTTGGTGGTACTTTTAGATTGTTTGTAGGCTACAACAGACTGTCAACGTGCTCCAATTAGGCATCTGTCTCCACTCTGTTTCCAGGATTTCACGTGACCACCAACACCGCCAGTTTATGCGTACAGCAGCCGTCTACCCAATCCACACGTGTTCCTGGGGTTCTGTAATGTCAGCAGATCCCCTGATGAGTGTCTGCCACTGTCTCCTGCTCTGTCCACATTCCCACCGCTTGCAGTGGGAAGGTGGACAGCGCAGGAGACAGTGGCGGACACATATTGGGGGATCTGCTGACGTTACAGAACCCCAGTAACACAGGAACACGTGTGGAATGCGTGGACGGCAACTGTGAGCAGGAACTGGCGGTGTTGGAGGTCAGGGGAAATACTAGAGACAGAGTGGAGACAGAGGCCAAATCAGAGAATGTTTAAATCTGAAGTAGTTACAATTTGGAGGCAGCAGCAGTTTGCCCTCCACACAGCAGGGGATCAGCTGACATTACTGACCCCCACTTTCACATGAACGAGTGTGTTTTTCTGTGTGGACAGCACTTCCGAGCAACAACTGACGATGTTGGAGCCCAGGGATAGTCATTTTGTAGGCTGAGGCCTACTTGGAGGCAGTTTAAGATAAGACGTTGTTTGAATTTGGAGGAAGCAGCAGTTTGCCCTCCACACAGCAGGGGATCAGCTGACGTTACCGAACCCCACTTTCACATGAACGAGTGTGTTTTTCTGTGTGGACAGCACTTCCGAGCACCAACTAGCGTTGTTGGAAGCCAGGGACAATCAGGGTGCAGACCGAGGCCTACTAGGAGCCAGGTGTAAATCTGAGGTTGTTTGACTGTGGAGGGAGCAGGACACTTTGCCATACACACAGCAGGGGATCAGCTGACGTTACCAAACCCCACTTACACATGAGCGAGTGTTTTGTCTGTGCGGACAGCACTTTTGAGCACCAACTGGCGGTGTCGGAGCCCAGGGAAAATCAGGTAGTAGGCCGAGGCCTACTTGGTGGCAGTTTGCGATTGTTTCTAGACTACTACTAACTGTCAACGTACTCCAATTAGGCCTCTGTCTTCACTCTGTTTCGAGTATTTCCTCTGGCTTCCAACCACGCCAGTTACTGCTCTGAAATGCCGTCTGCACAACCCACACTTGTTCCTGTGTTACTGGGGTTCTGTAACAGCAGCTTCTCCCTAGAGGAGAGTCAGGCAATGTCTCCTGCTCTGTCCACATTTCCACTACAAGTAGTGGGAATGTAGACAAAGCAGGAGACATTGCCGTGCTCACCTCTGGAGATGAGCAGATGTTACAGGACCCAGGTAACACAGGAACAAGTGTGGATTGTGCAGACGGCACTTGAGAGCAGAAACAGGCGGTGTTGTAGGCCGGAGGAAATACTCAAAACAGAGTGGAGACAGAGGGCAAATCAGAGAACATATTAAATCAGAGGTAGTCAGAAGTTGTAGGCAGCAGGAGAGTTTGCCGTACACATAGCAGGGGATCAGCTGACGTTACCGAACCCCACTTACACATGAGCGAGTGTTTTGTCTGTGCGGACAGCACTTCTGAGCACCAACTGGCGGTGTCGGAGCCCAGGGAAAATCAGGTAGTAGGCCGAGGCCTACTTGGAGCCAGGTGTAAATCTGAGGTTGTTTGACTGTGGAGGGAGCAGGACACTTTGCCCTCCACACAGCAGGGGATCAGCTGACGTTACCGAACCCCACTTACACATGAGCGAGTGTTTTGTCTGTGTGGACAGCACTTCTGAGCACCAACGGGCGTTGCTGTAGCCCAGGAAATAAAGTTCAGGTCATAGAAACATGAACACAACAGGAGACCTGGATCCTGTTGCCAGCCAATTATTTATTCTGGAAGAGGACTGGCAAATTCAGGTGAGATCCAGGCCTTGTTCATTTTCAGAAAAGTAAGCCGGTCAACATTATCGGCGGATAGTCGCGTGCGACGGTCTGTTACCACACCACCTGCAGCACTAAAGACACGTTCCGATAATACACTGGCAGCAGGGCAAGCCAGCACCTCCAATGCATACTGGCTAAGCTCTGGCCATGTATCCAGCTTAGAGACCCAATACTTGAATGGGGAAGAGCCGTCTGGGAGAACACAAACAGGGCAAGACAAGTAGTCTGTCACCATCTGACGGAAACGTTGCCTCCTGCTGACTGGAGCCGTCTGTGATGGTGTAGCCGTTTGTGGCGGTCCCACAAAACTTTTCCACATTTGGGCCATACTGGCCTTGCCTTGTCCTGCGGCACTGCCTCTGCTACCTCTTTGTGCAGAGCTTCCTCCACTGCCTCTACCCACATGGCTGCTTTGAAAAGCACTACCAGCAACACTTGCGGGGGGAATGGAGAACATGATGGCCTGCACAAGTGTTTCTTGGTACTCCCACATTTTTCGCTCCCGGTTCAACTGTGGTATGAGGCTTTGTAAGTTGTCCCGGTAGCGAGGATCTAGGAGGGTGTACACCCAATAATCAGCCGTGTGGAGAATGTTGGCGATGCGGCGGTCATTTAATAAGCACTGCAGCATGAAATCAACCATGTGCTGCAGACTGCCAACTGGACCGGAAACGCTGTCCCCAGCTTGAGGCAGCATCTCTGCCTGCTCAGCATCACCCCACCCTCGCTGTACACACTGACTACTAGAGCCTTGTGTACCTCCCTCCTCTGGAGAGATGTGTTCCTCCTCCTCCACTGACTCCTCGTCATCCTCCTCACTAAGTGTCCCCTGCCTGGGCCTTTGTGTGGAAGCACGTTGCGCAGACTTGCCAGAAGCAGATGGCATTTCTGACTGCTCATCCTCGACCTCTTCAAAAACCTCCTCACTTAGTGCTTGTAAGGTTTTTTGAAGCAGACAGATGAGGGGGACAGTCATGCTGATTAGTGCATCATCTGCACTGGCCATCCGCGTGGAGTCATCGAAGGCACGCAAAACTTGGCAGATGTCCCTCATAGTGGCCCACTCAGTGGTGGTGAAGTGTGTCCGGCGCACAGTGCGACTTGTTTGCGCCTGATGCAGCTGGTACTCCATTACTGCTGCCTGCTGCTCACACAACCGCTCCAACATATGTAACGTTGAATTCCACCTGGTGGGGAGGTCACATATGATGCGATGTTCTGGCAGGTGGAATCGGCGTTGCAGAGATGCAATGCGCGATCTTGCCATGCTGGAACGCCGCAAGTGAGCACACTCTAGGCGAACCTTGTGCAGCAGTGCATCAAGATCCGGATAGTCCCTCAGAAAGCTCTGCACGACCAAATTGAGCACGTGTGCCAGACATGGTATGTGAGTGAGGTTGCCTAGGCCCAGAGCTACCACTAGATTTCGGCCATTGTCACTCACTACCAAACCTGGCTGGAGATTCGCTGGCACAAACCACACATCGTTCTCCTGCTTGATGGCATTCCAGAGCTCCTGTGCAGTGTGGCTCCGATTCCCCAAAGAAATTAATTTAAGGACGGCCTGTTGACGTTTGGCCACACCTGTGCTCATATCTGGCCTAACAGGCTCACGCAGTGCTGATTCCGAGGAACTAGAGTAGGAGGAGGACTCAATATGTACAGACTGCATTCCTGCAATCCTTGGAGTTGGCAGAATACATACAGAGCCACTCTCCAGATCTGTACCCGGCTCCACAACATTGACCCAATGGGCAGTGAGGGAAAGGTATCGTCCCTGTCCATGGCTACTGGTCCACGCATCGGTGGTCAGGTGGACCTTGCTACTGACGGCATTTAGTAGCGCATTTTTAATTTTTCCCTCCACATGCTTTTGCAGGGCAGGGACGGCTTGCCTGCTGAAATAAAAGCGGCTGGGCACATTGTATTGTGGAACTGCCAATGACATAAAGTTCCGGAAGGTGTCAGTCTCCACCAGCCTGAATGACAGCATCTCAAGGGCCAGTAGTTTGGCAATGCCGGCATTCAGAGCCAGTGCTAGGGGATGGTTTGCCGAGTATGGCCGCTTTTTCTCCCATGCCTGTGCTACCGATTGCTGGTGAGTGTGGGAGTGTGCTGATGACTGCGAATGTGGTTCAGTGGGTGGAATTTCACTGGGACTCTGGACAACAGTGGCAGTGGTTCTTCCATGGCGTTCCAGTGAGGAAGCCGAACCAGCTGTGTGTGAGCTGGAGGAAGAGGCCCCAACACGAGCTGAAGAGGTGGTAGGTGCTGCTGAAGGTTGGCCTACATCTTCAGTGTGTCTGTGTAACTCCACCTCGTGCTTGGTACGCACATGTTTCCACATATTTGTGGTATTGAGGTTGCTCACATTTTTCCCTCGTTTCACTTTCTGATGACACAGCTTGCATTTGACAAAGCAAATGTCATCTGCAACTGTGTCAAAAAAAGACCACGCACTGCAAGTCCTGGGAGCGCCCGTTTTGTGTTTTGGAAGAGGATTGCTCCTCACGGGTGCCAAAGTGGAGGCTACAGGCAACCAAGTCTGCCCCCGCCCTCTCCCTCCTCTTTTGGCCGTTCGGGGAATCTCTTCCTCAGAGCTGCTCCCACCACCTTCCTGTGGCTGACGCCATGATGGGTCAAGGACCTCATCATCTCCACTCCCCTCTTCAAGCACCGGCTGGTCCTGGGTTGTCTCGCCAGCACCGTACGCACCAGAAATTGGCAACTGAGTCTCATCATCATCAGATGAGCACTGAGGTGTGCTGACAATAGGCACTGGCCCACCCGCCTCTTCAGATTCAGAGGGACAAAGCAGTTGCGCATCACTGCATACTCCCTCTTCTTCACGCTCTAGAATGCTGCTTGGCTGGCCACCTCTTTCCAAGCCAACAGATTCTGAGAACAGAAGTAAAGATTGAGATGGCTCCGGTCCAGGGCTCTCAGACTGCCTGGGCAATTTGGCAGGTGGTGAAGAGACAGATGGTTGCACTTCAGTGCTCTGGCCTTGGGAGGATGTGGAAGTCATTGAAGTGGATGCGTTAGCTGCCATCCATCCGACAACGGCTTCAATTTGTTCGTCACGCAGCAGTGGGGTACGGCGAGGTCCTACAAAGCTGCGCATGAAGGACTGTTGCCTGGTAAAAGTGGGGGATGCCGGGTCACTGGTGGCCGCAGCAGACACCGAATCCCCACGTCCTCTCCCTGCTGAATCCCCCCCGTCCTCTCCCTGCTGAAACTCCACGACCACGTGCCTTACTCCCTGCCTTCTTCATCTTGGTAGACTGATAAAGATAGGCAGAAAAGTAAAAAAGGGGTGGCTTAGTGTTCTTATTCCTGAACACCTGCTAACCAGTATAAGAAACACTAATTTGGCTAAGAGTGTGTGTACTACACTTTAATATGATCTAATGTGGCCTAGACAACTGTAAAGTGGAGTGTTTGGTGAACTTTATTTCCTTTTTTTTGGGGTGGGGGGAAGAAAAGGATGTGACCAAAGTTTGAAAGCTATAGTATCACAAACTTTTTGGAGCGATTACAATGCAGGAAGCTAACCTACAATGCAATTGATGAGGCTCCAAAAAATAGGGTAATACTAGTCTGGCTGGCCCTGAAGGGCACAAGCCAGCAAAAAGGCTCCTCTATCTAATCCTATATAGTGTTTGCAACCAACCAATATAGGAGCAAAAATCTGGCTAAATTAGCTGCAAAAAATGGACTATGTATGAGGCAGTGACGCACGCTGAGCGGACTACAGCTAGCGGTGGCTGTAGAACACACTGCAACGTGAGCTGCACTCACACACAGAGAGAGACCTATCAGACAGCCAAAAACAGTGCAGAGAAATGGGCTATAGCACTGAAAGGCTGCTGAAAGGCTCCACTGTCCACTCCTTTAGTGTTTGCAACCAACGTATATGGATACGTATGGAAGCACACTATACAGGAGAAAAAAAAAGCAGCAATAAAAGAAAAATGTGTATGAGGCAGAGACACACGCTGGGCGGCCTACAAGCAGACGTGCCTGCAGGACACACTACACAGCGTGGGTCTGCACTCACACAGCCCTTGCAGACAGCTATTAAAACAGCGCTGCTGGGCTACAAAAATGCTACAGTGGTGGATTATGTAGCCTGGGTAGAGCAATAGATATTTTGGATGATCGCTATTTCTAACTGTCCCTCACAGTCTTCAACAGCAGCCTGTCCCTAACTGAATTCACAGCAGAGTGACCAGAAATGGCAGCTGCAGCGGTTTTTATAGTGCATCATGACATCATTTCAGCAGCCAATCACAGCCATGCCAGTAGTTAACATGCCTAACAGGATGTGCCCACACTTCTGAGGATCCCCATTGGCTGAATCAAATCGAGCGGGCTCCTAGCATTATGGGAACTTCCGATTCCGGTATTCGATATGAAAAAAGTATCGGAACTAAGTATCGGAATTCCGATACAGCTAATATCGGCCGATACCCGATACTTGCAGTATCGGAATGCTCAACACTACTCATGACGAAGGCAGACACCAAAACGCGTGTCGGGGGGAGGCACATCCTAGGAATCCTGCACCACGGGCATCAAATATTGATTGGGCGTTTTTCAAATATGCATCTTGATACTTTTTACTTATAGGACTATGCATTGAGGCTTATATTAAGCGGCCACTGGGCCGGTAACATATGAGTTTATATATATGTAACATATTATTTAATTAACCCCTTTTTGCATTGGCACCCTATATGCTGGTATATTCAGCTGTGATTTGTTTATGCCCTATCACTATAGTGACAGTTCACATTAAACACATTGATCTCAACTTTTGAGACCATTGATATCCTGCATTGGCACCTTATTGTTTAACTTAATACTGTTTTTGTGATTTGTCCCATTTCATCTACTGTATTTATGACCAACCTTTTTGCACTTTGGCACTTTATCAGTATATCTATATTTGCAGATTCTGTTTTTTGGCTCATTTGTATATATATATATATATATATATATATATAATTTTTTTTATATTTATTCATGATCGTATATAGCCATATTTTATCTATGTGCAATATAGAGGTGCTACATGGATTCCTAGTATTGCCCTTTTCGCTTTGGTATTTGTGTTCCCACCATTTTTGTATGCAATTAAATTTTGTGAATAAAATATTTATTTTATCTCAAATATTGGACACCAGTTTTTTCGGATTTTTTTCGTAGCTGATTTGTTAGTTTTCCGATTTGTCCTTCAACTTCTGACTTCGTCCATTTGTGTACAAAATTGGATTATTTTATTTCACATTTCACAACATTTATACTTGAAAATGACATGCACATTTGCCTTGAATCTTTGTTGTATTTTACACTGCAGTGGGACTATCAGTGTTCTGTCCTCACTAATCGAAGCAGACTTCATGTAGCTTACACAGGCAGCTAAACCGCTATACCGGTGTCCAATAAGGAGACTGTAGGTTGAATCTGTGTTTCATTGAACGTGCTGGTATATTGATGTGGTGAAACTACAAACAAAACATATATATACACTGAGTCAATACAGGGTACAACAGGGATACATATCATACATAATACATTATGAATCAACATCTGGACTACTAGCTGAGGAGGGGAAAACTAACTAGGCAGGCTAATATGGGACGGAAATTCGTTACAGGAAGCGTGATTACATACCAGCGATGCTGTCGCAAAGAGGGAAGGGAAATGAGATGCTTCCAGGATGCAGGCTGAGAGAAAATGGAGAACTGGAGGGAAAATGGGGGCTGGACTAACCATGATCCTTTGCAAAACATACCAGGGTGCCTTGCAACCTTCCCAGAATACATTGTGAACAGAAGGAAAATAAAGCAAAGTGAAAGTAAAATAGAATAACACTACGTTATGACTCTGGTCACTAAATGGAGCCAGAAATAATGAAAACACTAAAGTCTACAGAAGAAACTGAACATTCTGGATATTCACTAGTAATATCATCAGATAGACAATCCACGATTGTGAATTAGGTGTCGGAGACAGAACAATCAGAATATACATTATCACGCCATAGTGTCAATGGGAGTTCAACTTCCCACTCTATATAGAATTCTGTGTAAGCCTCAGACCTTGTATTGTTGGTGTCCTTCATTTATTAATTCCTTTGTCCT
The DNA here is from genome assembly GCF_039654945.1 of Dendrobates tinctorius. Classification (NCBI taxonomy): domain Eukaryota; kingdom Metazoa; phylum Chordata; class Amphibia; order Anura; family Dendrobatidae; genus Dendrobates; species Dendrobates tinctorius. Next base: position 29,494,433 of record NW_027361706.1, on the reverse strand, counting down.
TGTTATTTGTTTCAATTATTTAATCATTATGTCATAATATTATTTAATAAAAGATTTTTTGTAAATTTTATAATGGGTTGTTGTACTCCCTGTTCTCATTGTTTGCATTATACTGTGTGTGCGTGGGAGGGCTGCATTATTCTCTGAGGGGGCTACATTATACTCTATCAAGGACCATGAGGAGTGTATTATACTATATGTACTATATGGGACCTGCATTATACTGTATCGAGGACTATGTGTCCCCATCATTCTTCCTCAGCCGGTGTAAAGAAACTCGGGAACATGCATAGAACGGATTCAATATTGTCGATCACGTTCGTTTATGGCCTGAACTCAGCTCATGTAAATACAACTGAAATGTTTATGTGTGATGGTGCAATATGTTAGAATTTGGGACCCGACTTTAAACTTTTGCCAAGGGCCACACTCTGTCTAAAATCAGCCCTGAATGGATGGATGGGTGGATAAATGGATGGGGAGAGAGTGAGATATGAATTTATTTATATCATAGGAAGTAGATAGCAGGGTGTTTATAGATTAAACAGTGTATACATCAGTGTGTGTACATATATACACCCAGCTTTATGCATACAGATGCAATCCAAAGCTGTGTCTGTTTCAGCATGCACAGGACCAGTGTGAGCCCTACCCACCCGCACAGAAATCCCTGCCCACCCAGGAAGTCAGGGAGAATCTGACCTGACAAAACAGGAAGTCAGAGGATTCTTAGCCAGAGATCATGTCACCAGGGGGTCAGCTCAGTTTACAGAAGGATTTGGGAAAGCAAGGTATTGACAAAAGTGCTTACCTATGGCAGATGTTTTCACATGAAAGGGACTTGTAAAGTAGTGGCCAACCCTTTTAACAATGCCTGACAACGACAATATAACAGGGCAACTTTGTAAGGGGGCAAATATGGGCACTTGCAGTTCACTCCCTTACAAGCGCCTACCCATTTTTTTGTATCAATAATGGAAAAATGTACATTCTGCACTTTACTATGAGGTCAGATGTATGAGATGTCAGTAATGCTGCACTTACAGCTGACGACTGTCTGCCCAGGTCCTCCTGCTGCACCCAGATTCTTTTTGATCCTAATGCACTTAAGCTCCAGTGTAATAACATAGCCGCGCATAAGCACATGACAGCAATCGGCGGCACTCCCTGTCAGCACAGGTATACCGCTACATCATGTTGACGAGACCAGAAAAGATAATAGCAACTTGGAAATAATAAAATTCCCCCAAAGACCCTTTTCTTAGTATCAGCAAAGTTTTCCTAATGTTGCGTAGTTGCCAGAGTCACCCATCAGTAAACAGAGTGACTGTGCATTAGGGTGACCGCAAAAAATCGATGTCGGAATTTTGTCCGTCTGGACCCCACAAAACGATTCCCCTTTCCAAATATTGAAAGAGCCAAAATTTGAGCTCGATCAAACGACGTTAACCCGTGCCGCTCGTCGCTCAAAGTTTGAAAAAATCCAAATTGAGGTATTTTAAGATTTAGGTATTTTGCATAGTCTGTTAGACTATAAAGAATGTGACAACAACATTGCAGAAATAGCCCTGACCAAATTTTCGAACCATTTGTGGTATTTGAATGCAGAGTTGGTGGGATTATCGTTTTTTGATCCCACCATTACAGACAATGAAAAGTTGTTAATGGCTAATAAATTGCTCAGTAGCACAGATGAACCATCAGAGCATGCTAGGGTTGTAAATCCAAAAGTTAGGAAAGAAAAATTAAAAGAGGTAGGAAGTAACCGACTTTAACGACCTTCTGACAAAAGATGAAGAACAAAAGCAATATGTCCTGCAAGTAGTGTTGAGCATTCCGATACCGCAAGTATCGGGTATCGGCCGATATTAGCGGTATCGGAATTCCGATACTGACTTCCGATACTTTTGTCATATCGGATACCGGAATCGGAAGTTCCCATCATGCCATGAGCCTGCTTGCTTTGATTAAGCCAATGGGAATCCTCCGAAGTGTGGGCACATCCTGTTAGGCATGTAGGCATGTTAACTATTGGCATGGCTGTGATTGGCTGCCGAAATGATGTCATGATGCACTATAAAAGCTACCGCAGCCGCCATTTCTGGTCACTCTGCTGTGAATTCAGTTAGGGACAGGCTGCTGTAGAAGACTGTGAGGGACAGTTAGAAATAGCGATTCCACCAAACATCTAGTGCTTTACCCAGGCTACATAAACCACCACTGTAGCCTTCTTTGCCCTAGCAGCAGTGTTCACAGCTGTCTGCAAGGGCTGTGTGAGTGCAGCTCACGCTGTGGAGTGGGTCCTGCAGCCACGTCAGGTTGTAGGCTGCCCAGCGTGCCTCACTGCTGCCTCATACATCTTTTAATTTTTGAGCTGCATTTTTTACATAATTTCAATCTAGTGTGCTTCCATCCGTATCCATATACGTTGGTTGCAAACACTAGTAGTAGACAGCGGAGCCTTTCTGCAGCCTTTCAGTGCTAGTGTCCACTTTGCTGCACTGTTCACGGCTGTCTGAGAGGTCTCTGACTGTGTGTGAGTGCAGCTCACGCTGAGTAGAGTGTCCTGCAGCTACGTCTGGTTGTAGGACGCTCAACGTGCGTCACTGCCTCACACATATTTGTCTTTGAGTGCAGCTCATTTTTTCTTCTCCTATTAGTGTGCATCCATCCGTATCCATCAACATTGGTTGGTTGCAAACACTATATAGGAGTAGATAGAGGAGCCTTTTTTTCTGGCTTGTGCCCTGCCGGCACAGCCAGATTAGTATTACCCAATTTTTTTGGAGCCTCATCTTTTGCATTGTAGGTTACCTGCCTGCATTGTAATAGCTCCAAAAAGTTGGTGATACTATCAGTTTCAATTCTTTGTTCACATACTTTGAGTTTGTTTCCAACAAAGAAACCACAAAAAAAGTTCACCAAACACTACATTTGGAACTTGTGTAGGCCACATCAGCTCCTATTAAAGTGTAGTCCACACACACACACTTCATAAAATTAGAGTTTCTTGTACCTGTAACCAGCTGTTCAGGAATAGGCACACTAAGGCCCCCCTTTGTACTTTTCTGCCTATCTTAAGCAGTCTGGCAAGATGAAGAAGGCAGGGAGTAAGGCGCGTGGGCGTGGAGTTTCAGCAGGGAGAGGACGTGGGGATTCTGCAGGGAGAGGACGTGGGGATTCTGCAGGTAGAGGACGTGGGGATTCTGGGCCTGCTGCGGGCACCAGGGGATCAGCATCCCCCAGTTTTAGCAGGCAACAGTCCTTTATGCGCAGCTTTGTAGGACCTCAACGTACCCCACTGCTGCGGGAGGAACAAATTGAAGCCGTTGTCGGATGGATGGCAGCTAACGCATCGACTTCAATTACTTCCACAGCCTCTCAGGACCAGAGCACTGAAGAGCAACCATCTGTCTCTTCACCACCTGCCAAAGTGCCCAGGCAGTCAGAGAGACATGGACAGGAGCCATCACAGTCTCTACTTCTGTTCTCGGAATCTGTTGGCTTGGAAAGAGGGGGCCAGCCAAGCAGCATTCCTGAATGTGAAGAAGAGGGAGTATGCAGTGATGCGCAACTTCTTTGTCCCTCTGAATCTGAAGAGGCGAGTGGGCCAGTGCCTATGGTCAGCACACCTCAGTACGCATCAGATGATGACGAGACTCAGTTGCCACTTTCTGGTGCGTACGGTGCTGGCGAGACAACCCCGGAGAAGCAGCTGTTTGAAGAGGGGAGGGAAGATGATGAGGTCCTTGACCCATCATGGCGTGAGGAACAGGAAGGTGGTGGGAGCAGCTCGGAGGAAGAGATTCCCCTACCGGCCAAAACAGGAGGCAGAGGGAGGGGGAAGACTTGGTTGCCTGTACCCTCCACTTCGGCACCCGTTAGGAGCATTCCTCATTCCAAAGGCAAAACGGGCGCTCCCAAGACTTGCAGTGCGTGGTCCTTTTTTTGACACAGTTGCAGATGACATTTGCTTTGTCAAATGCAAGCTGTGTCATCAGAAAGTCAAAAGAGGGAGAAATGTCAGCAACCTCAATACCACAAATATGTGGAAACATGTGCGCACCAAGCACGAGTTGGAGTTGCAGAGACACCCTGAAGACGTAGGCCAACGTACAGCACCACCTACCACCTCTTCAGTTCGTGTTGGGGCCTCTTCCTCCAGCTCACACACTGCTGGTTCGGCTTCCTCACAGGATCGCCAAGGAAGAACCTCTGCCACTGTTGTCCGGAGACCCTGTCAGATTCCACCCATAGCAGCACGTTCCCATCCATCACAGCCATCGGTAGCACAGGCATGGGATAAAAGGCGCCCTTACTCGGCAAACCATCCCCGAGCACAGTCTCTGAATGCTGGCATTGCCAAACTTCTGGCAGTTGAAATGCTGTCATTCAGGCTGGTGGACACTGACACCTTCCGGGACTTAATGGCATTGGCAGTCCCCCAATACAACGTGCCCAGCCGCTTTTATTTCAGCAGGCGAGCCGTCCCTGCCCTGCAGAAACATGTTGAGGGCAAAATAAAACATGAGCTACTAAACGCCGTTAGTAGCAAGGTCCACCTGACCACCGATGCGTGGACCAGTAACCATGGACAGGGACGATACCTTTCCCTCACTGCCCACTGGGTCAATGTTGTGGAGCCGGGTACAGATCTGGAGAGTGGCGCTGTACGTGTTCTTCCAACGCCACGGATTGCAGGACTCCAGTCTGTACACATAGACTCCTCCTCCTACTCAAGTTCCTCAGAAACAGCAGAGCAGGAGCCTGTTACGACCGATATGAGCACAGCCATGGCCAAACGTCAACAGGCTGTACTCAAATTAATTTCTTTGGGGAATCGAAGCCACACAGCGCAGGAGCTCTGGAATGCTATCAAGCAGGAGAGCGATGTGTGGTTTGGGCCAGCGAATCTCCAGCCGGGCTTGGTAGTGTGTGACAATGGCCGAAATCTGGTGGCAGCTCTTGGCCTAGGCAACCTCACACACATCCCATGTCTGGCACATGTGCTTAACTTGGTCGTGCAGAGCTTTCTGAGGGACTATCCGGATCTTGATGCACTGTTGCACAAGGTCCGCATAGAGTGCGCTCACTTGCGGCGTTCCAGCACGGCAAGATCGCGCCTCGCTGCTCTGCAGCGACGATTTGGCCTTCCGGAACATCGCATCATATGTGACCTACCCACCCGGTGGAATTCAACGTTACATATGTTGGAGCGGTTGTGTGAGCAGCAGGCAGCAGTCATGGAGTACCAGCTGCTTCAGGCGCAAACAAGTCGCACTGTGCGCCGTTCACACTTCAGCACCATTGAGTGGGCCTCTATGAAGGACATCTGCCTCGTTTTGCGTGCCTTCGATGAATCCACGCGGATGGCGAGTGCAGATGATGCACTAGTCAGCATGACTGTCCCCCTTATCTGCCTGCTTCAACAAACACTGCAAGCACTAAGGGATGAGGTTTCGGAAGAGGTGGAGGATGAGGAGTCCCAAATGCCATCTGCTTCTGGACAGTCTGCGCTACGTGTTTCCTCACAAAGGCCTAGGCAGGGGACACTTTGTGAGGAGGATGAGGAGGAGTCGATGGAGGAGGAAGACGTCTCTCCAGAGGAGGGAGGTACACAAACCTCTACTCAGTATGTACAGCGAGGGTGGGGTGATGCAGAGCAGGCAAAGGTCACGCCTCAAACAGGGGACAGCGGTTCTTTGGCAGTTGGGAGTCTGCAGCACATGGTTGATTTCATGCTGCAGTGCCTGAGAAACGACCGCCGCATCGCCCACATTCTCGTCTCGGCTGATTATTGTGTGTACACCCTCCTAGATCCTCGTTACCGGGACAGCGTACAAAGGCTCATACCAACGTTGAACCGGGAGCGTAAACTGCGGGAGTACGAAGAGTCACTGGTGCAGTCCATAATGTTTTCCATTCCACCCGACAGCATTGTTGCTAGTGCTTTACAAAGCAGCTCTGTGCGTCGAGGCAGTGGAGGAAACTCTGCACAAAGAGGGAGCAGAGGCAGCGCCGCAGCACAAGGCAAGACCACTATGGCCCAAATGTGGCAAAGTTTTGTGTGTCCACCACAATTGTCTACACCATCAGCGACGCCTCGAGTCAGCAGGAGGCAACGCTTCCTTCAGATGGTGTCAGACTACATGTCTTGCCCTGTCACTGTACTCCCAGATGGCTCTTCCCCCTTCAAGTTTTGGGTCTCTAAGCTGGATACATGGCCAGAGCTTAGCCAGTATGCATTGGAGGTGCTGGCTTGCCCTGCTGCCAGTGTATTATCGGAACGCGTCTTTAGTGCCGCAGGTGGTGTACTAACAGACCGTCGCACGCGACTATCTTCCGATAATGTGGACCGGCTGACTTTTCTGAAAATGAACAAGGCCTGGATCTCCAAAGACTTTGCCATTCCTCTTACAGACTAAATTAGTGGTTGGCAACTGTATCCAGGTCTGCTGGTGTGTTCATTTTTCTACCACCTGAACTATAATCCCTGTGCTTCAACACAGCCAGTTGTCGCTCAGATGTGTCGTCTGCACAGAGAAAGCTCCTGTGTTAGTGGGGTTCAGTAACGCCAGCTGATCCCCTGCTGTGTGGACGGCAAAGTCACCAGCTCCATCAACATTCAAACCACTACTGATTTTTAACTGTGCCCCACTTTTGGCAGGTGAAGGCAGCAGGAGACTTGCCATCTCCACAGCAGGGGAACAGCTGGCAGTGCTGAACCCCTGTGGCTCAGTCCCATCAGTTTATCCCCTGATGTGTGTCCGGCAAGGTCTCCTGCTCTGTCCACATTCCCATAACCAGTAGTGGGAATGAGGACAGAGCTGGCGAACATCAGGGGATCAACTGACGGGACTGAGCACCAGTAACACAGGAACAAGTGTAGATTGTGCTGACGCCACTTCAGAGATGTAGCTGGTGGGGTTGGAGGCCAGGGTAAATAGTAGAGACAGTGGAGCCAGAGGCCTAAGTGGAGCATGGTTAGAATCAGTAGTAGTCAACAACCTCCATAAAAACCGCTGCCCATTGGCCTCTGCATGCGGCATGCGTAATCCTGGGCTCCAACAGCGTCAGTTGGTGTTCAGAAGTGTCGTCTCCACAGAGCCAAACACATTCGTTCAAGTGTTAGTGGGGTTCAGCACTGCCAGCTGTTCCCCTGCTGTGGAGATGGCAAGTCTCCTGCTGCCTTCACCTGCCAAAAGCAACAGGCCCCAGCCTGCTCCTCGCCTAATCCTGGGCTCCAACAGCGTCAGTTGGTGTTCAGAAGTGTCGTCTCCACAGAGCCTAGTTATGGGAATGTGGACAGAGCAGGCGACATTGCCGGACACACATCAGGGGATTAACTGACCGGACTGAACACCTGTAACACAGGAACAAGTGTGGATTGTGCAGACGCCACTTCGGAGCTGTAACTGGAGGGGTTGGAGGACAGGGGAAATACGAATATCAGTGAAGCCACAGGCCTAAGTGGAGCTTGGTTAAAATTAGTAGAAGTCTACAACCGATCTTAACATTTCTTCAATGCAGCCTCAGCCTGCTCCGTGCTTGTCCCTGGGCTTCAACACAGCCAGTTGTTGCTCGGAAGTGCCGTCTTCACAGAGTAAAACACTAGCTCCTGTGTTTGTGGGGTTCAGTAACGTCAGCTGTTCCCCTGCTGTTTTGATGGCAATCTGTCCTGCTGCCTCCCAATTGACAGCACATCAGGCCTCAGCCTGCTAAGTGCTTGTCCCTGGGCTCCAACATCGCCAGTTGCTGCTCATAACTGATTTTGGCACGGGTACTCCCTCCTGCCCAGCTTGGTTCCAGCCCTGCCTGCTGTTTCCGTGAATTGTCAATGTCAGTTTGCCACCCCAAGTTGCCATGTCGTGTTGCGGTTGGGTTAGCCGAGGCTAGGGTGCCAGCAGTTTAGGTGCTTCCTATGTGGACTGCGGGTTCTGGTAAGAAAGGCTTGTTCCGTAGTGCCAGTAGGACAAGCACCCCCTGTAGGACTGTGTGATTCGGTAACTGCGGCCAGCTTGCGGCATGCCAACTTTGCTTTTCAGGGGTAACTTCAGCTGCCCCTCCGGGTTACAGCACCGTCAGCTGGTTCTCGGCAGAGCCTTTGGCCTAGGTGCCTCCATCTCGGTATCCGAGTTCCGGCAACGTCTGCTGGTCCTTGGTAGTGCTTTGTAGCACAGGTACCTCCTGCTTAGTAACCGGGTTCCAGCACTGTCAGCTGGTCCTCGGTTGTGCCATTGGCTCTTATTCCTTCTGCTGCCCCTCCGGGTGCCAGCACTGTCAGCTGGTCCTCGCTATTTCCATTTGCTCTTGCAGCTTATGCTACCCATCCGGGTTCCAGCACCGTCAGCTGGTTCTCGGCAGAGCCTTTGGCCTAGGTGCCTCCATCTCGGTATCCAAGTTCCGGCAACGTCTGCTGGTCCTTGGTAGTGCTTTGTAGCACAGGTACCTCCTGCTTAGTAACCGGGTTCCAGCACCGTCAGCTGGTCCTTGGTTGTGCCATTGGCTCTTATTCCTTCTGCTGCCCCTCCGGGTGCCAGCACTGTCAGCTGGTCCTCGCTATTTCCATTTGCTCTTGCAGCTTATGCTACCCATCCGGGTTCTAGCACCGTCAGCTGGTTCTCGGCAGAGCCTTTGGCCTAGGTGCCTCCATCTCGGTATCCAAGTTCCGGCAACGTCTGCTGGTCCTTGGTAGTGCTTTGTAGCACAGGTACCTCCTGCTTAGTAACCGGGTTCCAGCACCGTCAGCTGGTCCTTGGTTGTGCCATTGGCTCTTATTCCTTCTGCTGCCCCTCCGGGTGCCAGCACTGTCAGCTGGTCCTCGCTATTTCCATTTGCTCTTGCAGCTTATGCTACCCATCCGGGTTCTAGCACCGTCAGCTGGTTCTCGGCAGAGCCTTTGGCCTAGGTGCCTCCATCTCGGTATCCGAGTTCCGGCAACGTCTGCTGGTCCTTGGTAGTGCTTTGTAGCACAGGTACCTCCTGCTTAGTAACCGTGTTCCAGCACCGTCAGCTGGTCCTCGGTAGTGCCATTGGCTCTTGTTCCTTCTGCTGCCCCTCCGGGTGCCAGTACCGTCAGCTGGTTCAAGAGGACAAAGAACAGGAAGACAACCACCAAGATGCAGAACAACAAGAGAGAGAAGACAAAGAAGCATAAAAAAACAAAGCAGAAGAACATTAAGCATAAGACTAATACTCTGAGCAAATGATATTATCTTATTTATAAGCAGAAGAAGACTAAGCAGTAAATGGGGGTGAGTCCATTCCTCCTCGTGGTGCCCCTGGAAAAGGCCTGCTGCTGCAGGCCAAACTGAACGCGGACAAATCCTGTTGTAAATCTTTTGTGACAGGCAGAACGGAAGGTGTAAACTTCTAACTTTTCTAGATAACAACTACAGGAATGCCTGACACAAATAAGAATATGATGAAGAAGAACAGGAAGAAGATGAAGAAGTTGAATATGTAGAATAATAATTGTTGAATAAGAAGAATATGAAGAATGTAAGAAAAGGAAGAAGAAGAAGAAGAATGTAAAAAAAGGAAGAAGAAGAATGTAAAAAAAGGAATAAGAAGAAGAATGTAAAAAAAGGAAGTAGAAGAATGTAAAAAAAGGAAGAAGAAGAAGAATGTAAAAAAAAGGAATAAGAAGAAGGTAAAAAAGGAAGAAGAATAAGAAAGAAGAAGAAAGAAGAAGACATACATGTCTGGCAAAATATAAATGAGGCTAACATAGTCAATATCTTTGTAACTCCTAACGTCTTTAAAAAAAAAGTTTAATTCCTGCTATTCCATTTGATTGGGCTAAACCTCTATGGCTTTAATGTCTCCTCCACCTCCCACAATACATTCTACATTATTCTTAGTTGTTTTTCTTCATGTAGAATTAACCTACAAGGAAAGAAAGGGTTTTTTTTAATTCCGATATTTTGGCCCCATTGACTTGCATTGGTTCCCGGTATTGGAATCGGCGATACCGATACTTTTTTTTTAAGATCGGCCGATCCATTCCGATCCGATATTTTCAAGTATCGGCTGGTATCGCTCAACTCTACCTCCAAGTTGTAAGCAAATGCCGAGCATTATATTCTGACGTTTCAAAAACTACTTTAACAAACGCTCTAGAATAGATTAGATAACTATGTAAAATTATCAACTCATGTAGGTTAGCGTGCTCTGATGGTTCATCTGTGCTACTGAGCAATTTATTAGCCATTAACAACTTTTCATTGTCTGTAATGGTGGGATCAAAAAACGATAATCCCACCAACTCTGCATTCAAATACCACAAATGGTTCGAAAATTTGGTCAGGGCTATTTCTGCAATGTTGTTGTCACATTCTTTATAGTCTAACAGACTATGCAAAATACCTAAATCTTAAAATACCTCAATTTGGATTTTTTCAAACTTTGAGCGACGAGCGGCACGGGTTAACGTCGTTTGATCGAGCTCAAATTTTGGCTCTTTCAATATCTGGAAAGGGGAATCGTTTTGTGGGGTCCAGACGAACAAGATTCTGACATTTGTTTCCCCCCCATATGAGATCCGGTCACCCTACTGTGCATCCATGATTTGCTCTGTATTATAAACTTAGTTTTCTTTGATCTCTCAGATTATTACATTATCATAAGCTTATATCAGTAATAAAAAGGAGTGCTTCACTTTACTGCATGTTTATTGATAGTTTTTTACACATTCTTATTAAGGCTCGTTCACACCACCATTTTTTCGGCCTGAATGCTGTTTGTAGAAAAGGTAGAAGGAACTTCAACCAAAGTCATTCAATGGGGCAATGCAGATGGGGAAAAAAATCGCAACCTGCACTAGTTTCTCCTGTAAATTGGATGAGACTCGGCCAATCAAATCTATGGGTACGTAAAGAAAAAATCGGATGCTATAGGGCGCCACAGTATAACATCTGTGATTCCTCCACAGCATCTTCTCTGCTCAGGCTGTGCCAGGGTAACCTAATAGTGAGTCAGTACACTGTTTGCTTTCATACTCTGTCATCTGAACTCACCTGGGGTAATGAGGCTCTGATAGCTACCTTCTGGGAAGGCCTTTCTGGGCGAATCAAGGATGAGCTGGCCGGTCATGATATACCTACCATGTTGGATGTCCTGGTGTCCTTGGCTACTCGGATAGACATCAGATTTCAAGAGAGCTCCAAAAAGGTAACCCGTGAAAGGAGATCTCTTTGCCTAGCTCCAACCTTCCAAACAGGGTCGGACTGGGGTGTCTAGGGCCCACAAAGGGAATTAATTTTAGGGGCCCACCTACAGTAATGTACAACTCAACATTTAGGCTTTGAGACCGCGGAATTACACCATGGGTTCTTTTGCCGTATATCCCACGCCAAATCTGCATCATTTCAGCATCCTAATTCTACTAAAAGCTGCACCGTTGTTCATATGCTGCAGATCTTTCCGCACTACGATTCATTTAATCCTTTAGGGCCGCAGGCCTGTTTTCACCTTAATGCCCAGGCCATTTTTTGCAAATCTGACCTGTGTTACTTTGAAGTTAAAAAGTGACCCCATTTTGGAATCTACACCCCCAAGGATTGACGTAGGGGGTATAGTGATCACTTTGTCCCAACAAGAGTTCCATGGTAGATGCTACACAGCCAAGCCAATCGAAGCGTTCGTATCTGCAGGGGGGGCTAAAATTCGCCCGGACCAGCCAGGCAGCGTTGCTGCCTGCCGGTCTTAGCGGCGAAAGCCTCCCGGTACCCGTGCGATTAGCTGCCCCAATAGGCAGCACAGGTCCCCAATAGGCAGCATTGGTCCCTATAGGCAGCACAGGTTCCCAATAGGCAGCACAACTCCCAAAAAGGCACCACAGGTCCCCAATAGGCAGCACAGGTCCCCAATAGGCAGCACAGGTCCCCAATAGGCAGCACAGGTCCCCAATAGGCAGCACAGGTCCCCAATAGGCAGCACAGGTCCCCAATAGGCAGCACAGGTCCCCAATAGGCAGCATTGGTCCCTATAGGCAGCACAGATTCCCAATAGGCAGCACAACTCCCCAATAGGCAGCACAGGTCCCCAATAGGTAGCACACATCCCCAATAGGCAGCACAGGTCCCCAATAGGCAGCACAGGTCCCCAATAGGCAGCATTGGTCCACAATAGGCAGCATTGGTCCCAAATAGGGAGCACACGTCCCCAATAGGCAGCACAGGTCCCCAATAGGCAGCATTGGTCCCTATAGGCAGCACAGATTCCCAATAGGCAGCACAACTCCCCAATAGGCAGCACAGGTCCCCAAAAGGCAGCACAGGTCCCCAATAGGTAGCACACATCCCCAATAGGCAGCACAGGTCCCCAATAGGCAGCACAGGTCCCCAATAGGCAGCATTGGTCCCAAATAGGGAGCACAGGTCCCCAATAGGCAGCATTGGTCCCCAATAGGCAGCATTGGTCCCAAATAGGGAGCACAGGTCCCCAATAGGCAGCACAGGTCCCCAATAGGCAGCACAGGTCCCCAATAGGCAGCACAGGTCCCCAATAGGCAGCACAGGTCCCCAATAGGCAGCATTGGTCCCCAATAGGCAGCACAGGTCCCCAATAGGCGGCACAGGTCCCCAATAGGCAGGCACAGGTCCCTAATAGGCAGCATTGTTCCCTAATAGGCAGCACAGGTCCCTAGTAGGCAGGCACAGGTCCCCAATAGGCAGGCACAGGTCCCTAGTAGGCAGCACAGGTCCCTAGTAGGCAGCACAGGTCCCCAATAGGCAGGCACAGGTCCCTAGTAGGCAGCACAGGTCCCCAATACGCAGCACATACAGACAGTAACTCACTGACCCGGCGTTGGCCTGTGTACCAGATACACAGGCGACAGGCTGCGACGCGTCTGACTCTGAAGAAGAAGACTGTCACTGTAATCCCGCGGCCGCGGCCTCCTGAATGGCCAGGCCCCGCACCGCCCGTCCTGCTCCTCCGGCCTCCGGGTGTGCGCAAATCACCATTCCGTCACGCTGCCTGGGCTCAGCTCACATTGACTTGACAAGTCTGGGCAGTGGCGGTGACTCCTCCAGCGAGCTCCAGTTACCCGCCAATGCCGCACTGCGCGCAGGAATCAGTGCGCGGGGCGGGGGCCTCCGGGGTGTGCTGTGCTCTGTCCAGTAGTCAGAGACAGAGCAGAGAACGACCCGACGTATCAATGCGCGGTATCCGGAGTGGCGGGCGGGACTAGGAAGCAGAGCAAGAGTCCTCCTCTGCTCCTGCTCCTTGCCGGCTGCACTGCAGGAACATCAAAGTACCGGATCGCGGCTGTGAATCTCCCCGGTTCGGGGAACTGGCTGCTTTTTTAACAACCGGTTCCACCGAAACGGGGAGAACCCGCTGAATCCCACCCCTGGGCAGGGCCGGCTCCAGGTTTTTGAGGGCCCCGGGCGAAAAAGTCTCAGTTGGCCCCCCCTTAACACATACCACAACTCATGCCGTGTGACATCCGTGGTGACGGCCAAAAACGGACTTCTCTCTGTGTGGATCACACGGACACGCATGTGATCCACACGGACACTCGCTCTGTGGCAAAACACGTTCATGTGATGGAGGCTACTGATTAGTAGTGTACGCATGAAAGAAAGAAGAGAGGGGAAATAAAGAAAGATACAGAGAGAGAAAGAAAGAACATAGAAAGAAAGGAAGAACAGAGAGAGAAAGAAAAGAACAGAGAGAAAGAGAAAGAAAGAGGGTAAAGAAAGAACAGATAGAGAAAGAAAGAGTGGACAGAAAAAAAGAAAAGAGAGAAAGAAAGAGTGGAATAAAGAACAGAGAGGGAGAGAAAAAAGGGGAAAGAAAGAACGGAGAGAGAAAAAGAGTTGACAGAAAAAAAGAACAGGGAGAGAGAGAAAAAGAAGGAGGGGAAAGAAAGAACAGAGAGGTAGAGAGAAAAAGAAAGAGGGGAAAGAACAGAGGAAGAGGGGAAAGAACAGAGAGAGAGAAAGAAAGAGGAAAGAGAACAGACAGAGAGAAAGAACAGAGACAGAAAGAAAGAGAAGAGAGAGCGAAAGAACAGAGAGAGAGAAAAAAAAGATTAGAGAGAAAGAACAGAGAGAGAAAGAAACAGAGAAAAATTCTATAAAGATAATATAGCAGCCCAGCTCCCATTGTAGTGCCTACCTGAGCCTCCTGGTGCAGGACATATCATGATCCGCTCACATGGCCGACATCCCCGATTCCAAGGCAATCTCGCTGTCCGCTGTCAGAGGAGGACACGGTGATGGATCTGAAGCATTCCCTGAAGTGCCTCCATGGTTCCGTCACAATCTCCTACTGAAATGACCTAATTTCTGGCCAGCTTCCAGCACGTCACTTCCGGTAGAACGTTACGTGCAAGTTTTAAATTGCTCCTTGGGGCTCTGCTGTGTACTCCTGTGTCCCGCGGGGAAAGTAAGCTCCCGGCTGGGGCAGTCTCTCTCTCTCAAAATCGGGACTGTCTCGCTGGATCCGGGACAGTTGGGACTCGGGAGGTATAAATGCTCCCCACCATACACCTCGTACACGCACGGCTCCGCTTTGTATGCTTCGTACACACACGGCTCCGCTCCGTACACCTTGTACACACGCAGCTTCACTCCGTACACCCCCGGCTCTGCTCCGCTCCATAAACACACGGCTCAGCTCCGTACACACAGGGCTCCGTTCCGTACATCTCGTACACACACGGCTCTGCTCCATACACCTCGTACACACGGCTTCGCTCCGTACACCTCGTACACACACGGCTCTGCTCCGTACACCTCGTACACACACAGCTCTGCTCCGTACAACTTGTAAACCCCTCCTGACCCCACCCAAGAACACACACGGCTCTGCTACATCCACCTTGTTAAACCCCTCCCTGACCTCACACAAATACACACACGGCTCTGCTCCGTACACCTCGTACACACACAGCTCTGCTCCGTACAACTTGTAAACCCCTCCTGACCCCACCCAAGAACACACACGGCTCTGCTACATCCACCTTGTTAAACCCCTCCCTGACCCCACACAAATACACACACGGCTCTGCTACATCCACCTTGTAAAACCCCTCCCTGACCCCACACAAGTACACACGGCTCTGCTACATCCACCTTGTAAACCCCTCCTGACCCCACACAAGTACACACACGGCTCTGCTACATCCACCTTGTTAAACCCCTCCCTGACCCCACACAAGTACAAACAAGGCTCTGCTACATCCACCTTGTAAAACCCCTCCCTGACCCCACACAAGTACACACACGGCTCTGCTACATTCACCTTGTAAACCCCTCCTGACCCCACACAAGTACACACACGGCTCTGCTACATCCACCTTGTAAAACCCCTCCCTGACCCCACACAAGTACACACACGGCTCTGCTACATCCACCTTGTTAAACCCCTCCCTGACCCCACACAAGTACACACACGGCTCTGCTACATCCACCTTGTAAAACCCCTCCTGACCCCACACAAGTACACACAAGGCTCTGCTACATCCACCTTGTAAAACCCCTCCTGACCCCACACAAGTACACACACGGCTCTGCTACATCCACCTTGTAAACCCCTCCTGACCCCACACAAGTACACACACGGCTCTGCTACATCCACCTTGTTAAACCCCTCCTGACCCCACACAAAGTACACACACGGCTCTGCTACATCCACCTTGTTAAACCCCTCCTGACCCCACACAAGTACACACACGGCTCTGCTACATCCACCTTGTTAAACCCCTCCTGACCCCACACAAAGTACACACATGGCTCTGCTACATCCACCTTGTTAAACCCCTCCCTGACCCCACACAAGTACACACACGGCTCTGCTACATCCACCTTGTTAAACCCCACCCTGACCCCACACAAGTACACACACGGCTCTGCTACATCCACCTTGTTAAACCCCTCCTGACCCCACACAAGTACACACATGGCTCTGCTACATCCACCTTGTTAAACCCCACCCTGACCCCACACAAGTACACACACGGCTCTGCTACATCCACCTTTGTTAAACCCCTCCTGACCCCACACAAAGTACACACACGGCTCTGCTACATCCACCTTGTTAAACCCCTCCTGACCCCACACAAAGTACACACACGGCTCTGCTACATCCACCTTGTTAAACCCCTCCCTGACCCCACACAAGTACACACACGGCTCTGCTACATCCACCTTGTTAAACCCCTCCTGACCCCACACAAGTACACACATGGCTCTGCTACATCCACCTTGTTAAACCCCTTCTGACCCCACACAAAGTACACACACGGCTCTGCTACATCCACCTTGTTAAACCCCTCCTGACCCCACACAAAGTACAAACACGGCTCTGCTACATCCACCTTGTTAAACCCCTCCTGACCCCACACAAAGTACACACATGGCTCTGCTACATCCACCTTGTTAAACCCCTCCCTGACCCCACACAAGTACACACACGGCTCTGCTACATCCACCTTGTTAAACCCCACCCTGACCCCACACAAGTACACACACGGCTCTGCTACATCCACCTTGTTAAACCCCTCCTGACCCCACACAAGTACACACATGGCTCTGCTACATCCACCTTGTTAAACCCCACCCTGACCCCACACAAGTACACACACGGCTCTGCTACATCCACCTTTGTTAAACCCCTCCTGACCCCACACAAAGTACACACACGGCTCTGCTACATCCACCTTGTTAAACCCCTCCTGACCCCACACAAAGTACACACACGGCTCTGCTACATCCACCTTGTTAAACCCCTCCTGACCCCACACAAGTACACACACGGCTCTGCTACATCCACCTTGTTAAACCCCTCCCTGACCCCACACAAGTACACACACGGCTCTGCTACATCCACCTTGTAAATCCCTCCTGACCCCACACAAGTACACACACGGCTCTGCTACACCCACCTTGTTAAACCCCACCCTGACCCCACACAAGTACACACACGGCTCTGCTACATCCACCTTGTTAAACCCCTCCTGACCCCACACAAAGTACACACACGGCTCTGCTACATCCACCTTGTTAAACCCCTCCTGACCCCACACAAGTACACACACGGCTCTGCTACATCCACCTTGTAAATCCCTCCTGACCCCACCGTCCCACACATAAACGTTACCTCATCCATCCAGACCAGCACCATAATGACAAGCGACCAGCACAGCAGAGTCCTGCAGCCACCCTGATCATGTGACCCGACTCCTCCCCTCCTGTGACCTCATCACAGGTCCTGTGCTGACACCGCACACAAGATTACAGCCGAAGGAAGCGATGATCATTGCTGGCTGTAGGGGCTGCGTCACTGCGTGGGTCCCTCCCGGAGGGCGCAGGATGGGGTCAGTACATGGGGGGGCGTGTCAGCGGCCGGCGGGTATCCCAGTCCCAGACAGCGTGAGTGGGCCCTCCCATCTCGCCAGGGCCCCGGCACTTGCCCGGGTGCGCCGGGTGCTGATGCCGGGCCCTGGGTACGAGCGACCAGTGAGTGACAGTGACATTCGGGGGCGGGGCCCACCGAGGAATCCAACGGTACCTCGGTGGGCCAGTCCGAGCCTGCTTCCAAAGCCCTATAACTCAGCAAGCCTCAGCTACTTTACCTTTCCTAGAGTCTATGCAGACTGACCAGGTGAAGATGGCTAAGTATTGTTAGGAGATTCTTCTTGCAGAAGGAACATGCTTCTATTGTGGCAGTCCCGAACACCTAGTCCATCCTGCTCCTAGAAACTGCGAAACTCCAAAGCCTAGGGTCTGTTGGAGAGGCTACCTTGGGAAAGAATCATTCCTCGACATCCCTGACTCTGACAGTATCTGTCTCCTGTGGGAACATCCTTTTTGTCGAGTCAGTCTAGCTGGACTCCGGTTCCGCAGGCATTCTCAACCAACAGGCTGTTGTGGAGCTTATAAAAGCCCGACCCAACGTTTCCAGGATCCGTTGGTGGTTTTATTGGTGGATGGGAAGCCTCTTTTGAGACCATCCTGTGAGCCTGTGAAACTTTGGTACACTTGTGGGGAGGAGGACTCCCGTAGAGTGTCTGTGCCAGAATCAGGGGGACCACCATCTGGGTTCCTGAAGGAACGGTATAGGGGGGGCAATGAAGGAGAGGGGCTGACTGGAGGTGACAGGGCAACAGGGGGCGGGGCGAGGATAAAAGGAGCAGGGAGCGCGCTGAGAGTTCAGTTGGCAGAGAGACTGACAGGAGACAGGAAGCCGTGGAGGAGAGAGAGAGCCGGCTTAACTGACGTTGTTCCATGGGGAGACCGTCGGGGGTCTGTGGAGGGTAAGCGACGAACTCACCGACAAGAGACTTGTGCTTTACTCGAACCCGGGCCCGCCCCCGACCCACGGTCAGCCACAGCCGTTATCGCTGTTCCTCGCTCTGGTGCGGCAGGTCCGCGACCCAGAGCAGCCGCTGAGATTTCACATCAGCCTGCTGCAGCGGCTTTCCCACTGCCTCCCTTCCTCAGCCTGCAGCTGCGGCCTCTTCATCACTGACGGCAGTGGACGCCATCTCGTGATAGTCGGCAGTTGAGGCCTACTTCCAGTCTGCAAAGGAACCCTTAGCGTAGGCCTGCCAACGGTCACTTCTGAAAACTGCGACACAACCACTCTTCAGCGCGGGAGCCTGATAAGACTTTCTGCAAGGCCTACCCCGCTGTGTTTATAGGAAGTCATCTCCACAAAGGACTACTTCAGGGCCTGTTGCGCCCCCAGCTGCAGGATTTCTTCAGGGCCCGTTGCGCCCCCAGCTTCAGGATTACCCTAGGGCCTTTTGCACCCCAACGGCAAAGAACCTTTAGGGCCTGGTGAGCCCCCAGCTTCAGGAATACTCCAGGGCCTGTTGCGCCCCAACGGCACAGATCCTACAGGGCCTGTTGTGCCCCCAGCTGCAGAGCCTTCAGGTCCTGTTGCGCCCCAACAGCAAGCATCCTTTAGGGCCTGTTGTGCTCCAACTCCTCCTGGGTGCTGAGACGCCCAGGGGTCACGGCCATTCTTCAGCAGCTGAACTTAGCGGCAGTGGCGTTAAAGCAGCCACATCCGCGACGCCGAAGCAGACGCACCAGCGGCACCGAAGAACGTCCGGAAGGATAAGTTGACTTTAGGATATAAGGACCCATAGTCGGCCATCGCAAGGCCCATAATAGCTGGCTTTGCCGGGTTAGTTGCATTTTTGATAAGAAAAGTATTGTTATTGTTGTTGAGTCCCTGCGTGGACAATTGTTGTTATCCCTTTTTGGTTGCTCAGCATAGCCCTAGCGGCTTCAGTTCATAAACGTACTTTCCAAAACCACACTCAGTCTCCTGTCTCGTCACTGCATCCTGAGAACCCGCTGGTACCTACTCACTTGGAAAAGATTCCTTTCTACGTGCTGTCAGGTTTGTCTCAGCCTCTGCTACCAGGCCTGTTACGGCTGCAGAGACACAAGCTGGTATTGAACTGGAAATCTGGACAAGTACTTGCTTTGTTTCCATTTGTCCTGCTCGATCACCGCTTTCTCCATCTAAATTACCTGGCTTGCCTGCGCCATATTGGACTTATGCCGACATCTTTGACAAGAAGGAAGCTGACACTACCACCTCATAGGCTGTATGACTGTCCTATCGAGCTCCTTCTAGGTGCACCTACTCCACAAGGTCTAATCTATCCTCTGTCACAGGCAGAGACCCAAGCCATGTCCGAATAAATTAAAGAGAATCTTGCTAGGGGATTTATCCGGAAATCTTCTTCCCCGCTGGAGCAGGATTCTTCTTTGTACCCTATATCCAATATAGGGGACTCAATCAAATAACAATAAAAAACAAATATCCTCTGCCCCTCATCTTCAAGCTGTTTGATCATCATAAAGGTTCCAGAGTTTTCACAAAGCTTGACCTATAAGTATTGTTTTATGCCATTTGTGTGGCACCCCTGAGGGTTCAGTTGCCACAGAGGTACTGCACCTCCTCCTGTGGTGTAGTATCCCACTCCCCAGGTTAGATGGTAACACCTGACCAGATTCCAGCACCTACATCCAGCACAGACACCTTAGAACAGCAGAGCACCCTTTATGGCAGCTGCTTTGGTTCATGAAGGATGCTGGGTGCTGGGTGGAGCTGAGATTACACTAGAGGGGAAAGCTGACAGGAAGTTAGGTCAGTTCCCCCATTGGGGGAAGGAGCGAAAGGACATAGATGCAGCAGTCTCCTGTGAGCTGGAGCTGCTGGCAAGGAAGGAGGAAGAAAGAAGGATCAGTTGTTCAGAAGGAAGATAGATAAGAATGGAACGTGAGAATGAGAGAGACTGGGAACTAAGGCTAGAGCGGAGCCCTTCTCTAAGTTTAATTCTCCAAGCCGGGCACCGGTATCTGAGGCTGTGTGTGATACTAATGAACCTGCAGCAGAAACCGGAGGAATAGAAGTTGTGACGACTTTATTCCCACCTAAGATTCGAAGACACATCAGCAGCATGTGTGAACCGGGACATGATGGTATGGAGTCCCCAAAGTTGGCTACAGCTGCCTGTCATGCGAGTGGAGTTCTAAGTAACAGCAAGAAAGAGGAACTTGAGTGTAATTCATAACTACAAGTACTTCAGATTAGCGCTAGTAAGGAGATGATCAGAAAAGACACATTTGGAAGGGAGTGCTGGAAGGATGTATTCCATCAGCCTGGGAGTTGGCTGAGCCCCTGACCTGGAGGACACAGCACTGAAGCGGGCACCTGTCTGTGCCAGAAATGTGAGTAAAGTATCGGAGCTGCTTTCAGCTGTGTCATTGCCTTCTTCCTGTGCCAACTTACTCAGCACTGCTACATCTCTGTGCCCAACACTACACCATCTACCTCAACATCTACTACCACTGCCCTGGGACTACACCTCTGCCTGTGGAGAGCTATTACATCTTTGCTGTACCACACCATCTGTCCCAGATGATCTGCATTGCAGCACTGGTCCCCTTTCTGATCAGATACCACAGGTGGCATCTCGAACTATCTACCTATAAACTTTATTCAGCTTCATTCTACCTATTTTACATGGACACTCAGGGCCACGGACCGGGTCACCGCTGCCGCGACACTTCCCCTTTAAGACCCTGGCCAGGTACTGAGTAATCCCACAGCCCTGGGGGTGATCCATTTGCACTCTGTAATGCACCTGCAGTTTTTCAAAAACTGGTGAATGACATTTCCCAAGATCTTCTCTACATGTGTGTGGTAATGTACTTGGATGATATCTTGGTGTTCTCCCCTGATCTGCCTTCACACCGAAGTGATGTTTGCCAGGTTCTGCAGAGATTAAGGAAGAACATTCTTTACGCCAAATATGACAAATGCATCTTTGAGCAGACTTATCTTCCTTTTCTTGGATACATTATCTCCGAGATTGGCCTAGAAATGGAACCCGAGAAAGCTCTGAAAGCTATACAGCGGTTTCTTGGATTCTCTAATTACTACGACCAGTTCATCAGTCATTTCTCCTTCTGGACTGCTCCTATCTCTGCCCTGACCCGCAAGGAGGCCAATCCTAGGAAATGGACTCCAGAAGCTGAACGCGCCTTTGTATTATTTAAACAGGCCTTCTATTCAGCTCCTGTGCTGCATCATCTGGACAATAATAAGCAGCTCTTTTTGGAGGTGGGCGCATCTTTTTCAGGGGCCGGAGCCATTCTTACCCAGAAGTCTTCGTACGGCCGCATTGTGGCCTGTGGCTTCTTTCCTTACATCTTCTCTGCTCCAGAATGCAATTACTTGATTAGTGATCAATAACTGCTAGCAATAAAACTGGCCCTGAAGGAGTGGTGATTCTTGCTGGAAGGGGCTCTGCATCTGGTGGTAATCTACACTGACCACAAGAATCTAGCTTATCTGCAGTTCAGTCCAGTCCTCCTCCCTGGCAGTATATTGCAATGGATTTTATCACTGATCTTCCAGTATCAGCCAGTGTACAGTCATCTGGGTGGTGGTGGATCGCTTCTACAATATGGCTCACTTCACTCCACTGCCAAGCCTACCATCCACGCTAGTGTTACAAGAGAAGGTTATTCTACATATTTTCCACCTCCGTGGTCTACCACACTATATTGTCTCAAACAGAGATGTCCAGTTTACTTCTCACTTCTGGAGGGCCACCTGCAAGTAACTGAATGTTGCTTTGGATTTCTCATTGGCCTACCATCTTCAGTTCAATGGCCAGATAGAGCGGATCAATCAGATCCTGACTAACTTCTTCCTCCACTTCATCAATGCCCACCTCACTGACTGGGCTGAACTCCTACCTTGGGCCAAATTCTCACACAATAACCATGTGAGTGAATCCTCTGCCAAATTTCCGTCCTTTGTGGTCTACTATCAATATCCCAATATTCCGTTCCCTGTCTCTATCACTCTTGATATTCGTACTGCTGAATCTCTCATCAAGAGTTTTTCTGAAATCGGGGAGGACACCAAGTCCTTCTTTATTGAAGCCCTCTGAGTGGATGAAAAGACACGCCGACAAGAGACGTCTGGATCTGCCTCTGTTTCTGCCTGCGGACAAGGTCTGGTTGTTGTCCAAGTATGTCTGTCACGCCGCCTGTCACGTTGCTCTCACCAGGGGGCGGGACCACGGGCCCGACGTCACCTCTTCCGGTGCCGCGGCCGCTCTGGAGGACCCGTCGGGTGCGCATGCGCACTTCTCGTACTTAGTTCTATGTCTGCACCAGATTCTTTGTGCGCACGTGCACTCTTCTTTGCTCCGCCTCCGGTCATGTCCTCTCTATGGTATTGGAGGACCTGACCCGGAAGTCCTAGTGCTCATCATGTTCTATATCAGGCTACCTCTTCCTATGGGTGATGCCTGTTTATTGTTGTGCTTCCTGGCTTGGTCTACCTGTCCTTGCCTGGCTGTGCGCTGTATTTGGGTCCTCTGCTTTGTGCTCTGTTGTGCCTCCTGGCACATGCTCCGTTCCTATATTCTGCCTTGTGCTCTGTTGTGCCTCCTGGCACATGCTCCGTTCCTATATTCTGCCTTGAGCTCTGTTGTGCCTCCTGGCACATGCTCCGTTCCTATATTCTGCCTTGTGCTT
The DNA here is from genome assembly GCF_039654945.1 of Dendrobates tinctorius. NCBI lineage: Eukaryota > Metazoa > Chordata > Amphibia > Anura > Dendrobatidae > Dendrobates > Dendrobates tinctorius. The sequence goes on along the minus strand of NW_027361706.1, from coordinate 29,471,403 downwards.
GTGGCGCCCCCAGGAGTATGGTCACCACAGTGGCATTGCCTTCCTCCAGGGAGGGCGATGTCATGCTTGGAGGCAACGAAGGGTCTCTCTAACAGTTAACCATGTCATGCAACACAGTTCCCACTCCAGGACAGCAGAGGGAGCTCTGAACCACAATTGGGGGAGGAGTGCTCTCTGAGGGCCAGGATGGAGTGAGTCAGTTAGTGTGAGGAGGGAAACGAGTGTAGACGTGTGGAGAGAAGCTGGAGGTTGAGCTGAGGATAGAGAGCTCCCTCCCAGTGAAAGCTCATGATCTGGAGCCTGGTCTCCACGGATGTATGGATACTGAAGGTCCTGCAACAGAAACCAGAGGAATAGGAAGCTGTAAATGCTCTATTCCCACTAAGACTCGGAGGCACAAAAGCGACGGGTGAGCCGAGAGCGATAGAGGGCTACAGCTGTCTGCCATACGATGTAGTTCTAAGAGAAGATAAGAAAGAGGAACTTCAGTGTAACACAGTACTGGATGTACCTCAAGCCAGCGCTAGGAAGGAGACTACACAACCCATCTGATAGAGAGATCCCTGAGTTGCTTCCAGGCTCGCCTGCTCCTGTGCCATCTGTAACCAGGACCCTGGACTGCATTTGCCAAGTAAAGGTAAAGAAACTGCACCCTGTTGTGTCCTTGCCTCCTTCCTGCAATATCCTCAGCACCGCTACATCTCTGTGCCAAACACTGCACCTTCTTCCTAACCCTTTATCTACACTGCCCTGGGACTACAGCCCTGCCTGTGGAGGGCTACAACATCATTGCTGCACTACACCATCTGTCCCAGAGGATCTGTCTGCAGCGTCGGCTTAACACCTCCCTTGCCGAACACCACAGGTGGCGTCACAAATCACTTATAAACGTTATTCCCAACTCAACCCCTTTTACGTGGGCGCCCAGGGCCACGGACTGGGTCACTGCTGCTGTGACAATCCCCTCTGAGAGACCGGCCCGGTACCGAGTACACCACAGCCCTGGGAGGGCGACCCATGCTCTGTTGTGCCTCCTGGCACATGCTCCGTTCCTCTATTCTGCCTTGTGCTCTGTTGTGCCTCCTGGCACATGCTCTGTTCCTATATTCTGCCTTGTGCTCTGTTGTGCCTCCTGGCACATGCTCTGTTCCTATATTCTGCCTTGTGCTCTGTTGTGCCTCCTGGCAAATGCTCAGTTCCTACATTCTGTCTGGTGCTCTATCATACCTCCTGTCACATGCTCCATTCCTGTACTCAGCCTAGTGCTCTGTTCCTGCACTGTGTTCATTTGTGCCTCCCGACACACGCTCTGCTATATGCTCTGTTGTGCCTCCTGGCACACCTTCTGCCTAGCCTTGCTCTCTGGCGTGCCTCTATGCGCACACTCTGTCTGACTCTGTACTCTGGCATGCTCCTTCGCATGCGCCCTGCTTTGCACTCACCCGGGCGTGCTTGTCTGTGCACGCCATACGTGCTCTCGTGAAACCACCATGCACTATCCTGTATCTAGCCCACTCCAGTGTACATGCTTGGTATTGTCCTGTACTTTCTGTGCCTCCGTACACTCGTCCTGCAGCGTCCTGTACCCTGCATGTCCCTGTGTCCACGTTTTGCACATTCCTGCAGACACACTCACTCGTGTCTCCTGTGAGCCGGCCACCTGGTGCCAGCAGTCGTGGTACCTTTCCCCCTTGGGCTTGCCCCTGACACTCCCTGTATAGGGGGTGGTCCTCACTAGGTCAGCTCGCCCTGGGAGTGTTGGTGCCACGACCCAGAGGGTCCACTCCAGGAGTCGTCACAATGTCCGTCTCATGTTACTATGGTATAAGCTGGGCCCTTGCTTCATGGGTCCCTTCAAGGTTTTAAAACAGATTAATTTGGTAGCCTACAAGCACCAATTCTCGGCTTCCTTACGGATCCCCAATTCCTTTCATTTGCCTCTGTGGAACCCCTGAGGCTCAGTCGCCACAGAGGTACTGCACCTTCTCCTAAGGTGTAGTGTCCCACCGCCTAGGTAAGTTGGGAACTCCTTTCCACACTCCAACACCTGCATCCCACACACAGGATAGTTCAGTAGGTTCACCTAGCAGCATCAGGCTGGGGGTAGCAGAGCACCCTTCGTGGAACCATGCTTCGTAACACGAGATGTGCTGGGAGGTGGGTGGAGTTAGTATAAAAGATGGGGAAGGTTTAGAATTGTAGGTCAGTCTGGGGTGAGTCCCAGAGAAGGAAGAGTTCAGTTCTGAAGTTAGTTTTGAGTTCAGTTTGAGTTTAGTTTAGAAAGAGTGCTGCAGCTGCCTCAGTGATCTGAGCCAGCTGGCACGGGAAAGAGAAGAGAAAGAGAAAGACGTAGACCTGCAACCTAAGCTTCCATAAGAGAGAGAGAAGGAACAGCGCTGAACAAAGGAGTAGGAGAACAGAGAGGAGTTGTGGGTTGGAAGAGGAACCCTGCCTATAGGTTCTCAGCGCAAGGCCGGGGCCCTGTCCCCGAGGTTGTATGGACACTTATGGTTCTGCAGCAGACACCGGTGGAGTAGTTGGCTGTAAATGCACTACTCCCATCCAAGACTTGGGACACAACAGCAACCGATTCGCGAGCCAGGACTCTGAGAGGAGTCCCCGATAGAGGCTACAGCTGTCTGTCATACAAGTGAGGTTCTAGGAACATCTGACAGGAGGAATTCAAGAGAACTATGGTACTGGAGCTCTTCACATTAAAAGGTGCAATAGATTAGTCGTTCTGGAAAGGCACATGTTGGCGGAGTGTTGGAGAGGAGAACCCTGACTTGCCAGGGAGGTTGATTGAGTCCCTACCCCGGAGGACACGGCACGGAGGCGGGCACCAGTGGGTACCACGAACTGTGAGTAAAGCTTTGAAACTACAAGCCCTGGTGTCCTCCATTCATTCGTCGCTAACACCTTCAGCACCGCTACATCTGGGTACCAGCATCTATACCATTCTGCGCCTCTCCTCATCCATTGCACCCACACTGCCCTGGGACTACAGCTCCACCTGTGGGGAGCTACACCATATTTGCTGCACCACACCATCAGTCCCAGCGGATCTGCAAGCAGCGTTGGCTTACCATCTCTCTTGCCAAACACCACGGGTGGCGTCACAAACTATTCAACTAAGCTATAACACTATTGACATCACCGCCATTGATATTGGGCGCCCAGGGCCACGGACCGGGTCACCCCTGCTGTGACACATCCCCCTGACACCGGCCCGGTACCAAGTACCATGCTGCCCTGGGTGTGAGGGGCGACCCACCTCTCTTTAAGCCTCTTGTGTTCTGTCCTTCTTTCAAAGATCTTGATGCCACTCCTGCTACAATCAGCACTGAATCAGGTACAGTCATATGTCCGGATTCTTTTCATGGACTTTAGCTCAGTGTTCAATACCATTGATCCGAATTTACTTCGTAAGAAAATGGTAGCTCTTGGAGTCCCTCTCAACTTATGCTTGTGGATTTATAACTTCCTGACAGCCAGGATACAGAGTGTAAAAGTTGGACCATTCACTTCGGACACCTTGGTCACAAACATCGGGGCACCTCAGGGGTGTGTTTTGTCCCCGTTACTGTTTTCTCTCTATACGAATGATTGCATCTCTTCAGCAGACTCAGTAAAAATCTTGAAATTTGCCGATGATATGACACTGATTGGTCTCATCAGGGGAAATGCTGAAGACTTGTATCGGAGTGAGATGGAAAGAATATGTGACTGGTGTAAAGCCAATAATCTTGTACTCAACACTAAAAAAACTGCTGAGATGGTTGTGGATTTTAGGAAAGATCAACATGAGATACTTCCAATCTACATCCATGACAAAGTGGTTCTTAGGGTCACAGAGACCAAATTCCTTGGTTTTATCATCTCTCATGATCTTATATGGGGGAAAAACGTGGATGCTGTTATAAGAAAAGCACAACAGAGGATGTTCTTCCTGCGTCAGCTGAAAAGATATGGTTTGTCTAAGAATCTGCTGATCTTATTCTTTAATGCTGTCATCAGATCTGTGATTTGTTCCTCTCTGATAGTCTGGTATGGGGGAGCCACTGCGCATGACAAACTCCGCTTACAAAGGACTTTCAGAACAGCAGAGAGAATTATAGGTTCCCCCCTGCCTAAAATCCAGGATCTTTATGATAAGAGTATTCGATCCCACGCATTGAAAATTTCATCCGATCCCTCTCACCCGGGACACTCCTCATTCCAACTACTCCCTTCAGGACGTCGCTTCAGAGTCCCCAAATGCAGCACCAACCGCCATATGAACAGCTTCTATCCACTCTCTGTTCAACAATTAAATTGTTATGTGTAGACTATATACTGTATCTGTCTTGTTAGATGTTACTTGTTGTATCTGTTGTTATATATTATGTTGCCTCTTTGCCACAAAGAATTCCTTGTATATATGTAATATGTACTTGGCGATAATAAATTTGATTGATTGAAGACTTCTTCAAGATATACAATATTCTAGCCACCAAAAGGGTTTATTGTGGATTGGAGAGGTCATGGGATCCCAGGGAGATCATCCATGCCCTTCTCCTCCTTTCTTCCGGGCTTGAAAAAGAGAGGGCGTAAAGGGGGGTACTGTAGTGCCGGTTTCCCTGCATGCTGCTTCTTCTCTCTGGCAGGGATGCTGGCTCACTCACCACAACAATCCCCGTTCTGCACTTACTCCTGCTTCCTTGATGGAGGCTGCCTGGGGTACACGTAATGTGCACAGATCCCAAGACACTGTGCTTATGCGCGTGCCGTCCTAATGTCCTACCTATTTAAGACACCTCCTCCAGCATGGAGGTGCCTGAGCAATGTCATTTTCTGTCCTTGGCAAGCTCACTAGTTGTCAGGTTCCCCAGTACCTGCCAGTCAGTTTAACTGTCCTGTACCTGTCTGCCCGTTCTTGCTTACCTATCTATATTTCATCCGTAAAAGTGCACCAGCCTGTCTATTCCGCACCTGCCAGTGCTCATTTGTATACCAGCCAATCCACTCTGCATCTGCCAGTGCTCAACCGTATATTAGCCGGTCCACTCCGCACCTGTCAGTGCTTATTTGTATACCAGTTGAACCAGTCTGCACCTACCGGTCTCATCTGTATTCCAGCCGTACCAGCCCCCACTTGCATGTGCCTTTCTGTCCCAGAGGATCTGTCTGCAGCGTCAGCTTAACACCCCCCTTGCCGAACACCACAGGTGGTGTCACGAATCACTTATAAACTTTATTCCCAACTCAACCCCTTTTACGTGGGCACCCAGGGCCATGGACCAGGTCACCGCTGCTGTGACAATCCCCTCCGAGAGACCGGCCTGGTACCGAGTACCCCACAGCCCTGGGAGGGTGACCCATTTTTGGCGTCACGAACAGGATTACGGAGCCCGGTATCCCCGGGTCTTGTGTGCCCCAGATTGTTGTGTGCTATAGACTGTGTGCGAAATTGGCGCCATTGCCGCCATTATCCCACTGATTGGCACGTGCAGGAAGAAAAGGGGGCAGGCCTTCGTGGGCGGAGCCAGCCGAGAAACGCGAAAGGAGAAGAGTGCGCGGGAAGTGAAAAGCTGAGGCCTGCTGTTCCGGTGTCCCCTGATCCAGCCGAGAAGTGGCATCCGGTAAGCCAGCGCAACCCCGCGGCCTGGCTCACGTTAACTAGGGCGGGAGAAAATGTCTGAGAACAACGCCAATGCAGCGGCGGGCGCTCCCACAAACCCCTCAGCTCTGCGAGACATAGCACCCACCGCAGCGGTCCCCATAATGCCGCTGTCCATGCCCTACATACCGGGAGCGGCCTGGCTACCGCAGTACTCGGGTGAGTCACATACCCTGAGTGAATTTAAAGAGAGACTGTGCAGTTTGTTTGAGGTGTATCCTCTATCTGAAAGCCAGAAGGTAAATATCCTTATTGGGCAGCTAACAGGTGCAGCACAGAGAGAAGTAAAAGCCTGGCAGGCCACTGATAAAGAGACTTTTAAAAAGGTTTTGGTCCATCTGAAAAGCACCTTTGATACACGCACCGCAGCTGAAATCAAGATGAGGTTCTTTGGATGTAAACAGAAAGTGCAGGACAGCATAAGGGACTGTGCTCTTAACCTGCAGGAGGTGCTGCGAGCCATCAAGCAAATTGATCCTGACAGTGTGAAAGAAGAAGACAAACTGTTAAAAGAGCAGTTCATTGAAGGACTCCTATCCAGTACCCACAGAGCACAGCTGCGCATCATAACCTTACAAGACCTTGACCTGGACTTTGCTGATTTCAAGGACAGGGCTATTCGGGTACTGCAGGAACCAACTGTCAACCGTCCAGCGCCCCTTAGGCACCCAGCGATCACCTACCACCAGGAAGCAACATCTTTTCCTTCCATCCCTGTGGAGGCTGATGCACAGACTCTGGATAAAGATCCAACTGAAGAACTGCGTCTTCAGGTCCAGGAGTTGACCAAAGGTATGGCTGCACTTACTAAAACCGTGCAGTCCCTGCAGGTGTCCTCCAAGGAGAAGATCCAGCTTGCTTCCAGTCTAGAGGATGTCCCGTGGCTCCGGAAGAGGAAAGCCCCGTCACTCCGAGGGAGGAACAACGACCGCTATGACCAGGACGGACGTCCCATCTGTCGTCGCTGCCACAAGGCAGGTCATCTTGCAAGATTCTGTCCTTTAAACGAGTAACCCCTGGGGCAGAGGGCCAACCCCCAGGAGTAAGACCACAAGGCCCAAGGAACTGGTGTGCCAAGTATGTTGGAGGGAGACCGATCCTTCCAGTGGTGATTGACGGCATCCCCATGAACGCTTTGCTGGACACTGGCTCCCAGGTGACCACTATGCCCTATATCCTCTACAAGCCGTATTGGGCTGACTCTGAACTCACCTGTGGCCCCAGTGATGAACTAACAGTAGTTGCCAGTAATGGTCAGTCTTTACCACAAGTGGGATATAAAGAAATTACTGTTAAAGTGGGGAGGGTGGAGTTAAAATCTCAAGGTCTGATAGTTGTGGATATTGATCGACGAGAATGTAATCCCATGATGACTCATGGTACAAATGTAATTGAGTAATTGAAAATTGTCTTTCCGAGGTAATTGTCTTGTTGCAACAGGTGACTGAGACTGCTGGTTCCAGTGAACAACGAGTCCTGCAGAAGGAGATCAAGGCCCTGATGCAAAGGCAACAGGTAGAACTCTCTGGCAGAGAAATTAGCAGCGTCAGAGTGAGTGATGCTTTCCCCATTGCAATACCCCCCTGATGTGAAATGTTGATTTGGTGTCGGGCAGCCATAGGCCTCAGAGGGAAGGATTACCAGGCATTGGTAGAACCAGTATATTCTGATAGCAGGCCCACTGTCCTGACAACCAGAGGGGTGGTTGATGTACGTAAAGGGAGAGTACCTGTACGCCTTTTGAATTGTGGGGAGGAGGAGGCCATAATACCTAGGTACGCCACAGTTGCTAAGCTGCTCACTGTTAATAACAACTCTTTGCGGGCAGCAGAGCCCTTGGTCTCATCCGATCAGGTGGAGGACAATGGCTCTGTGAAGCAGATGGAGGAGTGGTGCCAGCAACTGCAGGTGGGAACTGACTCTACACCTTCATACCAGAAAAAGGGGGTTTACAGGGTGACTCAGGAGTATGAGCGGGTATTCAGTAAACACCCCCTAGATTTTGGGAAGGCAAAAGGGGTTCAACATCATATCACCACTGCAGATCATCCACCCATATAAAAAAGATACCGGCCTATACCCCCAACACAATACCAATGTGCTAAAGGTATGTTGAGAGAGATGAAGGAAGCAGGGGTTTTCAGAGACAGTTGTAGCCCCTGGGCAGCTCCAATAGTTTTTGTAAAGAAAAAGGATGGTACCATGAGAATGTGTGTTGATTACAGGAAAATTAACAGCATTACACATAAAGATGCCTACCCATTACCTAGGATTGAGGAATCATTAGCTGCACTTAAAATTGCTAACTACTTTTCCACCTTAGATCTCACTAGTGGGTATTGGCAGGTTCCCGTGGCGGAGGCAGACAAGGAGAAAACAGCATTTACCACCCCAATGGGTCTCTGTGAGTTCAACTATATGCCATTCGGGCTCTGCACTGCCCCAGGAACATTTCAACAGCTGATGGAGTGCTGCCTGGGACACATGAACTTTGAAACAGTCCTGTTGTACCTTGATGATGTCATTGTTTTCTCCAAGACTTATGAAGACCATCTGGAACACCTGGCTGAGGTGTTTGAAGCCTTGTCCAACTTTGGCCTGAAGGTGAAGCCTTCCAAATGCCACCTCCTGAAGCCCAAGGTACAGTACCTCGGTCATGTGGTGAGTGCAGAAGGTGTGGCACCAGATCCTGACAAGGTCACAGTCATCCGGGACTGGCCGAAGCCCAGTAACCTCCATGAAATATGCCAATTCCTTGGACTGGTAGGCTACTACCAAAGATTCATCAAGGGCTTCACTGAGATAGCCACCCCTATGCAAAATCTCCTGGTGGGACAATCCAAGAAAGCCAAACAGAAGAGTTCCACATTTGAATGGACCGAGGAGTTGGAGAGGTCCTTCACCCGACTGAAGATGGCTCTCACAGGAGATGAAGTTCTGGCCTACCCAGATTATGACAAACCATTTGTGTTGTATACTGATGCCAGCAACGTGGGACTGGGAGCAGTACTGTCACAGGTACAGAATGGCAAAGAAAGAGTGATCTCCTACGCCAGCAGGAAGCTTCGTCCCACTGAAAGGAACTCTGACAACTACAGTTCCTTCAAGCTGGAGTTCCTTGCCATAGTCTGGGCTGTGACTGAAAGATTCAAGCATTACCTAGCTTCAGCCAAGTTTCCCATCTTCACGGACAACAACCCGTTGACTCACTTGGAAACTGCAAAACTAGGTGCACTGGAGCAGCGATGGATGGCTCGGCTGTCTAACTATGAATTTACCATCAAGCACTGAGCAGGGCTCAAGAATGCCAATGCTGATGCGCTGTTCAGAATGCCTAATCTGCCAGATGCAGGAGAAGACCCTGAGGCTCTTGAAGAAATAGTTACCTCCCTTCCACCGGCCACTTGCGGCCCAGCGTGCTCAAGGAGTGAGAAACAAATGGTCTGGCTTGAAAGAGGTCACCCTACATCCAATGCCCCATCATGACTGGGCAGAAACTCAGGATAATGACCCCGCAGTCCGCCTGGTGAAGGAGCTACTTGTCACAAGCTGACTCACGCCCTGAGTCAGATGCTCCTGAAGAAACCCAGCAGTTGTGGAAGTAAAGAGGTCGGCTGTTCATCTATGAAGGAAAGCAGTGTCGGAGGAGTATCAATGCCCGCACTCATGAGCTGGTCTGGCAGGTAATAGTCCCAAAGAGAGAGGCATCAATGGTCTTGGAAGCATACCACAATGGAGCTGGACACTTCGGATGGAAGAAGTTGGAAGCATTGCTCCGGGAGAGATTCTACTGGGCTGGTATGAGGAAAGCCATTGAAAAGTGGTGTCGGGAGTGTGTACAATGTAACCTATGCAGAAAGGATCGAAACAGCCAGAGAGCTCGTCTGCAGTCAATAGTAACCAAACAGCCACTCGAGTTAGGCGCCCTGGACCATGTGAAGCTGGTCCCAAGCCGGTGAGGCTACATCTATGCTCTTACCATCGTTGACCACTACTCAAGATTCCTGGTAGTTGTGCCTGTCAAAGATCAAACAGCCAGGACAGCAGCCAGAGCATTCCAACAGCACTTCTGCAGACCACATGGCTACCCTGAGCAAGTGCTTATGTGGCGCCCCTGAGGCTCTGTCGCCACAAAGGTACTACACCTTCTCCTGAGGTGTAGTATCCCACCATCCAGGTAAGGTGGGGACTCCCAACCACGCTCCAACACCTGCACCACACACCAGAAAGTAGTGTAGCAAAGCACCTTCGGCGGCTCCCTGCTTGGAGTATAGCAAAGCACCCATTGGTGGCTCCCTGCTTGGAACACGAAACGTGCTGGGAGGTGGGTGGAGTTAGTTGACATTACAAGGAGCGGGAAGAGTTTAGGGATTCAGTCAGTCATTTGGTTAGACAGCTGGAGAGAAGATCCCCAGAGAGAGTGATAGATGGATGGAAGTGCTGCAGCAGATCCCAGTGACCTGGGTCTGCTGGCGCGGGAAAGGAAGAGAGAGAGCAACATAGACTGAAAGCCTGATTCTCTATAGAAAGCAAGGATTAGTACGGAACGTGAGGAGTGAAAGAGAACAGAGGACATGGGTTAGAAGAGAACCCTTCCTAGAAGTTCTAAGCGCAAGGCCGGGGCCTGGTCCCCGAGGTTGTACGGATACTAATGGTCCTGCAGCAGACACCGGAGGAATAGAAGTAGTGACCACTTTATTCCCACACAAGACTTGGGGGCACAACAGCAACTGGATAGTGAGCCGGCACTTAGTAGCAAGGAGTCCCCGAAGCAGGCTACAGCTGTCTGCCGTACAAGTAGAGTTCATAGGAACATCAGACAGGAGGAACTCCAGTGTAACTCAGTACTAGGAGTAATTCATCTAAAGGAGCTATAAGAGGAGACGTTCAGAAAGGCACATGTTGGCGGAGTGTTGGAAAGGAGTATCCCATCTGGCCTGGAGGTTGACTGAGTCCCTGAACCGAAGGACACAGCACGGAAGCAGGCACCTGTTTGCACAACAGACTGTGAGTAAAGCTTTGGAACTACATACTCTGGTGTCCTCCACTTATTCCTGCGCCAACACACCCGGCACTACTACATCTTGGTGCTCGATATTGCCTCACCTACGTCTTCCCTTGACCTCTACATCTACACTGCCCTGGGACTACAGCTCCACCTGTGGGGAGCTATACCATCTTTGCTGTGCTATACCATCAGTTCCAGAGGACCTGCATGCAGCGTCGGCTTAACACCTCCCTTGCCAAACACCACAGGTGGCGTCACGAACTATTCATTTCAACTATATTTCACCATTCAATTCCCCTTTTACATTGGACCCCCAGGGCCACGGACCGGGTCACCGCTGCTGTGACATTCCCATCTGAGAGACCGGCCCGGTACCGAGTATCCCACAGCCCTGGGAGGGCGACCCACTTACAGATCAAAGTCCCGCCTTTGAGGCAGGAGTGTTCCAGGAATTCTGTAACTTGTATGGTTGGAAGAAGATCCGGACAACACCATACCATCCACAGACCAATGGCATGTGTGAAAAGATGAACCAGGTAGTGATTGACCTACTAAAGACCTTGCCTTTGGAGGAGAGGAATCTGTGGCCAGAAAAGTTGCCAGATCTGCTAGACCTCTATAACCACATTCCTGCGTATTCCACCAAATGCACTCCAGCCTACCTAATGAGAGTGAGGCCTGGTAAGCTGCCTATTGAATTGGACATGGGAGTCCTTACACCTGAGGTGACGTCACCAGATGCTGACTGGGACACAGAGAGGCAGCAACAGTACAGAAGAGTACAAGAGTGTGTGGGAAAGAGACTAGCTCAGGCAAGACAAAAACAAGAGAGGAACTACAATCAGCATGCACCTGCAGTTCCCTTGTCACCAGGAGAACGAGTCCTCAAGAGGAAAAGAAGACTGCATAAGCTGGATGATCAATGGGAAGCTGAACCCTACACCATTCTACCCTCAAACTTTGACAATATCAAAGTGTGCCTTATTAGTAAAGATGGAGGAGAAACATCAGCAGCCGTGTCAAGGGATCATTTGAAATTATGCCCTGATCAGTTAAGAGAAAGAATGGAAGAACAAAATAACATCCAACCCATAGAAGAAGAAAAGGTCAGCACCATACTTGGAGAATTCCCTGCAAATTGGACTAAAGTAAATCATGCAATAGTGGTGCCAGTGTTGACCTTTCCCCAACTGGTAGCACAGGAAGATGTGACTCAAGAAAATCCTGAAAATCAGGAAAATCAGGCAGCAGATGCCACACCAGCAGCGAAGCCAGAGAACCCTCGCCCTGCCAGTGGTGAATCTGTCATGCCCACAGTGAGTAGAACTGGTCCTAGGAAATCTAGTATCCCTGTGCTACGCAGAACCACCAGTAGTGTATCCAGTACATCACACACTACACCAGTAGTTAGCGCCAGACAACCAGTGAGGTCCCCAGTCACACCAGTGTTACGCAGGTCTACCCGTACTACACAAGTTATACCGCCCATCAGATATCGTGTATAGATAAGTAAATGTAAATGTTGAAATTGTATGTACATATGTAACTGTTTTCAAGTTTGTGCCTACAGATAATCTGTAAGAGTTTCCTTTTAATTTTTCCCAGTTTTGTTTTATGGACATTGGACCACAGGACTTGTGTGGTCACCAACCTTGTAAATAGTTCACCAATTGCCCAGGAATGGACCATGGACATTGATGCTTGGACTTATCATAAGACTGTTTTTGGAGGTTTTGGTTTTTGTAATTTTTTTCCTTCAAATCTTGTAATCTTCATAATTGTTTATTTGTCATTTGTCATATGCTTTTGTGTTGTTCATCAGCCCAGGAGTTCTGACTTTCACTAGGGGGGAATGTGGCACCCCCAGGAGTTATGGTCGCCACAGTGGCATTGCCTTCCTCCAGGGATGGCAATGTCATGCTTGGAGGCAATGAAGGGTCTCTCTAACAGTTGACTATGTCATGCAACACAGTTCCCACTCCAGGCCAGCAGAGGGAGCTCTGAAGCAGAATTGGGGGAGGAGTGCCCTCTGAGGGCCAGGATGGAGTGAGTCAGTTAGTGTGAGGAGGGCAACGAGTGTTGACGTGTGGAGAGAAGCTGAAGGTTGAGCTGAGGATAGAGAGCTCCCTCCCAGTGAAAGCGCATGATCTGGAGCCTGGTCTCCACAGTTGTATGGATACTGAAGGTCCAGCAACAGAAACCAGAGGAATAGGAAGCTGTAAATGCTCTATTCCTACTAAGACTTAGAGGCACAACAGCGACGGGTGAGCCGAGAGAGATAGAGGGTTACAGCTGTCTGCCATAAGAGGTAGTTCTAAGAGAAGATAAGGCTAAAATGCACCAACCAACCAATCAAAGGACCTCTTAACCATGAAGAACCAGACAGGGTGTATTTATTAAATTATATTTTATTTTATTTATACAGGTGGTTACATTAAAACCAATTAAAACCAAAAAGAGTGCACGTATAGGAACAGTTTCCACAAAATTGTAAAATAATGAGACCCAATTTATATATATATCAGTTATGCATACCCCACATGTTATAGAATAACAATTTGAAAAGGATTGTAAAAAAGGTGCAAAGATTACATAAAAATCATTATAATACATAAAAAATAAATAAATAACAAAAAAAGTGCAATGTGCAATGTGCAAAATTGTCACACAGTGAATCATATATAAGAAAAAATATTTTAGAAAGAAATAACACATGAACACATATGCTTTTAAACATCAATTGTGTATATTCACAAAGCTTCCATATATCCAAAGTAAAGTGCAGAGTGCCTGTGCAATAGAATCATGCACAATATGTGAAGCAACCAGTGCCACCTTTTCATTAAAGAATTACAACTCTTTACATATACAGAGGTATGCCATAGATAGATCCTTTACCTATAAGGGTCACCACGTTCCTATCACACGCTCCCCGACGCGCGTTTCGGAATCCTTCCTTCATCAGGGGGTGGCTACATAATGGATCCGGAGGTTTTTTATATGTGGAGGCTTAATCACGCCAATCTGCTTATTGGCGCTGATTGTGATAGCGGTGCTCCGGGTGTGGGGATGGCGCATGCGCAGTCCGGAGGTCCCACAATCCTGACCGCCGGACCACGTGACCGGAACAAACAGGCACTAAGCCCGGCGTTACCAAGGTCACGAGGACGCAGCAGATCAGGACGTGGGACACGGAGCACGCATGCGCACCACCAGGAGCAGCGCATCAAATGTAATAAGGCAGAGATTCCACCATCATCCATTATATTATATTATATCCCTCAATTGATAACAAAAGTTACCATACACAGTACAATAATATAAATATATAGATTCCAATACATTATATAATAAGAAAAAATTTATAATATACAAAAATAAATAATTGAACAAATTAATAATATAAATCCATCAATAAACAATATAGAAGTGTGTGTGTGTATATATATATATATATATATATATATATATATATATAATATTACATATACAATAACGATAAATAAAAAAAAATAATTAATAATAAATAAATAAACAATAATAAATAAAAAATAAAAATGAAAAATAATAAATAATGAAAATATAATAAATATAGTATGAATATGATAATTAATAATTAAAAAATACAAAAGGACATAATGTATAGTATATAATAATCCTAACCAATAAATAATAATTATATAATAATAATAATAATAATAATATATATATAAAATAATTACACATTCAATATAAATACAAAAATAAATAATAACTAATATACATACAATATAATAAAAATTAATAATAGATAATTACACAACCAAGTAATTTTTAGAAAAGTATTTCTTATATATATATATATAAATCACATAATAAATAATGAAAATTATACAATAAATTATATAGTCCAATAGTATCGGAAAAAATTGAGATATGAATATCCAACAGGTAAAATCTTCATGACAGCTTCTTAGTTCCACAAAGTATCCACGAATCCAAAGAAGTTTATTATCATTTCAGCCAGGATATTATTTGACCGTATATAGAATAAAATAAATCTATAAAAACATGAATAATATAATAATTAAAAACGAAACGACTTATTATTAATTAAAATTGGTTTAAAAACTAAAATAGGCAAGGTTTACAAAAAAGGAGTAAAACTCAAATTCTCATTCAAACCACTGGGAGACACAGTATCCAATGTCCAAATCCACCTAATTTCTTTTTTGGCTAAAAGATTTCCTATTCTTCCTCCTCTCTCATTGGGTTGTACCATGTCTATCCCTATCACTTTTAATAATGAAGCATCACAATTATGGTAAGCCTTGAAGTGTCTAGGGATAGTTTTTAATGTTGAAATGTCATCAATTTCTTTAGTGGCTATTATCCCTAATATATGCTCTCTAACACGGATTTTCAATTGACGTATGGTCATTCCAACATAAATTAAAGAGCAAGGGCACGTAGCATAATAAATAACTGCTCTAGTTGTACAAGTTATCGAATGTTTAATCCCATACGTCAATGTGTCCTTTGAATTCGAAAAATTTAGTGCCCTACTCATGATGGGGCATGCCACGCATTTCCCACATGGCTTAGAACCCAATGGTTTTTTTACACTCGATAAAAAGTTAACAGGGGATGGAGTAGATACGTAGTGACTTTTCACTAGGTGATCTTTTATATTTCTTGATCTTCTAAAAGTAATGCTCGGAGTGTCCCCTATATAGTTAGACAATATAGGATCTACTTTTAAAATTCCCCAGGATTTAGTCAAAACTTCTCTCATTAGATCAGTTTGGCCATGATACTGCGTGATGTATCTTACACAATGATTTGTTTCTCTAGTTTTATTCCCATAAAGCGCTTGATGTCTGGAGGTATTTTTTGCCCGATTATAGGCCTTTTTAATAGAGCGATGGCTATACCCACGTTCTAAGAATCTCTGTTTCAATTCTATAGCTTGTAATTCAAAATCCTCATCTCTTGAACAGATTTTTCTCAATCTTAAAAATTGTCCTATTGGGATAGATCGTATCATAGCCGGTGGATGTGATGAATTTGCATGGAGGAGGGAATTGACAGATGTTGATTTCCGAAAAATATCAGTGTGTAAACAATCATCCTCGCCTCTCCTAACACTGACATCCAAAAATTCCATTTTATTTTGGTCAAACTGATAGGTCAAATGTATATTAGAAGAGTTATTATTCAGACATTGGTACAACCCAATGAGAGAGGAGGAAAAATAGGAAATCTTTTAGCCAAAAAAGAAATTAGGTGGATTTGGACATTGGATACTGTGTCTCCCAGTGGTTTGAATGAGAATTTGAGTTTTACTCCTTTTTTTGTAAACCTTGCCTATTTTAGTTTTTAAACCAATTTTAATTAATAATAAGTCGTTTCGTTTTTAATTATTATATTATTTATGTTTTTATAGATTTATTTTATTCTATATACGGTCAAATAATATCCTGGCTGCAATGATAATAAACTTCTTTGGATTCGTGGATACTTTGTGGAACTAAGAAGCTGTCATGAAGATTTTACCTGTTGGATATTCATATCTCAATTTTTTCCGATACTATTGGACTATATAATTTATTGTATAATTTTCATTATTTATTATGTGATTTATATATATATATATATAAGAAATATTTTTCTAAAAATTACTTGGTTGTGTAATTATCTATTATTAATTTTTATTATATTGTGTGTATATTAGTTATTATTTATTATTTATATTGAATGTGTAATTATTTTATATATATATATATATATATATATATATATATATTATATAATTATTATTTATTGGTTAGGATTATTATATACTATACATTATGTCCTTTTGTATTTTTTAATTATTTTTTAATTATTAATTAGCATATTCATACTATATTTATTATATTTTCATTATTTATTATTATTCATTTTTATTTTTTATTTATTATTTTTTATTTATTTATTATTAATTATTATTTTTTATTTATCGTTATTGTATATGTAATATTATATATATATATATATATATATATATATATATATATATACACTTCTATATTTATTGATGGATTTATATTATTGATTTGTTCAATTATTTATTTTTGTATATTATAAATTTTTTCTTATTATATAATGTATTGGAATCTATATATTTATATTATTGTACTGTGTATGGTAACTTTTATTATCAATTGAGGGATATAATATAATATAATGGATTGATGGTGGAATCTCTGCCTTATTACATTTGATGCGCTGCTCCTGGTGGTGCGCATGCGTGCTCCGTGTCCCACGTCCTGATCTGCTGCGTCCTCGTGACCTTGGTAACGCCGGGCTTAGTGCCTGTGTGTTCCGGTCACGTGGTCCGGCGCTCAGGATTGTGGGACCTCCGGACTGCGCATGCGCCACCCCCACACCCGGAGCACCGCTATCACAATCAGCGCCAATAAGCAGATTGGCGTGATTAAGCCTCCACATATAAAAAACCTCCGGATCCATTATGTAGCCACCCCTGATGAAGGAAGGATTCCGAAACGCGCGTCGGGGAGCGTGTGATAGGAACGTGGTGACCCTTATAGGTAAAGGATCTATCTATGGCATACCTCTGTATATGTAAAGAGTTGTAATTCTTTAATGAAAAGGTGGCACTGGTTGCTTCACATATTGTGCATGATTCTATTGCACAGGCACTCTGCACTTTACTTTGGATATATGGAAGCTTTGTGAATATACACAATTGATGTTTAAAAGCATATGTGTTCATGTGTTTTTTCTTTCCAAAATATTTTTTCTTATATATGATTCACTGTGTGACAATTTTGCACATTGCACATTGCACTTTTTTTGTTATTTATTTATTTTTTATGTATTATAATGATTTTTATGTAATCTTTGCACCTTATTTACAATCGTTTTCAAATTGTTATTCTATAACATGTGGGGTATGCATATCTGATATATATATATATATATATTGGGTCTCATTATTTTACAATTTTGTGGAAACTGTTCCTATACGTGAACTCTTTTTGGTTTTAATGTAACCACCTGTATAAATAAAATAAAATATAATTTAATAAATACACCCTGTCTGGTTCTTCATGGTTAAGAGGTCCTTTGATTGGTTGGTTGGTGCGTTTTATCCTTAGTAGTGTGCAATCACTAATTTTACTAACACTGGTGGTATATAATTTTTATTATTATTATTATTATTATTATTATTATTTTTATGGTTACTAAGAATTGATTGGTTTATTATATTCCAGTGCTGGTGTGTTTTTTCTAACTAATTACTGTGTTCAGCACAGGTCCTTTCTCAGCTACCGAACAATGGACTTTAAGGCCAGAGAATTGTCCTGGCAGGGACGGATCAATGCGGTATTTACTAATGGTGGTTCTACAATTACACCTGGCAATGGTTTACAATTTGATGAGTTGTTTAGAAATGTAAAGAATTTGATATATAAGCGCACAAGGTCTTGGTGGAATCGTGCTTTTTTGGAGAATTATATACAACATCAGTTGATACCCAGGGGTCTGAGGATTCAGGTAGCCCCCTCATTCCCAGTCAATGATGATGAATTTATAAAGAACTGGGAAAATGTCTGTAATATGGCATCTAGACAATTGATGGAGTTGTTGGTTAAATATAATTCGAAAAATTTGGTGGAATTGGATAAACAGTTGGAGGAGTCTTTTGCTAAAGCTAAATCTTGTCTATCTACTGAGCTATATCAATCGATGGATGGTCAATTGGAGAAACATATTGACCAATGGACAAAGGAGATTCAGGCTAAACAGACTGATAAATTATTGAGAGATCAAAGAGATCTTGCGGACGGGAGAATTTACAGATGGCGCAGATACCAAATGGGGAGAAAAATCGTGATCGATCCATCTCTCTGTCATCTAATCCTGTGGCAGGGGATATTTCTGGTGCCTCCTCTTCCGCCTCTGTTTCTGCAATCTCTACACCGAAACGTAAAAGGGAACCTCGTTATGTACCAGTCAAGCGGACATTTAGATATTCCCCTGAGAACTACAAGAATAGTCTAAAGGTGATTAATTTAAGTTCACATAATTTTTCTGATATTGAAATGGAAATTTTGATCAAAGGTCTTATGTTTTGCCCTACAGCTCAATTTGATAAATTTTCTGCCATAAAGGATTTACATTTGTTTGCTAGAAAACTTATTTTTAAAAAATATTTCCATGATGAAAAAATATTGCAATTGTTCCCAACAGAGGCGGAACAGGAGGCATTAGTCACCTTGAATGAATTGGCCCAGGAGCACAATGAATCAGAGGGAGGTAAGATTCCGGAATCCATACGCTCCAAGTCGCGGAAATTTCCCCCCTTGTCAGCCTACCCAGTGGTTGAGACATTTGTAAAAGTTGTAAGTAGAGAATTGGAGAAAATCCCTAAATTTCCTCATGTGGAAAATCTTACTAAGAAGGAGTGAATGATTTAAAACAATTACAGGAAATACCGGACGTAGTATATAAACCAGCTGACAAGGGGGGTAATTTGGTGGTCTGGCCTAAACAACTTTATGAAAGGGAGGCCTTTAGGCAGTTGATGGATGAATCATGTTATAAAAAACTAACTTATAATCCATCTGATAAATTTCAAACTGAATTAATGGACATTTTAAAGGAGGCATTAGAGATGGATGTTATTTCAAAAGATTTATTTGTGGCATTACAGATGCCTGAACCGACGATACCAACATTTTATTTGTTGCCTAAAGTCCACAAAAATCAATCAATCCCGCCCGGTAGACCCATCATATCTGGATGTGGAAATTATTTGGAGAATGTCAATCGATTTGTGGACTCTAGACTACAACCACTAGTGGAGGAATTGCCTTCATTTATTAAAGATACAAATGAATTTTTGAAAAAGGTAGATGGGCTCCACATTGGCAGGGACACTTTATTAGTGTCATGC
The DNA here is from genome assembly GCF_039654945.1 of Dendrobates tinctorius. Lineage (NCBI taxonomy): Eukaryota > Metazoa > Chordata > Amphibia > Anura > Dendrobatidae > Dendrobates > Dendrobates tinctorius. Next base: position 29,451,792 of record NW_027361706.1, on the reverse strand, counting down.
GATGTGGAATCACTTTATACGAACATTCGTCATAATGATGGTATTAAAGCTGTGGAATATTTTCTATATTTATCAACTACACCGAAATCTATGCGCCAATTTATTATGGAACTCCTAGAATTCGCTCTCACACAATTTCTTTCTCTTTAGGGGGTCCTTCTTCCTACAGCTCCAGGGCACTGCAATGGGTGCTTCTTTTGCGCCGGCTTATGCAAATCTATTCCTGGGGCTGTGGGAGAGGGACCTCTTCCTCTCTGGATTGGCATCATCAATGGAGCATGTCCTAATGTGGGTACGTTTCATTGATGATGTTTTTTTGATATGGGAGGGGCGGTGGAATCCCTTCATGAATTTATGTCGGGTCTGAATAATAACTCTTCTAATATACATTTGACCTATCAGTTTGACCAAAATAAAATGGAATTTTTGGATGTCAGTGTTAGGAGAGGCGAGGATGATTGTTTACACACTGATATTTTTCGGAAATCAACATCTGTCAATTCCCTCCTCCATGCAAATTCATCACATCCACCGGCTATGATACGATCTATCCCAATAGGACAATTTTTAAGATTGAGAAAAATCTGTTCAAGAGATGAGGATTTTGAATTACAAGCTATAGAATTGAAACAGAGATTCTTAGAACGTGGGTATAGCCATCGCTCTATTAAAAAGGCCTATAATCGGGCAAAAAATACCTCCAGACATCAAGCGCTTTATGGGAATAAAACTAGAGAAACAAATCATTGTGTAAGATACATCACGCAGTATCAAGGCCAAACTGATCTAATGAGAGAAGTTTTGACTAAATCCTGGGGAATTTTAAAAGTAGATCCTATATTGTCTAACTATATAGGGGACACTCCGAGCATTACTTTTAGAAGATCAAGAAATATAAAAGATCACCTAGTGAAAAGTCACTACGTATCTACTCCATCCCCTGTTAACTTTTTATCGAGTGTAAAAAAACCATTGGGTTCTAAGCCATGTGGGAAATGCGTGGCATGCCCCATCATGAGTAGGGCACTAAATTTTTCGAATTCAAAGGACACATTGACGTATGGGATTAAACATTCGATAACTTGTACAACTAGAGCAGTTATTTATTATGCTACGTGCCCTTGCTCTTTAATTTATATTGGAATGACCATACGTCAATTGAAAATCCGTGTTAGAGAGCATATATTAGGGATAATAGCCGCTAAAGAAATTGATGACATTTCAACATTAAAAACTATCCCTAGACACTTCAAGGCTTACCATAATTGTGATGCTTAATTATTAAAAGTGATAGGGATAGACATGGTACAACCCAATGAGAGAGGAGGAAAAATAGGAAATCTTTTAGCCAAAAAAGAAATTAGGTGGATTTGGACATTGGATACTGTGTCTCCCAGTGGTTTGAATGAGAATTTGAGTTTTACTCCTTTTTTGTAAACCTTGCCTATTTTAGTTTTTAAACCAATTTTAATTAATAATAAGTCGTTTCGTTTTTAGTTATTATATTATTTATGTTTTTATAGATTTATTTTATTCTATATACGGTCAAATAATATCCTGGCTGCAATGATAATAAACTTCTTTGGATTCGTGGATACTTTGTGGAACTAAGAAGCTGTCATGAAGATTTTACCTGTTGGATATTCATATCTCAATTTTTTCCGATACTATTGGACTATATAATTTATTGTATAATTTTCATTATTTATTATGTGATTTATATATATATATAAGAAATACTTTTCTAAAAATTACTTGGTTGTGTAATTATCTATTATTAATTTTTATTATATTGTGTGTATATTAGTTATTTATTTTTGTATTTATATTGAATGTGTAATTATTTTAATTATATATATATTATTATTATATAATTATTTATTGGTTAGGATTATTATATACTATACATTATGTCCATTTGTATTTTTTAATTTTTTAATTATTAATTATCATATTCATACTATATTTATTATATTTTCATTATTTATTATTATTCATGTTTATTTTTTATTTATTATTTTTTATTCTTTATTTATTATTAATTATTATTTTTTATTTATCGTTATTGTATATGTAATATAATATATATATACACTTCTATATTTTTTATTGATGGATTTATATTATTAATTTGTTCAATTATTTATTTTTGTATATTATAAATTTTTTTCTTATTATATAATGTATTGGAATCTATATATTTATATTATTGTACTGTGTATGGTAACTTTTGTTATCAATTGAGGGATATAACATAATATAATGGATTGATGGTGGAATCTCTGCCTTATTACATTTGATGCGCTGCTCCTGGTGGTGTGCATGCGTGCTCCGTGTCCCACGTCCTGATCTGCTGCGTCCTCGTGACCTTGGTAACGCCGGGCTTAGTGCCTGTGTGTTCCAGTCACGTGGTCCGGCGCTCAGGATTGTGGGACCTCCGGACTGCGCATGCGCCACCCCCACACCCGGAGCACCGCTATCACAATCAGCACCAATAAGCAGATTGGCGTGATTAAGCCTCCACATATAAAAATCCTCCGGATCCATTATGTAGCCACCCCCTGATGAAGGAAGGATTCCGAAACGCGCGTCGGGGAGCGTGTGATAGGAACGTGGTGACCCTTATAGGTAAAGGATCTATCTATGGCATACCTCTGTATATGTAAAGAGTTGTAATTCTTTAATGAAAAGGTGGCACTGGTTGCTTCACATATTGTGCATGATTCTATTGCACAGGCACTCTGCACTTTACTTTGGATATATGGAAGCTTTGTGAATATACACAATTGATGTTTAAAAGCATATGTGTTCATGTGTTTTTTCTTATATATGATTCACTGTGTGACAATTTTGCACATTGCACTTTTTTTGTTATTTATTTATTTTTTATGTGTTATAATGATTTTTATGTAATCTTTGCACCTTTTTTTACAATCCTTTTCAAATTGTTATTCTATAACATGTGGGGTATGCATATCTGATATATATATAAATTGGGTCTCATTATTTTACAATTTTGTGGAAACTGTTCCTATACGTGCACTCTTTTTGGTTTTAATTGGTTTTAATGTAACCACCTGTATAAATAAAATAAAATATAATTTAATAAATACACCCTGTCTGGTTCTTCATGGTTAAGAGGTCCTTTGATTGGTTGGTTGGTGCGTTTTATCCTTAGTAGTGTGCAATCACTAATTTTACTAACACTGGTGGTATATAATTTTTATTATTATTATTATTATTATTATTATTATTTTTATGGTTACTAAGAATTGATTGGTTTATTATATTCCAGTGCTGGTGTGTTTTTTCTAACTAATTACTGTGTTCAGCACAGGTCCTTTCTCAGCTACCGAACAATGGACTTTAAGGCCAGAGAATTGTCCTGGCAGGGACGGATCAATGCGGTATTTACTAATGGTGGTTCTACAATTACACCTGGCAATGGTTTACAATTTGATGAGTTGTTTAGAAATGTAAAGAATTTGATATATAAGCGCACAAGGTCTTGGTGGAATCGTGCTTTTTTGGAGAATTATATACAACATCAGTTGATACCCAGGGGTCTGAGGATTCAGGTAGCCCCCTCATTCCCAGTCAATGATGATGAATTTATAAAGAACTGGGAAAATGTCTGTAATATGGCATCTAGACAATTGATGGAGTTGTTGGTTAAATATAATTCGAAAAATTTGGTGGAATTGGATAAACAGTTGGAGGAGTCTTTTGCTAAAGCTAAATCTTGTCTATCTACTGAGCTATATCAATCGATGGATGGTCAATTGGAGAAACATATTGACCAATGGACAAAGGAGATTCAGGCTAAACAGACTGATAAATTATTGAGAGATCAAAGAGATCTTGCGGACGGGAGAATTTACAGATGGCGCAGATACCAAATGGGGAGAAAAATCGTGATCGATCCATCTCTCTGTCATCTAATCCTGTGGCAGGGGATATTTCTGGTGCCTCCTCTTCCGCCTCTGTTTCTGCAATCTCTACACCGAAACGTAAAAGGGAACCTCGTTATGTACCAGTCAAGCGGACATTTAGATATTCCCCTGAGAACTACAAGAATAGTCTAAAGGTGATTAATTTAAGTTCACATAATTTTTCTGATATTGAAATGGAAATTTTGATCAAAGGTCTTATGTTTTGCCCTACAGCTCAATTTGATAAATTTTCTGCCATAAAGGATTTACATTTGTTTGCTAGAAAACTTATTTTTAAAAAATATTTCCATGATGAAAAAATATTGCAATTGTTCCCAACAGAGGCGGAACAGGAGGCATTAGTCACCTTGAATGAATTGGCCCAGGAGCACAATGAATCAGAGGGAGGTAAGATTCCGGAATCCATACGCCCCAAGTCGCGGAAATTTCCCCCCTTGTCAGCCTACCCAGTGGTTGAGACATTTGTAAAAGTTGTAAGTAGAGAATTGGAGAAAATCCCTAAATTTCCTCATGTGGAAAATCTTACTAAGAAGGAGTGAATGATTTAAAACAATTACAGGAAATACCGGACGTAGTATATAAACCAGCTGACAAGGGGGGTAATTTGGTGGTCTGGCCTAAACAACTTTATGAAAGGGAGGCCTTTAGGCAGTTGATGGATGAATCATGTTATAAAAAACTAACTTATAATCCATCTGATAAATTTCAAACTGAATTAATGGACATTTTAAAGGAGGCATTAGAGATGGATGTTATTTCAAAAGATTTATTTGTGGCATTACAGATGCCTGAACCGACGATACCAACATTTTATTTGTTGCCTAAAGTCCACAAAAATCAATCAATCCCGCCCGGTAGACCCATCATATCTGGATGTGGAAATTATTTGGAGAATGTCAATCGATTTGTGGACTCTAGACTACAACCACTAGTGGAGGAATTGCCTTCATTTATTAAAGATACAAATGAATTTTTGAAAAAGGTAGATGGGCTCCACATTGGCAGGGACACTTTATTAGTGTCATGCGATGTGGAATCACTTTATACGAACATTCGTCATAATGATGGTATTAAAGCTGTGGAATATTTTCTATATTTATCAACTACACCGAAATCTATGCGCCAATTTATTATGGAACTCCTAGAATTCGCTCTCACACAATTTCTTTCTCTTTAGGGGGTCCTTCTTCCTACAGCTCCAGGGCACTGCAATGGGTGCTTCTTTTGCGCCGGCTTATGCAAATCTATTCCTGGGGCTGTGGGAGAGGGACCTCTTCCTCTCTGGATTGGCATCATCAATGGAGCATGTCCTAATGTGGGTACGTTTCATTGATGATGTTTTTTTGATATGGGAGGGGCGGTGGAATCCCTTCATGAATTTATGTCGGGTCTGAATAATAACTCTTCTAATATACATTTGACCTATCAGTTTGACCAAAATAAAATGGAATTTTTGGATGTCAGTGTTAGGAGAGGCGAGGATGATTGTTTACACACTGATATTTTTCGGAAATCAACATCTGTCAATTCCCTCCTCCATGCAAATTCATCACATCCACCGGCTATGATACGATCTATCCCAATAGGACAATTTTTAAGATTGAGAAAAATCTGTTCAAGAGATGAGGATTTTGAATTACAAGCTATAGAATTGAAACAGAGATTCTTAGAACGTGGGTATAGCCATCGCTCTATTAAAAAGGCCTATAATCGGGCAAAAAATACCTCCAGACATCAAGCGCTTTATGGGAATAAAACTAGAGAAACAAATCATTGTGTAAGATACATCACGCAGTATCATGGCCAAACTGATCTAATGAGAGAAGTTTTGACTAAATCCTGGGGAATTTTAAAAGTAGATCCTATATTGTCTAACTATATAGGGGACACTCCGAGCATTACTTTTAGAAGATCAAGAAATATAAAAGATCACCTAGTGAAAAGTCACTACGTATCTACTCCATCCCCTGTTAACTTTTTATCGAGTGTAAAAAAACCATTGGGTTCTAAGCCATGTGGGAAATGCGTGGCATGCCCCATCATGAGTAGGGCACTAAATTTTTCGAATTCAAAGGACACATTGACGTATGGGATTAAACATTCGATAACTTGTACAACTAGAGCAGTTATTTATTATGCTACGTGCCCTTGCTCTTTAATTTATATTGGAATGACCATACGTCAATTGAAAATCCGTGTTAGAGAGCATATATTAGGGATAATAGCCACTAAAGAAATTGATGACATTTCAACATTAAAAACTATCCCTAGACACTTCAAGGCTTACCATAATTGTGATGCTTCATTATTAAAAGTGATAGGGATAGACATGGTACAACCCAATGAGAGAGGAGGAAAAATAGGAAATCTTTTAGCCAAAAAAGAAATTAGGTGGATTTGGACATTGGATACTGTGTCTCCCAGTGGTTTGAATGAGAATTTGAGTTTTACTCCTTTTTTGTAAACCTTGCCTATTTTAGTTTTTAAACCAATTTTAATTAATAATAAGTCGTTTCGTTTTTAGTTATTATATTATTTATGTTTTTATAGATTTATTTTATTCTATATACGGTCAAATAATATCCTGGCTGCAATGATAATAAACTTCTTTGGATTCGTGGATACTTTGTGGAACTAAGAAGCTGTCATGAAGATTTTACCTGTTGGATATTCATATCTCAATTTTTTCCGATACTATTGGACTATATAATTTATTGTATAATTTTCATTATTTATTATGTGATTTATATATATATATAAGAAATACTTTTCTAAAAATTACTTGGTTGTGTAATTATCTATTATTAATTTTTATTATATTGTGTGTATATTAGTTATTATTTATTTTTGTATTTATATTGAATGTGTAATTATTTTAATTATATATATATTATTATTATATAATTATTTATTGGTTAGGATTATTATATACTATACATTATGTCCATTTGTATTTTTTAATTTTTTAATTATTAATTATCATATTCATACTATATTTATTATATTTTCATTATTTATTATTATTCATGTTTATTTTTTATTTATTATTTTTTATTCTTTATTTATTATTAATTATTATTTTTTATTTATCGTTATTGTATATGTAATATAATATATATACACTTCTATATTTTTTATTGATGGATTTATATTATTAATTTGTTCAATTATTTATTTTTGTATATTATAAATTTTTTTCTTATTATATAATGTATTGGAATCTATATATTTATATTATTGTACTGTGTATGGTAACTTTTGTTATCAATTGAGGGATATAACATAATATAATGGATTGATGGTGGAATCTCTGCCTTATTACATTTGATGCGCTGCTCCTGGTGGTGCGCATGCGTGCTCCGTGTCCCACGTCCTGATCTGCTGCGTCCTCGTGACCTTGGTAACGCCGGGCTTAGTGCCTGTGTGTTCCAGTCACGTGGTCCGGCGCTCAGGATTGTGGGACCTCCGGACTGCGCATGCGCCACCCCCACACCCGGAGCACCGCTATCACAATCAGCACCAATAAGCAGATTGGCGTGATTAAGCCTCCACATATAAAAATCCTCCGGATCCATTATGTAGCCACCCCCTGATGAAGGAAGGATTCCGAAACGCGCGTCGGGGAGCGTGTGATAGGAACGTGGTGACCCTTATAGGTAAAGGATCTATCTATGGCATACCTCTGTATATGTAAAGAGTTGTAATTCTTTAATGAAAAGGTGGCACTGGTTGCTTCACATATTGTGCATGATTCTATTGCACAGGCACTCTGCACTTTACTTTGGATATATGGAAGCTTTGTGAATATACACAATTGATGTTTAAAAGCATATGTGTTCATGTGTTTTTTCTTTCTAAAATATTTTTTCTTATATATGATTCACTGTGTGACAATTTTGCACATTGCACATTGCACTTTTTTTGTTATTTATTTATTTTTTATGTGTTATAATGATTTTTATGTAATCTTTGCACCTTTTTTTACAATCCTTTTCAAATTGTTATTCTATAACATGTGGGGTATGCATATCTGATATATATATAAATTGGGTCTCATTATTTTACAATTTTGTGGAAACTGTTCCTATACGTGCACTCTTTTTGGTTTTAATTGGTTTTAATGTAACCACCTGTATAAATAAAATAAAATATAATTTAATAAATACACCCTGTCTGGTTCTTCATGGTTAAGAGGTCCTTTGATTGGTTGGTTGGTGCGTTTTATCCTTAGTAGTGTGCAATCACTAATTTTACTAACACTGGTGGTATATAATTTTTATTATTATTATTATTTTTATGGTTACTAAGAATTGATTGGTTTATTATATTCCAGTGCTGGTGTGTTTTTTCTAAGAGAAGATAAGAAAGCGGAACTTCAGTGTAACACAGTACTGGATGTACCTCGAGCCAGCGCTAGGAAGGAGACTACACAACCCATCTGATAGAGAGGTCCCTGAGTTGCTTCCAGGCTCACCTGCTCCTGTGCCATCTGTAACCAGGACCCTGGACTGCATTTGCCAAGTAAAGGTAAAGAAACTGCACCCTGTTGTGTCCTTGCCTCCTTCCTGCAATATCCTCAGCACCGCTACATCTCTGTGCCAAACACTGCACCTTCTTCCTAACCCTTTATCTACACTGCCCTGGGACTACAGCCCTGCCTGTGGAGGGCTACAACATCATTGCTGCACTACACCATCTGTCCCAGAGGATCTGTCTGCAGCATCGGCTTAAAACCTCCCTTGCCAAACACCACAGGTGGCGTCATGAATCACTTATAAACTTTATTCCCAACTCACCCCCTTTTACGTGGGCGCCCAGGGCCACGGACCGGGTCACCGCTGCTATGACAATCCCCTCTGAGAGACCAGCCTGGTACCAAGTACCCCACAGCCATGGGAGGGCGACACATGCTCTGTTGTGCCTCCTGGCACATGCTCCGTTCCTCTATTCTGCCTTGTGCTCTGTTGTGCCTCCTGGCACATGCTCTGTTCCTATATTCTGCCTTGTGCTTTGTTGTGCCTCCTGGCAAATGCTCAGTTCCTACATTCTGTCTGGTGCTCTATCATACTTCCTGTCACATGCTCCATTCCTGTACTCAGCCTAGTGCTCTGTTCCTGCACTGTGTTCATTTGTGCCTCCCGGCACACGCTCTGCTATATGCTCTGTTGTGCCTCCTGGCACACCTTCTGCCTAGCTTTGCTCTCTGGCGTGCCTTTCTGCGCACGCTCTGTCTGACTCTGTACTCTGGCATGCTCCTTCGCACGCGCCCTGCTTTGCTCTCACCCGGGCGTGCTTGTCTGTGCACCCCATACGTGCTCTCGTGTAACCGCCATGCACTATCCTGTATCTAGCCCACTCCCGTGTACACACCTGGTATTGTCCTGTACTCTCTTTGCCTCCGTACACTCGTCCTGCATTGTCCCTGTGTCCACGTTTTGCACATTCCTGTAGACACACTCACTCGTGTCTCCTGTGAGCCGGCCACCTGGTGCCAGCAGTCGTGGTACCTTTCCCCCTTGGGCTTGCCCCTGACACTCCCTGTATAGGGGGTGATCCTCATTAGGTCAGCTCGCCCTGGGAGTGTTGGTGCCACGACCCAGAGGGTCCACTCCAGGAGTCGTCACAATGTCCGTCTCATGTTACCATGGTATAAGCTGGGCCCTTGCTTCATGGGTCCCTTCAAGGTTTTAAAACAGATTAATTTGGTAGCCTACAAGCGCCAATCTCGGCTTCCTTACAGATCTCCAATTCCTTTCATTTGCCTCTCTTTAAGCCTCTTGTGTTCAGTCCTTCTTTCAAAGATCTTGATGCCACTCCTGCTACAATCAGCACTGAAGACTTCTTCAAGGTATACAATATTCTAGCCACCAAAAGGGTTAATTGTGGATTGGAGAGGTCATGGGATCCCAGGGATATCATCCATGCCCTTCTCCTCCTTTCTTCCAGGCTTGAAAAAGAGAGGGCGTAAAGGGGTGTACTGTAGTGCCGGTTTCCCTGCATGCTTCTTCTCCTCTCTGGCAGGGATGCTGGCTCACTCACCTCAACAACCCCCATTCTGCACTTACTCCTGCTTCCTTGATGGAGGCTGCCTGGGGTACAGGTAATGCGCACAGATCCCAAGACACTGTGCTTATGCCCATGCCGTTCTAATGTCCTACCTAACTATTTAAGACACCTCTTCCAGCATGGAGGTGCCTGAGCAATGTCATTTTCTGTCCTTAGCAAGCTCACTAGTTGTCAGGTTCCCCAGTACCTGCCAGTCAGTTTACCTGTCCTGTACCTGTCTGTCCGGACTTGCTTACCTATCTATATTTCATCCGTAAAAGTGCACCAGCCTGTCTATTCCGCACCTGCCAGTGCTCATTTGTATACCAGCCAATCCACTCTGCATCTGCCAGTGCTCAACCGTATATTAGCCGGTCCACTTTGCACCAGTTGAACCAGTCTGCACCTACCGGTCTCATCTGTATTCCAGCTGTACCAGCCCCCACTTGCATGTGCCTTTCTGTATACCAGCCATATCCAGCAGCATCCGTGGGCCCTGTGTTCCTGTCGCGCCTGCCTGTATCAGCTGTACCCTCGTACTGGGCCGTTCCAGCTTCCTGTCCTCTGGGGGTCAGCTGCCGTGCATCCGAGATTTGTCTTGGAGTAACACCTGGTGATCTTCGGGAGCCAAGCCTAACCCCTCCATCAGGGGCTCTAGGGAAAAGTCAGGAGGTCACCTAGTCACGGCCCTCCAGGCTCTCCTCGGACCACAGCACAGTGGTTGCATCATCCCCGTTACACATAGAAATATATGAAGCTGTTACGTTGGGATCAGGAGAGCCGCAACCAGTGCGAGCATTGTGGTCTGATCTCGGTCCGATTTATACTGCGGTCTGACTGCACCCCAAGCCTAAGTATTGAGGTTTATCTGCCTCACACCACCTTTTATCTGCTGGGCCCTAGTCATTTGCTAGCCAAACTCTACAGGCTCTCCCAATCATTTTCTCTGGAGCTTTTATTTACCGTATCTTTGTTTTGTATCTTCCCATGAGAAAAGTGCTTTTACAAAGGCGACCCATGTCATGAATGTTCAACAAATTATTTCCTACAATTCCACCTTCTTGCCAAACAGCCTCAATGCTAGTGCTACACCTAGACTTTTTTCTGTAGAGTAATCAAAAGCTTTAACAGCAATATTCATGAGATTTCTGATGTGTATTACTCTATGGAAGAAAAAAAGTTGCGGCTTTTTAAAATCCAAAATCCCAGCACAAAACCTCCCTTGACTGCAGATTTTTTAAAGACATTTTCAAGCTACTCTTTGTATTTCTATGGATGCATTTTCACAATGATTTTTTAGGGATTAAGCAAAAAAATAAAAAGAAAGTCAAGGTGTTGTCTTGGCGTTAACATTCATTGCCGGACATTGAAATGGTTTGCACAGCTGCAATGCTCAGGCAGATCTGTGACCCAATTGCATAAATAAGAATAGGTTATCTGGAGTGAAGCAGACCAGATGTGAATGAGGAGGGTGAGAGGGAGCGCACGAGACATGAACAAAAGAAACGTGGAAGAAATCAGATGGGGTATAAAAATAAATTGGGCGACTCGAAATTTTGGAATATAAAGAAACATACATATAAAAATTATATTAAAAAATGAAGCAAACCATTCCAAATTATTTAAAAGTTTAGAATGCAATAAAATGAGGTGGGAGGAACAAAACCGAAATGGAAATGCTAAGTGCATGGAGGGATAGGGTAGCAGACGGCTCCTACATTAGAGAGGGCCACTCTCTCCAGCTCTCTTTAATCTTTTAATCTTTTCTATTTTAATCGCTCACTACTGAATTGTGTATAAAACAAAATAAATAAATTAATCATGCTGCCAGTGACAGAAGAAAAGTCTGGAATGGATTATCCAGCAATAAACAGGGACATACAATGAGTAATTTATGAACATGGAAAAAAAAAAAAATGTCGGTCTGCCACGCTAAGGTCTTTCCTTCCAATCGGATGACGTCACAAACCAGTGGGGAAATGTAATCAAGCTGTGTAATGAGTAGAAGGAGCAGTTGGCATGCTGTTTGTCTTTTCTTTGTTGGTAGGTTACCGGTAGCGCTAAAATGTCTTCAGGTAATATTTAGCAAACTTCTGTGGCTTTTACATCTACAGCTACTGAATTGTGCTAACCGCAGAGAGAAAAATGAGCGTGGTCGCACTTAGCTTTTTCTGATGCTAGTTTTCAACTGTATCGCTCGATTTTCTGGTCTTGTGGACTTATTAAGGGTGTGTGCACACGCTGTGGATTCTGCTGCGGTTCCGCAGCGGATTTGGCCGCTGCGGGTCCGCAGCAGTTTTTGCTGCGGTGTACAGTACCATTATTCCATATGGGAATAAAAAACCGCTGTGCAGACGGTGCAGATTTTTCGGCACGATTTTCCTGCGGTTTTGAAACCGCAGAAGGAATCATGTCAATTCTTTCTGCGGATTCCGCTGCGGTTTGCCGTCTCCTCCATTGTGGAGATGAAAAACCGCAGGGCAGAACCGCAGGCCAATCCGCAGGTAAAACCACAGGTCTTTTGATCTGCAGATTTACCTGAGGATTTTACAAAATCCGCACGGCCAAATCCGCACCCCAATCCGCAGCGTGTGCACGTACCCTAGAAGGTAAAATTGTTCATGAGGGAATGTTTATTTAATATGCTGGGTCCAGATGGTTGCACTTATGGAAGATCTTGATCTTGAAAAGAAAATGTTTGTGATCTTAAGTGCTCTTCAATGATCTTCACTACTGTATGTTGGGTGTCATCACTTTTGGTAACCTTTGGTGCAAAAATTCTGTATTCTCTTACATTCTATTAAAAGGGTATCTCCAGCCATGATCGGGACCACTTCATACAAATGTTTTAAACACATTGTGGATGCTGCAGCCATAATAGTGCCTGGAGATACCCTTCAATTCTCTTAACATCTACTTTACCCATGAGGATTGAGTCCTTCACAAAGCATTGTTTCATATGAAAACTTACATCTTCTAAAGATTTAACTAAAGGCTGATGCCATTTTAACATCTTATGAAGACACTAAGGTGGCAGGTAACCCTATGAAATATTCAGGGGACAGTGTCCACATCAATTATTGCCTTCACAGAAGCAGGCCCGTATTTGACATTAGGCACCAAAGGTCCAGTGCCTAGGGCAGCAAGTTATGGGGGTGGCGTCTGAGCAAGGAAATTTTTTTTTTCTTCCTCAACTCTTTCTTGCCATCTTTTTGTATGTAGGTGTGGGGAGCAAGGAGGGAGGATCACAGGGCAGAGGATGCTTCACAGTCTGTATGTAATCAAGAGGTGAGACAATCAGGGGAGGAGCTTTGCTCTGATTAGCAGAACAGTCAGCATGCTACTGCTCCATCAATCAGATCAAAGAATATTGACCCCATGACCACTGAGGAGAGAGAAAATACAGGGGGGAGGTGACGACTGGTGAGTGCTCCACACAATGAGTTGACTGAAGGGTGTGGGCAAGTGACAGTGGATGGCCCTGTTCAGTCTTGATGTGTGGAAGTGAGGAGAAATCTCCTACACTGCTTTCCAAGCATGAAGTACAGTGTAGAGAGAGCTTTGCTCTGCTACCCAAATTTGTTTCTCCTCACAGTGCTCCTGATGGGAGCGGCATCCACCACTGCAATGTAGGAGCCCGGGTGGGGACACTCAGGAGCCTGCCAGCAAAGTAATAGTCTGGGGGGACACTCAGGAGTCTGCCTGCATTGCAAGAGTCTAGGGGGCAACACTCAGAAGTCTGTCTGCAAAGTAATAGTCTGAGGGGACACTCAGGAGCCTACCAGCAAAGTAAGAGTGTGGGGGGACACTCAGAAGTCTGCCTGCATTGTAAGTGTCTAGGGGGGGGCGACACTCAGTAGTCTGCCTGCAAAGTAAGAGTCTTGGGGGGACACTCAGAAGCCTTTCAGTAATGTAAAAGTCTGGGGGGGACACTCAAGAGCCTGCTATCCATGTACGAGTCTGGGGGACACTCAATAGCCTGCCAGCAATGTAAGAGTTTGGTGTGGGACACTCAGGAGCTTTCCAGCAAAGCAAGAGTCAGGGTTACAGTCAGGAGAAGGCCAGCAATGTAAGAGTTTGAGGGGGACACTCAAGCGCCTGCCAGCAATGTAAGAGTTTGGTGTGGGACACTCAGGAGCCTGCCAGCAAAGTAAGAGTCTGGGGGGGGACACTCAGGAGTCTGCCTGCATTGTAAGTGTCTAGGAGGGGGGCGACACTCAGGAGTCTGCCTGCAAAGTAAGAGTCTTGGGGGGACACTCAGAAGCCTTCCAGCAATGTAAAAGTCTGGGGGGGGGACGCTCAAGAGCCTGCCAGCAATGTAAGAGTTTGGTGTGGGACACTCAGGAGCTTGCCAGCAAAGTAAGAGTCGGGGTTACAGTCAGGAGCAGACCAGCAATGTAAGAGTTTGGGGGGGACACTCAAGAACCTGCCAGCGATGTAAGAGTTTGGTGGGGACACTCAAGAGAATGCCAGCAATGTAAGAGTCTGAGGGGGATACTCAGGAACCTGTCAGCAATGCAAGAGTTTGGGGAGAAGACATTCGGGAGCCTGTGAGCAAAATATTAGTCTGGGGGGACACTCAGGAGCCTGCCAGCAATGTAAAAGTCTGGAGGGGGAACATTTGGGAGCCTGAACTGTGAGGAGGAAGAGCCTGTCAGGAGCATTACTGATGGACACACATGAATTGGCCAATTTATGTGCTAAGAACCTTCATTTCGTAAGTACGTTTTATTTACCAGTAATACATTTCAGATCTCATGCACTCAGTGTTGGCATATACTGTTAGGCGTCGGATTTCTGTCGCTGCACAGCGAGAATCCCGAGCCTTACTTCCAGCGGTCTCCCATTCCTCTACAGCTGCAGAGGAGGTTGCTCAGCAAACTCATCGGTCCAAGCGCTGCGCCCAGAGCAGCTCCGTGGGTTTGCTTGCTGCTGCCACCTCTGGCGCAGCTATGACAATACATGCTGCTCAGCAGCGAGATTCTTCAGGGACTAAGTCCCCATGTCGGGCCACTGAGCATGCCCGTGGAGTGAACTCCCATTGGAGATCGAAGGTCACGTGCTCAGGTCCTGCCCCTGTTCGGATTGGCTCATCCGAGAGGCCAGGAAGGTCCCGGACGCTCACGGCTATAAAAGGTTCGCATGGCCGCTCGACCATGCGCTAGGATAAGACTGTATTTACAGACTATGTGGAGTGAGTGATGTATGCACGCATGAATGTTTCTGGTGAATGACTCTTTATGAAACCCCTACCCTTGGTACGCATGTGTTGTGCAGCCTAGCCTGCTAGCGCCCAGGCTTAGGCGTAGGTAGGACAGAGGTTGAATCAGGCATCAGTCCTCACCAGGGACTTGGCACGCCTCAGTGCACGTGCTCCATAGCCAGCATCTATTGCGGCGTTCACTGAAGCAACGCTGCGCGTTCAGTGGGCCTAGAAGGACTCTAACCCCGTGCACTTGGGGTAGAGTTCTGTGGCCGTACACTGTGCGCTCTTTTGGCCGGGCTCTGTGAGCTTAACAGGCTCTGGCATCTACGTTCAGCGGTTGTGCGGCTCTGTGCATTAACAGAGTTCACCCCTGTTCACATTGGGTGACGTAACCCACGTGTGACTGGTTTCACACCGCTTAATTCTTCCGCCATTACTTAGCAGCAGTGTACCACCTCTGCATGGTGGACCCCGGGCTGCGAACACACCTACTATTATTTTATAATTTGGTGCGTTCCGCCAGCCCTAACATTATCCTAGCACCAGGGTTTGGCTAATAATGGCGGACGAACAACGACTGCATAGATACATCCAGCAGCTGGAGGGTAGGTTGGCAGCGCTAGAGCGTTCCACCTCAGCTGCGGATGTTACTTCAGTCGCTGTTCAAGCAGCTACAAAGGCTGTCGCCCGTGTCTCCACAGCTAGTCCTGCCCCGATCTTGTCTCGCCTCCCGCTGCCCAAAAAGTTTGCGGCTGATAGTGCTTCATGCAGGGGTTTCGTGAATCAGTGCTCCATTCACCTGGAGTTGCTGGCCACACGATTTCCCTCTGAATGGGCCAAGGTGGGATTTATCATCTCCCTTCTGTCGGGCAGGGCCTTGGAGTGGGCCACCCTGCTGTGGGAGCGTGGGGATCCCCTGGTACAGAGTGCCACCCATTTTCTGGTCACTTTGAAGCAGGTGTTCCTGGGGCCTCGGGTCACGCACGACACTGCACTGCAGTTGTTGGCCCTAACCCAGGGTTCGTCTCTGGTCAGTCAGTATGCCATCCTCTTCAGAACTCTGGCCTCAGAACTTGAGTGGCCGGATAAGGTTCTCATACCTATTTTCTGGAGAGGCCTGGCTGATCATGTCAAAGACGCCCTGGCCACCAGGGAGGTGCCCACCACCTTGGTGGAGCTCATTATGGTCTCCACCCGGATAAATATTCGCTTTACGGAGTGAGGGCTGGAGCGCTCCAAGTCCCGCCAACAATATAGATTGGCTCCAAACTTTGTTAGGCCGCTGAAACCCCTCAGTCAGCCGCCTGAGCCTCCAGAGGCCATGGAGGTGTCTCGCACGGGGTCCAGGACCTGGTCCACGTGGGTACCTTCAGTTTGCTTCCGTTGTCGGCAGACTGGGCACCTAGCTAACCAGTGCCCACAGCGTCCGGGAAACGCTCCTGTCTAGTAGTGATCGGAGGGGGCCTACTAGACACAGCGACTTTCTCCTCCAAGCTCCTGTTTAAAGGGGCGTTAGAATTTAATTCTTCCACTCTGGTGGTGGAGGTTTGTGTGGACTCTGGAGCGGAGGGCAATTTCATGTCATCTGCCTTCGCCCTACAACACGTAATCCCCCTGGTCCTGCTACCTCAGCCAGTCACTATCAGAGTGGTGAATGGTGCGACACTTCCGTCCCAAATCACCCACCAGACGGCTCCACTGAGACTCTCACTGCCTCCTTCCCATCAGGAGATGCCGTCTCTTCTGGTCATGCCCAAAGGTATCGACCAGGTCCTCCTAGGAGTTCCCTGGTTACGAGCTCACTCTCCTCACATAGAGTGGTCCTCGGGAAAAATCCTCGGTTGGAGCAAGTCCTGCGAGGGTAGGTGTTTGAGGGACTGCATACAGGTCGCTACCTCTGAGGTTCCCGCAGATCTCTCCTCGCTTCCCAAGCCTTACTAGCAGTATGCAGACGTTTTCTCCAAGAAGGCGGGGGAGACCCTTCCGCCGCACCGCCCTTACAACTGTCCTATTGACCTCTTGCCCGGTGCTGAGCCTCCCCGGGGTCGAGTCTACCCCCTATCTCTCCCAGAGACAGAAGCCATGTCTCACTATATCAGGGAGAATATGGCAAGAGGATTCATTAGGAAGTCGGTGTCTCCGGCGGGAGCGGGATTCTTCTTTGTCCAAAAGAAGAATGGAGAATTACGTCCGTGCATCGATTACAGGGGTCTTAACGCCATAACCGTTAAGAACAAGTATCCTCTACCCCTGATATCGGAACTGTTCGATAGGCTACGGGGAGCGAGAGTGTTTACTAAGCTTGATCTGCGAGGAGCCTATAACCTGATTCGCATCCGTGAGGGGGACGAATGGAAGACGGCATTTAACACCAGAGATGGGCCCTATGAATACCTAGTGATGCCCTTCAGGCTATGTAATGCGCCAGCCGTCTTCCAAGACTTTGTGAACGATATCTTCCGGGGTATGCTTACCACCTCGGTAGTAGTCTATCTGGACGATATTCTCATTTACTCTCCAGATATTGACTCCCACCAGAGAGATGTTTGCAAAGTTTTCGATCTCCTGCGGGCAAACTCCCTTTACGCCAAGTTGGAGAAATGTGTGTTTGAGCAGGAGTTCTTGCCTTTCCTGGGCTATATCATCTTGGCCCAGGGGTTGGCCATGGATCCTGCCAAACTACAGGCGGTGATGGATTGGCAGGAGCCCCATTCTCTCAAAGCGGTGCAGCGCTTTATGGGTTTCATAAATTACTATCGCCAATTCATCCCCCATTTCTCAACTTTGGTAGCCCTCACCAAGAAGGGTGCAAACCCCAAACTGTGGTCGGAAACTGTCTCCAAGGCCTTCACCGCTATCAAATCCCACTTTGCTAGCGCTCCCATTCTTCATCGCCCCGTTGTATATAAGCCCTTCATTCTGGAGGTGGATGCCTCTTCCGTCGGTGCTGGAGCGGTCCTGTTCCAGAAGGACTCGCAAGGTCGGAAGCACCCATGCTTCTTCTTCTCTAAGACCTTCACACCGGCGGAGAGGAATTATTCCATCGGGGACAGGGAGTTGCTAGCAATGAAGCTGGCCTTCTCAGAGTGGAGACACCTCCTGGAGGGGGCTCGCCATCCTTTCCAGGTGTTCACTGACCACAAAAATTTGGTCTATCTACAGACTGCCCAGCGGCAGAATTCTCGCCAGGCCAGATGGTCCTTGTTCTTCTCCCAATTCCATTTCACCCTGCATTTTCTCTCAGGGGAGAATAACGTCCATGCCGACGCTCTTTCTCACTCCGTGGTGTCATCAGAGGAGGAGGAGCCTCGGCTGATAGTTCCATCGGAGAATCTGAGGACCGTGGCTCCGGTTGCTCTCGAGTCGGTACCTCCTGGCAAGACTTTTGTCCCTGCCCATCTGCGACCGGAGGTCCTCTCTTGTGCTCATTCATCCAGGGTCGGGGGACATTTTGGGACCAATCGAACCTCTGATCTCCTGGCGAGGAGGTACTGGTGGCCGCATATGGCTCGTGACGTCAGGGACTATATTCAGGAGTGCGTCTCCTGCGCTCAGAATCGGTCCTCTCGGCAGAGGCCCGCTGGGTTACTCTATCCCCTGCCGGTTGCGGACAGGCCCTGGGAGATGGTCAGTATGGACTTTGTGGTGGGTCTGCCCAAGTCCAGTGGCAGCACCGTCATTTGGGTGGTCACCAATCATTTCTCCAAGATGGTACATCTGGTACCACTCTCTCGGCTACCTTCGGCATGGAGCCTGGCAGCGTTGTTATTAAACATGTTTTCCGCCTACACGGCATGCCAGATAAGATTGTCAGCGACCAGGGTCCTCAGTTTGCATCTCGGTTCTGGAGAGAGCTCTGTTCTCTGCTTAGCATTGAGCTAAATCTCTCCTCGGCCTATCATCCCGAGACGAATGGGTTGGTTGAGAGAGCCAACCAGACCCTGGTGACATACCTGCGACATTTTGCCTCGACCTGGCAGGATGATTGGGCATCTTTGCTGCCGTGGGCGGAGTTCGCCTTGAACAACCCTGTGGCCGACTCCAGTGGTCAGACCCCATTCCTCCTAAATTACGGTGAGCATCCGCGCGTCCCCGTGCCCATGCCTGTGTCGTCCACCGACTCTAGGGTGGCAGACTGGGCGGTGGAGGCACGTGACATTTGGGATCGCAGGCAGGATGCTATCCGGGCCTCCAAGGAGAGAATGAGGTCCTCCACTGATACTCGCCGGCGTCCTGCTCTGACCTTCGCCCCTGGTGACTTAGTGTGGCTCTCCGCTCGAAACATCAGGCTGTGGGCAGAATCGCTCATGTCAAACCAATCTAATCAGTTTTTATGAAGAGGTAAGCTATAGACTGGACCAAGGTGAGTCATTGGATGTGGTATATCTTGATTTTTCCAAAGCGTTTGATACCGTGCCACACAAGAGGTTGGTACACAAAATGAGAATGCTGGGTCTGGGGGAAAATGTGTGTAAATGGGTAAGTAACTGGCTTAGTGGTAGAAAGCAGAGGGTGGTTATAAATGGTATATTCTCTAACTGGTTCGCTGTGACCAGTGGGGTACCGCAGGGGTCGGTGTTGGGACCTATTCTCTTCAACATATTTATTAACGATCTGGTAGAAGGTTTGCACAGTAAAATATTGATATTTGCAGATGATACAAAACTATGTAAAGTAGTCAATACAAGAGAAGATAGTATTCTGCTACAGATGGATCTGGATAAGTTGGGAACTTGGGCCGAAAGGTGGCAGATGCAGTTTAACAATGATAAATGTAAGGTTATACACATGGGAAGAAGGAATCAATATCACTATTACACACTGAACGGTAAACCACTGGGTAAATCTGACATGGAGAAGGACTTGGGGATCCTAGTTAATGATAAACTTACCTGGAGCAGCCAGTGCCAGTTAGCGGCTGCCAAGGCAAGCAGGATCATGGGGTGCATTAAAAGAGGTCTGGTTACACATGATGAGAGAATTATACTGCCTCTGTACAAATCTCTTGTTAGACCGCACATGGAGTACTGTGTACAGTTTTAGGCACCGGTGCTCAGGAAGGATATAATGGAACTAGAGCAGGTACAAAGGAGGGCAACAAAATTAATAAAGGGGATGGGGGAACTACAATACCCAGAGAGATTAGCAAAATTAGAATTATTTAGTCTAGAAAAAAGACGACTGAGGGGCGATCTAATAACCATGTATAAGTATATAAGGGGACAATACAAATATCTCTCCGAGGATCTGTTCATACCAAGGAAGGTGACGGACACAAGGGGGCATTGTCTGCGTCTGGAGGAGAGAAGGTTTCTCCACCAACATAGAAGAGGATTCTTTACTGTTAGGGCAGTGAGAAGCTGGAATTCCCTGCCTGAGGAGGTGGTGATGGCGAACTCAGTCGAAGGGTTCAAGAGAGGCCTGGATGTCTTCCTGGAGCGTAACAATATTGTATCTTACAGTTATTGTTAGGTTCTTTAGAAGGACGTAGACCTGGGGATTTATTCTGACAGAATTTTATAGACTGAACTGGATGGACTAATGTCTTTTTTCGGCCTTACTAACTATGTTACTATGATACTATGGAATCCGCTAAGTTCGCACCTCGCTATATTGGCCTTTTCAAGGTCCTCAAGCAGATTAACCCTGTGGTCTACCGTCTGGCCCTTCCACCACACTTGACTATCTCAGACACGTTTCATGTGTCTCTCCTTAAGCTGGTTCACATGTACCGGTTTTCTGAGCCATCTGCCGGGACATCAGACCTGTCGTCTGACGAGTTTGAGGTCAATGCCATCGTGGGATGCAAGGTGATGCGGGGCAAAAAGTTTTACTTGGTGGATTGGAAGTGTCATGGTCCTGAGGACCAGACCTGGGAGCCGGTGGAGAACATTGTGCAGCCTAGCCTGCTAGCGCCCAGGCTTAGGCATAGGTAGGACAGAGGTTGAGTCAAGCATCAGTCCTCACCAGGGACTTGGCATGCCTCAGTGCACGTGCTCCATTGCCAGCATCTATAGCGGCGTTCGCTGAAGCAACGCCGCGCGTTTAGTGGGCCTAGAAGGACTCTAACCCCGTGTCCTTGGGGTAGAGTTATGTGGCCGTACACTGTGCGCTTTTTTGGCCGGGCTCTGTGAGCTTAACAGGCTTCGGCATCTACGTTCAGCGGTTGTGCGGCTCTGTGCATTAACAGAGTTCACCCCTGTTCACATTGGGTGACGTAACCCACGTGTGACTGGTTTCACAACGCTTAATTCTTCCGCCATTACTTAGCAGCAGTGTACCACCTCTGCATGGTGGACCCCGGACTGCGAACGCACCTACTATTATTTTATAATTTTGTTGCGTTCTGCCTGCCCTAACATATACTTTAGCCCTTATATAGTGCTGCTGTGCTTTTTTTGCAGGTTCCCTTTAAATATCTGTCAGACAAACCTTGAATTCATAGCAGGATCAACTGACCTTCTACTGTGTTTGAGAGTCACCAGATTCTCCCATGACAACTAATGGAGAGGATTGATAAGTCACTGCCAACAGTGTCTGGCACCAGCTATTTTCTTTTTCCCTATTGAAAACCTTTGCACTCTAGGTTAATGGGCATGTGTAGAAGAACATCGGGAGAGAGCCATTGGCTGAGCTAGTCTTTGGCCAACAGCAATGTGAACTGTATGGCCAGCATTAGCCGTAGTCACCAACAGGGGGAGACAGCACTAAAAGTGCTTAGGGCACCATGAACTATAAATATAGCTCTGCAAACAGGTATGAATTAGTAAAAATGTCATAGTGGCACAGGCTAGGTCTGCAGTGTTGAACAGTCCTTCATTTGGTCAATCATGTTTCAGCTCAAGCCATCATGCACCGCAGAAGATCGGTATGCAAATAGGGTGTATGGAGGCATACAAAATCCCTGTTCCTTGCTCTTTTTGGGCAAGAGGCACTACATGTATCGCTATATATAAAGGCCATTACATAGATATTCTCCTAGAGCAATACTTCTAGTGCTGAGAAGTATTTGTTGAGTTTATAAAAAGAAAATTCTTTGTATGAATTCAGAGGCATACGGTGCCATATTCAGGCAATGTACGACACAGAGATTGCCTAGAGCAGTAGTAAGTTACATTACGGTGCATATGTTCTGAGAGGCATTTTGCCACAGGCTGATAGCGACAAAAGCCCAGAGTCCCCCCCATGTCTATAAACTGTTTATGGCACAAGAACAGGAATATTCATTATCTAAGTTAAAATGACCTTTTGTCTGCCCAGGCCCAGAGCTCAATTTGATATAGCTAGTGACTTTATATGATTCTTACTTGCTATCTTTAAAAGTATTGCTGTCAAGAATTGTTTGTCAATGCAGAATCGAAGAGTCTTCGGGTAAAAGAAGAAGTTTATTATAGGTGCATGACAACAACGCGTTTCAGAGATGAACCGTCTCTATCATTAGGTAAGTAGCACCGTTACGGCAGAGATGTCAAAACTGGTTTAAATACCAATTCAAAATTGATGCCTGTTTAGGTGAACGAGGACATAGTATGGCCATCACAAAATCTCCATACTATGACAATTGAACCCTAAAAAGTCTGCAATTTTTCAAAACGTGATGTTGTCATATACTTAGAATACAGTTCTCCTTTTAAAATTCTTCTTTTTTCCCGAAAACACTCTGATTCAGGGCGTAACAACAATTCCCATTTTGTTACTGTTCAGAATTTTAGGCTGTGTACACACGTAGCTTTTTTTTTGCATTTTCACAGCGATTTTAAACTCGCGATTTTGCCACGAAAACGCAAAAAAAAGCATCCCATGCAATCCTAAGGGATTCCGCAATGCTGTGCTAATGCTGCGGATTTTTCCGCGGCGGAATTGCATCGTGGAAAAATACGCAGTATGCTCATTAATTTTGCGGAATCGCGGGAAAATCCGCGCACATAGGAATGCATTGTTCTGCTTACTTTCCGCATGTGGCTGTGCACACCATGCGAAAAGTAAGCAGAACATTTGCGGATGGTACCCATGGCCACGGTCCGGAGAAGAGGAGACTCTACTCCGGGCTCTGGGTACCATATCCCTGTAAAAAATAGAATTAAAATAAAAAAATCGTGATATTCTCACCTTCCGATGTCCCGCGCAGCGTCACCAGGCTTCACCAATGCTCCCGGCAGGTCCCGTTCCCAGTAATGCATTGCGTAAATGACCTTTGATAAGGTTGCGGTCTCGCAACACCATAGCGGCCTCGCGAGACCGCGACGTCGTCAAAGGTCATTGTCGCAAAGCATCACTGGGATCGGGACCATTGCGATGATCGGGAACGCTGAAAGGTGAGAAAAACACGATTTTTTTTAGTTTTTTTATTATTTTAAACTTTATATCTTTTTACTACTCATGCCACATAGACAAAATACAAGTACAGTCAAAAGGTCAAACGCTGCATAAAAGCAATTTTATTGGTATATATAAAAATATGTATACACATATATACAGACAAACATGCATGGAAAAGGGCTCAATGATGGAAAAAGGCTATAACAACCACATACAAAAAGCCCAGGTAGGTATGTCGCAGGGGAGTAGCAATGAACAGCAGAATATTGTGAATATATCGATCACTCATGATATTATGCCAACAGGTAAAAAATACCAGGTACCCATGCTGGCAGATGTGCCATCCCCGGAACAGAATCACACATCATACAAGGGGTGAATGCCACCAATAATAGACAAAATATATAAGAATACAGGTACCTTGTAGGCAAGAAGCAACCCTCCCGGGGTCCTTTTTTGTCCTCATTATGGTGGATATGTGAGATTGTGGCTGTGTCCATTATAATACTCTCTTATCCTCTTATCCACTATGTTCATTGGACTATTCTCTGATGCCACATAGGCAGCCTCAATAGTAACAAGTTGGTCACACTAGTCAAACACTATGTTTGACAAGTGTGACCAACCTGTCAATCAGTTCTCCACGCGATGCTACAGATCGCTTGGAAAATGCTAGCAATTCTGCAAGCTAAAATTACTCTTTCAAATCGCTAGTTTTTCCGCGGGAATTCCATAACGTGTGCACATAGCCTTAGAGTTCACCAAATCCACGGGTGGAGATTTGGCAAGAATAGGTCAGGCAGCCATCCGTTCAGCTACAGACGATTATGGTTGTTTTGCTCCCAGCAAAATGTTTCAAAGTTGAGCGACTCTTGACCATTTCCGCTCACCTTTTCAGGGTGAGTTGGTCTATAAAGCATGTTCTCATTCTCTCCTTCATTTGCTGATACTTGTCATTTTTCAGGCATGCCTTTTTAACTGAACACTCTCTATGCTGATTCTAGTGTGCCCGGTTGGAAATGTTTTTCCCATTGACAAGTATGATCAGCAATTTCCAGTGGTGGGACCCCATTTATTTTATTAATACAGCATGGTGTAACTGAGCATTGGCGAAGAACAGTTTGCAACTAGACAACTTCTTTAAGATATTAATGAGACTTCCAAGTGCCATATTATAATGAAAAATGTACAAATTATAATTAAAAGCTTTTGAAACCTTTGATGTGGAAAAATGATTTTTACATATGTTAGCAGTTACCTTTCGTTAATACAATTGCACTAAATTTCAGCCTATAGTCTTAATGCCTTAATTCGCTTTCAGAGACTCCTGAAATGCAGTTTGCAGCCTGATACAAGTTTCAGATTTTTCTTTGAGTGTCTCTCCCAGTAATATAGGCTGGTTGTGAATTCTGTGTGTACTCAGGATGCTCCTGCCTTCATTGACTCATATATTAGCACAGCTTCTATCTTGTATGTATTTCCTTTACATGGGCATTATTACTTATGGTGTTACTAAGAGGTTGTGAACTAAAAGCCCTGCATTCCCTGTGTGAACACTGCCACATGCGGATTATTTCTTCTGCACTGGTGTGCCACACGGCCAATCCCTGATTGTAGGCTGGCTGTTTCATTTGGTATTTATGCACCTGTACAGCTGCCATTTTACTTGGAGCCGCTGCACCCTGGATTAGTGCAGATGCATTTAGGCCTGTCTGGTTTCTTCTATATACTATATAGAAGAAATAATAGCTAGCACGCCTTTAGGCTAGGTAAATTTAGTTCGACCTGGGCGCCGTGGATACTCTTCAGAGAAAACGACGAATACATAGAGCTATTAAACTCTCAGTAAATATATTTCAGTTTGCCCTAAATCCTTCTAAATCTGAAGCTACGACGGCTGTTTAGCCAAACTATTAGGGCAGAATTACCGCTGAATGGACATCCCCCACAGATGGGAATATAGACCCTTTCCCCAGACATTTCCCCCTTTCCCTCTCTCCACCCTCTTCTTCTCTTTTGTTTCTGCATTTTCTCTTCAGTTAAAAGTTTATAATTGGATGCGATTGATGTGCATAATTTACAGGTGAGCTACGGCAAAGATTATATCTCTGGCTCATGATTATAAGCAGTAAAATATGACTAGATTTCGCCTGTCTTTCTATTTAGAATAATGCTACGAGTTACACTAAATGAGATGATAAGATGTGAATAGAAGGGCTGGCACGGTTATTCATGGAGCTATCGATGCTTTGTGTACTTACTCGCATGTAAGGTTACGATGTAGTTTTCTGGTTAAAATAATAAAAAGATATTTAAAACAAATGGTTCTACAAACTTTTGGCCTCTGTTCACACGGGATGCATTCTAGTTGGCACCGGGCAGCCCCCCTATATGGTGTTACTAAGAGGTTGTGAACCAGAAGCTCTACATTCCCTGTGTGAACACTGCCACATGCAAATTATTTCTTCTGCACTGGTGTACCACACGGCCAATCCCTGATTGTAGGCTGGCTGTTTCATTTGGTATTTATGCACCTGTGCAGCTGCCATTTTACTTGGGTCCGCTGCACCCTGGATTAGTGCAGATGCATTTAGGCCTGTCTGGCTTGTATCTGAATTTTTATGCAGCCTGTCTACTCTGCTGTCCGTCAGATACTTTCACCTAATTCCATGCTGTGCAAATTTTTGTACAACTTCCCGTTTAAAGCCAAATATAGACTTCGGTCAAACATGGTCGATGTACAGACCATGATGTGCAAATTAACAACTGACTCGAACTCAACATCCTCATAAGTATGGATGAAGCTGTTGAATTTGGGTCAGGAGATCCACGTCCATACACCATGGTCCTTAGACGAACTGTATTTTGCTGACATCTGAATTTGGCCATACACCAAGAGAAAGACGGATAGGGCGAGCAGAGAGCCTTCAGAACCAGGATCAGGAACTGCAGAGTTATAACATTTTTGCCAAGCACTCAGCTATATGAAGACTTCTCCTGAGTAAGAAGTTTGCTAACTTTGAAACACATTGATAATATAACCGCATCTGCATTTTTACACTTTATTGTGGAAACAATACCAGCAGTGCAAATTCAACAACTTTTTTTCTACTATTTGACAGCAAAATAATAGACTGTTTTTGAAGACTATTTAGAAAGTTGCTTAACTTTGCATTTAGGAAGCAAACAAACTATATAAAAAAGTATCGAATGTGTACATTGTCTTTAATAAAAGTTGGGAACTGTATAATGTGTTAGGAATAAATGCAAAGATCTTATGTGGATAAAGAGAAGGAAAGAGCAGCTTCAAATACGCAAAAAAAAAAAGTTTGACCTATTTTTTTCACTGTCATATTTGCCAGCTGTCTGCATTCTCATTGTTTTAAACTGTCATTATACGTCCACCTTCTGTACATCTCTATTTCTCTGGATGTCAGTTTACCCGCTCATCTGTCTGCAAGCGCTATGTCCCTTTTGAAACTGGTATCGAGAAAAATAGAAGAGATTTTCCCTATTGTATGCAAAAAATACCATAAGACCTATAAAATAGTACAGATATTAAAATATCTACTAGCTTGGCCCGTGCAAAATTTTCACTCATTGGTCGTCGGGGGCGCAGGCAATTTCAGAAAAAGCAAGCTGGTCAAATGTAAATGTATTTCATGAGATGATGAACACAGACAGGTATTTATACAGTGGGGAAAAAAAGTATTTAGTCAGTCAGCAATAGTGCAAGTTCCACCACTTAAAAAGATGAGAGGGGTCTGTAATTTACATCATAGGTAGACCTCAACTATGGGAGACAAACTGAGAAAAAAAAATCCAGAAAATCACATTGTCTGTTTTTTTTTCATTTTATTTGCATATTATGGTGGAAAATAAGTATTTGGTCAGAAACAAGCAATCAAGATTTCTGGCTCTCACAGACCTGTAACTTCTTCTTTAAGAGTCTCCTCTTTCCTCCACTCATTACCTGTAGTAATGGCACCTGTTTAAACTTGTTATCAGTATAAAAAGACACCTGTGCACACCCTCAAACAGTCTGACTCCAAACTCCACTATGGTGAAGACCAAAGAGCTGTCAAAGGACACCAGAAACAAAATTGTAGCCCTGCACCAGGCTGGGAAGACTGAATCTGCAATAGCCAACCAGCTTGGAGTGAAGAAATCAACTGTGGGAGCAATAATTAGAAAATGGAAGACATACAAGACCACTGATAATCTCCCTCGATCTGGTGCTCCACGCAAAATCCCACCCCGTGGGGTCAGAATGATCACAAGAACGGTGAGCAAACATCCCAGAACCACGCGGGGGGACCTAGTGAATGAACTGCAGAGAGCTGGGACCAATGTAACAAGGCCTACCATAAGTAACACACTACGCCACCATGGACTCAGATCCTGCAGTGCCAGACGTGTCCCACTGCTTAAGCCTGTACATGTCCGGGCCCGTCTGAAGTTTGCTAGAGAGCATTTGGATGATCCAGAGGAGTTTTGGGAGAATGTCCTATGGTCTGATGAAACCAAACTGGAACTGTTTGGTAGAAACACAACTTGTCGTGTTTGGAGGAAAAAGAATACTGAGTTGCATCCATCAAACACCATACCTACTGTAAAGCATGGTGGTGGAAACATCATGCTTTGGGGCTGTTTCTCTGCAAAGGGGCCAGGACAACTGATCCGGGTACATGAAAGAATGAATGGGGCCATGTATCGAGAGATTTTGAGTGCAAACCTCCTTCCATCAGCAAGGGCATTGAAGATGAAACGTGGCTGGGTCTTTCAACATGACAATGATCCAAAGCACACCGCCAGGGCAACAAAGGAGTGGCTTCGTAAGAAGCATTTCAAGGTCCTGGAGTGGCCTAGCCAGTCTCCAGATCTCAACCCTATAGAAAACCTTTGGAGGGAGTTGAAAGTCCGTGTTGCCAAGCGAAAAGCCAAAAACATCACTGCTCTAGAGGAGATCTGCATGGAGGAATGGGCCAACATACCAACAACAGTGTGTGGCAACCTTGTGAAGACTTACAGAAAACGTTTGACCTCTGTCATTGCCAACAAAGGATATATCACAAAGTATTGAGATGAAATTTTGTTTCTGACCAATTAATTATTTTCCACCATAATATGCAAATAAAATGAAAAAAAAACAGACAATGTGATTTTCTGGATTTTTTTTTCTCAGTTTGTCTCCCATAGTTGAGGTCTACCTATGATGTAAATTACAGACACCTCTCATCTTTTTAAGTGGTGGAACTTGCACTATTGCTGACTGACTAAATACTTTTTTTCCCCACTGTATATGTAGACTGGTAATTAGTGTTGAGCGACTTTTGGTTTTTTAGGGTCGAGTTTCGTTTCATGAAACCCGACTTTTCCAAAAGTCGGGTTGAGCAAAATCGGCCGACTATAGGGAAAAGTCGGGGTCGTCCTGAAACACGAATCCCAATGTAAGTCAATGGAGAATTAAAGTCGGCAGTGAGAGGAGGACAGGAAACATACCAACAGTGCCCATTTGAATGCCAAAAGCATAAATTCTTGTTACTGAAGCTTGTCAACCTTATTTAACTTCATAATACTAGTTACGCACTGAAAAATGGGGGTTATTTGGCTACAGTTGTGGGGGGGAGGGCTGGCTCCAGGTTTTCGTGGGCCCAGGGCCAAAGAGCGCCCCTTTAACACATACCACAACTCATGATGCTCCGATACGGCAGAGAAATAGCGGTATAGTACAATGAAAAATACTTCACTTCTTACATCTCATGACTGATATCCATTTTAAATTCTCCAATACCTCCAAAAACGGACAGTATATAACTCCATACAGTATTATGGCCAGCGCTTAGTGCGCTATACAGAGTAATGAGGCCCATATATTTCTCCATACGGAATCATTATTCCCATATAATGTTTCAAACCGTATATGATGAGCTCCACAAAATGCTACAGTATATGTTGGTCCCAATGGATGAAGCTCCACTGTCTTATGGGCCCAAATAATGCTCCATATATAATGGGCCCCATTTCTTCTGCTCTAGTGTGTAATGGGCCCTGTAAATGTTGCTCCAGTGTCTGATGTCCACCTTTGGAATGCTCCAGTGTATGGTGGGCCCCATACATCATTCACCAGAGTATAGTGCTCCCCAAAAATTGCTGTCCCAACATTGAAAACAATTACATAAGTCTCCTTGCTAGGGAATCCCTGCACTACTCTGAACTCCTTGTCGTCCCCATCTTCCATCTCACTGCACTTGGCTGTTTAGGCCCTCCCACCGGCAGAGACACTTTTGCGTACTATGCGGTGCCCTGTGCCAGTGCCATCGCCCATGAGTATGCCCCCCTGCTCAAGGAACCTGCACTTTCATCTGCACCTTCCTCTTTGTCACCGTGTAAGGTGGTATAGTATGCGGGAAGGGGAACCTGAGTTTCCTCTGGGTCAGATTCTGGCTGTGTAGAGTGTGAGGGGAATGTAGTGGTCTGGGTCAATGTACCAGCAGCATCATCCAGCAGTGGCTGGGCCTCAGTGCACTTGTGGCATCCCCAAGAGTACGGTCGCCACTGTGGCATTGCCTTCCTCCTAGGGAGTGTGTTGTCAAGCTTGGGAGCAACGAAGGATCTCTCTAGCAGTGAAACCAACACACCACACATTTCCCACTCCAGGCCAGCAGGGAGACCTCTGAACCTGACTGCTGAGGAGCTGCTCTCTGTGGTCGGGAGGAGGTAAGTTAGGGCACTCTGTGCAGGGAAGGGGAAGTGTGTGGACGTGAGAAGGGGAGCTGGAGGATGAGCAGAGTTAAGGCTCACTCCTAGCTGGAGCGCATGGTCCGGATTCCGGTCTCCGAGTTTGTAGGGACACTGACGTTCCTGCAGCAGAAACTGGGGGAAGTAGCAGCTATAAATGCTCGGTACCCAACTAAGGCTCGGAGGCCCCAGCATCAACGTGTGCGAGGCAGAAGGAAAAGGCTACAGCTGTCTGCCATACAAGTAAAGTCTGAGGAACATCTGTTAGACAGGAGGTGTTTCAGTGAACCACGGTCCTGTGAGTGCTTCCCCTACAAGCGCTAGAAAGGAGACGTTCAGGAAGGTACATGTTGGCGGAGTGTTGGAAGGGAACTTTCCATTCTGGTCCCGGAGGTTGGCAGAGGTCCTGACCCGGAGGACACAGCACGGAGGCAGGCATCTGTGTAACCTGCAGACTGTGAGTAAAGCTTTGGAACTGCACGCTTTGGTGTCCTACAGTTATTCCAGCACCGCTACATCTGGGTACCAGCACCTACACTGCCTGTGCCTTTCCCCCATCAATACATCTACACTTCCCTGGGACTCCAGCTCCACCTGTGGGGACCTTCACCATCTTTGCTGCACAACACCATCAGTCCCAGAGGATCTGCATGCAGCGTCGGCCTAACATCTATGTTGCCGAACACCACAGGTGGCATCAAACTATCTATATAAACTCTTTACCATTATACCACGCCATTTACATGGGTGCCCAGGGCCACCGTCCGGGTCACCGCTGCTGTGACACATCCCACTGACACCGGCACGGTACCGAGTACCCCACAGCCCTGGGAGGGCGACCCATATGCCGACTGCTGATCGGGCGGCGTTATTCCCACGAACCTCCAAACAGCGTCCATGAAGGCAAAGTTTTTGGTTTCCGGGGGCAGTATGATTGCAAAGCTGAACCTTAAAGGAATGTCCAAAAGGGAACCAACAGGAGTGGAGCCTGTGGCTTAATTGGACTGCACCCGGGAAACCACTACCATACAAGCTACAGAAAAGATGGACAGATTGCAAGCTTTGTCGATTCTGTGTGTGGTGTGTAGTGTTGAGCGATACCGTTCGATACCCAAAAATATCGTATCGGATGGTATCGCCCGATACGAAAAAAATATCGGGTATCGCCGGTTCCGATACCGGAAGTCCCATTCAAGTCAATGGGACTTCCGGTATCGGAATTAAAAAAAGCCCATTATTTCCTTGTTGGCTAATTCTACATAATTGAAAACAAATAAGAATCATGTAGAATGTATTGTGGGAGGTGGAGGAGACATTAAAAGCATAGTGGTTTATTCAAATCACATGGCATAGCATTAATTCCAATTTTTTTTTTCAGTACGTTCGGAGTTAAAAAGATATTGACTATGTTAACCTTTTTTATATTTTGTCAGATATGTATGTTTCACAACTTCCATGCTCTTCACGTTCTTTTGTACTTCTCCCACACTTTCTCCTTCATGATCCGCAGCAGTAGCATTTTTTTCATCAACTTTTTCTTCACCTTATTCATCTTCTTCTTCTTCATCTTCTTCCCATTAATTTTTTTTTCCATTCTTCATATTCTTCTTGTTCAGCTATTATCAATTTTAATATGCTATTTCTTCATCTTCTTCCTATTCTTCTTTGTCTTCATTTTCTTATGGTGACAGGCATTCCTGTAGTACTTATCTATAAAAGTTATAAGATTACACATTACGTTCTGCCTGTCACTAAAGATTTACAACAGGATTTGTCCGCGCTCAGTTTGGCCTGCAGCAGCAGGCATTTTCCAGGGGCACCACGAGGAGGAACGGACTCACCCCCATTTACTGCTTACTCTTCTTCTGCTTATAATTTTTATTTCTTCTATGCTGATTTTTAGTCTTATGCTTAATGTTCTTCTGCTTTCTGTTCTTCTGCTTTTGCTTCTTCTGCTTCTTGTTCTTCTGTCTTTTGTTCTGTATCTTGGTGGTTGTCTTTATGTTCTTTGTCCTCTTGGTCTTATTATTTAGGGTCATATTTCTGGTCATCTTTGGTGTGGTCTTCAGGGTCGTCGTCATGGAGATCAATAAGGATTACCAAAGACAATTTCAAAAAGCTTGATCTTGGAAATGTAGCAGAAGGTACAAGAAGGCTGAGAAACTGGCGAGAACCAGCAGACAGTGCTGGCACCCGGATGGGTAGCAGAAGGAACAAGAGCCAATGGCACTACCGAGGACCAACTGATGGTGCTGGACCACGGTTACTAAGCAGAAGGTACCTGTGCTAAAAAGCACTACCAAGGACCAGCTGACGGTGCTGGACCTCGGATACTGAGATGGAGGCACCTAGGCCAAAGGCTGTGGCGAGAACCAGCAGACAGTGCTGGCACCCGGATGGGTAGCAGAAGGAACAAGAGCCAATGGCACTACCGAGGACCAACTGACGGTGCTGGACCACGGTTACTAAGCAGAAGGTAGCTGTGCTAAAAAGCACTACCAAGGACCAGCTGACGGTGCTGGACCTCGGATACCGAGATGGAGGCACCTAGGCCAAAGGCTGTGGCGAGAACCAGCAGACAGTGCTGGCACCCGGATGGGTAGCAGAAGGAACAAGAGCCAATGGCACTACCGAGGACCTACTGACGGTGCTGGACCACGGTTACTAAGCAGAAGGTACCTGTGCTAAAAAGCACTACCAAGTACCAGCTGACGGTGCTGGACCTCGGATACCGAGAGGAAGGCACCTAGGCCAAAGGCTGTGGCGAGAACCAGCAGACAGTGCTGGCACCCGGATGGGTAGCAGAAGGAACAAGAGCCAATGCCACTACCGAGGACCAACTGACGGTGCTGGACCACGGTTACTAAGCAGAAGGTACCTGTGCTAAAAAGCACTACCAAGGACCAGCTGACGGTGCTGGACTTCGGATACCGAGATGGAGGCACCTAGGCCAAACGCTATGGCGAGAACCAGCAGACAGTGCTGGCACCCGGATGGGTAGCAGAAGGAACAAGAGCCAATGGCACTACCGAGGACCAACTGACGGTGCTGGACCACGGTTACTAAGCAGAAGGTACCTGTGCTAAAAAGCACTACCAAGGACCAACTGACGGTGCTGGACTTCGGATACCGAGATGGAGGCACCTAGGCCAAAGGCTCTGGCGAGAACCAGCAGACAGTGCTGGAACCCGGGTGGGTAGCAGAAGGTACCCATTCAAAGCAAAGTAGCCAGGCCGCAAGCCGGCCGCAGTTACCGAAACCCACAGTCCTACAGGGGGTCCATGTCCCATTGGCACTACGGATCCAGCCTTCAGTGCCAGTTCCCGCAGCCCACATAGGAGTCACCTAAACTGCAGGCACCGTAGAGTCGGCTAACCCGGCCGCAAGACGACAGGACAACGGATTGGTGGCATAGTGACCTTGACCTTGACACAGGTTCAAGGTGTGAGCCAAGCAAGGTATGTGGCTGAGTTTTGAAAGGGCTATGGCTGCCACAAAATTACGGCCGTTATCACTAACTACCTTGCCTGCCTCAAGATGTACACTGCCCAGCCATGACTCAGTTTGTCGCTGAAAGTACTCGGCCAGCACCTCGGTGGTGTGTCTGTCGCCCAAACACATCATCTGCAACACAGCCTGCTGACGCTTTACACTAGCTGCTCGATAGGGGGACACCTCGTGTGCAACAGTGGCAGCTGCAGATGGAGTGCTCGTACGACTGCGCTCTGTGGACCAGCTTTCGCTTCTGGAGGAGGAGGAAGGTCGAACGCCTACAGCCAACTGTTTCCTATACCGTGGGCTAGGCAGCACTGTCCCACCACCGCTGTCCCCTGTGGACCCTGCATCCACCACATTAACCCAGTGCACAGTGATGGACACGTAACGGCCCTGGCCATGCCGACTGGATCATGCATCAGTTGTGAGGTGCACCTTTCCACTCACTGACTGCTTGAGTGCATGGACAATGCGGTCTTTCACATGATGGTGGAGGGCTGGGATGGCTTTGCGAGAGAAGAAGTGGTGACTGGGTAGGTCATAGCGTGGTACTGCATAGGCCATGAGTTTGCGGAAAGCTGCGCTTTCCACCAACTGATAGGGCATCATCTCTAACGAGATTAGTTTGGCAATATGGGCGTTCAAACCCAGTGTACGCGGATGAGAGACTGAGTACTTTCTTGACCTACTCATAGTGTCTGGGATGGTGAGCTGGACTTGAGAGCTGCATATGGTGGAAGTAGCGGTGGACAGGGCGGACTGAGAGAGGGTTGATGATGGTGATGGAGTTGGTGTTCTTTCTGATGGCCTAGATTCAGTCTTTCGTTGATATAACAGTGGGATTCCCTGACTGCTGTGGTCTTGCAACGACACCTCAACATTTGCTGCTGTGCTAACCGGTGGGCTTACAGTTGGTGAAACAATGTAGCGTTGCTGACTACCTTCTTTGTGATCAGTTGCACATGTGGTACTTGAGGTTTGGTGTTGTGTCCACGCTTGCAAGTGCATGCTGGTTAAATGTCTAAGCATGCAACTGGTATTTCAATTTTTCAGATTTTTCCCTCGGCTAAAGGTCTTTGCGCACTTCTTACAGATAACCTTGGCCTGATCATGAGGATTTTGTTCAAAAAAGTGCCACACTGCTCTCTTCCTACTTTGGCAGACATTTTGCGGCCTAGCACGCTGTGATATTTTGACCCTCTGGACAAGCTGTCCAGCAACTCTTTTGATTTTTGGAACCTGTCTTTGGAGTGCTCCGGGCCTGCCAGATAACAGCTGTTGCGATCTCGATGTCTGCTGTGGATGCTCCTCCTCCTCATCTGAGCTATTGGAAGCAGCACTCTCTTCCCCCAATGGATGCCAATCTGGGTCAACAACTGGGTCATCCATCACCTCCTCTTCAATGTCATGTGCACCTTCCTCTGTGTCACCGTGTATGGTGGTATAGTGTGCGGGAAGGGGCACCTGAGTCTCATCAGGGTCAGAATCTGGCTCTGTACACTGCGAGGACAATGTAGTGCTCTGAGTGAATGTACCAGCAGAATCATCTATCAGTGGCTGTGCATCAGTGCACTCCATGTCAGATTCATCTTGGCCTGGGTAATTCACCATTTCACTTGATAATCCAGGCATGGTATGTGAAAACAGCTCCATGGAGTAATCAGTAGTATGACCTGCGTCATCCTTCAATCTTGGTTGGGGTGAAGGACACAAGGAAAGGTGTGGTTCATGAACATGAGCCTCCAATGACGACTCAGTGCTTTTATTTTTTACAACTTCAGAAGAGGAGGCGATAGAGCTGGAGGCTGAGTCAGCAATGTAAGCCAAAACTTTTTCCTGAAGCTCTGGCTTTAAAAGGGGTTTGCCAACTCCTAGAAAACTAAGCCTTCGAGACCTTGTGGAGCCAGACGATGACGCAGGCTCAACACCTCCTGCATTCGATCCTATTTTGCTTTTGCCACTACCATCAGATCCACCACCAACACCATCATTACCAGCTGCCAACCCCCGCCCAATTCCACGGCCTCTTCCACCAGCCTTCCTCATTTTTGGTAGAAATGTAGACAAAATCCAACAAACTATATAGTAATGTAAAACAAGGTACAAGGTGTCTATAGGACAGGGGAGATTTTGAATTTCTGCACACACTTGTGGACACTGGACACTTTTGGATTGTGTGAGGCCCGCTGAATATCACAGCGCTATGTCACAGGCTCGATGTCGCAGGTGTGAAAAATGTCACTAGAGGATAACGGAGATTTTGAATTTCTGCACACACATGTGGACACTGGACACTTTTGGATTGTGTGAGGCCCACTGAATATCACAGCGCTATGTCACAGGCTCGATGTCGCAGGTGTGAAAAATGTCACTAGAGTATAACAGAGATTTTGAATTTCTGCACACACTTGTGGACACTGGACACTTTTGGATTGTGTGAGGCCCACTGAATATCACAGCGCTATGTTACAGGCTCGATGTCGCAGGTGTGAAAAATGTCACTAGAGGATAACGGAGATTTTGAATTTCTGCACACACTTGTGAATACTGGACACTTTTGGATTGTGTGAGGCCCACTGAAAATCACAGCGCTATGTCACAGGCTCGATGTTGCAGGTGTGAAAAATGTCACTAGAGGATAACGGAGATTTTGAATTTCTGCACACACTTGTGGACACTGGACACTTTTGGATTGTGTGAGGCCCACTGAATATCACAGCACTATGTCACAGGCTCGATGTCGCAGGTGTGAAAAATGTCACTAGAGTTATAACTAGTGTTGAGCATTCCGATACCGCAAGTATCGGGTATCGGCCGATACTTGCTGTATCGGAATTCCGATACCGACTTCCGATATTTTTTCAATATCGGAATTCGGCATCGGAATCGGAAGTTCAGTTGATTGACGGCCTGACGTCATCATGATGCGCGGTGTGTGCGCATCATGATGCGCCGTCATTTCGGGCCTTCCGGGGGTCTCTGCCGGCCTGCCGGGGGGCTGTGCCGGCCTGCCGGGGGGCTGTGTGGACTGCCCGGGGTCTCTGCCGGCCTGCCGGGGGGCTGTGCCGGCCTGCCGGTGGTCTGTGCACCCTGTGGGGGTCTGTACCGGCCTGCCGGGGGGCTGTGCCGGCCTGCCGGGGGGCTGTGCTGATGTCCGGGGGTCTGTGCAAGCATCGTCCGATGGGACTACAAGTCCCATCGGGCGATGCCTGCTACCATGACAGTTATTGACACATTAGCCAATGATGGGACAGTAGTAGTCCCATCATCCGGCTAATGTGTTAAATGTTAAAAAAAAAAAAAAAAAAAAAAAAATACTACATACATACTACATGCATGCTACATACATACTACATGCTACATACATGCTACATACATACTACATACATGCTACATACATACTACATGCATGCTACATACATACTACATGCATGCTACATACATACTACATGCTACATACATACTACATGCATGCTACATACATACTACATATATACTACATACATACTACATACATGCTACATACATACTGCATATATACTACATACATACTACATACATACTACATGCATGCTACATACATACTACATGCTACATACATACTACATGCATGCTACATACATACTACATATATACTACATACATACTACATGCATGCTACATACATACTACATATATACTACATACATACTACATACATGCTACATACATACTGCATATATACTACATACATACTACATACATACTACATGCATGCTACATACATACTACATGCTACATACATACTACATATATACTACATGCATGCTACATACATACTGCATGCTACATGCATGCTACATACATACTACATACATACTACATGCTACATACATACCACATATATACTACATACATACAATACATTCATACAATACATACATAGACATACAGTACATATAACATAGAGTAACATACTTACCAATACTTGTCACATTGTTCCCCGAAGCCATTGTCTTTCCGGAATAAATATTAACATAACAAACCACAAAAATACTCACCCACGATCCGAAGCAGTCCACGAGTGTGTCCCACGACGATCTTGGGTAGAGAACGGCAGCATCAGATGATGCTGCCGTTCTCTACGGGCTGCAGGAATCCAATGACGGAAGGTAGGTATCCTTCCGCACTGTATTCCTCCGCCACTTAAAAAAAAAAAAGTCCCTAGTCTCACTTTATGCCATTGCTGCGTGGGAATTTCCCACACAGCAATGGCATAAAGTGAGACTAGGGACTTTTTTTTTTTTTAAGTGGCGGAGGAATACAGTGCGGAAGGATACCTACCTTCCGTCATTGGATTCCTGCAGCCCGTAGAGAACGGCAGCATCATCTGATGCTGCCGTTCTCTACCCAAGATCGTCGTGGGACACACTCGTGGACTGCTTCGGATCGTGGGTGAGTATTTTTGTGGTTTGTTATGTTAATATTTATTCCGTAAAAGACAATGGCTTCGGGGAACAATGTGACAAGTATTGGTAAGTATGTTACTCTATGTTATATGTACTGTATGTCTATGTATGTATTGTATGAATGTATTGTATGTATGTAGTATATATGTGGTATGTATGTAGCATGTAGTATGTATGTAGTATGTATGTAGCATGCATGTAGCATGCAGTATGTATGTAGCATGCATGTAGTATATATGTAGTATGTATGTAGCATGCATGTAGTATATATGTAGTATGTATGTAGCATGTAGTATGTATGTAGCATGCATGTAGTATATATGTAGTATGTATGTAGCATGTAGTATGTATGTAGCATGCATGTAGTATGTATGTAGCATGCATGTAGTATGTATGTAGCATGCATGTAGTATGTATATGGTATGTATGTAGCATGTAGTATGTATGTAGCATGCATGTATATATGTGTTATGTATGTGGTATGTATGTAGCATGCATGTAGTATGTATGTAGTATGTATGTAGTATATATGTAGTATGTATGTAGCATGTAGTATGTATGTAGTATGTATGTAGCATGCATGTAGCATGCAGTATGTATGTAGCATGCAGTATATATGTAGTATGTATGTAGCATGTAGTATGTAGCATGCATGTAGTATATATGTAGTATGTAGCATGTAGTATGTATGTAGCATGCATGTAGTATATATGTGTTATGTATGTAGCATGTAGCATGCATGTAGCATGCATGTAGTATGTATGTAGTATATATGTGGTATGTATGTAGCATGCAGTATGTATGTAGCATGCATGTAGTATATATGTAGTATGTATGTTGCATGTAGTATGAATGTAGCATGTATGTAGTATGTAGTATGAATGTAGCATGTATGTAGTATGCATGTTGTATGTATGTAGCATGTAATTTTTTTTTTTTTTTTTTTTTTTTTTTTACATTTAACACATTAGCCGGATGATGGGACTACTACTGTCCCATCATTGGCTAATGTGTCAATCACTGTCATGGTAGCAGGCATCGCCCGATGGGACTTGTAGTCCCATCGGACGATGCCTGCACAGACCCCCGGAGCCTGCACAGACCACCGGCAGGCCGGCACAGCCCCCCGGCAGGCCGGCACAGCCCCCCGGAGCCTGCACAGACCACCGGCAGGCCGGCACAGCCCCCCGGCAGGCCGGCACAGCCCCCCGGAGCCTGCACAGACCACCGGCAGGCCGGCACAGACCACCGGAGCCTGCACAGACCCCCTGGCAGGCCGGCACAGCCCCCCGAAAGGCCCGTACAGACCCCAGAGAGGCTGTACAAGGGCAGGAAAGGGTTTTTCTTATTCCGATACCGGAAGTCCCATAGACTTGAATGGGACTTCCGGTATCGGAATCGGCGATACCGATACTTTTTTTAAAGATCGGCCGATACCATCCGATACGATACTTTGAAGTATCGGACGGTATCGCTCAACTCTAGTTATAACGGAGATTTTGAATTTCTGCACACACTTGTGGACACTGGACACTTTTGGATTGTGTGAGGCCCACTGAATATCACAGCGCTATGTCACAGGCTCGATGTCGCAGGTGTGAAAAATGTCGCTAGAGGATAACAGAGATTTTGAATTTCTGCACACACTTGTGGACACTGGACACTTTTGGATTGTGTGAGGCCCACTGAATATCACAGCGCTATGTCACAGGCTCGATGTCGCAGGTGTGAAAAATGTCACTAGAGGATAACGGAGATTTTGAATTTCTGCACACACTTGTGGACACATGGACACTTTTGGATTGTGTGAGGCCCACTGAATATCACAGCGCTATATCACAGGCTTGATGTCGCAGGTGTGAAAATGTGACTAGAGGATAATGGAGATTTTGAATTTCAGCACACACTTGTGGACACTGGACACTTTTGGATTGTGTGAGGTCCAGTGAATATCACAGCGCTATGTCACAGGCAGAAATTGGCTAGTGTATGACAAACTACAAAGTGTATATAGAATTGGGCAGAATAGGAATCTCCCTAGAGTGTAGGTCTGTTAGAACGGAACAAGTCCTCGACTTATCCTTACAGAGCGACACACAGCTTCACTGTGGCCGTGATAACAGCCGTTACACGGTACTGAGAGAGGAGCGTGCACGTACACGGCTGTCCGGTGTACATAAAATTGTCAAGCTCCGTGTTTTTTAAGTATACGGACTGACACACGCTGTCTCTCTATAGTTTTGAATGTGATCAAACAGCAAATATATTTAACTATTTGAAAACTAGACAAAACTAGAAGGTGCAGGTCTGTAAGAACGGAACATGTCCTCGACTTATCCTTACAGAGCGACACACAGATACCTTCACTGTGGCCGTGATAACAGCCGTTACACGGTACTGAGAGAGGAGCGTGCACGTACACGGCTGTCAGGTGTACGTAAAATTGTCAAGCTCCGTGTTTTTTAAGTATACGGACTGACACGCTGTCTCTCTATAGTTTTGAATGCGATCAAACAGCAAATATATTTAACTGTTTGAAAACTAGCAGTTTGCAGATTAGTGGGTAAACAGCAATGCAGCCGTCAGGAAGCCTTAGAAGGCAGCCTAACAACCAACACCGCTGATCCAGCAAAATATAGCCTCCACTTGCACTGCACACACAGTGACTGGTGTGTTGTACAGGCAAAATCGCTAGCAGCAGAAGCAGTTTTTGGTGTCTTCTTCCCTGCCTAACACTCTCCCTACAAAATCATCATCAGCAGCAGCTCTCCCTATTCTGAGATCAGCATGAGTAACATGGTGGTCGGCGTGCACACTGTCATGATCTGAAGTGATCTGACAGTTTTAAAAGCACTGTGTGAACTTTTTTTCCTTTTGGCAAGTTGCCAAGGTGACTTGACTGTCCCCGGTGGTGATTAGTGGTATCGCACCTTAGGTTTCAGTTTAATGTGCACGTAATTAGGAATCAGGTGTGGGGCTCTATAAAGGAGTCTCAGGGTGTGCAATCACTGCTGGTGATATTCATTCATTCATTGTTCTGAGTTGGTGAGAGCCTGGTGGAAGGATGGAGCTGAGGAGGAGTCCTGCGCAGCTTAGCCAGGGGGGACGTGTGTCAGCTATGGTGTCTAGATGAAGGGCTGGCATGGCGTGGTGGGGTTGCAGTTATGGTGTCGGCAGGAAGTGTCTGCATGGACTGGTGGAGTGGCGACTATGGAGAGTGGCACTCACCATGTGGGACTTGGCTGCTGAGCTGGACTCAAGCATGCTTGCCTTCGTGGCAGAAGCTGAACTCGTCTCTGGGACTCTGTTACTAAGCAGCAGCAACTGGTGGTGGACTCTGCTCCAAGGCTGCACTTTGGTGAAGGATCCTGTTATGGAGATGGATCCGGGTGGAGGAGAAGACGCACGCAGGTGGAGGGCTCTGTTGCAGGAGCATAAGCACAGAGCATAAAGCTAAGTGGTGTCCCCCTGTATTGTCTCTTTCCCTCGTGTGTTATTTGTGCAGTGGTGGGATTAGTTTCCGCACCGACCTATTCCCTAGTGAGGGTTTAGGGTCAGGGCGAGCTAGGGCGTTGAGGTACGCGTGCGGCGCCCGGTGCGGAACCGGCATAGGGAACGTTGGGAGTGCAGGGACACTGGCTCAGGGGAGCTCAGGAGGTCTCCAATTCCCTTTTCCCTATTGCAGGGCCCACCATTGTTAATGTTTCCCAGGTCCCCCTTATTATTTAAATTCGCCATACTGGAGGCGGGGTTTCCAGAATGTTTATTAACGTGTAATACCTAAATTCGCCAGGTGGAGGCGGTGTATCCATCTGCACGTTTTATTATTTAAATTCGCCCCACTGGAGGCGCTGTATCCAGGGTCACGTGTGTTGTGGGTTCGCCTTGCGGTAACACCTGCACCCAGACACAGTGACCATGACACACGCCCTTTTATACCCCCTGTGACGCCCACCAAAGCAAGCCAATCACTTGCATGCCCTTCTGAAAGATGGTGGTGACCCCTGCCTATGTCATCACGTTGCCCACAGTGTCCGTGGATCCTGATTGGCTGAAAAAGAGCGCAAAACAAACTTTTGAAACGCGACTTTGGCGCTTAAGTAGCCCACCTCGTGGCCGACCTCATCCTAGGGTCGGGTTTCGTTTCATGAAACCTGACTTTGCCAAAAGTCGGCGACTTTTGAAATTTTTTGACCCATTTCGCTCAACTCTACTGGTATTACAATAAATTGTTTTGATAAGTAGAGGTCAAAAAATGTTTTTCCGGTTTAGGTGCCACCTGCAGGTCATTGTGTCTTTCTGCAGGTTTATGAAAATGAATATTTAAACTGTATTTAGTGATAAAATCGTGAATGTGTGGTTTATTTGGCTGTTTTCTTGCTGAAGGGAGCAAGTTAACCTTTCAAATGGTGTAATATTTGTGTGTGGGGGGCGAAGTAATCAGTGAAAAAGCAGTGCATGTTTACATATGTGTTTGCATATGTGACTCACCTGCAGTAAGTGTGCAGTCCTCCAATGTGCCTGAAATAGGCTGGGCAAGCACTTGAGCAAGCTGGAAAGACCCCCAGGGCAAATGTTTGGATTTGTTTGTGATGTCTGTAAGCAGCTTTGGGGTAGTGTTCTGCCACCAGCAGGTAATTTGACCTTTCAAATGGTGTATCATTTCTTTGTGTGGGGGGAGTATGAACGGAGCAAGTGTGCAATTCAATAGGCAGTGCATGTTTACAAATGTGTTTACATATGTGCCTCACCTGTAGTGAAGTGTGTAATCCTCCAATTTGGCTAAAATAGGCTGGGCAAGCTGTTTGGCAAGCTGGAAAGCCCCCAAGGCAAATGTTTGTGCTTGTTTGTGATGTCTGTAAGCAGCTTTGTGGTAGTGTGCTTTGGGGTACTGTGGTGCCACCTGCAGGACATTTTTCCTTACTGCAGGTTTATGAAAATTAATGTTTAAACTGTATTTTGTGATCAAATCATGGACGTATGGTTTGTTTGGCTATTTTCTTGCTGAAGGGGGCAAGTTTACCTTTCAAATGGTGTATCATTTGTGTGTGTGGGTGCAGTATGAACGGAGATACAAAGTAATCACCGAAAAACAGTGTTTAGAAATAATAGAATAGATAGTTAAAGGTGAAATGCAAAATTCTAACATAAATGGAACCTAAGTAAATAAATAGTAAGGAGTCTTCTATGGGCAACGCAA
Source organism: Dendrobates tinctorius (assembly GCF_039654945.1). Classification (NCBI taxonomy): domain Eukaryota; kingdom Metazoa; phylum Chordata; class Amphibia; order Anura; family Dendrobatidae; genus Dendrobates; species Dendrobates tinctorius. The sequence goes on along the minus strand of NW_027361706.1, from coordinate 29,408,385 downwards.
ATATTTCCCTTGGTTCCTTGCACCTAACACTAATTTGTCTGCTCCCTTCATGTAAATATAAATCTAGATAATGTTGTGTTTGTGAGCAGTAGGCCAGCCCTCGGTCATTTCCACCCGGCAGGAGGCCGGGGGAACCTCGATTAAAGTAATTAGGCAGAAATAATCCTTTTCGTTGAAAAGCAAATGAAAGGCATAGACATCGGCTGCATTAACCATATCAGTGCTTGAATTGGAGATGTTTCTTTATCAGCATGGAGAGAAAAGCAAGAATGTGTAGGCTGAAAGAAGCAGGCTTTGACTCTATGGTTGCACTTGCCAGTGAAAGTTCATCAGCCGACTCATACATGAAATCATCATCGGTGGTTCTGAAATCTGGCTAGGCTATTCAAGCAAATTATTTTCATATAAGCAATAAATCCATTTGGAACGTGCTCACATATGGTCATCTGTAGCGAACCTGCAATATACAGCCAAATGTGTAATAGAAGGTATAGTCTCTTCACTTCTTAAATGGAACATGACAACAGTACTCAGTGGCGTAACTAGGGTCTGATGGGCCCCGGTGCAAGGTTTGGGCACTCAGGCACTCATACCATCCTCATGGAGTCGGTTTCTAACCATTTGTGCAGACACATGCACATTTGTGGCCTGCTGGAGGTCATTTTGCAGGGCTCTGGCAGTGCTCCTCCTGTTCCTCCTTGCACAAAGGCTGAGGTAGCGGTCCTGCTGCTGGGTTGTTGCCCTCCTACGCCCCCTCCACGTCTCCTGGTGTACTGGCCTGTCTCCTGGTAGTGCCTCCAGACTCTGGACACTACGCTGACAGACACAGCAAACCGCATTTTTGATTGTCAATCAGTGTTGCTTCCTAAGTGGACAGTTTGATTTTACAGAATTTTGATTTACTTGGAGTTATATTCTGTTGTTTAAGTGTTCCCTTTATTTTTTTGAGCAGTGTATGTATTCCCTCCATCCTAGCATATGTCCCTTATTTTGGGCCCCATCCTGGTACATATCCCTTGTTCTGCCGCTGTTCTTTAATGTACAGAAAAAAAAGTAAGCCATTATACTCACCAGGGGTGAACATATGGGGGTTGGACAAAATAATGGAAACACCTAATGTTTTGTCATCATAATCTTCGAACATGTTCTAAACATGCAAACCATGACATATGGTAATGTTTTGTAGTTGATTATTTGTGTTATGTGATATGTGTATGTAAATTAACTGTTTGTTTTGCAGAATTGTAAGAACATTGATGAGAACCTGATACCAATGGCAGACCTCTCGGATTTTCAAAGAGGCCAAATTGTTGGTGCTTGTATGGCAGGCGCTAGTGTAGCAGAAAGTGCCCGAATGCTTGGCGAGTCAAGAGGTACTGTCTCCAAAGTAATTGCTGCATTTGAAAGAGAAGGAAAAACATCCGCAGCAAAGCACAGGTCCAGCTGAAAGTCGAAGTTGACTGAGAGAGACTCTAAGGCGAATTGTGAGAGAGGATCGCAAGACCACGGCTCCGAAAATCACTGCTGAGCTCAATGAACACCTACAGAACCCAGTTTTCGCGAAAATGTTCGTTGGGAGCTGCACAAATCTGGATTCCACGGAAGAGCTACAATTAGAAAACCGCTGCTCTCAATGACAAATGTTTCCAAGCGTTTAGAGTGGTGTAGAAACCTCCAGAATTGGTCCCTCGAGCAGTGGAAACATGTGATATTCTCAGACGAATCATCGTTTACCCTATTTCCGACCTCTGGCCGAGTGTACGTTTGGAGACAGCCGAAAGAAGCATTCCATCAAGACTGCCTTCTCCCAACCGTAAAACATGGCAGAGGTTCTGTGATGATCTGGGGTGCTATTTCGTGGAGATACGCTGGGCCAATGATATCCCTTCATGGAAGAATTAACAGCCGCGATTATTTAGGCATTTTGGGCAACCAAGCGCATCCTATGGTTCAAGCACTGTTCCCGGAGGTGAACACCATCTTTCAAGATGATAATGCACCAATTCATACAGCTAGAATCGTTAAAGCATGGCACAAGGAGCATTGTAATGAAACTGAGCATCTCATCTGGCCCCCACAATCCCCAGACCTCAACATTATTGAGCATTTATGGTCGATTTTAGAGATTCAAGTTAGACGTCGATTTCCGCCGCCATCGTCGCTCAAACAACTGGAGGGTGTTTTAACTGAAGAGTGGGCTAAAATTCCTTTGGAAACAATTCACACCTTGTATGAATCCATACCTTGGAGAATTGAGGCTGTAATCGCCGCAAAAGGTGGACCAACACCATATTAAACTTTTTGTTGATGTTTCCAGGTGTTTCCATTATTTTGTCCAACCCCTGTAGAAGTAATGGGGCCCTATAGCATAAGTATAATGCACTCCCTACAGTCCTCCATACAGTATAATGTCCCCTCATAGTCCTCTGTATAGTATAATGCACCCCTCCTATTCCTCCCTATATTATGCAATAATATAATGCATCCTACATACAGTATAATGCGCACTCCATAGTCCTCCATACACTATAATGCACAGCCCATAGTCATTCATGTAGTATAATGCACAGCCCATAGTCCTAGTATAATGCATATGTTACCCATCCTGGTATATGTTGCTCCATCCTGGAATATGTCGCCCCATCCAGGTATATCTCCATCTCCTCGTATTTGTCCCCATCCTGGTATTTGGTCTTCATCCTGGGCCCCATGCTGGTATATAGCCCTCAACCTGGTATATGGCCCGTATCCTGGTACATGTCCCCACACTGATATATGTCTCCATCCTGGTATATGTCCCTCATCCTGGTATATGACCCTCCTCCTGATATATGTCCCTATCCTGGTATATGGCCCTCATCCTGGGCCCCATCCTGGTATATGTCCCCATCCTAGTAGATGACCCTCCTCCTTGTCCCCATTCTGGTATATGGCCTTCATCCTGGTATATGTGCCCACCCTGGTATATGTCCCCATTCTGGTATATAGCCCTCATCGTGGTATATCGCCCCATCCTGGTATATGGCAATAATCCTGGGTCCCATCCTGGTAAATGTCCCCATCCTGTTATATGGCCTTCATCCTGGGTCACATCTTGGTACAGTATATGACCCTCATCCTGGTATATGTCCCCATCCTGGTATATGGTCCTCATACTGGTATATGTCCCCATCATGGTATGTGGCCGTCATCCTGGGCCCCATTCTGGTATGTGACCCTCATCCTTGTATATGACCCTCATAAAGCGCCATGGAATGAATGACGCTATAATAATAAATAACAATAATAATAATAATAATAGCAAACCCTGGTATATGTCCCCACTCTGGTACATGTCCCCATCCTGGTGTATGGCCCTCATCCTGGTATATGGCCATCCTCCTGGTATATGTACATATCTTGGTATGTGGCCCCCATCCAGGCATATGTCCCCATTCTGTTATATGGCACTCATCCTGGGCCGCATCTTGGTATTGGCCCTCATCATGGAATATGGCCCTCATCCTGGGCCCCATCCTGGCATATGTCCCCGTCCTGGGCCTCATCCTGGTATATGACCCCCATCCTGATATATGTCCCTGTCCTGGTTCTCATCCTTTTATATGTCCCCACCTAGTATATGGCCCTCACCCTGGTATATGGCCTCGCTGTGTAATATACAGAAAAAAAATGTTCCTACTCACCTTTCCAGTGCTCCAACGCTGCATGAGGTCCACTTCTGTAGCTGGCAGCTGATTTCGGCGTGAGATGGGAGTGCCATGCTCCCCCGGTCTTGTGTGCTCCGACATTAGCTGCTGGCTTCTGATTGTCCGGCAGTGCGTATTGTGGCACATGGATCTGATGGGTCTGTATGCTGCAGTACACATCAGCTGAATGTGCGTCCGAGGACGCACATTCAGCTGAAGTAGGGGCTGGTATCAGTGGGCTCCATTACAGGAATTAATCTGAACTGTAATATTCTCAACAAAGGATTGACATTGCCTTTCACTTACTGTCTCGTTTTTTTTCTCCCACAAGTACACTCCCCTGATGAAACTTATTATTATTAAGGTGGAAACTCATTGAGAAGGATTTTTTGGTTTTGAGATCACCTAGATTGGTACCACACCTGCATACTGCCCTTGTCAGGGTGGGAGTCACGCATGGGGAACAGCAGGACTTATTAGGATCTTGTCCTTGTACCTTGCTTCATCTGATGCTCATGGAACTCTATGGACTACCACATCCTACACCAGTATGGTCAGTGTTGGGATTAGGTATGTTGGCAGCGGATTACTCACGATACTCTCCAAGTGTGTGACAGCAGAACTTGTTTAATCAGGAACAAAATTCGATAAGCTTAAAAGATCAGGACTAAATCATTTGTGTGTCTCTATCTGTGCATCATCTACAAAAGGCTGCTTCTCTCATACACAGACACAGGAAAAACAGGAAATACAGTCACATGCTATCCCTGTGTGAGCCACTGGGAGTTTTTTTTGTTGTTCTAACTTTATAAACATCATACAAATCTAGCAACTAAACACTCATAGACAGGAATGGAGTTGGTGCACCAAACATATTCCAACAAGGTACAATACTGCTTTCAGGGAAAGTTGAGACCTTCAATGCACCCAAAATTTAGTCTGATAACTAAGAATTCCTTCAGGCAGTCATAGGGACCCCAGAACCATGCCAACCACAGTGCCTCAAGAAATGTAACAGCTTCAGTGCCATTAAAAGAGTGTAGGGCACAGAGTCTAGTGGCATCATCAATGGTTGAATTTAGAAGATACTGACAGGCACAAAGACAACAGAAAAGTCATATTTCATACAACCCCTACTACTCCTACTTCTCATCCCTACCCTGTTCCAACAGAGTACCAGGCCGAGACTGCAGAACAGGATTATCCACAGGTGCAGCATACAGTGGCAATCAAAGACATGGAAACAAGCAGCACTTCCAAGGTTGAGTTCAAAGCCACGTGCCCCATAGTCACAATGAGTACAGAAAAATGATAGCCACACAGTGTCCTTAAAACTTTGTCAACCACAGTGCCCCAATGGGAGCCGGGGGGTGATGGTTCTTAGGGATTTATTTTTATCTAAAAGTTTTCAGCATGATTAGTTCTTTTTATGGCATTTATTAGAAGACGTAGTTGTGGGGCTTTAACTTCAGATTGGTATTAAGAAGGAATGCTGGAAGAGCTGTCGCTATCCTTTAAAACAAACAAATATTATAATGCAAAAGGATTGTTTTGTGGAACTAAATACTCTAAAGAGATAAAAAAAAATAGACAACAGGGCAGCCACTAGGAATTTCTGGGCCCCATACTGGCAAAATTTATGGGGCCCTCCTTGAGACTCCACTCCCAGTTCCGCCTCCACCCTAGCTCCTCCTTCACCACGCAAACCTTCCAAAATCCCTCCGCCCTTTCACTTCTAAGCTACTGGATTATCCTGATCACTGCTGCCTTATGATATAATTGGGCATTTGGTTTTCCAGCAGGTCAGGATCATCCAGTAGCTTATATATACATTGCTATTGGGGAGTCGAAGGGGGAGGGGGAAGGAATCATTATACAATCATTATACAATCATTCCTTCCCCCTCCCCCTTCGACTCCCCAATAGCAATGTATATATACAGTAAGTACAATCACATACTGAAATGGTGGACAAACAAATACATGGACTTGTTACTTACTCACACAGCCGATGTTGCCGCTGCGCCCACCACCCAGTCAAGAAGAATCTAATGGTCGCCTCAGCCTACCCACCGCTGCCGCCTCAGCGTGCCCACCAAATAAATGGAAAGTGTATATTATTGCATATATAATCACTGATTATACACTACAAAAAATTCTTTAGTGGTAATTATTAAAAACCGATAAATTTCTATACATATAAACGCCTTATCATGTCTGTCTGTAACCGAAATAGCGGGCCGCTGATTGGTCGCGGCCACCAGGCCCCCGCCAGGCCACAACCAATCAGCGACAGGCAGCTGTTTGTAATGGTAAGCTGCTCCTGCCGCTGCCGCTAGGCCGCGACCAATCAGCGGCAGGCGCAGTGCTCAATCGGGCGCAGGCCTTAATCTGTAAAAAAGAGAATTAAAATTAAAAAAAAGGTTATTCTCACCTTCCGACGGCCTCCTGTCTTCTTTCCACGCGCCCGGCCTCGCACTCCCAGTAATGCTTTGCGGCATAGACCGTTGATGACGTCACTCTCGCGAAAGCAAGAAAGAAGACCGATGTCACTCTCGCGAGAGCGAGAAAGAAGACGATCAGCAGTCTAAGCCGCAAAGCATTACTGGGAAACTCGAGGCCGGGTGCGTGGAAAGAAGACAGGAGGCCGTCGGAAGGTGAGAATAACTTTTCTTAATTTTTTAATATTATTTTTTTACATGCTAGAGGGACGCAGCAGTGATTGGTCGCAGCTACAGGGCCGCGTTGCTGATTGGTTACGGACAGAGGGCCGCGACGCTGATTGATCGCGACTACACGGAAAGGGGGGTGAGGGGACCATGCATACCAGGAAAGGGGGGTGATGGGACCATGCACACCAGGATTGGGGGTTGAGGGGACCATGCATACCAGGATTGGGGGGTGAGGGGACCATGCATACCAGGAAAGGGGGGTGAGGGGACCATGCATATCAGGATTGGGGGGTGAGGGGACCATGCATTCCAGGATTGGGGGGTGAGGGGACCATGCATACCAGGAAAGGGGGGTGAGGGGACCATGCATACCAGGAAAGGGGGGTGAGGGGACCATGCATACCAGGAAAGGGGGGTGAGGGGACCATGCATATCAGGATTGGGGGGTGAGGGGACCATGCATACCAGGAAAGGGGGGTGAGGGGACCATGCATACCAGGAAAGGAGGGTGAGGGGACCATGCATACCAGGAAAGGGGGGTGAGGGGACCATGCATACCAGGATTGGGGGGTGAGGGGACCATGCATACCAGGATTGAGGGGTGATGGGACCATGCATACCAGGATTAGGGGGTGAGCGGACCATGCATACCAGGATTGGGGGGTGAGGGGACCATGCATACCAGGAAAGGGGGGTGAGGGGACCATGCATAGCAGGAAAGGGGGGTGAGGGGACCATGCATACCAGGAAAGGAGGGTGAGGGGACCATGCATACCAGGAAAGGGGGGTGAGGGGACCATGCATGCCAGGAAAGGGGGGTGAGGGGACCATGCATACCAGGATTGAGGGGTGAGGGGCCCATGCATACCAGGGTTGGGGGGTGAGGAGACCATGCATACCAGGATTGGGGGGTGAGGGGACCATGCATACCAGGAAAGGGGGGGTGAGGGACCATGCATACTAGGAAAGGGGGGTGAGGGGACCATGCATACCAGGATTGGGGGGTGAGGAGACCATGCATACCAGGATTGGGGGGTGAGGAGACCATGCATACCAGGATTGGAGGGTGAGGGGACCATGCATACCAGGAAAGGGGGGTGAGGGGACCATGCATACCAGGATTGGGGGGTGAGGGGACCATGCATACCAGGAAAGGGGGGTGAGGGGACCATGCATACCAGGATTGGGGGGTGAGGGGACCATGCATACAAGGATTTGGGGGTGAGGGGACCATGCATACCAGGATTGGGGGGTGACAGGACCATGCATACCAGGATTGGGGGGTGAGGGGACCATGCATACCAGGAAAGGGGGGTGAGGGGACCATGCATACCAGGATTGGGGGGTGAGGGGACCATGCATACCAGGAAAGGGGGGTGAGGGGACCATGCATACAAGGATTTGGGGGTGAGGGGACCATGCATACCAGGATTGGGGGGTGAGGGGACCATGCATACCAAGAAAGGAGGGTGAGGGGACCATGCATGCCAGGAAAGGGGGGTGAGGGGACCATGCATACCAGGATTGGGGGGTGAGGGGACCATGCATACCAGGAAAGGAGGGTGAGGGGACCATGCATACCAGGAAAGGGGGGTGAGGGGACCATGCATACCAGGATTGGGGGTGAGGGGACCATGCATACCAGGAAAGGAGGGTGAGGGGACCATGCATACCAGGAGAGGGGGTGAGGGGACCATGCATACCAGGATTGGGGGGTGAGGGGACTATGCATACCAGGAAAGGAGGGTGAGGGGACCATGCATACCAGGAAAGGAGGGTGAGGGGACCATGCATACCAGGAAAGGGGGGTGAGGGGACCATGCATACCAGGAAAGGAGGGTGAGGGGACCATGCATACCAGGAAAGGGGGGTGAGAGGACCATGCATACCAGGATTGGGGGGTGAGGGGACCATGCATATCAGGAAAGGAGGGTGAGGGGACCATGCATACCAAGAAAGGAGGGTGAGGGGACCATGCATACCAGGATTGGGGGGTGAGGGGACCATGCATACCCCGAAAGGGGGGTAAGAGGACCATGCATACCAGGAAAGAGGGGTGAGAGGATCATGCATACCCGGATTGGGGAGTGAGAGGACCATGCATTCCAGGATTGGGGGGTGAGGGGACCATGCATACCCCAAAAGGGGAGTAAGAGGACCATGCATACCAGGAAAGAGAGGCGAGAGGACCATGCATACCAGGATTGGGGGGTGAGAGGACCATGCATTCCAGGATTGGAGGGGTCAGAGGACCATGCATACCAGGATAGGGGGTTGAGGGGTAGCATGCATATCAGGATTGGGGGTGAGAAAACCATACATATCAGGATTGGGGGGTGCATTATTGCATTATTATTAAATCTTCAAAAATAAACTGCATACATATTCTAGAATACCCGATGCGTTAGAATTGGGCCACCATCTAATAGTACATAAACACACCTTAAAACATAACTCTAAGTGATTATGTACAAAAAACAAAAATAAATAAAATAGGAGTATAGAGTAAAGGGCTGATCACCCCACTTATTTAGTTCACTAACTTTTATACAGTAATAATTCCAAAAATCTTTAGGGTATGTTCCCACTGTCAGTAAACGCTATGGTAAAGTAGACCATTTAAGGAACTTATTTAGATGTGTGGTGAGCACTTTGAACCCCCAAGTGCTTCACAGAAGTTTATAACGTAGAGCCATAAAAATAAATAATCGTATTATTTTTCACAAAAATGTTATTTTCTCCCTCAATGTTTTATTTTCCCAAGTGTAACATGAAAAATTGGACCCTAACAGTTGTTGTGCAATTTATTCTGAGTAGGCTGATACCCCATATAGGACTACAGGCTGAGCTGCAGGTGTAGAAAGTGAACATGCTGATACTGGTCAGCACAGTCTGTGCTAACTAAAAGGATAGAACTACAGGCTGAGCTGCCTCCCCTCATCATCAGCCGGGCCCCTGGCTCCCCCAAACCCCCATTATCAGCCGGGCCCCTGGCTCCCCCAGACCCCCATCATCAACCAGGCCCCTGGCTCCCCCAGACCTCCATCATCAGCCGGGTCCCTGGCTCCCCCAGACCCCCATCATCAGCAGGGCTCCTGGGTCCATCCACCAGACCTCCATCATCAGCCGGGCCCCTGGCTCCCCCAGACCCCTCATGTTCAGCCAAGCCCCTTGCTCCCCTAGACCTCCATCAGCCGCTGGGCCCCTGGCTCCTCCATGATCAGCTGCCGGGCCCCTGGCTCCCCCATGATCAGCCGCCGGGCCCCTGGCTCCCCCATGAACAAAAGCCGGGCCCCTGGCTCCCCCATGAACAGCCGCCAGTCCCCTGGCTCCCCCATGAACAGCAGCCGGGCCCCTGGCTCCCCCCTGAACAAAAGCCAGGCCCCTGTCTCCCCATGAACAAAAGTCGGGCCCCTGGCTCCGCCATGATCAGCCGCCGGGCCCCTGGCTCTCCCATGAAAAGCCGCCGGACCACTGGCTCCCCCATGAACAGCTGCCAAGCCCCTGGCTCCCCCATGAACAGACGCCGGGCCCTTGGCTCCCCCATGAACAAAAGCTGGGCCCCTGGCTCCCCCATGAATAAAAGCCGGTCCCCTGGCTCCCCTATGAACAGCCGCCAGGCCCCTGGCTCCCCCATGAGCAAAAGCCGGGCCCCTGACTCCCCCATGAACAAAAGCCGGGCCCCTGGCTTCCCCATGATCAGCCGCCGGGCCCCTGGCTCCCCAATGAACAGCCACCGGGCCCCTGGCTCTCCCATGAACAGCCGCCGGGCCCCTGGCTTCCCCATGAACAGCCGCCGGGCCCCTGGCTCCCTCATGAACAAAAGCCGGGCCCTTGGCTCCCCCATGAACAGCCGACAGCTGGGCCCCCAGACTCCGAGTCCCCATGATCAGCCGGTCCCTGACAGACAGAGACATAAAAAGAGTATTTACCTTACCTGCTCGCTCGCTGGGCGCCACCTCGCTGCCCACTGCACCATCAGACCGCCGTCTTCTGCCACCAGCGCAGCAGCACTCCTAGTCCCACGCCGACACCACGTGGCACACACACACCGCTCTTCTTCTTGCTCAGGAATGAGGAAGTGAAGAGCAGCGTGTGACTTCACATGAGTCGGGGGCGGCGCTGGACCATGGTGCACTGGGGATGGATGGAGGAGGAGGAGGGGCCCCAGGTGCTGCGCCAATATCCAGGACCATGTCATGTCAGGGCAGGCTGAGGGGGGGCCGGGCCGCTGTACAAAATTGTAAGGGGGGCCCAGCCGGGACCCAAGCGGCGAGCGAGGACCGTCACCGGGCTGCCAGTGTGCTCGGGCGCTGCCGGGCCCTGGTGGGCCCCCCTAATCACCAGGGCCCCATACACCTGTAAGGGCTGTCATGCCCTGATAGCGGCCCTGATAGACAATAACACTAACATTTCTCTTGTATTCAGCCTCAGAACCCTGCATTCCATAAATGTGGTGAGATTGTTTTATCTCTGGCACTATTCTTATTATATTTATGCTTTAAACAGATCCTGAGCCATTAAACTTAGTGCCATCAGCTGCGCCTCTGTGCCACCAATTCGGGGACCATCCTGCTGAATGGCACAACCCCGTAAGATTGCTACCCTGAGACCTTGGCTCAGTGGGAACTCCAGGTATTTTCTCACCACTTTTAAAAGGGGGAAGGAATGCGATTGACCCCTTGAAAACGGGTCACCTCCTCCCAGTTTTCCATATCACCAATTGGCTTTCCACAGACCCGTTCCTGCCAGCTGCCATGACATTAGGGTTAACCTGAGCAGCCAACCCAACCAAACATACACATTAACCTTTATACCCTCTTGTAACATTTCAAGGGGGAGGCGGGTGGGATGTGGTTTAACCAATGAACTGCGACAATCCTGCTCCGGCTCCCCTATATACTCACAGCCCCCTTTCAATCAGTTAAGCTCCCATGAGAGGACCCCCTATGTACCCCACCCAAATTTTCTCCAAGACAATCAAAAACGCCTTTTTAGATTTTCCTACAATAATGTTAGCCCTGGAACTAACACCTTAAACAAAACCTAGCAGGCATCCTAGTCATGTGGCCCTCGATTTTCCCTTCAGGCTTGCATTATGTGCCCTCCTATATCGGTGTTATATATAAATGCAGACTTTAGCCAAGTATTGAATTAAAAACTTCCACCATCACTTTGGCATTGAGTTCTCAACATTTAAGTCCTCTTTTTCATATACCAGTCTATCATTTTAATCCCCTGCTGCATGGTACAGAAATGCTGGGAAAAACTGATGCCAGAACAGATTCCATAGACCACTACAAGATCTTTCCCAACCCATATGGGGCATTATTTGCTGCACTGGTAGAGTACTAAAGAAAGATAAAAAATTACTGTAAATAAAAAAAAGTTTGGGTGTTACTTACGATGTCATTAAAGCAGCCGGCAAACATGGATGACATTATTTAGGGCAGGGTCACACGACCGTAGATTTTCTCATCCGAGAGAATCGGGTCGATTATGCTAATGACACTCCGATCAAACTTTGATCAGAGTTTGATCCGAGTGTCTGTCAGCACAGTGTGATCCGATTCTCTCTACAAGAGTTAGGCCCCATCCCGATTGGGGCACACCTTGTGGTGGTGTTTTTTCTTTTTAACAAAGCAATGTTAGCTAAGGGGCCCTGTGTTAGTTACAAGTACTGTTACTATTTACTACTGACTAAGGAATTTGCTCATGTCCTTTTTATCCTAGGTTCTGCTTGGTAAAAGGCCACAGTGTGAATGCACACCTATACATTACGCTTATATCAATATGTACTCTGGCTCAGTTTTTTTTTTTTTAATCTTTTTTGTACTTTGTACAAGCAGGGCCATGGCTCCCCTTCTTTGGAACTGTTCAATTTATTTATATGACTTTCCACAGGTAGATGTCTGATCAGTCACGACTCAGGTCCAACTCTGACCTTTTATCGATTTTTAAGTCTGCTGACACCCAGTGAGGTGAACTACAATAGTTAGGTACTGCCCCGATGGGGTCACCTTGTCATGGTTGGCTGGTTTTTACCTTTTTTTATAAAAACAATATTAACTGAGTACCCTATGTTATTTATGTGTACTATTAGTATTTATTTACTTAATATAGGGCAGTGTTTCTCAACTCCAGTCCTCAAGACCCACCAACAGGTCATGTTTTCAGGATTTCCTTAGTATTGCACAGGTGATGGAATTAATGCTTGAGCTGGTGTTGAAATAACCTGTGCAATGCTAAGGATATCCTGAAAACTTGACCTGTTGGTGGGTCTTGAGGACTGGAGTTGAGAAACACTACCCTATATTAAGTAAATAAATACTAATAGTACACATAAATAACATAGGGTACTCAGTTAATATTGTTTTATAAAAAAAGGTAAAAACCATCCAACCACGACAAGGTGACCCCATCGGGAGGACTGGAGTTGAGAAACACTATATAGGATATTTTCTTATTTTGGTTTTATCTTAAGTTCATAAATCTGGATAATATCTCTCACATCCAGCTGGATTACTCTATGCCATAAGAAAGCCACAACAAAATCTAGCCCAAATTATTGTGGATTTCTGGTGCCGTCTTTAAAGCATTTGGAGCTAAATTCTGTTGGAACCTAAATAAACAAGGAGGTACAGGGATTAGACAAAATAATGGAAACACCTGGAAACATCAACAAAATTTAGTTTAATATGGTGTAGGTCCACCTTTTGCGGTGATTACAGCCTCAATTATCCGAGGCATAGATTCATACATGGTGTGAATTGTTTCCAAAGGAATTGTAGCCCATTCTTCGGTTAAAACACCCTCCAGTTCTTTGAGCGACGATGGTGGCGGAAATCGACGTCTAACTTGAATCTCTAAAATCAACCATAAATGTTCAATAAAGTTGAGGTCTGGGGATTGTGGGGACCAGATGAGATGCTCAGCTTCATTGCAATGTTCCTCGTGCCATGCTTTAACAATTCTAGCTGTATGAATTGGTGCATTATCATCCTGAAAGATGGCGTTCCCCTCCGGGAACAGTGCTTGAACCATAGGATGCACTTGGTCGCCCAAAATGCCTAAATAATCGCGGCTGTTAATTCTTCCATGAAGAGATATCAATAGCCCGACGGATCTCCACAAAATAGCACCCCAGATCGTCACAGAACCTCCGCCATGTTTTACGGTTGGGAGAAGGCAGTCAGGATGGAATGCATCTTTCGGTTGTCTCCAAACGTACACTCGGCCGGAGGTCGGAAATAGGGTAAACGATGATTCGTCTGAGAATATTACATGTTTCCACTGCTCGAGGGACCAATTCTGGAGGTTTCTACACCACTCTAAAAGCTTGGAAACATTTGTCATTGAGAGCAGCGGTTTTCAAATTGCAGCTCTTCTGTGGAATCCAGATTTGTGCAGCTCCCGATGAACATTTTTCATTGAAACTGGGTTCTGTAGGTGTTCATTGAGCTCAGCAGTGATTTTCGGAGCCGTGGTCTTGCGATCCTCTCTCACCATTTGCTTTAGAGTCCGACGGTCTCTCTCAGTCAACTTCGACTTTCGGCCGGACCTGTGCTTTGCTGCGGACGTTTTTCCTTCTCTTTCAAACGCGGTCATTACTTTGGAGACAGTACCTCTTGACACGCCAAGCGTTCGGGCACTTTCTGTTACACTAGCGCCTGCCATACGAGCACCAACAATTTGGCCTCTTTGAAAATCCGAGAGGTCTGCCATTGGTATCAGGTTCTCATCAATGTTCTTACAATTCTGCAAAACAAACAGTTAATTTACACACACATATCACATAACACAAATAATTACCATATGTCACGGTTTGCATGTTTATACCATGTTCGAAGATTATGATGACAACACGTTAGGTGTTTCCATTATTTTGTCCAACCCCTGTATGTTGGACTTTTTTGCATTCTGGAAAAACGGATATCCCAGTTTCAAGTGAATTGTTATTTTCCTCTCTTTTCTTTTGTGGAACTGTGCTGTATTTTCCTAAGTACAAGTAGCTACAGTTAATTGTTTTCTTAATTGTAGTTGAGAAGTTTTTATCGTGTGAGGTTTTGGCGCACACAGAATTGTAATCCTGGGTGTACTTATGACAATATTGCATTATGAGATTGCTGGGCGATGACATTCTTCATTTGTTCTTTTTATTGTTATCGTAACGTTATATTTTATGCATTACATACAAAACTATAATCACTACAGCCCCAAAAGCTACACCGATTTTTTTTCCTACTTTTTAATAATGTGTACAACACTGTGAATCATAAATCTCTTCAGTCAAGGAAAAAAAACCTTCCTTACTATAGAGAAATTATAAAAAATAGCAAATTTTAGCTTTAATGTGCTTTTTATAAATCCCTTTGTCGTACAAGAGCAGCTCGATCACCTCCGGGAGGTTCATTAATTGAAGGAAATTTAGAATATAAATTCACCAAGTCTTATGCCATAATCAGTCTTAGCTTCCAGCTGTTGGTGACATGGTCCAGGGAGAGTAATAATCCTACTGACGTCATGTCTGTCATGTGTATCGCTTCAGACGTACAAAGAAGAAAAAAAAGTATACTGATGGATGCAATGGAATTAAAGGGAATCTGTCACCAGGTTTTTCCTACCCCATCTGGGAGCAGCATGATGTATGGGCAGAGACCCTGATTCCAGCGACGTGTCACTTTGTCTGTTTTGCTGTCATTTTTATAAAATCCCTGTTTTATTTGCTGCAGCTTTTTAAATGTTGAGCTTTGTATAACCCTGTCCCCACCACTGATTAGCAGCTTTTTGTAACACTGTGCATAGGCAGAAAGCTTTCAATCCAGTGGTGGGGGAGGGTGTTGGACTACCAGACAACAGGCCAAGTAGTCCAATATTAATAGTCAGAGATTATTGCTGATAAAACAGAGAATTTATAAAACCTACAGCAACAGTCTAGTAAGTGTAACATCGCTGGAATCAGGGTCTCTGTCTCTATATTATGCTACTCTTGGATTACATGTAGGAAAAAAAAAAATGAGCAAATAGTACATGAAAATAGTATTGGATACTTAGTTGACAATAGTTTGATTAAAAAAGCATAAAGGCCATCCCACCACAACAATCGGCATGGTCCCTAACTCTAGAAAAGAAGGAAAGAAGCTCACCAATGTTGCCGATAGTGTGATCCGCTGCTTATACTCCTGATCGGTGAGTGCAGAATCCAGGTGGCAGACTCAACATACAACAGACGGATAGAAGGGAGTTCAGCACATCCAACCGATAGTAATGTTTAAAACGTAATTATTTTATTTTTGGTTCATTAAAAAATAAACAAAGGTCAAGTAGAAGGGAAATTATTGTCTATAAAATACAGTGGCATGTAAAAGTTTGGGCACGCCTGGTGAAAATTACTGTTATTGTGAACAGTTAAGCAAATTAAAGATGAAATGGTCTCTAAAAGGCCTAAAGCTAACGATGACACATTTCCTTTGTTTTTTAGGCCAAAAAAATGTGTTTTTTTTTTCATTTTAAAAATTACAAGAAGGAAAATGGGCTGATGCAAAAATTTGGGCACCCTTGGAGATTAGTGTGCTCAGACCAAGGTTTCAGGCTTTAATTAGCCTGTTAAATTTATGACTTGTTCTCTAGGAAAGGCCAGGTGATGCAAATTTCCCAGCTTTGTAAAAACCCCGCCCTCTCTAACCTTGTGCCAAAAACCAGCACCCATGGATTCTTCTAAGCAGCTGCCTAGCACCCTGAAAGTGAAAATGGTGGAGGCCCACAAAGCAGGAAAAGACTATAAGAAGATAGCAAAGCATTTTAAAGTTGCCATCTCCTCAATTTGAAATGTAATTAAGAAATGTCAGTTAACAGGAACAGTAGAGGTCAAATTAAGGTCTGGAAGACAAAGTAAAATTTCAATGACAGCTGCTGGTAGACTGCTAGAGAGGCAAATCATACCTGCTGATTGACTACAAAAGACCTTCAGAAAGATTTAACAGACTCTGGAGTTGTGGCACATTCTTCTGCTGTTCAGAGACACCTGCAGAAATATGGCCTTCAAGGAAGAGTCATCAGAAGAAAACCTCTCCTGCATCCTCACCATAAAATTAAGTCAGAAGTATGCAAAAGAACATCTATACAAGCCTAAGTACCCCATGTTATTTACATGTATTAATTATTATTTACTTTCTTACCTACTGTAGAGTATTTGCTCATTTTGTTTTCATCTAAGGTTTTGTCTTTTAATGGCCAGTGTGAATGTGCACTTATACCTGGCACTTACACCCATAGGTGTGCCAGCCCATATCTTTGATTTTACTCTCAGATTAGGAAGCAAAACCCTGGTGACAGATTCCCTTTACTGAGGAAACATAGGATCCATCATCAATATAGTACTTTACAACATTATGTTAAAAAAGAGAATACATTTCAAGCTGCTGCTTTAATCGAGAGAGACCGGAGCATTGATAGACACGTTATCAGGGAGGAGCCCCTAACAGTAGTGCGGAATCATGAATGGAAGGAACCAGTAGTATTGTATGGCTCGATCGAAGGCGGCATAATCAGACTTGGCTACCGGTGAGAAGAGACCCAAAGAGAAGAGTAACGAGTACGGCAGCAGAACTCTGCAATCCATTTTTATTTGCTTTCTGGCCACTGTTTCGCTCAGAAGCTTTCTACAGCATGTTCCGATATGCGAGAGAACAAGTGACACTGTGGCAACATGACAGGGTGACACGGAGCGGGCTGTGATTTCTACATATCTTAATCAGATTCCCTCACCCTTGAGCGACAGCCAAGTAGAGTCGAAGAACCAATTGTTCACAAATTTCTGTTACAAAACTATCATCCATTCTCTATCATTACATCACATACACGGAGCCATCCCTGCTTCCCATTCCATGCTCTACGCATCCGCTCATCTCTATTCTTGGTGCTCCTGGCAGTGAGCAGATACACCAGTGATCTCTGGTCCTGAGAAGGAGCAGGGTGTAATTGGAAGAGGGAGCATTGCAGAAGTTGACAGATGCAGACAGAATGGTCTTGCTCATGAAATCATAAGGGAGAAAAGAGCGGAGTTTCCATGGTAACACTAGGCCTAGGAAAGTGAGTCCGCCACCATTCACAGGTCATACGTGAGGGCTTGTTAGCAGGCAGTTTTATTAACCTGCACAAATTAAGCATCTTCTTTTGTTCTGGAGGTTTAAGGATACTTCTAAAGTATGAAAACAGGAGTTATTGGGCAGTGAGAAGATATCATTTTGAGGAAAAACAGCCATCTAATATATAAAACTCAAGTGTGTGTATGTATGTATGTATGTATGTACAGTATGTGTGTTTGTTCGGGATTGACATCCGCACCATCGCAGCTACAGCCACAAAATTTGGCACAGTCACACGTCTGGACCCCGAGAGTGTCCTAGGCTATGTTGTGAGGCGAAATTTTAACCCCACACATTCCAATTCACCAAACAATTTTGCCCCTATCTACATAATGGGGAAAAAGTGTGTGTGTATCAAGCCCCAACCCTCATTATGATGCCATAATGGTTGCCATGGCGACCCTGATGTCATCATAGGTTGCAAGCCCCGCCGTTCATTATGATGTCATAATGGTTGACTATGGGATGGAGGATGTGTGATGGGTATATGGGCACTGGACTATGGGATGGAGGATATGTATGATGGATATATGGGCACGGGACTATGGGATGGAGGATATGTATGACGGGTATATGGGCACGGGACTATGGGTTGGCGGATATGAATGATGGGTATATGGGCACGGGACTAAGGGATGGAGGATATGTATGATGGGTATATGGGCATGGGACTATGGGATGGAGGATGTGTGATGGGTATATGGGCATGGGACTATGGGATGGAGGATGTGTGATGGGTATATGAGCACTCGACTATGGGATGGAGGATATGTATGATGGTTATATGGGCACGGGCCTATGGGATCATGGATATGTATGATGGGTATATGGGCATGGGACTATGGGATGGTGGATAATTATAATTTGCTATAACTAACCACAGTTAGTTACTATGCCCGGGCAGCGCCGGGCTCTTCAGCTAGTTAACTATACACATGACACAATGGCATGAATGAAGTGTTAGCTATCTTCTGTATACCCTTACTTATGGAAATATGTAATATGGGGTAGACATTAAAACAATTAGCTGGGTATGGATTGTGCAAAATTGTGGTGAAGGCAGGAAATAGTATACAAAAATGAAAGCTGAATTATTCAACCCCACCATTCCCATATTACCCACTGGTATTGCAGTGATGATGATGTTTTGTTCAGCATTCGTATGGGCACTGCAAATAATCTCTGGCCTCAGTGTTAATGGCATGTAGGGAATGTGACTGCTGAAGCCAGTGCATGATCTTACATTTTTCTATGATAGACTTCAATTGCCATTTCTCAGCTCAATCCTCTAGTTTCCCCATAACCCTCTGTAAACTTAAATTATCCTCCTCTGTGTTGATTACCTTGCAGAACATAATATCATCTGCAAATTTTAAAATTTTACTCTGTATGACCTCTAGAAGGTCATTAACCATTAATGAATATGTTAAAAAGAAAAGGGTCCAATACTAACCCCTGTGGTAACAAACTGTTAATTTTGACACAGAATGTTCCATTTATAAGCAGTTTGTTTCCTGTCACTGAGCTAGTAATTAACTCAATTTAATTAATTTTCTCCTAGTCATATTGTTCTCATTTCACATACTAATCTTTTATGTGGTGCCATATCAAAAGTCTCTAGAGTCCAGACAGACAACACCCACGGGCTTACCCTGTTCCAGCCTGGAATTTACCTGCTCATAAAAACAGATAAGATCTGTTTGACAAGACCGATTCCTCATAAACCCATGGGTTATGAGGATTATTCCTACTGTAGAGAGAGGCTAAATTTACAGGCTTATAATTTCGAGGCTCAGATTTCACCCTTTTTTAAAATCAGCAACACATTTGGTATGCACCAATCCTGTGGAACAGACCCTGTCATTATGAAATCAAGAGGTGATTGTTTTCAGGCTTCTGACTGTGTTAAGTAGCTGTCATTTAATGTGAATTTACTTGTTTTTTTACATACTCTATTGTTCCTCTATATTTTTTAATGCCTCACCTCTACCTTCTTGCTTTAGCTCTGTAAATTCTTTCTTTTTGTAATTTATTGTGCCAATTACAGCACTATATAACCATAGTGTCTTTCTCCTAATTCTAACTTGGTAATTTGCTCGAACGTCACGATGCTTATGAAACTCATTCACTTTATGTACTTTTATTTTTGAGCACATACAGTGGGGAAAAAAAGTATTTAGTCAGTCAGCAATAGTGCAAGTTCCACCACTTAAAAAGATGAGAGGCGTCTGTAATTTACATCATAGGTAGACCTCAACTATGGGAGACAAACTGAGAAAAAAAAATCCAGAAAATCACATTGTCTGTTTTTTTTTTCATTTTATTTGCATATTATGGTGGAAAATAAGTATTTGGTCAGAAACAAAATTTCATCTCAATACTTTGTGATATATCCTTTGTTGGCAATGACAGAGGTCAAACGTTTTCTGTAAGTCTTCACAAGGTTGCCACACACTGTTGTTGGTATGTTGGCCCATTCCTCCATGCAGATCTCCTCTAGAGCAGTGATGTTTTTTGGCTTTTCGCTTGGCAACACGGACTTTCAACTCCCTCCAAAGGTTTTCTATAGGGTTGAGATCTGGAGACTGGCTAGGCCACTCCAGGACCTTGAAATGCTTCTTACGAAGCCACTCCTTCGTTGCCCTGGCGGTGTGCTTTGGATCATTGTCATGTTGAAAGACTCAGCCACGTTTCATCTTCAATGCCCTTGCTGATGGAAGGAGGTTTGCACTCAAAATCTCACGATACATGGCCCCATTCATTCTTTCATGTACCCGGATCAGTCGTCCTGGCCCCTTTGCAGAGAAACAGCCCCAAAGCATGATGTTTCCACCACCATGCTTTACAGTAGGTATGGTGTTTGATGGATGCAACTCAGTATTCTTTTTCCTCCAAACACGACAAGTTGTGTTTCTACCAAACAGTTCCAGTTTGGTTTCATCAGACCATAGGACATTCTCCCAAAACTCCTCTGGATCATCCAAATGCTCTCTAGCAAACTTCAGACGGGCCCGGACATGTACAGGCTTAAGCAGTGGGACACGTCTGGCACTGCAGGATCTGAGTCCATGGTGGCGTAGTGTGTTACTTATGGTAGGCCTTGTTACATTGGTCCCAGCTCTCTGCAGTTCATTCACTAGGTCCCCCCGCTTGGTTCTGGGATTTTTGCTCAACCTTCTTGTGATCATTCTGACCCCACGGGGTGGGATTTTGCGTGGAGCACCAGATCGAGGGAGATTACCAGTGGTCTTGTATGTCTTCCATTTTCTAATTATTGCTCCCACAGTTGATTTCTTCACTCCAAGCTGGTTGGCTATTGTAGATTCAGTCTTCCCAGCCTGGTGCAGGGCTACAATTTTGTTTCTGGTGTCCTTTGACAGCTCTTTGGTCTTCACCATAGTGGAGTTTGGAGTCAGACTGTTTGAGGGTGTGCACAGGTGTCTTTTTATACTGATAACAAGTTTAAACAGGTGCCATTTCTACAGGTAATGAGTGGAGGAAAGAGGAGACTCTTAAAGAAGAAGTTACAGGTCTGTGAGAGCCAGAAATCTTGATTGCTTGTTTCTGACCAAATACTTATTTTCCACCATAATATGCAAATAAAATGAAAAAAAAACAGACAATGTGATTTTCTGGATTTTTTTTTCTCAGTTTGTCTCCCATAGTTGAGGTCTACCTATGATGTAAATTACAGACGCCTCTCATCTTTTTAAGTGGTGGAACTTGCACTATTGTTGACTGACTAAATACTTTTTTTCCCCACTGTATCCCAATAAGTTCCTCCCATCAGTCCTTAAATTAAACGCTCCTTCAACCTTTTATTCTTTCCCCCAGTACAGCTGAACCATTTCCATTGAGGTACAGCCTATCCCTACCATGGAACAAGAAGAAGTTGGCTCAGTTCTCCAGGAATCTGGAACCCTTCTTTCTGCATCAAGTCCTGAGCCAATGATTTACTTCCCTAATCTCCCACTCCCTCTTTGGTATGTTGTACATGTAGTACTGTATGTCAGAAAATTCTTCATGTGAGGTTGTTGCCTTAAGTTATAGACCTAGATTCCTTAAAGCATTTTTAAGGACTTTCCATCAACCTTTAACTTTGTCATTGGTACCAATGTGCAGGCTGACCATTGGGTCCTCACCTGCCAATCCGAGTAATTTATCACCCCAGTCTATGATATATTGAACTCATGCTAGGAAAGCAATACACCGTTTGATGATTCTGGTCTGTGTGGAATATTGCCCTATCTGTTATCCTGATAATTGAATTCCCCACTACCAGCATCTGAGATTCCCAAAATCATTACACTCTTGTTTTCTTTACATTTTACACTTCATCTCAACTTTTTTGGTATTGAGGTTGTAGTATAATTTTCCAATTTTTCACCCTTATTAGTATAATAGCACCTCTCTTTTGGCTTAGCTCCCATTTAAAGGTAATCTGTCACCATTTTTAGTGATATTATGTAAAGATATCACCCAATTGTGCGTCCCATTAGGATACTATTAGGACTTATGATTCCCCCCGACCCCGCACCTTTGATGCATAAATACCTTTTTTATCTTGGTGGAGATGTATGGAAATCGCCGCGCTCCGGTCCGATGGGCAGGGTTTATTTGCCTCCCCCCCTCCTCGGCTTGCTGAACGTAATCTTCATCTGTGAATATCACAGATGCCATAGTTTTCCGCGCTTGCGGGGCATGGACCGCGCTGAAAAATACAGGCGTATGCACAGTACCGATTATATTTTTGGCCACAGATGGGCAAAGCATACTGTGCAAGCGCCGGAGGCCTTTTCAATGTGAAAGCGTGGAAAACTACGGCATCTGTGATATTCACAAATGAAGATTAGGTTCAGCAAGCCGATGAGGGGGGGAAGGTGAATAAGCCCCGCCCATCGGACCGGAGCTCAGCAATTTCCATACATCTACACCAAGTTAAAAAAGGTATTTATGCATCAAAGGTGTGGGGTCGGGGGAATCAAAAGTCCTAATAGAATCTTTACATGATATCACTAAAAATGGGTGACAGATTCCCTTTAACATAATATCTCCCTCTTTGTTCTCCATTAGTATAATGTCCCGCTGTTTGGCCCCAGTTAGTATACAGTAATTTCCACTGCTTTGGCCTCGTTTAATTTAATGACTCCTTATTTGGTCCCCATTTAGTATAACATTACTTTATTTAGCCCCCATTTAGTATAATGCCCTCTCTTTGGCCCCTATTAGTATAATTTCACCCTCTTTGGCACCCCTTTAGCATAATGTCACCCCACTATTGATTGCAATTTAGTATAGTTTCCTCCTCTCTGGCCCCAATTTAGTATACTGCTCCTCTCTTTGGCCACCATTTCATATTATGTCCCCCTCTTTAACCCCATTAGTATAGTGTTCTCCTCATTGGCCTGCATTTAGTAAATTCACCCCATCTTTGGGGAAACTGAAAAAATTCTATTCACCAATCCCAGCTCTCATATTGAGTGTCTCCTTTTCCCCCTACATTGCATGCTGCAGGTGGCACAATGTCGGAATGTCATTACACCATCTTCCACATACCCTGCTGCCTCAAGCCTCTGATAAGCGTGGTCTGTGTACAGGTATTATAGGGTGGGGAGCCAGTGACTCTGCTCTGCAATACTTTTCAACTAGATGCATGTCCAAGGATGAACATTCATCTGAAACTAGGTTATGTTCCTGTCTACCCCTCCCCCCAATTCTCCGGCTGAGTGGTCCTCTAGGTACCGGGACCCCATCATACTTTTCCCAATCCCTTGTGTTCTGCCCATTCTGTGCAGCAAGATATTTTTAAGTGCTGTTCCAGCTATCGTCAGTAGGTGTCATAGTTGCCCTTCCTTTTGTTATTCATGTGTTTGGAATCTTCTGTTTCCCTAAATGGTTAATTGTCCAGAACTGCCCTTCTTCCTTCCCTGGTCAAAAACATTTAACCATTTTCAGCTGGTCTTCTGAGTAGCTCACATGTGGTTAGCTCTCTGCAAAACCACTGTTTATAACAAGTGAATTCTGGTAAGGTTTAATGCTTTTATGTATATATGTTATGCATCTGTGTTAGCTGGCCATAATGCATGCCTCATGATTAGTGTTGAGCATTCCGATACCGCAAGTATCGGGTATCGGCCGATACTTGCTGTATCGGAATTCCGATACCGACTTCCGATATTTTTTCAATATCGGAATTCGGCATCGGAATCAGAAGTTCAAAGTTGATTGACAGACTGACGTCATCATGATGCGCGGTTTGTGCGCATCATGATGCGCCGTCATTTCGGGCCTTCCGGGGGTCTCTGCCGGCCTGCCGGGGGGCTGTGCCGGCCTGCCGGGGGGCTGTGTGGACTGCCCGGGGTCTGTACCGGCCTGCCGGGGGGCTGTGCCGGCCTGCCGGTGGTCTGTGCACCCTGTGGGGGTCTGTACCGGCCTGCCGGGGGGCTGTGCCGGCCTGCCGGTGGTCTGTTCACCCTGTGGGGGTCTGTACCGGCCTGCCGGGGGGCTGTGCCGGCCTGCCGGTGGTCTGTGCACCCTGTGGGGGTCTGTACCGGCCTGCCGGGGGGCTGTGCCGGCCTGCCGGGGGGCTGTGCTGATGTCCGGGGGTCTGTGCAAGCATCGTCCGATGGGACTACAAGTCCCATCGGGCGATGCCTGCTACCATGACAGTGATTGACACATTAGCCAATGATGGGACAGTAGTAGTCCCATCATCCGGCTAATGTGTTAAATGTTAAAAAAAAAAAAAAAAATACTACATACATACTACATGCATGCTACATACATACTACATGCTACATACATACTACATATATACTACATACATACTACATACATGCTACATACATACTACATGCATGCTACATACATACTACATGCTACATACATACTACATATATACTACATACATACTACATACATGCTACATACATACTACATGCATGCTACATACATACTACATGCTACATACATACTACATGCATGCTACATACATACTACATGCTACATACATACTACATATATACTACATACATACTACATACATGCTACATACATACTGCATGCTACATACATACTACATACATACTACATACATACTACATGCATGCTACATACATACTACATGCATGCTACATACATACTACATGCATGCTACATGCATGCTACATACTACATGCATACCACATACATACCACATACATACTACATACATACTACATACTACATATATACTACATGCATGCTACATACATACTACATGCTACATACATACCACATACATACTACATACATGCTACATACTACATACATACTACATACATACTACATGCATGCTACATACATACTACATACATACTACATGCCACATACATACCACATACATACTACATACATACTACATGCTACATACATACTACATATATACTACATGCATGCTACATACATACTACATGCTACATACATACCACATACATACTACATACATGCTACATACATACTACATATATACTACATGCATGCTACATACATACTACATATATACTACATGCATGCTACATACATACTACATGCTACATGCATGCTACATACATACTACATGCTACATACATACCACATATATACTACATACATACAATACATTCATACAATACATACATAGACATACAGTACATATAACATAGAGTAACATACTTACCAATACTTGTCACATTGTTCCCCGAAGCCATTGTCTTTTCCGGAATAAATATTAACATAACAAACCACAAAAATACTCACCCACGATCCGAAGCAGTCCACGAGTGTGTCCCACGACGATCTTAGGTAGAGAACGGCAGCATCAGATGATGCTGCCGTTCTCTACGGGCTGCAGGAATCCAATGACGGAAGGTAGGTATCCTTCCGCACTGTATTCCTCCGCCACTTAAAAAAAAAAAAGTCCCTAGTCTCACTTTATGCCATTGCTGCGTGGGAAATTCCCACACAGCAATGGCATAAAGTGAGACTAGGGACTTTTTTTTTTTTAAGTGGCGGAGGAATACAGTGCGGAAGGATACCTACCTTCCGTCATTGGATTCCTGCAGCCCGTAGAGAACGGCAGCAACAGCTGATGCTGCAGTTCTCTACCCAAGATCGTCGTGGGACACACTCGTGGACTGCTTCGGATCGTGGGTGAGTATTTTTGTGGTTTGTTATGTTAATATTTATTCCGGAAAAGACAATGGCTTCGGGGAACAATGTGACAAGTATTGGTAAGTATGTTACTCTATGTTATATGTACTGTATGTCTATGTATGTATTGTATGAATGTATTGTATGTATGTAGTATATATGTGGTATGTATGTAGTATGTATGTAGTATGTATGTAGCATGCATGTAGCATGCAGTATGTATGTAGCATGCATGTAGTATATATGTAGTATGTATGTGGTATGTATGTAGCATGTAGTATGTATGTAGCATGCATGTAGTATGTATGTAGCATGCATGTAGTATATATGTAGTATGTATGTAGCATGTAGTATGTATGTAGCATGCATGTAGTATGTATGTAGCATGCATGTAGTATGTATATGGTATGTATGTAGCATGTAGTATGTATGTAGCATGCATGTAGTATATATGTGTTATGTATGTGGTATGTATGTAGCATGCATGTAGCATGCATGTAGTATGTATGTAGTATGTATGTAGTATATATGTAGTATGTATGTATCATGTAGTATGTATGTAGCATGCATGTAGTATATATGTAGTATGTAGCATGTAGTATGTATGTAGCATGCATGTAGTATATATGTAGTATGTAGCATGTAGTATGTATGTAGCATGCATGTAGTATATATGTGTTATGTAGCATGTAGCATGCATGTAGCATGCATGTAGTATATATGTAGTATGTATGTAGCATGCATGTAGTATATATGTAGTATGTAGCATGTAGTATGTATGTAGCATGCATGTAGTATATATGTAGTATGTAGCATGTAGTATGTATGTAGCATGCATGTAGTATATATGTGTTATGTATGTAGCATGTAGCATGCATGTAGTATATATGTAGTATGTATGTTGCATGTAGTATGAATGTAGCATGTATGTAGTATGTAGTATGAATGTAGCATGTATGTAGTATGCATGTTGTATGTATGTAGCATGTATTTTTTTTTTTTTTTTTTTTTACATTTAACACATTAGCCGGATGATGGGACTACTACTGTCCGATCATTGGCTAATGTGTCAATCACTGTCATGGTAGCAGGCATCGCCCGATGGGACTTGTAGTCCCATCGGACGATGCCTGCACAGATCCCCGGAGCCTGCACAGACCACCGGCAGGCCGGCACAGCCCCCCGGCAGGCCGGCACAGCCCCCCGGAGCCTGCACAGCCCCCCGGCAGGCCGGCACAGCCCCCCGGCAGGCCGGCACAGCCCCCCGGAGCCTGCACAGACCACCGGCAGGCCGGCACAGACCACCGGAGCCTGCACAGACCCCCTGGCAGGCCGGCACAGCCCCCCGGCAGGCCGGCACAGACCACCGGAGCCTGCACAGACCACCGGCAGGCCGGCACAGACCACCGGAGCCTGCACAGACCCCCTGGCAGGCCGGCACAGCCCCCCGAAAGGCCCGTACAGACCCCAGAGAGGCTGTACAAGGGCAGGAAAGGGTTTTTCTTATTCCGATACCGGAAGTCCCATAGACTTGAATGGGACTTCCGGTATCGGAATCGGCGATACCGATACTTTTTTTAAAGATCGGCCGATACCATCCGATACGATACTTTGAAGTATCGGACGGTATCGCTCAACTCTACTCATGATGTTTGCAATGCATGTTCAGCTCCTGTAGTGCTATTACACTGCATGATAGTTATATGATTCCTCTTGTGAATGCAAGCTCGCAGCCATTAGTTGTTTTAGATATCTTACTCTTTTACTGCTGTGTATGTTGTATTACTCAGCTTTTATATAATGCATGCTACCGATATAACAGCATCCTGTATCATTGCTACTGTTGTGATAGTACCCTGTATTGCTGTGATATTGTCTACCACAAATAATAAGTGGCCACTTTCCTTGCTGGTATAAATGCCTCATTGCTAAGGCACTGTTTTCTAATATGGTGGCTCTTGATGTCATGATGTGGTATTTTTTTTGCTTCTTTGTCTGGGATTTTTGCATGAGCTCTAGGGCACTCTTATTATTCATCTCTATACTATCAGCCATTGTTTTCATACCTGTGTTACCAGGGACTGACAGGGCAGCAAGGGATAGTCCTTGCTGAGTGGGGGTGCCAAAAAATCGGGATCCTTAGGGTGCCAACCTCCACGGTCAGGAAGGTATCAGTTGAGTTTATTGTAGGGCCTTGCAGCATCTCAGTTTAGGTCTATGTTGTTGCATTTGCCAATATTTCACTGGGAACGGGTGGTTTTTATAACTATATTAAAGTTGTTTTTATAGGGATTATATGTTCACTTTTGGTATTGCTAATTCCTACAATATTGGATTCTTTTTACTTAGTTGATATTGTCTACCAGTACTGACATGCTGCATTATCTGTTTCTTATAGTTTTTACCTGAATCATCCATAACAGTGTTCAACAATCTCTGATATCATCTACAACTTTTTACAACCACCCCTGATCTCATCTACTACTGTTCTACTATGCCATGTTATCATCTCCCATTGTTGTCCATATCATCCCAATAAATATAGACTTAAGCACCCATACAGTCTTGTTACTGGGAGTGGATGAAAGGTTTAGCCGTATGCTGGAATCCACACAGCATCATATGTGGAAGAAGGCAGAAGAGCTTGATAGGACAATCCTATGCTAGGCCTCCATCAGACTCTTCCCGCTGCACTTCCTTCCAATTGTCCCCCATCTAATCGCCTCTTTACAATGCACCTTTATCATACTATCCTCCCCACATCTTTCCCAGCGTGTGCATGTTCAGCGAGCAGCAAACTCCTTTCAATTTTGTCAATCAATGGTTCTCAGAGTTCTGTGCTCCTCATTTATAACCAGTATCTGGACTTCAAAGCGTTCAAAGTGCAAACATCTTGCACAGTCATATACACCTGCAAAGAGCTCTTCTATCATGGAGCTCATTTTACTAATGGAGATGACACAAATAACAAACAAAAATATGCAATTCTCAACTTTTAAATTGTAACAGCAAAAAGAGAAATTCATGGAATTATGGAAATCACATGATTGATGAAGATGTTGATGATCCGCAAATGATAAAGAAATGGAAACAACATTTTCAAAAGATCTTGATTTATTCAGTATTGAGTATGACCACAACTTGTAGAAATCAAGGCACTTACAGCTTTGGCCGCTTTCAGCGAGGTTATTAATGGTTGAATGAGGAATGTTCTGCCACTCGGAATGCACTTGGGCAAATCATCAAGATCCGCTGCTGGCAACTCTCTTTGCAATTGTCTACCAATGACGACACAGATGTGAAACAAGTCCAAAGATATTGTAGGCCAAGGTAGCATGTTTCGGCCATGCAGTCTGCTCACAGTAGTATGGACAACATGTGGCTTGACATTGTCATGTTGAAAACTGGCTCTTGGGACATTTTGGAGAAATGGCTATGCTTGAAGAGCAGTCAGTCCTCGCCAGTGGATCAACCTCAATTGTCATTTATCAGGAGTGAACCATCAGCAGGAAGGGGAGTAGTATGCTTCTAAAGAAAAGAACTTGAGAACACCCCTTTAATAACAGGAAATAAAATATTTTTGTTATACACAATGAAAACGGGATAATGGGGGGCAGGTTAGCATTAATGGAGTAATACACATCACCTGAAAGGAAACTCATAGCTGGGAAACTCTCTCAATGGCATTGGTTATTATGCTTTGGCAGTGCTTATGACATTACGGCAATAGTTTTTACACTGCATATTTATTTTTATGGGAAAGGGATAAATGTATGACTGGGCTTTGAGAAGAAAATGACCAAGGAACACGGAGTGTTGACGTTGACCAATATCTGTTGCATAGACTGCAACACATAACAACCTGCCCACAAGCCTCATAGCAATAAAGTATGGATGGAAGCATGCTCAAGTAAATTATTATGGTGTGACCCCCAAAATCCTTAGCTATGCTCAGTGGCAAGGATTAGCCACAGATCCGTAAAGGGATTAAGCTTCATATATGGCGACAGTATGAAATTTGCAACAGTGATGAGAAATAGAGTTTTTGCTTCTAACAACAGCTTCTATAAAAAATTACAGGGTCTGCAAAGTCCACAAAAGTACCCGTAGGGCTCTCAAGACATCAGTACCCATGGATTTTGTTGCTATGGCAGCCTGGCATATGCGAGTTGAATTTGTACTTGCTTGCTCTGTGTAGATACTAAATATGCTGATTTTACTATTGATATACTCATGTTTCTTCGGGCACTACGTCCAGCCAGCTGAATTGACAGTCATGGACTTGAAGTTACTTGAGCTACTTCTTTCTAAAAAGAAAATGTCCGATCTTTAATCCATTCTGTATCTCACCGAAACTAATCAGAAATTAGATTTGATTGCTGAAGAGCGACTTAAACTTGTGCCTTTCACATGTGTTTAGTTTTAAATGATTGACTTGGCAATTCTACCCAAAGCCAAGAGTATTAATGATTGGCATTCCCTACTGGAGCTCCAAGGCATGTATTTCATGTCTAGTAAAAGGATTTTTTTTGCTATAAAGATGGCTGTGATGGTTTATCAACTAAAAATAAAAATATAACCAAAGAAACAAACATAAAGCAAAAAACATGATAACCAAGCATGATGGGATTCACACCAGTAGATAGAGATTTGTTTAGAGTAGAGATGAGCGAATTTGTTCGGGTTTGGTTCTGATTCCAAATACGATCGGCAGCGAATATTGTATTTGCAATATTCGTCAAACACAGCCAAACGTCATTAGAGTCAATGGGATTAGAAATTACCGAATATGTTCAGAACCGATCATAAGGCATACATTCGGCCAGAATAGTGTTCAAATATGACACGAATATGCCAAAATCTGTTTTGGGGCCAAAATCCGAACAAATTCACTCATCTCTTGTTTTGAGCTCCAACACAAGCACTATATATTTACAGCGTCTTGGCACAACTCTAAGAAAAGATGCTGCCTGCACCTGTGAGCGCCATTATCACAGTAGTGTAGCAGCTGCTATAGTGCCATATATCACACAGTCTCAGAGCCTCCAAGTTTTATAGACACAATTTTACTGTTTGTTGACTTTTACTTTGTGTGTTGCCAGAAAGACCAAACTAGCACCAGTAGATTTTTCACAAGCAACAGAAAAAATTAACTGCACTTTACATTAGAATGTGATATTGCTTAAATGGGACTGATTTTGTGTATGTTGGTACAGGAATGGGATTCACATTTTTAGTGCTCGTGCACGACTGATTGTCTCGGTTGGGTGCAATCTGTGGTTTTCATGGATAACACTCGAACCTATCTATCTACGGCGCTGTGCACAAGTCTAAGGGCCCTGTCTCACATAACGAGATCGTTAGCGAGATCGCTGAAACATCACAGGTTTTGTGATGCAACAGCGACCTCGCCAGCGATTTCGCTACGTGTGACACATAGCGGCGACCGGCCCCCCCGCTGGATATCGCTGACCGTGCACGAATGTCCTGGGCCATTTTTTGATCGTTGGCGTCCTGCTGGCCAGCATGCATTGCTGTGTTTGACGCCGACGAGCGACCTCTTTAGTGACGCAGAACTCAGGGATGCAGGCGTGAGTCGTCAGAATCGCTGCTGTGTGACAAGGTCCCAACGACCGCCGAGGTCGTTATAAGGATCGCCGAATCTTTGCTGCGTCATTGAGTTGATCTGCCTGTTTGACAGCTTACTAGCGACCATGTAGCGACGTACCAGCGATCCTTACCAGGTCGTATAATTGTCGGGATCGCTGGAGCGCTGCTAAGTGTAACGGTACCCTTAGACGTCCAATTTTTGTCAGAGTGTCAGATTAAAATTGGCAATGCTAGTCTATGGGTCAGAGAAAAACATGGGACCGCAATTGGATGACAACCAAGAGAGGTCCGATTTTCCCGCACTGACAAAATCGAGAGGATGGAGAATTTTTTTTCTCTATCTCCGAGAAAAACCGAAGCCACTCTGATCAAACACTGATCAGAATAATGGGACCGTTTTTCTTGGATAGAAAATGGTCATGTGAACCTACCCTAAACGAAAGATTCCTTAGTTTGTGTGGGTTTTCTCCAGTGTAGTGCACCACCAAAATTAACTAACTGCTGATCTTACAATAATTGAATAACTGATCAGACTTGGAATAAACATTTACATCCAGTGATTCGCTGGAGACATTCAGTAACATAGCATGTGTTTCTCACACCCAGAGCAAGGCAAGTATTTTGTACCTTCTAAGGGCTGGCGCACATGACCATATTTTTGATCCAAGTGCAGTCTTACCAACATCAGATCACGCTCGGACCCATGTAACTCTATGGAGCCGATGTTACGCTATATCCAACTTTTTCCTCTGATTGAGGAAAAATTGCACTGTACCTGATTTGGATCTGATTATTGGATTGCACTTGGATTGGATCGCACTTGACCAGGCAAATCAATGAGTTTGTGGCAAACATCGGACTACACATAGATGACATCCGAGTGTGGTCTGATTTTCACAAATTGACAGAATGGAGAAGATGGGGAAAATATTTTTTTCCATATCCTCCTCATCCAAGAAAATCGGAGCACACTCTGATCAGAGTTTGATCAGAGTGCGGTTTGCATAATCTCAGAAGAGAGACTACACGTAGACCATTAACATTTCCTGAGCGCCTATTACCTTACTGTTTTATTTCTACTACATTTTGCCTGTGATGTTTTGAGTTTTTTTTCATTTGCGTGATCAAGAAAATGCCAGTGTCTTAGAGGTGTTCAACCACTAGAGGGAGAATTGATATCAACTTTCAGAGCTTCATTGCCTAAAGGAAATGTCTAATATTGCAGAATGTGTGTGCATGCTCTGATAAAAAGGAAACATTAGCACAAAAATATTTGCTATGGATTATTAAAATATATTAAATACATACTAAACTTGGTATTTCCTTCAATGGGCGAAAAAAGTCAGTTCCCATTTCTGTGATGTAGATATTGTGCAGCTAAAATGAAAATTATTCGGACTGGCTCACATTTTTCTTTATTTCAACAATCTTAACTACTTATGGGTTTCTGAGGACTAAGTTAGGATATAGGGAGAATTTCTGCCCCAAATACATTGATTTGGTTTTGGGCCAAAACATTAGGCCCTTGGGGGACAATGTTTAGTATTGCGGCCCATTTTTCTATCTTGGAACAATATCAGGTCCAATTGGGCTTTGATTAACCAGCGTTAGATTCTTGGGCAAACTGTACTGAAAAAAGGAAGAAAACCGGACTGTGGGTGCTGACAGGACACCGGATCTGAAACTGCTGAGGCCGCGCCTCTTGTTGCAGGGGAAAAGGAAATTGAGGATGGAGTGGACCCATGACCTGCAGAGAGGGCGTGGTGAGTCAGGGGAGTATAAGGAGGTTTGAGCGGGAAGAGAGAGGTGCTTCCCGCTGGAGAGCAAAGCGAGTGAGGACCATTGCCGGACTGTGGGGAGATAGAGGCCAAAGAGTAGAGATCCTGGACGAGTGCGACGAGAACTCTCAAGTACCGGCGGGTGTGCAAAGAAATGCATGTCGAGTGGAGGGTTGTGGAGGACTCCATTCTCTTGCACGACAGCTGACTGGACTAGGGGTGCAGCGGGCAAAACCGGTGACTGCCCGCTGCCGTCAGAAGTAGGACCATTTGTTAGCCGGAAGACTCAGCACCGGCCTCAGCCGGCAGCCATCGGACTCAGAGAGAAACGGACAACTGAGCCATGATAAGTGAAATTGACAGACAGACTGTTCATCTGAATTATTGTTACCCTGTTTAACCCTCAGCCCTTTAACTGTATTTCCCTTGTTTTCTACCTGCGAGGAGCTTTTTCCTGTATTGCTAAAGTGAATAATTGTTTAACCCTTGCTCTGTGCTTCTGCGTCACTGCATCCGTGTACCTGTGTTACATTGCAACATGTGAACGTTGCAGTATATCCAAAGCTTTTCTGAAGCAAAGCCCTTGGTGAAATGTCCCACTGCAGTCCGATGATGTATCTGAGACAGAAGCGATTTGCTGGTTTGGAAGTGGAAGATGGCCCCTTTATCTCTTATGCTCTTGTATTGAGCACAATAGACATGAATACTACATGTCATCATTACTCTGCTGCTTCATTGTGACACCCCCTATCTAATCCAGAAAGGAGAACAGCTATAGAAGAAGGACAACATCTTCAAGGAGTTTGTATGTTCTCCCCGTGTTTGTGTAAGGGTCGACCACGACTATAGTCATGGCCATGGACGCTAAAGCATCGGTGTCCAGGCCTTCCCTCACAGAAAAGTAAAGTCCATTATTCGGCACACCTTCGTCTCCAGGTTCGGGTCCCTCTGGGCACTTCCCAAGCGGTGATAACCCCTCTCTGAGTCGACTCCCAGTAACCGAGACATACAGTAGTCCATGGTAACTTGAACGGTTTCTTTACTGACAACTTCACACAACATATCCACAGTTGGCAAATCATTTATAACACATCCTTCTTTACATGCTTCCTCAGTGTTCCCTACTTTGCTGGCATTTCCACACGGCACGTACTCAAACCAGACCATCTTAGACTGCTTTCCAGCTTCTTCCTGGCCTAACCTTGCCACAATGGCAATTCCTTCTGCCTGTTTTGCCCCAGACTCGAGATCATCAGCTACCTGGTTTAGTTGCCTCTGGAAAAGCATCCGACTCATCTGTGCTGCTCCCTGTGAAGCTTCAGCATCCTTCTGTTACTCAATCCCTGTTTCTGGTTGCTCCTCAGCCTGTCCAACTCTGGTCCTATGAGCGTCCACCCAGGCAATGAATTGCCACATCTTATCTGCTGTTCTGGCTCACTGTACTAATGTCCAATAGCTGTGGATAATTGGGACTATCACTAATTAACATTGTGTGGCTGCCGAGCCGTTCTGGGCCTATAGCCCATGTGATCACTTTGGGCGCCCTGGCCCGATCTGAACTAACTTCCTTCTAGCCTAGCCTTACCTCCCAGCAGCCCCTCCTACACTTAACCCTATCTTGCTAAGAACTCTATGTACTAAAGTACCCCCCTCTAGTGTCCAAAGGGTGCACTACACTTTCCATATCTAAAATATAGTACTGCATGATGGAAAGCAACACATTTACAGGAAATGGTAACACATATAAAAGTGTGGCAATACCATTGATTCTGGGTGGTAATACATGACGACATGTAGCAGTACCACCGGATTATTATAAATACACGGCAATAACAGCAATTACCCTACAACATAAAACATTAAGAACTACTAAAGGGAGGCAGAGCAAGGTAGTAATATTATTTCACCCCCCTTACTTTTGCGTGGGTTTCCTCCAGGTTCTCCAGTTTCCTCCCACAGTCCAAAGACATACTGATAGAGAATTTAGATTGTGAGCCCCATTGGGGACAGACAATATATATTTATATAGGTGGGCACCACGGAAAATATGACATGAATATGATAACTGGGTGCAACACTGTGCCAAGTAGATTAAATGAAAAAAAGGGAGAAAAGAGACACAGGATAACATGCACACAACAGCAGAATGTCCATGTGAAAAAAGGCTTTTATTGAAATCCAATAGCCAGAGAGATCCAAGTGTACAATAAAAACAATTAAAAACCACAAATGAAACAAAAGTGGGCAGGTGAAGAACACATGCAGTATACAAAGGAAGAAATGTTTATATAAATAAGTGTTTCAAAATATGCATTCACAACAATGCCCTCTATCACCATATAATATGAATAAAATGTTTAGTATAAACATATGGAGAATTTGCAGCAGTAAGGCCATGTGCACACGATGCAGATTTGCAGCGTTTCCGCAGCGGATTTTGCCGCGCAGAAACGTTGCATATCTGCATTGTGATGTACAGTACCTTTAAAATGAATGAAAAAAAAAAAACGCTGTGCAGACGCTGCGGATTTTTCCGCGCGGTTTTCCTGCGGTACAAAATCCGCAGCATGTTACTTCTTTTGTGCGGTTTTCTATCTCCCCTGTTACCAAATCCGCAGGGGGAAAACCGCGATGGAAAACCGCACAAAAACCGCATGAAAACCGCGTGAAAAATGGAAGAAATCCGCAGGAAAAATGCAGGTCATTTGACCTGCGGTTTTCTTCCATTCTGCACGGAAAAATCCGCAGGGCTCAAAACTCCGTCTGCACTCAGCCTAAAGTCTGATCAGTCTAATAGTCACTTGTAGGTATGTAAACAATCCCAATGATTACCATGCAAGTCCATAGATGAGGGAAGGCAATTGCTGGATCACATAAAAATTACCTAAGCATACTCACACTGCCCACAGAACCCACGCGTGTCGCTGCTAACATGCAGCTTCGTCAGGGGAAGTAGCCAGGAATGATATCAAGTCCCCTTTATAGTACAATTGCAATTGTAATCACTACAGCGCACGCCGACATCTGAGTGCGGCTGCGGCGTCATCTGTGTGATGAAGATAACCTGAGTCCAGAAAGAGTCATGACGCCTGCGCAGTAGATAGCATTGTATTCCTGAGAGATTGTGAACAAGACGCTAGCAGTTCAGAAGCCAGAGACCAGGAACCAGGAGGTGCCCAACATGTAACAACCCAGGCAGGGAGGGGGAGGGCGGTTTTTAACTCTTTCTCCTCACATAGCCCAGCACCCAAGAATGCCATCAGTGATCCATAACATAAACTTATGCTATCAACCTGGAAAAATAAAGTGATAATAGAGCGCCAGTACCTTGCAGCAGTGTCCATGCTCAGAATCACATATAATACAAAAATCAATGCAAATACTAAAAATAAAGAAGAAGAAAAAATAATAATAATGCACTAATGACATGGAAACTGCACCTCAAAAACTGCAGCATGTGAACAATGTATCCTAAAAATGGTGGAAACGCAGACAATCAACAAGAAATAGATATACCTTTAAATATATCAAAAGGGTAATGCAATTTCAGGGATTACATCAATCAGGTAACCAATATAAACAGTAGGGAAAATATCAAAGATGAAAAAATATTCCATAAAACTCGATGATGCCATAATTCATAGTACCAAACTGAATGGTCAATTCTATAACAGTAACTATCTTTCTAATCAGAATGCATATTCAAAAAACTCAGGTTATTTAACACAGCAACCAATGTGATTGATGGTATAAATAAATCCTATCATGAGGAAAAATTATTTCTTTTTTTCTTTTCTATTTTCCTTTAGATGGAACTAGAGGGCCTATCAAACCCAAACTAACAAAACAGAGCCAAAATGGCTCTAATGAAAATCATGATAGAAAATAGCAAAAAAAACAGAAAAAAAAAATGCATAGAGGTACATGAAAAACACCAAATCGACACAAGAAGGGCCCTAAGAATGTCAACACCAATCAGGCCATGAGGAAGTCAGTGAAGGACAAATCCTCATTGATGCCCCCAGGTCTGACCGTGTTCAATTGAAAAATCCATCTGGACTCCAACCGCAATAATTCGCTCAGTCTGTCAGTTTTGCGAATATTGGGTTTGATCCTCTGCAAACCCACCACAGTAAGGCCCCTAATTTGGCTATTATGAAATTCCAAAAAATGTGAAGCCACTGAGCTCAAGGTTTTACCCTTGGCCAGGTCTGATCCAGCCAAATTAATGTTTGGAAGTGTGCTGCTGCACACGTTTACGCAATTCTTGAGATGTCTGTCCAATGTAAACTTTAGAACATGGTCAGACTAATGCATATATGACGTTGTGCGTTTTACAATTAATGTAATCTCGTAGCTGGTATTCGCATCCATCCTGTGGGTTAGTGAAAGTGTGGGTGCGAGTCATGAAGCCACACACATTACACTCCCCACACGGAAAGGAGCCCCGTAAGCGAAATCCTGTTTGGGTTCTTACAGTGGGCCTAACAAAATGACTCTGCACAAGCGAATCTCGCAAATTAGGTGCTCTCCGTGCAGTTAGTAGGGGTGTTTCAGGTAAGAGGCTAGAAATACGCTTGTCAGTTTTCAAAATTGGCCAATGAGTCTCAAAAAGTTTCCTCATTTTGTCACCAGTCCGTGAGACAGGTTTTAAAAGCTCTTCACGAGTGACAGAGGTGACCCTACGAAATGCTTGACCTATCGTAGATCTCGGATAATGTCTCTGACGCAGTCTATTGGTAAGATCCCTAGATTGTGTCCTGAAGTCTACAAAGTCCGTACAATTTCGACGCAATCTCGCAAATTGTCCATAGGGTATGCCCCTTTTCAAATGTTCCGGATGAAAGCTTCTATAGTCTTAAAGACTATTGGTTGCCGTTGCTTTTCGGAAAAGGTCGGTGCAAACCCGGTTGTCCTGGAGAGAAAGTCTGAGATCCAAAAAATCTACGGTGGAAACAGAGAAGTGATAAGTCAAATGTATATTTAGCGAATTCCGATTAAGAGACGCAATGAAGTTCTCACAATCTGAAACAGAGCCAGTCCAAATTAAAAATAAGTCATCAATAAAACGAAACCATGTAAATACATGTTCTTGAAAGTCAGGCGATGTTTACACAAGCTCCGCCTCCCACCAACCCAAAAAAAGATTGGCAAAGGAGGGGGCGCAGCGGGCACCCATCGCCGTACCTGACACCTGTCGAAAAAAAACAAAATCAAAAATGAAATAATTGTGTGTCAAAACAAATTTTAGCAAACTGGGGAGAAAATCATTGTGTCCCAAATCGCAATTAATCTGGTGGCTCAAAAAATATTCAACAGCCCTTAGTCCCAAATCACGTGGAATGTTTGTGTAGAGAGACTCAACGTCAATTACAACCAGTAACGCCGGACTTGACAGTTGAATAGAATTCAACTTGTGAATTAAGTCCTAGGAGTCTCTCAAATAAGATGGTAAATTCAGGACCAAGGGCTGGAGAAAAAAATCCAAATAGATGCAGGCCTTCTCTCCAAGACCCCCTATTCCAGCAATAATGGGCCTGCCTGGTGGGTTAGATAGATCTTTGTGCACCTTAGGCAATAAATAAAAGGTTGGCACAACAGGCTTTTTAATAAAAATGTAAAAATATTCAGGATTGAGAGTCCTCAGTGGTTGATACCTTTTAATGGCTAACTGAAAAGATGGTAACACATTGCAAGCTTTCGAGACTACTCAGGTCTCTTCATCAGGCTAGACTAATACAAAATCTGAAGTCACATATTTATGCACAATACAGCCTGTACATAAATATGTGACTTCAGATTTTGTATTAGTCTAGCCTGATGAAGAGACCTGAGTAGTCTCGAAAGCTTGCAATGTGTTACCATCTTTTCAGTTAGCCATTAAAAGGTATCAACCACTGAGGACTCTCAATCCTGAATATTTTTCTATCTACTGGCTAACACGATACAAAGATATACATCTTTCCTGTAATAAAAATGTAGTCCTTCTCCTGTTTTGTGATTACACCCTCATCGAGTGCAACACACAACAACCGTGCGAGTTTTCGGTTGAACACTTGTGTTGTATCCGATGGTAATTTGTGATAGTATTCACGATTATCCAGCTGTCTCCTGGCCTCACTGACATAAAGTTCAGTAGGCCAGAGAACAACATTCCCCCATTGGGGACAGTGATGATAATGTACGTAAAGCGCTGCAGAATAAGATAGAGCTATATAAGTAATGCATAATAAAATAAATTTTGGATAGGTTTGCATTAGTAACTGCATTTACAGTTATAATACCATGGCTGTCTAGATATCACCCGTAAGGCTAAGTTCACATTTCTCTTTGCACGCTCTGTCTGTTCCGTTTAGTGGCAACACATATCAAGAAACAGAAGTACAAGGCAAACATCTAAGATAAAACCACATCTTTATTAATATAACTAATATAAAATATATAAACAGTATTAGTATAGAGACAACACATGTTCATAAGAATATAGATACAAGGATTGTGAAAACACCTGGATGGAAATGCACGCCCTGCAATTTCAATGTCTACCACAAAATTGCAATGTATAACAGCAAAAAAAGAAAAGAGAAAAAAACAACTGTATATAAATAATTGTATACTGACAAGGATGAACAATATAGAAATGGGGTAATAAAGTAAAGAAAAGGGATATAAGGTACTAATCAACTAAATTCACATATATAGAGTCCAGTGGCGTAACTAGATTCCGATGGGCATTGGTGCAAAATTTGAACCAGCCCCCCCCACATGTTCGTCATGTGAATGGACCCTTATAGTGTTCTAAATCCTATAAGGACATACATGTTGCTCCCCATTATGTAGTAATATACCCCATCCTTTACTAATGTCCCCAATCCCGGGTCCCTTCCAGGTATATATGTCCTCTATCCTGGGACCCTTCAAGGTTTATTGTCCCCCATCCTGGGTCCCTCCTGGGATATACATCCCCCATCCTAGTATATTTGCCCCCTCATCCTGGGCCCCTTCCTGGAATATATGCCCAACATCTTGGGCCCCTTCCTAGACCCTTCCATGGTTAATTGTCCCCCTTCCTGGGATACACATCCCCCATCCTGGTACCATTCCGGGTATATATATTCCCCATCCTTGGTATATATGCCCCCAGTGTTGGACTGGGGTGCCAAGGGCCCACCGGTAACCTCAACTCCAGGGCCCCACTTTTCACCTACATTCAAATATGACTTTATTTTCATTCACAAATCTCTATATTAATAAACTGGTTGATTTTTAAATAAATAAGATGCTGCCTTTGTCTGTATATAGTAAATTAAGTTTATTGTGCCAATACCTGCTAAGATAAAAGGCTGATGGCCCACCAGAGGATTTTCCTGTTCTTTTGTGGGCCAGTCCTAGCTTGTATGCCCCCATCCTGGGCTTATTCCTGGTATATATATCCCCATCCTAGTTTATTTACCCCCTCATCTTGGGCCCCTTTTTGGTATATATGTCCCCCATCCTGGTATACAGTATATGCCCCACATCATGGGCCCCTTCCTGATATACGGTGCCCCCCTTTCTGGGATATATATCCCCCATCCTGCTATATTTGCCCTCTCATCCTGGGCCCCTTCCTTTTATATATGTCTCCCATCATGGTGTATATTTTCCTCATCCTGAGTTCCTTCCTGGTATTTATGCCCTTATACTGGGCCCCTTCCTGAAATTTATGCCCCCCATCCAGCACCTTTCCTGGGGTATATGTCCCCAAACCTATGCCCCTTCCTGGTATACAGGTGCTTCTCACAAAATTAGAATATCATCAGAAAGTTAATTTATTTTCAGTTCTACAATGCAAAAAGTGAAACTCAAATATTATATAGAGTCATTACACACAGAGTGATCTATTTCACGTGTTTATTTCTGTTAATGTTGGTGATTATGGCTTACAGCCAATGAAAGACCAAAAGTCATCATCTCAGTAAATTAGAATAATTAAGAAAGAACACTGTAAAGGCTTTTTAAGCGTTTATATGTACATCAAGCTGGAATAGGCACCGATGTTGGCGGGCCACCGTCCCGCACAGGTGTGGTAGGGGTCACACCCTCTGCTACCGCGATTCTTACGCCCCTGGAAAGGTCCCAAGATAAGCCTTATAGAAAAGCTTTTAATTGCAAAAAAACAACTAAAAGTCTTGAATCAGGCGCGTGAACAAGAGTTACCACAGTAATATAGTCAAAGTGACCTAAGGTAGAATGACAGGAAGAACAGATCAGCAGGGAGCTAGAAATCCACATCACCCAACACACGTTTCGCTTGGAAAGCTTCATCCGAGAGTTTAGAGTAATAGAAGCTTAAAAAGAATCCATTGCATTACTGATGCAAATAGAAGCAAAGTTATTCCATTAATTATGATAACCTTTTGGATTCCGATTTGTGCCAGTTTTTAAAATGGAGAGACAAGCGAGGTATGCAGAACTTACTCTTCCACTGTAAAAGCTAACACAAAACAGAATCCAGATAAAGTCTAAAATAATCAGTGTGGCCTCTCTGCTACTGTTTGCGTCAATTATGCACTGGGTTTGTTTTGCACATGAATTCCAACTGTTCTAAACAAGACTAGTAAATGGAATCAAACTGTGAACATAGCCTCTAAGGCAAAAAGTAAAGTAAAAAACAAAAAAAAAATACCAAAATCCACAATTTGCTTTTGTATACCTTCACTTGTACCAGTCAGTTAGAATCACCTGATATGTAATGTGAATTATGAACCATAATTATGATCTTCAATCAGGGTCAGGGTCGGCGTCAGCACCCGGCGCATCCGGGTAAGTGCCAGGGCTTGGACAAAAGGGGGGCCCACTCACCGTGCACTGCACATGGCCATGCCTTTTGAAGAGACAGCAATCAAGCAGCGCCGACACATATAAAAAAATATTTCAAATGTGTCTGTATGTCTATGTATGCGCATGTATGATGTGTATATCTATGTATTTCAGTGTGTAGAATTGTATACATTTATGTATGTTTATATGTGCTTTTGTGAATTTGTCTTCAAATACAGTATGTATATGTCGGGATCCCTCAGATACTTCTTTCATCTGAAGGACCGATGTTCTTGGGTGTAGGACACCATATGTCTCTAATTGATTGCCCCGTCGAGAAGAATTACACAGACACAAGCTGTATGATACAACTCGGGATGCCTGCTGAGCGCCTCTGCCCCCTCAGTCAAGCTTTCCCCTTTTATGATAAGGAATTTAGATATTTACAGACATGCGCAATAAAGAAAAGAAAAATAGTTACTTCTACAACAGCTTTGCCATGTAAGCAGGAAATATTTGACCTTGGTTCACAAGGGAGATGTCTGAGACATCTCCTCGAAGAAAAGATAAAGTTCAGCAGAATTCATTTAACTCATTCAGTTCTTATCATTCCCCCCTTTGACATCTTCATTTTCCACAATCTGGAACACTGGATCCTGCAACAACAGCGGATAGTGGCTCGTTCACCAGGTACTATCCCAGGCCGACGGGTTGCCTAAGGGAGACAGGTCTTCTACCTTCTCCATCCCCCAGATACTGAAGCCACGTCCATCATTGCAAGAGTACGCTCCTTCATGCCAGAAATGAGATGTCAACCTAGGACTCAAAGGAATAATAGTTAAAATCTTGTTGTTTACAGTCAAACTTCCTTATCTATTTCTACATCTTTTCTTGCAAACAGAGATACACCAAAAAACAAGTTTCAGTAACACATATATTATAAGGAGACAAACGGCAATACGTAATAAACTTAAGGCCCTTTTACATTTAGCGATGCACCAACGATCCGACCAGCGATCCGACCCGGTCAGGATCGCTGGTGCATCGCTAAATGATCGCTAGTGAGCTTTCATACAGAAAGATCTCACAGCGATGCAGCAGCGACGCAGCGCACGATACTTACCATTCACACACAGCGATCCTGCGTCCTCCCGCCCGCGTCCACGCGTCGCTCGTCGTCACAGCAGGAAGTCTCAGCAGGAAGCGCCCGACGAGAAATGGAGCCGGACATTCTCGCGCGATCAGCGATGGACAGCGGGGGAGCCGGTCGCTGGTAAGTATCACACATAGCGATATCGCTAGCAATATCGCTATAACGTCACAAAACCAGTGACGTTTTAGCGATATTGCTAGCGATATCGCTTAGTGTAAAACCCCCTTTAGTATAATCCCAGCTATCCAGCCTCCAATACCCTTAAACCAATTAGCTGGATTAAGAAAGGAGAAGGTGTCTGACCACCAACTATCCTTAGCACGATCATTGTCTTTATCGTACTGATTTCTAAGTCTTTGAACATCCTCTATTTTTAATTTTAACTTTAAAGTACTGTTGGGATCTATATAATGACAGCAAGCGGGTCCGATGACCTGACACATACCACCTTGCGCTGCAGTTAAATAATCTAGTAATTTAAACTATCCCACGCAGCTAC
Organism: Dendrobates tinctorius; assembly: GCF_039654945.1. Lineage (NCBI taxonomy): Eukaryota > Metazoa > Chordata > Amphibia > Anura > Dendrobatidae > Dendrobates > Dendrobates tinctorius. The sequence continues at coordinate 29,364,870 of NW_027361706.1, read as the reverse complement.
TATCATTAATATAGACAATGCAGAAAAACCAAACCAAAGCATTATGCACTCTTATGTATTGCTAACTCCTGTGGCTAGTTTGCAATGTGATGCGTGGATCCAGGTTGGTCGTCCTTCCAACTTAACAGAAGTAGGCGTTGTTAGGAGTACTTGGTAAGGTCCTTGGTATCGGGGTTCAAGAGTTTTTCTTGACATATACGTAATCACCGGGTTGCAAACAGTGAGTTCCTTCCACACTGTCTGGATCTGGAATGGAAGAGAAGACTAGAGAATGCATTTGAGTTAAATGCTTTTGCAACTGGATCACATAATTCGTCAAATTATCCACATTAAGTGTTAAGACCTGTGGGTAGTACAACCCTGTGTTTGGTGGTCTTCCAAACAATATCTCGAAGGGTGACAGTTTAGTTTTCCCCGTAGGTGTGTATCTTACTGAGAATAATGCTAATGGGAGACACTCTGGCCATGGTCTACGGGTCTGTTCCATGGTTTTCTGTATTTTTAATTTTAGTGTCCCATTCATTCTTTCTACCTTCCCTGAACTCTGTGGGTGGTAGGGTGTATGAAATGCCTGTTCTACACCTATCATTTGCATTACATTTTGCAATACCTCAGCAGTAAAGTGTGTGCCTCTGTCTGATTCAATTGTTTCAGGGACACCGAATCGTGGTACTAGTTCCATCACTAGTTTCTTTGCAGTGGCTCGAGCTGTAGCCGTTTTCACCGGGTAGGCCTCTGGCCATCCAGAGAACATGTCAACACACACCAGAACATACTCATATGGTCCACTTCTGGGGAGTTGAATGTAGTCGATTTGCAGTCTCTGGAAAGGATATAACGGCCTAGGACTGTGTTTCCGTGGAGTCTTCACCACTTGTCCAGGATTGTGTGCTAGGCATATGGGGCAGGTGGTACAGTGTAGCTGCGCCACCTTCCCAAACCCGGGAGCAATCCAATCGTTCGTGACTAGGCATGTCATTCCATTGGCGGACATGTGAGTTGGAAGATGAACTGCTTCTGCCATCCTTGGGTACAAAACCCTAGGCAGGCAGTACTTCTGATCTTTCTTCCATATTCCGTTCGTTTTTTCGGCACCCATCTTCTCCCAAGTTTCCTTGTCCGTCTGGGCGGAATCTTCTTGGAACTTTTGTAAGTCTGTAAACAATCCTGATGCATCTTGGTGCACTATGTTTACCTTTTCTGGAGTCCCCAAGGCAGCTTGTTTCGCCGCCTGGTCTGCTTTTTCGTTGCCTTTTGCTTCCATGTTGTCCTTTCTGGTGTGTGCTGGCACCCTCATAACTGCCACCCCCTGTGTCTGGGCCACATTCTCGAGGATTTCTCTGATCAGTGTGGCATGTTTTATGGGTGTTCCTGCTGCTGTCATGAAACCCCTTGTACGCCACAAGACCCCAAAATCATGTACTATCCCAAAGGCATATCTTGAGTCAGTGTAGATATTTGCTGTTTTTCCTTTGGAAAATTTTAATGCCTCATTCAGAGCTGTTAGTTCAGCTTCTTGTGCGGACATATGGGGTGGAAGTGCCTTTGCTACAATAATCTCATGTGGTGACACCACAGCATATCCTGTGTGGAATTTTCCACTCTCATCGGCATATCTGCTGCCATCCACAAAAAGCACAAAGTCTGGATTTGACAATGGTGTGTCAGTGACATTGGGTAAGCCAATAACTTCTTGCTGCATCAGTTCTATGCAATCATGTTCAACCTCGTGTGGGGGCTCAAAAGAAAGTGATAATGTGTTCTCATCTACATCCCCCCCTTCAGAATCTGCAATTGGCAATAGTGTAGCCAAATTCAAATTCTGAGTTTTGGTAAACGTAACATTAGGAGGCATAAGCAAGGCACATTGCAATCTGAGTTGTCTAGCCATAGAAATATGTTTAGAAGAAACCTGATTCAGGATACCGTATATATCATGTGTGGTACAGACAGTTAGTGGGTTATCCAATACAATGTCAGAAACTTTGTCAAGTAGTAATGCAATTGCAGAAACTGCTCTAACACAGGATGGTGTTCCCTGTGCTACAGAGTCTAATTTGGCAGAATAGTATGCAAGAGGTCTATTCTTTTTGTCATGTTTCTGTGTCAAAATGCCAGTAGCATGCCCTCTGATTTCAGCGGCCATAAGTTGAAAAGGCACATCATAATTAGGTATACCTAATGCTGGGGCTGATACTATGGCCTTCTTTAGGTACTGAAATGAGGTCCGTGCAATATCAGTCAATTGGAAAGGTATTGTGTTGATGCAATCATACAGTGGCTGCATATGTTCACTAGCATGTATGACCCATTGGCGACAAGAAGAAACTAAGCCCAAAAAGGCTCTCAGCTGTTTGTGAGTTGTCGGTTCTTTTATCTGGGTGACAATTGTGATTCTGTCACTAGTTAGGTGTCGGGTACCATGAGATAGGCAATGTCCTGAAAATATGACTTTTGGTTGACAAAACTGTAATTTCTCTCTGTTGACCTTACATCCATTGTCTGATAAAAACATCAATAGTGATAATGTATGTATTTTACAGTTAGTCTCATCAGGTGCAGAAAGCAACAGGTCATCCACATATTGTAAGAGCACAATATCAGGTGGGTGTGGCCAGCCGGCCAACACAGACTGCAATGCTTGCGTGTACAATGTGGGTGAATGCTGCATGCCCTGCGGTAGTCTGGTCCAGGCATATTGTTTGCCCTTAAATGTAAAAGCGAACAAGTGCCAACAGTTTTTGTGGAGGGGCACTGAGAAAAATGCGGTCGACAAATCAATCACTGAAAAACATTTCGATTGACTAGGGATTTTTGCCAATAGCGTGTGCGGGTTAGGCACCACTGGTGTCAGAGGGACAAGGATTTTATTTATTTCTCTCAGATCATGTACCATGCGGTATTTTGGGGCATCACTTGGTCCTCCTTTCTTTTTGACAGGAAACAATGGTGTATTAGCTTGTGATTTAATTGACACCAATGCTCCATTGCTTACAAGATCAGTGATTTGTGCTTCAATAGCAGCCTCCTGTTGGGCACTAATGGGATACTGCCGCAGCTGAGGTAACCTTGTATCCATAGGCACCTCTACCACAACTGGGGATACGGGAAGTAGGCCAATATCCGCATACCCTTTTGCCCATAAGGTATTAGGTAATTTGTCTAGGGCTGGGTCCCATGGTTGTGATGTGGTGTCATCAGGACCTTGTGACTCGAGAGCTTGAATTATCATGCAAGCCTCAAGAGTGTCCTCATCCCCATCTGGGATAGTAAGGTGTACTGTACCATCTTCAGCAAATTTGATATCTGCATGTAGTTTCTTTAGTACATCTACTCCCAATAAGCAAATTGGTGCTCTTTTGACAAATAAAAACTTATTCAGGAACATTTTAGGTCCTATCTTAACCGGCAAAGGTTTACTAAAAGGAATTAGGCTAGATTGTCCACTGAATCCTGAGACAAAGGTTGAGTATTCTGAAAGTAGATCTGGAGTTATTGCCTTGTCATTGACCACCGAAGAGGTTGCTCCGGTGTCTACTAGAAAGGGCACCTTTTTTCCATTGACTTGAATTTTAACTACTGGTTCCTTAGAGTCAAGTTGCATTCTAATTGCACCTAGTCAGTCAGTTGTTTCCTCCCTTCTAGACTGAGATTCCCTATCTGCTTTTCTCTTGCGGCAATCTCTCTGGAAATGACCGGGCTTTTTACAGTAATGGCAAGTAAAAGTCCTTATCCTTGCTCCCCCTGTTGAGCCCTCTGAATCTTGTGTGAAAAATACTTTCCCTTTTTCTTTTTTGTTTTCCCGTAAGTCCATTTCAATTCCCATGGCTCTCTGCCTCAGACCATGGGCGTTATCTGCTGACCTCCAATCAGGAGTACAATTTTTCAACTTTAATTTTACTTCTGATGTTAATCCATCTACAAAGGACTTAGCAAGCAATCTCTGTACCCCCGGGCTGGTTAGATCTAGTCCTTCATCGATAAATCCCATTTCCAATGTCTGATAAAAGTCAGCTACTGTTTGTCCTGGTTGCTGTGAAACTGCCGTCTGCGAACCTCGCTGTCTCTGTTTACCTCCCATAAAAGTATCAAGAACCTCTAAAAATATCTCTACTGATGCTTGTGTACGGGGGTTGTTTTCTGCATTTTCTGCTGGTTTTCTAGGTGTCAAAACTTGCCAGAGCTCGTGTTGAAGTGGCAAAGATAACTTCAATCTAAGCATGTCTTCTCCATCATTCCAAGTACCCCTGTGTACTATTAATACCTGTCTCAAATATGCAGCAAATCGGGCTGGATTGATAATCGGGTCAGGGGCGTTGGACAACAAAGCCATGCATTCAGTTGCAGTCCAAGGCTGATAATGGGAAGTGTGTATATACCTTGTTACAGGTTCCCCCATTTGGTCCAACCTCTCTAAAAGGTCTGGTGGAGGTTCTAACCGGGGCTAGTAAATTGGGTACATGGTGTCGAGGGGCACCACAGGAAAAGCAATCCTCCCTCCAATTGGGATTTTGTTGACCACAATTACTGCAGACCCATCCAGGTTCATTGCTGCCACTAGGTGGCTTAACAGCTATTGGTGTTTCTGGGTACAGTTTAGCCGGTGGTGGAGGAGCCATAGGTACTGGTGGTGGCACTGACAACGGGGCTGGATAGGGTGGAGGCTCATGCATTTTCTCCACTGGGTCATCTGTCATTCTGACCTTCTTTGGACGTATCCATTTCCCTGTCTTCTCGTTATATGCCCACTTTTCCCTCTGAGCAACTTGTGAACACTTTAAACATGCTTCAACCTGTTCTCCCCATCCTGCATCTGCAATTTTTCCTGATTTCATGTCTTTTATCTCCTTCCATTTGTCCTCATTCAAAGCCTCTTTCCCTTCTACCTTGAATTTTTTTAATACCTTTTCTAAGTCCCTTGCTGCACTTCTTCCATATCTATCCTCAATTATATCACATAACCAATTTCCCTCTTCAGGTGTCTTTCCCTGACTGTTCCCCATCTTTCTATCCTGTTTCTCTTGTTTCTTCCTGTTAGTCCCCTGCCTTAGGTGGTGTATTGGGTAAGCTCAAGACTAGGCTCTACTATACCTCGTTACCTTCTTCCTAAGGTGCTAACAGGCTAAATGGGGTGTCTGTTCCTCCTTGTACTACGTGTTTCGTGTACTTATAAGCTATGTAACATCCGAACAGAAGCACTCCCACAACACACAGGATTGTAAACAAAATATCCATCTATTGGGGTTCTTCAGTCATATCCTGTCACAGGCTCATTTCGCGGTCCTGTGCTCATTCGGTCACACTCTTATCTGTCACAAGGTTTATTCGTAAAGGGTGTTGATTTAAGCTTAGGCGGTGACCTCCCCGAAAGGACGCTGTCACATAACCCAGTTAGGCAATATCACCACTCTTTGAACGAATACCTACTGTGCAGCTTATTTTTCTACTTTCCACAATCTTTCAGATCAAAGCAGCCACTCAACAACCTCCTTGATTCCTAACGCGGAATCGTCTGTTGTGAAAAACTTGTCCTTCCGGGCTGCGCAGTATGAACTGTTCACCCAGCCTTAGATTCCGTAATGTTAGACCTCTCAACGTATCATTCAATGGGATATGTGTATTTAATGCTAGTAATATCCACCATTCATCTCCCTTACGTACGTGGTGAAATTTTTGTATATTCAACCCTGGGACTGTTCCCGCAAACGTCCATGCACCATACCCATTTTGATTTGCATCAGCTCTTCTCCTAAAAATAGCAGTATACAGGCAGAATCTACAATAACCTCTCATTCGAGCAGAAGTTACATATGTATGTCACACCCTATTTCCTCAGAGTTCTTATATGGATCTGATTTTATGGCCCCCTCCTCTACTAGATTCCCCGTGATACGTACCTTAGTTAAAATGATATATTATGAAGAGCAGAGAAGAGAAGAATGATCTCTTACCTGGCCAGGTGTTTAGGTCTGCTGTTCACAATTTCATCAGTAACCGAAGTGGTCCGTAGGTCGGGTAGTCTCGGAGAGGTGCCTATTTCAGGTCCCTGTTCGGGCGCCAGGAAACTGTCGGGATCCCTCAGATACTTCTTTCATCTGAAGGACCGATGTTCTTGGGTGTAGGACACCATACAGTATGTCTCTAATTGATTGCCCCGTCGAGAAGAATTACACAGACACAAGCTGTATGATACAACTCGGGATGCCTGCTGAGCGCCTCTGCCCCCTCAGTCAAGCTTTCCCCTTTTATGATAAGGAATTTAGATATTTACAGACATGCACAATAAAGAAAAGAAAAATAGTTACTTCTACAACAGCTTTGCCATGTAAGCAGGAAATATTTGACCTTGGTTCACAAGGGAGATGTCTGAGACATCTCCTCGAAGAAAAGATAAAGTTCAGCAGAATTCATTTAACTCATTCAGTTCTTATCATTTATATGCCTGTATCTGTATCTGTGCGTATTAGTGTATATGTTTATTTATGTGCGTGCCTGCATACTGTATGTGTGCATATATGTGCACCCTGTGTATATGTGCATGTCTGTGTATATCTACGCACCATGTATACATGTCTGCGTACTGTATGTGTGTGCATGTCTGTGCGTGTGGGCGCGCATGTCTGTGTGTATACCATGTATACATGTCTGCGTACTGTATGTGTGCGCATGTCTGTGCGTGTGTGCGCGCATGTCTGTGTGTATACCATGTATACATGTCTCCGTACTGTATGCATGTGCATGTCTGCATACCATGTATACATGTCTGCGTACTGTATGTGTGTGCATGTCTGTGCGTGTGCGCGCATGTCTGTCTGTATACCATGTATACATGTCTCCGTACTGTATGCATGTGCATGTCTGTGCATGTGTGCGCGCATGTCTGTGTGTATACCATGTATACATGTCTGCGTACTGTATGTGTGTGCATGTCTGTGCGTGTGTGCGCGCATGTCTGTGTGTATACCATGTATACATGTCTGCGTACTGCGTGTGTGTGCATGTCTGTGCGTGTGTGCGCGCATGTCTGTGTGTATACCATGTATACAGTGGGGAAAAAAAGTATTTAGTCAGTCAGCAATAGTGCAAGTTCCACCACTTAAAAAGATGGGAGGCGTCTGTAATTTACATCATAGGTAGACCTCAACTATGGGAGACAAACTGAGAAAAAAAAAATCCAGAAAATCACATTGTCTGTTTTTTTTTCATTTTATTTGCATATTATGGTGGAAAATAAGTATTTGGTCAGAAACAAAATTTCATCTCAATACTTTGTGATATATCCTTTGTTGGCAATGACAGAGGTCAAACATTTTCTGTAAGTCTTCACAAGGTTGCCACACACTGTTGTTGGTATGTTGGCCCATTCCTCCATGCAGATCTCCTCTAGAGCAGTGATGTTTTTGGCTTTTCGCTTGGCAACACGGACTTTCAACTCCCTCCAAAGGTTTTCTATAGGGTTGAGATCTGGAGACTGGCTAGGCCACTCCAGGACCTTGAAATGCTTCTTACGAAGCCACTCCTTCGTTGCCCTGGCGGTGTGCTTTGGGTCATTGTCATGTTGAAAGACCCAGCCACGTTTCATCTTCAATGCCCTTGCTGATGGAAGGAGGTTTGCACTCAAAATCTCACGTTGCATGGCCCCATTCATTCTTTAATGTACCCGGATCAGTCGTCCTGGCCCCTTTGCAGAGAAACAGCCCCAAAGCATAATGTTTCCACCACCATGCTTTACAGTAGGTATGGTGTTTGATGGATGCAACTCAGTATTCTTTTTCCTCCAAACACGACAAGTTGTGTTTCTACCAAACAGTTCCAGTTTGGTTTCATCAGACCATAGGACATTCTCCCAAAACTCCTCTGGATCATCCAAATGCTCTCTAGCAAACTTCAGACGGGCCCGGACATGTACAGACTTAAGCAGTGGGACACGTCTGGCACTGCAGGATCTGAGTCCATGGTGGCGTAGTGTGTTACTTATGGTAGGCCTTGTTACATTGGTCCCAGCTCTCTGCAGTTCATTCACTAGGACCCCCGCGTGGTTCTGGGATTTTTGCTCACCGTTCTTGTGATCATTCTGACCCCACGGGGTGGGATTTTGCGTGGAGCACCAGATCGAGGGAGATTATCAGTGGTCTTGTATGTCTTCCATTTTCTAATTATTGCTCCCACAGTTGATTTCTTCACTCCAAGCTTGTTGGCTATTGCAGATTCAGTCTTCCCAGCCTGGTGCAGGGCTACAATTTTGTTTCTGGTGTCCTTTGACAGCTCTTTGGTCTTCACCATAGTGGAGTTTGGAGTCAGACTGTTTGAGGGTGTGCACAGGTGTCTTTTTATACTGATAACAAGTTTAAACAGGTGCCATTACTACAGGTAATGAGTGGAGGAAAGAGGAGACTCTTAAAGAAGAAGTTACAGGTCTGTGAGAGCCAGAAATCTTGATTGCTTGTTTCTGACCAAATACTTATTTTCCACCATAATATGCAAATAAAATGAAAAAAAACCAGACAATGTGATTTTCTGGATTTTTTTTTCTCAGTTTGTCTCCCATAGTTGAGGTCTACCTATGATGTAAATTACAGACGCCTCTCATCTTTTTAAGTGGTGGAACTTGCACTATTACTGACTGACTAAATACTTTTTTTCCCCACTGTACATGTCTCCGTACTGTATGCATGTGCATGTCTGCATACCATGTATACATGTCTGCGTACTGTATGTGTGTGCATGTCTGTGCGTGTGTGCGCGCATGTCTGTGTGTATACCATGTATACATGTCTGCGTACTGTATGTGTGTGCATGTCTGTGCGTGTGTGTGCGCATGTCTGTGTGTATACCATGTATACATGTCTCCGTACTGTATGCATGTGCATGTCTGCATACCATGTATACAAGTCTGCATACTGTGTGATTGTGCATGTATGCGTGTGTGTGCGCATGTCTGTGCACCATGTATACATGTCTGCATACTGTATGCATGTGCATATCTGCGTGAGTGTCTGTGCACCGTGTATACATGTATGTACATTGTGTGTATACATGTCTGTGTATTGTGTGTGTGCATGTCTGCGTACCATGTATACATGTCTGCGTACTGTATGCGTGTGCATGTCTGTGTGTGGGCGCGCATGTCTGCATACTGTGTGTATACATGTCTGAGTACTGTGTGTATGTGTGCATACCATGTATGTGTGGCTGCATACTGTATGTATGTGCATACATGTCTACGTACCGTGTGTATACATGTCTGCGTACTATGTGTGTCCATGTCTGCATACCATGTATACATGTCTGTGTGTGCATGTCTGCGTAACATGTATACATGTCTGCATACTGTGTGTGCATGTCTGTGTACCGTGTGTGCATGTCTGCATACTGTATGCATGTGCATATCTGCGCGTATGTCTGCGCACCATGTATACATATCTGTGTATTGTATGTGTGCATGTCTGCGTACCATGTATACATGTCTGTGTACTGTGTGTACACATGTCAGCGTACTGTGTGTGTGCATGTCTATGTACTCGTGCACTTATGGACTGTGTGTGTGCATGTATGCGTATTATGTGTGTGTGCATGTCTGCTTACTGTGTGTGCATGTTTGCGTACTGTGTGTGCATGTTTACGTACTGTATATGTGCATGTCTGCGTACTGTGTGTGTGCATTTCTGTGTACTGTGTGTGTGCATGTCTGTGTACTGTGTGTGTGCATGTCTGTGTACTGTGTGTGTGCATGTTTACGTACTGTATATGTGCATGTCTGCGTACGGTGTGTGTGCATGTCTGCGTACGGTGTGTGTGCATGTCTGTGTACTGTGTGTGTGCATGTCTGCGTACTGTGTGTGCATGTCTGCGTACTGTGTGTGTGCATGTCTGTGTACTGTGTGTGCATGTTTACGTACTGTATATGTGCATGTCTGCGTACGGTGTGTTTGCATGTCTGTGTACTGTGTGTGTGCATGTCTGCGTACTGTGTGTGCATGTCTGTGTACTGTGTGTGTGCATGTCTGCGTACTGTGTGTGCATGTCTGTGTACTGTGTGTGTGCATGTCTGCATACTGTGTGTGTGCATGTTTGCGTACTGTGTGTATGCATGTCTGTGTACTGTGTGAGTGCACGTCTGCGTACTGTGTGTGTGCATGTCTGCGTACTGTGTGTGTGCATGTCTGTGTACTGTGTGAGTGCACGTCTGCGTACTGTGTGTGTGCATGTTTGTGTACTGTGTGTGTGCATGTTTGCGTACTGTGTGTATGCATGTCTGTGTACTGTGTGAGTGCACGTCTGCGTACTGTGTGTGTGCATGTCTGCGTACTGTGTGTGTGCATGTCTGCATACTGTGTGCATGTCTGCGTACTGTGTGTGTGCATGTCTGCGTACTGTGTGTGTGCATGTCTGCGTACTGTGTGTCCATGTTTGCGTACAGTGTGTGCATGTCTGCGTACTGTGTGTATGCATGTCTGTGTACTGTGTGTGTGCATGTCTGCGTACTGTGTGTGCATGTCTGCGTACTGTGTGTGTGCATGTCTGTGTACTGTGTGTGCATGTCTGCGTACTGTGTGTGCATGTCTGCGTACTGTGTGTGTGCATGTCTGCATACTGTGTGTGTGCATGTTTGCGTACTGTGTGTGTGCATGTCTGTGTACTATGTGTGCATGTTTGCGTACTGTGTGTGCATGTCTGCGTACTGTGTGTGTGCATGTCTGTGTGCTGTGTGTGTGCATGTCTGCGTACTGTGTGTGCATGTCTGCGTACTGTGTGTGTCCATGTTTGCGTACTGTGTGTGCATGTCTGCGTACTGTGTGTGTGCATGTCTGCGTACTGTGTGTGTGCATGTCTGTGTACTGTGTCTTGCATGTCTGTGTACTGTGTGTGTGCATGTCTGTGTACTGTGTGTGTGCATGTCTGCGTACTGTGTGTGCATGTCTGCGTACTGTGTGTGTCCATGTTTGCGTACTGTGTGTGCATGTCTGCGTACTGTGTGTGTGCATGTCTGCGTACTGTGTGTGCATGTTTGCGTACTGTTTGTGTGTGTGCATGTCTGCCAAGTGTGTGTGTGCATGTCTGTGTACTGTGTGTGTGCATGTCTGTGTACTGTGTGTGTGCATGTCTGCGTACTGTGTGTGTCCATGTTTGCGTACTGTGTGTGCATGTCTGCGTACTGTGTGTGTGCATGTCTGCGTACTGTGTGTGCATGTTTGCGTACTGTTTGTGTGTGTGCATGTCTGCCAACTGTGTGTGTGCATGTCTGTGTACTGTGTGTGTGCATGTCTGTGTACTGTGTGTGTACATGTCTGCGTACTGTGTGTGTGCATGTCTGTGTACTGTGTGTGTGCATGTCTGCGTACTGTGTGTGTGCATGTCTGTGTACTGTGTGTGTGCATGTCTGTGTACTGTGTGTGTGCATGTCTGTGTACTGTGTGTGTGTACATGTCTGCGTACTGTGTGTGTGCATGTCTGTGTACTGTGTGTGTGCATGTCTGCGTACTGTGTGTGTGCATGTCTGTGTACTGTGTGTGTGCATGTCTGTGTACTGTGTGTGTGCATGTCTGTGTACTGTGTGTGTACATGTCTGCGTACTGTGTGTGCATGTCTGTGTACTGTGTGTGTGCATGTCTGCGTACTGTGTGTGTGCATGTCTGTGTACTGTGTGTGTGCATGTCTGCGTACTGTGTGTGTGCATGTCTGTGTACTGTGTGTGTGCATGTCTGTGTACTGTGTGTGTGCATGTCTGTGTACTGTGTGTGTGCATGTCTGTGTACTGTGTGTGTACATGTCTGTGTACTGTGTGTGTACATGTCTGCGTACTGTGTGTGCATGTCTGTGTACTGTGTGTGTGCATGTCTGCGTACTGTGTGTGTGCATGTCTGCGTACTGTGTGTGTGCATGTCTGTGTACTGTGTGTGTGCATGTCTGTGTACTGTGTGTGTGCATGTCTGTGTACTGTGTGTGTGCATGTCTGTGTACTGTGTGTGTGCATGTCTGCGTACTGTGTGTGTGCATGTCTGTGTACTGTGTGTGTGCATGTCTGTGTACTGTGTGTGTACATGTCTGCGTACTGTGTGTGTGCATGTCTGTGTACTGTGTGTGTGCATGTCTGCGTACTGTGTGTGTACATGTCTGCGTACTGTGTGTGTGCATGTCTGTGTACTGTGTGTGTGCATGTCTGCGTACTGTGTGTGTGCATGTCTGTGTACTGTGTGTGTGCATGTCTGTGTACTGTGTGTGTGCATGTCTGTGTACTGTGTGTGTACATGTCTGCGTACTGTGTGTGCATGTCTGTGTACTGTGTGTGTGCATGTCTGCGTACTGTGTGTGTCCATGTTTGCGTACTGTGTGTGTGCATGTCTGCGTACTGTGTGTGTGCATGTCTGCGTACTGTGTGTGTGCATGTCTGTGTACTGTGTGTGTGCATGTCTGTGTACTGTGTGTGTGCATGTCTGTGTACTGTGTGTGTACATGTCTGTGTACTGTGTGTGTGCATGTCTGTGTACTGTGTGTGTGCATGTCTGTGTACTGTGTGTGTGCATGTCTGTGTACTGTGTGTGTGCATGTCTGTGTACTGTGTGTGTACATGTCTGTGTACTGTGTGTGTGCATGTCTGTGTACTGTGTGTGTGCATGTCTGTGTACTGTGTGTGTGCATGTCTGTGTACTGTGTGTGTACATGTCTGTGTACTGTGTGTGTGCATGTCTGCGTACTGTGTGTGCATGTCTGTGTACTGTGTGTGTGCATGTCTGCGTACTGTGTGTGTGCATGTCTGTGTACTGTGTGTGTGCATGTCTGTGTACTGTGTGTGTGCATGTCTGTGTACTGTGTGTGTGCATGTCTGTGTACTGTGTGTGTGCATGTCTGCGTACTGTGTGTGTGCATGTCTGTGTACTGTGTGTGTGCATGTCTGTGTACTGTGTGTGTACATGTCTGCGTACTGTGTGTGTGCATGTCTGTGTACTGTGTGTGTGCATGTCTGCGTACTGTGTGTGTACATGTCTGCGTACTGTGTGTGTGCATGTCTGTGTACTGTGTGTGTGCATGTCTGCGTACTGTGTGTGTGCATGTCTGTGTACTGTGTGTGTGCATGTCTGTGTACTGTGTGTGTGCATGTCTGTGTACTGTGTGTGTACATGTCTGCGTACTGTGTGTGCATGTCTGTGTACTGTGTGTGTGCATGTCTGCGTACTGTGTGTGTCCATGTTTGCGTACTGTGTGTGTGCATGTCTGCGTACTGTGTGTGTGCATGTCTGCGTACTGTGTGTGTGCATGTCTGTGTACTGTGTGTGTGCATGTCTGTGTACTGTGTGTGTACATGTCTGTGTACTGTGTGTGTACATGTCTGCGTACTGTGTGTGCATGTCTGTGTACTGTGTGTGTGCATGTCTGCGTACTGTGTGTGTCCATGTTTGCGTACTGTGTGTGTGCATGTCTGCGTACTGTGTGTGTGCATGTCTGTGTACTGTGTGTGTGCATGTCTGTGTACTGTGTGTGTGCATGTCTGTGTACTGTGTGTGTGCATGTCTGTGTACTGTGTGTGTGCATGTCTGTGTACTGTGTGTGTGCATGTCTGCGTACTGTGTGTGTGCATGTCTGTGTACTGTGTGTGTGCATGTCTGTGTACTGTGTGTGTGCATGTCTGCGTACTGTGTGTGTGCATGTCTGCGTACTGTGTGTGTGCATGTCTGTGTACTGTGTGTGTGCATGTCTGTGTACTGTGTGTGTGCATGTCTGTGTACTGTGTGTGTGCATGTCTGTGTACTGTGTGTGTACATGTCTGCGTACTGTGTGTGCATGTCTGTGTACTGTGTGTGCATGTCTGCGTACTGTGTGTGTCCATGTTTGCGTACTGTGTGTGCATGTCTGCGTACTGTGTGTGTGCATGTCTGCGTACTGTGTGTGTCCATGTTTGCGTACTGTGTGTGCATGTCTGTGTACTGTGTGTGTGCATGTCTGCGTACTGTGTGTGTCCATGTTTGCGTACTGTGTGTGCATGTTTGCGTACTGTTTGTGTGTGTGCATGTCTGCCAACTGTGTGTGTGTAATTTTGCGTCTTGTGTGTGCAGTCTGTGTATTGTGTGTGTGTGCATATCTGCATATGTGAAGGATGAGGGGGCAGGCAGGGTCTTGTGTTGTATACCTATATTTCTCTGCCTTGTCTGTGCTTCATTAATCGTGGTATGTATTAATGGGGCCCACTGAGACTCTTTTGCCCAAGGCCCACAAAAACATGGAGCTTGCCCTATTCTCAATTCATAAACTGAGTAGCAGGCAATCCCTAGAAATCTTTTGGAGAAATCCTCAATCTCATACAGTGCCATCTGGTGGCTAAAAGCATAAATAACTTCAGTGAAGAGTGGTCTGTAGAGTATCAGTTAGCGGAAAAATACATTGGTGTAATATTAGGCAACAATGATATATGTAGAAAAGTGTTGCATCTAGACCAGACCTGGGCAAAGTGCCGCCAGAAACAGCCAAAGGGCTGAAAACAGTGGCCCACGGGCTGCAGCATGTGCCCGACATACTGATATCACCGTTATTTGCATCATCGGGATTCAGGTAGCGGTGAATATATTGGTGGAGAAAGGAGTCGCTGGCTCCTTCTTCCACCACTCATCATGTGCAATGAAGACAGCAAACATAATGACGTCACTACATTGCGTTAGTGCACCCTGTGAATTCGTTAGAGCTCATACTGCATATAGGGATGTGTGTAGGGCACACACTGCATATAGGGTGGCTCATACTGCATATATTCTGTATATATATACACTGTGTTCCAAATTATTATGCAAATGATATTTTTCTCTGATTTTCCTAAATAGTAGGTACAAATGACAGTCAGTCTAATAAAAGTCATCACCGGTTAGAGTATACATCAAATTTTATTGAAGAAACCTCCCAATAATAACAGTATAATCTCCAAAATGAATAAAAACTCAAATTGCACTGTTCCAAATTATTAGGCACAGTAGAATTTCTAAACATTTGATATGTTTTAAAGAACTGAAAATGCTCATTTGTGGAATTTGCAGCATTAGGAGATCACATTCACTGAACAAAAAGGATATTTTGGAGTTAAATAGCTTAACAGGCCAAGTTACATGTTAACATAGGAACCCTTCTTTGATATCACCTTCACAATTCTTGCAACCATTGAAATTGTGAGTTTTTGGAGAGTTTCTGCTTGTATTTCTTTACATGAAGTCAGAATAGCCTCCCAGAGCTGCTGTTTTGATGTGAGCTGCCTCCCACCCTCATAGATCTTTTGCTTGATGATACTCCAAAGGTTCTCTACAGGGTTGAGGTCAGGGGAAGATGGTGGCCACACCATGAGTTTATCTCCTTTTATGCCTATAGCAGCCAATGACTCAGAGGTATTCTTTGCAGCATGAGATGGTGCAGTGTCATGCATGAAGAGGATTTTGCTCCTGAAGGCACGTTTCTGCTTTTTATACCATGGAAGACAGCTGTCAGTCAGAAACTCGATATACTTTGCAGAGGTCATTTTCACACCTTCAGGAACCTTAAAGAGCCCTACCAGCTGTTTCCCCATGATTCCGGCCCAAAACATGACTCCTCCACCTCCTTGCTGATGTCGCAGCCTTGTTGGGACATAGTGGCCATCCACCAACCATCCACTACTCCATCCATCTTTGCCATCCAGGGTTGCTCGACACTCATCAGTAAACAAGACTGTATGAAAATTAGTCTTCATGTATGTCTGGGCCCACTGCAACCATTTCTGCTTGTGAACACTGTTTAGGGGTGGCTGAATAGTAGGTTTATGCACCACAGCAAGCCTTTGAAGGAACCTACACCTTGAGGTTCGAGGGACTCCAGAGGCACCAGCAGCTTTAAATATCTGTTTGCTGGTTTGTAATAGCTTTTTAGCAGCCGCTCTCTTAATCCAATGAACTTGCCTGGCAGAAACCTTTCTCATTCTGCCTTTATCAGCACAAACATGTCTGTGCTCAGAATCAACCACAAATCTCTTAACAGTACGATGATCACGTTTAAGTTTTTGGGAAATATCTAATGTTTTCATCTCTTGACCAAGGCATTGCACTATTTGATGCCTTTCAGCAGCAGAGAGATCCTTTTTATTTCCTAAATTCCTTGAAACCTGCGCCCTGCTTAATAATGTGGAACATTGTTCTTAAGTAGCTTTCCTTTAATTGAGCTCATCTGGTAAACTAATTATCACCGGAATTTGAGATTGATTTCAGTGATCCAAAGAGCCCTGATACACAATACCATCTATGAGTTTATTTGATAAGCAAAAAATTACATCTTTATGACACTTAAATCCAATTTCCATAATAATTTGGAACACAGTGTATATATATATATATGAGCAATATGTGGGCTCATACTACATGACTTATGGATATGGGACGGACCCCCACTCCATCTTAAAACCACCATAACTACAGTAAACCTAGGCACTAGAATAAATACACAACACATTATTTTGGTTGTCAAAATGGCCACAGCTTTATTTAAATCACAGGATTAAAAACAATCACAGTAGGAGTCAGGTGAAGTGCTAGTACATTGGGATTCACAAGTACTGTGATATCCCAGCTGTCTGACATACAGAACCAGGCCAGACAGCCATAAAGGGGGCGGCACGCACTGGCTTGCCATTCAAGCAGAGCCAGTAAACTTTCAGGGCACCAATGACCCTATTATCCTCACTCCTGTGCTTAACCACTGTGCCCGCCCCTGATTGACGTTACCATTACAACGTCCTTGAGGCTGGCCACCAAAGCCGAGCCTGGTCACCACCATGAGGTTTTACATCCTCTATTAGTTAAAATGAGTCCACCTTAACTTGCCTGCAACTTCCACCTGACTCCTAAACCGCCACCAGAGAGGCCATTTGACACCTTATATGGACTCGACCCCCATCAACCATTTCTACATGCTATGGAAAGACTGTGCACACAAGTAATAAAATTAAAATTCCAGAGCTCCGACAGATTAATTTTATCAATGCCATGCTACCAAGTTATGATCGATAATACGGTAACTACAGCAAAATAGCAGTTGCTAAACATCCTGCAATGAGGATCCCATAATGGGGAATGTGGAAAGTAAACCATAATTAAGGTCGTAGCCACAATCTGATTACTTGTATAATGACATCTGTCATGCCTCAAAAAACTATTATACCGCACGTATTGTAGCCAGCTCTAATAATTCACCAAATCACAGATTTTAGTTCTAGAAACCACCATTATTTACAGTAGCTGTGCAGTAAAATTTCTTAAACCCACTTACTATCACTACCCGAAAAGTGATGAACACATCAATAGAAAGATATTATAAATAGGGAGTAATTAAAAACTATACACAAAATAACAACATTATAACCGACCATAAAATAACGTTCAGAATATCTGGAAGTAGTGATTTAAATAAACCTAAAGCAGAAAAAGTCTACAAAGGCATTATTAATAACCCTGCCACGCCATTGTTGTTTTTCATGCGCTTGATAACATTTACTGTTGACCTCTCCAACTGGGTCAAAGGCATTGGGAATAGGCATATTGCCCTTCGTGTTAATGCACTTGATTACTTTACCCTTAGCCGCTCCCACTGGCTCAAGGGCACATAGATTAGGTACATTGCTCTTCAGTTTCATGCACTAGATAACTGCATTGTCCAGACAACAACCTTGTTCTCTTCTCCCCTCCAGCCGCTGTTCCTGGCTCAGAGGAGGCAATTTCTTCTGTAGGCATGCAAAATATGATTGCCATGACCCCAGGGACTTTACCCTAACAGGGTCCTATAAAATATAAATGCTTCTTGAAACCAGGGGGCCATACCGTGATGGTCACCCCTCCATACCAGGGGGCCATACCCGAGATGGTTACCCCCTCCACACCAGGGGGCCATACACGAGATGGTTACCCTCCACACCAGGGGGCCATACCTGAGATGATTACCGCTCAAAAACAGGGTGCCATACCTGAAATGGTTACCCTTCCAAACCTGGGGGGGGGGGGTCAGCGGCCAGTTTATTAACAAATAACATAAACATTTACAATAAGTATTAAATACACAATCTTATACGACATGAGGGAAGGGTTCTTGGAGCCCCAAAAATTCTGGCTAAATATTTGGCAAAAACACAAGAACTTAAAAATCCACGTTACCCTCAGCCGTAAACCACCAGCTCGAGGGCACCAAACATCCCGTTCCGGGAAGTCCAACCACCAAAGGCTCCCAGGTAACACCCCGTCCAGTGTTACCCGTCCAGAGCCGTAACCAAAAGCCAGATCCAGAATTTTAACTTCCAATTCCTTTTCGCTGATTCAACGTCAACTCCAAGAACCCCACCCCAGAGGTCCATACTTAATATGGTTACCCCTACTGACAAATTTATAAATAACTTCCAAGGACTCACTAAAAGGAAAACAAATAACTGATTGTTTTTTTTTTTTGTTTTTTTTGTTTTTTTTGTTTTTGTTTTTTTTAATTTTAAATTCATGTCCTTATTAAAATAAAGATAAAATAAACATCAAAGCATAAATAACGTTAACACGCTGGGGGAGTCCTTGAAGCTCCCAAATCTGGTGATTACCAAACATAAAATGTACCAACAATTACTCCCAGCCGTTACCCCACTGGCTCGGGAGCACCATAACCGCAAGGGTTCCAATGTTCACTTGAATTTCCTGGGGATCCGACAAACCCTTGCCCGAAACTCCCCTCCACCTTTCACCAGGTCCAGAACCATATTAACTTCCAAAAAGAGGAATCCATATCCCAATGGATCCCCCAGACCAATTTCTAACCAACTTCAAGGACCCCCCCAACCACCAGGCTATCCACTCAGGCATGTGCTATCCGCCATCTTAAGTAATATAAAATAAGCACTTAGTGGGTATACACCGATCCTTTTTTTTTTTTTTTTAATATAATTATTATTCACACCTTTATTAAAACAAACATACCATAAAACATCAAAGCATAAATAATATTAACACGCTGGTAGGAGTCCTTGAAGCTCCCAAAAATCTGGTGATTACCAAACATAAAGTGAACATAAAAATGTACCAACAATTACTCCCAGCTGTTACCCCACTGGCTAGGGAGCACCATAACCACAAGGGTTCCAATGTTCACTTGAATTTCCTGGGGATCCGACAAACCCTTGCAGAAACTCCCCTCCACCTTTCACCAGATCAGAACCATATTGAATTCCAAAAGGAGGAAACCATATCCCAATGGATCCCCAGACCATATTTAACCAACTTCAAGGACCCCTCCAACCGCACAAAATGTGGGATAAGTGAGGGTGAAAATCATGCAGGTTTACAACCAAGGTATACAACAGGTTAATAATGGAAAATATCCCATCGTAAGGTCCAGGAATAGACAGAGATGGGCAATGCTGTGTTATATGCTGTAACCATAAATGAGAAGCCGCCTGCTCCTCTACAGCAGTTACAGACTCTAATCACCAGCTGCACATAAATGGTAAGAAATATGTAGGTCTAACATAAGCTGCCTGCAGCCATAGGTGTGTGTGTGCAGAAAACTGCAAGTTCTGTATCCCAGTCAGTCACTCTACTACATACAATTACAATAGATGAGAGACAGGGCTGAAAACTGGGCCCATGAGGTGTCCTCCAGAGCAATGTGCAACATCGCACTAGGAGTGCCCACTCACTGCCCGCCATGTGCTGAGTTATTAGTGCACACTCAAATGTGCCGAGTTACTCCACGATTATTTATTTTACACTTGATAAAACATAATCCATTCAGGCCTGTGCTATCCACCATCTTAGGTAATATAAAATAAGCTCTTGGTGGGTATACTCTGATCATGCAACATACGAGGGAGACAATATAAACAGGATGGATATATCCGGCAGGCCAGCATGTAACATAAGAGGACTAAAGGCAGCAATAGCTACAGAAAACAAGCACTAAGCTGGAAGTCATGTCCAGGTTATACGTACAGCCAAGAAAATGACCTGGAGACAAAGGATGTCTATACCCAGCATGATCCGTATATAGCAGTGAGGAGTGATATCATGTATACAGACCTGTGGTACAGGTGAAGTATACAGCACAGGAATAGAGCCTTTACACAGATACCACATATAGTGAGTAACCTGGTTACACGGGATCTGTACACCCAGCATCACAGTATGTAACAGAGATGAGGTCACATACAGATCATCAGACTCCATAACTGGGAAGGGGGGATAATCCGCAAACAGCAGGGTCAGTATACAGTGCACTAACATGAAGTGCAGCCTCTCATCATCTTACATATACCATCCCCCGACTGCTCCTCTCACCAGCGTCTCTAATACATGTGACTGCCCAGCTCCACCATAGTAATGGCAGACACTGTATGTGTCCCTGCTCTGTCCTATCATACATAAACCCAGAACTCATGCAGACTCTGTATAATACAGCAGTAATGTGGTATATCAGAAACGTCTGCATGGAGGTCACACAAAAGCTGCCTTTGCAATAAGTGAGGGAACATGGATTTCTGAGGTAATCTTGATCCCAGATATGATGTAGGAGCTGATACTACCCTAGTACACACTACACAATGTCTGAGGTGAATGCAGAGTAGTATATCAAACATGTCTGCAGGGAGGTCACCCAGAAGTTGTCTCACAGTCTGTGAGGAAAATGTAGCATGCACATGAGGGACATGGCAGCTCCATGAATTGCTGAGGTAATATTAATCCCATACATAATGTAGGAGCTGATACTACCCTAGTACATGATGTCTGAGGTGAATGCAGAGTAGTATATCAAACATGTCTGCAGGGAGGTCACACAGAAGTTGTCTCACAGTCTGTGAGGAAAATGTAGCATGCACATGAGGGACATGGCAGCTACATGAATTTCTGAGGTAATATTGATCCCATACATAATGTAGGAGCTGATACTACACTGGTACATGATGTCTGAGGTGAATGTGCTCCTATCATTTGTCATGTGAGGTGATAACCCCAGTATTATACTCCCTGACACTGCAGACATGCTTCTTCCCGTTCATCCTGTGCAAGATAGAGGGAGAGACACAGATTTCCTGTTCTATATAAGCCCACTCTCCTCACAGTGACCCCCAGGCACAGACATACTGGGCTTCTTACTCTGAAAGCAACATCCCTCGTGCTTAAAAATCTACACCATTATACCAAAAAAGCTGCAGGAGTAAAGGTCCACCCATCCCCAAGTCATGTCCTCCTCCGCATATGGCTCCAGTGGTTTCTTTTACGGGGCAGTGTATGGGCTTATGCTGCATATGAGAGGAGCTGTGCATGTTCAAATATGTTCAGCTGGGAGAAAACATAAGGGAAGATGAATCTGTAGGTCTAGCAGTCAATAAATGGGTTGTTCGGTTAAAACAAGTAGTAGTAATGGCTTTTTTGGATAAGTGATGATCTATTGATCGGTGGAGACCTGCACTAATCAGCAGAACTTCCATCCTCATTAGAATGGAGCGGGAATTCACATGTGCAGCCTATTTACTCCCTGCGGAGCTGCCAAGCGTTGCACTTGTTTTTCCCAGCAGCCTCATAGAGAATAAATGAAGCGGTGGACAGGTGTCGCTAGCCAGGTACGCCAGATCAGTGCCACTTTGAAATGTATTAGTGTCAACATGAAGCTGATACATTTGGTTCTTATGCTAGAGAAGGGAGCAATAGCCTCTGTGCCCACCACCCTATCCTGCTGTAAGTCTACAACCTACAAATGCTCAATGTCCTGGAGCAGGTGAGACAATGACATCACGTCCCTGTGTTGCCGCCTCTGCCAGTCTGCTCTGTGTGCAGGGGAAAATAGGACCCAGTTGCTCAAATTAGATGATCATGAAACCTATACATTTGTGGGGAGTGGCACTAAAGTCAAGGGCGTAACTAGAATCGGTGCAGGGGTTGAAAATCTTACCTGGACCCTGGAGCCTAGTGGGACCAAAAAGACCCTTTGGCCTATATGAAAGGACCATTATTATTAATGACTTGCAACAATTAGGGGCGCCATTGGAGCTTTCACATTGGGGCCCATAAAATTCAAGTTACGTCTCTAACTAAGGTAGCATTTTTTCTCTTGTTGGCGGTCATCATTTCTTTTAAAGTGAGCTTTAAAGGGGTTGTCCAGGTCTGAGAGCAATATCTACAGTCACTCTGTGTGACTGCAGACTGCTGACTGATGACAATATGCAGTACTCACACTTTCTTGATTCCCTGGTATTACCGCTGCTGCAAGCGACAGATCATTTGACTGCATGTTTGCGATTTGCTGACTGGACGCGTTAGGCTACTTTCACACATCAGGTTTTCGGCATCAGGCGCGATCCGGCGTCGTGCCGGAACGCCGGATCCGGCAAATGTTTAGTAAAACCGGATGTGACGGATCCGGTTTTCTGCCGGATCCGTCTTTTTCTTGACAGACAAAACCGGATCCGTCTCATCCGGTTCATCCGTTTTTCTATCCATTTTTCGACGGATTACGCCGGATCCGGTTTTTAAAATTGACCCTTGTGGCCTTCCGAACGGGATTGGCTACTGGAAAACTATATATAGAGTGTTCCTACAGCCCTTCTTTGACAGGTTGTCGAGGAGAAAGTGCAGGTTGGAGAGAAGAGCAAGTTACTGGCGAAGATGGATGTTGTCATTGGAAATATTTTGAAGAATTTGGCGGATTTTATAGCGGAGGCGAATCGTTTGAGGGTGATTGTTCTGGAGAAGGAGAGAGCAAGACAGCAGCGCATCAGGCATCGTAGACGACGTTTGTGGATCCACCCCATCACAGCCAAGAGAATGACGCGTGGGGTCTATTCTACACTCTGCATGGACCTTCGACGAAACCCGGATAAATTTTTTGGATATGTTAGGATGAAAATGGAGAATTTTGATTACTTGGTGGAGCGCATTGCACACCTCATAAGAAAAGCGGACACCTATTGCCGCTTCTCTGTTTCACCCGCAGAGCGTCTGATGGTGACTTTAAGGTAAGCCATATTTATTGGATGTGATCGCATCAGAGCACACTTTCACTGCAATCTTGTTGGTGGTAGTTTGTATCTCCAAGTGTTATAGCTCAGTTTTGGTATGTAATGCTGTGATTTAAAACTAATTTATTGTTTTTTAATTCCCCACAGATTTCTTGCAACTGGAGAATCCCTTTCGTCACTGCATTTCCAGTACAGACTCGGGATTTCCACCATATCTGGAATTGTGAAGTACACATGCCGTGGGACTTCTTAGCTGAAGAGTTTTTACCAGAGCCCACAACAGAGAGGTGGATTGAAATTGCTGACAAGTTTCAACAGATATGTCAGTTTCCCAACTGCTTGGGCGCTGTGGACGGGAAACATATCCGCATTGTAAAGCCAGCTGGATCGGGATCGGAATATTTCAATTACAAGAAATATTTTTCAATTGTCCTCATGGCCATCGCTGACGCGGAATACAAATTTATTGCGGTTGATATTGGGGCCTATGGCCGCTCCAATGACTCTCAAGTTTTCAAACTGTCTGCCATGGGGTGTAAACTGTATGGAAACACCTTCCAGTTCCCACCACCTAGACCGCTGCCGCAAACATCTGGTCCACCTATGCCATTTGTCGGTGTAGGGGATGAAGCCTTCCAGCTGTCAGAACACCTTTTGAAACCGTACTCTAGCAGAGGATTGACAAGACCAAAACGCATTTTTAATTACCGCCTCACAAGAGCAAGAAGAATGGTTGAATGTACCTTTGGTATTCTGACAGCCAAATGGCGGGTCCTATTGACTGCGATCAACCTCAAGACAGAAACTGTGGACGAGGTGATCAAAGCGTGCGTGGTACTCCACAATTTTGTTATCTGCAAGGAACCCATTTCCATTGAGGACACCTCTGAAGAAACCACCTTGCAAGATTACCATGACATTACCACTAGAAGTTCTGTGACGGTTTCAGTAATGAGGGACAATTTTGCACTATACTTTATGTCACCTCAAGGCAGAGTACACTGGCAGGATGACAGAGTGTGAAAGATTTGTGCCCTAACCAAACTTGTGTACCTTCTGTACCAACAGTATATACCTTTGCCAACCAAAGTTGGCTATCTTGTCATGGTCTCTATTTTTAGCTTTAGGCCACAGGTGTGTACCTGGTTGTGTTTTATGCAAAGTATTTCACCTTTTAACAAAAGTTGTGTACATTGTTAGGAAATCACCAACAATAAACACAACTTTTTAGGTGAAATACTTTGCTTCAAACACAACCAGGAACACAACTGTGGCAAAAAGCTAAAATTTACCCACAGTTATATACCTAGTTTTGAATACCATTTCACCTTTTAAATACCCTGTATTTAACCTTTTTCGCCGCAGAAAGAAATGACAGACAACCAGTGTAAAATAATTTAACTTTTATTGAAAAATGTTTTTTTTAGTAAACTTTTTTAAAATTTTAATAAACTTGTTTAATAAAGCTTTGAAACCATAAAACTGGTCATTTTTATTTAAATACACACATTATAAATCTGTGTAGTGTGTGGTGGAAATACTGCTGGAGGGGCTGCGGGACACTTCGACACTGGGAGTGTGGAGAGAGGACTGGGATCGTGGTGGGGAAGGAACAGTTAGAGGTGAAGGTGTGGAAAAAACTACAGAATGGGTGGACATGTGGGAAGCAGAAGAGGTGGTGGGTGGTGGAGTGGAGGGTTGGGCAGGGACTGTAGGAGCAGATGATGTTGATGGCAAGTTGTATGGGGAAGGAGTTTGGTACAGGGCAGGTTGCTGGAAGTGGGGAGATGTCTGGTACGGGGCAGGTTGCTGGAAGTGGGGAGATGTCTGGTACGGGGCAGGTTGCTGGAAGTGGGGAGATGTCTGGTACTGGGGAGGTTGCTGGTACTGGGGAGTTTGCAGGTACTGGGGAGGTTGCTGGTACTGGGGAGGTTGCTGGTACTGGGGAGGTTGCTGGTACTGGGGAGGTTGCTGGTGCTGGGGAGGTTGCTGGTACTGGGGAGGTTGCTGGTGCTGGGGAGGTTGCTGGTGCTGGGGAGGTGGATGGTATGTAATAGGAGGGGGAGGATGGAAAGTGGCTGGAGGGGGTGTAGATGTAATAGGAGGGGGAGGATGGAAAGTGGCTGGAGGGGGTGTAGGTGGAGGAACTACTGTGGTGGGAGGAGGAGGTTGGGAGGTAACTTGCTGGAGAGCAGCGTGGCATGAATGCATTACATGCATCTGCTGGGCAGGAGAGAGCGTTTCCATGCGCTCCACAACAGACCTGAAAAAGGTGTGGTTTGGCGAAGATCTTGCTTCTGAATGCATGGTTTGCAGAAGTGTCTTCACCTCCAGAATGCTGGAGTTGATCTGCTGATAGCCTGCGGAGATTTGCTCTGACAAGACTTTTAGACAGTTCTGGAAAGATGCATTCAGATGCAAGAACTCTGGCGCATAAGTCTTTTCCTGACCCCTCTGCCGCTGCCGCCCAGTACCCGCAGGTGTACTAGAGGTGGCAGGGGCAGAAGGGTGGGGTAAAGGGAAAGCGATCTCCTCACCAGCAGCTTCATGTAATGTAGGCGGCCACGATGCTCCTGTGCTGGTGGATGGGACAGATGGGTCGAATGTGTGGGAAGGCTGGGAAGGTGCAGATGTACCGGGACGGTCGAAGTGTCCCTCGGTGCCGGTCTCCTCAGGGATCGCCTCAGAAGGGTCCAATCATGCAGGCTCCCGAGTGCTGCTCACCGTGCTGTGGAATAAAGAGAAAAAAAAACAATTAAAATAGTGACATGGTATGGCCCTGGCTGAAAAAAAAAGTTACATCTAAACATTTTTTTGTCACATGTGGTGTGTAATATTTACCTTCTGGTGAGCATTGTCTCCCGGAGGAACGACAGGGCTCGTGCGTACTTGTACTTGCTCCTGCGTCCTCCAGATCCACTCGGGGCCCGCATCTCTTTATTGAACTCCTTCTTGAAACGATCCCTCACAGACCACCACCGCTTCACAATTCTCTCCCCTGAAATGAGAAAGGACAAAGTGGTTAGTATACAACATCAGTGTTTCCCAAACTCCAGTCCTCATGGTCCCCAGGGGTCATGTTTTCAGGATTTCCAAAGTAAATAGAAATCCTGAACACATGATCCGTGGGGACCACGAGGACTGGAGTTCGGGAAACACTGGTTTAAATCAAGCAACCGGTACTGTATATACTTACGCTCTTTAATCTGGGCCCGAGCTTCGAGGTCCTCCCAGCGGTCCACAAGGAGCGAACAGATTTCCTCCCAGAGTCGTCGGGTAACGATCAGGTCAGCGTGGCGGCGGTCAGCCATATTCCAGAGCGGCTCCCTTTCTCTGACGAGATCGATGAGGCGGTTCACATCAATCCCGCCATCCTCACCGTCAGAGTCGGGAGCACGCTGTGAAGGCTGTTAAAGAAAAAGACAAAAATAACATAATTAGCCTCCACAAAAGAAATGAAATAAAAAGTGCAAAAAAAACAAAGCAAAAATATTTATACTTACACGCTGGTGACCGCCGCGTTGCTGTCGCCGACGACCCTGGGAGGCACTGCGAGGACCTCTTGGCCGAGCACCAGATTGGGAAGACTAGAGAAGAAAACAAAAAATGTTATGTCTTTGGATGTAGGCATTTGTTTGCTGTGTGTGGTCTGCAGAACATTGTTTTCTATGTGTTGTGTGTAGTGTGATGTTGTGTTTCTGCGTTTGATGCAAAAAACTTACCAATTGTGAGCCCACTCCAAGTGTCTGTCCACCCCTTCCTTCTTCTTCTGGGAGCTCCTCTTCATCTTGTGATTCCTGTTTTGAAATAAAAGGCAATGAATACACATATATTACAGAGATGATGGATTTTGGAAATAAAAACTTACCGTCAAACGCTGACGATGCGAGGGAGGGCTCCCAGAAGATGTGCTGTCTTCCTCATGGCCAGACTCCATGGCTGTGGGTGGTGTTTCTGCTGCTGCCATTGCTGCTGCTGCTGCTGCATCTATTGGGCGGCTGTTGAATAAAGAGAAACAAAGGGCCAATGAATATCTTGATATTCCATAGCCCTAGTTTGGAGGAATGGGGGATTTGATAATTACCGTCTCTCATCTGCTGCTGGACTCCCCTCCCGTTGTTCAGCATGCTGCTCCATTTGGGGTGGTGCTGATGGTGCTGCTGCTGCAGATGTCTGCTGCCTTCTCCTGCTCCTGGTTCTTGGCTTGGGTGGCATGTTGGGTGTGGCTGAGGGTCCCATTGTCTTGCTTTTATATATGTCCTGTGGGCAGAGCTACTGAGCATGCTCAGACCAAAGAAACCGGATCAGGCGCATTGCGGCGCTCATAGGCTTTCATTGTATGAAAAAGCCGGACACGCCGGATCCGGCGTGTCCGGCTTTTTCGCCGGAGACAAAAAACGTTACAGTAGCCGTTTTTTCCAGACGCCGGATCACGTCACATTGCCGGATCCGGCGAAAATCGGATGAAACGCATGGCCATCCGTCTCGATCCGGCTCTAATGCAAGTCAATGGGGGGGAAACCGGATCCGGCATTGCATTTCGCCGGATCCGGTTTTAGTCAAAAGCGCCGGATCGCGCCTGACGCCGAAAACCTGATGTGTGAAAGAGGCCTTATGCTTCTCTCAATTCACTACTGTTGAGAGAAGCCAAATGAGACTAGTCAATATGTGACCACATGTGTGCAAATCGCAAGCCTTCGGTCATGTGACTACTCGCACGTGTTAACATGTACTCACATATGACAGCTCACACAATAAAGAGACAGTGGTACTTAAACAAACAACTATTCAATTAACACAATTAAAGGGGTGCTTTAAGCACAATATCAGGAAATGACACAAACGGTGGAAAATGAAACAAGTTACGTTACAAGGAGAATACAGTAATTCAGATGAACAGGACAGTGACACAACGCTATTGACACACTATCGTTCTACTATTGCTATTATACAACTGTTATCGTCGGTGAGATCTTAGTCCTAATACCCTAGCCAAAAGGAACGATACTACCCAGTAAGCTGCAAGTTCCAAATTGATGGGTTACTTTGCACACTCGACATGCTGGGTGCCTTCGCTCCCTAAAGCATGGCCCCAGTCAGGGCCAGGCAGACCAGGCAGCTGCCTAGGGCCTCCACTTCCCCAGGGGCCCCCAGTTAGCAGCACATAATGCAGCCGCTATGGGGCCCCATGTGAGGCAGGGGGACCCGCTTGCCCCCAGCGCCGACTCCCCCCACCGCCGCATTGAACTGTACTGGCATCATAGACGCCGGTACAGTTCACAGCAATGATGAGAGAGCGTCAGCTGACTCCCATCATTCCCCGCTCTGCCTCTGACACAGCGGGTGCGCGATGACGTCATCGCGCTCTCACTGTGTGCCAGGCAGAGCAGAAGAAAGGAGCCGGGAGCAGCGTGGGCACGAGGAGAAGGTGAGGAATGTTTTTTTTTTAATGCAACAATGAGTACTGTACCATGGTGCTTTGCTGTGCTGGGGGGAGCTGTATACCATGGTGCTGTGCTGGGGGGAGCTGTATACCATGGTGCTGTGCTGTGCTGGCGGGGAGCTGTATACCATGGTGCTGTGCTGTGCTGGGGGAGCTGTATAACATGGTGCTGTGCTGGGGGGGTTGTATACCATGGTGCTGTGCTGGGGAGCTGTATACCATGGTGCTGTGCTGGGCTGGGGGGGCTGTATACCATGGTGCTGTGCTGGGGGGAGGCAGGGCTGTATACCATGGTGCTGCATACCATGGTGTTGTGCTGTGCTATGCTGTGCTGGGCTGGGGGGCTGTATACCATGGTGTGGTGCTGTGCTGGTGGGGAGGGGGGCTGTATACCATGGTGCTGTGCTGGGGGGCTGTATACCATGATGCTGTGCTGGGGGGAGGGGGGCTGTATAACATGGTGCTGTGCTGGGGGGCTGTATATCATGGTGCTGTGCTGGGGGGAGGGGGCTGTATACCATGGTGCTGTGCTGGAGGGGGGCTCTATACCATGGTGCTGTGCTGGGGGGAGGGGGACTCTATACCATGGTGCTGTGCTGGGGGGCTGTGCTGTATACTATGGTGCTGTGCTGGGGGGCTGTGCTGTAAACCATGATGCTTTGCTGTATACCATGGTGCTGTGCTGGGGGAGGGGGGGTTGTGCTGTATACCATGTGGGGCTGTGCTGTATACCATGGTGCTGTGTTGGGGGGCTATGCTGTATACCATGTGGGACTGTACAGGGGAGAGGGGGGCTGTGCTGTGCTGTATACCATGTGGGGCTGTGCTGTATACCATGGTGCTATACTGGGGGAGGGGGGCTGTGCTGTGATGTATACCATGTGGGGCTGTGCTGTATACCAGGTGGTGCTGTGCTATATACCATGTGATGCTGTACTATATACCATGTGATGCTGTGCTATCTTCCATGTGGTGCTGTGCTATATACTATGCAGCTGTGCTATATACTATGTGGGCTGTGCTATATACTATGTGGCTGTGTTATATACCATGGGGGGTACATTATATTCTATGGGGGTGGATGTGTTCTATAATCTGGGGGGCTACATTATATTCTATGGGGAGGTGGGCTGTATTATATTTTATTCAGGGCTACATTATATTCAATGGGGGGCTGTATTATATTTATTACATTCTATGGGGGTTATTACATCATACTCTATGAGGGGGCTACATTATACTCTGAGGAGGCTACATTGTATTCTATGGGGGGCTAGATTATACTTTCAGGGGACTACATTATATTTTATTAGGGCTGCATTATACTATATGAGGAGGGCTACATTGTATTCTATGGAGGGGCTACATTATACTATATAAGGGGCTGCATTATATTCTATGGGGGGCTGCATTATACTCTATGAGGGGGCTGCCATATATTCTATGAAGGTACTGTATTATATTCTATGGGGGGGTTACCTTATATTCTGTGGGGTGGATCCATTATGCTCTAAGGGGTGGCTACATTATACTATAAAAGGGGGGCTGCATTATATTCTATGGGGGGTTACATTGTATGGCGGGGCAGAGGCGTATCTAGGCTTTCTGGCACCCGGGGCAAGAATTTGGTTCGGCGCCCCCCCAACCCCCCCCCCAAGTACATATGCGACTTGCACAGTTAGTCATGTACCCACGAGCTGCTCTCCCTAATGCTCTCAATGTTCAGTAAAAAACTGAAAGCAGGAAGAGAAGCTCGATGTCACAGGACCATAACTATGAAAATCGCATATGAGTGAAGTGTCCATGTGATGAGTACTGGAACCTGCAGAGCTGAATCCTGACATTGCAGCTTCTGAATTCTCACAACTAATGCACTGCACACATTTAGGATTCTCCCTTGCCGATATACAGTCATGTCAGCACAAGTATGTGATTTGTATACTGGCCACATTCCGACTAGACGTGCCTGGCCTTGCTCCGTTCATTTTCACTGAGTGAGGCCACACATGTCTAGTCAGCATGTGACCGTATGTATGTAAATTACCGGCACGAGAGAATCCTGACAGCGTTCAGTGAGCACTGTGAGAATTCAGAAGTCTGCAGTCACATAGAATGTCTGCAGACTCAGCACAAACCTGGACAACCCCTGTAATGTTCCTAACGAATAAAAACATGAGAGTTAGTCAGTATCACAAATAACATTTACATCCAGGTACCTTATAGATGACGTTGTCTCTGGAGTCGTTCTCCTTTTCTTCTTCTTGTCCAGACCCCATGATGAGTTTTCTCATCCACAGCCATCTCTGCAGACTTCCATCTTCTCCGGTCTTCTGCAGCAAATCCCCACACGATGCCCTTAAAGATAGAAGTGTCATTATAATGCCCCTAAATACAAATATCTGCAATATACTGTCTCCTCACACTATTCCCCTCCTTCCTCATACTGTCTCCTCATATATTTACCCCCTCACTCTCTATACTGTCTGCTCACACATATCCCCGACTCTCCATACTGTGTCCACATGCATTCACCCGTTCGCACCCCTTACTGTCTGCACCCATCCCCCATACTGTTTCCTCATACATATTCTTCATTTTGTGTCCTCAAATCTCCTCACATACATTAAATACCATCCCCACTCCAAATCCCCCCCAGCCCCAATCCCCCACACACATTAAGTACCCCCCATCCCCACTCAATAACCCCTCGTCCCTACTCCCAAATCCCCCCACACATTAACCCCCATCCCCACTCATTAACCCCTCCACACATTAACCCCCATTTCCACTCATTAATCCCCCATCTCCACTCATTAACCCCCACACTCATTAACCCCAATCCCCACATTAATCCCCCACATTAATCCCATCTCCACTCATTAACCCCCACACATTAACCCCCATCTCCACACATTAACCCCCCACTCATTAACCCCCATCTCCACACATTAACCCCCATCTCGACACATTAACCCCCACACATTAACCCCCATCCCCACATTAATCCCATCTCCACTCATTAACCCCCCACTCATTAACCCCCCCACTCATTAACCCCCATCCCCACATTAATCCCATCTCCACTCATTAACCCCCACACATTAACCCCCATCTCCACTCATTAACCCCCATTCCCACATTAAGCCCCATCTCCGCTCATTAACCCCCATTCCCACATTAACCCCCATCTCCACTCATTAACCCCCATTCCCACATTAAGCCCCATCTCTGCTCATTAACCCCCATCCCCACAATAACCCCCATCTCCACTCATTAACCTCCATTCCCACATTAAGCCCCATCTCCGCTCATTAACCCCCATCCCCACAATAACCCCCATCTCCGCTCATTAACCCCCATCCCCACAATCTCCCATCTTTGGTGGTTCTTCAGCTCCACAGAGGAGCACACTTACCACCAGCGTTCGCTCTGGGCGCCGGGAGTGATGTCAGCAGCATGATCACATGACCTGATCACGCTGCTGACGTCGCTCTGACCCGGCGGTCAGAGCTTCAATTGTACTGGCGTCTGTATAGACGCCAAGTACAATTGCTGCCTGGGAGTCGGCGCGGCCTCCTTCTCTGCGTCGGCTGTCAGCTTGACAGCTAAAACACAGAGAACCGCCGACTCCCAGGACCAGTAGCGGCAGAGCACAGCCGCCGGGGGGAGGGGGAGATACTGGCATACTGCGGACCGCTGCATTAGGCGGCCGGGCGGCCCAACTGCGCCCCCCTGCTGCCTGCGCCCGGGGCAACTGCCCCGGCTGCCCCCCCCTGGATACGCCACTGTAGCGGGGCTGCATTATACTCTGTGGGGTTGCTGCATTATGCTATATGTGGGCTGCATTGTACTGTATCGAGGACTATGGGGAATACATTATATGAAGAACTATAGGGTGCATTATACT
Organism: Dendrobates tinctorius; assembly: GCF_039654945.1. Taxonomy (NCBI): domain Eukaryota; kingdom Metazoa; phylum Chordata; class Amphibia; order Anura; family Dendrobatidae; genus Dendrobates; species Dendrobates tinctorius. Next base: position 29,332,536 of record NW_027361706.1, on the reverse strand, counting down.
ATGGGAAGTGAATTGTACTACATGGATGACTGGTGGTGTATTATACTATATGGAGTACTATGAGGAGTGTATTATACTATATGGAGGACTGAGCAGTGTATTGTATTATATGGAGGAGTGTATTGTATTATATGGAGGACTATGGGGCACATTAAATTATATGGAGGGCTATGTGGTGTAAACTGTAGATGTGCTGCTGATAACATGATACTGTATGAGGACAGATTGATCCATTAGTGCTAGTTCTGTCCCCATCATTCTTTCTCGGACGATGGAAAGAGGCCGGGAAACAAGTGTTGAACGACATAAATATTGTCGATCACACTCATTTAGCGGCCTGAACTCAGCACATGTAACTACAATCGAAATGCTTCTGTGTGATGTGCAAAATGTTAGCATTTGGGCCCCATTTAAACTTTGCTAGGGCCCCACTTTGCCTAAAACCTGCCCTGGCCCCAGTCCTCATTTTGTACTGCATGTCTACACTGGAGCGACAGTTCACACAAACATCCCTCGCTGGGGCATAGTTGTCTCTCTCTGGGCCCTGACTCTGCTCATTCAGCTCATCTCTACCAGCTCTTGTATCTCACAGGTCTTCAGCTGGGTTTGGTCTCTCTTGGGTCTTCACTCATATCTGCATACCTGGTCTCTTTATTTGACTTCACTCTGGTCTGGTCTCTCTCGGTTCTTCACTGGGGTTTGATCTCTTGAATCCTTTGCTCAGGTCTGGTTTCTCATAATTGTGCCTATAAGCCAACTCTGCTGCTCAGACAACCGTCATGATACTGGTCTAGGTGTCGGCTCCTTCTCTTCTCGGCCCTCCCGGGCCTTTTATATTTATTAACTGAGGCACAGCTATCATCTGATCTGGCATCTCCTCCAATCACTTCCACAAGAGAACATTCACTTCATTATTAATTTCCAGCCAATGTAATTCTTTCTGCTTTTCCTTTCTCTGTCATCTTTGTGGATCGCCCACCAGGGCAGTGGGGTACTCAGTACCGGGCCGATATCTCAGAGGGAAGTGTCACAGTAGCGGTGACCCGGTCCGTGGCCCTGGGCGTCCATGTAAAAGGGGTTAACAGTGGCTGGTTAAAGTTTATAAGTGGATGATACGTGATGCCACCTGTGGTGCTCGGCAATGAAGGGGTTAAGCCGACGCTGCAGGCAGATCCTCTGGGATAGATGGTATAAGGCAGCAAGTTGTAATAACTCCACACAGGTAGAGCTGTGGTCCCAGGGCAGTGGTAATAGGTGTTGAGGAAGAGGGTGTAGTGTCTGGCACAGAGATGCAGCAGTGCTGGAGGGTTTGCAGGAAGAACGCAATGACACAACAGGGTGCAGTTTCTGTTACCTTTACTGTGCTTTGTAAGTGCAGTCCAGGGTCCAGATTACAAATGGAACAGAGGCTGGCCAGCTTGGAAGCAACTTAGGAATCTCTCTATGCAGATGGGTTGTGTAGTCTCCTTTCTAGCGCTTATCTGAGGTACTTGCAGTACTGTGTTACACTGAAGTTCCACTTGCTTGTTCTCTTTTAGAACTCCCTCGCATGGCAGACAGCTGTAGCCTTCTTCTTCTGGCTCACACGTTGCTGTTGTGCCTCCGAGTCTTATGTGGGAACAGAGCATTTACAGCTTCCTATTCCTCCGGTTTCTGCTGCAGGAACATCAGTATCCATACAACCTTGGAGACCGGACTCCAGATCATGCGCTACAGCTAGAAGTGAGCCTGAACTCTGCTCAATCTTCCAACTCTTCTCCTTACGTCCACACACGTTTCCCTCCTCACACAAACTCACTAATTTCCCCTTCCTGGCCCTCAGAGAGCAGCTCCTCCCCTAGTTTTGGTTCAGAGCCTCCTCTGCTGGCCTGGAATGGGAACTGTGCTGTGTGTTGTGTTTACCTGACAGAGAGACCCTTTATTGCTTACAAGCATGACATCACACTCCCTAGGATGAAGGTAATGCCACTGTGGCGACCATACTCCTGGGGGCGCCACATTCCCCCCTAGTGCAATTCAGTAGTCCCGGACTGAAGAAAACATGCAAAAACATATTAACAAATGAACAATTGTAAATGTAACAAGATTTCAAAAAATGAAAAATTACAAAAACCAAAGCTCAAAAATAGTCCATTTGAAGATTAGTCCATGCATCAATGTCCATGGTCCATTTCCTGAGCATGGTAACTATGTACAAGTTAAGTTTTGTCCACACATAGTCCTGTGGTCCAACTGTCCATCAAAAACAAAATAAGATTGCTCAAAAGGTTCTTACAGAGTCTCTGTAGGCACATAAGCTTAAACTGTTGCATATTTACATTTAACCAATTGTATAACTTATTTAGATACGAAACCTTAGGGGTGGTATACCTTGGGTACTACAGACAGACCTATGTAGCACTGGCATTGGTAAACTGGGTAGTAGCCGTCTGCAAACTCTTAGACTCACTGTGGGCATGACAGATTCACCACTGGCAGGGCGAAGATTCTCTGACTCCACTGCTGGTATAACCTCCGCTGCCTGAACTTCCTGATTTTCAGAGTTGTCTTGAGTCTCTGCTACTTCACTTGCAGTAGGCTGGGGAAATATTAGGACAGGAACTACGATGGCTTGATTCGCTCTAGTCCAATTTGCAGGGAATTCTCCGAGTACAGTGTTGACCTTTTCTTCTTCTTCTATGGGTTGAAGGTTGTTTTGTTCTTCCATTCTGTCCTTTAGTTGGTCAGGGCACAGTTTCAGATGATCCCTCGATACTGCTGATGAGGTTTCTCCTCCATCCTTACTGATAAGGCACACTTTAGTGTTGTCAAAGTTTGATGGTAGGACGGTGTAGGGTTCAGCTTCCCATTGGTCATCCAATTTATGCATCCTCCTTTTCCTCTTTAGGACTTGTTCTCCTGGTGACAAGGGAACTGCAGGTGCATGTTGGTTGTAGTTCTTTTCCTGCTTTTGTCTCGCCTGAGTTAGACTCTTTTCTACACACTCTTGTACTCTTTGGTATTGCTGCTGCCGCTCTGTATCCCAGTCAGCATCTGGTGATGTTACCTCAGGTGTCAGAACTCCCATATCCAAATCAATAGGCAGCTTGCCAGGCCTCGCTCTCATTAGGTAGGCTGGAGTGCAGTTGGTGCAATTCACAGGAATGTGATTGTAGAGGTTTACCAGATCTGGCAATTTCTCTGGCCACAGATTCCTCTCTTCCAACGGCAAGGTCTTCAGTAGATCGATCACCACCTGATTCATCTTTTCACACATGCCATTGGTCTGTGGATGGTACGGTGTTGTCCTGATCTTCTTGCAACTGTACAAGTTACAGAATTCCTGGAACACTTCTGCCTCAAAGGCTGGACCTTGATCTATAAGTACTCACTCAGGATATCCGTGTGGTCGACAAAAGTGCTGTTGGAATGCTCTGTGTTGTGAGTTCATTTTCCCCTTCACTACTGAGGCCCGAGGAACTCCCTCTTCTGGTGAAAAAAGGTAGTGAGCCTGATTGTCAAACACCTGGGGCTGATGATCATGACTGGCTGAGTGGAGTTAATGACTGGATATAAGGCTGCTGACGCCCTTCTGGCCTGCGGGTGATTTCTCTGTGGACTTCTAGGAAACCAGTCTGATTCCTGCTCATCTAAAGCTAAGATTTCTGCTTTGCCTTTTTTCATTAGTGTTTTGTTTTCCTTGCTTTTCTGGATTCTGCCATTCCCTGCTGGGGTGAGCCGAATCTCCTTTTGCCTGTTGCTCTGTCTTCAGAATATTCCTGAGTACTGACATAGCTTTTTTGAAGCCTAGCGTCTTCAGGGCCTTTTTACTGTCAGTTTGTTGGCTCTTATTTTCATAGGGTTTTTCATGGATTGCAGACAGCAGCCTTCCTGTCCTTTCCTATCTAAGCTAGCGTGGGCCCCATCTTTGCTCAGTCTATCTTTCTGTCTGTGTTTTGTTCTTTCTTCTTGCTTCACCGTCATTATATGTGGGGGGCTGCCTTTTGCTTTGGGGTCTGCTCTGGGGCAGTTTAGATCTCCCTTTCTGTCTTTAGGCTATGTAGTCCTCCGGCTGTGATCGAGGGGCCTAGGGCATCGTAGGAGCCCCCCACGGCTACTGCTGGTTGTGTTGATAGGTTCAGGGGTCTGCAATCCGATAGCTGCCAACTTCTCTGGTTTTCTGGACTTAGCTAGCATTTCTATTTTTGCCTCCTACGGTGACTCAATCATAACAGAATCACCCGCCATACCGCAGATTCTAGGGTTCTCAATAGCAGGAAAGAATTGTATAAAAAAAAAAAAGTGTGTATATTTTTTCCTCTATATCTCTGAGGCCGTAGGGGGAATTTTTTTTTCTCTCAATGGAGATAAAGCAATTGTCTGATCGTGTGGAGCAGCTCGCTGCGGAAGTGCGGGGAATTTCCACCTACCTTGCTCATTCACATGCTGCTGAACCAAAGATTCCTACACCTGATGTATTTTTTGGGGATCGGTCTAAATTTTTGAATTTCAAAAATAATTGTAAATTATTTTTTGCCTTGAAGCCTAACTCGTCAGGGAGCTCCACGCAGCAGGTTAAAATTGTCATCTCTTTGCTGCGTGGCGATCCCCAGGATTGGGCGTTTTCTTTGAAACCAGATGATCCTATTCTGACTAATGTGAACGCATTTTTTCAGGCCTTGGGGTTGTTGTATGACGAACCTAATGCCATTGATCAGGCTGAAAAGACCCTGCTGGCATTGAACCAGGGTCGTGATTCTGCAGAATTGTACTGGCAAAAATTCCGAAAGTGGGCAGTACTTACTACCAGGAATGATAATGCCTTGGCTGCTCTCTTTCGGAAGGGGTTGTCAGAAGCCATAAAAGATACTATAGTGGGATTTCCTGTTCCCTCTGGTCTTGACGATTCTATGTCTTTAGCCATTCAGGTTGATCGGCGTTTACGCGAATGCAGAGCTGCACGAGAGGTGTTGCCACCTGTTGAACAGATGTCTAAACCTATGCAATGTGATAGAGTTTTTTCCAGAGAGCAGCGTCAGGAGTTCAGAAGGCGTAATAAGTTGTGTTTTTTCTGTGGAGATGCCTCGCATATTATTTCTGTCTGTCCTAAACGCGAGAAACGCTTTGCACACACGTTTTCTGTTGGTGGTGTTCAACCTAAGTTTCTTCTGGCTATTACTCTGATCTGCTCCCTATCCACATTTTCCACCAAGACTTCTGTGGATTCGGGAGCAGCGCTAAACCTAATGGACTTGGATTTTGCTAAACGTTGTGGATTTCCGATGACACCTCTGCAGACGCCTATCCCTTTGAGGGGGATTGATGCTACTCCTTTGGCTAAAAATAAACCTCAGTTTTGGACCCAGGTGGTAATGCGGGTCGCCCCAGACCATCAAGAAAATTGCAGGTTTTTGGTGTTACATAATCTGCATGATACTATTGTTCTGGAGTTTCCCTGGTTACAAATTCATAATCCAGTTTTGGATTGGAAATCTGTGTCTGTGGTGAGTTGGGGTTGTCGGTGTGCCTTTAGTGAGGCTCCGGTGTTTTCCACCTCTCCTCAGTCGCATGATGTTCCTGATTATTTGGCAGACTTTTATGATGTATTTAGTGAGAATGAGTCTGCGTCTCTGCCTCCTCATAGGAGTTATGACTGTGCTATTGAACTGAGCCCGGGGTGTAAATTTCCCAAGGGTCGGCTCTTCAATTTATCTGTACCCGAGCACGAGGCTATGCGATCCTATATTAAGGAGGCGATGGAGAAGGGTCATATTAGACCATCCTCGTCACCCTTAGGTGCCGTTTTTTTTTTTGTAGCCAAAAAGGATGGATCATTAAGACCTTTTATTGATTATCGTGCTCTCAACAAAATTACTGTTAAATATCAGTATCCGTTACCCCTGATTTCTGATCTCTGATCTATTCTCCAGAGTTAAAGGTGCTTGCTGGTTTACCAAGCTTGACCTCAGGGGGGCGTATAATCTTATTCGCATTAAGCATGGGGATGAATGGAAGACGGCGTTTAATACTCCGGAGGGACATTTTGAGTACCTGGTGATGCCTTTTGGGCTCACTAATGCCCCTTCTGTCTTCCAGTGCTTCATGAACGATATTTTCCGAGATTTTGTCGATAAATTTTTGATTATCTATCTGGATGATATTTTGATCTTCTCCAAGGATTGGGATTCTCATGTGGAACATATTCGGACTGTGTTCCGGATCTTGAGGGAGAATTCCCTGTATGTCAAAGGATCTAAATGCCTTTTTGGAGTACAGAGGATTTCTTTTTTGGGATTTATTTTGTCCCCGTCAACTATTGAAATGGACCCGGCCAAGGTACAGGCCATTTACGATTGGGTTCAGCCCACTTCTTTGAAGGCCCTCCAGAAGTTTTTTGGTTTTGCTAATTTTTATCGGAAATTTATAGCAAAATTTTCTAGTATTGCCAAGCCATTGACTGATTTGACTAAGAAGGGTGCTGATGTGTTAAATTGGTCTCTGGAGGCTGTTTCTTCCTTTCAGGAGCTGAAGCGAAGATTCACCTCCGCCCCGGTTTTGCGGCAACCTGATGTCTCACTTCCGTTCCAGGTAGAGGTGGATGCTTCTGAGATTGGAGCAGGAGCTGTTTTGTCCCAAAAGGATCCTGTAACATCTAAAATGAATCCCTGTGCTTTCTTTTCCCGAAAGTTCTCTCCATCTGAACGTAACTATGATGTGGGGAATCGGGAACTGTTAGCCATGAAATGGGCATTTGAGGAGTGGAGACATTGGTTGGAGGGAGCTAAGCATCAAGTCGTGGTCCTCACTGACCACAAGAATTTGATTTACCTAGAGTCGGCGAAGCGCTTGAACCCTAGACAGGCTAGGTGGGCCTTGTTTTTTACACGTTTTGATTTTGTGGTTTCTTTTCTTCCTGGAACTAAGAATGTCAAGGCTGACGCCCTCTCTAGGAGCTTCTTTGCTGATTCTCCTGTGGTGACCAAGCCTGCTACCATCTTAGGCGAAGGGGTAGTTCTTTCTGCCATCTCGCCCGATTTGAGACGTGCTCTGGAAGAGTTCCAGGAGGACAAACCTGAGCGTTGTCCCAGTGGAAAGTTGTATGTTCCTGACCAGTGGAAGAAGAGAGTGATGTCTGAAGTTCATTGCTCTGCTTTGGCTGGTCATCCAGGTATTTTTGGTACTAGAGATCTGGTGAGTCGGTCTTTTTGGTGGCCCTCCTTGTCTCGTGATGTCAGGAATTTTGTGCAGTCCTGTGGGACGTGCTCCCGGTCTAAATCGTGTTCTCGCTCTAGTGGATTGTTGATGCCTTTGCCTGTCCCCAAGAGGCCATGGACCCATATTTCAATGGATTTCATCTCTGATATGCCTGTCTCTCAAAGGATGACTGTTATTTGGGTGATTTGTGATAGGTTCTCTAAGATGGTTCATCTTGTACCACTCCCTAAGTTGCCGTCTTCCTCTGAATTGGTGCCCCTGTTTTTACAACAGGTGGTTCGCTTGCACAGGATTCCTGAGAACATTGTATCTGACAGAGGAGTCCAGTTTGTGTCTAGATTTTGGAGAACTTTCTGTTCCAAGCTGGGAATTCAGTTGTCCTTCTCCTCTGCTTTTCACCCTCAGACCAATGGGCAGACAGAGAGAACAAACCAGACCTTGGAGTCATATTTGAGATGTTTTATTTCTGCTGATCAGGATGATTGGGTTTCATTTTTGCCCTTGGCCGAATTTGCTTTAAATAATAGAGCTAGTTCTGCCACTTTGATGTCTCCTTTTTTTTGTAACTTTGGGTTTCATCCTCGATTTTCTTCAGGGCAGGTGGAGCCCTCTGCCTGCCCAGGGGTTGACACTGTGGTGGAGAGAATGCACCAGATCTGGGACCAAGTGGTGGATAAGATATCTCTCTCCCAGGAAAAGGCCCAGCGGTTTTCCAACCGACATAGGACCATTGGTCCCCAATTTAAGGTTGGCGATATGGTGTGGTTATCATCAAAAAATATTGCTATGAAGGTGGCTTCTCCTAAGTTTAAGCCTAGATTTATTGGACCTTACAAGATTTTGGAGATTATTAATCCGGTCTCCTTTCGTTTGGCTCTTCCTGTCACATTTAAAATCCATAATGTGTTCCATAAATCTTTGTTGAAGAGGTTTGTTGAACCTGTTGTTCCGGGGGTTTCACCTCCAGACCCTGTATTGGTTGAAGGTAACATGGAATATGAGGTAGAGAAAGTACTGGATTCCCGTCTGGCTAGACGGAGACTCCAGTATTTGGTTAAGTGGAAGGGTTATGGTCAGGAGGATAATTCCTAGGTCTCTGCCTCTGATATTCATGCCAAAAGATTGGTGCGTGCCTTTCATCGGGCTCACCCTGATCGCCCTGGTGGCATGGTTGAGGGTTCGGTGACCCCCTCCTCAAGGGGGAGGTACTGTTGTGAGTTCATTTTCCCCTTCACTACTGAGGCCCGAGGAACTCCCTCTTCTGGTGAAGAAAGGTAGTGAGCCTGATTGTCAAACACCTGGGGCTGATGATCATGACTGGCTGAGTGGAGTTAATGACTGGATATAAGGCTGCCGACGCCCTTCTGGCCTGCGGGTGATTTCTCTGTGGACTTCTAGGAAACCAGTCTGATTCCTGCTCATCTAAAGCTAAGATTTCTGCTTTGCCTTTTTGCATTAGTGTTTTGTTTTCCTTGCTTTTCTGGATTCTGCCATTCCCTGCTGGGGTGAGCTGAATCTCCTTTTGCCTGTTGCTCTGTCTTCAGAATATTCCTGAGTACTGAAATAGCTTTTTTGAAGCCTAGCGTCTTCAGGGCCTTTTTACTGTCAGTTTGTTGGCTCTTATTTTCATAGGGTTTTTCATGGATTGCAGACAGCAGCCTTCCTGTCCTTTCCTATCTAAGCTAGCGTGGGCCCCATCTTTGCTCAGTCTACCTTTCTGTCTGTGTTTTGTTCTTTCTTCTTGCTTCACCGTCATTATATGTTGGGGGCTGCCTTTTGCTTTGGGGTCTGCTCTGGGGCAGTTTAGATTTCCCTTTCTGTCTTTAGGCTATGTAGTCCTCCGGCTGTGATCGAGGGGCCTAGGGCATCGTAGGAGCCCCCACGGCTACTGCTAGTTGTGTTGATAGGTTCAGGGGTCTGCAATCTGATAGCTGCCAACTTCTCTGGTTTTCTGGACTTAGCTAGCATTTCTATTTTTGCCTCCTACGGTGACTCAATCATAACAGCTCTGGCTGCTGTCCTGGCTGTTTGATCCTTGACAGGCATGACTACCAGGAATCTCGAGTAGTGGTCAATGATGGTAAGAGCATAAATGTATCCTGAACGGCTTGGGACCAGCTTCACATGGTCCAGGGCGACCAACTCAAGTGGCTGTTTGGTTATTATTGGCTGCAAAGGGGCTCGCTGGCTGTTACGGTCCTTCCTGCACAGGTTGCATTGTCCACACTCATGGCACCAATTTTCAATGGTCTTCCTCATACCAGCCCAATAGAATCTCTCCCGGAGCAAGGCCTCCAACTTCTTCCATCCAAAGTGTCTCGCTCCGTTGTGGTATGCTTCCAAGACCATTGATGCCTCCCTCTTTGGGACTACCACCTGCCAGACCAGCTCATGAGTGCGGGCATTGATACTCCTCCAACACAGCTTTCCCTCATAGATGAACAGCCTGCCTCTTTCCTTCCACAACTGCTGGGTTTCTTCAGGAGCATCTGGATCTGGGCGTGAGTCAGCTTGTGACAGCTCCTTTACCAGGCGGACTGCGGGGTCGCTATCCTGGGTTTCTGCCCAGTCATGATGAGGCAATGGATTTAGGGTGGCCTCTTTCATGATAGATCGTCTGTTTCTCACTCCTTGAGCACGCTGGGCCGCAATTGGCCAGTGGAAGGCAGGTAACTCTATTTCTTCGAGTGCCTCAGGGTCTTCACCTGCATCTGGCAGATTGGGCATTCTAGACAGCGCATCAGCATTGACATTCTTGTGCCCCGCTCGGTACTTGATGGTAAATTCATAGTTAGACAGTCGGGCCATCCATCGCTGCTCCAGTGCACCTAGTTTTGCAGTTTCCAAGTGAGTCAACGGGTTGTTGTCCGTGAAGATGGGAAACTTGGCTGAAGCTAGGTAATGCTTGAATCGTTCAGTCACAGCCCAGACTATGGCGAGGAACTCCAGCTTGAAGGAACTGTAGTTGTCAGGGTTCCTTTCAGTGGGACGAAGCTTCCTGCTGGCATCGGAGATCACTCTTTCTTTGCCATTCTGTACCTGTGACAGTACTGCTCCCAGTCCCACGTTGCTGGCATCAGTATACAGAACAAATGGTTGGTCATAATCTGGGTAGGCCAGAACTTCATCTCCTGTGAGAGCCATCTTCAGTCGAGTGAAGGACCTCTCCAGTTCCTCATTCCATTCAAATGTAGGACTCTTCTTCCTGACTTTCTTGGGCTGGCCCACCAGAAGATTTTGCATAGGTGTGGCTATCTCAGTGAAGCCTTTGATGAACCTTCGGTAGTAGCCCACCAACCCGAGGAATTGACGTACCTCATGGAGGTTGCTGGGCTTCTGCCAGTCCCGGATGACGGTGACTTTATCAGGATCCGGTGCCACACCTTCTGCACTCACTACATGACCAAGGTACTGTACCTTGGGCTTCAGGAGGTGGCATTTGGATGGCTTCACTTTCAGGCCAAAGTTGGGCAAGGCTTCAAATACCTCAGCCAGGTGCTTCAGATGGTCTTCATAAGTCTTGGAAAAAACAATGACATCATCAAGGTGTAACAGAACTGTCTCGAAGTTCTTGTGTCCAAGACAGCACTCCATTAGCCGTTGAAATGTCCCTGGGGCGGTGCAGAGCCCGAATGGCATGTAGTTGAACTCGCAGAGACCCATTGGTGTGGTAAACACTGTTTTCTCCTTGTCTGCCTCTGCCACGGGAACCTGCCAATACCCACTAGCGAGATCTAAGGTGGAAAAATAGTTAGCAGTTTTAAGTGCAGCTAATGACTCCTCAATTCTTGGTAATGGGTTGGCATCCTTATGTGTAATGCTGTTAATTTTTCTGTAATCAACACACATTCTCATGGTACCATCTTTCTTTTTCACAAAGACTATTGGAGCTGCCCAGGGGCTACAAATGTCTCTGATCACCCCAGCTTCCTTCATTTCCCGCAACATACTTTTGGCACATTGATATTGTGTTGGGGGTATAGGCCGGTACCTTTCTTTAATGGGTGGATGATCTCCAGTGGGGATATGGTGTTGAACCCCTTTTGCCTTCCCAAAGTCTAGAGGGTGTTTACTGAATACTCGCTCATACTCCTGAGTCACTCGGTAAACCCCACTCTTTTGGTATGAAGGGGTGGTCAGTTCCCACCTGCAGCTGCTGACACCACTCCTCCAGCTGCTTTACAGAGACATTGTCCTCCACCTGGTCGGATGAGACCAAGGGCTCTGCTGCCCATATTGCATTGTTACTGACAGTAAGCAGCTTGGCAACTGTGGCATACCGAGGTATTGTGGCCTCCTCTTCCCCACAATTCAAGAGGCGTACAGGTACTCTCCCTTTGTTGACATCGACTACCCCTTTGGCTGTCAGGACAGTGGGCCGGCTATCAGAGTACACTGGCTCTACCAATGCTTGGTAATCTTTTCCTCTGAGGCCTAAGGCTGCCCGACACCAAATTAACATTTCACATCTGGAAGGGTATCGCAATGGGGAAAGGATCACTCACTCTGACGCTGCCAATTTCTCCACCAGACAGTTCTACCTGCTGTCTTTGCATCAGGGCCTTGATCTCCTTCTGCAGGACTCGTTGTTCACTGGAACCAGCAGTCTCAGCCACTTGTTGCAACAAAACAATAACCTCGGCAAGACAATTTTCAATCACATTAGTACCTAAGGTCATCATTGGGTTACATTCTCGTCGATCAATGTCTACAACTATCAGACCTTGAGATTTTAACTCTACTCGCCCCACTTTAATGGTAATCTCTTTACATCCTACTTGCGGCAAAGACTGACCATTGCTGGCAACTACTGTCAGTTCATCACTTGGGCCTCGAGTAAGTTCAGAGTCAGCCCAATACCACTTGTAAAGGATATATGGCATAGTTGTCACCTGAGAGCCAGTGTCCAGCAAAGCGTTCATGGGGATGCCGTCAATCACCACTGGGAGGACCGGTCGCCCTCCAACATACTTGGCTCGCCAGTTCTTTGGGTCTTGTGGTCCTACGCCTGGGGGTTGGCCCTCTGACCCAGGGTGGCAGAATCTTGCGATGTGGCCTGCCTTGCAGCAGCGATGACAGATGGGACGTCTGTCTTGGTTATAGCGATCGTTGTCTCTCCCTCGGCGTGGCGGGATCCTCTTCTTCCATAGCCACGGGACATCCTCTGGACTGGAGGCCAGCTGGTTCATCTCCTTTGATGACACCTGCATGGACTGCACAGTTTTGGCAAGTGCAGCCATACTTTTGGCCAGCTCTTGGACCTGAAGGCACAGTTCTGTAGATGGATCATTATCCAGAGTCTGTGCATCAGCCTCCACATGGCTGGGAGAGAAAGATGCTGCTTCTTGGTGGAATGGGATTGCTGGGCGCCTAGGGGGCGCTGGATGGCTGACATTTGGTTCATGCAGCACCCGAATAGCCCTGTCTCTGAAGTCTGCAAAGTCTAGGTCAGGGTTTTGTAGGGCTATGATGCGCAGCTGTGCTCTGTGGGTACCGGATAGGAGTCCCTCAATAAATTGCTCCTTTAACAGTCTGTCTCCATCTTTCACACTGTCTGGGTCAATCTGCTTTATGGCTCGCAGCACCTCCTGCAGGTTAAGAGCATAGTTCCGTACACTGTCCTGCGCTCTTGGCTTACACCCAAAGAATCTCATTTTTATTTCAGCTGCAGTGCGGGTGTCAAAGGTGCTTCTTAGCTTAGCCAGGATCTTTTGAACAGTCTCTTTATCAGTGTCCTGCCAGGCTTTTACTTCCCTTTGCACCGCACCAGTTAGCTGCCCAATAAGGATGTTCACTTTTTGGTTTTCAGACAGAGGATGCACCTCAAACAAACTGCACAGTCTCTCTTTGAATTCACTCAGGGTTAGAGTTGAGCATTCCGATACCGCAAGTATCGGGTATCGGCCGATACTTGCTGTATCGGAATTCCGATACCGACATCCGATATTTTTTCAATATCGGGCATCGGAATCGGAAGTTCAAAGTTGATTGACAGCCGAAATGACGTCATCATGATGCGCGGTGTGTGCGCATCATGATGCGCCATCATTTTGGGCCTTCCGGGGGTCTCTGCCGGCCTGCCGGGGGGCTGTGCCGGCCTGCCGGGGGGCTGTGTGGACTGCCCGGGGTCTGTACCGGCCTGCCGGGGGGCTGTGCCGGCCTGCCGGTGGTCTGTGCACCCTGTGGGGGTCTGTACCGGCCTGCCGGGGGGCTGTGCCGGCCTGCCGGGGGGCTGTGCACCCTGTGGGGGTCTGTACCGGCCTGCCGGGGGGCTGTGCTGATGTCCGGGGGTCTGTGCAGGCATCGTCCGATGGGACTACAAGTCCCATCGGGCGATGCCTGCTACCATGACAGTGATTGACACATTAGCCAATGATGGGATAGTAGTAGTCCCATCATCCGGCTAATGTGTTAAATGTTAAAAAAAAAAAATACTACATACATACTACATACATACTACATGCATGCTACATACATACCACATATATACTACATGCATGCTACATACATACTACATGCTACATGCATGCTACATACATACTACATACATACTACATGCATGCTACATACATACTACATGCTACATACATACTACATATATACTACATGCATGCTACATACATACTACATACATACTACATGCATGCTACATACATACTACATGCTACATGCATGCCACATACATACTACATGCTACATACATACCACATATATACTACATGCATGCTACATGCTACATGCATGCTACATACATACTACATGCTACATACATACTACATACATACTACATGCATGCTACATACATACTACATGCTACATACATACTACATATATACTACATGCATGCTACATACATACTACATGCTACATACATACTACATACATACTACATGCATGCTACATACATACTACATGCTACATACATACTACATATATACTACATGCATGCTACATACATACTACATGCTACATGCATGCTACATACATACTACATGCTACATACATACTACATACATACTACATGCATGCTACCTACTACATGCTACATGCATGCCACATACATACTACATGCTACATACATACTACATACATATTACATATATACTACATGCATGCTACATACATACTACATGCTACATGCATGCTACATACATACTACATGCTACATACATACTACATACATACTACATGCATGCTACATACTACATGCTACATGCATGCCACATACATACTACATGCTACATACATACTACATACATACTACATATATACTACATGCATGCTACATACATACTACATATATACTACATGCATGCTACATACATACTACATGCTACATACATACTACATACATACTACATGCATGCTACATACATACTACATGCTACATACATACCACATATATACTACATATATACTACATGCATGCTACATACATACTACATGCTACATACATACTACATACATACTACATGCATGCTACATACATACTACATGCTACATACATACTACATACATGCTACATACATACTACATACATACTACATGCATGCTACATACAATACATTCATACAATACATACATAGACATACAGTACATATAACATAGAGTAACATACTTACCAATACTTGTCACATTGTTCCCCGAAGCCATTGTCTTTTACGGAATAAATATTAACATAACAAACCACAAAAATACTCACCCATGATCCGAAGCAGTCCACGAGTGTGTCCCACGACGATCTTGGGTAGAGAACTGCAGCATCAGCTGATGCTGCCGCTCTCTACGGGCTGCAGGAATCCAATGACGGAAGGTAGGTATCCTTCCGCTCTGTATTCCTCCGCCATTTAAAAAAAAAAAAGTCCCTAGTCTCACTTTATGGTAAAAGCTGTGTGGGAACAGAGGGAAAGGGAAAGAAAGATAGAGGGGAAAGAAAGAAAGAACAGAGCGAGAAAGAAAGAGAGAGAAAGAATAGAGAGAAAGAAAGAGAAAAAAAAGAAAGAAAGAACAAAGAAAGAAAGTAAGAAAGGGGAAAAGAGGGGAAAGAAATAACAGAGCGATAGAGAGAAAGAAAGAGGGGAAAGAAAGAACAGAGAGAGAAATAAAGAGAAAGAAAGAGAAAAAACAGAGAAAGAAAGAAAGAAAGAAAGAACAGAGAGAGAAAGAAAGAAAGAGGGGAAAGAAAGAACAGAGAGATAGCGAGAAAGAAAGAGGGGAAAGAAAGAACAGAGAGAGACAGAGAAAGAACAGAGAGAGAGAGAAAGAAAGAAATAAGTAAAGAAAGAAAGAAAGAACAGAGAAAAAGAAAGCGAGGAAAGAAAAAGAAAGAAAGAAAGAAAGAAAGAGGAAAGAAAGAACAGAGAGAGTGAAAAAACAGAGAGAAAGAAAAAAAGAAAGATTAGAGAGGGAAAGACAGAACAGAGAATGAGAAAGAAACAGAGAGAAAGAAAGAACAGAGAAAGAAACAGAGAGAGAGAGAAAGAAGGAAAGATTCTATAAAGATACTATAGCAGCCTGGCTCCCATTGTAATACCCACCTGAGCCTCCCAATGCAGGACATATCATGATCCGCTCACATGGCCGGCATCCCCGATTCCAAGGAGATCCTGCTGTCCGCGCTGTCGGAGGAGGACTTGGTGATGGATCTGAAGCATTCCTGGTTCCTTGGGAAAAGCCCGCTTTGTATGCCTCGCACACACTTGGCTCCACTCCGTACATCCTGTACACATATGGCTCCACTCTGTACACACACTGCTCTGCTCCGCATAACCCATACACACGCAGCTCCGCTCCATACACCAAGTACACACACGACTCTGCTCCGTACACCTGCGGTTCCGCTCCGTACACCTGGCACATGCACGGCTCCGCTCTGTACACCTCGCACACGCGCGGCTCCGCTCTGTACACCTCGTACACGTGCGGCTCCTCACTATACACATCGTACACTTGCGGCTCCGCTCTGTACACCTCGTACACGCGCGGCTCCGCTGTGTACACCTCGCACACGCGCGGCTCCACTCTGTACACCTCGTACACGTGCGGCTTTGCTCCGTACACCCTGTATACGCGCGACTCCACTCCGTACGCCCCGTACACACGCGGCTCTGCTCCATGCGCATGATACACATGTGGCTTCGCTCTGTACACCTCATACACACATGGCTTCGTACACCTCATACACACGCGGCTCAGCTCCATACACCTTGTACACACACGGCTCCGCTCCATACACACGTGGCTTCGCTCTGTACACATCATACACACGTGGATCTGTACATCTCGTACACATGCGGCTCTGTACATCTCGTACACACGCGGCTCCATACACCTCGTACACACGCGGCTCCGCTCCGTACACCTCATACACACGTGGCTCCGCTCCATATATTTCGTACACACACGGCTCCGCTCCGTACACCTCATACACACGTGGCTCCGCTTCGTACACCTCGTACATGCGTGACTCCGCTCTGTACACCTCATACACACGTGGCTCCATACACCTCATATACGTGCAGCTCCACTCCGTAATCCTCGTACACACGCGGCTCCGCTCTGTACACCTCGTACACGCGCGGCTCCGCTCTGTACACCTCATACACACGTGGCTCCGCTCCATACACCTCGTACACATGCAGCTCCGCTCTGTACACCTCGTACACGTGCAGCTCCACTCCGTACACCTCGTACACACGCGGCTCCGCTCCGTACACCTCGTACACACGCGGCTCCGCTCCGTACACCTCGTACACACGCGGCTCTGCTCCGTAAACCTCGTACACGTGCGGCTCTGCGCTGTACACCTCGTGCACGCGCGGCTCTGCTCCATACACCTCGTACATGCTCGGTTCTGCTCCATACATCTTGTACACGCGCAGATCTGCTCCGTACACCTCGTACACGCGCAGCTCTGCTCCGTACACCTCGTACACACACAACTCTGCTCCTTACACCTCGTACACACGCAGCTCTGCTCCTTACACCTCATACATATACAGCTCTGCTCCGCACACATCATACACACACAGCTTGCTACTTCCACACTGTAAACCCCTCCTGACCCCACACAGAAACTTTACCTCATCCAGCACCATGACAACCAGAACAGCACAGTCCTGCAGAGTGCAGACAGACATGGAGGCCCCTGATCATGTGACCCCTGACTCTTCCCCTCTCACAGATCCTGTGCGCACAGAACACACAGCCCAGCCACATCATTGCAGGCTGCGGTGGGTCTATCTGGGTCGGCGAGGATGGCGTCGGTGCATGGGGGGGGCGTGGCAGCTCAGTGCAGTGTGGAAAAATAGCGTACTGGGCGGGACACGGGTGGGGAGTGTCAAAAACGGGACTGTCCCGCGAGAATCGGGAAGTTTGGGAGCTATGCCAATAGTGCCAGCATGCCAGAATTTTCATTTCAATCTGTATACATGGCAGTTTTGTTATTTGACCTAGAGAGGGGGAGGGGATAAAAAAAAAATTAAGCCAGAGCTGCCAACCTAGGCACCAGATTTCCGCTGTCTAATGCTAAATATGGCACTGCTAATAAATGATACTGAATTGGGCATTCCCCTTTTCTAAAGGGGTTGTACCATAAACAACATTTATTTTATCCACAGGATAGATAGTCAATATTTGATTTCCGGGGATCTGGCTTCCAAGAATTCCCATAATCCCAAGAACTGTGATCTACTGCACCCTGTGATATTGAAGAATTAATGAGCATTTGTGACTTTCATAACTACTATAGACCGGTAATGAAGCAGTAGTAGCTCAGACTCTATAACTTTCATACATGGAACTTTGGAATCCAGATCCCTTGATGGAGGTCCCAAAACTAGGACAACCTCATTAAGAGTGTCCATATAGTGGGATCCATCATGGTAGCAGCAAATTTAATTCCTTCTGCTTAATAGGACAGTTTATGACAGTCTGTGTCTGCAGTCAAGCATTTTTAGGATGGTTAAGGGGTAAGGATGCTGGCTAAGGTCATAAAAGTGCACCTTTCATTCAATCATACTGTCACGAACCACAGGAGTCAGTTCAGCGGACGGCACAACAAACAACAACAGGGATGGAACAAGAGAGAGGAAGGCCGTAACAATAGGGAACGAGGGATGGGGCACCTCCTTTCTCAGGTCTGTGCCTAGCACTAAGCTCCGCTAACACCCTATGCGGGTTCTTCCTTCTACCGCCATCATGTGCCTAATCCCTAGCTGTCATCTCACTATACCCTGGCTAGTGCACTTGTAGAAATCGCAGGAACATGGGATGCAGTGATAGATGTGAGGCAGAGCAAGGGGTAACAGGTTTATTTACAGGGGAATACTCCACGCAGGGAGGTAAAGAGTTAAACAGTATAAATGGCAAAGTGAAGTGCAACAGTTCAAATAACGGCAAATCGATAGCAAACATATCAGGAAATCCTAACACTGCAGCTCCTGCTGGGAACTTAATAGCGCCGGCAACGGCGGGCGCGGTGTCTTTTCTAGTGAAGTCCAGCAAACGACAGTACCCCATCTCTCGGAGACAGTGTAGTACAAAAACTTGGCACTCAAAAGAAAAATTGATTTGACAGTTCCTTTATTGTAAAAGGCATCCAGTTAATGAATATACCCAGTACTGAATAGTGCCTACTTATGACAGCGGTTCTTTAATAATAATATATGGAATTTTCCATTACAGTTCCTTTCAGTTAAAACCAACTGTGAAAAATTCTGTTTCTGATGAAGGTCAATTGTATGACCGAAAACGTTTAAAGAAGTAAAAGAAGTATTTTTAACTGGATACCTTTTACAATAAAGGAACTGTCAAATCAATTTTTCTTTTGAGTGCCAAGTTTTTGTACTACATTGTTAGTTGGCTGGACACCCGACTTGTGCACCTCCCTCCTCATTGAGTGCTGTGTTTTTTCTATCTCGGAGACAGTGGTCGGTATCCGGTACCTTTCACTGCCACAGTCCATATACTGTAGTGAGGGCCACAGTCCTATATGAGCCCAGCGTGGGTCCCCAAAATGTGTGCTGGTAAAGTCAAGTCAAATGTGTCTGGGAAGATATTCTCTAGCACAGTCGGGTAGTGGATAACAGTCAAGCTCCTGGTCTTATTTATCGATATGTATACCGTGGCACAGCTGAAATGGTGCACAAAAAAGGTTCCCACACCAGAGAATATATAAAATAAATTTTTGGCACTCAACTTGAAATGATTGGTAGAATTTTATTCGCAGTCATAATAGACGTTTCGGTCAATTCATTCTGACCTTTCTCAATATACTGCAACGGTACAGAAGTTGAAAAGAATATATAATAACAATAAATCAAAACTATGAACAATAATGTATGATCATCACATCAAGAAATAAAGACATCAAAATCATGTGCATGAGTGGTGGGAAGACCTAGATATAAAATGTGAACAAGAGGTAAAAGTCACAGAAAACGAAAAAAAGGAGGGGGGGGGGGAAATAAAGTATGAAACATACCCGACTGCTCTTGAGATGTAGAGAAAAATTGAGTGGCAGATATCTAGATTCAAATATATGTTCATGTCAG
Source organism: Dendrobates tinctorius (assembly GCF_039654945.1). Classification (NCBI taxonomy): domain Eukaryota; kingdom Metazoa; phylum Chordata; class Amphibia; order Anura; family Dendrobatidae; genus Dendrobates; species Dendrobates tinctorius. Next base: position 29,312,788 of record NW_027361706.1, on the reverse strand, counting down.
TCAAAACAAGAAACCGGGGTGAGGTAAATATGTTCAGTATATGGGATCACTTACATAAAGGTATAACAGGGAGCAAAAGGGTCCGTGAATCAATTGCCTACGGTCCGAATGAGGCCTAAGTCGATATGAAAAAATAAGCCTTGTTATATGTTGACTATGGTAGGAGCATCGGTTTAAATATATATAGCAATCTGTGTATGAGGAAAATGACCAACCTGTGGTATATCATACAAAATTTCGTATGTCCTGCGACATGGGTCACTGGTATAAATGTACCTAGGCAATAAATAAGGTGTAAATAGATCTCTCCAGATCATACATTGATTGTTGAAGAAAATATATATACAGAGGATATATAATGAAAACCGTACCATATATGTCTCTATATGCAGGGTAATGGGACCCGGACCATAAATACACTAGAGATAAGTCTGTATGTCCCTGATCATGATATCCTTGTAAGTACTCGTCAATTCAAATCTGTATTGCCCCGTAATTTCCTTTTTCTATCTGAAACCATGATCAAAAAATACGTCTTAGATGTCTGGCTTTCAGCCAGAATAAGTCATAAATATCTGACATTCAGCGTAAAAGAGCATGTCCCAAGAAAAATGTGTACCCACAATCAATGAACTTGGTAATGAGGCCCGGGTCCAGAACTCTGATTACCAATGCGGTCTATATAAGAGAATGTGGGTCAAAATGCGTCCCTACCGAAGGAATGACAATATATGAAAAGGTAAACTAGTGAGGTCCCTTACCAGTAGTAGATAGTAGTGTCTCCTGCCACAATGTAACTCGGCATCCACCGCTTGTTCATGGGCAAGGTGACAGTGGAAGGCGCTCATTTTTAAACATTAGGGGCGGGACTAACAATCCGGCCGTAAAACCGGAAGTACGTCACCGGAAGTGACGTCGCGCTATATGATAGTGTCAAATGACACTCGAAAGGGAATGTAAACATGAGATCCCTCATGATAAGTAGTGTACATGGCACAATGGCACAAACACAGACATAGGAGTGTATGAGAAATGTTATTTATTGGGAAGAATACGATATTTAGAGCAAACTATAATGTATATATAAGGCAGCGGGTAAGGAGATAGGAGAAATAGGAAAACGAGATGAGGAGAGGTCAGGGATCCAGAAGGAAGGGTCGGGAGGTGACAAATTGCATGTTGTCTATTCAATAGCGACGGCTCTGTAAAAGACAAAACTGTATGTCAATGAACATATATAAAAAAAGGATATGTATAAATGACTACATAGTAGTAGTATATCAGTGTTTCCAATGTATAATATATATGCTGCAGAATATACCTGGTAAAACACAAAACTATGCATTACCCATGAGTTAAGTATCTATAACGTCCTCACATCGGTGAAATAAGTCCGTTAGGGATTTGCAAATAATGAAGATACCCCATTGTTATAAGTTCAAATAAAGGACAAAAGATCGTATTCCCTATTGAGACCCCTTGGAGATAGGGTCTCCAGCTCGTGTATCCAGTAAGCCTCTCTCTTTTTTAGAGTCTGGATCCGGTTGCCCCCTCGTCTTGGCAATGGGATCTGTTCAATAACCTGGAATTTCAATTGGGGTATCGTATGTCCTGCACTAATGAAGTGATGGGGTAGGGGTAATAATGTGTTGCTGCATCTTATGGTGGACTTGTGTTTACTTATGCGGTCTTTTATGGATTGTGTGGTTTCACCAATATAAAGGAGGCCACATGGGCACTTGATCAAATATACCACGTACGACGTTTCGCAGGTGGAATAGTCCTTAATCTTATAGCGTTTACCTGAATGTGGATGATGGAAGTAATTCCCCTTGAGGACATTGCTGCATTGATTACAATGTAAACATGGGTAAGTACCGGTTCTTGGTTGTGATAAGAACCTCTGTGTGGAGGGGCGTGGTCCAGATCCTATATCAGCTTTGATCAGAGTGTCACGTATGTTACGAGGACGTTTGTAACACGGTAGGAAATCTTGTTGAAATTCTGGTATATCAGGATGTGCTTCCCTTAAGAGATTCCAATGTTTCCTAATCGTATGGTGGAGGATGTGAACATAGGGATGGAACGTGTGAACAAAGGGTATGCGCCCAGTAACGGGTTGTTTGAGTGATGGTGAGGGTTGTAAAGTTTGATGTAATACATTAGGGGGATAGCCTCTCTCCCTAAATTTCTGAAACATCTCCTCCCTTCTCACATCATTAGTAACTGGATCCGTGACAATGCGTTCTAATCTTTTGAATTGAGAACGTGGTATGGATTTCTTTGTGGATGGTGGGTGAAGACTCTGGAAATGAAGTAGACTGTTACGGTCTGTAGGTTTTATATATAGATCTGTACTGAGTACCCCCTCTCCATCCTTGATAATCATGGTATCAAGAAAACTGACTCTGTGTGAGTCCATAGTAATAGTGAATCTAAGGCCCGGCCAGGCTTGATTCAGTGTGGCAAAGAAATCTTCCAATGTGTCAGGTGGACCTGTCCAAATACAGAACACGTCATCAATGAATCGTTTCCACATAATGCAATGTGTCATATAGCGGGGATCAGGATACACCACCTCATCTTCGAAGGTGGCCATGTATGTGTTAGCATATGGGGGCGCTACGTTAGACCCCATTGCAGTCCCTTTCGCCTGTAGGTAGAATGTCTCCTCAAAAAGAAAGTGGTTTTTGGTGAGAACCACTGTGAGTAATTCGAGGCACATATCGATCATATCAGGGTGAAGACCCGACCGTGTCAGCAATTGTCTTACACATTGAATTCCCTGGTTATGGGGAATGGACGTGTAAAGATCTTTGACGTCAAAAGAGACCAAAATGGACTCTTTGGGTATGGTACCAATGTCCTTAATAGTGTCGAGAAAATCACCCGTATCAAGTAGAAAGGATTGTGCTTTCCGTGTCAATGGGGTTAATATCTTCTCCAAGAAGATTGATATGGGAGATAAGATCGATTCAGAAGACGCTACAATGGGTCGGCCCGGGGGGCATTCTAAACTCTTGTGAACCTTCGGAAGCATGTAAAATACCGGTATAATAGGATGTGTTTTTATCAGGTATTCTTTTGCTTTGGAGTCTATGACTCCCTTTTCATGATAAGTAGTGAGAATGTTGGATATGATGTCACTAATCTCTCTTGTTGGGTCGTGTCCTAATTTGATATAGACTGATTCGTCGCCAAGTTGGCGAAGGGCTTCCCTGATGTAATCAGTCTTATCCATCACAACTATAGCCCCACCTTTATCAGCAGGTTTGATGATAATGTTATTGTCGCTACGTAGGGACTGTAGGGCCTGAAAGTCTAAGTTAGTTAGATTGGAGGGGAAGTGTAGTAAACCATTATCAGTATCTCGACGGATTTTCGAGAATGCCTTCCCCACAAATTCAATGAAGGATTCAACAGCATGGGAGCTCTGTGGCGGTCTATAGGAGCTTTTATTCCGGAGGCCCAGATCTTTTATAGAAATCAGGGGTTGTCCCTCGGAGGGAGTGGGGTCACCACTCCGAACACTCATGGCAAAATGTGTAAGTAGTCTAATGCGAAGAAAGAAGTGCTGTAATTCCATGTCAAGATCAAAGGTACTTAGCTTGAAGGATGGGCAGAAAGACAGACCCTTCTGTAAAAGGTTGTATTCTGCAATGCCAAGGGACCTTGAAGAAATATTGATGACTAACGAGCTTGTACCTGAGACCGTGTCACTCTGTAGAAGTCTGGACCTCTTCCTTCGTTGGCTACGGCGTGGCCTCTTCTTCTTGGACGTCGTCTGCGTTGGTCCAAAAAATGAGGTGGACCTAGGTGAGTGTCTCTCCTTTCAGTCTCAGAGCCTGAGGTGCAAGATTCATTAGAAGAGCGATACTCAAACCTAGAGGAGTCAGAGCGGGGAAAATTGTTAACACGCCAGTGATATACTCTATTATTATCATAATCCTCAAGGTCCCTTTGAAACTTGATTCTTTTTCTGTTTTCCGTATCCCTCTTATGTTGGTCAGTGACAATCTTAATTTTGGATTTTAAAGCGCTCAGTTCATCTGCTGTGCTGGAAGATGATAATTGTGATTCAATGTTCTGTATCGTATCTTTTGAAGAGGTAATGGCACCCTGCAGGTGTTCGACAGTCAAAGTCATTAAATCAAATGAACATTTGTTCAAAATCTGTTCAAACTTCTGACAGAAAACAGAGGAATCACTAAAGAGGGTTGGTCGTAATGGAACTCTAAGACCCCTTGGGATGCGATTGACTCGAAGATATTCGGTCAATGTGGCACAATGTAGTTCGAGATTAATTAGATGTCGTGACTCACGCTCCAGATCTCTTCCTCTCGTTTCTCTCGGTGGAGCCTTGAGGAAATCACTAGAAAAATTTGTCTTAGACAAAATTGCATTAGTTTCTTCTTGATTGTAGGAAAAAATCAATGAAGACATAGTATACAGCGTGCACACGTAAAGGTAAGTGACTATCGATATGTATACCGTGGCACAGCTGAAATGGTGCACAAAAAAGGTTCCCACACCAGAGAATATATAAAATAAATTTTTGGCACTCAACTTGAAATGATTGGTAGAATTTTATTCGCAGTCATAATAGACGTTTCGGTCAATTCATTCTGACCTTTCTCAATATACTGCAACGGTACAGAAGTTGAAAAGAATATATAATAACAATAAATCAAAACTATGAACAATAATGTATGATCATCACATCAAGAAATAAAGACATCAAAATCATGTGCATGAGTGGTGGGAAGACCTAGATATAAAATGTGAACAAGAGGTAAAAGTCACAGAAAACGAAAAAAGGAGGGGGGGGGGGGAAATAAAGTATGAAACATACCCGACTGCTCTTGAGATGTAGAGAAAAATTGTGTGGCAGATATCTAGATTCAAATATATGTTCATGTCAGTCAAAACAAGAAACCGGGGTGAGGTAAATATGTTCAGTATATGGGATCACTTACATAAAGGTATAACAGGGAGCAAAAGGGTCCGTGAATCAATTGCCTACGGTCCGAATGAGGCCTAAGTCGATATGAAAAAATAAGCCTTGTTATATGTTGACTATGGTAGGAGCATCGGTTTAAATATATATAGCAATCTGTGTATGAGGAAAATGACCAACCTGTGGTATATCATACAAAATTTCGTATGTCCTGCGACATGGGTCACTGGTATAAATGTACCTAGGCAATAAATAAGGTGTAAATAGATCTCTCCAGATCATACATTGATTGTTGAAGAAAATATATATACAGAGGATATATAATGAAAACCGTACCATATATGTCTCTATATGTAGGGTGATGGGACCCGGACCATAAATACACTAGAGATAAGTCTGTATGTCCCTGATCATGATATCCTTGTAAGTACTTGTCAATTCAAATCTGTATTGCCCCGTAATTTCCTTCCTTCTGGATCCCTGACCTCTCCTCATCTCGTTTTCCTATTTCTCCTATCTCCTTACCCGCTGCCTTATATATACATTATAGTTTGCTCTAAATATCGTATTCTTCCCAATAAATAACATTTCTCATACACTCCTATGTCTGTGTTTGTGCCATTGTGCCATGTACACTACTTATCATGAGGGATCTCATGTTTACATTCCCTTTCGAGTGTCATTTGACACTATCATATAGCGCGACGTCACTTCCGGTGACGTACTTCCGGTTTTACGGCCGGATTGTTAGTCCCGCCCCTAATGTTTAAAAATGAGCGCCTTCCACTGTCACCTTGCCCATGAACAAGCGGTGGATGCCGAGTTACATTGTGGCAGGAGACACTACTATCTACTACTGGTAAGGGACCTCACTAGTTTACCTTTTCATATATTGTCATTCCTTCGGTAGGGACGCATTTTGACCCACATTCTCTTATATAGACCGCATTGGTAATCAGAGTTCTGGACCCGGGCCTCATTACCAAGTTCATTGATTGTGGGTACACATTTTTCTTGGGACATGCTCTTTTACGCTGAATGTCAGATATTTATGACTTATTCTGGCTGAAAGCCAGACATCTAAGACGTATTTTTTGATCATGGTTTCAGGTAGAAAAAGGAAATTACGGGGCAATACAGATTTGAATTGACAAGTACTTACAAGGATATCATGATCAGGGACATACAGACTTATCTCTAGTGTATTTATGGTCCGGGTCCCATCACCCTGCATATAGAGACATATATGGTACGGTTTTCATTATATATCCTCTGTATATATATTTTCTTCAACAATCAATGTATGATCTGGAGAGATCTATTTACACCTTATTTATTGCCTAGGTACATTTATACCAGTGACCCATGTCGCAGGACATACGAAATTTTGTATGATATACCACAGGTTGGTCATTTTCCTCATACACAGATTGCTATATATATTTAAACCGATGCTCCTACCATAGTCAACATATAACAAGGCTTATTTTTTCATATCGACTTAGGCCTCATTCGGACCGTAGGCAATTGATTCACGGACCCTTTTGCTCCCTGTTATACCTTTATGTAAGTGATCCCATATACTGAACATATTTACCTCACCCCGGTTTCTTGTTTTGACTGACATGAACATATATTTGAATCTAGATATCTGCCACTCAATTTTTCTCTACATCTCAAGAGCAGTCGGGTATGTTTCATACTTTATTCCCCCCCTCCTTTTTTTCGTTTTCTGTGACTTTTACCTCTTGTTCACATTTTATATCTAGGTCTTCCCACCACTCATGCACATGATTTTGATGTCTTTATTTCTTGATGTGATGATCATACATTATTGTTCATAGTTTTGATTTATTGTTATTATATATTCTTTTCAACTTCTGTACCGTTGCAGTATATTGAGAAAGGTCAGAATGAATTGACCGAAACGTCTATTATGACTGCGAATAAAATTCTACCAATCATTTCAAGTTGAGTGCCAAAAATTTATTTTATATATTCTCTGGTGTGGGAACCTTTTTTGTGCACCATTTCAGCTGTGCCACGGTATACATATCGATAGTCACTTACCGTTACGTGTGCACGCTGTATACTATGTCTTCATTGATTTTTTCCTACAATCAAGAAGAAACTAATGCAATTTTGTCTAAGACAAATTTTTCTAGTGATTTCCTCAAGGCTCCAACGAGAGAAACGAGAGGAAGAGATCTGGAGCGTGAGTCACGACATCTAATTAATCTCGAACTACATTGTGCCACATTGACCGAATATCTTCGAGTCAATCGCATCCCAAGGGGTCTTAGAGTTCCATTACGACCAACCCTCTTTAGTGATTCCTCTGTTTTCTGTCAGAAGTTTGAACAGATTTTGAACAAATGTTCATTTGATTTAATGACTTTGACTGTCGAACACCTGCAGGGTGCCATTACCTCTTCAAAAGATACGATACAGAACATTGAATCACAATTATCATCTTCCAGCACAGCAGATGAACTGAGCGCTTTAAAATCCAAAATTAAGATTGTCACTGACCAACATAAGAGGGATACGGAAAACAGAAAAAGAATCAAGTTTCAAAGGGACCTTGAGGATTATGATAATAATAGAGTATATCACTGGCGTGTTAACAATTTTCCCCGCTCTGACTCCTCTAGGTTTGAGTATCGCTCTTCTAATGAATCTTGCACCTCAGGCTCTGAGACTGAAAGGAGAGACACTCACCTAGGTCCACCTCATTTTTTGGACCAACGCAGACGACGTCCAAGAAGAAGAGGCCACGCCGTAGCCAACGAAGGAAGAGGTCCAGACTTCTACAGAGTGACACGGTCTCAGGTACAAGCTCGTTAGTCATCAATATTTCTTCAAGGTCCCTTGGCATTGCAGAATACAACCTTTTACAGAAGGGTCTGTCTTTCTGCCCATCCTTCAAGCTAAGTACCTTTGATCTTGACAAGGAATTACAGCGCTTCTTTCGTCGCATTAGACTACTTACACATTTTGCCATGAGTGTTCGGAGTGGTGACCCCACTCCCTCCGAGGGACAACCCCTGATTTCTATAAAAGATCTGGGCCTCCGGAATAAAAGCTCCTATAGACCGCCACAGAGCTCCCATGCTGTTGAATCCTTCATTGAATTTGTGGGGAAGGCATTCTCGAAAATCCGTCGAGATACTGATAATGGTTTACTACACTTCCCCTCCAATCTAACTAACTTAGACTTTCAGGCCCTACAGTCCCTACGTAGCGACAATAACATTATCATCAAACCTGCTGATAAAGGTGGGGCTATAGTTGTGATGGATAAGACTGATTACATCAGGGAAGCCCTTCGCCAACTTGGCGACGAATCAGTCTATATCAAATTAGGACACGACCCAACAAGAGAGATTAGTGACATCATATCCAACATTCTCACTACTTATCATGAAAAGGGAGTCATAGACTCCAAAACAAAAGAATACCTGATAAAAACACATCCTATTATACCGGTATTTTACATGCTTCCGAAGGTACACAAGAGTTTAGAATGCCCCCCGGGCCGACCCATTGTAGCGTCTTCTGAATCGATCTTATCTCCCATATCAATCTTCTTGGAGAAGATATTAACCCCATTGACACGGAAAGCACAATCCTTTCTACTTGATACGGGTGATTTTCTCGACACTATTAAGGACATTGGTACCATACCCAAAGAGTCCATTTTGGTCTCTTTTGACGTCAAAGATCTTTACACGTCCATTCCCCATAACCAGGGAATTCAATGTGTAAGACAATTGCTGACACGGTCGGGTCTTCACCCTGATATGATCGATATGTGCCTCGAATTACTCACAGTGGTTCTCACCAAAAACCACTTTCTTTTTGAGGAGACATTCTACCTACAGGCGAAAGGGACCGCAATGGGGTCTAACGTAGCGCCCCCATATGCTAACACATACATGGCCACCTTCGAAGATGAGGTGGTGTATCCTGATCCCCGCTATATGACACATTGCATTATGTGGAAACGATTCATTGATGACGTGTTCTGTATTTGGACAGGTCCACCTGACACATTGGAAGATTTCTTTGCCACACTGAATCAAGCCTGGCCGGGCCTTAGATTCACTATTACTATGGACTCATACAGAGTCAGTTTTCTTGATACCATGATTATCAAGGATGGAGAGGGGGTACTCAGTACAGATCTATATATAAAACCTACAGACTGTAACAGTCTACTTCATTTCCAGAGTCTTCACCCACCATCCACAAAGAAATCCATACCACGTTCTCAATTCAAAAGATTAGAACGCATTGTCACGGATCCAGTTACTAATGATGTGAGAAGGGAGGAGATGTTTCAGAAATTTAGGGAGAGAGGCTATCCCCCTAATGTATTACATCAAGCTTTACAACCCTCACCATCACTCAAACAACCCGTTACTGGGCGCATACCCTTTGTTCACACGTTCCATCCCTATGTTCACATCCTCCACCATACGATTAGGAAACATTGGAATCTCTTAAGGGAAGCACATCCTGATATACCAGAATTTCAACAAGATTTCCTACCGTGTTACAAACGTCCTCGTAACATACGTGACACTCTGATCAAAGCTGATATAGGATCTGGACCACGCCCCTCCACACAGAGGTTCTTATCACAACCAAGAACCGGTACTTACCCATGTTTACATTGTAATCAATGCAGCAATGTCCTCAAGGGGAATTACTTCCATCATCCACATTCAGGTAAACGCTATAAGATTAAGGACTATTCCACCTGCGAAACGTCGTACGTGGTATATTTGATCAAGTGCCCATGTGGCCTCCTTTATATTGGTGAAACCACACAATCCATAAAAGACCGCATAAGTAAACACAAGTCCACCATAAGATGCAGCAACACATTATTACCCCTACCCCATCACTTCATTAGTGCAGGACATACGATACCCCAATTGAAATTCCAGGTTATTGAACAGATCCCATTGCCAAGACGAGGGGGCAACCGGATCCAGACTCTAAAAAAGAGAGAGGCTTACTGGATACACGAGCTGGAGACCCTATCTCCAAGGGGTCTCAATAGGGAATACGATCTTTTGTCCTTTATTTGAACTTATAACAATGGGGTATCTTCATTATTTGCAAATCCCTAACGGACTTATTTCACCGATGTGAGGACGTTATAGATACTTAACTCATGGGTAATGCATAGTTTTGTGTTTTACCAGGTATATTCTGCAGCATATATATTATACATTGGAAACACTGATATACTACTACTATGTAGTCATTTATACATATCCTTTTTTTATATATGTTCATTGACATACAGTTTTGTCTTTTACAGAGCCGTCGCTATTGAATAGACAACATGCAATTTGTCACCTCCCGACCCTTCCTTCTGGATCCCTGACCTCTCCTCATCTCGTTTTCCTATTTCTCCTATCTCCTTACCCGCTGCCTTATATATACATTATAGTTTGCTCTAAATATCGTATTCTTCCCAATAAATAACATTTCTCATACACTCCTATGTCTGTGTTTGTGCCATTGTGCCATGTACACTACTTATCATGAGGGATCTCATGTTTACATTCCCTTTCGAGTGTCATTTGACACTATCATATAGCGCGACGTCACTTCCGGTGACGTACTTCCGGTTTTACGGCCGGATTGTTAGTCCCGCCCCTAATGTTTAAAAATGAGCGCCTTCCACTGTCACCTTGCCCATGAACAAGCGGTGGATGCCGAGTTACATTGTGGCAGGAGACACTACTATCTACTACTGGTAAGGGACCTCACTAGTTTACCTTTTCATATATTGTCATTCCTTCGGTAGGGACGCATTTTGACCCACATTCTCTTATATAGACCGCATTGGTAATCAGAGTTCTGGACCCGGGCCTCATTACCAAGTTCATTGATTGTGGGTACACATTTTTCTTGGGACATGCTCTTTTAAGCTGAATGTCAGATATTTATGACTTATTCTGGCTGAAAGCCAGACATCTAAGACGTATTTTTTGATCATGGTTTCAGATAGAAAAAGGAAATTACGGGGCAATACAGATTTGAATTGACAAGTACTTACAAGGATATCATGATCAGGGACATACAGACTTATCTCTAGTGTATTTATGGTCCGGGTCCCATCACCCTGCATATAGAGACATATATGGTACGGTTTTCATTATATATCCTCTGTATATATATTTTCTTCAAGAATCAATGTATGATCTGGAGAGATCTATTTACACCTTATTTATTGCCTAGGTACATTTATACCAGTGACCCATGTCGCAGGACATACGAAATTTTGTATGATATACCACAGGTTGGTCATTTTCCTCATACACAGATTGCTATATATATTTAAACCGATGCTCCTACCATAGTCAACATATAACAAGGCTTATTTTTTCATATCGACTTAGGCCTCATTCGGACCGTAGGCAATTGATTCACGGACCCTTTTGCTCCCTGTTATACCTTTATGTAAGTGATCCCATATACTGAACATATTTACCTCACCCCGGTTTCTTGTTTTGACTGACATGAACATATATTTGAATCTAGATATCTGCCACACAATTTTTCTCTACATCTCAAGAGCAGTCGGGTATGTTTCATACTTTATTCCCCCCCTCCTTTTTTTCGTTTTCTGTGACTTTTACCTCTTGTTCACATTTTATATCTAGATCTTCCCACCACTCATGCACATGATTTTGATGTCTTTATTTCTTGATGTGATGATCATACATTATTGTTCATAGTTTTGATTTATTGTTATTATATATTCTTTTCAACTTCTGTACCGTTGCAGTATATTGAGAAAGGTCAGAATGAATTGACCGAAACGTCTATTATGACTGCGAATAAAATTCTACCAATCATTTCAAGTTGAGTGCCAAAAATTTATTTTATATTATACCTGGTCTTATTTAGGCAGACCTCGCACGATACTCATGATCTTGAAACGTCTGGCACCTGGCTTTTTGATGGTCACTGGGCACACACTGCCCGTTTCTCTCTCCGGTCCCCGCTGTTGATGGTGGGCGATAGCGGTCGCTGGCCTGTGTGGCGCTGGTGCTCCCCGAATGGAGCACTCCTCTCCCTGGCTGCTTCAGAACCCGGCTTGGCTGTACTCTGCTGGCACAGCTCTGCTCTGCATGGCTCTGCTCTGTTGGCAAGGCTCTGCTCTGCTGGCACGGCTCTGCACAGCTCTGCTCTGCTGGCACGGCTTTGCTCTACTGGCATGGCTCTACTCTACTGGCACGGCTCTGCTCTGCATGGCTCTCTCTGCAGGTGACTGGGGCTCCTTCTATATGGCCCGTCACCACACCGGTACCCTCTGGGAGCAGGGCATGCCGCTCACTGCTCTGCACTGCACTCTGCTGGCGCCAGATCCCCCTGCTTCGCGCGCTTTCTCTTTTTATGCCTCTGGATATTTGTTTTGTGTTTTGCTTTTGGTCTTCTCTGTGTAAAGGTCATGTGTTCATATGCAATTACATTTTGCATGCACATTAATTTACTTTTTCTGCTCAGACCCAGTTTCTCATTTGTTTCATTGTGCATTCTGTGCATATAAGGGTGTGACCGCCCTGTTTCTGAGTTGGAAAATCCATCCTGTCTGGCCTATACTATTACTGGTGGTTCAGTCCCTCTGTCCTTGTTCACATTTACGTCACTTGACAAGTGGAAAGGTTTTAAATACAAGAGTTAGGACTGTCCCACAAGGGTTGCCGTGACGTGGCGGGATGGCTTCTACATTATTTTGATCAAAATTATGTTAACTAAATACCCTTATTATTACTATTATTACTACCTTCATGCAATTTTTGCAATATATTTTTTTACTTTTTTATTCCAGGATATTTGTTTTGTGTTTTGCTTTTGGTCTTCTCTGTGTAAAGGTCATGTGTTCATATGCAATTACATAATTACTTTATGGTATAAAGTGAGACAAGGGACTTTTTTTTTTAAGTGGCGGAGGAATACAGTGCGGAAGGATACCTACCTTCCGTCATTGAATTCCTGCAGCCCGTAGAGAGCGGCAGCATCAGCTGATGCTGCAGTTCTCTACCCAAGATCGTCGTGGGACACACTCTTGGACTGCTTCGGATCATGGGTGAGTATTTTTGTGGTTTGTTATGTTAATATTTATTCCGTAAAAGACAATAGCTTCGGGGAACAATGTGACAAGTATTGGTAAGTATGTTACTCTATGTTATATGTACTGTATGTCTATGTATGTATTGTATGAATGTATTGTATGTAGCATGCATGTAGTATGTATGTAGTATGTATGTAGCATCTATGTAGTATGTATGTAGCATGTAGTATGTATGTAGCATGTAGTATGTATGTAGCATGCATGTAGTATGTATGTAGTATGTATGTAGCATGTAGTATGTATGTAGCATGCATGTAGTATGTATGTAGTATGTATGTAGCATGTAGTATGTATGTAGCATGCATGTAGTATATATGTGGTATGTATGTAGCATGTAGTATGTATGTGGCATGCATGTAGTATGTATGTAGTATGTATGTAGCATGTAGTATGTATGTAGCATGCATGTAGTATGTATGTAGCATGCATGTAGTATATATGTAGTATGTATGTAGTATATATGTAGCATGTAGTATGTATGTAGCATGTATGTAGTATGTATGTAGCATGCATGTAGTATGTATGTAGTATGTATGTAGTATGTAGCATGCATGTAGTATATATGTAGTATGTATGTAGTATGTAGCATGCATGTAGTATATATGTAGTATGTATGTAGCATGTAGTATGTAGCATGCATGTAGTATGTATGTAGTATGTATGTAGCATGTAGTATGTATGTAGCATGTATGTAGTATGTATGTAGCATGCATGTAGTATATATGTAGTATGTATGTAGTATGTATGTAGCATATATGTAGCATGTATTATGTATGTAGCATGCATGTAGTATGTATGTAGTATGTATGTAGCATGCATGTAGTATATATGTAGTATGTATGTAGTATGCATGTAGCATGCATGTATGTAGTATGTATGTAGCATGTAGTATGTATGTAGCATGCATGTATGTAGTATGTATGTAGCATGTAGTATGTATGTAGCATGTAGTATGTATGTAGCATGCATGCAGTATGTATGTAGCATGCATGTAGTATGTATGTAGTATGTATGTAGTATGTAGTATGTATGTAGCATGTAGTATGTATGTAGCATGCATGTAGTATATATGTAGTATGTATGTAGTATGTATGTAGCATGTAGTATGTATGATGCATATATGTAGTATGTATGTAGTATGTATGTAGCATGCATGTAGTATATATGTAGTATGTATGTAGTATGTATGTAGCATGTAGCATGTATGTAGCATGCATGTAGTATATATGTAGCATGTAGCATGCATGTAGTATGTATGTAGCATGCATGTAGTATATATGTAGTATGTATGTAGTATGTATGTAGCATGCATGTAGTATATATGTACTATGTATGTAGCATGTAGTATGTATGTAGTATGTATGTATGTAGTATTTTTTTTTTTTACATTTAACACATTAGCCCGATGATAGGACTACTACTGTCCCATCATTGGCTAATGTGTCAATCACTGTCATGGTAGCAGGCATCGCCCGATGGGACTTGTAGTCCCATCGGACGATGCCTGCACAGACTACCGGAGCCTGCACAAACCCCCCGGCAGGCCGGCACAGCCCCCCGGAGCCTGCACAGTCCACCGGCAGGCCGGTACAGACCCCGGGCAGTCCGCACAGCCCACCGGCAGGCCGGCACAGCCCCCCGGCAGGCCGGCAGAGACCCCCGGAAGGCCCGTACAGACCCCCGAGAGGCTGTACAAGGGCAGGAAAAGGGTTTTTCCAATTCCGATACCGGAAGTCTCATAGACATGAATGGGACTTCCGGTATCGGCATCGGCGATACTGATACTTTTTTTAAAGATCGGCCGATCCATTCCGATCCGATATTTTGAAGTATCGGACGGTATCGCTCAACTCTACTCAGGGTATGTGACTCCCCTGAGTACTGCGGTAGCCAGGCTGCTCCCGGTATATAGGGCATGGACAGCGGCATTATGGGGACTGCTGCAGTGGGTGCTGATTCTTGCGGTGCTCTGAAGGGAGCGCTGGTTGCTGGATTCTGCGGTGCCATTGGAGCTGCAGCTGCGCTGGCCCCTGCATCTTGCGGCACTGTGGGGGGTGTGGTGGCGTCCACCGCTGCATCTGCTCTTGCCTCAGACATTCTCCTCCCCCCAGGTAACGTTTGGCCAGGCCCTGGGTTGTGCTGGCTTACCGGCTGCCGCTCTGCAGGTTGGATGATCGGGCGACAACGGGACTACAGGCCTCAGCTCCTCACTTCCCGCGTGCTGGCCTCTTCCCCCGCAGCCCTTCACTTTTTTGCGCTTTTCGGCTGGCTCTGCCCATGACCGCCCGCCCATTTGGTTTCCCACTCGCACCAAGCGGCGGGGTAATGGCGGCAACTGCGCAGATAGTCTATGGCACACAACACAGTCTCTGGCACACAGGACCCGGGGACACCGGGCTCCGTAAATCCTGTTTGTGATGCCAAAATGGATCGCCCGCCAGGGCAGTGAGGTACTCGGTACCGGGCCGGTATCTCAGAGGGAAGTGTCACAGTAGCGGAGACCCGGTTCGTGGCCCTGGGCGTCCATGTAAAAGGAGTTAAGAGTGGCTGGTTAAAGTTTATAAGTGGATGATACGTGACGCCACCTGTGGTGCTCGGCAATGAATGGGTTAAGCCGACGATGCAGGCAGATCCTCTGGGATAGATGGTATAAGGCAGCAAGATGTAACAGCTCCCTACAGGTAGAGCTGTGGTCCCAGGGCAGTGGTAATAGATGTTGAGGAAGAGGGTGCAGTGTCTGGCACAGAGATGTAGCAGTGCTGGAGGGTTTGCAGGAAGAACGCAATGACACAACAGGGTGCAGTTTCCGTTACCTTTACTGTGCTTTGTAAATGCAGTCCAGATTACAGATGGAACAGAGGCTGGCCAGCTTGGAAGCAACTTAGGAATCTCTCTATGCAGATGGGCTGTGTAGTCTCCTTTCTAGCGTTTATCTGAGGTACTTGCAGTACTGTGTTACACTGAAGTTCCACTTGCTTGTTCTCTTTTAGAACTCCCTCGTATGGCAGACAGCTGTAGCCTTCTTCTTCTGGCTCACACGTTGCTGTTGTGCCTCCAAGTCTTATGTGGGAACAGAGCATTTACAGCTTCCTATTCCTCCGATTTCTGCTGCAGGAACATCAGTATCCATACAACCTTGGAGACCGGACTCCAGGTCATGCGCTACAGCTAGAAGTGAGCCTGAACTTCTAGCTCTTTTCCTCACGTCCACACACGTTTCCCTCCTCACAGGAACTCACTAATTTCCCCTTCCTGGCCCTCAGAGAGCAGCTCCTCCCCCAGTTTTGGTTTAGAGCCCCCTCTGCTGGCCTGGAATGGGAACTGTGCTGTGTGTTGTGTTTAAATGACAGAGAGACCCTTTATTGCTTACAAGCATGACATCACACTCCCTAGGAGGAAGGTAATGCCACTGTGGCGACCATACTCCTGGGAGCGCCACATTTGACTAATAAGATGGGGGTGTTCGTTTGCAAACACTCTGTTAGGCATTAAATGTGTGTAATTTCTCACTCGTCTATCTCCTTATATTCGCATTGGCAATACTGAGGAATAGAGACAACAGTTGAAAAGAGTAACTGCAGACTTTGCGTTCAAACATGGACAACCCCTCTAATACTTCATTAAATGGGGCATCAGGAGGCAGTATTTGTTAAAGGTGGCTCTCAGATGACATTATTACTTTGTTAAGCTGATGTCATACATGCGCTCATTGCAGTTTGAGTATGGACCATAATGTATTGGTCTCTACCCGAACTTGACCTCCTAATAAGTGTCTATGAGCTGCTAAGTTGGGGTCGGGAGACCAAGGCTCAGTCAGAGCATTGCAGGCCATTTTCAGACAGTGACACACAGATGTGTAAACCCATAAATCCAGCCTCAAGGGAAGCAATACTTGTTTTACCCCGGGCGTGGGTAACCCTTTTTACTCCACTGACGAAGCATGCATGGTTACTCTTGTTATCAGCACCTGCTTGCATATAGGACACTATAGTAGTCACTAGCCTGTTGTGGATAGTATATTGAGTTATATTCATTCCTATCATCTAAAAACATTTCTACAGGCAGGATGTAAGTTATTACCCTGAGCTTCATGTACTGTATTAATAATGTGTACATGGCCCTATAAATGCCAATCAACTGTAACAAATACATTGGCGGTCAAGTCTTTCATGAGAAATGGCCTCCAGCCGACAGTTCTTGGAACAATCCTAATCACAGGTGGTAAAGAACTATAACAATATGCCTCAAGCAATGTTTCATATCATGCCACTTGGCGTTTTATTCTCTGTCCCAATCATTGATTTATTAACCAGAAAATTAAACAAAAGTCATCTCTACACAATAGCTGAAAGAGTATTTCATCAACCGATTCTTGTCTGATTTTAAAGGGGAATCCATTTCAAATGTTGGTTTGCCATATTATAATGTACATTTAAGAAGGTTATACTGATATACATGTACATTATAGAATCATAGAATCATAGAATCGTAGAGTTGGAAGGGACCTCCTGGGCCATCTGGTCCAACCCCCTGCTCAAAGCAGGATTCGCTAAATCATCCCAGTCAGATGTCTGTCCAGCCTCTGTTTGAAGACTTCCATTGAAGGAGAACTCACCACTTCTCGCGGCAGCCTGTTCCACTCATTGATCACTCTAACTGTCAAAAAGTTTTTTCTAATATCTGATCTGTGTCTCCTCCCATTCAGTTTTATGCCATTGCTTCTAGTCTTTCCTTGTGCAAATGAGAATAAAGATGATCCTTCTACAATGTGACAGCCCTTGAGATATTTGTAGACAGCTATTAAGTCTCCTCTCAGTCTTCTCTTTTGCAAACTAAACATTCCCAAATCCTGCAACCTTTCCTCATAAGACAGGGTTTGCAGACCGGTCACCATTATGGTCGCTCTTTTCTGAACTTGCTCCAGTTTGTTGATGTCTTTTTTAAAATGTGGTGCCCAAAACTGGACACAATATTCCAGATGAGGTCTGACCAAAGAGGAGTAGGGGGAAATAATGACTTCACGTGATCTAGACTGTATGCTTCTGTTAATACATCCTACAATTGCATTTGCCTTTTTTGCTGCTGCATCACCCTGTTGAATCATATTCAGTCTGTGATCTATAAGTATACCCAAGTCTTTTTCACATGTGCTGTTGCTTAGCCCTACTCCTCCCATTCTGTATATGCTTTTTTCACTTTTATTGCCCAGATGTAGTACTTTGCATTTTTCCCTGTTAAAAACCATTCTGTTAGTTGCTACCCACTGGTCCAGTTTATTTATATCTTTTTGAATCCTCTCTCTCTCTTCTCTAGCATTAGCTATCCCTCCTAGCTTTGTGTCATCAGCAAATTTAATCAGTTTACCCTCAATTCCTTCAACTAAATCTTTGATAAAGATGTTGAACAATACAGGGCCCAGGACAGAGCACTGTGGTACCCCACTTGAGACATTCTTCCAACTGGATGTGCAGCCGTTTACGACCACTCTTTGGGTCTGATCACTAAGCCAGTTATGAATCCACCTAACAGTTGCCTTGTCCATTCCATACTTAGTCATTTTTTCAATAAGGATTGTATGAGATACTTTGTAAAATGCTTTGCTGAAGTCAAGATATACTATATCTACAGCATTTCCTTGATCCACCCAATCAGTGATTCCGTCATAGAAGGAAATTAAGTTAGTCTGACATGACTTATTAGTTACAAACCCATGCTGACTCTGTTTAATCACTTCATTCTTATCCAGGTACTGACATACATGTTGTTTAATAATTTGTTCAAAGATCTTTCCTGGTATAGAAGTCAGACTCACCGGCCTATAGTTGCCTGGGACCACCTTCTTCCCCTTTTTGAAGATAGGAACAACATTTGCTCTTCTCCAGTCTTCTTGGACTTCTCCTGTTCTCCAAGAATTTTCAAAGATTATGGAGAGAGGTTCAAAAATTTCTTCTGCTATCTCCTTCAGTACTCTGGGGTGTAATTCATCTGGACCTTGAGACTTGATTTCATTTAGGTTAGCTAAGTGTTTCATCACTATCTTTCTGTTTATAGATATCCTGGATTCTTCTATTCCCTTAATAGGACAGTGAAGAACAGTTGATGTTACATTTCCTTTCTGAGAGAAAACAGATGCAAAATAGGGATTTAAAAGTTCGGCCTTCTCAACATCCTGTCTTACCATAACATCATTTTCATCCTGTAAAAATCCTATAGCATCTTTGACTTTTCTTTTACTTATGACATATCCCCAAAATCCTTTTTTATTGCTTTTGATATCTCTTGCAAGCCTCAATTCATTGTCAGCTTTAGCTATTCTGATTTGAGCCAAACCAATCATTGCAGGTCCTTGAAATGTGCAATGATGAGCAAAGGGTAACAATTAGTGATGAGCGAGCATGCTCGCTACTGCTGCATACTCAGTCAAGTATCGTAAATGCTCGACCGCCATGCTCGAGTCCCCACCCCGCATGTTTGGTGACTGTTAAACAGCCAATAAATATGCAGGGATTGCCTGCCATACACGGCAATGCCGTAACCATGTTGGCTACTGGCATTACTGTGATTGACTGGCCGCATCGTGTCATTGGGTCTTCTATAAGACCTCGTGACGTGATTCTCAGCACACTGTCCTCTGGAAGCAGGTCAAGGACAGTTGATCTAGGAGGTAGAGCTTGGATTAGGGCAGGCATATAGGCAGTGTTTAATTGCTATTGCACTACTTGTATACCACCACTGCACCATTAACACAAAAGTCCTTTTCAGGACTTTCACTAGTAAAACCACTGTTAGCTACATTCAGTGTAAGGATAGTTGATGGACGAGGGATAGTTTTGTAGTAGAGTCATGTAGGCAGGATTTATTGTCTTACAATCGTTCTAAAGGTACACTGCTGCAGCAAACCTAAAAACAAAAGTCCTTTTCAGGGCTTTTTTTCTCTATTAACCCATTTACCCACAAGGGTGGTTTGCATGTTAACCCCTTTCTGACAGATGACGTACTATCCCGTCCATGTGCCCTGGGACTTAATTCCCAAGGACGGGTTAGTACGTCATCATAGATCAGCGGCGCTCACGGAGGGAGCACTGCTGATCGTGGCCGGGTGTCAGCTGATTATCACAGCTGATACCCAGCACTATGTGCCAGGAGCGGTCATGGACCACTCCCAGCACAATAACCCCTGACACACTGCGATCAAACATGATCGCAGTGTACCGGGGGCATAGGGAAGAATCGCACAGGGAGGGGCTCCCTGAGTGCTTCCCTGAGACCTGTTATGATAAGGTAACCGAGGAGGATAGCGGGGGAATAGGCTAGGCAACCAGATAACCAGAGAGGTTGGTAACTTAGCGGATTGCAGACCCCTAAACTGACAACACAACTAGAATTAGCCGTGGGACATACCTACGATGCCCTAGACGCCTCGGCACAGCCAAAGAATTAACTAAGCCTAAAGAGAGAAAGGGGAAAGCTAAACTGCCCCGGAGTAGAACCCCAAAGGAAAAGATAGCCCCCGAACATATATTGCCGGTGAGAGAAGATGAGGCACAAAACACAGGCAGAAAATAGAGTAAGCAAATGATGGGGCCCAAACTGTCTAGATAGAACAGGACAGGAAAGGATACTGTCTGCAATCACGCAAAACCCTAAGAAAAAATCCAACACGTCTGATATGCAAAAATACTGAGGCCACACGACCTCTCCCCCACTAAATCAGAACTCTGGTGTGAACTGGACGCAAAACAAAAGATACTGATATAACAGGGGATTATAAATACTGAAAAGACTGACATGAGCTGTGGCATATGGAACAGAGTCCCGCACAGGTCACAGCAGGGAAAAAGGCTGAACTCACACCAGCAAAGCAGAAATCAGAGAAAAGCAAAAAATGGATCAAATGCAAAAAGTTTCAAACAGACAAATAACTTATCTGAAAGATGCAGGACAAAGCAGGAGGCAAGCAGACTTCCAAAATGCTCAAGAAGAAAACCAAATCACCGGCAACAACTGAGGGAAGGTTGCTCACTTAAATCTCTCCAGTCTGTAACACCTAACCTCCAATCATCCTCATCAGGTGATTGACCTCTGTCAGCCAGACCAGCTCCATTACTAGCAGCGACCCGCAGAGGGAGCCCAAACTCAGAAGCCAGGTCAAAAGTGTTCACAACAGAGACCCATGGAACAACGCAATGTGCTCGCGTTGCTCCGAGGGCCTCCCCCCTGCTGGCCCCTGGATCCAAGATGGCCACGGGGGCCTTCGGGGTCCTGCAGGGAGACAGCTTTCTCAAAATAATCATAATAAAAATAAAATAATAAAAAAAATTCCTAAATAAATTAAAAAAAATATATATATATATATTCCCTAATAAATTCTTTTTTTTTGGTAAATAAAAAAACAATAAAAGTATACATATTTAGTATCACCGTGTCCGTAATGACCCGCCCTATAAAATTTTCCCACTAGTTAACCCCTTTAGTGGACCCCTTCAAAAAAAACAAGGCAAAAAACAATGCTTTATCATCATACTGCCTTACAAAAAGTGCAATAACGCGCAATCAAAAAGACGGATATGAATAACCATGGTACCGCTGAAAACATCATCTTGTCCTGCAAAAAACGAGCCACCATACAGCATCATCAGCGAGAAAATAAAAAAGTTAAAGCTTGCAGAATAAAGCGATGCAAAATAATTATTTTTTATATAAAATTGTTTTTATTGTATAAAAGCGCCAAAACTTAAAAAAATGGTATAAATGAGGTATCGCTGTAATCGTACTGATCCGAAGAATAAAACTGCTTTATTAATTTTACCACACACAGAACGATGTAAACACCCCCCCAAAAGAAATTCATGAATTGCTGGTTGTTGTTCATTCTGCATCCCAAAAATCGGAATAAAAAGCGATCAAAAAAGTCATGTGCCCGAAAATTATACCAATAAAAACATCAACTCGTGCCACAAAAAATAAGATCTCACATGACTCGGTGGGTCAAAATATGGAAAAATTATAGCTCTCAAAATGTGGTGATGCAAAAACTATTTTTGCAATAAAAAGCGTCTTTTAGAGTGTGACAGCTGCCAAACATAAAAACCCACTATAAATAGTAAATCAAACCCCCTTTTATCACCCCCTTAGGGAAAAATAAAAAAATTTAAAAAATGTATTTATTTCCATTTTCCCGTTAGGGCTAGGTTTAGGGCTAGGGTTAAGGCTAGGACTAGGGTTAGGGCTAGGGCTAGTGTTAGGGCTAGTGTAAGGGCTAGGGTTAGGGTTAGGGCTAGGGTTGGAGTTAGGGTTAGGGTTGGAGTTAGGGTTAGGGTTGGAGTTAGAATTGGGGGGTTTCCACTGTTCAGGTACCTCAGTGGTTCTCCAAACGCGACATGGTGTCTGATCTCAATTCCAGCCAATTCTGCATTGAAAAAGTCAAACGGTGCTTCTTCCCTTCCAAGCTCTGCCATGCGCCCAAACAGTGGTTCGTCCCCACATGTGGGGTATCAGCCTACTCAGGACAAATTACCCAACAACTTTTTGGGGTCCAATTTCTCCTGTTACCCTTGGGAAAATAAAAAATTGGGGGCAAATATATAATTTTTTGGAAAAAAAAATGATTTTTTTATTTTCATGCCCGGGCAATATAAACTTCTGTGAAGCACTTGGGGGCTCAAAGTGCTCACCACACATCTAGATAAGTTCCTTGGGGGTCTAGTTTCCAAAATGGGGTCGCTTGTGTGGGGTTTCCACTGTTCAGGCACATCAGGGGCTCTTCAAACGCGATATGGTGTCCGATCTCAATTCCACACAATTTTGTGTTGAAAAAGTCAAACGGCGCTCCTTCCCTTCCGAGCTCTGCCATGCACCCAAACAGTGGTTCGCCCCCACATATGGGGTATCAGCCTACTCAGGACAATTTGCACAACAACTTTTGGCATCCAATTTCTCATGTTACCCTTGGGAACATAAAAATTGGGGGCAAAAATCACCAGGATCCATGGAAGCATTCCAGAGTTATTACCTCATAAAGGGACAGTGTTCAGAATTGTAAAAATTGGCCCGGTCATTAACGTGCAAACCACCCTTGGGGGTTAAGGGGTTAATGACCAGGCCAATTTTTATAATTCTGACCACTGTCACTTTATGAAGTAATAACTCTGGCTTCCATGGATCCTGGTGATGTGATTCTAACATAATTTTCTCGTGATATATTGTACTTCATGATAGTGGTAAAATTTCTGTGATATGACTTGCGTTTATTTGTGAAGAAAAATGGAAATTTTGCGAAAATTTTGAAAATTTCGCAATTTACCAACTTTGAAATTTCATGCCCTTAAATCACAGGGATATGTCACATAAAATACTTAATAATTAAAATTTCCCACATGTATACTTTACATCAGCTCAAATTTGAAACCAAAATTTTTTTTGTTAGGAAGTTATAAGGGTTAAAAGTTGACCAGCGATTTCTCATTTTTACAACACCATTTTTTTTAGGGACCACATCACATTTGAAGTCACTTTGAGGGGTCTATATGACAGAAAATTCCCAAAAGTTACACTATTCTAAAAACTGTACCCCTCAAGGTTCTCAAAACCACATTCAAAACGTTTATTAACCCTTCAGGTGCTTCACAGGAATTTTTTGAATATTTAAAAAAATGAACATTTAACTTTTCACAAAAAATTTACTTAAGATCCAATTTGTTTTATTTTACAAAAGGTAACAGGAGAAATTGGACCCCAAAAGTTGTTGTCCAATTTGTCCTGAGTACGCTGATGCCACATATGTGGGGGTAAATCTCTGTTAGGTTGCACAGCAGAGCTCGGAAGGGAAGGAGCACCGTTTGACTTTTTCAACGCAGAATTGGCTGGAATTTAGATTGGACACCATGTCACGTTTGGAGAGCCCCTGATGTGCCTAAACAGTGGAAACCCCCCACAAGTGACACCATTTTGGAAAGTAGACCCCCTAAGGAACTTATGTAGATGTGTTTTGAGCACTTTGAACCCCCAAGTGCTTCACAGAAGTTTATAATGTAGAGCCGTAAAAATAAAAAATCATTTTTTTCACAAAAATGATCTTTTTGCCTCTGATTTCCTCCCCAAGGGTAACAGGAGAAATTGGACTCCAACAGATGTTATGCAATTTGTCATGAGTATGCTGATACCCCATATGTGGGAAAAAAACTACTGTATGGGCACACACCGGGGCTTGGAAGGGAAGTAGTGACGTTTTGGAATGCAGACTTTGATGGAATGGTCTGCGGGTGTCATGTCGCATTTGGAGAGCCCCTGATGTTCCTAAACAGTGGAAACCCCACACAAGTGACCCCATTTTGGAAATTAGACACCCAAGGAACTTATCTAGATGTGTGGTGAGCACTTTGAACCCCCAAGTGCTTCACAGAAGTTTACAACGTAGAGCCATAAAAATATCATTTTTTTTCCAAAAAAAGTGTGGGTAAACCACTGTATGGGCGCATCGCATAGCTCGGAAGGGAAGGAGCGCTGTTATGATGAGTCACCGAAGGAGGAAAAAACAAAATACCAGCTAAGTCCAGAAAAACCAGAGAGGTTGGCAGCTATCGGATTGCAGACCCCTGAACCTATCCACAACAACTAGCAGTAGCCGTGGGGGGTTCCTACGGTGCCCTAGACCACTCGATCACAGCCGGAGAACTATATAGCCTAAAGACAGAAAGGGGAAAAACTAAACTGCCCCAGAGCAGACCCCAAAGCAATAGGCAGCCCCCAACATATAATGACGGTGAAGCAAGATGAAAACACTAACACAGATAGAAATATAGGTTGAGCAAATGATGGGGCCCAAGCTAACTACATAGGACAGGATAGGAAAGCTGCTGTCTGCCATCCACAAAAACCCTATCAAAATGAGCCAACCGACTGATAGGAAAAACTGGCCCTGAAGTCGCTAGGCTTCAAAAGACTATATCAGCACTCAGGTATATTCTGAAGACAGAGCAAAATATCAACAGATCAGAGACAAAAATGGAATTCAGCTCACCCCCGGCCGGGGATGGCAGAACTCCCAAAAAACAAGGAAAAACAAAAACAAAACTGAAGAGTGCAAAGCAGAGCAGAAAAACTTAGCTTTGAGATGCAGGAATCAGACTGGTCTCCAAGAATCCAGCAGGAAAATCACCAGCCATGAAGAAGGGCGTCGGCAGCCTTATATCCAGTCCTCAATTCCAGCCACCCAGTCATCATCTAGTTGCCCAGGTGTTTGGTAATCAGTCTCACTACCTTCCTTCACTAGAGGAGGGAGTTCATCAGACCTCAATGGTGAAGGGAAAAATGAACTCACAACAGTACATCCCCCTTGAGGAGGGGTCACCGAACCCTCATCCATGCCACCAGGGCGATCCGGGTGAGCCCGATGAAAGGCACGCACCAATCTCTCGGCATGAATATCAGAGGCGGAGACCCAGGAATTATCCTCCTGACCATAACCCTTCCACTTAACCAAATACTGGAGTCTCCATCTAGCCAGACGGGAATCCAGTATCTTTTCTACCTCATATTCCATGTTACCTTCAACCAATATCGGGTCAGGAGGTGCCACCACAGGAACTACTGGTTCAACAAACCTCTTCAACAAGGAATTATGAAACACATTATGAATTTTAAATGTGACAGGAAGAGCCAACCGAAAAGAGACCGGATTAATAGTCTCCAAAATCTTGTAAGGTCCAATAAATCTAGGCTTAAACTTAGGAGAAGCCACCTTCATAGCGATATTTTTTGATGACAACCAAACCATATCACCCACCTTAAACTGGGGACCAATGGCTCTACGCCGGTTGGAAAACCGCTGGGCCTTTTCCTGGGAGAGAGACAACTTATCCACTACTTGGTCCCAGATCTGGTTCATTCTCTCCACCACAGTGTCAACACCTCGGCAAGCAGAAGGCTCCACCTGCCCTGAAGAAAATCTAGGGTGAAAACCAAAGTTACAAAAGAAAGGTGACATCAAAGTGGCAGAACTAGCTCTATTATTTAAAGCAAATTCGGCCAAGGGCAAAAATGAAACCCAATCATCCTGATCGGCAGAAATAAAACATCTCAAATACGACTCCAAAGTCTGCCCATTGGTCTGAGGGTGAAACGCAGAGGAGAAGGACAACTGAATTCCCAGCTTGGAACAGAAAGTCCTCCAAAATCTAGAGACAAACTGAACTCCTCTGTCAGATACAATGTTCTCAGGAATCCCGTGCAAGCGAACCACCTGTTGCAAAAACAAGGGCACCAACTCAGAGGAAGATGGCAACTTAGGGAGTGGTACAAGATGGACCATCTTAGAGAATCTATCACAAATCACCCAAATAACAGTCATTCTCTGAGAGACAGGCATATCAGAGATAAAATCCATTGAAATATGGGTCCATGGCCTCCTGGGCACCGGCAAAGGCATCAACAAGCCACTAGAACGAGAACAAGGTTTAGACTGGGAGCAAGTCCCACAGGACTGCACAAAATTCCTGACATCACGAGACAAGGCGGGCCACCAAACAGATCGACTCACCAGATCTCTAGTACCAAAAATACCTGGATGACCAGCCAATGCAGAGCAATGAACTTCAGACATCACTCTCTTCCTCCACTGGTCAGGAACATACAACTTTCCACTGGGACAACGCTCAGGTTTGTCCTCCTGAAACTCTTCCAGAGCATGTCTCAAATCGGGCGAGATGGCAGAAAGAACTACCCCCTCGCCTAAGATGGTAGCAGGCTTAGTTACAACAGGAGAATCAGCAAGGAAACTCCTAGAGAGGGCGTCTGCCTTGACATTCTTAGTGCCCGGAAGAAAAGAGACCACAAAATCAAAACGTGTGAAAAACAAGGCCCACCTAGCCTGTCTAGGATTCAAGCGCTTAGCCGACTCCAGGTAAATCAAATTCTTGTGGTCAGTAAGGACCACGACTTGGTGTTTGGCTCCCTCCAACCAATGTCTCCACTCCTCAAATGCCCATTTCATGGCCAACAGTTCCCGATTCCCCACATCATAGTTACATTCGGATGGTGAGAACTTTCGGGAAAAGAAAGCACAAGGATTCATTTTAGATGTCACAGGATCTTTTTGGGACAACACCGCTCCTGCACCAATCTCAGAAGCGTCCACCTCCACCAAAAGCGGGAGTGAGACATCAGGTTGCCGCAAAACCGGAGCAGAAGTGAATCTTCGCTTCAGCTCCTGAAAGGAAGAAACAGCCTCCGGAGACCAATTCAGCACATCAGCACCCTTCCTAGTCAAATCCGTCAATGGCTTGGCAATACCAGAAAAATTAGCTATTAATTTCCGATAAAAATTAGCAAAACCCAAAAACTTCTGGAGGGCCTTCAAAGAAGTGGGCTGAACCCAATCATAAATGGCCTGTACCTTGGCCGGGTTCATTTCAATAATTGACGGAGACAAAATAAATCCCAAAAATGAAATCCTCTGTACCCCAAAAAGGCATTTTGATCCCTTGACATACAGGGAATTCTCCCTCAAAATCCGGAACACAGTCCGAACATGTTCCACATGAGAGTCCCAATTCTTGGAGAAAATCAAAATATCATCCAGATAGATAATCAAAAATTTATCCACAAAGTCTCGGAATATATCGTTCATGAAGCACTGGAAGACAGAAGGGGCATTAGTGAGCCCAAAAGGCATCACCAGGTACTCAAAATGTCCCTCCGGAGTATTATACGCCGTCTTCCATTCATCCCCATGCTTAATGCGAATAAAATTATACGCCTCCCTGAGGTCAAGCTTGGTAAACCAGCAAGCACCTTTAACTCTGGAGAATAGATCCGAAATCAGGGGTAACGGATACTGATATTTAACAGTAATTTTGTTGAGGGCACGATAGTCAATACAAGGCCTTAATGAACCATCCTTTTTAGCCACGAAAAAAAAAACAGCACCTAAGGGTGAAGAGGATGGTCTAATATGACCCTTCTCCAACGCCTCCTTAATATAGGATCGCATAGCCTCGTGCTCGGGTACAGATAAATTGAAAAGCCGACCTTTGGGGAATTTACACCCCGGGTTCAGCTCAATAGCACAGTCATAACTCCTATGAGGAGGCAAAGATGCAGACTCATTCTCACTAAATACATCATAAAAGTCAGCCAAATAGTCAGGAACATCATGTGACTGGGGAGAGGTGGAGAAAACAGGAGCATCACTAAGGGCACACCGACAACCCCAACTCACCACAGACAAAGATTTCCAATCCAGAACTGGATTATGGATTTGGAACCAGGGAAACCCCAGAACAATGGTATCATGCAAATTATGCAACACCAAAAATCTGCAATTTTCTTGATGGTCTGGGGCGACCCGCATTACCACCTGGGTCCAAAACTGAGGTTTATTCTTCGCCAAAGGAGTAGCATCAATACCCCTCAAAGGGATAGGCGTCCGCAGAGGTGTCATAGGAAATCCACAACGTTTAGCAAAATCCAAGTCCATCAGGTTCAGAGCTGCTCCTGAATCCACAAAAGCCTTGGCGGAAAATGTGGACAGGGAGCAGATCAGAGTAATTGCCAGAAGAAACTTAGGTTGAACACCACCCACAGAAAACGTGTGTGCACAACGTTTCTCTCGTTTAGGGCAGACAGAAATAATATGCGAGTCATCTCCACAGAAAAAACACAACTTATTACGCCTCCTGAACTCCTGACTTGCGCCCTAGACAAAACTCTATCACATTGCATAGGTTCAGACATTTGTTCAACAGGTGGTAACATCTCTCGTGTAGTTTTGCGTTCACGTAAACGCCGATCCACCTGAATGGCTAATGACATAGAATCGTCAAAACCAGAGGGAACAGGAAATCCCACCATAGTATCTTTTACAGTTTCTGACAAACCCTTCCGAAAGAGGGCTGCCAAGGCACCATCATTCCAGGTAGTAAGGACCGCCCACTTTCGGAATTTTTGACAGTACAACTCTGCCGAATCCCGACCCTGGCCTAATGCCAACAGGGTCTTTTCAGCCTGATCAATAGCATTAGGTTCATCATACAACAACCCCAAGGCTTGAAAAAATGCGTTCACATTATTCAGAATAGGATCATCAGGTTTCAAAGAAAACGCCCAATCCTGGGGATCGCCGTGCAGCAAAGAGATGACAATTTTAACCTGCTGCGCCGAGTTCCCCGACGAGTTAGGCTTCATGGCAAAAAATAATTTACAATTATTCTTGAAATTCAAGAATTTAGACCGATCCCCCAAAAATACATCAGGAGAAGGAATCTTTGGTTCAGCAGCATGTGAATGAGCAAGATAGGCGGAAATTCCCCGCACTTCAGCAGCGAGCTGCTCTACACGATCAGACAATTGCTATATCTCCATTGAGAGAAAAATTCCCCTACGGCCTCAGAGATATAGAGGAAAAAATATGCACACAAAAAAAAAAAAAAAATTCTGACACTTTTTTTTACAATTCTCTCCTGCTATTGAGTACCCTAGGATCTGTGGTATGGCTGGTGATTCTGTTATGATGAGTCACCGAAGGAGGAAAAAACAAAATACCAGCTAAGTCCAGAAAAACCAGAGAGGTTGGCAGCTATCGGATTGCAGACCCCTGAACTTATCCACAACAACTAGCAGTAGATGTGGGGGGTTCCTACGGAGCCCTAGACCCCTCGATCACAGCCGGAGAACTATATAGCCTAAAGACAGAAAGGGGAAAAACTAAACTGCCCCAGAGCAGACCCCAAAGCAATAGGCAGCCCCCAACATATAATGACGGTGAAGCAAGATGAAAACACTAACACAGATAGAAAGATAGGTTGAGCAAATGATGGGGCCCAAGCTAACTACATAGGACAGGATAGGAAAGCTGCTGTCTGCCATCCGCAAAAACCCTATCAAAATGAGCCAACCGACTGATAGGAAAAACAGGCCCTGAAGTCACTAGGCTTCAAAAGACTATATCAGCACTCAGGTATATTCTGAAGACAGAGCAAAATAACAACAGATCAGAGACAAAAATGGAGTTCAGCTCACCCCCGGCCGGGGATGGCAGAACTCCCAAAAAACAAGGAAAAACAAAAACAAAACTGAAGAGTACAAAGCAGAGCAGAAAAACTTAGCTTTGAGATGCAGGAATCAGACTGGTCTCCAAGAATCCAGCAGGATCACCAGCAAGGCAGAAGGGCGTCGGCAGCCTTATATCCAGTCCTCAATTTCAGCCACCCAGTCATCATCTAGCTGCCCAGGTGTTTGGTAATCAGTCTCACTACCTTCCAAAACTAGAGGAGGGAGTTCATCAGACCTCAATGGTGAAGGGAAAAATGAACTCACAACAGAGCGCCGTTTGACTTTTCAATGCAAAATTAGCTGGAATTGAAATCAGATGCCATGTCACATTTGGAGAGCCCCTGTGTGCCTAAACAGTGGAAACCCCCCAATTCTAACTCCAACCCTAACCCCAACACACCCCTAACTCTAATCCCAACCCTAGCCATAACCCTAACCACAAATCTAACCCTAACAAACTCCTAACCCTAATCCAAACCCTAACCCTAATCCCAACCGTTACTGTAATCCTAACTTTAGCCCCAACCCTTACCCTAACTTTAGCCCCAACCCTAACGCTAACTTTAGCCCCAACCCTAACCCTAACTTTAGACCCAACCGCAACCCTAGCCCCTAGCTTTAGCCCCAACCCTAAATCTAACTAGAGCCCCAACTCTAACCCTAACCCTAATGGGAAAATGGAAATAAATACATTTTATTATTTTTCCCTAACTAAGGTCGGTTTCACATTTGCGCTTTATAGTGCAGCGACGGCCTGCGCATGGCCGCTGCTAAGCCCCGCCCCCTGCCGGCTCCCTGCCCGCCCCTTCCGGTCATCACCACCTACTAGCGCACATGGACGCTTGCAATCTGCGCACCCTATCTTTAGCATAGGGTGCGCAGATCGTGCGCTGGCCCTGCGCTAGCAGGATTTTGCCGTGCGCTGCGCATTTTTGAAGGTGCGCCCGTGTGCGCCGAACGCAGCATGTTGCATTTTGGCGTGCACAGCGCACCTTCAAAAGTGCACAGCGCACGGCAAAATCCTGTTAGCGCACGGCCTAAGGCCTCTTTCACACACCAGGTTTTCGCCGTCAGGCGCGATCCGGCGCTTTTGACAGAAACCGGATCCGGCGAAATGCATTGCCGGATCCGGTTTCCCCCCCATTGACTTGCATTAGAGCCGGATCGAGCTGGATGGCCATGCATTTCATCCGATTTTCGCCGGATCTGGCAATGTGACGCGATCCGGCGTCTGGAAAAAACGGCTACTGTAATGTTTTTTGTCTCCGGCGAAAAAGCCGGACACGCCGGATCCGGCGTGTCCGGCTTTTTCATACAATGAAAGCCTATGAGTGCCGCAATGCGCCTGATCCGGCAACAGCCGGATCCGGTGGCCGGATCCGGTTTTTTTGGTGTGAGCAGGCTCAGTAGCTCTGCCCACAAGACATATATAAAAGCAAGACAGTGGGACCCTCAGCCACACCCAACATGCCACCCAAGCCAAGAACCAGGAGCAGGAGAAGGCAGCAGACATCTGCAGCAGCACCATCAGCACCACCCCAAATGGAGCAGCATGCTGAACAATGGGAGGGGAGTCCAGCAGCAGATGAGAGACGGTAATTATCAAATCCCCCATTCCTCCAAACTAGGGCTATTGAATATCAAGATATTCATTGGCCCTTTGTTTCTCTTTATTCAACAGCCACCCAATAGATGCAGCAGCAGCAGCAGCAATGGCAGCAGCTGGAACACCACCCACAGCCATGGAGTCTGGCCACCAGGAAGACAGCACATCATCTTCTGGGAGCCCTCCCTCGCATCGTCAGCGTTTGACGGTAAGTTTTTATTTCCAAAATCCATCATAATAATAATATATGTCTATTCATTGCCTTTTATTTCAAAACAGGAATCACAAGATGAAGAGGAGCTCCCAGAAGAAGAAGGAAGGGGTGGACAGACACTTGGAGTGGGCTCACAATTGGTAAGTTTTTTGCATCAAACGCAGAAACACAACATCACACTACACACAACACATAGAAAACAATGTTCTGCAGACCACACACAGCAAACAAATGCCTACATCCAAAGACATAACATTTTTTGTTTTCTTCTCTAGTCTTCCCAATCTGGTGCTTGGCCAAGAGGTCCTCGCAGTGCCTCCCAGGGTCGTCGGCGACAGCAACGCGGCGGTCACCAGCGTGTAAGTATAAATATTTTTGCTTTGTTTTTTTGCACTTTTTATTTCATTTCTTTTGTGCAGGCTAATTATGTTATTTTTGTCTTTTTCTTTAACAGCCTTCACAGCGTGCTCCCGACTCTGACGGTGAGGATGGAGGACTCGATGTGGACCACCTCATCGATCTCGTCAGAGAAAGGGAGCCGCTCTGGAATATGGCTGACCGCCGCCATGCTGACCTTATCGTTACCCGACGACTCTGGGAGGAAATCTGTTCGCTCCTTGTGGACCGCTGGGAGGACCTCGAAGCTCGGGCCCAGATTAAAGAGCGTAAGTATATACAGTACCGGTTGCTTGATTTAAACCAGTGTTTCCCGAACTCCAGTCCTCGTGGTCCCCACGGATCATGTGTTCAGGATTTCTATTTACTTTGGAAATCCTGAAAACATGACCCCTGGGGACCATGAGGACTGGAGTTTGGGAAACACTGATGTTGTATACTAACCACTTTGTCCTTTCTCATTTCAGGGGAGAGAATTGTGAAGCGGTGGCGGTCTGTGAGGGATCGTTTCAAGAAGGAGTTCAATAAAGAGATGCGGGCCCCGAGTGGATCTGGAGGACGCAGGAGCAAGTACAAGTACGCACGAGCCCTGTCGTTCCTCCGGGAAAAAATGCTCACCAGAAGGTAAATATTACACACCACATGTGACAAAAAAATGTTTAGATGTAACTTTTTTTTTTCAGCCAGGGCCATACCATGTCACTATTTTAATTGTTTTTTTTTCTCTTTATTCCACAGCACGGTGAGCAGCACTCGGGAGTCTGCACAATTGGACGCTTCTGAGGCGATCCCTGAGGAGACCGGCACCGAGGGACACTTCGACCGCCCCAGTACATCTGCACCTTCCCAGCCTTCCCACACATTCGACCCATCTGTCCCATCCACCAGCACAGGAGCATCGTGGCCGCCTACATTACATGAAGCTGCTGGTGAGGAGATCGCTTTCCCTTTACCCCACCCTTCTGCCCCTGCCACCTCTAGTACACCTGCGGGTACTGGGCGGCAGCGGCAGAGGGGTCAGGAAAAGACTAATGCGCCAGAGTTCTTGCATCTGAATGCATCTTTCCAGAACTGTCTAAAAGTCTTGTCAGAGCAAATCTCCGCAGGCTTTCAGCAGATCAACTCCAGCATTCTGGAGGTGAAGACACTTCTGCAAACCATGCATTCAGAAGCAAGATCTTCGCCAAACCACACCTTTTCAGGTCTGTTGTGGAGCGCATGGCAACACTATCTCCTACACAGCAGATGCATGTAATGCATTCGTGCCACGGTGCTCTACAGCAGGTTACCTCCCAACCTCCACCTCCCACCACTGTAGTTCCTCCACCTGCACCCCCTCCAGCCACTTTCCATCCTCCCCCTCCTATTACATCTGCACCCCCTCCAGCCACTTTCCATCCTCCCCCTCCTATTACATACCAGCAACCTCACCAGTACCAGCAACCTCCCCATTACCAGCAACCTCCCCAGTACCAGCAACCTCCCCAGTACCAGACATCTCCCCACTTCCAGCAACCTGCCCCGTACCAAACTCCTTCCCCGTACCAAACTCCTTCCCCGTACCAAACTCCTTCCCCATACAACTTTCCATCAACATCATCTGCTCCTACAGTCCCTGCCCAACCCTCCACTCCACCGCCCACCACCTCTTCTGCCTCCCACATGTCCACCCATTCTGTAGCTTTTTCCACACCATCACCTCTAACTGTTCCTTCCCCACCACGATCCCAGTCCTCTCTCCACACTCCCATTGTCGAAGTGTCCCGCAGCCCCTCCAGCAGTATTTCCACCCCACACTACACCGAGTTATAATGTTTTTTTTGTAATAAAAATGCCCATTTGGTTGGTTTCAAACCTTTATTAAAAAAGTTTTTTTAACTTTAAAAACAGTTTACAAAAAAAAAATATTTTAAATAAAAGTTAAATTATTGTTTACACTGGTTGTCTGTCATTTCTTTCTGCGGCGAAATATGTTTAAAAAAAAGGTTAAATACAGGGTATTTAAAAGGTAAAAAGGTATTCAAAACCAGGTATATAACTGTGGGTAAATTTTAGCTTTTTGCCACAGTTGTGTTCCTGGTTGTGTTTGAAGCAAAGTATTTCACCTGAAAAGTTGTGTTTATTGTTGGTGATTTCCTAACAATGTACACAACTTTTGTTAAAAGGTGAAATACTTTGCATAAAACACAACCAGGTACACACCTGTGGCCTAAAGCTAAAAATAGAGACCATGACAAGATAGCCAACTTTGGTTGGCAAAGGTATATACTGTTGGTACAGAAGGTACACAAGTTTGGTTAGGGCACAAATCTTTCACACTCTGTCATCCTGCCAGTGTACTCTGCCTTGAGGTGACATAAAGTATAGTGCAAAATTGTCCCTCATTACTGAAACCGTCACAGAACTTCTAGTGGTAATGTCATGGTAATCTTGCAAGGTGGTTTCTTCAGAGGTGTCCTCAATGGAAATGGGTTCCTTGCAGATAACAAAATTGTGGAGTACCACTCAAGCTTTGATCACCTCGTCCACAGTTTCTGTCTTGAGGTTGATCGCAGTCAATAGGACCCGCCATTTGGCGGTCAGAATACCAAAGGTACATTCAACCATTCTTCTTGCTCTTGTGAGGCGGTAATTAAAAATGCGTTTTGGTCTTGTCAATCCTCTGCTAGAGTACGGTTTCAAAAGGTGTTCTGACAGCTGGAAGGCTTCATCCCCTACACAGACAAATGGCATAGGTGGACCAGATGTTTGCGGCAGCGGTCTAGGTGGTGGGAACTGGAAGGTGTTTCCATACAGTTTACGCCCCATGGCAGACAGTTTGAAAACTTGAGAGTCATTGGAGCGGCCATAGGCCCCAATATCAACCGCAATAAATTTGTATTCCGCGTCAGCGATGGCCATGAGGACAATTGAAAAATATTTCTTGCAATTGAAATATTCCGATCCCGATCCGGCTGGCTTTACAATGCGGATATGTTTCCCGTCCACAGCGCCCAAGCAGTTGGGAAACTGACATATCTGTTGAAACTTGTCAGCAATTTCAATCCACCTCTCTGTTGTGGGCTCTGGTAAAAACTCTTCAGCTAAGGAGTCCCACAGTGCACGGCATGTGTACTTCACAATTCCAGATATGGTGGAAATCCCGAGTCTGTACTGGAAATGCAGTGACGAAAGGGATTCTCCAGTTGCAAGAAATCTGTGGGGAATTAAAAAACAATAAATTAGTTTTAAATCACAGCATTACATACCAAAACTGAGCTATAACACTTGGAGATACAAACTACCACCAACAAGATTGCAGTGAAAGTGTGCTCTGATGCGATCATATCCAATAAATGTGGCTTACCTTAAAGTCACCATCAGACGCTCTGCGGGTGAAACAGAGAAGCGGCAATAGGTGTCTGCTTTTCTTATGAGGTGTGCAATGCGCTCCACCAAGTAATCAAAATTCTCCATTTTCATCCGAACATATCCAAAAAATTTATCCGGGTTTCGTCGAAGGTCCATGCAGAGTGTAGAATAGACCCCACGCGTCATTCTCTTGGCTGTGATGGGGTGGATCCACAAACGTCGTCTACGATGCCTGATGCGCTGCTGTCTCGCTCTCTCCTTCTCCAGAACAATCACCCTCAAACGATTCGCCTCCGCTATAAAATCCGCCAAATTCTTCAAAATATTTCCAATGACAACATCCATCTTCGCCAGTAACTTGCTCTTCTCTCCAACCTGCACTTTCTCCTCTACAACCTGTCAAAGAAGGGCTGTAGGAACATGCTATATATAGTTTTCCAGTAGCCAATCCCGTTCGGAAGGCCACAAGGGTCAATTTTAAAAACCGGATCCGGCGTAATCCGTCGAAAAACGGATAGAAAAACGGATGAACCGGATGAGACGGATCCGGTTTTGTCTGTCAAGAACAAGACGGATCCGGCAGAAAACCGGATCCGGCACATCAGGTTTTACAAAACATTTGCTGGATCCGGCATTCCGGCACGACGCCGGATCGTGCCTGACGCCGAAAACCTGATGTGTGAAAGTAGCCTTAGGGGGTAATAAAGGGGTTTAGATTTACTATTTATGGTGGGTTTTTATATTTGGCAGCTGTCAAACACTAAAAGAAGCTTTTTATTGCAAAAAATAGTTTTTGCATCACCACATTTTAAGAGCTATAATTTTTCCATATTTTGGCCCAGAGAGTCATGTGAGGTCTTATTTTTTGCGGGACAAGTTGACATTTTTATTGGTATCATTTTCGGGCACATGACATTTTTTGATCGCTTTTCATTCCGATTTTTGTGACTCAGAATGAACAAAAACCAGCAATTCATGAATTTCTTTTGGGGGGGGGGGCGTTTATACCGTTCCACATGTGGTAAAGTTGATAAAGCAGTTTTATTCTTTGGGTCAGTATGATTACAGCGGTATATCTTTTTTTGTTTTGGCGCTTTTATACAATAAAAACTATTTTATATAAAAAATAATTATTTTTGCATCCCTTTATTCTGCGAGCTATAACTTTTTTATTTTTCCAGTGATGGAGCTCTATGGTGGCTCGTTTTTTGCGGGACAAGGTGACATTTTCAGCGGTAACACGTTTATTTATAATCATCTTTTTGATCGCGTGTTGTTCCACTTACTTTTTGTTCGGCGGTATGATCATAAAGCATTTTTTTTTGCCTTGTTTTTTTTAAATGGTGTTCACTAAAGGGGTTAACTAGTGGGACAATTTTATAGGTCGGGTCGTTATGGACGCAGCGATACTAAATATGTGTACTTTTTTTGTTTAGATTTTTTTATTTAAATATTTATTTATTGATGGAATAAATATTGATTTTTTTAATTTTTTTTAAAACATTTTTACAATTATTTGAAATTTTTTTTTCGCTCAATTCTAACTTTTACACTTTGTTCCACTATGGGACACTCATTTTGTGCAGGCTGATCGCTTATATGGCATGCAGATCTGCATGTCATAGAAGCGGTCAGTGCTGCAGTTTCTATAGCACTAACTTGAGAGACTTCCTGACATGCACTGCACATAACAGGAAGTCTCTCAGCCCTGGAGACCTGGATGTCGTCATGACGACATCGGGTCTCCATGGCAGTGATCGGGACACCGCGTCATGACGCGGGGTCTGCGATCCAAAGGCAGAGGGGCTGTAAGCCCCTCTGCCAGCTCCGGCATGCTGTGATCATGTTTGATCGCAGTATTCCGGGGGTTAAAGTGACGGGAGCAGTCCGTGGCCACTCCTGGCACTTAGTGCTGGGTGTCAGCTGTGAGAATCAATTGACACCCGGCTGCGATCAGCCGCACTCCCCCCGTGAGCGCAGGTGATCGCACATGATGTACTATCCTTTCCATGGTCATTAAGGCCCAGGGCACATGGACGGGATAGTAAAGGGCCTTTTACACATAGCGAGATCGATAGCGATATCGCTAAAGCGTCACCGATTTTGTGACGCAACAGCGATATTGCTAGTGATCTCGCTCTGTGTGACACGTGCCTGCGACCGGCCCCCCCGCTGGATATCACTGATCGCGCTCTAATGTCCTGGGCCATTTTTTCCTCATTGGCGTCCCGCTGGCACCGACTAGCGACGCATGGACGCAGGCGGTAGTCGTCATCATCGCTGCGGTGTGACAGGTAAGAGCGACCGCCGACGGATAGCTTATCGCTGCTGTGTCGCTGGTGAGATCTGCCTGTTTGGCAGCTCACTAGCGACCATTTAGCAATGCACCAGCGATTCTGACGGGGTCGTATCGTTGTCGGGATCGCTGGTGCATCGCTAAATGTAATGGGACCCTAAGTCAAACGTCACAAAGGGGTCAATAAAGGAATGTTTGAAGGCATATATTATATACCTAATTTAAAATGTGCAAGGCAAGCAGCCCTCGCTCCAAATTTTTAGAAGGTCATCATGCTGTCATCGCTCATAACTTTTAGAGGGTCATCAGGCGGCCCTCACTCAAAATTTTTGAGGCTCATCATGTGGCCCTCACTCAAAATTTTTAGGGGGTCATCCTGCGGCTCTCTCTCAAAATATTTAAAGGGTCATCATGCAGCACTCGCTCCAAATTTTTAGAGTAAACAAGTGGCCCTATCTCATAATTTGTAAAGGGTCATCAGGCGGCCTTCACTCATAATTTTTAGAGGGTCATTAGGCAGCCCTCACTCAGTTTTTAGAGGTCATAAGGCAGCCCTCACTCAGTTTTTAGAGGGTCATCAGGTAGCCCTCACTCAGTTTTTAGAGGGTCATCATGCTTTTTCTTCCTATATACTACAAATTGCAACCTGTTCTCACATTCCCTAAAAGCTCAGTATATTATTAGGTTGATTCCCAAGTGAAAAGTCTCTGATTTGAGGAGCAGCCATAAAGAAGATTTCCCAAGAAAAAAGAAACAGCATCATCCAGCTCATCGACAGCGGTCTCTCTGACAAGAAAATTTCCAACTTGTCAACCTCAGGAGACAGTGACTTGTTATGTGCGCTATCATACCCAGAGCATCTTACGTCCATTTGCATATAAATGAAAACGCTAATAGTTCACAAATGCAGCAACAAACAGAAGATGTAAAGGTGTTGTGGTTTGGTAAGGGGCAGTTAATTTATTCACAAATTCTCCTTAACCCCTTCCTGCCATCCGACGTACTATCCCGTCCATGGGACCTGGGCCCCTATGCCCATGGACGGGATAGTACGTCTACTGCGATCAGCGGCGCCCACGTGGTGAGCGCCGCTAATCCCGGCCGGGTGTCAGCTGATTATCACAGCTGACACCCGGCACAATGTGTCAGGGGTGGTCACGGACCACCCCCGACACGTCAACCCCTTTCACACCGCGATCAAACATGATCGCGGTGTACCGGGGGTAAAGGGAAGCATCGGCAGGGAGGGGGCTCCCTCCGTGCTTCCCTGAGCCCCCCACGGCAGCGCAATGTGCAGCGCTGCTGCGGGGGGCTCCTTTCCTGCAGGCCCCCGAATCCAAGATGGCGACGGGGGCCTTCGGGGGCCTGCAGGAA
Organism: Dendrobates tinctorius; assembly: GCF_039654945.1. Taxonomy (NCBI): domain Eukaryota; kingdom Metazoa; phylum Chordata; class Amphibia; order Anura; family Dendrobatidae; genus Dendrobates; species Dendrobates tinctorius. Next base: position 29,273,384 of record NW_027361706.1, on the reverse strand, counting down.
GCTGGCTTCCTCAGTGCCTGCAAAGCGCAGGCAAGAGGAAGTCTGATGCACTGCCTGTGACAGATCGCTGATCTGTCACAGTGATCTGTGATGTGACAGATCAGCAATCTGTCACAGGACAGTGATGTCCCACCTGGGACTATTTAATAAAGTTAAAAAAAAATAAAAAAAGTGTCAAAATAATTTAAAAAAAATCGCCAAATAAATTAGAAAAAAAAAAAAATATTCCCCCAATAAATCCAATTTTTGGAAATAATAAAAAAAAACAATAAAAGTACACATATTAGGTATCGCCGTGTCCGTAGCGACCCGCCCTATAAAACTGTCCCATTAGTTAACCCCTTTAGCGAACCCCTTAAAAAATAAAAATAAAAAACGAAGCAAAAAATAATGATTTATTATCATACCGCCAAACAAAAAGTGTAATAACGCGCGATCAAAAAGACGCATATAAATATCCATGGTACCACTGAAAACGTCATCTTGTCCCGCAAAAAACGAGCTGCCATACAGCATCATCAGCGAAAAAATAAAAAAGTTATAGCTCGCAGAATAAAGCGATGCAAAAATAATTATTTTTTATATAAAATAGTTTTCATTGCATAAAACCGACAAAACATAAAAAAACAACCTAAATGAGGTATCACTGTAACCGTACTGACCCGAAGAATAAAACCGCTTTATCAATTTTACCGCACGTGGAATGGTGTAAACGCACCCCCCCAAAAGAAATTCATGAAACGCTGGTTTTTGTTCATTCTGCGTCCCAAAAATCGGAATAAAAAGCGATCAAAAAATGTCACGTGCACGAAAATGGTACCAATAAAAACATCAACTCGTCCCGCAAAAAATAAGACCTCACGTGACTCGGTGTGTCAAAATACAGAAAAATTATAGCTCTCAATATGTGGTGATGCAAAAACTATTTTTACAATAAAAAGCGTCTTTTAGCGTGCGACAGCTGCCAAACATAAAAACCGCCATAAATAGTAAATCAAACCCCCCCGTTATCACCCCCTTAGGTAGGGAAAAATAATAAAATAAAAAAAATGTATTTATTTCCATTTTTCCATTAGGGTTATGGTTAGGGCTAGGGTTAGGGTTAGGGTAGGGTTAGGGTTAGGGCTAGGGTTAGGGTTAGGTCTAGGGCTAGGGTTAGGGTTAGGGCTAGGGTTAGGGTTAGGGCTGAGATTAGGGTTAGGGGTGTGTTGGGGTTCGGGTTGGAGTTAGAATTGGGGGTTTCAACTGTTTGGGCACATCAGGGGCTCTCCAAATGCAACATGGCGTCTGATCTCAATTACAGCCAATTCTGAGTTGATAAAGTCAAATGGTGCTCCTTCCCTTCCAAGCTCTGCCATGCGCTCAAACAGTGTTTTACCCCCACATGTAGGGTATCAGCCTACTCAGGACAAATTGCAAAACAATTTTTGGGGTCCAATTTCTCCTGTTATCCTTGGGAAAATAAAAAATTGGGGGCAAAAATATCATTTTTGTGGAAAAAAATGATTTTTTTATTTTCACGTCCGAGTGTTATAAACTTCTGTGAAGCACTTGGGGGTTCAAAGTGCTCACCATACATCTAGATAAGTTCCGTGGGGGGTCTAGTGTCCAAAATGGGGTCACTTGTGGGGAGTTTCAATAGTTTAGGTACATCAGGGGCTCTCCAAACGCACATGACACCCGCAGACCATTCCATCAAAGTCTGCATTCCAAAACTTCACTGCTTCCCTTCCGAGCCCCGACGTGTGTCCATACAGTAGTTTTCTCCCACATATGGGGTGTCAGCGTACTCAGGACAAATTGGACAACAACTTTTGGGGTCCAATTTCTCCTGTTACCCTTGGGAAAATGAAAAAATTGGGGACTAATTGATCATGTTTGTGGAAAAAATATGATTTTTGTATTTTCATGCCCGGGCATTATAACCTTCTGTGAAGCCCTTAGGGATTCAAAGTGCTCACCACACATCTAGATAAGTTCCTTAGGGAGTCTCATTTCCAAAATGGGGTCATTTGTGGGGGTTTCCACTGTTTAGGTACATTAGGGGTTCTCCAAAGGCAACATGACGCCCGCAGACCATTCCATCAAAGTCTGCATTCCAAAAACGTCACTCCTTCCCTTCCGAGCCCTGCCGTGTGTCCATACAGTAGTTTTCTCCCACATATGGGGTGTCAGCGTACTCAGGACAAATTGGACAACAACTTTTGGGGTTCAATTTCTCCTGTTACCCTTGGCAAAATAAAAAAATTGGGGACTAATTGATCATGTTTGTGGAAAAAATACAAATTTTTTATTTTCACGCCCGGGCGTTATAAACTTCTGTGAAGCACTAGGGGGTTCAAAGTGCTCACCAAACATCTAGATAAGTTCGTTGGGGGGTCTAATTTACAAAATGGTGTCATTTGTGGGGGGGTTCCACTGTTTAGGTACATCAGGGGTTTTCCAATCGCGACATGGTGTCCAATCTCAATTCCAACCAAAAACGTCAAATGGCGCTGCTTCCCTTCCGAGCTTTGCCATGCCCCCAAATAGTGGTTTACTCCCACATGTGGGGTATCAGCGTACTCAGGACAAATTGCAAAATAACTTTTAGGGTCCTGTTACCCTTGGAAAAATAAGAATTGAGGGTGAAAAGATCATTTTTGTGGAAAAAATATGATTTTTTAATTGTACGGCTTTATGTTATAAACTTCTGTGAAGCCCATGGGGGTTCAAAGTTCTCACCACACATCTAGATAAGTTCCATAGGGGGTCTAGTTTCCAAAATGGTGTCACTTGTGGGGGGTTTCCACTGTTTTGGTATATCAGGAGTTTTCCAAACGCGACATGGTGTCTGATCTCAATTCCAGCCAAAAACGTCAAATGGCGCTGCTTCCCTTCCGAGCTCTGCCATGCGCCCAAATAGTGGTTTACCCCCACATGTGGGGTATCAGCGTACTCAGGACAAATTGCACAATAACTTTTAGGGTCCTGTTACCCTTGGAAAAATAAGAATTGAGGGTGAAAAGATCATTTTTGTGGAAAAAATATGATTTTTTAAATGTATGGCTTTATGTTATAAACATCTGTGAAGCCCATGGGGGTTCAAAGTTCTCACCACACAACTAGATAAGTTCCTTAGGGGGTCTAGTTTCCAAAATGGTGTTATTTGTGGTGGGTTTCCACTGTTTTGGTACATCAGGGGTTTTCCAATCGCGACATGGTGTCCGATCTCAATTCCAGCCAAAAACGTCAAATGGCGCTGCTTCTCTTCCGAGCTCTGCAATGCGCCCAAATAGTGGTTTACCCCCACATGTGGGGTATCAGCGTACTCAGGACAAATTGCACAATAACTTTTAGGGTCCTGTTACCCTTGGGAAAAGAAAAATTGGGGTGAAAAGATCATTTTTGTGGAAAAAATATGATTTTTTAATTGTACGGCTTTATGTTATAAACTTCTGTAAAGCCCTTGTGGGTTCAAAGTTCTCACCACATATCTAGATAAATTCCTTGGGGGGTCTAGTTTCCAAAATGGGGTCACTTGTAGGGGGTTTCCACTGATTAGGTACATCAGGGACTCTCCAAACGTGACATGGCGTCCAATCTGAATTCCAGCCAATTTTGCATTGAAAAAGTCAAACGGCGCTCCTTCCATTCTGAGCTCTGCCATGCGCCGAAACAGTCGTTCCCCCCCACATATCAGGTATCAGCGTACTCAGGACAAATTGCACAATAACTTTTGCAGTCCAATTTCTCCTGTTACCCTTGGTAAAATAAAAAAAAATTGAACCTGAAGTATTTTTTTTATGAAAAAAAGTTAGATGTTCATTTTTTGTGACGCACCTAAAGGGATAATAAACTTCTTGAATGTGGTTTTGAGCACCTTAAGGGGTGCAGTTTTTAGAATGGTGTCACTTTTGGGTATTTTCTATCATGTAGACCCCTCAAAGTGGCTTCAAATGTGATGTGGTCCTAAAAATAAAATGGTGTTGTAAAAATGAGAAATCGCTGGTCAACTTTTAACCCTTATAACTTCCTAACAAAAAAAAATTTTGGCTCCAAAATTGTGCTGATGTAAAGTAAACATGTGGGAAATGTTAGTTATCAAGTTTTGTGTGTGCCGTATCTTTGTGATTTAAGGGCATAAAAATTCAAAGTTGGAAAATTGCGAAATATTCAAAATTTTCGCCAAATTTCCGTTTTTCTCACAAATAAACGCAAGTTATTTGAATGAAATTTTACCACTAACATGAAGTACAATATGTCACAAGAAAACAAAGTCAGAATCACCGGGATCCATGGAAGCGTTCCAGAGTTATGACCTCATAAATGTACAGTGGTCAGAATTGTAAAAATAGGCTCGGTCATGAACGTGTAAACCACCCTTGGGGGTGAAGGGGTTAAACACTGCACTAATCTTTCTGTTGCTACCAAAAATCTGAATTAACAATCTAAGTAAAATGCTGTTGATTTTAAAGTGAACCTTCCAGCTGATAAATGCCGACCGATCCACAAGCAGCATGTATCAGGCACAGGCTGTATGATTTCTGCCACACCTTGCATGTTTAACTCTGAAACACCTCAGCGTTTCATTGAAAACCATACTTTAAAACCCACTGGGAACAGAGCCACACAGAGACTAGTTGGAGCAGCGAGTCCCCAGGAGCTTCTCCCTTCCCGCTGCCCTTGAGGGAAAGATCTCTTCTTACTTACATGCATGTGAAGAGACCTGCTATTCTAGGGGAATGAGCGAGAAGAAGCCTCCGGGGACCCATCTATCCAACTAGTCTCCCTTGCAGTGGCACTGACGCGCCCCAGAGGCCGTGGGATACTCGGCACCGGGCCAGTTAACTTCAATGGGAAATGTCACAGTGGCAGTGACCCGGTCCATGGCCTCAGGCGGTCATGTAAAAGGGGTATAATTGATTAGGGAATAAAGTTTATGTAGTGATTCGTGACGCTAGTTGGAGTGTTCGGCTGTAGTATAGCCGGCACTGCAGATGATCCCTAGGGGAGTAGATGGTGATGGCAGTGCAGATGTTGAACCCTCTCCAACCAAGGCCGACCCCCAGAGATTGTGATGAAAGTAGAAGGCAAGGAGTAATAAAGTAGGAGACAAGGAAAGTCACTTTATCATTTACTGTAGTTCAGGTGCAGTTCAGTGGAGATATTAGAACTCTCACCAGGCTACAGTCTGTTCTGCAGAATGGGAGTTATACTTTCTCTCTGCTGCTGTGGCTCATTGTAAGCTTCCTGCTATTCTAATCCCTTCAGGGACCAAGTCTTCCCAGAGTTTGGAACTTCTAGTATAGCCACTACTCACTGTGTTTTCCTCTTTGGGCAACTTATAGCTTGGATCCTGTGTGAAGTTCCTTCTTGCAAAATCCTTCACTGATCCTAGCTTGCTGCTGCATTCCTGGGGAAAACACTCCACTGTAGGTTGTATAAACTCACACAGTCTCTCAGCTTGCCACCCTGCTCTGAAAGCATGGATGGCCTAGGGACTGATTCCCTGATGCTTCTTTGCTTTGCTCCTAGAGGGACCACATGTCATTATGGCTGCCAGGAGCGCTAACTTCCTTCTTCTTCACTGAAACAACAACTCACAACCTCCCCCTCCCAGTTAGGGTGTGTCTGCAAAACTCCAAGCTTCAGACAAATAAGGTGTGAGGTAAATTGTGTGTGTGTGTGGCGGTCTCTAGCAGAGAAAGCATAACTCCCATTGCTCACAAAACACAAAACAGAACATATTTAACCCTTTTGTGGCGATAAAGATGCAGGGTGCCACATTCCCCCCTAGTTAAAGGTAGCACGCCCTCGGGCTATACCATGGAACATAAGCATATAAAAAAATGACATAACATTTAACCTGGGTATAGGTGAACAGTCCCAGTAACTGAGTTGAGTCGTGGATTACAGCCCAAAACCACTTCAGAATGGTTGGATCATCCCTGAGTGCAGCTGCAGGGCACACAGACCATAATAGAAAATTCACTGCACTGGCTGTTTTAGATGCCTTCCTGCCAAGGCACGATGAACAGATTTTCTTCTCAAGAATAAGAGTCTTTGCAAGAGTTCTGGTAGTAGAATAAGGCATATTAACCACTAAAATCTCACATTAGTCCATGTGCGCACAATTCTTTAACATTTTTAGTAACGTTACCTAAGGCAAAGTTCAATGTAAGTACAACTCAAATCTCAATTACTTACCTTAGAATATTTTTACAAATCATTTCTATAGCGAGACGGGGTTTGGCCCTGTGTGCTATGCTGTGATCTGCGCAAAATAGGAATACTAGGCAGCTTCCTACAAATTTTTGAACCTACCATGGGTACAACAGGTTCACTGCTGACAGTGGGCAAGTTTTCTGATTCTTCCACATGCAAAGCTTTAGTGGTTGGTAGAGTTGAGCGAAACGGGTCGGTCAAATTCAAGAGTCGGCGACTTTCGCTGAAGTCGGGTTTCATGAAACGAAACCCGACCATAGCGTGAGGCCGGCCACGAGGTCGGCGACCAGAGCGCCAAAGTCGCGTATCAAATGATGCTTCCAGTGCCCTTTTTCAGCCAATGATGGAGGACGCACACTGTGGGCAACGCGATGACATAGGCATCGGTCACCACCATCTTTGAGAAGGGCATGCAAGTGATTGGCTGGCTTTGTGTGGCGTCACAGGGGCTATAAAAGGGCGTGCACACCGACCGCCATCTTACTTCTGCCGATCTTAGCATTAGGGAGAGGTTGCTGCTGCTGATTCAGAGAAAGGTAGAGCGTTAGGCAGGGAAGAAGAACCAAAAAACTGCTTCTGCTGTTAGCGATTTCCACTTACAACACAACAGTTTGTGTGCAGTGACAGGGGAGGCTATATTTTTGTGCATCAGCTCTGTTGGTTATTAGGCTGCCTTATAAGGCTCCCTGATAGCTGCATTGCTGTTTGCACACTGCTGTGAAAACTGCTTTTTCAAAAGCAAAAATACTTTTCTTCCTCTTTTCTGCACAGTTACCAAGCGTTCATTTTTCCACCCTTTCGTGTGCAGCAGTCCTGCTTATTAGGCTGCCTGCATCCATACTTGGACTGAGAGCATCATTGTCAGCCTCCTAAAATGGGTCGCCCTCGCAGGGCCGTGGGGTACTCGGTACCAGGCCGGTATTGGCGGGACGTGTCACAGCAGCAGTAACCTGGACCATGGTCCTGGGCGCCCAAATAATGGCGCAGATGATGCGTGAATGGTGGAATGTAGTTAGATGAATAGTTTGTGACGCCACCTGTGGTGTTCGGCAAGGGAGGTGTTAAGCCGATGCTGCAGACAGATCCTCCGGGACAGATGGTGTGGTGCAGCAATGATGGTATAGCCCTCCACAGGCAGGGCTGTTGCCCGAGGGCAGTGTAGATGTGGAGACACTTAGATGGTGTAGTGTTTGGCGCAGGGGATGTATCAGTGCCAGGTGGACGGACGCAGGAAGGAATGGAGGACACCAGGGCATGTAGTTCCAAAGCTTTACTCACAGTCTGTAGTGCCCGCTTCTGTGCCGTGTCCTCCGGGTCAGGGACTCAGTCAACCTCCAGGCAAGATGGAAAGCTCCCTTCCAACACTCCGCCAACTTATGTGCCTTTTCTGAAAGTCTCCTCTAAAGCGCCTTTAAGTGTGAAGATCTCCTAGTACTGAGTTACACTGGAGTTCCTCCTGACAGATGTTCCCAAGAACTCTACTTGTACGGCAGACAGCTGTAGCCTGCTTTGGGGACTCTCTATTCCTGAGTCCCGGCTCTCTATCCGTGTTGCTGTTGTGCCCCCAAGTCTTAGATGGGAGTAGTGCATTTACAGGCAACTACTCCACCGGTGTCTGCTGCAGAACCATTAGTGTCCATACAACCTCGGGGACAGGGCCCCAGCCTTGCGCTTAGAACTTCTAGGCAGGGTTCTTCCTCTAACCCACGTCCTCTGTGTTCTTTTTCCTCCTACGTTCCATACTTGTCTTTCCCTTCTATGGAAGCTCATTCTTCGGTTCAATGTCCTTCTCCTTCTTTCCTTTCCTTTCCAGTGCCAGCTGGCTCAGGTCACTGAGGCAGCTGCAGCACTCCTTCCTCCATCCCTCTTCCAGGGATCCCCACTCCTCTCCGAGTGTCCTCCTCTCTCTTCCTCAACCTGACTGAACCTCAATCCTGGAACTGTCCCGTTCTTTTATATCTAGTCTAAACTCCACCCACCTCCCAGCACGTCTAGTGTTCCAAGCAGGGAACCACCAAAGGTGCTCTGCTTCTCTCTAAGCAAGGAGCCGCAATGTGGCTTTTCTGAACTACTCTATTGTGTGGGGTGCGAGTGTTGGAGGGTGGTCAGGAGCCTCCAACTTACCTGGATGGTGGGGCACCACACCTTAGGAGAAGGTGCAGTACCTCTGTGGCGACCGAGCCTCAGGGGCACCACAAAAATCTCTAGTGAGATACAAATTCTCACCAATACTATATACACCCTCCACCTTGTCATACACCATCCAATTTCAGCCTGTTACATTGAGGTGTAATCTCTACTGGCCCTGAGATACTTGTTCAGCATCCTCAAATCTCTAGTAAGATTCAAATTCTCACCAATACTATATACACCCTCCACCTTGTCATACACCATCCAATTTCAGCCTGTTACATTGAGGTGTAATCTCTACTGGGCCTGAGATACTAGTTCAGCGTCCTCAAATCTCTAGTGAGATTCAAATTCTCACCAATACTATATACACCCTCCACCTTGTCATACACCATCCAATTTCATTAAAAACACATGTGACATGCACAAATGTGAACAAGTCTGTTGGACAATGTTAACACCACCCACTGACCGAAACACAAACAAAAAGCACAGAATGACAAATGTGCATAAATACCTTGCAGTAAAACATATGACAGTAGTCAGCAAGAGCTGATAAAAGGTAACAACAAATACAGGGTATTTAGTCGATACTTTTTTGCAAAAAAATGTATGCCAAGCTGCTCCACCTCGTCAAGGTAACCCGCATTGAAGCAGTCCCTATCTAATGTATTTAAAGCCTGAACATATGAACAGTGTCTAAATGAGCAGGATTAAGACAGGCGCTTTCTAGTATGGGCACGTGGTGTAAGACAGCTCCTTATGTGCATGTCACACAAGAGAGGGGTGGGGTCTCTCAAATCATGCTTAAGCACGAAAAAAACTGGTTTAAAAACACATGTGACATGCACAAATGTGAACAAGTCTGTTGGACAATGTTCACACCACCCACTGACCGAAAAACAAACAAAAAGCACAGAATGACAAATGTGCAGAAATACCTTGCAGTAAAACATATGACAGCAGTCAGCAAGTGCTGATAAAAGGTAACAACAAATACAGGGTATTTAGTCGATACTTTTTTTGCAAAAAAAATGTATGCCAAGCTGCTCCATCTCCTCAAGGTAACCCGTATTGAAGCAGTCCCTATCTAATGTATTTAAAACCTGAACATATGAACAGTGTCTAAATGAGCAGGATTAAGACACTATTTTTGTATACGTAGGGTGGTCTATGGCGTTATTAGGGACGCCGACGTTGAGCGGGGGAGCCACATCGTCAACAACTAGGGTGCCAACCTCCGCGGTCATGAAGGGCCTTATTAGGGCGTACCAGGGCAAAGTAGCCTTTTTTTTCTGCCCTTTATCTTATGAATTATTCAACTGTATGGATTTGCCTTGTATCCCTGACCCCCTGTGTATCTGGGTAATTTTACCATTATATGTTTTTTAGTGATTGAATTAAAAGTTAATTTTTAGGGATTATTCTTTTTCTGGTTTGTTGTAATTTCTACTGGCCCTGAGATACTAGTTCAGCGTCTTCAAATCTCTAGGTAGCTTCCAATTCTCCCCAATACTATATACACACCTTGTACTTTGTCATACACCAGCCAATTTCAGCCTGTTACATTGAGGTGTAATCTATAGTGGGCCTGAGCTAATAGTTCAGCCTCCTAAAATCTCTAGGGAGCTTCCAATTATCCCCAATACTATATACACACCTTGCACTTTGTCATACACCATCCAATTTCAGCCTGTTAAATTGAGGTGTAATCTATAGTGGGCCTGAGATAATAGTTCAGCCTCCTAAAATCTCTAGGTAACTTCCAATTCTCCCCAGTACTATATACACACCTTGTACTTTGTCATACACCAGCCAATTTCAGCCTGTTACATTGAGGTGTAATCTATAGTGGGCCTGAGATAATAGTTCAGCGTCCTCAAATCTCTAGTGTCATTCAAATTCTAACCAATACTATATACACCCTCCACCTTGTCATGCACCAGCCAATTTCAGCCTGTAAAATTGAGGTGTAATCTATAGTGGGCCTGAGATAATAGTTCAGCCTCCTAAAATCTCTAGGGAGCTTCCAATTCTCCCCAATACTATATACACCTTGTACCTCCTGGCTTTACAGTACCATATAGCTGCTGGTATTTTGGGTACATTTTTCCAAAAATGAGGAAGTATGGTGAAAGAGGCCGTGGAAGTGGGCGGGGGTTGCCAGCTGGTACTGATGGTAGTGGGGGTGGGGGTGCATCTGCTGGTAGTGGCAAAAGCACAATAGCACCTAAGGCAGGAGGTGTTGAGCCTGTGTCATCATGTGGCTCCACAAGGCCTCTAAGGCTCCCTTTTCTGGGAGTAGGTAAACCGCTTTTAAAGCCGGAGCTTCAGGAACAAGTTTTGGCTTACATTGCTGACACAGCCTCCAGCTCTATCGCCTCCTCTTCTGAAGTTTCAAAAAATAAAAGCACTGAGTCTACAGTGGAGGCTCCTGGTCAGGAACAACACCTTTCCTTGTGTCCTTCATCCCTACCAAAAGTGAAGGATGCGGCAGGCCACACTGCAGATTACTCCATGGAGCTCTTTTCACATACCATGCCTGGGTTATCAAGTCAAATCGTGAATTCCCCCGTTCAAGATGAATTGGACATGGAGTCCACTGATGTACAGCCACTGCTAGATTTTTCTGCTGGTACATTCACTCAGAGCACTACATTGTCCTCGCAGTGTACTGAGCCAGAATCTGACCCTGATGAAACTCAGATGCCCCTTCCCACATACTATACCGCCTTACACGGTGACACAGAGGAAGGTGCACATGAAATTGAAGAGGAGGTGATGGATGACCCAGTTGTTGATCCAGATTGGCAGCCATTGGGGGATGAGGGTGCTGCTGCCAATAGCTCAGAAGAGGAGGAGGAGGATCCGCAGCAGGCATCGACATCGCAACAGCTGTTATCTGGCAGGCCCGTAGCAGTCGAAAAACGGTTTACAAAAACCCAAAGAGTTGCAGGACAGCTTGGCCAGACGGTCAAATTAGCACAGCGTGCAAGGCCTCTAAATGTCTTCCATAGTAGGAAGAGTGCAGTGTGGCACTTTTTTGAGCAAAATCCTAATGATCAGGCAAAGGTTATCTGTCAGAAGTGTGCAAAGACCTTTAGCCGAGGGAAATATCTGAGAAATTTGATTACCAGTTGCATGCTTAGACATTTAACCACCATGTACTTGCATGCGTGGACGGACTGCCAAACCTCACGTACCACATGTGCACCTGCTCTGAATGAAGGTAGTCAGCAACGCTACATCGCTTCCTCCACTGTAAGCCCACCACCAGCAGCAAATGTTGAGGTGTCGTCGCAAGGCCAAAGCAGTCAGGGAATCACAATGTTATTGCTACGAAAGACTGAATCTAGGCCATCAGCAAGACCACCAACACCATCAACAACCCTCTCTCAGTCCGCCATGTCCACCGCTAGTTCCACCATATGCAGCTCTCAAGTCCAGCTCACCCTACCAGAAACTCTCAGTAGGACAAGAAAGTACTCATCATCTCATCCGCGTACACAGTGTTTGAAAGCCCACATTGCCAAACTAATCTTGTTAGAGATGATGCCCTACCGGTTGGTTGAAAGCAAAGCTTTCTGCGAGCTCATGGCCTACGCGTACCACGTTATGACCTACCCAGTCAGCACTTCTTTTCTCGAAAAGCCATCCCAGCCCTCCACCTGCATGTGAAAGACTGCATTGTCCATGCACTCAAGCAATCAGTGAGTGGAAAGGTGCACCTCACAACAGATGCATGGTCCAGTAGGCATGGCCAGGGCCGTTACGTGTCCATCATTGTGCACTGGGTTAATGTGGTGGATGCAGGGTCTACAGGGGACAGCGGCGGTGGGACAGTGCTGCCTAGCCCACGGTATAGGAAACAGTTGGCTGTAGGCGTTTGACCCTCCTCCTCCTCCAGAAGCGAAAGCTTGTCCACAGAGCGCAGTCGCACGAGCACTCCATCTGCAGCTGCCAGTGTTGCACAGGAGGTGTCCCACTATCGAACAGCTAGTGGTAAGCGTCAGCAGGCTGTGTTGAAGATGATGTCTTTGGGCGACAACAGACACACCGCGGAGGTACTGGCCGACTACTTGCAGTGACAAACTGAGTCATGGCTGGGCAGTCTACATCTTGAGGCAGGCAAGGTAGTTAGTGATTACGGCCGGAATTTTGTGGCAGCCATAGCCCGTTCAAAACTCAGAAACATACCTTGCCTGGCTCACACCTTGAACCTGGTGGTGCAGTGCTTCCTCAATAATTATCCGGAGTTAACAGCCCTGCTCCATAAGGTGCGAAGACTGTGCTCGCACATCCGCCGGTCGCCCGTACACTCCAGTCGTATGCAGAAGCTGCAGCGATTGCTCCACTTTCCCAAGCACCGCCTAATTATCGACGTTGCAACAAGGTAGAACTCTACCCTGTACATGGTTCAGAGGCTGTGTGAACAGAGGCAGGCTGTAATGCATTTGTGGGAGGATACACGGGCAGGCAGTTTGAAGGCAGACATGGAGTTGTCTGATGTGCAGTGGTCGAAGCTGAAAGACCTCTGTAAAGTCCTTCAGTGTTTTGAGGAATGCACACAGCTGGTAAGCGCAGACGACGCCATCATGAGCATCCCACTTATGCGTCTACTCATGCAAACTTTGACGCACATTAAGGAGCAGGCGTCTGCAGCCGAGGAGGAAGAAGAGGAGGGAAGCCTTGATGACAGTCAGCCATTGTCTGCTCAGGGAACTCTCCTGGACGAGGTGGAGGAAGAAGAGGAGGAGGATGATGGGGATGATTATTTAGGGGAGGAGTATGCTTCTCAGGGGGCAAGAGAAAATGTTGGCGTGGCAAGGTCAGGTACAGGGTTTGTGCATGACTGGAGGGATGTTGATTTGCCAGAAAGTGCTCCTCCACCCAGCACTTGCAGTGCATCATTGACACATGGAACATTGGCCCACATGTGTGATTATGCCTTGCAGATCCTAAAAAGGGACCCCGCATTGCCAAATTGATGAACGATGACGACTACTGGTTGGCCAGCCCAGCATCCTGGATCCACGCTATAAAGGCAAATTACAAAACATCATGCCACAGGAGATCCTAGAGCTAATACTGGCTAACAAACAAGCAACTCTTGTAAACCGTTTGTTTGAGGCATTCCCAGTACACAGCGGCGGTGATGGTTCTCCCACGAGCTGTAGGGGGCAACATGGAAGAGGTGTTCGTAGTGCACACAGCCGAAGTGGCATTGGACACAGGGGTTTCATGACCATGTTGTTGACTGATCTTTCAAGTACCGCTCACACGACTGGTAATACTGCATCGATTGAAAGTGACAGGAGACAGCAGTTGTCAACTATGGTTACAAACTACTTCTCCCGTATCGATGTTCTCCCTCACAGGTCATTCCCCTTTGACTATTGGGCCTTTAAACTGGACACCTGGCCTGAATTGGCCCAATATGCCTTACAGAAGCTTGCTTGCCCTGGTGCTAGTGTGCTATCCGAAAGAGTCTTCAGTGCTGCTGGATCAATCCTGACAGAAAAAAGGACCCGTCTGTCAACCCAAAATGTTGATGATCTAACCTTCATTAAAATGAACCATCCATGGGTTTCAAAGGATTTTGTCCCATCTTCCCTGCTGACACGTAGGTTGCCCGAAAAATGGATCGCTTTTGTCCTCCTCTTCCTCGGACTTTTCCAATTCCTCCATTTTCAGCTGCTGAATGTCCAACATCAACATATGCCATTTTTTCCACCTCCTTAACTGGGCTGCCTCCCCTCCCAGTGCCGGGGTCACCACCTGGCGCACGCACCCGTGCGAGTGCTGTTGCCCTGGACAGGTGGGTGGGCCTACTCTTGGGCAACGGCACTGGCACAGGGTCCCTCATAGTACAATCAAGTGTCTCTGACGGTGGCGTGCACACCCACCGTCAGACACACCGGCGTACTATGAGGGGCCCTGTGCCAGTACCGCCGCCCACGAGTGGGCCCCCCCTGCTTGCTCAGGGCCCCAGCACTTGCAATACTTACCTCTCCCTGCTCCACCGCTGTGTAGTCTGGGCTATTAAATCCTTCACTGGGACTGCCAATACAAATTTGGTGAACTGATAGATGATGGTTAAGACATAGCTATGCCCTGTCCTGCTGGGCTCTATCTTCAGATGATCAATGGCTTCCATTTGTTGTGTACGTCGACTCACAATGAGATGCAGTTGTGGTTTATCGTCAGCTTTCACAGTTTTACGACTCACAGACGTGTGACATTCCTGCCCACATTTTTAAATGTGTCCTCTCATGCCAATCCAATAGAATCGCCTACGGCCTGTGGCTTCTGTCTTTTGCACTCCAAAGTTACCTGACAGATCATGATAGGCAGTGAGGACAATGTCTACATCTCTCCCTGTGATCACAATTTGAAGGAGAGGAGTAACGGTGATGGGATCCACGGTACTGCGATACAGCAAACTTTTCTTCACAAGAACTGTTTTCGCTGTCTCCACAGACAAAGTAATTGAGGGTCAGCATTGCCTCTGAGAATTCTCCCGGGAGTTTTTCCCGTGATTAGTAATTCCCAAATTCCTGCAATCACTCGACTTTCCGTCTGTACTTGTATCCATCTCGTTTCCTCTTGCAGAGAGTCTGGACTGTCTTACTGAGACTGAAATATACAGTATATGAAGATTGAAAAATACCCCAACAGTGTATACTGGTGTATGCTTCAAATACATTACCCTTTTTCTACTTTTTAGATTCTTGTCTAATCCATACTGAGGCTGTGAGTGTCTTTGTCGGACTACGGAAATATACACGGAGATTTTTAATGTTTAATCTATGCTATATATACCTGGTATTCATTGATACTGTACCCTTTCTCAACTTTCTACAATCTTGTCGAATCCATAATGGGCCTGAGACCGTCTGAGTCTGCCTCCTGATATATAGACATAGATTTTTAATGTGTAAACTATGCTACATATATACCTGTTATCCTGTGATACTGTACCCTTTCTCAACTTTCTACAATCTTGTCGAATCTATAGTGGACCTGAGACCGTCTGAGTCTGCCTACTGATATATAGACATAGATTTTTAATGTGTAAACTATGCTACATATACCTGTTATCCGGTGATACTGTACCCTTTCTCAACTTTCTACAATCTTGTTGAATCCATACTGGGCCTGAGTCCGTCTGAGTCTGCCTCCTGATATATAGACAAAGATTTGAAATGTGTAAACAATGCTACATATATACCTGTTATCCCGTGATACTGCACCCTTTCTCAACTTTCTACAATCTTGTCGAATCCATAGTGGGCCTGAGAACGTCTGAGTCTGCCTCCTGATTAGAGATGAGCGGTGTTTGAGTCGACCTGTTCGCCAAGTTCAAATTCGAGCTGTTTTGGGCGGTGTTCGAGCCGTTCGTCGAACTCGAACACTTTGCTTAAAATTCGGCTGTCAGAGGTTCCGTTCGAGAACGGTTCGTTCACCAAAAGTGTAACTTTATTTTCACATTAATAATGGTTTTACATGTTAATAGACAGTTTCATGGCATAGTAGCGGTGTCTGGTAGCCAGCGGTGTAGTGCACCTGTCAAGGAACTACATCGTGTGTGTTTCTAATAATTTTTTACTGCATCTTGTCCAGAAAATCCTTTTGGGCCTTGTAGTACTGTCTGTTACTCAGCAAAGGAGCCCACACGTGAACTTAGCTATGCCGCCTGTTTATGAAAGAACCAGTTTTTTACTGCATTTAGCCCAGTTAATACTTTGGGCCTAGTAACTGTGTCTGCTACTCAGCAGAGGAGCCCACCCGTGAACCAAGCTGTGCTGCCTGTTTATGTAAGAACCATTTTTTAACTCCATTTAGCCCAGTCAATACTTTGGGCCTGGTACCTGTGTCTACTGCTCAGCAGAGGAGCCCACCCGTGTACCTAGCTATGCCGCCTGTTTATGTAAGCACTGTCTGCTACTCAGCAGAGTTGCCCACCCGTGAACCAAGCTATGCCACCTGTTTATGTTAGAACTGCGTGCTACTCAGCAGAGGAGCCCAGCTGTTAAGCAAGCTACAGCACCTGTGGTTTGGACAATTAATTTTTTCACATTCTTTCTGGAATGCCGGTTAGGCCTAATTCCGGAATTCCGGTTGACCTGCACTTACTGGGAAATCCTCATTCGTGGGGAAGAATTGGAATCCCAGATCACCATCACTAACGGGGTTCAGCGGGTTATCCACACATGTAAGCGACACACGCTGGTCCTTTCAGTGTAGCGCGCATGCAGCCTCGGACATGTAAGGGCATGACAGACCTGTTATTGCTCGATCTCGCGTGCCAGAGCCTCACGTGTCCCTCTAGTAAGCTGGACGCGGACCACGGGGTCTTGCCGGAGTCTCGCTCGTTAACGAAATTAAGCTGACAAATCGCTAGCACAACTAAAAATGGCCATGCACCACCACCCACAGAATCGACAAAGCTTGCAATCTGTCCATCTTTTCCGCAGCTGGCATGGTTGAGGTTGCCCATGTGGAGTCCAATTAAGCCACAGGCTCCTCTCCTGGTAGTGCCCTTCTGGACATTCCTTTAAGGTTCAGCTTTGCAACCATACTGCCCCCGGAAACCAAACACTTTGCCTTCATGGACGCTGTTCGGAGTGTCGTGGGAATAACGCCGCTCGATTGGCAGTTGGCATAATTTATGGTGGGAAGTCCGACGGTATATGATCGTCTTCGATTTTAGAATTTTAGATTTTCTTTTTATTTTAGATTTTTAGTCCAGCCTTTCTTGACTTTATAAGGGCATGACATGCCTATATCTGTGTCTCCTGTTAGGGACGGCGGAACGCACCAAATATAAATAATAGGAGGTGCGTTTGCCGCCCGGGGTCCACCATGCGGTAGGTGACTAGACCGCTGCTGGACAATGGCAGATGCACCAGAAGAAGAAGTAGTGCGCACGGGTTAACGTCACTCGAACGCTAGGAGCGGCTCTGTTCAGACACAGAGTCGCTGGGCATACGTAAACGTAACGCCGCTAGCCCTGTTAACCCCACAGGAGCCGGCATGTGGCGTCGCAGCCGCGAACACCAATAGCTGCTGTTACTGCAGCGTAGCGGCAACTATAGCCGCAAGCGTCGGCGCCGAGAACCAGGCACCGACGGACGCTAGTGTAAGCGTGGAAAGCACAGTGGCGTGTAGCTTGCCACAATCTGGAGCTGACTAACCCAACACCCAGTCACCATTCGTAATATCCAAGGGAAGGGGTTTCATAATAAGTCAGACACCAGTCCATGCATCCATCACCATACACACACAGCATAATATGCTACACTAGCACATGGCCGAGCCGCCATGCGGGATTTTTATAGCCATGCGCTTCCGGGACCTTCCAGTACCCTGGAAAGGACCAATCAGATCCGACGCAGGACCTGAGCATGTGACCCCTGCTCTCCAGTGAGAGGTCACCTTGCGGGCATGCCCAGTAGCACGGCATGAGGACTTAGCCTCTGGAGCGGTTCCCTGCAGAACAGGATGCGCTACCATTGCTGCACCAGAGGTGGCAGCAACATCCAGGCTATCAGAGCAAGTCTGAGTAGCACGCCTGGCTCGCCGTGATTGCTGAGCAGCACCCGGAGCTGTCGGAGGAGAATGGGAGACCGCTGGATGTCTGGCTCTGGGTTCCCGCTGTGCAGTGTCAGGAATCCGACGCCTAACACTCCTCCTCCTCCACCTCTTTTCTATATGTAGTTGCCCTTTTCCATATGTTATTTTTGTCTTCTGAGCATTGTGTCTGCTTTGGGACACCTTTTAAGGTGTTTTGTAATTGTTTTCTATGTGTTTGTATGTGTTTGTGTTTGCCTGCCATTGTTTTCAATGGGGCTCGATGGTGTTCGACGAACATTCGACGAACTTGCCTCCTGTTCGACGAACCGAACCGAACTCAAACACTAGCGGGGTGTTAGGACGGCGGAACGCACCAAATCTAAAATAACAGGAGGTGCGTTCGCCGCCCGGAGTCCACCGTGCGGTAGGTGACAAGACCGCTGCTGAACAATGGCAGATGCACCTAAGCAATGAAGTACTGCGCTCGGGTTAACGTCACCCGAACGCTAAGAACGGCTCTGTTCTGGCACAGAGTCGCAAGAGGCAATGTGATGCCGAGACGCGGCTCTGTTAATGTCACAGAGGCCTGCGTGTGGCGTCGCAACGGTGACCAAGAGTAGCTGCGGTTAGTGCAGCGCAGCGGCAGGTAAAGCCGCAGACGTCGGCGCTGAGACATAAACGCCGACGGACGCTAGTGTAGGCGAGGATCACGTGGCGTGTAGCTTGCCACAAGCTGAGACTGACTATCCAAGTCTCTGTCACCATTCGTAATATCCGAGGGTAGGGGTTTCATAATGCGTCAGTCACCAGTCCACACATCCGTCACCATACACACACAGCATAATATGCTACACTAGCGCATCGCCGAGCCGCCATGCGGGCTTTTTATAGCGATGCGCTTCCGGGACCTTCCATTAGCTTGGGAAGGACCAATCAGATCCGATGTAGGATCTGCGCATGTGACCCCTGCTCTTCAGTGAGAGGTCAAGTTGCGAGCATGCCCAGTAGCACGGCATGAGGACTTAGCCTCAGGAGCAGTTCCCTGCAGAGCAGGTTGCGCTGCTATTCCTGCACCAGAGGTGGCAGCAACATCCAGGCTGTCAGAGCGAGTCTGAGCAGCAAGCTTGGCTTGCCGTATTTGCTGAGCAACACCTGGAGCGGTCGAGGAAGAATGGGAGACCGCAGGGTGTCTGGCTCTGGACTCCTGCTGTGCAGTGCGAGGAATCTAACATTACCCACCCCCTAGGGTCGCCTCACTGCGCTCAAAAGCCGCGACCAGGAGCGGTGCATGAATGTTCTCCACCGGCTCCCAGGTCCGAGCCTTGGGACCATGACCCTTCCAGTCCACCAAATAGAAGTTTTTGCCACGGACAAACCTGCGCCCCACGATGGCATTAACCTCATACTCGTCAGACGATAAGTCTGATGACCCGGTGGATGGCTCAGAAAACCAGACCATGTGAACTGGTTTGAGGAGGGACACATGAAACACGTCCGATATGGCCAAATGTGGAGGAAGAGCCAGGCGGTAGACCACTGAGCTAAGTCGCTCAAGGACCTTGAACGGTCCAATGTACCGTGGTGCGAACTTGGGAGACTCGACCCGCAATTTAATGTTCCGGGTGGAGAGCCACACCATGTCGCCAGGGGAGAAGCTTGGTGCGGGTCGCCGGTGTGTGTCGGCGGACACCCTCATCCTTTCTTTAGATGCCCGAATAGCATTCTGAGTGCGATCCCAAATGTCCCGGGCCTCCACTGCCTAGTCTGCCACCCTGGTGTCAGTGGAGGACACCGGCATTGGGACAGGGACGCGTGGGTGTTGACCATAATTTAGGAGAAAGGGCGTCTGACCAGTGGAATCGGCCACCGCATTGTTTAGGGCAAATTCAGCCCAAGGCAGCAAGGATGCCCAGTCATCCTGCCTGGCAGAGACAAAATGTCGTAGATAGGTGACCAAGGTCTGATTGGCCCTTTCGACCAAGCCATTCGTCTTGGGATGGTAGGCGGAGGACAGATTTAGCTCGATGCTGAGTAAGCTGCAGAGCTCCCTCCAAAAACGAGACGCAAACTGGGGACCTCGGTCACTTACGATTTTGTCCGGCATACCATGTAAATGGAATACATGCTTAATGAACAGGACGGCCAGACCTCGGCTGGAAGGTAGGCGTGCGAGTGGCACCAGATGTACCATTTTGGAAAAATGGTCGGTAACCACCCAGATGACCGTACTGCCACTGGACTTGGGCAAGCCAACTATAAAGTCCATGCCCACCATTTCCCATGGTCTATCCGCTACTGGCAGGGGAAACAAGAGCCCCGCCGGCCTCTGTCTAGAAGGCCTGTTCCGGGCACACGAGACGCATGCTTTCACGTATGCCTTGACGTCTCGAGCCATATGTGGCCACCAGTATGACCTTGCCAGGAGTTCGGTGGTCCGTTTGTTACCAAAATGGCCACCTAGCCTGGAGGCATGTGCCCAGGCAAGAACCTCCGGCCGTAGCCGAGGGGGCACCAAGGTCTTGCCTGGCGGTACCGACTCGAGAGCGATAGGAGCCACGGTCGTAAAACTCTCCGGAGGGAGAATTAACCGGGGGCTCAGCTTCTCCTTCTTCTGAGACCACCGAGCGCGAGAGGGCATCTGCTCGGATGTTCTTCTCCCCGCAGAGGTAGTGCAGGGTGAAGCGGAAGCAAGAGAAGAAGAACGACCACCTGGCCTGACGGGAATTCAGGCGTTGGGCCGTCTGAAGATAGCCCAGGTTTTTGTGGTCCGTGAACACCTGAAAGGGGAACCAGGCTCCCTCCAGGAGATGTCTCCACTCGGAGAAAGCCAATTTCATGGCCAGCAGCTCCCTGTTGCCGATGGAGTAATTTTTCTCCGCCGGTGAAAAGGTCTTAGAATAGAAGAAGCAGGGATGCTTCCGACCTTGAGCATCCTTTTGGTAAAGGACTGCTCCTGCACCGACGGAAGAAGCGTCTACCTCAAGGATAAACGGCTTATCCACATCGGGACGGTGTAAAATGGGAGCGCCTGCAAAGTGGGACTTTATGGAGGAAAAAGCCTTAGAAACCTGTTCGGTCCACGCCTTAGGATTAGCTCCTTTTTTTGTGAGAGCAACCAAAGGAGCTACCAGAGTGGAGAAGTGGGGTATAAACTGACGGTAATAATTAATGAACCCCAAAAAGCGCTGCACCGCTTTAAGAGAATGGGGTTCCTGCCAGTCCATAACCGCTTGCAGTTTGGCCGGATCCATAGCCAACCCCTGGGCCGAGATGATGTAGCCCAGAAATGGCAAGGACTCCTGCTCAAACTGACACTTCTCCAGCTTGGCGAACAGGGAATTCGCCCGCAGGCGGTCGAATACCCTGCAGACATCTTTCCGGTGGGTGGGAAAATCTGGCGAAAAGATGAGGATGTCGTCCAGATAGACCACCACCGAGGTAGAAAGCATGTCACGGAAGACGTCGTTGACGAAGTCCTGGAAGACAGCGGGTACATTACAAAGGCCGAAGGGCATGACCAGATATTCATAATGGCCATCCCGAGTATTAAAAGCTGTCTTCCATTCGTCTCCCTCGCGAATACGGATCAGGTTGTATGCCCCTCGTAGGTCTAGCTTTGTGAATAACCGTGCCCCACGCAACCTGTCGAACAACTCGGAGATCAACGGGAGAGGGTACTTATTCTTTACCGTGATGGCATTGAGACCCCGGTAGTCGATACAGGGGCGTAACTCTCCACTCTTCTTCTGAACGAAGAAGAAGCCTGCCCCAGCCGGTGACACCGACTTCTTGATAAAGCCCTGCGCCAGGTTCTCCCGGATAGATTGGGACATTGCCTCTGTCTCCGGAAGAGACAATGGGTAGACACATCCTCGAGGAGGTTCTGTGCCCGGCAGGAGGTCAATCTGGCAATCAAAGGGACGGTGCGGCGGGAGTGTCTCCGCAGACTTCTTAGAGAAGACGTCTGCATACTGATGGTAAGGTTCAGGAAGCGTGGAGAGATCTGCAGGCAGCTCTATAGAGGCTACCTGAAGACTGTCCCTTAGACACCTACCCTCGCAGTCCTTGCTCCAGCCCAGTATTCTCCCCGACGCCCAATCAATGTGAGGGGAGTGACAACAAAGCCAGGGAACCCCGAGGAGTACCTGATCGATGCCTTGAGGCATAATAAGCAAGGACAGGGTCTCCCGATGTGAGGGGGACATGGCGAGACCGAGTGGGACCGTCTGATGGGTCACTTGAGACGGCAATGGTGCCCCATCCACCACCCTGATGGTCAGAGGTTGTGGGAGTAATACCAGGGGGATAGAGTGACTCTGGGCGAAACTCGAGTTCCCTTCGGCCCCGGAGTCCAGAGTAACCTCTGCCTCCCAGGTGGAGGAACCATTATCTAGAGTACCCCGGAATACCGGCTTAGGCGAAAAGGGCTCCATCTGGGACTGGCCACCACCTACAACCATGGAACGGGGTCGTCCCTTTGCCCGCTGACTACATGTGCCAGCCGAGTGGCCAAAGTTTCGGCAGTGATAACAGCGCACAGAGCCCCGCACCTGACGTGGCTTAGTACCGGTGAGAGATACCTCCATGGGCTCGATGGAGGGAGGCTCCTGAGCGGAATGGCTCAGCGGTTCGGTAAAGGTGGGAGCCAGGTTAATCTTACGTCTGGATTGAGTCCTCTCCAGCCCGCGCTCCGTGAACCGGAGATCAATACGGGTGGAGACGGAGATCAATTCCTCCAGAGTTGTGGGAATATCTCGGGTGGCTAGAGCATCCTTGACGTGCTCAGCTAGGCTTCTCCAGAACACTGGGACTAACACTTTGTCCGGCCACTCCAGTTCGGAAGCCAACGTCCAAAACCGGACAGCATAATGGCTAACCGAGAGTGACCCTTGTGTTAATGCTAACAGTTGGAGAGCCGTATCGTGCGTGACCCGTGGTCCCAAGAAGGCCTGCTTCAGAGCCGCGAGGAACTGAGCAGGCCCCTGAACCACGGGATCATCACGTTCCCACAACGGTGTGGCCCACTGCAATGCCCGGCCAGCTAACAAGGAGACAATAAAGCCCACCTTGTCCCGCTCTGTAGGAAACCGTGCAGCCAGCAACTCCAGGTGAATGGAGCACTGACTGACGAATCCCCTACAGGTGGCGCTTTCACCCAAAAACTTATCGGGGAGCGGGAGGGAAGAGATTGTTGGCGAGGGCAAAAGTGTGGGCACACGTGAGACGGACTCAGCGACCGTCTAGGCGGCAGCTAGCGCAGCATTCGCAGCTGAGTTGGTGCTCTCGATAGCCGCCAACCTGCCTTCCAGCTGCCGAATGTAGCGCTGCAGCTGCTGCACGTCTGCCATTGTCAGCCAGACCCTGGCGCTAGTGTAATGTTAGGACGGCGGAACGCACCAAATATAAAATAACAGGATGTGCGTTCGCCGCCCGGAGTCCACCGTGCGGTAGGTGACAAGACCGCTGCTGAACAATGGCAGATGCACCTAAGCAATGAGGTACTGCGCTCGGGTTAACGTCACCCGAACGCTAAGAACGGCTCTGTTCTGGCACAGCGTCGCAAGAGGCAATGTGATGCCGAGACGCGGCTCTGTTAATATCACAGAGGCCTGCGTGTGGCGTTGCAACAGCGACCAAGAGTAGCTGCGGTTAGTGCAGCGCAGCGGCAGATAAAGCCGCAGACGTCGGCGCTGAGACACAAGCGCCGACGGACGCTAGTGTAGGCGAGAATCACATGGCGTGTAGCTTGCCACAAGCTGAGACTGACTATCCAACTCTCTGTCACCATTCGTAATATCCGAGGGTAGGGGTTTCATAATGCGTCAGTCACCAGTCCACACATCCGTCACCATACACACACAGCATAACATGCTACACTAGCGCATCGCCGAGCCGCCATGCGGGCTTTTTATAGTGATGCGCTTCCGGGACCTTCCATTAGCTTGGGAAGGACCAATCAGATCCGAGGTAGGACCTGCGCATGTGACCCCTGCTCTCCAGTGAGAGGTCAAGTTGCGAGCATGCCCAGTAGCACGGCATGAGGACTTAGCCTCAGGAGCAGTTCCCTGCAGAGCAGGTTGCGCTGCTATTGCTGCACCAGAGGTGGCAGCAACATCTAGGCTGTCAGAGTGAGTCTGTTCCGCAAGCCTGGCTCGCTGTGTTTGCTGAGCAACACCCGGAGCGGTCGAGGAAGCATGGGAGACCACAGGATGTCTGGCTCTGGACTCCCGCTGTGCAGTGCCAGGAGTCCGACGCCTAACATGGGGTGGCTCAACACTACTCCTGATATATAGACGTAAATTTTTAAGGATTAAACTATTCTATATATACCTGGTATCTGGTGATACTGTACCCTTTCTGCCAGGAAGTCCTCCTCCACCCACCACTCTAAGTGTATCATTGACACCTGGAATATTGTCCCACATGTGTGATTATTTCTTGCGGATCTTCTTTTTATATTATGGTGTGATCCATCCTGAGCATGTGAGAGTCTGTGGGTTACTCCTGCAATTTATATGTAGATTTAAAAATTACCCCAACACTTTATACAGCTCTACGCTTGTGATACATTACCCATTTACTGCTTTTTATATTCTAGTCTAATCCAAACTGACCAAGTGAGAGTCTGTTTCTGACTGTGGAAATAAATACTGAGATTGACAATGACCCCTACACTGTGTACAGCTGAACGCTTCAGATCCATTACCGTTTTACGGCTTTTTATATTGTGTTGTAATCCATACTGAGCCTGACAGCATCTGTGTCTGCCTCCTGAAATATATATGGAGATTTAGAATGTTTAAGCTATACTATATATACCTGGTATCTGATGATACTGTACCCTTTTTCTACTTTTTATATTCTTGTCTAATCCATACTGAGCCTGTGAGCGTCTCTGTGTGTCCCTATATAAGGGAGATTGACAATTATCCTTTGACTGTATAGAGCTGTACGCTTCTGATACAGTACCATATATCTGATGTTATTTTGGGTACATTTTCTCCAAAATTTGGAAGTATGGTGGAAGAGGCCACGAACGTGGGCGTGGGGGGCCAGCTGGTACTGATGGCGGTGGTGCATCTGCTGGTAGTGGCAAAAGCACAATAGCAGCTAAGGCAGGAGGTGTTGAGCCTGCGTCATGGTCTGGCTCCAGAACACCTGGAAGGCTACCTTTTCTGGGAGTAGGTTAACCTTTTTTAAAGCCGGAGTATCAGGAACTGGTTTTGGCTTCCATTGCCGAAACACACTCCAGCAAATATGCCCTCCTCTTCTGAAGTTTCAAAAAATGCAAGCACTGAGTTGTCAAGTGCTGGCTCCTGGTCAGGAAGAACCCCTTTCCTTGTGTCCTTCACCCCCACCAAAAGTGAATGATGCAGCAGGCCACACTTCACATTAGTCCATGTAGCTCTTTCCCACATACCATGCCTGGGTTGTCAAGTCAAATCGTGAATTCCCCAGTCCAAGATGAATCTGACATGGAGTGTGGGTGGCCAGCCAGGGCAGTGGGGTTAATCGGTACCGGGCCGGTGTCTCAGAGGGATGTGTCATGGTGGTGGTGACCCGGTCTGTGGGCCTGGGCGTCCATGCAAAGGGGTGAATAATGTTTATAGGTGAATGATACATGACGCCACCTGTGGTTTCTGATCAGATTGACCAGCGCTGCAGTGTCGCTTCTCTGGGACAGATGTTGTGGTGCAGCTAAGATATAGAAGCCCTGCACAGGTAGGGCCTTAGTCGCAGGGCAGATTAAAGAGTTGGTAGATGGTGTGCAGTGCAGGATGCAGCAGAGCCGTGCGCCAGGTGCAGGAGAAAGATGACAGACACAGTCGTGCAGTTCCTTTACCTGTACTTGGTAAGTGCCGTACAGGGCCCAGAGTACAGATGGAGGAGTTGGTCAGCCTGGAAGCAAATTAGGAATTCTGTCTCTGCAGATAGGTAGTGTGGCCTCCGTTCTAGCGCTTATCTGAGGTACTCACAGTACTGAGTTCACTGAAGTTCCCCCTGTTGACTCTCTTTTGAAACTTTCTCGTATGGCAGGCAGCCGTAGCCTTTTCCTTCTGGCTCACACAAGTCGCTGCTGGGGCCTCCGAGCCTTAGTTGGGAACAGAGTATTTACAGCTGCTACTTCCTCCGGTTTCTGCTGCAAGACCGTCAGTTTCCCTACAAACTCGGAGACCGGAATCCAGACCATGCGCTCCAGCTAGGAGTGAGCCTTAACTCTGCTCATCCTCCAGCTCCCCTTATCACATCCACACACTTCCCCTTCCCTTCACAGACTGCCCTAACTTCCCTCCTCCCGACCACAGAGAGCAGCTCCTCAGCAGTAAGGTTCAGAGCTCTCCCTGCTGGCCTGGAGTGGAAACTGTGTTGTGTGTTGGTTTCACTGCTAGAGAGATCCTTCGTTGCTCCCAAGCATGACATCACACTCCCTAGGAGGAAGGTAATGCCACTGTGGCAACCGTACTCCTGGGGGCGCCACAAGTGCACTGATGCCCAGCCACTGCTAGATGATTCTGCAGGTACATTGACCCAGACCACTACATTCCCCTCGCACTCTACACAGCCAGAATCTGACCCTGATAAAACTCAGGTTCCACTTCCTGCATACTATACCACCTTACATGGTGACGAAGATGCAGATGAAAGTGCAGGTTCCTTGAGCTGGTGGGGGGGCATACTCATGGGAGACGGCACTGGCACAGGGCCCCACATAGTATGCAAAAGTTTCTCTGCCGGTGGGAGGGAGGGCCCGGGCCCACCCGCCGTCAGACACAGTGCCGTACTATGAGGGGCCCTTTGCCAGTGCCGTTGCCAACGAGTGGGCCCCCCCTGCTTGCTCAGGATCACAGCACTTGCAAAGTTGAAATACTTACCTCTCCCTGCTCCACCGCCGTGACGTCTTCCGCGTCTCCTGACAGTGACATTCTGGTCAGAGAGCACGATGACATCACGTCTGTACGCCCTCTGCCTAAACAGTCCAAGTGCAGAGAGATGGAAGATGGGGATGAGGAGGAGTCCAGAGTACATGGATTCCCTAGCGAGGAGACTTATTTAATTGTTTTAAAGGTTGGGAGCAATTTTTGCGGAGCACTATACTCTGGAGAATGATATATGGGGCCCACCATACACTGGAGCATTTCAAAGGTGGACATCAGACACTGGAGCAGCATTTACAGGGCCCATTATACACTGGAGCATTAGAAATGGGGCCCATTATATATGGAGCATTATTTGGGCCCATAAGACACTGTAGCATCATCCATGGGGCCCATCATATAGTGGAGCATTGTAAATGGGGCAGATTATATATGGAGCATTATTTGGACCAATCATACACTAGAGCATCATGCGTGAGGCCCATGATATGCTGGAGCTTTCCAAATGGGGGAGGAGCATTTACAGGGCACATTATACACTGGAGAATTAGAAATGGGGCCCATTATATATGGAGCATTATTTGGGCCCATAAGACAGTGGAGCTTCATCCGTGGGGACCAACATATACTGTAGCATTATGTGGAGCTCATCATATACTGTATCTAACATTATATGGGACCAATGATTCTGTATGGAGAAATATATGGGCCTCATTACTCTGTATGGTGCACTAGGCAGTGGCCATAATACTGTATGGCGTAATATACTGTCCGTTTTTGGAGCTATTGGAGAATTTTAAATGGATATCAGTCATGTGATGTAAGAAGTGAAGTATTTTTCATTGTACTATACCGCTATTTCTCTGCCGTATCAGAGGATCATGAATTGTGGCATGTGTTAAAGGAATAATAAGCATAAATAACAACGCACAGGGCTGGAACAAAATAACATCATGTGTAATTGATTTGTTCATACAACAAGTAATCAGAACAACTATACCAGCCCATAGTAGATCAGTGCAGGACACACTGAAAGTGTATGTAAGCTAAAGAGAAAGAACCAGTGCATAAAGTCCAGAGTATAATGAAAAATCACAAATCCTTTATTAGAAGTTACAGGTTAAAATGGCACGGTGGCATAAAGAGTGACACGTTGAGAAGCAGAGCGAAAAGGTGAACAGTGCATATGAAAAACTCTTATCCAGAATCTTGTAGCATGGCACCTGGTAGTGAAAGTGGTTATGTCTATTTAATAACTATATATGTGGTCATTAAAGACAAATAACCCAGGGAGCATAATAAATAGCAGGCCAGTTACTACTAAATTAGGGGTACAATCCCCAACTGATCAGCTAAACAGGACAGGATCAGAATTGATCCGATCAAGAGTACTCAAGCACATACCAGGGGAGAAGGCACTGGACACCGCGCTCTGCAAAGCCCCAACGTACGTTTCGGAAATAGCTTCCTTCCTCAGGGGATGTGTCAGTATGCCGCTGTGTGCGCTATATATAGGGGTCCATAAAACATAAAGCCAATCAGGCAAAAGGACGCAGCCAAGTTCCCCAACTCCCATCGCTGCCTCATCTGGCGCTGACAGTGCACGGGGCCCCGTGACGTCAGACGCCAGACCACGGGCAGACGGGGGCGGAGCGGAAGGCGCGTCATCCCGTGCATGCGCAGATGAAAGATGGCCATCCGCAGCCATCTTGAAAAAGGGCAAATATGAGGAATCTATATAAAGGGACGTGTACCGCGCAAGCTTGGCAGAAGGTTATACAACAGACCATATGTTGGGGGAGTATAAAGGAACATATACAAATACATGATGTATATTATAATCAAAAAGGGGGAAAAAAACAGAAAACCCGCGCCATAGAGAATGGTATAAATTGGCATCGCCAACATGATCATGGGCGTATGTAGAAAAAGAGCGGGGTATATACAGCATAAATCAAACAAAATATATCTGCAAAGTCAGCCAATAGAAATAAAAATAAATATAAAAATAAAAATAGAGAATGGTAACATGAGTAGTAGTAACCATGATACAAACATCTTTATAAATGCCCATTCATATCATATATCACATATCAAACTAAAAGACATAGTACGAGCACATGCTACCATATCGTAAACTAATGACAATTAACCCCAAGAAAATTTGGACATATAATACAGAAAAAAATACAGAGGTGTCTGCATCAATATACCCCTAATTAAATAATCAAAGATAAATATACACATATATAAATAAATACATCCCTATTTGCAAAATAAAATCAAAGAGGTATAAATACTCCCAACATAACATTTGAGTTCATGGAATAGAAAAAAGGACCACAAGTCTTCATCTTTCATTGAAGCAAGTATCCATAGAGTCCATCAAGAGAACAAAACGGACAGCAACACAGCTGCAAAAGGGTGCCAGGAGTAGAAACTAAAATAAAAACAATAGTTAAAACAAATGACACAAATTGTATCACTCAAAGAACAGCAGCGAAGGGAAAATTTGCAAAAATTTATAAAAAGGGAGCGAATGACAGACACTCATTTTGACCGTGTGGGTGGACCGCTTTTAATTTCCATATCCACCTTGTTTCCAATTGACCCAGTCTCTTGGATAAACCCCCACCCCGGATGTCTATTCTCAAGGCCTCAATACCTTGTACTTTTAATAAGGTTGAACCACAATTATGATGCTCTTTAAAATGTCTAGGAATAGTCCTCAGGGTGGAGTCATCCCTGTGGCCAAGTGCCGCCTGAATCCCCAACACATGCTCTCTTACCCGGTCCTTTAGTTGGTGCGTAGTTAAGCCCACATAAATAAGGTCACAGGGGCACGTTGCATAATACACAACGTACCTTGTCGTGCATGTAATGCGCTGTCTGATGGTGAAAATTTTATCACCATCCGAGTTGCTAAAACTATCGCAACGGATAATGTCGGGGCAGGCCATACAGTGGCCACATGGAACACAACCAACCCTGGGGATGAAATCATCCAGGAATGTGGGTTTTTGACCGCCAGAATAATGACTAGAGACCAAATGGTCTCTCAAGTTTTTTGCTCGTTGGAATGCCAGAGACAGTCTTTCCGTGATAAATTTTTGATGACTGGATCAATACGGAGGATGGGCCATGCCTTTTGAAGGGCGGCTCGAACAGCATTTGATCTAGAATTAAAGGTGGTAACAAACCTCACTATTTGTTTTTCCCTAGATACCACAGATGACCCAGGTCTATACAACAAATCCAGTCTAGGGGCATGCTTTGCCCGATTAAACGCTCTCTTAATTGATCTGCGACTATATCCACGCTCCGCTGTACATTGATGACATCTTCTTCATCTGGCAAGGCACGCCCGCCAACCTTGAACAGCTTGTATCCAGTTTAAACAACATCGACCGTAATATTCATCTTACATTTGTATACAATCCGAATGTTCTGGATTTTTTGGATGTTACGGTTAGGAGGGACCCTGCCGGGTTTTTGCAAACAGACATCTTTAGAAAGACTACCGCTACAAATTCCCTACTTCATGCTATGTCGGCACATACGGAGCATGCTATTAAAGCAGTCCCTACTGGGCAGTTTTTACGACTTCGTCGTATTTGATCTACGGATGATACGTTCTTTCACCGTGCTGATGAACTCCGTCAACGTTTTTTGGAACGCGGATATAGTCGCAGATCAATTAAGAGAGCGTTTAATCGGGCAAAGCATGCCTTTAGACAGGATTTGTTGTATAGACCTGGGTCATCTGTGGTATCTAGGGAAAAACAAATAGTGAGGTTTTTACCACCTTTAATTCTAGATCAAATGCTGATCGAGCCGCCCTTCAAAAGGCATGGCCCATCCTCCGTATTGATCCAGTCATCAATAAATTTATCACGGAAAGACTGTCTCTGGCATTCCAACGTGCAAAAAACTTGAGAGACCATTTGGTCTCTAGTCATTATTCTGGCGGTCAAAAACCCACATTCCTGGATGATTTCATCCCCAGGGTTGGTTGTGTTCCATGTGGCCACTGTGTGGCCTGCCCCGACATTATCCGTTGCGATAGTTTTAGCAACTCGGATGGTGATAAAATTTTCACCATCAGACAGCGCATTACATGCATGACAAGGTACGTTGTGTATTATGCAACGTGCCCCTGTGACCTTATTTATGTGGGCTTAACCACGCGCCAACTAAAGGACCGGCTAAGAGAGCATGTGTTGGGGATTCAGGCGGCACTTGGCCACATGGATGACTCCACCCTGAGGACTATTCCTAGACATTTTAAAGAGCATCATAATTGTGGTTCAACCTTATTAAAAGTACAAGGTATTGAGGCCTTGAGAATAGACATCCGGGGTGGGGTTATCCAAGAGACTGGGTCAATTGGAAACAAGGTGGATATGGAAATTAAAAAGGGTCCACCCACACGGTCTATATGAGTGTCTGTCATTCGCTCCCTTTTTATAAATTTTTACAAATTTTCCCTTTGCTGCTGTTCTTTGAGTGGTACAATTTGTGTCGTTTGTTTTAACTATTGTTTTTATTTTAGTTTCTACTCCTGGCACCCTTTTGTGGCTGTGTTGCTGTCCGTTTAGTTCTCTTGATGGACTCTATGGATACTTGCTTCAATGAAAGATGAAGACTTGTGGTCCTTTTTTCTATTCCATGGACTGAAATGTTATGTTGGGGGCCTTTAAACCTCTTTGATTGTATTTTGCAAATAGGGATGTACTTATTTATATATGTGAATATTTATCTTTGTTTATTTAATTAGGGGTATATTGATGCATACACATCTGTATTTTTTCTGTATTATATGTCCAAATTTTCTTGGGGTTAATTGTCATTAGTTTACGATATGGTAACATGTGCTCGTACTATGTCTTTTAGTTTGATATGTGATATATGATATGAACGGGCATTTATAAAGATGTTCCTATCATGGTTAGTGTTGAGCGATACCATCCGATATTGAGAAATATCGGATAGGATTGGATCGGCCTGATACCCAAAAAAGTATCGGGTATCGCCGATTCCGATACCGGAAGTCCCATTCAAGTCAATGGGACAGAAATATCGGAATTAAAAAAAACCTTTCTTTACTTGCACATCCAGTTCGGGAGGGGGAAAGAGTGTGGGCGGTGCGTGGGAGGACACTGTGCGTGTCTGTGTGTGCGGGTGGGTTCTGTGCGGGCCTGCCGGGGGTCTGTACGGGCCTGCCGGGGGCTTGTGCCGACTGCCGGGGGTCTGTACGGGCCTGCCGGGGGCTTGTGCCGGCTGCCGGGGGTCTGTACGGGCCTGCCGGGGGCTTGTGCCGGCTGCCGGGGGTCTGTACGGGCCTGCCGGGGGCTTCTGCCGGCTGCCGGGGGTCTGTACGGGCCTTCCGGGGGGCTTGTGCCGGCTGCCGGGGGTCTGTACGGGCCTGCCGGGGGCTTGTGCCGGCTGCCGGGGGTCTGTGCGGGCCGGCTGGGGGCTAGTGCCGGCTGCCGGGCGTCTGTATGGGCCTGCTGGGGGCTTGTGCCGGCTGCCGGGGCTCTGTACGGGCCTGCCGGGGGCTTGTGCTGGCTGCTGGGGGTCTGTGCGGGCCTGCTGGGGGTCTTGTGTGCGCAGGCATCGTCCGATGGGACTACAAGTCCCATCGGGCGATGCCTGCTATAATGACAGTGATTGACACATTAGCGAATGATGGGACAGTAGTAGTCCCATCATCCGGCTAATGTGTTGAATGTAAAAAATAGTCCCTGGTCTCACTTTATGGCAAAAGCTGAGTGCGAACTTTCTCACACAGCAATGCCAAAAGTGAGACTAGGGACTATGGGATGATGGGTATATGGGACTATGGGATGGAGGATGTGTGATGGGTATATGGGCACTCGACTATGGGATGGAGGATATGTATGATGGGTATATGGGCACGGGCCTATGGGATCGTGGATATGTATGATGGGTATATGGGCACGGGACTATGGGATGGAGGATAATTATAATTTGCTATAACTAACCACAGTTAGTTACTATGCCCGGGCAGCGCCGGGCTCTTCAGCTAGTTGAAAAGATACTCATATAGTTCCATCACTATTGGTCCAATATCACATTTTTCTCCAATGCAATCTTCACTTCTTATGTGTATGTATGACACATCAGAAGATTGTTTCTGCTTGGATTTCCTCTTTAAGAAATTATATTGTAGTGTAGTCTCACACAAAGGTTTCCTGACCTGTACTGTAGTGCATGTTGAACATTATGGTATGTAATCTCCCTCCTGAAATTCCTGCTATTGTTCCAGGAGCCATTTCTTATTCTCCACGTATACACAACGTCAGATTCCTTCCTGTACGTGCTTCTCTCACTTTACAGATCACCATGAAACATGATTCACTTGCACATGAAAAATAATACAGGAAAACTCATCTTCTAGCAGCCATCAGATCATTGTATTGTAGAATACATTCTGAAAAATGTATCTATAGGGGGTGCAAAGGTAGATGTTGCACCTGATGAATGAAGAGGTCCAAAGACCCTTCTGCTATTTAAAGGGAACTTGATCCATGCTGCCCAAACCACCATGGCAGCAAGATTGTAGCCAGTTAAGTATTTTCTATGTTTTTTTCTCTATTAGTGAAGGAACAACACCATTGGTTTTGCTATAGCGTACTGGAAAACAGGAAAAAAAAATCAAAGTGCGTTGAAATTGCCAAAAAAGTGCAATTCCATAATTGTTTTTTTGTTTGTTTTTTTTACTAAATGCTAAAACTGACCTTCCATTATGATGATTCAGGCCATTACAAGTTCATAGACACCAAACATGTCTAGGTTCTCTTTTAAGTGAAAAAAAATTCAAATTTTGGAGAAAAAAAAGGCACCATTTTCCGAGATCTGTAGCGTCTCCGTTTTTTGGGATTTTTGGCTGGGTGGGGGCTTATTTTTCCAATGCCAAGCTGAAGTTTTTATCTATACCATTTTAATGTAGATCTGATCATTTGATCGTATGTTATTGCATATTATTGCAATATTGCGGCGACCAAAAAGATATAATTCTGGCATTTTGGTTTTTTTTCTCATGTTATTGATAGATCGGGCGATACTAAACGTGGCGATACCAAATATGTGTATTTTTTATTGTTTTATTTTAAATGGGACGAAAGGAGGGTGATTTGAACTTTTACATATTTTAATTTTTTTTATATTTTTAAAAACTTTTTTTTTACTTTTTACTTACTTCAATAGTCTCCATGGGAGACAAGAAGCTGCGATCATCCGATTGACTGTGCTACACGTATCTGGACTTCAGCCCTGCTATGTGTAGCTAAAATGGATGTTCATAGGTTGTGAAGGGGTTAAATTGCATATTATTTCTCCTAAGAAAACTATATGAAATGAGATTCAGCAAAGAAAAGGATATTCAGGGGGCGAGGCACATAAATGCAATGCAGGAAGTGATTGCACAACTGAGATCAGTGGATGAGGATATAAAAGAAAGCCATATTGTAAGCCTATTGCTTTGCAAATATATCCTACAAAACAATCAGGAAGCATATCTGGCATATGCTTCCTGATTGTTTTGTAGGATATATTTTCATAGTGGAAGTGCCTTTAATATTAGCCTGTATATAGGTGTACATATTGCCTTGCAGTTTACCTGACACATATAATTTTCTGTGGTACACGCCTGCCCCGGGTATCCAGTGCTCTGCTTCCTTCATCTTGATCCGTTGCCCTCCGTTGTGCTCCATGTCCGGTTTTGCAGGTTGCCTGGAGTGGCTCATTGACTTCATCTCATTAATCCTACTTAAGAACCATTAGGCTACACTCCTGTGTTTTAGGATTGAGACTCAAGACTTTTGCTTGGTGTTATTATTATTATTATTTATTGTTATAGCGCCATTTATTCCATGGCGCTTTACATGTAAGGAGGGGTATACATAATAAAAACAAGTACAATAATGTTAAACAATACAAGTCATAACTGGTACAGGAGGAGAGAGGACCCTGCCCACGAAGGCTCACAATCTACAAGGGATGGGTGAGAATACAGTAGGCGAGGGTAGAGCTGATCATGCAGCGGTTTGGTCGATCGGTGCTTACTGCAGGTTATAGGCTTGACGGAAGAGGTGGGTCTTCAGGCTCTTTTTGAAGGTTTCAATGGTAGGTGAGAGTCTGATATGTTGTGGTAGAGAGTTCCAGAGTAGGGGTGATGCGCGAGAGAAATCTTGTATGCGATTGTGGGAAGAGGCGATAAGAGGGGAGTAGAGAAGGAGATCTTGTGAGGATCGGAGGTTGCGTGCAGGAAAGTACCAGGAGACGAGGTCACAGATGTATGGAGGAGACAGGTTGTGGATGGCTTTGTATGTCATGGTTAGGGTTTTGTACTGGAGTCTCTGGGCAATGGGGAGCCAGTGAAGGGATTGACAGAGGGGAGAAGCTGGGGAATAGCGGGGGGACAGGTTGATTAGTCGGGCAGCAGAGTTTAGAATAGATTGGAGGGGTGCGAGAGTGTTCAAGGGGAGGCCACAGAGCAGGAGGTTGCAGTAGTCAAGGCGAGAGATGATGAGGGCATGGACTAGAGTTTTTGCAGATTTTTGGATGAGGAATGAACAGATTCGTGAAATATTTTTGAGTTGAAGTCGGCAGGAAGTGGAAAGGGCTTGGATATGTGGTTTGAAGGAGAGATCAGCGTCAAGGATTACCCCGAGGAGTGTTCTCCACTCTTTATGCATACTGTGCTTTAAAGGTAACCTGTCAGGTCCTCGTGTCGCCAGAACCACCAGCAGTTGTGTCTGCATATATGTAAATTCTCTGTCTAACAGTCCCTGTATTACATTACACACATAAACAGATCTTTACAAAAATTATTTCTAAAGTCCGTTTAAGATATATTAATGAGGCATGTGATTAGTCGATGAGGCATTAGTGACTCCAGACTAGTCGGTCTGCTTAGATGTTGTGGGTTTGATAACATAACTTACAAGCACCGGCATCATTGCAAGCATTATACTTACCTTGCGCATGTGCACGGCTTCTTCCTATCTCATTATTGATCATCTGAAGACAGGTGTACACATCCTGGCTTCTGAGAGGCGCACTACACATGATCGGTAGTCTTCTGCACTTCCAATCATACGCATTGTGCTTCTCTGAATCCAGGGCACATACAGCCAGCTTCAGAGGATCAATGATGAGAGGGGAAGAAGCAGTGCGCTTGAGCGAGGTAAGAATAATGCATGCAATTATGCCGGTGCTTGTAAGTTATGTTATCACATATGTATGTATAACGCCCCATTTACTAGTCAAAAGCCTCGTACAAATCATAAACGGACTTTAAGGCTGTGTGCCCACATTGCATTTTTTAAGCGTTTCTGCCACGTTTTTCCCACAGCGAAAACGCTTAAAAAATGCATCCCCATGCATTCCTATGGGATTCCGCAGTTGCTGTGTCTATGCTGCGGATTTTACCACTGCGGAATCGCATAGCGGTAAAATCCGCTGCATGTTCACCATTTCATCGATTCCACCGCCATAGGATTGCATTGAAACGCTCACTTTACGCATGTGGCTATTCCCACCATGCGTAAAGAGAGCACTTTATGTGCGGATGGTGTTATGAATGAGTCACCGGAGGAGGAGAAAACAAAAATACAAGCTAAGTCCAGAAAACCGGAGAGGTTGGTAGCTATCGGATTGCAGACCCCTGATCCTATACACCACAACTAACAGTAGCCGTGGGGGGTTCCTACGGTGCCCTAGACCCCTCGTCACAGCCGGAGAACTACATAAGCCTAAAGAAGGAAAGGGGAAATCTAAACTGCCCCAGAGCAGACCCCAAAGCAATAGACAGCCCCCAACATGTATTGTCGGTGAAAAACAGATGAAAACACAAACACAGACAGAAAGACAGGCTGAGCAAACGATGAGGCCCAATTAACTAGATAGGACAGGACAGAAAACATGCTGGCTGCAATCCGCAAAAAACCCTACCAAAAATGTCCCAACTGTCTGATAGGGAAAAAGGCCCTGAAGTCGCTAGACTTCAAAATCACTATATCAGCACTCAGGTATATTCTGAAAACAGAGCAAAGAGATCAACTGATCAGAGACAAAAATGGAATTCAGCCAGTCCCAACCAGGACTGGCTGAATACAAACACTAAGGAAACCAGACACAATCTCATGGAATAATAGCAGGGCAAAAAACTTAACTTTTAGTAGACAGGAACTTATCTGGATGCATGAGCTCAGAGCAGAAAGGATCACCAGCAGCCCTGCAGGTCGTCGGCTGCCTTATATCCACTCAGAAATTCCAAATGTCCAATCACACTCCGCCTGGTCAGATGACAGGTTCTTCCCATCCCAATCAATTTCACTACCTCTCTTCACCAGCAGAGGGAGTTCATCAGACATCAAAGGTGAAGGGGAGAATGAACTCACAACAGGATAGTACCCAGGATCTGGGTTCAATAATCCTGTTTAAAATAGAATTAAAATAAAAAATCAGGATACACTTACCCTCTGATGGCCCCCGGAGTCCTCCTGCCTCTCAGCCACGCTGCCAGCATCTTCCGTTCCAAGGGATGCATTGCGCAAATCACCTGAGATGAAGTCGTGGTCTCACGAACGTGACGTCACAAAGGTCCTTCGCGCAAAGCATCCCTGGGAACGTAACTTGCCGGCAGCGCCGCTGAGGAGAACGGGGCCGTCAGAAGGTAAGAATAACCATATTTTTTTATTATTGTTAACATCCTATCTTTTACTACTAATGCTGCATAGGCAGCATCAATAGTAAAAAGTTGGTCACACTTGTCAAGCACTATGCTTGACAAGTGTGACCAACCTGTCAATCACTTTTCTAAGCGATGCTTCAAATCGCTTGGAAAGCGCAAGCATTCTGCAAACTAAAAACGCTTGCAAAACGCTTGTGTTTTTTGGGAAAATGCATGCGAATTCCACATGCATTTTACCTGCGGCAGAGAGTTGCAGAAATGCTGTGGACATTTTGCAGCATTTCTGCAACGTGGGCACTTAGCCTAAGAAATACTTTTTCTAAAGATCTATTTGTGTGTAATATAACGCAGGGACTGTTAGGCAGGGTATTTTCATATGCAGATGCAACTGCTGATGGTTCTGGGGTCACGGACGACCTGACAGGTTCCCGTTAAATTGCTTTCATCCATGTTGAGTTCCACTTCATCTGTCCTGCTGCTCCCAAAATATCTGGATGTGCCAAGTCCTCACTTCCTGTGTGCCCTCCTGCCAACGCCCAGCATCCGTGTGCCCACACAGACCTGAGGCTTCGAAGATCCACCTCACTAGGTGAGCCTAAACACTCTAACTGACACAGACCTGAGGCTAGAATTTGTAAAGGCCAAGCTAGTAGATAAGTACCAGTGAAGAAATAAACTTGTGCTGGACTCCACAGAGAGTGACACTGAAATCCCTCAAGGTCATACAATACGGAAAACAGAGCATGTTCAGATGCCACATACAGGTGCACTTCAATAAAGATTGTACAATATGGAAAGCGGAACAAAAATAGATTAAATAAAAAGTCAAATTTACAATTTTTATTCATATTTAGACAGTTAAAATAGCACCTACAAAATAATCTGATATTACAAGGTTAGTGAGATGGTGGATGACGATTTATGTGAGGGAAGGTATGGATGTAACTGTATCCAATTAATTAAGGAAATCAGTGTCGTCATCTAATAACATGCGGTCAAGGCAGAAAGTCTTGGCACCCTTGAAATTGTTCCAGAAAATGAAGTATGTCTCCCAGAAAATTATTGCAATTACATTTTTTGTTATACACATGCTTATTTCCTTTGTGTGTATTGGACCGACACAAAAAAATAGAGAAAAAAAAGCAAATTGGACATAATTTCACAAAAAACAAACAAAACAAAATTGTCCAGACAAAATTGTTGGAACCCTCAACTTAATATTTGGTTGCACGCCCTTTGGAATAAATAACTGAAATCAATCGCTTCTTATAACCATCAACAAGCTTCTTACACCTCTCAAATGGAATGTTGGAGCACTCTTCTTTTGCAAAACTGCTCCAAGTCTCTCCTATGTGACGGCGCCTTCTCCCAACAGCAATTTTAAGATCTCTCCACAGGTGTTCAATGGGATTTAGATCTGGACTCATTGCTGCCACTTCAGAATACTCAAGAGGTTTGTTTTCATCCATTTCTGGGTGCTTCTTGAAGTATGTTCAGGTTCATTGTCGAGCAAAGACCCATGACCTACGACACAAACCCAGCTTTCAGACACTGGCACTACATTGTGACCCAAAATCCTTTGGTAATCTTCATATTTCTTGATGCATTACACACAGGCAAAGCATCCAGTGCCAGAAGCAGCAAAACAACCCCCATGAACAAAGGAACATCAAGATCTCTGGAGATGTACTTATTATAACCTTGAGATTGTTGATATTTTTCAACAAATTTGGTTCTCAAGTCCTCAGACAGTTCTCTTTTCCTCCATCAGTGCTCCATGCTTAGTGTGGCACACACAGGCAGACAATGCAAACATTAATTCAACGTCTTCCCTTTTTATCTGGTTTCAGGTGTGATTTTCATTTCACCCACACCTGTTTCTTGCCACGGGTGAGTTTGAACAAGAAGCAAATGGATGAAACAAAGTTGTCTACACACAATTTGGGAAACGTGTCAGCAATTCTGTCACACCCATTTTGGTGGTTTTCAGTGAGATTATGTTCAATTGTTTCTCCTGCAACTCACCGTTCCTAAGTAAAATTGATGTGAATCAATCCCAGTCCATTACCCATGACAGTGGGCTGTGAAAAAGGGAGAGGAAAAAGGGTCCATAGGCTGGATATAAATAAAATTAGTTTTTATTGTATTCCTGTCACGGCCACGTGTCTCTGGACGCAGCGGTTACCGCAAGGCGAACCCATAACACACGAGACCCTGGATACACCGCCTCCAGTGGGGCGCATTTAAATAAAACGTGCAGGTGGATACGCCGCCTCCACCTGGCAAATTTAAGTATTACACGTTATACAATAATTCTGGAAACCCCGCCTCCAGTAAGGCGAATTTAAATAATAAAGGGGGAACCTGGGAAACTTTAACAATGGTGGGCCCTGCGATAGGGAATGGGGGACGTGGAGACCTCCTAAGCTCCCCTGAGCCAGTGTCCCTGCACTCCTTACGTTCCCTATACAGGCTCCGCACCTGTCGCCGCACGCGTACCTTAAAACCCTTGCTCACCCTGACCCTAAACCCTCACTAGGGAATGGGTCGGTGCGGAGACAAATCCCACCACTGCACTAATAACACACATGAGGAAAGAGACAATACAGGGGAAACACCACTTAGCTTTGCTCTGTTGCATGCGCTCCTAGCAACAGAGCCCACCACCTGCGTGCGTCTTCTCCTCCACCATAACAGGATCCTTCACCATAGTGCAGCCTTGGAGCAGAGTCCACCACCAGTTGCTGCTGCTTAGAAACAGAGTCCCAAGGATGAGTTCAGCTTCTGCCACGAAGGCAAGCATGCTTGAGTCCAGCTCAGCAGCCAAGTCCCACATGGTGAGTGCCACTCTCCATAGTCGCCACTCCACCAGTCCATGCAGACACTTCCTGCCGACACCATCACTGCGACCCCACCACGCCATGCCAGCCCTTCGTCCAGACACCATAGCTGACACACGTCCCCCCTGGCTAAGCTGCGCAGGACTCCTCCTCAGCTCCATCCTTCCACCAGGCTCTCAAACTCAGAATGAACACAATCTCACAATATCACAGGCAGTGATTGCACACCCCTAGCACACCTTTATAGGGTGTCACACCTGATCCATAATTACGTGCACAAAAAACCTAAAGTGCGATACCACTAACCACCACCGGGGACAGTCAAGACACCTTGGAACTTTCCAAAGTAAAAAAAGTTCACCCAGTGCAATTTAAAACTGTCAGATCATGACAATTCCATTAAAAAGGAAAAAGGTGTTGTCCAGACAGATTAAAAATAATCCAACATTCTAACGTGTTTTGGGTCGTAGCCCTTAGTCGTAGCATTGACTTGACAGACGTAGAATAGACTAGACAGTGGGTTGTGGCTGCTGGATATAAGTCGGAGTTCGGCTTACCAGACGGCGTCCTTGGTTCTTTATTTTTTAGCCAGCCTAGCTCAATCTCACATGCGTGTCACATTGCTACTCAAAAGTAAAGCAGCTGGCGCGGTGAGGTAAGAGGCATTTCTCCTTTTTCCATCCAGCACCCACTGACTGTCATGGACAATGGACTGAAACTTGAGAACCAATTCACACCATCTCTATTCCTGAGATATGACCCCCTCTTGCTTGTATGTAAATATAGTCTTTTTATCCAAGTGGGCTTTATCCTCAGCTCTTGGGAGTCTTCATAAGAATCATGCCTTTTTGGCTAGCAAGACTAGATTTATGTACAGGGGGTAGGAGGCCATGTCTCAGGAATGGAGAAGAGCAGGAAAATACAAAAAAGAAATCCAGATTCAGAACAGCAGTGTTTACACCATTTTACACCAGAAACAAAAAACATATTTCTGGCAAGTGACAGGTCCTTTTTAAGTTATGTGATGAGTAGTGTTGAGCATTCCAATACTGCAAATATCGGGTATCTGCCGATATTCGCTGTATCGGAGTTCCGATACTGAGTTCCGATATTTTTACAATATCGAATACCGGAATCGGAAGTTCCCATAATGCAATGAGCCAGTTGTGTTAGGCCGGTTTCACATTTGCGCTTTAAAGCGCTGCGACGGCCTGCGCACGGCTGCCTCTAAGCCACACCCCCTGCCAGCTCCCTGCCCGCCCCATCCAGTCATCGCCGCCTACCAGCGCACATCGGCGCTTGCGATCTGCACACCCTATCTTTAGTATAGGGTGTTCAGATCGTGCACTGGCCGTGCGCTAGCAGGATTTTGCCGTGCGCTGCGCTCTTTTGAAGGTGCGACGTGAGCGCCAAAATGCAATATGCTGCATTCGGTGCACACGGGCGCACCTTCAAAAGTGTGCAGCGCACGGCAAAATCCTGCTAGTGCACGGCCAGCGCACGATCTGCACACCCTATGCTAAAGATTGGGTGCGCAGATCGCAAGCGCCCATGTGCGCTAGTAGGCGGCGATGACCGGATGGGGCAGACAGGGAGCCGGCAGGGGGCGGGGCTTAGCGGCGGGCGGGGCTTAGCCATGTTAACTAATGGCATGGCTGTGATTGGCTGCTGAAATGATGTCATCATGATGCGCGGTCTGTGCGGGCCTGTCGGGGGTCTGTGTGGGCCTGCTGGAGGTCTGTGCTGGCTGCCAGGGGTCTATGCGGGCCTGCCAGAGGTCTGTGCGGGCTGTCGGGGGTCTATGCGGGCCTGCCAGGGGTCTGTACGGGCCTGCCGGGGTCTGTGCGGGCCTGCCGGGGGTCTGTGCGGGCCTGCCAGGGGTGTGTGCGGGCCTGCCCAGGGTTGTGTGTGTGTGCAGGCATCGTCCGACGGGACTACAAGTCCCACCGGGCTATGCCTGCTACAATGACAGTGATTGACACATTAGCCAATGATGGGCCAGTAGTAGTCCCATCATCCCGCTACTGTGTTGAATGTAAAAAAAACAAAAAATCATACATAATGCATACATACTACATATATACAACATACATACATACTACATATATACTACATTCATACAACATGCATACATACTACATACATACTACATATATAATACATTCATACAACATACATACATACTACATATATACTACATTCATACAACATACATACATACTACATACACACTACATACATACTACATACAATACATTCATATAATACATACATATAGACATACAGTATATATGACAGAGTACATACTCACCATCACTTGTCACTTTGATCCCCGAAGCCAGTGTCATCTGTAAAAAATATTAAAATAACAAACAACCAATATACTCCCTGATCCGCAGAAATCCACGAGTGTCCCAGACCCCGGCAGGCCCATACAGACCCCTGGCAGGCCCGCACAGACCGCTGGCAGGCCCGCACAGACCCCCAAGAGGCCCGTACAGACCCCGCCCGCACACACACACACATGCACAGTCTCTGCCCATGCACCGCCCACACTCTTTCCCCCCTCCCGAACTGGATGTGCAAGAAAAGAAAGGGTTTATTTTCATTCCGATATTTGTCCCCCATTGACTTGCATGGGTTTCCGGTATCGAAATCAGCGATACCGGATATTTTTGGGGTATCGGTCCGATCCAATCCGATCCGATATTTCCCGATATCGGAAGGTATCGCTCAACACTAGTGATGAGAAGACCTATTTCTCATTTAGTGTCAAATCTTACAACCACATCACTCAGAGTGACTTGACTTTCACATTTATGCATCCCATGGTGCAAATAATTCCAGTTTTATGCATGAATGTTTAGTAATGCTGTACCTGCAGAATATTCTGCAATGTATTCTATTACTGCTATACTGCTTTCCCCAACAGCAATAGTCTGTCCTAATATGTCCATAAAATGTTGGTCTGTCCATGGTTTATGGACTAATTATTAGGCAAATGTCTATTTTTGATGATTCATTTTATTATTGAACTATAGTGCTGTGGTCATGGCAGGTACGAGGGATGCAGTGACGAGGCGTGAGACGGATTATACTTTTAGTAAAAACTTTTATGGATAGATGCCGCTAGGGCTAACCTTAGCAACCACACAAAATAAGAGAAATTGTCCTCGCAGGGACTCAGTACAAACAAACACTGGTTATAAGAAAACGACTACTCCGGCAAAGGCCGGTCACTATAGGGCCGCGGTATGGCCGACTACGGGTCCTTAATTATGTGGTGTCACTTATCCGTCCTGATGTCCCTCGGTGTCCTGGAAGATGGTGCTTTGGCATCGAAGCCACTGGGCCCAGCTACTTTGAATCTGGCGTAGTTCTTCGGGCGTTCCGACGCCCAGGCGAAGCAGAGGCACAACAGGCCCTAGAAAGGTTCTTTGGCAGGATGTCCACCGGCAGAGGCAGTGAGACACAGCCTGGGGGTGGGAGAGTCGAGGCTGCAGCCCCTGTACGGGGGCAGGCAGCGGTGGGGCTGAGTGGCGACGGCCCGGCCCTTGCCACGGACTGGAGCAAGGCGGTGGCGGCTGCAAGCGGCAATGGACGAGCAGCAGCCACAGTCGGGAGTGGAGCGGCAGTGGCTGTGTGCAGCAGCTGGCAGGCCACAGCCGCGAGCTGGAGTGAGGCAGCAGTGGCCGCGGGTGACTGCGGGCAGGCCGCAGCCACGAGCTGGAGTGAGGCAACAACGGCCGTGGGTTTGAGTGAAGCAGCGGTCTTCTGTTGGTCGGCTCGGCGCCGTCTCTCTGCAGTCCACCATGAGCCTCCCTCCTGTCGCTGTCGTCCTCTCTGGTTTCTGCTTGTGGCTCTTGCTCCCAGGCGCTCCCACGGTCTCCTGCTCCTTCTCTCCCATTCTGCTGACTCACCCTGACTGGAATGCTCCGCCCCTTTTATATAGGCTCCACCCCCAACCGTTCTGACAGTCTCAGCGGTCCGTCCCCTAACTCTGCTCCCCGGAAACAGGCTCCCTAGGAGCTTAGATGACGTCCCCTTGGTTCCGGCCCGGACACTCGTCGGTGGGGGCCCTTCCTCCTACAGTGCTGTCGGACAATCCAAAAAATTAACAAACCTGTATATTTAGCAGAGTATGGCCACTTTCACATGTTCAGTATTTGGTCAGTATTTTACATAAGTGTTTCTCTGCCAAAACCAGGAGTGGGTGATAAATGCAGAAGTTGTGA
Organism: Dendrobates tinctorius; assembly: GCF_039654945.1. Lineage (NCBI taxonomy): Eukaryota > Metazoa > Chordata > Amphibia > Anura > Dendrobatidae > Dendrobates > Dendrobates tinctorius. The sequence continues at coordinate 29,228,800 of NW_027361706.1, read as the reverse complement.
CATGCTTCTATTATACTTTTCCTCTGATTGTTCCATTCCTGATTTTTGCTTACAAATACTGATGTAAAATACTGACCTAACACTGAAAATGTGACCGTGGCCTAAAAGTCAGGTTTAGTCTTTCTCATGAGAATATAATAATAAATTTTATTTTTTATAGCGCCGACATATTCCGCAGCACTTTACATCTATGTGTGTATATTGGGCAGATATTACTGTGTAGAATTAGTTTTCCCCGAAGTTCTCAATAACGTTTAGGTCAGGTGAGGAAGGGGCCATGTTATTTTTCTTTAATGTTTAAAGAGGTTGTCCAGTACTTTTTCATTAATGATCTATCCTTGGGATAGGTCATCAATGTCTGTTCGAAGAAACCAATAACAGTCGATCTGCGGAGGTGTTGGGTGTCGGACCCCGAACTATCAAACATAATAACATAGTAACATAGCAAGGCCGAAAAAAGACATTTGTCCATCCAGTTCAGCCTATATTCTGTCAGAATAGATCCCCTGACATTGATGACCTATCCTAAAGACGAAGACCAATAACACCACATACAGGGAAGAAATACCGTGACCAGAACACAAATTACCACCACTTAGTAGCAGAATAATACCACATACAAGGGATAAATACCGCCACATCGTGACCAGACCAAAAATTACCACCACATAGTGCACGAATACTACATTACTGATCATGAATACAATCCACAATACTAACAGAATAGTTATTACCACCAGTAACATTATACTCAAGATCTCTGTATATAGTATCAGTGTACAGGTAATACAGTGATCACCAGTGACATTATACACATATATATAGTGTAAAGTGTGTGTGTACTTGTAATACCTGTCTCACTAGTGAGGTCTGTAGTTGAAGTCCTTCATCTTCACTTTTCTTCTTCATCAGGCAGAGACCGCCATCACTCCTTCCATCCAGGACTCGTCTGCAAAAAATAACACAGTCATCAATAGCTGATAATTTCCAGAGCACATTCCCCACTTTTTCCCTGACTTCTACACTACATCAGATGAAGAAAAAAGTGACATGGTGCCACCTTGCACAGTAACAGGACCAGCCTTCCACTCTTTAATTTATAATATGCCCCAGCCGGGTCCCCTATACTCATTGTCCAGCCTGGCCCCCAGATATCCATCCTGGCCCACCCAGCTATCCATACTGGCCCCCATATATCCCAGATATCCATCATGGTCCCTTGTCCTGGCACCCCCCACCCATAAATGCATCCTGGCTTCCCTCATATATCCATCCTTGTGTGAGGTTCTGAGCCATGTTTCTGTTCTGCTTGACTTTGCCCTTAATTTTGCCCTTATCAAAGATGGAGTGAGTAGCTTCACAAGGGGCCATCTTGTTCCTGTTTGACTTTTCCTGTTTCCTGCCTGCTGTGTACTAAAGGGATCTGCACATTATACCTGTGCTTGTGTATCTGGATCTTCACCTGCTGCCAAGCTTGGAGAGCTTGCATTGTGCCTGCTTCTTCTAAACCTCGGGATTCCCCGTTTGTTACTTACCCGCCGTCCTGCCTGACCGCCTGTCCTGTCCGGATCTGCTCTGCTTCTGTCATCTCTGCGGCCTGCTCTCCGCTTGGAGCCCGGTCCAGTCTCAGGACCTTAGGACTGTGTGCGCCTGGACCTCAGACTCTCGCCAGTTGGTTCGTACAGACTTTACCTGTTGCCAGAACTTATATCTACGTACCGTGCAATACTGAAGCCTGTTTACTGTAATACCCTGAACTACATCTGCATAGTACTGAGACCTGTTGCTACAATACAATACTGAACCTTTGAACATATCGTCGGTCGGTCGGTGCGGAGACTAATCCCACCACTGCACTAACAACACACATGAGGAAAGAAGACAATACAGGGGGACACCACTTAGCTTTGCTCTGTTGCGTGCGCTCCTAGCAACAGAGCCCTCCACCTGAGTGCATCTTCTCCTCCACCCGGATCCATCACATAACAGGATCCTTCACCTTAGTGCAACCTTGGAGCAGAGTCCAACACCAGTTGCAGCTGCTTAGAACCAGAGTCCCAAGGACGAGTTCAGCTGCTGACACGAAGTCGATGCTTGAGTCCAGCTCAGCGGCCAAGTCCTACATGGTGAGTGCCACTCTCCATAGTCGCCACTCCACCAGCCCATGCAGACACTTCCCGCTGACACCATCACTGCGACCCCACCACGCCATGCCAGCCCTTCATCCAGACACCATAGCTGCAACACGTCCCCCCTGGCTAAGCTGCGCAGGACTCCTCACCAGCTCCATCCTTCATCCAGGCTCTCCAAAAACAGAGTGGACACAAACTCACAATATCACAGGCAGTGATTGCACACCTCTAGCACACCTTTATAGGGTGTAACACCTGATCCCTAATTAAGTGCACAAAAACCTAAAGTGCAATACTGCTAACCACCACCGGGGACAGTCAAGACACCTTGGAACTTTCCAAAGTAAAAAAAGTTCACCCAGTGCAATTTAATACCGCCAGATCCAACACTGGATCATGACAGGTGGCCTATCAGTGCCTGGCAGAAGTGATGCCATTGATGACTATGTGTTCGACATGCGTTCCAGCGGCCATGTTATAGCGTGTCACAGTGAACTTATGCATTCCAGAGGACCAGAAACAGATGGATTTGGTGGAAGCAACACAAGGAATAGAGATGGGTGTTGCTGGAAGGCACCGAAGCGTGGACAGGGATCCAGAGAGAGAAGTGCATTCAGTATAAGCGACTCTGCAATGATAAAAAGCAATAATTAGTAGTGCAAAATGATGGAGTAATCACAGTTGAGATCACAGCGATAATTAAAGAAAGGTATCACAAAGTAAAAACAATATAAAATATTAAATTATGGAAATAGACACAATGGTAGTGTAAGACAAAATTGAATTGGAAGCTATGTATAAATTGCATTACAGTATAACTCAAAGGAAAGAAAGTAAGTCATACTCCCGGTTAAGGCCTCTTTGTGTCAGCGTATTAAGTGTGTGTATCCAATAAGTCTCCCGTTGTTTAAGTAATCTAATGCGGTCGCCACCCCTTCCTTGGTAGGGGTACCTGTTCTATGACTTGGAAACGCAGTTGGGAGATCTTATGGTCTATGGTGGAAAAGTGATGGGGGATTGGAAGCAGCAGATTTTTGCACCTGATGGTGGATTTGTGTTTAGATATCTGATATCTGATCTTTAACAGGTTGTGTAGTTTCCCCAATATACATTAAACCACAGGGACATTTGATCAGATAAACTACGTATGACGTATCGCAAGTAGAAAAGTCTTTGATTTTATATGGTTTGCCAGAATAGGGTTGGTGTATGGTATCTCCTTTAATAACATTGGTGCACTGATTGCAGCGGAGGCATGGGAAGGTTCCTGCTTTGGGCCTTTGAAGGAATTGTTGTGCCTGTGGGAGAGTAACTTTCTTCAAGTCTGCTGACACTAGATATTCTTTTAGGTTAGAAGCCCTTTTGAAACAGGGAAGGAATGGTTCCCAGAATTCAGGGATGTCTGGATGGGCCTTAGTAAGCAGGTGCCAATGTTGGCGGATGTTCTTATGAAGATAATACACAAAAGGATGAAATGTATGGCCAAATGGTATGTGTTTGCCTGAGATGTGGCGAGTGGTGGGATGGCTTTCTTTGGAATAAGACAGGATGTGTTCTTTGTAACCCCTATCTCTGAATTTCGATTGCGTCTCCTTGAGACATATCGGGCGTACAGTGTCATCATATACAATTCTCTTGACCCTTTGGAATTGGGATTTCAGAATTGATCGTTTCATTGAGGTGGAGTGTAGGCTATTGTAATGTAGGATGCAATTACGGTCCGTGCTTTTGGTATAGAGGTCCGTACTCAAAACCCCTTTGTCATCTTTAATGATGAGAGTGTCAAGGAAATTAATCTTGTGGTAATCATGTGTCATGGTGAAACTTAAACCAGGCCCGGAGGTGTTGAGTAAAGTGAAGAACAAGTTAAGAGACTCAAATGTGCCACCCCATATACAAAAGATGTCATCTATGTAACGTTTCCATATGAGGACATTCTCTTGGAAAAGATGACTTCTGTATATAAGAGTGTCCTCATAGTGGGCCATATAGCAATTAGCATACGGGGGGCTATATTCGAGCCCATAGCGGTGCTACGGGTCTGTAAAAAAAACTTGTTCTGAAACATGAAAAAGTTAGATGTTAGGACCAAAGTTAAAAGATCAGTATATAGGTTGATCTGTTCATTGTCCAAGTACGAGGATGAAAGGAGCCGATTGATAGATTGAATGCCCTCCTTGTGTGGAATCGAAGTGTATAGGTCTTTCACATCAACCGACACAAGGAGGGCTTCCTTGGGGATGGGACCCAATTGTTTAATGGCATCAAGCAAGGCTCCTGTGTCTAACAAGAACGAAGGAGTAAAATGAATTAATGGCATCAGAATCTTCTATAGAAAGATAGATAAAGGAGACAAAATGGAATTGGGGGATGCCACTATGGGTCTATCAGGTGGTTTTTGCAAATTCTTATGTATTTTTGGGAGAATATAGAATACCGGAGTGATAGGGCGACTATTGGTCAGAAACTCACAGGTCTTTTGTCAATCACCCCCAACTGAGAAGACTTGAGGAGATTATTATTGATTTGATGCTGAACATTGGGGGTAGGATCACATTATGCCCGGCAATACCCAAAGTTTTAGAAGAAATATTCACAAGTGGCCAACTACCTGTGATCGTGTTGTGCGAGTAAAGTCCTTGGGTCTTTCTGTACCCATGTCCATGCCTGGTCCTCTTCTTTTGGTATTGCCAAGCATAATGTACTTCAAAAAGGTCTGTCTTATTGTCTTTCTTACAGATGCAGTGCCTTTGATCTTGAGATGGACTTACAAAAATTCTATCACCGTCTCAAGGCCCTGTCACACTAAGGGATATCACTAGCAATATCGCTGTAACGTCACTGGTTTTGTGACGCAGCAGCGATATTGCTAGCGATATCGCTATGTCTGATACTTACCTCCAAGCGGCTCCCCCGCTGGTTATCGCTGATCGCGCGAGAACGTCCTGGGCCGTTTCTCGTCGACAGCTTCCTGCTGGGCTTCCTGTGGCACCGACGAGCGACGCGTGGATGCGGGCGAGAGGACGTCAGGATCGCCTCGTCTGACAGGTAAGTAACGACCCCCGGCCTCTGCTATGTCGCTGGTGAGATCTGCCTGCGTGGCAGCTCACTAGCGACCACTTAGCGATGCACCAGCGATCCTGACCGCGTCATATCGCTGGTCGGGATCACTGGTGCATCGCTAAGTGTGACAGTACCTTCAGACTCAAAGTTCACTTTTCTAACTTGGATTTATCTAGTGATTCTACTCTATCCACTAATGATCCCAAATTACTCACAGCAGCTAGTCTTGGCCTCAATTCAAAAAGCCTATTCAGGCCACCACAGGGATCACATGCCCTAGAAATGTTTATTGAATTTGTTAATTCCTTTTCTGAATTACGTCGCGATATAGATCTATGCTATCTTCACTATCCCGTCTAAGGCCTGTTTCACACATCAGTTTTTTCTGTCAGTCCAAATCCGCCAAAATAGCGGAAAACGGATCCGCAGGCGGACTGACAGAAACGTGTGCCAGCGGATCGGCGGATGTACGGATCCGCCGATCTTTCAAATTTAAAGGAACCGTGCCTGGTTAAAAAAAAAAAATACCGGTGATGTAGTGTTCTCCATGTCACTGCCGAGATCTCGCGGGAGTCGGGGTGGGAGTAATGGCGTGGCTGAGATCTCGCGGGAGCCGGGACCAGGGGACATGAGCAGGTGTGATGGATAACCTGGGGATTTGCGCGGGATGTTAGCGCCAACCATTGCGCGATGTGGGGAGCAGACATCGCTTAAAGTGAGCGGTCCTTATCGCGGGATGTGTGGAGCGATCGCGCGATGTGGGGAGCAGGGATGCCATGATCGCGGGAAGTGTGGAGCAGGAGAGAGAGAAAGATTTTTCTACCGGCAGCCAGACAGAATTGGGGGTTAAATCACTACATGGCGGATCCGCAGCCCGAAAAAACGTTGCAGGGTCCGTCCGGTCATGTCAGCGGACACCAAAATCTTGGCAGATCCGCTGACATGCGGATGGAACGGATGACCATCAGTCAAAATCCGCCAATAATGCTAGTCAATGGGGAAAAGAATGGATCCGCCAAGAAAAATGGCGGATCCGTTTTTTCTCCAAAACGGCGGATTTTGACTGATGGTCAAAAATGGATGTGTGAAACAGGCCTTACCTCTCTGTCATAGAGAGACAAGCCCTCCGCTCCCTACAGGATGACCATTCTCTGGTCATTAAGCCAGCAGATAAAGGAGGTGCTATTGTTGTAATGGATACAACAGACTACATTTCAGAGGTTTACATGTCTAGGTTTAATTTATTTAAGTGGCAAAAAAATCGAAAGTTTGTTAAAAAAAAAAAAAAAAAATTGTGTGATCTCAGGTTGGATGGGACTCATTTTTTTACGTGCCGAGATTATGTTTTTAATGATACTATTTTAGTGCAGATATGATCTTTTGATCGCCTGTTATTGCATTTTAATGCAATGTTGCGGCGACCAAAAATACATAATTCTGGCATTTTGACTTTTTTTTCCGTTATGTCGTTTATCGACCGGATTAATTCTTTTTATAGCTTGATAGATCAGGTGATTCTGAACGTGGCGAAACCAAATATGTGTATGTTTCTTTATTGTTTTATTTTGAATGGGGCAAAATGGGGGTGATTTGAACTTTATTTTTTTTTAATTATTTAAATAATTTTAAAAACATTTTTTTTTTTACTTTTGGCATGCTTCAATATTCTTCAATAGAGACCAGAAGCTGCCACAATCCAATTGGCTCTGCTACATACAGGCGATGAGCAGATTGCCTGTACGTAGCAGAATTACTGACTTGCTATGAGCGCCAACCACCGGGCAAGCGCTCCTAGCAATCCAGCAGTCACAGCCATAGAGGTCTGCTGGAGACCTCTGGTTGTCATGCCGACTCATCGGTGACCCGCGAACACATGATGGGGATCACCGTGAAGAGCGAGATTTCTGGCGCGCATGCCGGAAGCATGCGTTAAATGCCGTTGTCAGAGATTGACAGCAGCATTAAACAGGTTAACAGCCTGTTAAATGTCGTTACTAACTCTAGCCCATAACAGTACCTCACCTCCACCTGATTTGTAGTGGAGGTCTCTTTGCAACAAAATTTTTGATGGTTCTGTGAACACTCACCAATATCTTAGCAATTTCAAGAGTGCTGCGTCCTTCTTTAAGACTTTGCAATTTTTAACTTTGTAGAGTCAGTTAAATCTTTGTTTTGGCCCCTGAGGAACAAGTTGCCTAATAATTCTGCACACCTTGTTAAAGGGTGTTTTATCGGTAAGCAGGTTACTGGGATGCAACACGCAGACAATAAAAAATAAAAAGTAGATCATGTGAAAACAGAATATTTCTAGCACACAATATCTACAACATTGATATTAAGCAAAATATAACTCTTACAGCAGGATTCCTCTTTCCCTATCTAGTCAACGCTAAGTGAAGCATTCACAGAGATAAGGGTGTCATTCATATTACTGGCACTAATGGGGGTCACCGTTTTTTTCCGCTAGGCCGCAAGTCTTTCTAACAAAGTTAATGCGAGCTTTCTGGGCCTTCCTCACAATGGTCAGCCCCCATCCCATCTTCTGCACAACCCCGAACTGAACCCTGCACCGTATGTTACCGCTGGAAGTAATGACCCTACTCACTCACGCATCACCACAGTGGATGTCTACTTCCAGATTGAAGTCTGCACTCGGTCTTCTGTGCTTGACTTGTGATGGTCATCTGGGACTTGGATCTTCACAGGCATAGTCTGGGTCATGGATCTTGACCAGCGCACATTTAGGCCTCGGGTCTTGAGTTGCATAGTCTGGGTCACAGATCTTGACCATCATCATCTGATCTCATTCCCTGGAGTGCAAAGCCCCTGAAACTAGACTAGTGACTCGGCCAAGGAGTTCATCTCAGCACACGTCCTGTGGGTTTCACTTATTGGCGTTAAACTGCATCCCCCCTTGTCACTCTGGCCTTTTACATTGGGAAGCTGTGTCATAGAGGACCCCTGACCCATTTCTCCTTTTAGACCACTCCCTCCAGAAACACTTCCCCCTTCATTTAGTTCCACAGAGTTTCAGTTGAGCAGTAGGTGGCAGTCTCCAATCACAAATGCTTCACAGCGCTGGGAAATCTTATCTTGCAAAGGATACCCTCTTACATATCCTTAGCCCGTACTCTCCTCATTACACAAATATACATCACCACCTGATCTGCTTCATCCTATAGGCATTCAAAGTTATACAGCTTAGAGTTAGAAAATCTGCATACAAATGATGACATGGTTAATTGTTGTGAGTTCATTCTCTGGTTCACAAGTTGTGAGTTCCCCTTCCAGACTCCCTCTGGTGGTAACAGGAGGTAGTGAGGCTGATTTGATCGGTGGAAATCTGCCACCTGAGAATGAGGATGATGATTGGACCTCAGGATTCTCAGATTGAATTTAAGACAGCCGACGCCCTATTCAGTTGCTGGTGATTCCTGCTGGCTTGTCAGCTCTTGGTTTTCAGCTCTGTTCCAGTCATCTAAAGTTAAGTTTTTCTGCTAATGTTCACACTTGATTTTGTTGGGCTATTCAGTTTTTTGTGTGGTCAGCCAGCCCCGGCTGGGGGCTGTGCTGAATTTCCACTCTTATTTATTAGTATTTTGCCAATTGGCTTTTTGTCCCTTACTAGTTCGGTCTCTTTTTGCTCTGTCTCGGAATATTTCAGAGTGCTGATATAGTGGGAGAAGTCTAGTGACTTCAGGGTTAATTTTGCTATCAGAAGTGTTGGACATGATTTTTGTAGGGTTTTTTGCAGGTTGCAGACAGTGTCTTTCCTTTCCTTTCCTGTCTAGTTAGCTTGGGCCCCATCATTTGCTTAGCCTATTTTCCTGCCTGTGTTTGTGCCTTCATCTTATTTCACCATCAATACTTGTGTGGGGGCTATCTATTGCTTTGGGGTCTGCTCTGGGGCACTTAGTTTTCCCTTTTCTTGCTTTAGGCTTTAGTCCTCCGGCAGTGACGAGGCGTCTAGGAACATCATAGGCACGCTCCACGGCTACTGCTAGTTGCGTGGTAAGATCAGGGATCTGCAATCTGCATAGTTACCAACCTTTCTGGTTTTCTGTGACTTAGCTTGTTTTGCTTTTTTCTCCTCTGTGACCCATTCATAACAGTTAATATACTCATTTGCCTAATAATTGTGCACACAGTGTATTGGGATCCAATTGAAGTAAAGTGACACTAGATGTCAGTGCATGTTATTTGTTAAATAGGCGGCTTTTATCATGTACACTGCTGGTTTAGTTGGATTAAAAGAGACAGAAGAATATATTTTCTGAACATGAAATCACATTATATTGTTAGTCGAATGTAACTTAGCATAACAATTCAGCCGTATCTGGCATTAAGGGCCCCTGGAAAGCTTTGTGAGTACAACCCCTAGGAGTGTTGTAATGGTTCCAATTAGCAGTGATTGTTCTCATCTTTGGAAATCCGGCATCTATTAAACTAAGATAATTCAGAAGCGGAATAGAATATGAAGGAAACTTGACACAAGAGGACAACTCAGGAGCATACATTTTTATTCTTGTTTTAGGCAGAAATGTTCTTTGAAGAGCAAATCCACTTTTCGGAGGTTCGGCGGCTCAGATCGGGCACCTTGAGTGCTCTTTCATTGTAACTGCTATGTAATATTTATGTTGTAGCTGATCTCAGGGACCACGGTGGAGGATGTAATGCTTGTTTATGAAGCCTATCCTTGTTCTTGGTTGTAATGACAACCTGCAGACTGTAACTGCTGTAAGCAGGAGCTGGGAACATAAAGATCCATGTCTGCAGCTTATCCTTAACCCGTTCCTGCTCTATGATGTATATACAAGTGCATACACAGTGCTTGGTGTCTCATGACTAATATAGCACCCTCAGGCAGGGTTAAATCACAAGGAAAGCAAAAGGAAAATTGCCCGGAGACCTCTGGCATTTAGGAACCTCCACCATCCTTTTCCCTCAAGTTCCTCTCAGACACTTCTCATTGCAAAACATTGAAATTTGAAAAAAAAACAATTTAAAGTTCATCTCAAACAATTTGTTTTATTAAATAATGCAATTGTCCAGCTTTTACTAAAAAATGCATATTTTACTTGCATGGCATTATGGTGCCCAATACAGTATATACACTGTCAATAGAAATCTGTTGATCAAGTATACAAATTTATTCCCTGGGGAAAAGCAGACTTTTTATCTCCTCATTAACCAAAGGATTAGGCATGTTAACAGCATGGGTGATACATCCATATTACACATCAATGAGCAGTAGGGTCACTAATGAGGTCGGGGGTGGGTTACAGACCCTCCCAGAGCGACTGTCACTCCTATCTGTATCGGTCTGCATAACATGCCGATACTGTTAAACCCTGTGGTAGAACAGGGAACCATAGTCTCTTTGCCCTATCACGATCCATTTTGTAGGCAGATTGAGGAAAACAGTCCTGGTTTCATCAATGGTTATCAGATTTTCATCCACGTATCTTTAATTTTTCTTGATTGAGAAAAAAAATTTTTTCCACCTTCTCCTATCTAACAGTCCATGAAAATTGGACAGCAGTTTGAGTGCTGTCTGATTTTTTTATGGACCAAAAGACTTGCATTTGCAATTTAGATCAGACAGTCAGATCAACATTGGACATGTCTCAGCGATTTTTTTCCTGGACCACTTGGTTCACAAAACATATTAGACACGTGAACAACCTCATAGACTATATTAGGTACAAGATCTAACTGTGAAAAACATGGATAGAACTTGTACACAAAAAACGGATGTCTGAATAAGACCTTAATCCCTTCAAGACCTTTGACATATTCAGAAATACTTACTGACCTTGGATGTATGGATACATCCAGGAGAATTTGGGCCCGCGATTGCACAGCTGACACCTGGCACTCAATACTTGGAGCGGTGCCCACACCTTAAACCATTCCAGCAAAATCTAAACTCCAATATGATGCTTCTTCCCTTCTGAGCTCTGCACTGTTCTCAAAAGTACTTTTCAACCACATATGGGGTATTGTTGTGTTTGCAACGGATTATTCAGGATACTCTCCAAGCATGTGACAACAGAGCTTCTTTATTCAGGAACAAACAGGAACAATATATGATAAGCTTAACAGATCAGGAATAAATCATTTGTGTGTCTCTATCTGTGCAGCATCTACAGCAGGCTGCTTCTCTCATACACAGACACAAGAAATACAGTCACATGCTCTCCCTGTGTGAGGCTCTGGGAGTTTTTTTTTGTTCTAACTTTATGAACAGCATACAAATTTAGCAACTAAATACTCAGACAGGAATGGAGTTGTTGCACCAAACATATTCCCACACCCTCATTCCTGTTAGTCCCATTGCAGTTCTGAAGTCCACAAGCTTGACTCTTGATAATGGCTTTGTCATACCATAAGCTATCATCTTGTCAGACTCGCAATAAACAAACTCGAGTACACCACGCTCCACTAAGTCACGTGAGTGGTGAGGTTTTACATCAATGTGCTTAGTCCTTGCACTAATCTTCTCACTGCTGGCAAGTTTAATGCATCCTTGGTTGTCCTCATAGATAACTGTTGGTTGCGCTAATGGCTTGCCGCAATTTTCCAAAAGTTGTTTCAACCAAATTACTTCTTGACTTGCATAAGCCGCAGACATATATTCTGCTTCTGTAGAAGATAATGCAACTGACACTTGTTTTCTGCTGGACCAAGAAATTGAATTTTCTCCTAAGGCTACTTTCACACATCCGTTTTTGCTATTCCGGCGGCGTGCGGCGAAAAACCGGAGTGCCGGAAGCGGCCCAGAACGGATGCATCGGAGAGAGATGCGTCTGAAGTTCCGGCGCTCTGTTATGGGCATGATGAGTCGCACTGAGGATGAAACGAAGTCACGCAGTGCTGACTGGGGTAAGGAGAGAGAGAGATCCGGGCATGCGCAGAAGGAAAATGCCGGAAAGCGGTGGCCGGATCAGGTGAAAGACTGATCCGGCGGCCGGAAGTCCTCATTCGCTATCATTGTGACACAGTGCCGGGAGCGCTTGTCCGGCTTTTTACGCCGGACAAAAAAAACGTTTCAGCATGCGTTCTGTCCGGCCGCCGGACACCATGTTTTTGCCGGATCTGGCAAAAAACCGGAACAAACGCTGGCACATGCGGCGCGATCCGGCGCATGTTATGATCTATGAGAAAAAAACGCATCTGGCGGTAAAAAAAGCCGGATCCGTTTTAACACACACATGCCGGATCTCGCCTGACGGCGAAAACCAGATGTGTGAAAGAGGCCTAACTTGAACAAGTAACCACTTGTTGATTTCTGATCACTTGAATGTCCAGCCCAATCTGCATCCACATAACCTCTGAGAATGAAATCTCCTGATGCAGATATCTTAAGATTTAGTCTTTGAGTTTCTTTAAGATATTGAAGAATTCTGTTAATTGCATTCACTTTGGTGTGGCTTGCTTACACGTCGACAGAGAATTCCGACTGTGGCTGTGATATCCGGACGAGTTGTTGTTGCTATGTATAGAAGCGCCCCCAGTGCTTGTCTGTAACTCTCATTGCTGGGTAGCAGATCTTCATCTCCTTCGCAACTAGAGAAAAGATAGCATCATAATCTTCACCATACCTTTGCGAGTACCCTTTGCGACCAATCTTGCCTTAAGTCAGTGAACTTTACCTTCTTAGTCATATTTGTTTTTGAAGACCCACTTACATCCAATAGCTCTTTTTCCTTGTAGCAGCTCAGTAAGATCCCATGTCCGGAGTTGGTGAAGGGATTCCATCACTTCATTAGCAGCATTTATCCACTTCTGCTTCTAGCGGACATGCAGTTTTTGCATCTCTTGCATTGACTGTGGCTCTGGTTCAGGAAGTGTTCTGATCATATAATAAATATATATAAAGTGCTCTCAGTGAGAGAAACAAAATAGGAATCTTGTGGGTATGATACCTTTTAATGGCTAACAATAATAGTGAATCATATAATAAAGGTGTGTAGCTGGGATACCTTTGTTTGGCCTCTCTGATCTCCTGACTGGAGGTTGACTTGGTTCTTCTGTGTCTTCCTTGGTGGCTTCAGAGCTTATCCACACTTCAGTGTTTTCCTTTTTGGTGACTGGGTTTGATGATTGAGTTTCTTGTTCTTGCTTCTTAGGTTGAATAACTGGTGTAACTTCATGGAATTTGAGCGATGCAGAGTTTTCATCAATCACTACATCTCTGCTGATTGCTACCGTGTTGGTCTCTGGGTGCAGGATTCTGTATCCCTTTTGAGTTTCGCTATAGCCCACCAAGATTCCTTGCTTTGCGTGTGATTCCCATTTGGAATGTTTTTCTTTGGGAACATACACAAACGTTTTGCTTCCAAATATCCTGAGATGCTTCAGGTTAGGCTTCTCGCAGTTCCACAGCTCATATGGAGTTTTAGTTGTGGCTTTACCTGGCCCTCTGCTTTGAAGATAGCAAGCTGTCATGATGGCTTCTTCCCAATACGTTGTAGTTAGATTCGATCAAACATACTTCTTCCACTTTCAGAAAGAGTACGGTTCTTTCTCTCTGCAATGCCATTTTGTTCTGGGTTGTATGGAATGGTAGTCAGGAACACGATTCCATTCTTTTTCAAAATGGTTTGCACCTTACTAGAGTTGAGCGAAAAAAATTCAAAAGTCGCCGACTTTTGGCAAAGTCGGGTTTCATGAAACGAAACCCGACCCTAAGATGAGGTCGGCCACGAGGTCGGCGACTTACGTGCCAAGTCGCGTTTCAAAAGTTTGTTTTGCGCTCTTTTTCAGCCAATCAGGATCCACGGACACTGTGGGCAACGTGATGACCTAGGCACGGGTCACCACCATCTTTCAGAAGGGCATGCAAGTGATTGGCTTGCTTTGGTGGGCGTCACAGGGGGTATAAAAAGGCGTGCACGCCGACCGCCATCTTACTTCTGCCGATCTTACTATAGGGAGAGGTTGCTGCTGATTCTGTAGGGAGAGCGTTAGGTAGGGAAGAAGACAAAAGAACTGCTTCTGCTGCTAGCGATTTGGCCTGCACAACACACAAGTCACTGTGTGTGCAGTGCAAGGGGAGGCTATATTGTGGTGTATCAGTGGTGTTGGTTGTTGGGCTGCCTTCTAAGGCTTCCTGACACGCTGGCATTGCTGTTTACCCACTGCTCCGCAAACTGCTTTTTTAAAAGCAATCCAATCTCCCTTATCCTCTAGTCACTTTTGTCACAGCTGTGCCATCGAGCGTGTCACATAGCGCTCAGATATCAGTGGGCCTCACACAATCCACAAGTGTCCAGTGTCCAAAAGTGTACGCAGAGATTCAAAATCTCCATTATCCTCTCGTCACTTTGGTCACAGGCAGCTGTGCCATCGAGCGTGTCACATAGCGCTCAGATATCAGTGGGCCTCACACAATCTACAAGTGTCCAGTGTCCAAAAGTGTACGCAGAGATTCAAAATCTCCATTATCCTCTCGTCACTTTGGTCACAGGCAGCTGTGCCATCGAGCGTGTCACATAGCGCTCAGATATCAGTGGGCCTCACACAATCTACAAGTGTCCAGTGTCCAAAAGTGTACGCAGAGATTCAAAATCTCCATTATCCTCTCGTCACTTTGGTCACAGGCAGCTGTGCCATCGAGCGTGTCACATAGCGCTCAGATATCAGTGGGCCTCACACAATCTACAAGTGTCCAGTGTACAAAAGTGTATGCAGAGATTCAAAATCTCCATTATCCTCTCGTCACTTTGGTCACAGGCAGCTGTGCCATCGAGCGTGTCACATAGCGCTCAGACATCAGTGGGCCTCACACAATCTACAAGTGTCCAGTGTCCAAAAGTGTACGCAGAGATTCAAAATCTCCATTATCCTCTCGTCACTTTGGTCACAGGCAGCTGTGCCATCGAGCGTGTCACATAGCGCTCAGATATCAGTGGGCCTCACACAATCTACAAGTGTCCAGTGTCCAAAAGTGTACGCAGAGAATCAAAATCTCCATTATCCTCTCGTCACTTTGGTCACAGGCAGCTGTGCCATCGAGCGTGTCACATAGCGCTCAGATATCTGTGGGCCTCACACAATCCACAAGTGTCCAGTGTCCAAAAGTGTACGCAGAGATTAAAAATCTCCATTATCCTCTCGTCACTTTGGTCACAGGCAGCTGTGCCATCGAGCGTGTCACATAGCGCTCAGATATCAGTGGGCCTCACACAATCTACAAGTGTCCAGTGTCCAAAAGTGTACGCAGAGATTCAAAATCTCCATTATCCTCTCGTCACTTTGGTCACAGGCAGCTGTGCCATCGAGCGTGTCACATAGCGCTCAGATATCAGTGGGCCTCACACAATCCACAAGTGTCCAGTGTCCAAAAGTGTACGCAGAGATTCAAAATCTCCATTATCCTCTCGTCACTTTGGTCACAGGCAGCTGTGCCATCGAGCGTGTCACATAGCGCGCAGATATCAGTGGGCCTCACACAATCTACAAGTGTCCAGTGTCCAAAAGTGTACGCAGAGATTCAAAATCTCCATTATCCTCTCGTCACTTTGGTCACAGGCAGCTGTGCCATCGAGCGTGTCACATAGCGCTCAGATATCAGTGGGCCTCACACAATCCACAAGTGTCCAGTGTCCAAAAGTGTACGCAGAGATTCAAAATCTCCATTATCCTCTCGTCACTTTGGTCACAGGCAGCTGTACCATCGAGCGTGTCACATAGTGCTCAGATATCAGTGGGCCTCACACAATCTACAAGTGTCCAGTGTCCAAAAGTGTACGCAGAGATTCAAAATCTCCATTATCCTCTCGTCACTTTGGTCACAGGCAGCTGTGCCATCGAGCGTGTCACATAGCGCTCAGATATCAGTGGGCCTCACACAATCCACAAGTGTCCAGTGTCCAAAAGTGTACGCAGAGATTCAAAATCTCCATTATCCTCTCGTCACTTTGGTCACAGGCAGCTGTGCCATCGAGCGTGTCACATAGCGCTCAGATATCAGTGGGCCTCACACAATCTTCAAGTGTCCAGTGTCCAAAAGTGTACGCAGAGATTCAAAATCTCCATTATCCTCTCGTCACTTTGGTCACAGGCAGCTGTGCCATCGAGCGTGTCACATAGCGCTCAGATATCAGTGGGCCTCACACAATCTACAAGTGTCCAGTGTCCAAAAGTGTACGCAGAGATTCAAAATCTCCATTATCCTCTCGTCACTTTGGTCACAGGCAGCTGTGCCATCGAGCGTGTCACATAGCGCTCAGATATCAGTGGGCCTCACACAATCCAAAAGTGTCCACTGTCCACAAGTGTGTGCAGAAATTCTAAATCTCCCCTGTCCTATAGACACCTTTTACCTTGTTTTACATTACTATATAGTTTGTTGGATTTTGTCTACATTTCTACCAAAAATGAGGAAGGCTGGTGGAAGAGGCCGTGGAATTGGGCGGGGGTTGGCAGCTGGTAATGATGGTGTTGGTGGTGGATCTGATGGTAGTGGCAAGAGCAAAATAGGACCGAATGCAGGAGGTGCTGACCCTGCGTCATCGTCTGGCTACATAAGGCCTCGAACGCTTAGTTTTCTAGGAATTGGCAAACCGCTTTTAAAGGCAGAGCATCAGGAAAAAGTTTTGTCTTACATTGCTGACTCAGCCTCCAGCTCTATCGCCTCCTCTTCTTCAGTTGTAAAAAGTAAAAGCACTGAGTCGTCATTGGAGGCTCATGTTCATGAACCACACCTTTCCTTGTGTCCTTCACCCCAACCAAGATTGAAGGATGACGCAGGCCATACTACTGATTACTCCATGGAGCTGTTTTCACATACCATGCCTGGATTATTAAGTGAAATGGTGAATTACCCAGGCCAAGATGAATCTGACATGGAGTGCACTGATGCACAGCCGCTGATGGATGATTCTGCTGGTACATTCACTCAGAGCACTACATTGTCCTCGCAGTGTACAGAGCCAGATTTTGACCCTGATGAGACTCAGGTGCCCCTTCCCGCACACTATACCACCATACACGGTGACACAGAGAAAGGTGCACATGACATAGAAAAGGAGGTGATGGATGACCCAGTTGTTGACCCAGATTGGCATCCATTGGGGGAAGAGGGTGCTGCTTCCAATAGCTCAGATGAGGAGCATCCACAGCAGACATCGACATCGCAACAGCTGTTATCTGGCAGGCCCGGAGCACTCCAAAGACAGGTTCCAAACATCAAAAGAGTTGCTGGACAGCTTGTCCAGAGGGTCAAAAGATCACAGCGTGCTAGGCCGCAAAATGTCTGCCAAAGTAGGAAGAGTGCAGTGTGGCACTTTTTTGAACAAAATCCTCATGATCAGGCCAAGGTTATCTGTAAGAAGTGCGCAAAGACCTTTAGCCGAGGGAAAAATCTGAAAAATTTGAATACCAGTTGCATGCTTAGACATTTAACCAGCATGCACTTGCAAGCGTGGACACAACACCAAACCTCAAGTGCCACATGTGCAACTGATCACAACGAAGGTAGTCAGCAACGCTACATTGTTTCCCCCACTGTAAGCCCACCGGTTAGCACAGCAGCAAATGTTGAGGTGTCGTTGCAAGGCCACAGCAGTCAGGGAATCCCACTGTTATATCAACGAAAGACTGATTCTAGGCCATCAGAAAGAACACCAACTCCATCACCATCATCAACCCTCTCTCAGTCCGCCCTGTCCACTGCTACTTCCACCATATGCAGCTCTCAAGTCCAGCTCACCCTCCCAGACACTATGAGTAGGTCAAGAAAGTACTCAGTCTCTCATCCGCGTACACTGGGTTTGAACGCCCACATTGCCAAACTAATCTCGTTTGAGATGATGCCCTTTCCGTTGGTGGAAAGCACAGCTTTCCGCGAACTCATGGCCTATGCAGTACCACGCTATGACCTACCCAGTCGCCACTTCTTCTCTCGCAAAGCCATCCCAGCCCTCCACCATCATGTGAAAGACCGCATTGTCCATGCACTCAAGCAGTCAGTGAGCGGAAAGGTGCACCTCACAACTGATGCATGGTCCAGTCGGCATGGCCAGGGCCGTTACGTGTCCATCACTGCGCACTGGGTTAATGTGGTGGATGCAGGGTCCACAGGGGACAGCGGTGGTGGGACAGTGCTGCCTAGCCCACGGTATAGGAAACAGTTGGCTGTAGGCGTTCGACCCTCCTCCTCCTCCTCCTCCAGAAGCGAAAGCTCGTCCACAGAGCGCAGTCGTAAGAGCACTCCATCTGCAGCTGCCACTGTTGCACACGATGTGTCCCCCTATCGAGCAGCTAGTGGAAAGCGTTAGCAGGCTGTGTTGCAGATGATGTGTTTGGGCGACAGACACACCGCCGAGGTGCTGGCCGAGTACTTGAAGCGACAAACTGAGTCATGGCTGGGCAGTGTACATCTTGAGGCAGGCAAGGTAGTTAGTGATAACGGCCGTAATTTTGTGGCAGCCATAGCCCTTTCAAAACTCAGCCACATACCTTGCTTGGCTCACACATTGAACCTGGTGGTGCAGTGCTTCCTCAAAAATTATCCGGAGTTAACAGCCCTGCTCCAGAAGGTGCGAAGACTGTGCGCGCACATCCGCCGGTCGCCTGTACACTCCGTTCGTATGCAGAAGCTGCAGCGATTGCTCCACCTTCCCAACCACCGCCTCATTATCGACATTGCAACAAGGTGGAACTCCACCCTGCACATGGTGGAGCGGCTGTGCGAGCAGAGGCAGGCCATAATGCATTTGTGGGAGGATACACGGCCAGGCACTTTGAGAGCAGACATGGAGTTGACAGGCGTGCATTGGTCGAAGCTGAAAGACCTTTGTAAAGTCCTTCAGTGTTTTGAGGAATGCACACGGCTGGTAAGCGCAGACGACGCCATCCTAAGCATGAGCATCCCACTTATGCGTCTGCTCATGCAAACTTTGACGCACCTTAAGGAGCAGGCGTCTGCAGCCAATGTTGATGAGGAGGAAGAGGAGGAGGGAATCCTTGATGACATTCAGCCATTGTCTGCTCAGGGACCTCTCCTGGACGAAGTGGAGGAAGAAGAGGAGGAGGATGATGGGGATGATTACTTAGGGGAGGAGGATGCATCTCGTGGGGCAAGTGAAAATGTTGGCGTGGCAAGGTCTGGTACAGGGTTTGTGCGTGACTGGAGGGATGTGGATTTGCCAGAAAGTGCTCCTCCACCCAGCACTCGCAGTGCATCATTGACACCGGGAACATTGGCCCACATGTCAGATTATGCCTTGCGGATCCTAAAAAGGGACCCCCGCATTGCCAAAATGATGAACGATGACGACTACTGGTTGGCCAGCCCAGCATCCTGGATCCACGCTATAAAGGCAAATTACAAAACATCATGCCACAGGAGAACCTTGACCTAATATTGGCTAATAAACAAGCAACTCTGGTAAATCGGTTGCTTGAGGCATTCCCAGCACACAGCAGCGGTGATGGTTCTCACACGAGCCGTACGGGCCGGGGGCAGCTTGGCAGAGGTGTTCGTGGTGCACACAGCAGAAGTGGCGTTGGAGACAGGGGTTTCATGACAATGTTGTGGACTGATTTTTCAAATACCGCTCACACAACTGGTAATACTGCATCGATGGAAAGTGACAGGAGACAGCAGTTGTCAACTATGGTTACAAACTACTTTTCCTCCCATATCGATGTTCTCCCACACAGGTCATTCCCCTTTGACTATTGGGCCGCTAAACTGGACACCTGGCCTGAATTGGCCCAATATGCCTTACAGGAGCTCGCTTGCCCAGCTGCAAGTGTGCTATCGGAAAGAGTCTTCAGTGCAGCTGGATCAATCCTTACAGAAAAAAGGACCCGTCTGTCAACCCAAAATGTGGATGATCTAACCTTCATTAAAATGAACCACGCATGGGTTTCCAAGGATTTTGTCCCACCTTCCCCTGATGACACATAGGGAGACAGAAAAATGGCTTGCTTTGGTCCACCTCTTCCTGGTACTTCACCTATTTCGCCTTTTGCATCAGCTGAATGTCCAACATCAACATATGCCACTTTCTAAAACTCCCTAACTGTGCTGCCTCCCCCCCCATGGCCGGGGTCACCACCTACCGCACGACACCGTGCGAGTGCCGTTGCCCTGGACAGGTGGGTAGGCCGACTCTTGGGCGCGGGCACTGGCACAGGGTCCCTCATAGTGCAATCAAGTGTCTCTGACGGCGGTGGTGCACACCCGCCGTCAGACACACCGCTGTACTATGAGGGGCCCAGTGCAAGTACCGACGCCCACGAGTGGGCCCCCCTTGCTTGGGCAGGGCCCCAGCATTTGCAATCTTTACCTCTCCCTGCTCCTCCGCTGTGTAATCTGGGCTGTCAAATCCATACTGTGCCTGACACCGTCTGAGCCTGCCTCCTGAGACATATATTTTGAATGTGTACACTATCCATACATGTTATCCGGGGATACGGTACCCTTTCTAACCTTTGTGCAATGACGTGCAATCCATACTGGGCCTAACACCGTCTGAGCCTGCCTCATGCTGTATAGACATATATTTTGAATGTGTACGCTATCCATACATGTTATCCGGGGATACGGTACCCTTTCTAACCTTTGTGCAATGACGTGCAATCCATACTGGGCCTAACACCGTCTGAGCCTGCCTCATGCTGTATAGACATATATTTTGAATGTGTACGCTATCCATACATGTTATCCGGGGATACGGTACCCTTTCTAACCTTTGTGCAATGATGTGCAATCCATACTGGGCCTAACACCATCTGAGCCTGCCTCATGCTGTATAGACATATATTTTGAATGTGTACGCTATCCATACATGTTATCCGGGGATACGGTACCCTTTCTAACCTTTGTGCAATGACGTGCAATCCATACTGGGCCTAACACCGTCTGAGCCTGCCTCATGCTGTATAGACATATATTTTGAATGTGTACGCTATCCATACATGTTATCCGGGGATACGGTACCCTTTCTAACCTTTGTGCAATGACGTGCAATCCATACTGGGCATAACACCGTCTGAGCCTGCCTCATGCTGTATAGACATATATTTTGAATGTGTACGCTATCCATACATGTTATCCGGGGATACGGTACCCTTTCCAACCTTTGTGCAATGACGTGCAATCCATACTGGGCCTAACACCGTCTGAGCCTGCCTCATGCTGTATAGACATATATTTTGAATGTGTACGCTATCCATACATGTTATCCGGGGATACGGTACCCTTTCTAACCTTTGTGCAATGACATGCAATCCATACTGGGCCTAACACCGTCTGAGCCTGCCTCATGCTGTATAGACATATATTTTGAATATGTACGCTATCCATACATGTTATCCGGGGATACGGTACCCTTTCTAACCTTTGTGCAATGACGTGCAATCCATACTGGGCCTAACACCGTCTGAGCCTGCCTCATGCTGTATAGACATATATTTTGAATGTGTACGCTATCCATACATGTTATCCGGGGATACGGTACCCTTTCTAACCTTTGTGCAATGACGTGCAATCCATACTGGGCCTAACACCGTCTGAGCCTGCCTCATGCTGTATAGACATATATTTTGAATGTGTACGCTATCCATACATGTTATCCGGGGATACGGTACCCTTTCTAACCTTTGTGCAATGACGTGCAATCCATACTGGGCCTAACACCGTCTGAGCCTGCCTCATGCTGTATAGACATATATTTTGAATGTGTACGCTATCCATACATGTTATCCAGGGATACGGTACCCTTTCTAACCTTTGTGCAATGACGTGCAATCCATACTGGGCCTAACACCGTCTGAGCCTGCCTCATGCTGTATAGACATATATTTTGAATGTGTACGCTATCCATACATGTTATCCAGGGATACGGTACCCTTTCTAACCTTTGTGCAATCACGTGCAATCCATACTGGGCGTGAGAACGGCTGGCGAGCTGTTAAGCAAGCTACAGCACCTGTCCAGACAAGTACAGGGATTCCCTAGCGAGGAGACTTATTTGATTGTTTTCAATGTTGGATCAGCAATTTTTGGGGAGCACTATACTCTGGAGAATGATAGATGGGGCTCACCATACACTGGAACATTCCAAAGGTGGACATCAGACACTGGAGCAGCATTTACAGGGCCCATTATACACTAGAGCATTAGAAATGGGGCCCATTATGTTTGGAGCATTATTTGCGCCCATAAGACAGTGGAGCTTCATCCATGGGGACCAACATATACTGTAGCATTATGTGGAGCTCATCATATACTGTTTCAAACATTATATGGGACCAATGATTCTGTATGGAGAAATAGATGGGCCTCGTCATGAGATGTAAAAAGTGAGGTATTTTTCATTGTACTATACCGCTATTTCTCTGCCGTATCGGAGCATGATGAGTTGTGGTATGTGTTAAAGGGGCGCTCTTTCGCCCAGGGCACATGAAAACCTGGAGCCAGCCCCCCCCCCACAGTTTGTAGCCAAATAACCCCCATTTTTCAGTGCGTAACTTGTATTATGAAGTTAATTAAGGTTGACAAGCTTAAGAAAGAAGAATTGATGCTTTTGGCATTCAAATGGGCACTGTAGGTGTGTTTCCTGTCCTCCTCTCACTGCCGACTTTTATTCCCCATTGACTTACATTGGGTTTCGTGTTTCGGGACGACCCTGACTTTTCCCTATAATCGGACGATCTTGCTCGACCCGACTTTTGGAAAAGTCGGGTTTCACGAAATGAAACGCGACCCTAAAAAACCAAAAGTCGCTCAACTCTACACCTTACCACTTGTATATTCGGTTCCATTATCTGCACCAGGGCTTTTGGCATTCTTCCAGATTTTTTAAACACTACAGCAACATATTCTTCAAGTTTCTGTGGAACTTCATCCTTACTGTGAAGCAGGTAGGCGACTGTATATCTGGAGTAGTCATCAATAAATGTGAGAAAATATCTCTTCTTGCAAGGAGTTTGAACACTCATTGGACCAAATACATTTGTATGTATCAGATCCAGTGGCTTTGCAGATCTAGTTGTGCTTAGTTTAGGAAAGGATTTTCTGGACATTTAAGACAGCTAGTGCACTTCATCATTTGGCTACACTGGTTGATTTCAATACCATTTTCAAGTTGAGCCATTTTCAAGTTTCCTTACTGCTTCTGGGTCTCTGTGCCCAAGACGTCTGTGCCATACATGGATACAGTTCTTATGTAGATCTTGTCTAGCACTGAATACTCTTTCTTTGCATTTTAGCTGATACAGTTCATCTTGGATTTTTCCTTCTGCAAGAGTGTGACCCTTCTTTGAGATGATGCAGCTGTTATCTTTAAAAGTAATTACATTCCGCTTTTGTGTGAGCTTTTGTACTGACAGAAGATTGCTTTCAAGGCTGGGTACATAGAGAACATCCTTTACTGGGATCTTTCTGCTATGTGCTGAGGAAACTGGACAGTTTAGGTAGCTGTCTACTACTCCTTCTGAAGTCACATAGTGACCATTAGCTAAGATGACCTTTTCTGACTTGCTTTCATTAAGGTCAGTGAAGAAATCCTTGTTATTTGTCATGTGGCTGCTTGCACCAGAATCTATACACCATATATGCTTTGCAGATGTGCCTGTACTGGCATTAAAAGCAGCTTCAACACATGCAGAATTTTCCTTTTACAGCTTTGTTAACCCTTTGATGACTGTTTGCTTTTTAAGCTGACTCATTCTTGCTTTCCAAATTCTGCAGTCTGTTTTAAGGTGGCCAGGCTTTTTACAAACAAACATTCACAAGTTTCTCTTAGATTGCTCTTATATTTATGGAAATCCTGCATCTTTAATGCTGTTTCTGCTCTGGATTCATTACTGCTGCTTACATGCTGCATACATCCACAAGTTTGCCTTAAACATACTCTAGTGTCAGCTGATCATCTGGCCGTGCATCTAGTGCAGTCATGAGTGTGTCATAACTCTCTGCAAGACCACTTAATAGAAGTGCAGCAACATGAAAATCTTTAATTTCTTCTCTAATACCCCTGAGAGGCTCCACAATCTCTATAGTCCTGCTTATTCTGTCCATCACTTAGCTTTGACTGATACAGCTTTCTCATGAGATAAAGCTTATTGCTGAGATTTGATCTTTCATGCACTTTCTGTAATTTACCCCACATCTCCTTTGCAGTTGCACACTTTCAATATATGCACAATCTGATTATCATCTACACTGAGGGAGATCATGCTTTGTGCTTTCTGATCCTTCTCTAGCCATTCATTTGGTAATGGATGAGGCACTTGTTCCTGAGTATATTTCCATGTACCTTCTCTTATAAGCAGCATCTTCACCTTGAATTTCCAGGACTGATAGTTCTGGTTAGTGAGGCTTGGCACTGAGAACTTGACAGGATTGCTGCTAGTGGACATCTTCTCTTGCTTTGGGCTTCTGTTGCTGTGTTACGCTGGGGTTCTGTGTCACTCTAGGACCATAACCTGTTGGCAGTGGATTACTCACGATACTCTCTAAACGTGTGACAACAGAGCTTCTTTATTCAGGAACAAGCAGGAACAATATATAATAAGCTTAATAGATCAGGAAAAAATCATTTGTGTGACTCTGTCTGTGCAGCATCTACAGCAGGCTGCTTCTCTCATACAGAGACACAGGAAAAACAGGAAATACATTCACATATTCTCCCTGTGTGAGCCTCTGGGAGATTTTTTTTGTTCTAACTTTATGAACAGCATACAAATCTAGCAACTTAACACACTTAGACAGGAATGGAGTTGTTGCACCAAACATATTCCAACACGTTGTAATCAAGAGAAATTGCAAAACTATTTTTTTGGGTCCATTTTCTCCTGCTATACTTGTGAAAATGAAAGAATTTGGGGCTAAAACAACATTTTTGTGGGAAAAATATATATTTTTCACATTTTGATAGACCAACGTTGTAAAATTCTGTGAAGCATCTGGCGGTTCAAGATGCTCTCCACACATCTAGATAAATTCTTTGAGGGGTCTAGTTTCCAAAATAGGACAACTTGTGGTGGGTTTCCACTGTTTAAGCACATAAGGGGCTCTCCAAATGTGACATGACACCCACAGACAATTCATGAAACTCTGCAATCCAATTCATCATTCCATCCTTTCTGAGCTTTGCCATGCACCTAAATGGTAGTTTTCCCCCACATATAGTGTATCTGCATACTCAGGATAAATTGCACAACAGTATTTGGATTCCATTTTCTCCTGTTACCCTTGTGAAAATAAAACATGGGGCTAAAATAATATTTTTATGGAAAAAATCTCAACACTATAAAATTCTGTGAAAAACCTGGGGGTTCTAGTTGTTCACCACACATCTAGATTCATTCCTTTTGTGGTCTAATTTCCAAAATGGGGTAACTTGTGGGGGTTTCCACTGTTTAGGAAAATCAGGAGCGCTCCAAAGGCAACGAGGCATCCACGGTGCTCTGTCACTTCCAAGCCCTGCAGTGTGCCCATACAGTAATTTTCCCCCACATATGGGGTATTGGCATTCTCAGGAGAAATTTCACAACAATTTTTGGGGTCCATTTTCTCCTGTTACTCTTGTGAAAATAAAAAATTTGGTGTTGAAACAACATTTTTGTTGAAAAAATTTGATTTTTTTATTTTCTCGGCTTAACGTTATAAATTTCAATGAAGCACCTGGGGGTTCAAGGTACTCACCACCCATCTAGATAAATTACTTGTGGGGTTTACTTTCCAAAATGGGGTCACTTGTGAAGGGTTTCCTCTGTTTAGGCGCATTGGGGGGCTCTCCAAATGCGACATGGTGATCGCTCTTGATTCAAGACAATTTTGTGTTGAAAAAGTCACACTATGCTCCCTCTAAGCCCTGCCGTGCGCCCAAACAGTACTTTACCGACAACAAATTTTGGTGTCCATTTTCTCCTTTTAGGCTACTTTCACACTTGCGTTTTTTTGCGCTGTGCACTGTGCACAGTGCAAACGCACATAAAAACGCATCATGCGTTTGTGTGCGTTTTTTAAAAAAACGCATGCTTTTTTTGCGCATACGTGCGCATTACCATGCGCACGTATGCGCACCCATAGACTATAATGGGTGTTTGGCTGTAAAAAAACGCATTGCGTGCGCATGCGTTTATTGGGGCAAGTCAGACGCACAAAAAATGAAACAGGATGTATTTTGTGCGCCCGAGCGCACACTACAAAAAAACGCATGCACATACAAACGCGTACAAACGCATGTGTATGCGCATCTATGTGCACCCATGTAAAAGATAGGGGAAAAAAAGCAAGCTTTTTTTGCGCTAAAAAACAGCACAAAAAAAACACAAGTGTGAAACCAGCCTTATCCTTATGAAAAAGAAATTTGGGTCTAAAGATTTTTTTTGTGAAAAAGTGTAAATGTTTATTTTTTCCTTCCACATTGCAAAAATTCCTGTGAGTTATTTGAAGAGTTAATAAACTTCTTGAATGTGGTTTTGAGCACCATGAGGGGTGCAGTTTTTAAAATGGTGTCAATTTTGGGTATTTTACTGTCATATAGACCGCTCAAAGTCACTTCAATTGTGACGTGATCCCTAAAAAAATGGTTTTGTAAATTTTGTTGGAAAAATGAGAAATCACTGGTCAACATTTACCCTAACTTCTTAACATAAAAAAGACAGCTTCTGAGGATTGATCCTACTGACAGATTCCCTTTAAGCTGATCATAGAGTTTCAAAATACTGAGTGCACAGTGATTAGCTGTAAATTGTGAAGTTTTCACTTCCTCTGATGTAAAGTATTACATAGTTCATGTACTGTAGAGATCGGTGTACTGAACATGTGCCAAATGAGTTAGAGAAATGCTCAATATATTTGTGCTTTGATTTATAGAGCTAAATCTTAAATGGCAGTATCCCCATCACTACTCTTATCTCCTGACACTTGAAATGGGTTTTCTAAACCAGACGAGCTCTTTAGCCTACGTAGAAGGTTCATTCAGTCAATACATTTGCTCTAACCAAGACGACTTTCTGTGTATGTATGAGCTCAACCATTAATCAATTATTTTTCTAAAGCAGATAACAAAGAAACTCCATTGGTCATCTCTTTGAGGTTTTACAGAAATTGGATGATACCCTTTTCTGTTGCCAGTCTGCCAATTTCCATCTGGCTTTCTGTCAAAACAGCTGATTTTCTCTCTGTGATCCTGACTGTGTTCTATAGTATAGAGGTAATAGAACAGAAAGGAAATGCAAGCTCATACTAACAAACCCAACTGCAGAAAAAAAGTGAAAAATAAACAGAACGCTGAAAAGGTATTACAATCTCTCTATATAAAACTGAATGTATGTATGTGTGTATCACCAACCAATCACAAAGCATCTTTCATTTCACCAGAGCTGTTCAAAAGAAGCTGAGCTGTGATTGGTTGCTATGAGCAACAGTTTTCCTTGCAACCAATCACTAAGCATCTCTCATTTCACCAGAGCTGGTTAAAAGAAGCTGAGCTGTGATTGGTTGCTATGAGCAAGTTTTCCCACTTGACAACACCTCAGCAGACACTGCCATGGTGGGAGAAATCTAGCATCCCCGGGAACATAAGCTCCCAGCCATTGTCTGCCCCCCAGACAGGAGCACAGAGCACATGACAGAAATGAACCCCCCTCCTGTTCCCATATCCCCATCACACATCCTCCATCCCATAGGCACATCTTCCCACTTAAAGGGATCTTCGGTATGGAAGTCAGGGCAAATCCCTCAGCGCTGATTCTGACCTCAGGCCTCTCTTAAAGGGATCCCCGGTATGGAAGTTAGGACCGTTCCACTCAGCTGTGTGGTTCTGACCCCAGGTCTCCTAAAGGGATCATTGGTATGCAAGTTGGGCAAATCCCCTCAGTGCTCTGGTTCTGACCCCAGGCCTCTCTTAAAGGGATCCTTGGTATGGAAGTCAGGGCAATTACCTTCAAATGCTCTGGTGCTGACCCTAGGCTCTCTTAAAGGGATCTCCTCTATGGAAGTTAGGGCAAATCCCTCAGCGCTCTGATTCTGACCCCAGGGTTCTATTAAAGGGATCATTGGTATGCAAGTCAGGGCAAATCCATCCAGCGCTCTGGTTCTGATCCCAGGCTTTCTTAAAGAGATCCCCAGTATGGAAGTTAGGGCAAATCCACTCAGCGCTCTGGTTCTGACCCAAGGCCCCACTTAAAGGGATCCCCGGCATGGAAGTCAGGGCAAATCCACTCTGCCCTTTGGTACTGACCCAGTGCCTCTCTTAAAGGGATCCCCAGTATGGAAGTCAGGGCAAATCCACTCTGCTCTTTGGTACTGACCCCATGCCTCTCTTAAAGGGATCCCCGGTATGGAAGTCAGGGCAATTGCCTTCAAATGCTCTGGTACTGACCCCAGACTCTCTTAAAGGGATCTCCTGTATGGAAGTTGGGGCAAATCCCTCAGCGCTCTGATTCTGACCCCCGGGTTCTATTAAAGGGATCATTGGTATGCAAGTCAGGGCAAATCCACTCAGCGCTCTGGTTCTGATGCCAGGCCTCTCTTAAAGGGATCCCCGGTATGGAAGTTAGGACCGTTCAACTCAGCGCTCTGGTTCTAACCCCAGGCTGACAGGATGATGTGGGATATTAGGGGTAGTTGTCCGGTGGCTCTGGCTGACGGGATGATGCGGGATATTAGGGGAAGTAGTTCGGTGGCTCTGGCTGATGGGATGATGTGCGATATTATGGGTAGTAGTCAGGTGGCTATGACAGGATGATGTGGGATATTAGGGGTAGTAGTCAGGTGGCTCTGGGTGACGGGACGATGTGGGATATTAGGGGTAGTAATCCGGTGGCTCTGGCTGACGGGATGATATGGGAGGGGCTGTACACTCAGCTTTATATATATATATAGATATAGTCATTATAATTTGTTATAACTAACTGTATTTAGTTACTATGCCCGGGCAGCGCTGGGCTCTTCAGCTAGTATCATATATTGTAGAAGTACTATTTATCTATCATCGATCTATTATATCCATCTATCTATTTACTATCTATCTATTATCTATCAATTATCTGTTTATTATCTATCTATCATCAATCTATCAACTATCTATTCTATCTATTTTGCCTATAATATCTATCTATTCTATTATATCAATCTATCTATTATATCGATCCATTATCTATCTCTATCTATCAATCTATGTAATCTATCAATTATTTATCTATTTATTATCTATCATATCTATCCAGCGTCGGACTGGAACACCTTGGGCCCACCAGAGAAAATCATTCTTGGGGCCCCCTATGTAGCTACATAGAGATGAATACAAGACCACCAATTGTGTGGTAAAACACACTAATATCAGGTCATAATATAAGGTAGTACACATCTTAATTATGTAGCAGGAGTTGGGGTAGCCCCCTCATAGAATATAAAGCAGCCCCCTCATATAGTATAATGCAGCCTCCTCATAGAATATAATGTAGCCCCCTCATAGAATATAATGCAGCCCCCTCATAGAATATAATGCAGCCATCTCATAGAATATAGCCCTCTCATAGGGTATAATGCTGCCCCCCTCAAAGGGTATAATGCACCCCCTCATAGGGTATAATGCTATATAGATATATAGATATAGAGTTAGATATAGATAGAAAGATAGATGTAGAAATAGATAGATAGATAGAGATAGAAATATAGAGATAGATATAGAGATAGATAGAAAATAGATAATGGATAGATAGATAGATGATAGATAGATAGATAGATAGATAGATAGATAGATAGATAGATATAGAGATAGATAGAGATAGATAATAGATAGATAATAGATAGAAATATAGAGAAATAGTAATAATAATATAGAGATATATAGATAGATATAGAGATAGATAGCTACAGAGATAGAGATAGATAGATATAGATAGATATAAATAAACATAGATATAGAGATAGACAGATAGATATATGTCAGGAACCCCGCACTGCACTTGCTCACTGAGCCAGTGCGTGTGTCCTGAGTACAAAAATAGTGCTCAAAGATACCTGTGGAGCAGGGAGCAGCGGTGATGATGCGTGCCTCAGATTATCAGGACCTGAAGCACGTGACTGCTGGGGTTGTGGCCTAAGCTCCACAGATCTTGGAGCTGCAGGGAAACTCCTAGAAACGTAACTACAGGGCAATATTACCAAGGGGCATAGACAGAGACAGAAACCAGATGAAGCCGGGGTCAAAGCACAAGATAGCAATACAGTACCAAAGGGTTAGACAGAATGGATAGTCAGGACGTAGCAATAGATCAGAAAACCAGAACGGGCAATAGACAGTACAATAGGGACAACCTGTAACGGAGTAACGATAGCCAAGCCAGGAGGTCAGAACCAGAAAAGACAATAGTACCAAAACGAGAGACGGAGTACAGAGTGAGGGGACGGACTGGGTCATACACGGGAAGCAAGCAACGCAGAATACACGCACACCAGGTGTCAGACACACCAGAACAACAGTATAGCTGACAGAGAACCCTGGTAAAGAGTGAGTATAAATACCCCTCCCAGATCCAGAAAGAGGCCACGAACACTTAACCCTGTGAGTGCAGGGCAAGAACCCGGTTCAAACCATGACATATAGAGATAATAGATAGATATAGAGATAGATAAAGAGATGGATAGATAGATATAGAGATAGATATAGAGATAGGTAGATATAGATAGAAAGATAGATATAGAGATAGAGCGATAGATAGAGATAAATGTAGAGATAGAGTGATATATAGAGATAGATATAGAGATAATAGATAGATATAAAGATAGATATAGAGATAATAGATAAATATAGATAGATATAGAGATAGATATAGAGATAGATAGATATAGAGATAGATATAGATAGATAGATAGATAGATAGATAGACAGATATAGAGTTAGATAGATATAGATAGATAGAGAGATAGATATAGAGAGAGATAGATAGATAGATATAGGGTTGGATATAGAGAGAGATAGATATAGAGATAGATATAGAGATAGATAGATAGATAGATAGATAGATAGATAGATAGATAGATAGATATAGAGTTGGATAGATAGATAAATATAGAGTTGGATATAGAGATAGATATAGAGATAGATAAAGAGATACTGTAGCTATAGAGCTAGATATAGATAGAAAGATAGATATAGAGATAGAGCGATAGATAGATAGATAGAGAGAGATATATAGAGAGATAGATATATAGAGAGATAGATATAGAGATAGATAGAGAGATAGATATAGAGATAGATAGACAGATAGAGATAGATAGAGATAGATATAGAGATAGAGATAATAGATAGATATAGAGATAGAGCGATAGATAGATATAGAGAGATAGATATAGAGATAGAGCGATAGATAGATAGATGGACAGAGAGATATAGAGATAGATAGAGAGATAGAAAGAAATATAGATATAGATATAGAGATAGATAGAGATAGATATAGAGATTGATAGATACAGATAGAAAGATAGATATAGAGATAGAGCGATAGAGAGAGAGAGATAGATACAGAGATAGATAGATATAGAGATAGAGCGATAGAGAGAGAGATAGATATAGAGAGCGATAGATAGAGAGAGATAGAGATAGAGAGAGATAGATAGAGAGAGAGATAGATATACAGATAGAGAGATAGATATAGAGATAGATAATGGATAGATAGATAGATAAAAAGATAGATAGATATAGATAATAGATAGAGATAGATAGATAGATAGATAGATAGATAGATAGATAAATAGAGATAGATGGATATAAATAATAGGTAGAGATAGATATAGAGATAGATAGATAGAGAAAGATAGATAGATATAGAGATAAATATAGAGATAATAGATAGATATAGAGATAGATATAGAGATAATAGATAAATATATATATATAGATAGATATAGAGATAGATAGATATAGAGATAGATAGATAGATAGATATAGAGTTAGATAGATAGATATAGAGAGATATAGAGAGATAGATAGAGAGATAGATAGATATAGAGATAGATAGATAGATAGATAGATAGATAGATAGATAGATAGATAGATAGATATAGGGTTGGATATAGAGAGAGATAGATATAGAGATAGATATAGATAGATAGATATAGAGTTGGATATAGAGATAGATATAGAGATAGATAAAGAGATACTGTATATATAGAGCTAGATATAGATAGAAAGATAGATATAGAGATAGAGCGATAGATAGATAGATAGATAGATAGAGAGAGAGAGTTAGATATATAGAGAAATAAATATATAGAGAGATATAGAGATAGATAGAGAGATAGATAGTGAATAGATAGATAGATAGACAGATAGATATAGAGACAGAGATAGATAGAGATAGATATAGAGATAGAGATAATAGATAGATATAGAGATAGAGCGATAGATAGATATAGAGAGATAGAGCGATAGATAGATGGACAGAGAGATATAGATAGATAGAAAGATAGATATAGAGATAGATATAGAGATAGATAGAGATAGATATAGAGATTGATAGATACAGATAGAAAGATAGATACAGAGATAGAGCGATAGAGAGAGAGAGATAGATACAGAGACAGATATAGAGATAGAGCGATAGAGGGAGAGATAGATATAGAGAACGATAGATATAGAGAGATAGAGATAGAGAGATAGATATACAGATAGAGAGATAGATATAGAGATAGATAATGGATAGATAGATATATAGATAAAAAGACAGATAGATATAGATAATAGATAGAGATAGATAGATAGATATATAGAGATAGATAGAGATAGATATAGAGATAGATAGATAGATATAGAAAGATAGATAGATAGATATAGAGATAAATATAGAGATAATAGATAGACATAGATATAGAGATAGATATAGAGATAATAGATAGATATATAGAGATAGATAGATATAGATAGATAGATATAGAGATAGATAGATAGATATAGAAAGATAGATATAGAGATAAATATAGAGATAATAGATATATATAGATATAGAGATAGATAGATATAGAGATAATATATAGATATATAGAGATAGATATATATAGATAGAGATAGATATAGAGATAGATAGATAGATAGATATAGAAAGATAGATAGATATAGAGATAAATATAGAGATAATAGATATATATAGATATAGAGATAGATAGATATAGAGATAATAGATAGATATAGAGATAGATATAGATAGATATAGAAAGATAGATATAGAGACAGAGCAATAGATAGAAAGAGATAGATGTAGAGATAGATATAGAGAGAGATAGATATATATCAGGATCCTGTCAGCGCCGGCGGGCTGCCGCGGCTGAACAGGGTAACTCACCCAGACTACGGGAGGACCCGGGGTCTGATACTGCAGGGAAAGTTCAGACAACAGGACCTGCGACACTGAAAGTAGTTTAGCAGTACAAGGACCTACAATCATGTGACCACAGGGGGCGTGGCTTAGCGTCCTGCTGCAGGATAGGGTTCTATTACAAGAATCCTGGAGCAAAGGCTAGGGAAACTCAGATCAGACAAGCAGGGGTCATACACGGGGAGGACGGCGCGGTACCAGAGGGACAAGCAGAGAATAGTCAAAACGTATGCAATGAATCATACACAGAGTTGGCAACGCAGTACAAGGGAGGCAGTCAGAGAGTAGTCAGGTCCAAGGCAAAAGAGTCATACATGGGAATAGCAGAGGAGTTCAAAAGGAACAGGCAGAACTCGTAACAGGGACAGAACCGGATCAAAACCAAGCAAGCATAAAGTATCACAGTCACAAAGCACACCAGGGTCACACATTCGGCCAAGGGTCTGAGTATAAGCGACAAGGAGTGAGCCCACAATGAGGCTATAAAAAGCCTCCCAGAATCTGAGTGAGGCTGTCAGATTAACCTCTAAACTAACCGATCCCACGAACTCAGCATATCATGACAGTACCCCCCTCTCAACGGGGGGCCTCCGGACCCCCAGGCTTCTCTGGATGCCGGGCATGGAATGCACGAATCAGACGGTCAGCATGTACTGATCTGGCTGGTACCCATGACCGATCCTCCGGACCATACCCCCTCCAATGCACCAAATTCTGCAAAGACCCCCGAACCCACCTGGAATCCACCAATATGTTGTACCTCAAACTCCATATGTCCCTCAACCAAGACTGGAGGAGGTGCAGTTTTAGTATCCTCCTTCACTACCCCAAGGGTTTAAGTAACGACCTATGAAAAACATTGTGGAGTTTTAAGGAGGGAGGAAGACAGAGGCGGTAGGTTACCGGGTTCACTACTTCGATGACCTCATAGGGTCCAATAAATTTAAGCCCCAGTTTGGCGGAGGGCAATCGAAGATTTATATTTCGTGTGGACAGCCACACCTTATCCCCACAAAGCAGTGCCTGAGCAGAATCCCTTTTCCTATCCACAAAATGTTTATATCTCTCCTGAGCCTAGGCAATATTCAAACGAACCTTTGTCCAAAAATCCTTGAGACGATTGACCCCGTCCTCTGCCCCCGGACAACCAGAATCTATCCGAGAAAATTCGCCAAAATGAGGGTTGATCCCATAATTAATAAAAAAATTGTGACCTACCGGTAGATTGGCTTACCCGGTTGTTGAAGGTGAATTCTGCTAATGGTAAGGCATCAGACCAGTCGTTCTGCAGGGAAGAAGTCAAGCACCGAAGAATTTGTTCAAGCGACTGGTTGGTGCGTTCAGTTTGTCCGTTGGTTTCTGGGTGATATGCTGAGGAAAAAGACAGAGATATCCCCAATTTTTTGTAGAAGGCCCGCCAGAATTTAGATACAAACTGAGTCCCCCTGTCTGACACAATATTAGTGGGAACCCCGTGTAAGCGTACCACCTGGGATAGAAAATGTCTAGAGAGCGTCTCTGCTTACGGTAAACTTGTCATGTGTTATGATGAGTCACCGAAGGAGGAAAAAACAAAATACTAGCTAAGTCCAGAAAAACCAGAGAGGTTGGCAGCTATCGGATTGCAGACCGCTGAACCTATCCACAACAACTAGCAGTAGCCGTGGGGGGTGCCTACGGTGCCCTAGACCCCTCGATCACAGCCGGAGAACTACATAGCCTAAAGACAGAAAGGGGAAAAACTAAACTGCCCCAGAGCAGACCGACCCCAAAGCAATAGGCAGCCCCCAACATATAATGACGGTGAAGCAAGATGAAAACCCTAACACACATAGAAAGATAGGTTGAGCAAATGATGGGGCCCAAGCTAACTAAAATAGGACAGGATAGGAAAGCTGCTGTCTGCCATCCGCAAAAACCCTATCCAAAATGAGCCAACCGACTGATAGGAAAAACAGGCCCTGAAGTCGCTAGGCTTCAAAAGACTAAATCAGCACTCAGGTATATTCTGAAGACAGAGCAAAAGATCATCAGATCAGAGACAAAAATGGAATTCAGCTCACCCCCGGCCGGGGATGGCAGAACTCCCAAAAAACAAGGCAAAACAAAAACAAAACTGAAGTGTACAAAGCAGAGCAGAAAAACTTAGCTTTGAGACACAGGAATCAGACTGGTCTCCAAGAATCCAGCAGGATCACCAGCAAGGCAGAAGGGCGTCGGCTGCCTTATATCCAGTCCTCAATTCCAGCCACCCAGTCATCATCTAGCTGCCCAGGTGTTTGGTAATCAGCCTCACTACCTTCCTTCACCAGAGGAGGGAGTTCATCAGACCTCAACGGTGAAGGGAAAAATGAACTCACAACAGTACCTCCCCCTTGAGGAGGGGTCACCGAACCCTCATCCATGCCACCAGGGCGATCCGGGTGAGCCCGATGAAAGGCACGCACCAATCTTTCGGCATGAATATCAGAGGCAGAGACCCAGGAATTATCCTCCTGGCCACAACCTTTCCTCTTAACCAAATACTGGAGTCTCCGTCTAGCCAGACGGGAATCCAGTATCTTCTCTACCTCATATTCCAGGCTACCTTCAACCAACACAGGGTCAGGAGGTGCCACCACAGGAACTACTGGTTCAACAAACCTCTTCAACAAGGACTTATGAAATACATTATGAATTTTAAATGTGACAGGAATAGCCAACCGAAAAGAGACTGGATTAATAATCTTCAAAATCTTGTAAGGTCCAATAAATCTAGGCTTAAACTTAGGAGAAGCCACCTTCATAGCGATATTTTTTGATGACAACCAAACCGTATCACCCACCTTAAACTGGGGACCAACGGTCCTACGCCGGTTGGAAAACCACTGGGCCTTTTCCTGGGAGAGAGACAACTTATCCACTACTTGGTCCCAGATCTGGTGCATTCTCTCCACCACAGTGTCAACACCTGGGCAGGCAGAAGGCTCCACCTGCCCTGAAGAAAATCGAGGGTGAAACCTAAAGTTACAAAAAAAAGGTGACATCAAAGTGGCAGAACTAGCTCTATTATTTAAAGCAAATTCGGCCAAGGGCAAAAATGAAACCCAATCATCCTGATCGGCAGAAATAAAACATCTCAAATACAACTCCAAAGTCTGGTTTCTTTTCTCCGTCTGCCCATTGGTCTGAGGGTGAAACGCAGAGGAGAAGGACAACTGAATTCCCAGCTTGGAACAGAAAGTCCTCCAAAATCTCGACACAAACTGAACTCCTCTGTCAGATACAATGTTCTCAAGAATCCAGTGCAAGCGAACCACCTGTTGCAAAAACAAGGGCACCAACTCAGAGGAAGATGGCAACTTAGGGATTGGTACAAGATGGACCATCTTAGAGAATCTATCACAAATCACCCAAATAACAGTCATTCTCTGAGAGACAGGCATATCAGAGATAAAATCCATTGAAATATGGGTCCATGGCCTCCTGGGCACCGGCAAAGGCATCAACAAGCCACTAGAGCGAGAACAAGGTTTAGACCGGGAGCAAGTTCCACAGGACTGCACAAAATTCCTGACATCATGAGACAAGGCGGGCCACCAAAAAGACCGACTCACCAGATCTCTAGTACCAAAAATACCTGGATGACCAGCCAATGCAGAGCAATGAACTTCAGACATCACTCTCTTCCTCCACTGGTCAGGAACATACAACTTTCCACTGGGACAACACTCAGGTTATATGGGAAGCAAGGTGTGCCACAGTCGGCGCTGCTGAGTCCACAAAATCACCTGGGATGCAAGATGTTGTAACAAAGTTCTTCTTTATTCCTTCCTACGCGTTTTTCGGCGCCCTTCCTGGCACCTCCCTCAGGGATCCTGAGGAAGGTGCCAGGAAGGGTGCCGAAACGCGTAGGAAGGAATAAAGAAGTACTTTGTTACAACATCTTGCATCCCAGGTGATTTTGTGGACTCAGCAGCGCCGACTGTGGCACACCTTGCTTCCCATATTCTCTGGCAGTTTTTCCACGTTGGAGTGGTCGGTGGAGGTCCTGCAGCAGCTGATACTGTGTTATGTCTTCAAGCCAGTTGTGGGTCACACAACTGGAATAGGTGAGTGGAATTGCATTACACCACTCACATCGTAGTGTCACTAGTGATAGGGCACTATTGCGCCTCTTGTTCCCCCACCCTTTTTGTATTAACGCTCAGGTTTGTCCTCCTGAAACTCTTCCAGAGCACGTCTCAAATCAGGCGAGATGGCAGAAAGAACTACCCCCTCGCCTAAGATGGTAGCAGGCTTAGTCACAACAGGAGAATCAGCAAGGAAACTCCTAGAGAGGGCGTCTGCCTTGACATTCTTAGTGCCCGGAAGAAAAGAGACCACAAAATCAAAACGTATGAAAAACAAGGCCCACCTAGCCTGTCTAGGATTCAAGCGCTTGGCCGACTCCAGGTAAATCAAATTCTTGCGGTCAGTAAGGACCACGACTTGGTGTTTGGCTCCCTCCAACCAATGTCTCCACTCCTCAAATGCCCATTTCATGGCCAACAGTTCCCGATTCCCCACATCATAGTTACGTTCGGATGGGGAGAACTTTCGGGAAAAGAAAGCACAAGGATTCATTTTAGATGTCACAGGATCTTTTTGGGACAACACCGCTCCTGCACCAATCTCAGAAGCGTCCACCTCCACCTGAATCGGGAGTGAGACATCAGGTTGCCACAAAACCGGAGCAGAAGTGAATCTTCGCTTCAGCTCCTGAAAGGAAGAAACAGCCTCCGGAGACCAATTCAGCACATCAGCACCCTTCCTAGTCAAATCAGTCAATGGTTTGGCAATACCAGAAAAATTAGCTATAAAATTACGATAAAAATTAGCAAAACCCAAAAACTTCTGGAGGGCCTTCAAAGAAGTGGGCTGAACCCAATCATAAATGGCCTGCACCTTGGCCGGGTCCATTTCAATAGTTGAAGGAGACAAAATAAATCCCAAAAATGAAATCCTCTGTACCCCAAAAAGGCATTTCGATCCCTTGACATACAGGGAATTCTCCCTCAAAATCCGGAACACAGTCCGAACATGTTCCACATGAGAGTCCCAATTCTTGGAAAAGATCAAAATATCATCCAGATAGATAATCAAAAATTTATCCACAAAGTCTCGGAATATATCGTTCATGAAGCACTGGAAGACAGAAGGGGCATTAGTGAGCCCAAAAGGCATCACCAGGTACTCAAAATGTCCCTCCAGAGTATTAAACGCCATCTTCCATTCATCCCCATGCTTAATGCGAATAAGATTATATGCCCCCCTGAGGTCAAGCTTGGTAAACCAGCAAGCACCTTTAACTCTGGAGAATAGATCAGAAATCAGGGGTAACAGATACTGATATTTAACAGTAATTTTGTTGAGGGCACGATAGTCAATACAAGGCCTTAATGAACCATCCTTTTTAGCCACGAAAAAAACCCAGCACCTAAGGGTGAAGAGGATGGTCTAATGACGCTTCTCCAACGACTCCTTAATATAGGATCGCATAGCCTCATGCTCGGGTACAGATAAATTGAAAAGCCGACCCTTGGGGAATTTACACCCCGGGTCCAGCTCAATTGCACAGTCATAACTCCTATGAGGAGGCAAAGACGCAGACTCATTCTCACTAAATACATCATAAAAGTCAGCCAAATAGTCAGGAACATCATGCGACTGGGGAGAGGTGGAGAAAACAGGAGCATCACTAAGGGCACACCGACAACCCCAACTCACCACAGACAAAGATTTCCAATCCAGAACTGGATTATGGATTTGCAACCAGGGAAACCCCAGAACAATGGTATCATACAAATTATGCAACACCAAAAATCTTCAATTTTCTTGATGGTCTGGGGCGACCCGCATTACCACCTGGATCCAAAACTGAGATTTATTCTTCGCCAAAGGAGTAGCATCAATACCCCTCAAAGGGATAGGAGTCCGCAGAGGTGTCATAGGAAATCCACAACGTTTAGCAAAATCCAAGTCCATCAGGTTCAGAGCTGCTCCCGAATCCACAAAAGCCTTGGCGGAAAATGTGGACAGGGAGCAGATCAGAGTAATTGCCAGAAGAAACTTAGGTTGAACACCACCCACAGAAAACGTGTGTGCACAACGTTTCTCTCATTTAGGGCAGACAGAAATAATATGCGAGGCATCTCCACAAAAAAACACAGCTTATTACGCCTTCTGAACTCCTGACGTTGCGCCCTAGACAAAACTCTATCACATTGCATAGGTTCAGACATTTGTTCAACAGGTGGCAACATCTCTCGTGTAGTTTTGCGTTCACGTAATCGCCGATCCACCTGAATGGCTAATGACATAGAATCGTCAAGACCAGAGGGAACAGGATATCCCACCATAGTATCCTTTACAGTTTCTGACAAACCCTTCCGAAAGAGGGCTGCCAAGGCACCATCATTCCAGGTAGTAAGGACCGCCCACTTTCGGAATTTTTGACAGTACAACTCTGCCGAATCCCGACCCTGGCTTAATGCCAACAGGGTATTTTCAGCCTGATCAATAGCATTAGGTTCATCATACAACAACCCCAAGGCTTGAAAAAATGCGTTCACATTATTCAGAATAGGATCATCAGGTTTCAAAGAAAACGCCCAATCCTGGGGATCGCCGCGCAGCAAAGAGATGACAATTTTAACCTGCTGCGCGGAGTTCCCCGACGAGTTAGGCTCCAAGGCAAAAAATAAATTACAATTATTCTTGAAATTCAAGAATTTAGACCGATCCCCAAAAAACACATCAGGAGTAGGAATCTTTGGTTCAGCAGCATGTGAATGAGCAAGATAGGCGGAAATTCCATGCACTTCAGCAGCGAGCTGCTCCACACGATCAGACAATTGCTTCATCTCCATTGAGAGAAAAATTCCCCCTACGGCCTCAGAGATAGAGGAAAAAATATGCACAAAAAAAAAAAATTCTGACACACTTTTTTTTTTTTTACAATTCTCTCCTGCTATTGAGTACCCTAGGATCTGCGGTATGGCTGGTGATTCTGTTATGATGAGTCACCGAAGGAGGAAAAAACAAAATACTAGCTAAGTCCAGAAAAAACAGAGAGGTTGGCAGCTATCGGATTGCAGACCCCTGAACCTATCCACAACAACTAGCAGTAGCCGTTGGAGGGTCCTACGGTGTCCTAGACCCCTCGATCACAGCCGGAGAACTACATAGCCTAAAGACAGAAAGGGGAAAAACTAAACTGCCCCAGAGCAGACCCCAAAGCAATAGGCAGCCCCCAACATATAATGACGGTGAAGCAAGATGAAAACACTAACACAGATAGAAAGATAGGTTGAGCAAATCATGGGGCCCAAGCTAACTAAAATAGGACAGGATAGGAAAGCTGCTGTCTGCCATCCGCAAAAACCCTATCCAAAATGAGCCAACCGACTGATAGGAAAAACAGGCCCTAAAGTCGCTAGGCTTCAAAAGACTAAATCAGCACTCAGGTATATTCTGAAGACAGAGCAAAAGATCAACAGATCAGAGACAAAAATGGAATTCAGCTCACCCCCGGCCGGGGATGGCAGAACTCCCAAAAAACAAGGCAAAACAAAACTGAAGTGTACAAAGGAGAGCAGAAAAACTTAGCTTTGAGACGCAGGAATCAGACTGGTCTCCAAGAATCTAGCAGGATCACCAGCAAGGCAGAAGGGCGTCGGCTGCCTTATATCCAGTCCTCAATTCCAGCCACCCAGTCATCATCTAGCTGCCCAGGTGTTTGGTAATCATCCTCACTACCTTCCTTCACCAGAGGAGGGAGTTCATCAGACCTCAACGGTGAAGGGAAAAATGAACTCACAACAGTCATGGGTATGAAATGTGCCAACTTAGAAAACCTGTCCACCACTACCCAAATTACAGTTTTACCACGGGAAGGTGGAAGATTGGTGATGAAGTCCATGGACAAGTGTGTCCATGGCCTTCCTGGGACTTGGAATGGCACCAATTCCCCGGCCGGCAACTAGAGCTCTTAGAACGGGCACAAATTCCACATGCTGCGACATATTTCTTTATAGCTAAAGCCATTAAAGGCCACCAAAAGACCCTTGCCACTGCTTCTCTTGTGGCGGTAATACCAGGATGTGCACCCAACTTTGAATCATGGAACTACTCCAGGACTTTGTTGCGCAAATGCTGTGGGACAAACAACTTGTCTACGGGTTTGGAGCTTGGAGCCACAGATTGAGCCCCCACAATCTCTCGCTCCAATTCCGACGAGACCTCGTCAACCACGAGACTGGGTTGAAGAATGGGGGACGGCGGATCAGGGGTGGATAACGGCTCAAAACTATGTGATAGGGCATCAGCCTTTAAATTCTTAGACCCTGGCCGAAAGGTAATCAATAACTGAAATCTGGAAAAAAAAAAAGTGACCAGCGAGCCTGCCTGGGAGTCAGTCTTTTCGCCAATTTGATGTACTCTAAATTTTTATGGTCAGTGATAACCGTAATAGGGTGAGCTGCCCCCTCCAAAAAATGTCTCCATTCTTCGAACGCCAATTTAATAGCCAAGAGCTCCCTATTGCCTACGTCATAATTTTTCTCCGTGGGAGAAAATTTCTTGGAAAAATAGGCACAAGGCCTGAGATTGGTTAGGGAAGCCGGTCCCTGTGACAACACTGCCCCCACCCCCACCTCAGAAGCATCAACCTCGACCACAAATGGCATCGAAGGGTCTGGTTGAAAAAGGATAGGAGCAGATGTGAAACAGTTCTTTAACATTAGAAATGACTGTTTAGCTAACGGTGACCAGTTCCTGACATCTGCCCCTTTACAAGTGAGATTTGTGAAGGGTTTAGTTATCTGTGAGAACCCTTTAATAAACTTGCGATAATAATTCGCAAATCCCAAGAAACGCTGGAGTCCCTTAAGGTCCCGAGGCTGGACCCACTCCACAATAGCTTGCACCTTCTTGGGATCCATGCGAAACCCCTGAGGTGAGATTATGAGACCTAAAAATGACAATTCTTGAACAAAGAATGAACATTTCTCGAGTTTGGCGAGCAATTGATTTTCTCGGAGCCTCTGGAGAAGTATTAACATGTAACAAATGTGACTGTTCATCGGTAGATTATATCAGGATATCATCCAGGTATACAATTACAAAGCGGCCGATGAGGTCCGAAAACACAACATTGATAACATTTTGGAAAATCGCTGGTGCATTGGTGAGACCAAACGGCATTACCAAGTTCTCAAATAGCCTCTCCGAAGTAAGAAAGGTGGTTTTCCACTCATCCCCTTCCCGTATCCTTATTAGATTATAGGCCCCTCTGAGATCCAGTTTAGAGAACCATCTGGATCCCAAGAGCTGATTACAGAGGTCGGGAGTCAAAGGCAGGGGATATGTGTTCCTGACCGTGAATTTATTTAATTCCCGAAAGTCGAGGCAGGGACGTAGGCCGCCATCTTTTTTCTTAACAAAGAAAAATCCAGCTGCTACTGGCGAAACTGAAGGTCTTATGTGCCTCTTACGGAGACTCTCAGCAATATATTGTTTCATAGCTAGACGCTCCGGACCTGACAAATTAAACAAATGAGCTTTGGGTAATTTGGCTCCTGGAACAAGATTGAAGGCACAATCAAATGGCCTATGGGGTGGTAACGCCTCTGCCTCAATTTCTGAAAAAACGTCCTCAAAGTCCTTTAGGTACTTCGGAATACCCTCTGGACTGACAAAAGACACAGTGACAGATTTTAAAATTTTCACACAAGAAACAGATTTAAGGTCACAGTCAAAACACTTGGAGCCCCACCTGACAATTTCCCCCACTTCCCAGTCAATCACTGGATTGTGGCGTCGAAGCCACGGCGTGCCCAAAACCAAACCTGCAGGCAATTTGTCCATCACAAAACATTCG
Organism: Dendrobates tinctorius; assembly: GCF_039654945.1. Lineage (NCBI taxonomy): Eukaryota > Metazoa > Chordata > Amphibia > Anura > Dendrobatidae > Dendrobates > Dendrobates tinctorius. Next base: position 29,185,351 of record NW_027361706.1, on the reverse strand, counting down.
ATTTCTTCCATGTGGGAAGAACCAATTTTCAACACAAATTTTTCAGACATAGAAAGAATCCCCGTTTGGGTGAGAGGAGACGAGTCGATGGCCACGACTTTAAGTGGGGTATGAAGCCTGACTGTCCCTATCTGGTGTTGGTCAACGATATCAGAGCTGACCAGGTTGAGCGATGAACCACTGTCCACCAGTGCTGTAGAGAAAAAGCGATAATTGTCTATCAACAGTTCAACCTTAAGAAAAACCCTAGCACGTGAGGAAGAAAGTACCTGAAGGTCTGGGCAACCTCCTCGATTACTACCAAGACCTAGTCGTTTCCCGTCGCCTGGGAGGATGACAGACACAAGGGACACTCCTTTTTCCAGTGACCGGACTCTCCACAGTAAAAACAGAGCCGTTTCTCCCGGCAACGTTTTCTCTCTTTTTCTATGACGGAACTTCTATAGATTCAGGAGCGGCAGGTGCGATAGCAGTCTATTTGCTGCCAAAGAATAGAGATGTCTCTGACTGCATGATGCCCCTAGCCCGAAGCCTGCGGTCCATACGCACTGCTTGTGTAACGGCCTCCTCCAACGTGTCTGGTGGCGGGTGAAAGACTAGTGCATCCTGGAGGCGTTCGGACAGACCTCTGCGGAACAGACCCCGAAGGGCCGCATCATCCCATGAGATCTCCGCTGCCCAGCGGCGAAACTCCGCACAAAACCACTCAGCCGAGTGCTTACCCTGATGCACACTCATGACCATATCTTCAGCCACACGTACCCTGTCAGGTTCATCATATATGCGGCCCAGGGCATCAAAGAAGGCATCCACTGTCATTCTCTCGGGGGCAATGGGAGACAGAGAGAAAGCCCCTGCTTGGGGGGCATCCCGCAGAAGAGAAATAACAACCCCCACCCTCTGAAATTCGTCCTCAGAGGAACAGGGCCTTAAAGCAAAAAAAAGCTTACATCCTTCCCTGAAGGACCTAAATTCCTTTTTATCCCCTAAAAAGGAGTCGGGCAATTTGACCGGAGATTCAGGGGATACCACAGATATGTCCCTATTCCCGGGAGCAGGAGCACGGTGCCCACCAACTGCTGCTGTGTATGGGCCATCGTGCACTGTTACATTTTGAGCCTTTGGAACATCAGGGTTAGACTCTTGACCTGATGGGCCAAAGCCTGCAGGGGATCCATAGTACTAATTTACACAGAGAATAAGCAAAACTTTCCCAAACCCTAAAAAATGTGCGGTCGCTTATAATATCAGGATCCTGTCAGCGCCGGCGGGCTACCACGGCTGAACAGGGTAACTCACCCAGACTACGGGAGGACCCGGGGTCCGATACTGCAGGGAAAGTTCAGACAACAGGACCTGCGACACTGAAAGTAGTTTAGCAGTACAAGGACCTACGATCATGTGACCACAGGGGGCGTGGCTTAGTGTCCTGCTGCAGGATAGGGTTCTATTACAGGAATCCTGGAGCAAAGGCTGGGGAAACTCAGGTCAGACAAGCGGGGGTTATACACGGGGAGGACGGGGGGGTACCAGAGGGACAAGCAGAGAATAGTCAAAACGTAAGTAATGAATCATACACAGAGATAGCAACGTAGTACAAGGGAGGCAGTCAGAGAGTAGTCAGGTCCAAGGCAAAAGAGTCATACACGGGAATAGCAGAGCAGTACAAAAGGAACAGGCAGAATTCGTAACAGGGACAGAACCGGATCAAAACCAAGCAAGCATAAAGTATCACAGTCACAAAGCACACCAGGGTCACATATTCGGCCAAGGGTCTGAGTACAAGCGACAGGGAGTGAGCCCACAATGAGGCTATAAAAAGCCTCCCAGAATCTTAGAGTGAGGCTGTCAGATTAACCTCTAAACTACCCGATCCCACGAACTCAGCAGATCATGACAATATAGAGATAGAGCGATAGATAGAGAAAGATAGATATAGACATAGATAGATAAAGATAGATATAGAGATAGATATAGATAATAGAGATATATATATATATATATAAAAAGGAGAAGAGCCAGCACTGCCAGTGGTCAGAACGCATAACATGAGGTGCATATGCACATATCTTACTGCATTCAAAATGAATGCAGTAAGAATGCAGTAAGATATGTGCATATGCACCTCATGTTATGCGTTCTGACCACTGGCAGTGCTGGCTCTTTTCTTTTTTTATTGCAAATTGGTTTTGTGGCTGACCACCACTGTTGCCGTGCACGCTGGGTCATGTTCGCCATCTTTTCTGTGTTTATTGTGATTGATCTAGGCTGCTGTGCACACTCACGGCAGCCCCGTCCTGCCCCAGGCTTTATTTATTTTTGCATCCATGTCTGAGCCTGCATTGCCCTTCATCTGTGTTTGCTGGTCAGGCAGTGTGTGGAGGTCAAACCTGAGATGTCTGTGTTCAGACCTGGTTGGCCTTCATCTGCACCTGCTCCATCTGGCTGCACAGGAGTGATGCAGATATGCTTCAGGTATGGATTGCATTTGATATGGTCTTGCTTTTAAAACATGTAGGAGGCCGCAATGGCACAGTGAATAAATAAAAATGTAGAGTAGGACCCCCCATATGAGATTGCCTTGGTGTGGCGGGGTGGCTCAATATATTGATCAATATTTTGCTAAATGTCTCATTTTGAATGCAGTAAGATATGTGCATATGCACCTCATGTTATGCGTTCTGACCACTGGCAGTGCTGGCTCTTCTCTTTTTTTATTATATATATATATATATATAGATAGAGAGAGAGAGAGAGAGACAGATAGAGAGATAGAGATATAAAGAAAACAAACCCCAATACTCACCTCTCCTCCTCGCTCCCATGCTGATTCCGGCTCCGGCTTCAGTGTCAGGAGCTGCCCCCTCTGCCAGACACACAGCGGGTGCGCGATGTAGTGACGTCATCGCGCACTGGCTGTGAGTCAGGAGCAGAGGGGACTGAGGGCGGTGCCTGCCCTGATTTACAGATGCAGAGCGGCTTACTGGGCTGGGGGCGGGGCTTCTGGGGGTGGAGACTGTGAAATGATATTCACTGCTTCGCAGTGAATATTCATTTCTCTTTAGCAGCGGGGACAGGGGCCCCTGCCTCCTGTCACCCGCTGCTGCTCCACTGGCAGGGGGCCCCCATAGCAGCTGCATGGTGTGCGACACACCACTGGCTGGGGGCCCCAGGAGCAGCGGGGGCCCTAGGCAACTGCTGGCCTTGTATGCCAGCAGGTGCCAGGGCCCACCAGATGCCAGGGCCCACCGGAGAATCCTCCGGTTCTCCAGTGGTCCAGTCCGACGCTGTATCTATCTATTATATCTATTATATCTTACTATTATATCTGTTAGCTATCTATTTATCTATACCTATTCTATATCTATTATCTATCTATTAACCCCTTCAAGGCCAGAGGTAGTTCAAATTTTTGCATTTTTTTCCCTTCTTCCCATAGTCATAATTTTTCTGTTTTTCTGCCAATATGGCCATGTGAGGGCTTGTTTTTTTGCGGAACAAGTTATACTTTTAAACAACAACATTGGTTTTATCATATAGTGTGCTGGAAAACGGGGAAAAAATTCCAAGGGCGGTAAAATTGCAAAACACTGCAATTCCACAACAGTTTTTTTTACCATGTTCACTAAATGCTAAAACTGACCTGCCATTATGATTCCCCAGGTCATTATGAGTTCATAGACACCAAACATGTCTAGGTTGTTTTTTCATTTATGTGGAGAAAAAAATCCAAAGTTTATTAACAAAAAAAAATGCACCATTTTCTGAAACCTGTAGCATCTACATTTTTTGTGATCTTGGGCTGGGTAAGGGCTTAATTTTTGCATGCCGAGCTGACATTTTTATTGATATCATTTTGGTGCAGATACAATCTTTTGATTGCCCGTTATTGCATTTTATTGCAATGTAGTTGCGACCAAAAAAAAGTAATTTTGATGTTTTAAATTTTTTTCTCATTACGCCATTTAGCAATCAGGTTAATTATTTTTTTATATTGATAGATCATGCGATTCTGAGCGTGGCGATGCCAAATATGTGTAATATTTTTAGAAACTTTTTTTTAACATTTTGCATGCTTCAATTGTCCACATGGGAGACTAGAAGCTGCAGTACTTCAATTGCTTCTGCTACACACAGGTGATGATCAGATCGCCTCTGTGTAGCAGAAATGCTCACTTGATATGAGGGCCGACCACCAGGCGGTGCTCATAGCAATCCGGCAATGACAACCTTACAGGTCTGCTTCAGACCACTGGTTGTCAGGCCAACCCATCGGTGACCCGTGATCATGTGACGGGTCACCGATGGACCTGATTAGAGATGCGCTTCCGGTAAGTGCGAGTTGAATGCCGCTGTCAGAAATTGACAGCGGCATTTAACTAGTTAACAGTCGCGGGTGGATCACGATTCCTCCCGTGGCTGTTGCTGGCACTTGTCATCGGTATATATATCAGTGCCCAGAAAGGTGCAGGTTCTGGCACAGAGGGAATCCGACAGCGTACTATTACGCCCGATGTCAGAAAGGGGTTAACCAAAAAACCTATATATGTTTTTTATCTGCGTACTTGTACTGACCTGGAGAATCATATTGCCAGGTCAATTTTTATCATATAGTGAACATGGTAAATAAAAAGCCCAAAAAACTATTGTGAAATTGCACTTTTTTCAATTTCAACACACTTGAAATTTTTTTCCTGCTTTCTAGTGCATCACACGATCAAATGAATAGTGTCATTCAAAATAACAACTCAGCCTGCAAAAAAACAAGCCCTCATACGGTGATGGGGACGGAAAACTACAAAAAAGTTACTGCTCTTGGAATAAGGTGAGAAAAAAGCAAAAGTGCAAAGATTGAAAAAGGCAAGGGCATGAAGGGGTTATATCCTGGTCCATTTCCAGGTATAATATACCCCATCCTGTTCTATTTCCAGGTATAATATGCCCATCCTAGGCCCCTACTAGGTATAATGTGCCTAATTCTGGTCAATTTCCAGGTAAAATGTGCCCAATCCTGGTCCATTTCCAGGTACAGTTGTGGCCGAAAGTATTGACACCCCTGCAATTCTGTCAGATAATACTCAGTTTCTTCCTGAAAATGATTGCAAACACAAATTCTTTGGTATTATTATCTTCATTTAATTTGTCTTAAATGAAAAAACACAAAAGAGAATGAAGCAAAAAGCAAAACATTGATCATTTCACACAAAACTCCAAAAATGGGCCAGACAAAAGTATTGGCACCCTCAGCCTAATACTTGGTTGCACAACCTTTAGCCAAAATAACTGCGACCAACCGCTTCCGGTAACCATCAATGAGTTTCTTACAATGCTCTGCTGGAATTTTAGACCATTCTTCTTTGGCAAACTGCTTCAGGTCCCTGATATTTGAAGGGTGCCTTCTCCAAACTGCCGTTTTTAGATCTTTCCACAGGTGTTCTATGGGATTCAGGTCTGGACTCATTGCTGGCCACCTTAGAAGTCTCCAGTGCTTTCTCTCAAACCATTTTCTAGTGCTTTTTGAAGTGTGTTTTGGGTCATTGTCCTGCTGGAAGACCCATGACCTCTGAGGGAGACCCAGCTTTCTTACACTGGGCCCTACATTATGCTGCAAAATTTGTTGGTAGTCTTCAGACTTCATAATGCCATGCACACGGTCAAGCAGTCCAGTGCCAGAGGCAGCAAAGCAACCCCAAAACATCAGGGAACCTCTGCCATGTTTGACTGTAGGGACCGTGTTCTTTTCTTTGAATGCCTCTTTTTTTCTCCTGTAAACTCTATGTTGATGCCTTTGCCCAAAAAGCTCTACTTTTGTCTCATCTGACCAGAGAACATTCTTCCAAAACGTTTTAGGCTTTTTCAGGTAAGTTTTCGCAAACTCCAGCCTGGCTTTTTTATGTCTCAGGGTATGAAGTGGGGTCTTCCTGGGTCTCCTACCATACAGTCCCTTTTCATTCAGACGCCGACGGATAGTACGGGTTGACACTGTTGTACCCTCGGACTGCAGGGCAGCTTGAACTTGTTTGGATGTTAGTCGAGGTTCTTTATCCAACATTCGCACAATCTTGCGTTGAAATCTCTTGTCAATTTTTCTTTTCCGTCCACATCTAGGGAGGTTAGCCACAGTGCCATGGGCTTTAAACTTCTTGATGACACTGGCACGGTAGACACAGGAACATTCAGGTCTTTGGAGATGGACTTGTAGCCTTGAGATTGCTCATGCTTCCTCACAATTTGGTTTCTCAAGTCCTCAGACAGTTCTTTGGTCTTCTTTATTTTCTCCATGCTCAATGTGGTACACACAAGGACACAGGACAGAGGTTGAGTCAACTTTAATCCATGTCAACTGGCTGCAAGTGTGATTTATTTATTGTCAACACCTGTTAGGTGCCACAGGTAAGTTACAGGTGCTGTTAATTACACAAATTAGAGAAGCATCACATGATTTTTCGAACAGTGCCAATACTTTTGTCCACCCTCTTTTTTATGTTTGGTGTGGAATTATATCCAATTTGGCTTTAGGACAATTCTTTTTGTGTTTTTTCATTTAAGACAAATTAAATGAAGATAATAATACCAAAGAATTTGTGTTTGCAATCATTTTCAGGAAGAAACTGAGTATTATCTGACAGAATTGCAGGGGTGTCAATACTTTTGGCCACAACTGTATAATGTACCCCATCCTAGGCCCATACTAGGTATAATGTGCAGCATCCTTATCTATTTCCATGTATAATGTCCCCATCTATGGCCCATTCTAGGTATAATGTGCCCTATTCTTGTCCATTTCCAGGTATAATGTGCCCCATCCTAGGCCTATTCTAGGTATAATGTGCACCATCCTGCTCCATTTCCAAGTATAATGTGCCTAATCGTGGTCCATTTCCCTGTATTAAGTGCCCCATCTTGGTCCATTTTCAGTTGTAATGTGCCCATCCAAGGCCATTTCCATGTATAATGTGGCCCATCCTGGTTCATTTTCTTGTATAATATGTTCCATCCTAGTCCATTTCGAGGTGTACAGTGCTCCTTCATCGGGTAATGGGCCCTGTTTTGCAATACGTTAAAAAAAATGACACTACTCACCTTCCCCTACGCTCCCACACCGCGCGGTGTCTCCTTTTACAGCCGGAGCTGGAGCCAACAGTTGACTTCAGCATCCCCACCATGGGCATAATGTCACTGCCATGCGCCTCCAGTCACAGACTTGTCGACGTCAGCTGCTTGCCTCTGATTGGCCAACGGTGTGTATTACAGTGCAGGGAGTCAGTAGATCCCCTGTACAGCAATACATTTTAACTGAATGTGCTTCCGAGGACACACATCCAAGTAGAATAGTAGCTGTTGTTGGTGGGCCCCCCTACACCTCTGGGCCCCGGTACAAAAGAACCAAATGGATAAGAAGATAAAAAGCTTAAAATGATACAGATTGTACCAAGTTCCTAAGCAAGGTAAAAGGCTTTTTAAGAAATCAGCATTTATCACCCAACTACAGAATAAGTGAAAGGTTTCTGAGCTTTGGAGACTCTACGACTGTATGCCCACTAATCACAAGAAGAGAGGTCCTGTGTGCCCCTTTCTTCTAATTTCTTTCATACCTTTGGATAAAAAAAGCAAGAATTTGTCAAAAAGAAGCATTTTGCCAAGTTTAAACTTATTTTTGCTCAAAGGGGTTATCTGGTGCCATTTACTCAAGGAATAGAAGTGAGTGGTGACAGCGATGTTACCACCCCACACACCTACCGAGACTCGTGCACGATCGTCAGGTATCGTGCACACATTCTTTTCTGGTGAACAGCAGAAGTGCACACTACCTGTCAATTGTGCATGTGTTCATTAGAATAGGACTTGAGCTCTATTCCAGCTGATAGTGGACGAGTCTTGGTAAATGTGTCAGGTTGTAATGCCATTAGCATGGCTCCCTTCCAATGATATTACAGTATCTATACATATCATTTTTTTTAATGTGATTACTATTTATCCCATGGGTGGACATACCTAAGTTTTAACCTGGGCCCAAGAGATAGGAGGGTCACTACCACCTCAAAAGCTTGCGTATTTGTGCATTATGATGAGCTATTGGACTGCAATGGGCCTATATACTGTCCTTCCACAGGGGCCTTCTACTGTTCGTGTCCACCCTTGATTTATCTCATCATATCTTGGGCAATATGGCACAGCCACAACCCAATTATTGATTGGAGATAGGATGGCATTATGGTCCGCATGACCCATAACCCAACAGTTTCTGTAAATTCAACCTTGTTGAATTTTTGTGGGAACCAAATTCCTAGTATTGCTCGTCATTTTTGCATTAGGACATGGGGACCTTTTGTTGCATTCCTTAAGTCACCATGTAGCCCTAGCCCTATGGGACATCTTGAACTATACCAGCTTGTACATTTTCGTTACAAAACATTTTGGACTATTGTTAACTAAGATGGATGGAAATAACAGGTATCCTGATATGAGAGTGAAATGAAAAACCAGCATCCATAGAAAGTGCTCCCGATACATGAATCAACAATAGAAGGAAGAGATAAAATTAGAAGCAGAGACAGACGGTGGAAGGAGGAGAACAGACATTACAGGAGAGCGTTACACACAACTGTCCCATGTGCAATGGTCCCAAAGTGCAATGAACAAGTCATCACAAGACACCGAGAATAGCTGATGACAAACATATCCCTTCGGGACCTTCATTGCTGGCAGCCCCCAACCCTTCCACACCCCGTGCAGGAAACAGCAATTCCCCCTCCTTCTCTGCTCCACATTTCTGCAGCCGGTGTATAGCGTCTGAAATGAACCATTGTTCCAAAGTTTGTCCATTTCCTGTCTGGACTAAAAACATCTAAACAAGACGGAAAATGTCCTAACACAGAAAATCGGGAGACGAGAGTTACTCCAGGGTCATATGAAATGCAAAGATCAAGGAGAACTGATTGAATAAAACCCAATTTTGTGATCAGAAACAATAATATATAATTAGTAACATTGTAGATTCATACAGAGGAGAAGTTTATAATTAATATGCAAATTTTCTCATCACAGAGGAAGAGGATTGGAGCTCTGGTCTCATGTATTGGAAGTAGAAATCCTAAATGTTAATATTGACCCATTGAAGGGGTTATCCACTACTCAATCAACCTCTTCTCAATCTGAGTGTTGCCCCAGTTAGAATAAAAAATTCCCATGTTGGCGCCATTCCAGTGTCCGGTGTCGGTTCTTGCCCTCCCAAACAAATCAAACATCAAGAGAAAGTCAGAGAGTAGCCAAACCCCTGACTTCCTGTTGATGTTCGATTGGTCCGAAGATGAGGACAGAGAAGCCTGCACTGATTGGGCGCAGGACTCACGTGACATAACAACCTCATGTGAGCCCCGGGAACGCAAGTGCTGAAACCGATAAAATAACCCCGGCTCCGGAGGAGAGTATAAATGTTTTTTTTATTTTAACGGGTTCAAACACTCAGATTGAGAAGGGGTTGTCCTAGTAATAGTAAAACCCTTTAATGAGCCTTGCCACATGATTGAGATTCAGGTTCAACTTTAATTCTAAATTAGTAGACACGTGTTTCGGGGTGTTGCCCCTGCTCAGTACAAAGTGAAAAATGATTTGACACTAGAATAGAGCTTTGACTGGTGTCTAAGGGGTAACATTTCTCCTTGTAGAGAGTGACAAGCCTGATGTGTCAGTGTGAGAAGGCTTATAAGTCATGCCATGATCCTCTGGGGAATTAAATGAGCAGATTGTCTCTTCGAAGACCTATAAGCCTCCACACCCTGTCATATCTGTCATGTACTCTCCATAAGGAAAAATGTTACTTGTTAGACCCCAGTCAGAGGCCTCTCACAGAGCCAAATCAAATCTCATGCTTTGCACTGAGGAAAACAAATGTTTGTAAATTGAGATTCTGGTTTGACTTTTATGCTAAGTCATGTGACAAATCTCGTTCAAGGGTTGATATTGACTGTTAGGTTCACTGCTTCAAATGGGTGGCGCTAGTTTTCAAGTCCACATCTTGCATATTTTATTTCTCAGAGGAGCATTGCACGGCCTATAAGTCTTCTTACCCAGGCATGTCAGACATGTCACTCTCCATATGGAGAAATTTTACCTCCTAGAAACCATCATATTTAAGGAATAGAACACGGATCGCTTTTTATGATTTTCGGTCAATATTAAATTATGCAGAATCGGTCAATGTTACATTTCTCTCCGTCATGTCATCAGTGCATATATAATAGACACATTACACTGAACTGCTTTTTCCTTCTCCTAGGCAAGGGGTTAATCGGATCCCGAGGCTGATGGTGGGAATCCAGTGTATAAACTGAATTGGCAAGGAAGCCTCAGGAATGCCAGGGCAAAGCAGCTGTTCCATGTTATGAGCAGAATCAGCGCCGCACTATGAGAACCCCTCCGAGCATGCCCTGCTCTGTCATCATCCCGAGTATCTGTTTTGATGATCATGTCTCTGTGTGTGACACTATTGCCATGCAACGGAAATAATTTATTTTCATCTTTGAATTGCAAGTCATACAAGGAAAATGCAAAAAATATGTCAGAGATCATGTCATAATTATTAGCCATGTTAGGCCGCTTTCACACATCAGGTTTTCGCCGTCAGGCGCGATCCGGCGCTTTTGACAGAAACCGGATCCGGCGAAATGCAATGCCGGATCCGGTTTCCCCCACATTAACTTGCATTTGCGCCGGATCGCGCCGGATGGCCATGCGTTTCATCCGGTTTTCGCCGGATCCGGCAATGTGTCGCGATCCGGCGTCTGGAAAAAACGGTGACTGTAATGTTTTTTGTCTCCGGCGAAAAAGCCGGACACGCCGGATCCGGCGCGTCCGGCTTTTTCACACAATGAAAGCCTATGAGCACCGCAATGCGCCGTATCCAGCGAAAGCCGGATCCGGCGGCCGGATCCGGTTTTTTGGTCTGAGCATGCTCAGTAGCTCTGCCCACAAGACATATATAAAAGCAAGACAGTGGGACCCACAGCCACACCCAACATGCCACCCAAGACAGCAACCAGGCGCAGGAGAAGGCAGGAGACCACTGCAGCACCATCCGCACCACCACCACCCCAAATGGAGCAGCAAATAGAACATGCTGAGGAGGGGAGGCCAGCAGCAGATGAGAGACGGTAATTATCAAATAACCCATTCCTCCAAACTAGGGCTATTGAATATCAAGATATTCATTGGCCCTTTGTTTCTCTTTATTCAACAGCCGCCCAATAGATGCAGCAGCAGCAGCAGCAATGGCAGCAGCTGGAACACCACCCACAGGCATGGAGTGTGGCCACCAGGAAGACAGCACATCATCTTCTGGGAGCCCTCCCTCGCATCGTCAGCGTTTGACGGTAAGTTTTTATTTCCAAAATCCATCTTCTCTGTAATATATGTCTATTCATTGCCTTTTATTTCAAAACAAGAATCACAAGATGAAGAGGAGCTCCCAGAAGAAGAAGGAAGGGGTGGACAGACACCTGGAGTGGGCTCACAATTGGTAAGTTTTTTGCATCAAACGCAGAAACACAACATCACACTACACACAACACATAGAAAACAATGTTCTGCAGACCACACACAGCAAACAAATGCCTACATCCAAAGACATAACATTTTTTGTTTTCTTCTCTAGTCTTCCCAATCTGGTGCTTGGCCAAGAGGTCCTCGCAGTGCCTCCCAGGGTCGTCGGCGACAGCAATGCGGCGGTCACCAGCGTGTAAGTATAAATATTTTTGCTTTGTTTTTTTGCACTTTTTATTTCATTTCTTTTGTGGAGGCTAATTATGTTATTTTTGTCTTTTTCTTTAACAGCCTTCACAGCGTGCTCCCGACTCTGACGGTGAGGATGGAGGGATTGATGTGGACCGCCTCATCGATCTCGTCAGAGAAAGGGAGCCGCTCTGGAATATGGCTGACCGCCGCCACGCTGACCTGATCGTTACCAGACGACTCTGGGAGGAAATCTGTTCGCTCCTTGTGGGCCGCTGGGAGGACCTCGAAGCTCGGGCCCAGATTAAAGAGCGTAAGTATATACAGTACCGGTTGCTTGATGTAAACCAGTGTTTCCCGAACTCCAGTCCTCGTGGTCCCCACGGATCATGTGTTCAGGATTTCTATTTACTATGGAAATCCTGAAAACATGACCCCTGGGGACCATGAGGACTGGAGTTTGGGAAACACTGATGTTGTATACTAACCACTCCTTTCTCGTTTCAGGGAACAGAATTGTGAATCGGTGGCGGTCTGTGAGAGATCGTTTCAAGAAGGAGTTCAATAAAGAGATGCGGGCCCCGAGTGGATCTGGAGGACGCAGGAGCAAGTACAAGTACGCAGAAGCCCTGTCGTTCCTCCGGGAAACAATGGTCACCAGAAGGTAAATATTACACACCACATGTGAAAAAAAATGTTATATGTAAATTTTTTTTTCAGCCAGGGCCATACCATGTCAGTATTTTAATTGTTTTTTTTTCTCTTTATTCCACAGCACGGTGAGCAGCACTCGGGAGCCGGCACGATTGGACCCTTCTGAGGCGATCCCTGAGGAGACCGGCACCGAGGGACACTTCGACCGCCCCGGTACATCTGCACCTTCCCAGCCTTCCCACACATTCGACCCATCTGTCCCATCCACCAGCACAGGAGCATCGTGGCCGCCTACATTACATGAAGCTGCTGGTGAGGAGATCGCTTTCCCTTTACCCCACCCTTCTGCCCCTGCCACCTCTAGTACACCTGCGGGTACTGGGCGGCAGCGGCAGAGGGGTCAGGAAAAGACTTATGCGCCAGAGTTCTTGCATCTGAATGCATCTTTCCAGAACTGTCTAAAAGTCTTGTCAGAGCAAATCTCCGCAGGCTATCAGCAGATCAACTCCAGCATTCTGGAGGTGAAGACACTTCTGCAAATCATGCATTCAGAAGCAAGATCTTCGCCAAACCACACCTTTTTCAGGTCTGTTGTGGAGCGCATGGAAACGCTCTCTCCTGCCCAGCAGATGCATGTAATGCATTCATGCCACGCTGCTCTCCAGCAAGTTACCTCCCAACCTCCTCCTCCTCCCACCACAGTAGTTCCTCCACCTGCACCCCCTCCAGCCACTTTCCATCCTCCCCCTCCTATTACATCTACACCCCCTCCAGCCACTTTCCATCCTCCCCCTCCTATTACATCTACACCCCCTCCAGCCACTTTCCATCCTCCCCCTCCTATTACATACCATCCACCTCCAGCCACTTTCCATCCTCCCCCTCCTATTACATACCATCCACCTCCCCAGCACCATCCACCTCCCCAGCACCATCCACCTCCCCAGCACCAGCAACCTCCCCAGCACCAGCAACCTCACCAGTACCAGCAACCTCCACAGTACCTGCAAACTCCCCAGTACCAGCAACCTCCCCAGTACCAGACATCTCCCCACTTCCAGCAACCTGCCCCGTACCAGACATCTCCCCACTTCCAGCAACCTGCCCCGTACCAGACATCTCCCCACTTCCAGCAACCTGCCCCGTACCAGACATCTCCCCACTTCCAGCAACCTGCCCCGTACCAAACTCCTTCCCCATACAACTTGCCATCAACATCATCTGCTCCTACAGTCCCTGCCCAACCCTCCACTCCACCACCCACCACCTCTTCTGCTTCCCACATGTCCACCCATTCTGTAGTTTTTTCCACACCTTCACCTCTAACTGTTCCTTCCCCACCACGATCCCAGTCCTCTCTCCACACTCCCAGTGTCAAAGTGTCCCGCAGCCCCTACAGCAGTATTTCCACCACACACTACACAGAATTATAATGTGTGTATTTAAATAAAAATGACCAGTTTTATGGTTTCAGTTTTATAGTTTCAAAGTTTTATTAAACAAGTTTATTAAAATTTTAAAAAAGTTTACTAAAAAAAACATTTTTCAATAAAAGTTAAATTATTTTACACTGGTTGTCTGTCATTTCTTTCTGCGGCGAAAAAGGTTAAATACAGGGTATTTAAAAGGTGAAATGGTATTCAAAACTAGGTATATAACTGTGGGTAAATTTTCGCTTTTTGCCACAGTTGTGTTCCTGGTTGTGTTTGAAGCAAAGTATTTCACCTAAAAAGTTGTGTTTATTGTTGGTGATTTCCTAACAATGTACACAACTTTTGTTAAAAGGTGAAATACTTTGCATAAAACACAACCAGGTACACACCTGTGGCCTAAAGGTAAAAATAGTAAGACCATGACAAGATAGCCAACTTTGGTTGGCAAAGGTATATACTGTTGGTCCAGAAGGTACACAAGTTTAGGGCACAAATCTTTCACACTCTGTCATCCTGCCAGTGTACTCTGCCTTGAGGTGACATAAAGTATAGTGCAAAATTGTCCCTCATTACTGAAACCGTCACAGAACTTCTAGTGGTAATGTCATGGTAATCTTGCAAGGTGGTTTCTTCAGAGGTGTCCTCAATGGAAATGGGTTCCTTGCAGATAACAAAATTGTGGAGTACCACGCACGCTTTGATCACCTCGTCCACAGTTTCTGTCTTGAGGTTGATCGCAGTCAATAGGACCCGCCATTTGGCTGTCAGAATACCAAAGGTACATTCAACCATTCTTCTTGCTCTTGTGAGGCGGTAATTAAAAATGCGTTTTGGTCTTGTCAATCCTCTGCTAGAGTACGGTTTCAAAAGGTGTTCTGACAGCTGGAAGGCTTCATCCCCTACACAGACAAATGGCATAGGTGGACCAGATGTTTGCGGCAGCGGTCTAGGTGGTGGGAACTGGAAGGTGTTTCCATACAGTTTACACCCCATGGCAGACAGTTTGAAAACTTGAGAGTCATTGGAGCGGCCATAGGCCCCAATATCAACCGCAATAAATTTGTATTCCGCGTCAGCGATGGCCATGGGGACAATTGAAAAATATTTCTTGTAATTGAAATATTCCGATCCCGATCCAGCTGGCTTTACAATGCGGATATGTTTCCCGTCCACAGCGCCCAAGCAGTTTGGAAACTGACATATCTGTTGAAACTTGTCAGCAATTTCAATCCACCTCTCTGTTGTGGGCTCTGGTAAAAACTCTTCAGCTAAGGAGTCCCACAGTGCACGGCATGTGTACTTCACAATTCCAGATATGGTGGAAATCCCGAGTCTGTACTGGAAATGCAGTGACGAAAGGGATTCTCCAGTTGCAAGAAATCTGTGGGGAATTAAAAAACAATAAATTAGTTTTAAATCACAGCATTACATACCAAAACTGACCTATAACACTTGGAGATACAAATTACCACCAACAAGATTGCAGTGAAAGTGTGCTCTGATGCGATCACATCCAATAAATGTGGCTTACCTTAAAGTCACCATCAGACGCTCTGCGGGTGAAACAGAGAAGCGGCAATAGGTGTCCGCTTTTCTTATGAGGTGTGCAATGCGCTCCACCAAGTAATCAAAATTCTCCATTTTCATCCTAACATATCCAAAAAATGTATCCGGGTTTCGTCGAAGGTCCATGCATAGTGTAGAATAGACCCCACGCGTCATTCTCTTGGCTGTGATGGGGTGGATCCACAAACGTCGTCTACGATGCCTGATGCGCTGCTGTCTCGCTCTCTCCTTCTCCAGAACAATCACCCTCAAACGATTTGCCTCCGCTGTAAAATCCGCCAAATTCTTCAAAATATTTCCAATGACAACATCCATCTTCGCCAGTAACTTGCTCTTCTCTCCAACCTGCACTTTCTCCTCTACAACCTGTCAAAGAAGGGCTGTAGGAACATGCTATATATAGTTTTCCAGTAGCCAATCCCGTTCGGAAGGCCACAAGGGTCAATTTTAAAAACCGGATCCGGCGTAATCCGTCGAAAAACGGATAGAAAAACGGATGAACCGGATGAGACGGATCCGGTTTTGTCTGTCCAGAAAAAGACGGATCCGCCAGAAAACCGGATCCGTCACATCCGGTTTTACGAAACATTTGCCGGATCCGGCGTTCCGGCACGACGCCGGATCGCGCCTGACGCCGAAAACCTGATGTGTGAAAGTAGCCTTACAGAGTATTCTATCACATAAGAAAATGTATACATAGAGAAGCCGCGTTAAAGAATAAACCCTGTTTTTTCCCCAAAAAAATCAATAGTATATGTGAAAATAAGAAACTTTGCAATGTATTTTTTTAGAAAATTTGCTTCCTTCTCTTCCTGAACTGATCACTAATTTTAAAAATCCTAAATTCACAGGTATAATCTGTCTTTTGTGAATATAGATTTTCCCATTAATGAGATAGGAGACCATTGGTGCTTATAACGTTCTATGGAAAACAATAAATGATGTTTCCGATCTTGCAGTAGAATGTCTGTGTCCAGTTCTAGCTCCTCCCTCTTCCATAGAATTTTAAAAGCACCAACTGTTATCTCCTGAGTAATGGGGAAATCTGTCTATACTGAATGCAGATTTTACAGATTCTCTCTCAATTCATGAGCACAATGCTCAGTCCAGGAGGAACAAGAAGCAGATTTCTCTGATAAGATATATTACAAAGTGCTGTGTGTACTCTGCGGCAGTACTCCCACTCAGACACGTGCATAGTAGTGATGAGCGAACGTGCGCGCCTCTACTCAGTACTCACCCGAATATCACTGTGCTTGGTGTACTCGGCAAGCACAGAGTATTTCCGGGGTTACTCGGCGGGAACTCGGGTCTCCACCCAGCATTTTTGGCGGACTTTAGAGACCAAATCAATCTGCCAGGCCATGAAACACCGCAGCCATCTTTGTTGTGGTCCTGCAGTGATTGGCTGGCTGCACAGCATCATCAGGGGTATAAGGGACCGGACGCCGCCCTGCTCGGCGCATTTAGCTCCGTATTGAGAGAGTGTAGGGAGAGCGGCTGCTTTGTTAGGGCCAGAATTGGGCATTTCTTAGGGGTCTACCATCCTAAATACTCACATTCAGCTAAACCAACAGTCCTTCTAAGGACTAATTCTGAAGTATATAGGTTTCATTGTTAGGCAGGAAGAGGAATGTACGTTGCTGTATACATATCAGTGCAAGGCCTGCAGGCACTGTATGTGTGAATATAGAGCATTGCATATACAGTTGTGGCCAAAAGTATGGACACCCTTGCAATTCTGTCAGATAATACTCCGTTTCTTCCTGAAAATGATTGCAAACACAAATTCTTTGGCATTATTATCTTCATTTAATTTGTCTTAAATGAAAAAACACAAAAGAGAATGAAGCAAAAAGCAAAACATTGATCTTCTCACACAAAACTCCAAAAATGGGCCAGACAAAAGTATTGGCACCCTCAGCCTAATACTTGGTTGCACAACCTTTAGCCAAAATAACTGCGACCAACTGCTTCCGGTAACCATCAATGAGTTTCTTACAATGCTCTGCTGGAATTTTAGACCATTCTTCTTTGGCAAACTGCTCCAGGTCCCTGATATTTGAAGGGTGCCTTCTCCAAACTGCCATTTTTAGATCTCTCCACAGGTGTTCTATGGGATTCAGGTCTGGACTCATTGCTGACCACCTTAGAAGTCTCCAGTGCTTTCTCTCAAACCATTTTCTAGTGCATTTTGAAGTGTGTTTTGGGTCATTGTCCTGCTGGAAGATTCATGACCTCTGAGGGAGACCCAGCTTTCTCACACTGGGCCCTACATTATGCTGCAAAATTTGTTGGTAGTCTTCCGACTTCATAATGCCATGAACACGGTAAAGCAGTCCAGTGCCAGAGGCAGCAAAGCAACCCCAAAACATCAGGGAACCTCCACCATGTTTGACTGTAGGGACCGTGTTCTTTTCTTTGAATACCTCTTTTTTTCTCCTGTAAACGCTATGTTGATGCCTTTGCCCAAAAAGCTCTACTTTTGTCTCATCTAACTAGACAACATTCTTCCAAAATGTTTTAGGCTTTTTCAGGTAAGTTTTGGCAAACTCCAGCCTGGCTTTTTTATGTCTCGGGGTAAGAAGTGGGGTCTTCCTGGGTCTCCTACCATACAGTCCCTTTTCATTCAGACGCCGACGGATAGTATGGGTTGACACTGTTATACCCTCGGACTGCCGGGCAGCTTGAACTTGTTTGGATGTTAGTCGAGGTTCTTTATCCAACTGCACAATCTTGCGTTGAAATCTCTTGTCAATTTTTCTTTTCCGTCCACATCTAGGGAGGTTAGCCACAGTGCCATGGGCTTTAAACTTCTTGATGACACTGCGCACGGTAGACACAGGAACTTTCAGGTCTTTGGAGATGGACTTGTAGCCTTGAGATTGCTCATGCTTCCCAAAAATTTGGTTTCTCAAGTCCTCAGACAGTTCTTTGGTCTTCTTTCTTTTCTCCATGCTCAATGTGGTACACACAAGGACACAGGACAGAGGTTGAGTCAACTTTAATCCATGTTAACTGTGCAAATGTGATTTAGTTATGGCCAACACCTGTTAGGTGCCACAGGTAAGTTACAGGTCCTGTTAATTACACAAATTAGAGAAGCATCACATGATTTTTCGAACAGTGCCAATACTTTTGTCCACCCTCTTTTTTATGTTTCGTGTGGAATTATATCCAATTTGGCTTTAGGACAATTCTTTTCGTGTTTTTTCATTTAAGACAAATTAAATGAAGATAATAATACCAAAGAATTTGTGTTTGCAATCATTTTCAGGAAGAAACTGAGTATTATCTGACAGAAGTGTCAATACTTTTGGCCACAACTGTATCATATCTGTGCGTGCTGAAAGTTTGGCCAGTTTACGGCTTTTTTCTCTTTTTTTTGCCTGTCTGTCAGTTTTGGTTAAATAAAGCAGTATTTAGGCAAAAGAACCATACAGGCCACACATTTTTTGGTGCGATATCTCCGTGACAGCTCATATCTGTGCGTGCTGAAAGTTTGGCCAGTTTATTTTTTTATCTTTTTTGCCTGGCTGTTATTTTTGGTTAAATAAAGCAGGATTTAGGGAAAAAAAAGCCACATATGTTTTTTGTTTCTCTGTGCCAGCTCATATTTGTGCGTGTTGAAAGTTTGGCCAGTTTATGTTTTTTTTCTCTTTTTTACCTGGCTGTTAGTTTTGGTTAAATAAATCAGTATTTAGGCCACGAAAAAAAACATACAGGCCACACATTTTTTGCTGTGGTTTCTCTGTACCAGTTCAAATCTGTGCATGTTGAAAGTTTGGCCAGTTTACAGCTTTTTTCTCTCTTTTGCCTGACTGTCAGTTTTGGTTAAATAAAGCAGTATTTAGTCCAAAAAAAACCATACAGGCCCCACATTTTTTGGTGTGGTATCTCCATGTCAGCTATCTGTGTATGCTCAAAGTTTGGCCAGTTTACGTTGGTTTAATTTTTTTGGTCTCGCTGTTACAATCGTTTTATCCAGCAATCTTTTGTATCCAAAAAATGAAAAAAAAAATAATACAGTCTGTTATTGTGGCACCCCTGAGGCTCAGTCGGCACAGAGGTACTGCACCTTCTCATAAGGTGTAGTGCCCCACCATTCAGGTAAGGTGGGAACTCCTTGCCATGCTCCAACACCTGCATCCCACACACAGGATAGTTCAGCAGGACCACATTGTAGCTTTAGGCTCAGGGTGTAGCAGAGCACCTTTCGTGGGATCCTGCTTCGTAACACGAGATGTGCTGGGAGGTGGGTGGAGTTAGTATAAAAAGAAGGGGAAAGATAGGATTACAGGTGAGACTCCGGGAGGTCAGTCCCTGAGGGGGACAGTAGGAGAGACCCTGAAGGACAGAAGGTCAGTCTGGAGTGAGTCCCAGAGGTGCCTGGAAGAAGGGATGGAGGAAGGAGTGCTGCAGCTGCCTCAGTGACCTGAGCCAGCTGACATGGGAAAGGAAAGAGAAGGAGAGACGTAGAACTGTAACCTGCATTTCCATAAGAAAGAGAAAGACAAGTACAGAATGAAGTGGAGAGAGAACAGAGAGGAGGAGTGCATTGGTTAGGAACCCTGCCTATAGGTTCTCAGCGCAAGGCCCGGTCCCCGAGGTTATACGGACACTTATGGTTCTGCAGCAGACACCGGTGGAGTAGTTGGCTGTAAATGCACTACTCCCATCAAAGACTTGGGGGCACAACAGCAAACTGATAGAGAGCCGGGATTCAGGAGAAGGGAGTCCCCAAAGCAGGCTACAGCTGTCTGTCATACAAGTGAGAGTTGTTAGGAACATCTGACAGGAGGAACTTCAGAGAACCACGGTACTGGAGCTCTTCATACTAAAAGGCGCAATAGAGGAGTCGTTCAGGAAGGCACATGTTGGCGGGGTGCTGGCGGGGAGAGTCCTATCTTGTCTGGAGGTTGTCTGGGCCTCTGCCCCGGAGGACACGATACCGAAGCAGACACCTGTGTGCACTATGAACTGTGAGTAAAGCTTTGAAACTGCAAGCTCTGGTGTCCTCCATTCATTCCCGCATCAGCACCGCTACATTTGGACATCAACATCTACACCATCCCGTGCCCTACTCCTCCAGCGCACCTTTACAATGCCCTGGGGCTACAGCTCTACCTGTGGGGAGCTACACCATCTAAGCTGCAACACACCATCAGCCCCAGAGGATCTGCAAGCAGCGTTGGCTTACCATCTTACTTGCCAAACACCACGGGTGGCGTCACGAACTTTACATTACAAACAAACATCACCGCCACTGATATTGGGCGCCCAGGGCCACGGACCGGGTCACCGCTGCTGTGACACCACATCACCCCCCTGACACCGGCCTGGTACCGAGTACCACACAGCCCTGGGTGAAGCCAGCGACAGGGCGACCCATTATCTCAGGCTGAAGCCTGGTGTATCTGTGGTTGAAAATTCTTTGCTTTGCAGGCATACTTATCACATCTTATTTTTCTCCCAAGAAATCCATTTGTATTGAGCTTTTCAAATATTTCAGTAGTCCATTTAAAATGGGCAAGGCAAGGGACAGGGAAGTGGACGTGATGCTGATGGTGCATGCAGAGGATGAGGCCGTAGTCAAGCAGAAAGTGGGTAACAGCAAAGACCCACAACTTCGTGCTAAACCTTCCAGTCCCAGTTTCTAGGGGACCGCACCACACGACTATTGAATCCAGAGCAGTGTGAAACGGTTGTTGTTTGGATAGCGGATAATGCATCCAGTCACTTAGCCACCATCACCTTGTCTTCCACACGGTCTAGTCTGAGAAGCCGTGAGTGTGGACTGGATATTACTCAGCCTGATCCTCCTTCCTCTCACCATGCCGAGTGCCCTGAGACAACTGATACCACACTCGGACTCTCCGAAGAGCTGTTCAGTTATCCATTTGGAGATTCATGCCTCTCGCCCGCTCCACTTGAAGCGGGGCAAGATGATATTCTATGTAGCGATGCACAAATCTTTGAGCAGCCACGGTCACCTGAGGTGGATGATGATGTGACCCAATTGCTGGAAAGTCAGAAGGAGGAGATGTGGAAGATGAGGTGGTAGATAACATAGGGATTGACCCAACCTGGCAGGAGGACATGCAGAGCTAGGACAGCAGCACACATGGGAAAGGAGGCATATCACCCCAACAGGCAGGAAGAAGCAGTGTGGTAGCCGCAGACAGAAGGCGTGCATCCGTTCCCCGTAACACCAAAAGGACAGAAGTTGCCATTCCTTCTGTTAGATCTTCCCGAGTCTGGTTATTTTTTAAAGACTCTGCTGATAACCCCAAACAGCATTTGCCATATCCGCATCAGCAGGGGTAGCAAAACTACCAGCCTGACCACCAGCAGCATGATTAGGCACATGGCAGCAAAGCACCCGACCTTGTGGGCTGAACCCCAGGCTCTAGGAACATTGTCTGCAGATGACAACACTGCTTCTTCCACTGTTTCGCGTCCAAGCCAATCCCCAGTTCACCGTGCCTGTGAAGATGCCTCGGACCCTGCACCTGTTGTTGCCCACAGTCAACCAGCACCATCATCAAGGCCGTCCACGTCCTTGTCCCAGCTCAGCCTTCAGTTGTCTATACCCCAGTCATTGGAAAGCAAGCAGAAAGCCAATGCCCCACAGGCCAGATTACTTAATTCGCACATTTCTCGTCTGCTTGCACTCAAAATGTTGTCTTTTAGGCTCGTTGAGACGGAAGCTTTCCGCATCCTAATGACGGCGGCCGTCGCATGGTACTCAGTCCCCAGTCCCCACTATTTCTCCCGTTGTGCTGTACCGGCATTACACCAGCATGTGTCCCACAACATTACCTGTGCCCTCAACAATGCTGTTACTGGGAAAGTCCACATAACCACAGACACGTGGACAAGTGCCTGTGGGCAGGGATGGTTCATCTCACTGGCGGCACACTGGGTTGATATAGTGGAAGCTGGGACCCTGTCGGACCTGGGGATGGAACACATTCTCCACGTAGAGGATAGCGGGCCCTACGTCAATCAGGGTTGCCCCCACAGTCTACAGCTTCGGCACCTCCTCCTCCTCTTTTTCAGCCTCCATCTCTGAAATGAACACATCAGTCAGAAGCTGGAGGCACTGCAGCACTGCCTCAGCCAAGCAGCAACATGCTGTGTTGAAGCTAATCTGCATAGGTGACAAACCACACAATGCAGAAGAGTTGTGGACAGTGTTGAAAGTGCAGTCAGATATTTGGCTGACACCGCTGAACCTACAGCCAGGCATGGTCATGTGTGACAATGGCCGGAACCTGGTGGCGGCTCTGAGGCAAGGTGAGCTCACACATGTACCTTACCTGGCCCATGTGCTTAAGCCCATGTGCTGAACCTCATGGTTCAACGTTTTCTCAAAAGCGACCGGGAGCTGCCAGATCTGCTAGTGAAAGTACGCCGTCTGTCTGCCCATTTTAGAAAGTCAGCTACAACTTCAGCTGCACTTGCCGGACTTCAGCAGCGTTTACACCTTCCAGCTAACCGACTGGTGTGTGATGTCCCCACGCATTGGAACTCTACACTGCATATGTTGCAAAGGATTTGTGATTTGACGAGGGCAGTTGTTGACTACCAGCATCAACAAGGCCGTCGATATTCAGTTGCGACTACACACATAAGACCTCTGGAGTGGACATGGATGTAAGACATATGTACCATCCTCCAGAACTTTGAAGACTGCACCAAGATGGTGAGCGGCGATGATGCCATAATTAGCAACACCATCCCGCTTCTCAGCATTCTGACAACCTCTCTGCTCACAATTAAAGATGATGCATTGCATAAAGAGCACGAAGACATGGAGCAAGGAACCATACAGGGTGATTACACTCAGCCCAGCCTCATGTTGTCGCAACGTGGATTGGTAGACAATGAGGAGGAGTAGGAGGAAGTACAGGAGCTACTTTCATGCACTATAGACGATACTACAAGCACAGCTGTCATACGGTCTGTTCAGCGGGGATGGCCTGAGGACAGGGAGGAAGATGAGGAGGAGGAGGAGGACAGCATGGTCAGTCATCCTGTTGGTGAGGACACGGAAGTCTTGCCTGTTAATAGTCTGGCACGCATGGCTGATTTTATTTTGCGCTGCTGTCATGATCTGCTGAGTTTGTGTGATCAGGTAGTTCAGAGGTTAATCTGGACAGATTAACCTCTGAACTACCTGATCACACAAACTCAGCAGATCATGACAGCTACGTTTCCCGGGACCCTCACATTATAAAAATTTTCGGGGACACTCATTACTGTTTGGTGAAACTTCTAGACCCACGCTACAAGGAAAACTTTCAATCTCTTATTCCAGAGGCAGAGAGGTGTACAAAAATGTTGATGTACCAGAGGGCCCTTGTAGCGGAATTACTGAAAAAATTCCCATGTGAGAACGCTGGCAGCAGACGTCAGAGTTTGTTGTACAGCCAAGGAGTCCAAGCGAGAGACAGAAGTACAATCCAGCTCAGGCAGAGGAACAATGTCAAAGTTCTGGGACAGTTTTCTCAGACCCTCCCATTGTGCCGCCACAGAGGCAAGGGATGGTGTCACAAGAAGTGCAATGTTTGGTAAGATGGTGAGGGAGTACCTTGCAGATCGTACAAACGTCCTCGGGATCCCTCTGTGCCCTTTAATTATTGGGTATCCAAGCTGGACACGTGGCATGAACTCGCTCTATACGCCTTGGATGTCCAGGCCTGCCCTGCTGCTAGCGTTTTGTCAGAGCAGATTTTTAGTGCCGCTGGTGGAATTATAACAGATAAGTGCATCCGCCTGTCAACTGACAATGCTGACAAGCTAACTCTTATAAAAATGAACAAGGGCTGGATTGGGCAAGACTTCTGTACACCACCGAATGAAAACATCGAAACATAACATCAAATTATTTTTTGGTTGGTTGGGGAGGTGTATTCAAATGCACCTCTTCACAATCACACATGGTTATCCGCTTCCTGATTGGGTCTGTTTGGTGTTATCCTTCTCCTTATCCTCATCATCCACAACCAGTAGAACACCAGGGTCAACGTATTCCATGATGCAAAAGTCACTATAATTTTATTTATATCCCTGTCTCTGAGCTGTTGCAAGGGACAAACATATCTCGTTGGAAACATTCTGGCTTCATATCTATAAACCTGTTTTCGCCCCTCCCTTTTGTTATTTTCTTTCATAGGTGGATTCACATTTTTAATTTTTGCTTGATTTCAGTATGATTTATCATTATGTCTCCTCATTATCCACCACTAGATCACCAGGGTTAACGTGTTCTGGGCTGCTACAGGCAGTCAAATTTTTGGCAGGGGTGTCTGGGATGCCCATAGTATATTTTTAAAAAATGTACCCCCCCATGAGGAAATGTTTGTCAGCCCATGCACTGCATGTATGGACGTTACAAGTCTAGGAGACCCCCTCCTTAACATTGGACCTAGTTTTTAATGAGGCCTTCATCAATGTCAACTCATTCTCCACCACAAGATCACCAGGGTTAACGTCTTCTGTGCTGATACAGCCAGTCCAATTTTTGGCAAGGGTGTCTCTGATGCCCATAGTATATTTTTAAAAAATGTACCCCCCATGGGGAAATTTTTGTCAGCCAATACACTTAGTGTATGTACATTACGAGTCTAGGAGACCCACTCCTTTGTAATGAGAATTTTTTTTAGGAGGCCCTCCTCCATGTTTCGTCCAAGGGGGGATTGGGGTGTGTGCAAATTTTGGTCAAGGTGACCCTTGCATTCAATGCATAAGGAAACTGTATGGCAGGACCAACTGAAGACTGTGAAGTGGGTTTTCATGTGACCTTCCAGTATTTGGGTTCAAAGGCATATTGGGGTGCATATGACTTGGCAGCAGAGCAGGCCTTGCAGTCAATCCATAAGAAAACAGAATGGGAGTACAAAATGAATAATGTGAAGTGGATTTTCCTGTGCCCATCCAGTACGTGGGTTCAAAGGCTGATTGGGGTGCATATGACTTGGCAGCAGGGCAGGCCTTGCAGTCAATCCATAAGAAAACAGCATAGGAGTACAAAATGAATAATGTGAAGTGGATTTTCCTGGGCCCATCCAGTACTTGGGTTCAAAGGCATATTGGGATATATATGACTTGGTAGCAGAGCAGGCCTTGCTGTCAATGCATAAAAAAAGAGTATGGGAATGCAAAATGAATAATGTGAAATGGATTTTCCTGGGCCCATCCAGTATGTGGGTTCAAAGGCTTATTGGGGTGCATATGACTTGGTAGTGTAGTATTCGCAGGTACGCGGGATGCAGTGATGAGACGGGAGATGGGATGAACTTAGTATGTAAGTTTTTATATATATTTGTCCCTATGGGGACTATCTTGAGTACCCAGCAAACTAACAGCAATTATCCTCGCAGGGATCAAAACAAGAATACACAGGTAACACGAACACGACTACCCGGTCGAGACCGGTAACTATAGGGCCACGGTGTGGCTGACTACGGGTCCAGAAAACTATAGGTTATTAACTACAACGTGTCACTTATCCTCCT
The DNA here is from genome assembly GCF_039654945.1 of Dendrobates tinctorius. NCBI lineage: Eukaryota > Metazoa > Chordata > Amphibia > Anura > Dendrobatidae > Dendrobates > Dendrobates tinctorius. Next base: position 29,159,445 of record NW_027361706.1, on the reverse strand, counting down.
CTGACGTCCGGCAGAGTGGTGGTCGATGCTGCTTCAGCGTTTCAGCTGCTGGGCCTTGCCGACAAGGAGGCGGTGGCCACGGGCAGCAGCAGGTGGGCCGCAGCCACGAGCTGAAGTCGAGCCGCAGAGGCCACGGACGGCAGCGGGTAGGCCGCAGCCGTGGACTGGAGTTGAGCCACGGAGGTCGCGGGTGGCAGCGGACAGGCTGCAGCCCCTGGCTAAAGTCGAGCAGCGGAGGTCGCGGGCGGCAACGAGTAGGCCGCAGCTGCGGGCTGGATTCGGGCTGTGGTGGCCGCGGGGAGCGTGGTCGGGCAGTCAGTGTCTCTCTGCTGTACGGCTTGGTGCTGTCTCTCTCCTGTCTGCAGTGAGTCTCTCTCCGGTCCCTCCAGTCTGTGCTCTCTTCTTCTAGCTCTCGCTCTGGCGCCCTCTAGCCTTCCTGCTTCTCCTCTCCTGCTCTGTCGAGTGCCCCCTGCTGGCATCCTCAGCTCCTTTTATACCTGCTCCGCCCCTATTCCATCTAGAACCCTCTCTGGTCCATCCTCCAATTATGTCCCCCGGAAACAGTCCCCCTAGGAACCTTGGTCACAGTCTCCTTGGTTCTGGTCCGGTTACACAGCGGGGACTCCCAATCCTACAGTAGCAGGGCAGGCCTTGCAGTCAATGCATAAGAAAACAGAATGGGAGTACAAAATGAATAATGTGAGGTGGATTTTCCTGGGCCCATCCAGTATGTGGGTTCAAAGGCTTATTGGGGTGCATATGACTTGGTAGCAGGGCAGGCCTTGCAGTCAATGCATAAGAAAAGAGAATTGAAGTACAAAATGAATAATGTGAAGTGGATTTTCCTGGGCCCATCCACTATGTGGGTTCAAAGGCCTATTAGGGTGCATATGACTTGGTAGCAGGGCACGCCTTGCAGTCATTCCAGAATAAAACAGAATGGGAGTACAAAATGAATAATGTGAAGTGGATTTTCCTGGGCCCATCCAGTACCTGGGTTCTAAGGCATACTGGGGTGCATATGACTTCATAGCAGTGCAGGCCTTGCATTCACTGCATCATTTTTTATGTAGGCCCTCCTGGACATCTCGTGAAAGGGGTATTGGGGTGCGTCATAAATCTTGGCAGTCCATCCGCTCACTGCATTGGCTATAACAGTTTAGGAGACCCACTGTTTACTAATGGCCCTTTAAGCAGATTAATGCCACCTGATGCCCCTCTAAAAATAGGCTCTGTGACTTTAAGAGTCCCTCCTTCATAAATGAAATAAGATGTGTCTGCTTATGTATCACACAACACATGGCCAGCTAGGGTTGTTAAATGTTACAATGACATTACCCAGTGAATGTGGGTTGCCCTCCCAGGGCTGCGGGGTTACTCGGTACCGGGCCGGTCTCAGTGGGTGGTGTGTCACAGCAGCGGTGACCCGATCCGTGGCCCTGGGCGCCCAAGTTATGGCGGGATAGTGCTTATGGTGGAATATAGTTAATGAAATAGTTCGTGACGCTACCTGTGGTGTTCGGCAAGTGAGATGTTAGGCCGACGCTGCAGACAGATCCTCTGGGACAGATGGTGTGGTGCAGCAGTGATGTTATAGCCCTCCACAGGCAGGGCTGTTGTCCCAGGGCAGAATAGGTAAAGTGACACTTAGATGGTGTAGTGTCTGGCGCAGGGGATATAGCAGTGCCAGGCTGGCAGACACAGGAAGGAATGGAGGATACCAGGGCATGTAGTTCCAAAGCTTTACTCACAGTCTGTAGTGCCCGCTTCCGTGCCGTGTCCTCCGGTCAGGGACTCAGTCAACCTCCAGGCAAGATGGAATGCTCCCTTCCAACACTCCGCCAACTTATGTACCTTTCCTGAATGTCTCCTCTATAGCGCCTTTAAGTGTGAAGATCTCCTAGTACTGAGTTGCACTGGAGTATCTCCTATCAGATGTTCCCAAGAACTCTACTTGTACAGCAGACAGGTGTAGCCTGCTTCGGGGACTCTCTACTCCTGAGCCCCGGCTCTCTATCCGTGTTGCTGTTGTGCCCCAAGTCTTAGATGGGAGTAGTGCATTTACAGCCCACTACTCCACCGGTGTCTGCTGCAGAACCATTAGTGTCCATACAACCTCGGGGACCGGGCCCCGGCCTTGCGCTTAGAGCTTCTAGGCAGGGTTCTCTCCTAACCCACGTCCTCTGTGTTCCCTCTTCTCCTACGTTCCGTACTTGTCTTTCTTTCCTATGGAAGCTCAAGCTTCAGTTCCATGTCTTACTCCTTCTTTCCTTTCCCGTGCCAGCAGACCTGGGTCACTCAGGCCTGCTGCAGCACTCCTTCCTCCATCCCTCTTCCAGGGATCTCCTTCCCTCAGACTCTCCCGTCTGACTGACCTCACTGACTGACCCCACTGACAGACCTGTAATCCTAAACCTTCCCACTCTTTTATGTATCATCAACTCCACCCACCTCCCAGCACGGTTAGTGTTCTGAGCAGGGAACCACCAAAGGTGCTCTGCTTCTCTCTAAGCAAGGAGCCGCAATGTGGCTTTGCTGAACTACTCTATTGTGTGGGGTGCGAGTGTTGGAGTGTGGTCAGGAGTTCCCACCTTACCTGGATGGTGGGGCACCACACCTTAGGAGAAGGTGCAGTACCTCTGTGGCGACTGAGCCTCAGGGGCGCCACAAATGCATTTGTATTGGTTGAAAGCAATGCTAAAGTTGAAGAAAGCATCAAAAATGCTGCGTGTGAACATAGCCCAAGTGGTGGAGGAACATTTTTGTTTGGGGTTAATTATTTTGCCATATATATGTCATTACACTGGAAAGGATGTTCCTTAACATATTTCCCAGCTAAATCCATTTTGGTTTCGTTTTGGTATGTTTTTTGGTGCATCGGTAAAAATGGCATGAAACTCTAAGGCTATGTGCACACGTAGTTTTTTGGGTGTGCGGATTTTGGAGAGAAAACCGCAGGTAAAGCCGCAGGACAAAAGTCCTGCGGTTTATCTGCGGTTTTGCCCTGCGGTTTTACACCTCATAATGGATGTGGTGTAAAACTGCAGTTTCTGCACCAAACAATTGACATGCTGCGGATTGTAAACCGCAGCAAAACCGCCCTGAAATATGTGCAGCATGTGCACTGCGTTTTTTTTTTCCATTGAAAATAAAGGTACTGTACAACGCAGCAGAATCTGCTGCATTTCGGCAGAGCCAAAACCGCTGCGGAAACGCAGCAGATTTCACTACGTGTGCACATACCCTTACAACATTGTTTACAGCTGTGACCTAGGAGTCAGAAATGCTTCCAGGGACATTTGCCATGATGTTCCCATATCATTTGAGCAGTGTTTCCATCATTTTCAGATGTTTTTAGACCTTAAAAGGACCCCCGGGGGGATCGCGGTAAAAATGCTCGGGTCTCCCATAGATTTACATTGGGCTCGTTGTTCTGTCCAAGTACCCGAGTATTACAAATTGCTAGACCAGTCCCCTCTGGAAGAAAGTTTTGGGTCTTATTAATGCTATTTCCTCTAAACAAATTCTACTAACTCCTCAACTGGCCCTAGTCACACTAAATACTGAGCAAATTGACCCACATTTGAGATTATTAGTAGTCCACATCCTACTGGTAACCAAAAATAACATTGCTCTCTTCTGGAAAAAAACAGAGTCACCTTCTTTTCAAGACATCGTTGATAAAATCACACTTCATAAATCGTTTGAATATAAATTAGCTTTGGTTAATAACCACTGTGATAAATTCCATAAAAAATGGTCCAAATGGATGGAATTGTTTCCTTAATCTATAAAATGTACTTGTCTGTTTTCTTTATTTCTTGTTCATTTTCTGTATTGTTTTCTAATTGTAGTATGCTGTGATTTATATCACTAATGTATAATAGTTGCAGTCTAGTTTTGTTTCCTCCTTTACCCCTTTTCCTGTTTCTCCCCTTCCTTCCCTTCCATCCATCCCCTCCTCCTCTCCTCCCTGATTCCCAATGCTTCCCTTCCCATCCTTGAAAACTTGAATAAAATTATTGGAAAACAAATTGCTAGACCTGAGCAACGAGCACCCGAGCATTTTAGTGCTCGCCCATCACTAATCCTTACATCCATCATTGGAGTGGGATCATAAAATGCAGGAATACAAGCGTATGCTGGTAGACGCATTGCAGATGGTGTTCCCACATGACAGGGAGGGTTCAGTGGAAGAAAAAGGCAGAAGAGAAGAAGTTGCCAACGCAGCTAGGGCACCGGAGGAAGGTTAGCCTGCCGAAATGTGGAACGTGGAAAACTTTCCTCGGCACGCCACAATAATCGGACCAGCATCTTATATGGTCCGGATTAAAAAGAGGCAGCGTTTCAACAACATGGTGGAAGAAAACGTGTCAACACGTCTCTACATACAGAATGGTGGGTCTACCTCATTTAACATCTGTGTCTTGTCTTCAAATTGGACACATGGCCTGAGCTTGCTCTTTAAGCCTTGGAGGTGCTGGCCTACCCTGCGACAAATGTGCTGACGAAACATGTTTTCAGCACGGCAGAGGGTGTGGTCACAGACAGACTGCTCTTACACCCATTTTGCTTAATTTTGCAGCCCCCTAGCTTTTACTATGACCATTTTACAGCATCAAAGTACAGGTCCCCATTGACTTGGGTTCTGTCACGGACTGCTGCGGCCACGGACACGGCCCAACAGGAGCATCCACGCCGACGGCGAGGGGCGGGCATCCCCCGGGGACACAATATGGACCCTCTATACCACAGAGGGGGACTTGAGCCTACCCAAACTAGGGAAGGACAGCGACCGGATCCTGTGGCAGCTGAGCATGTGAACAAAGAAGACACGTAGGACTCGATAACACCGCACAACTTCAGGTATAAAGAACATAAAGTTTACTTAAAGTAAAGTCACAGTACATAGACAAAACAGGGCTATACCAGGCTCCCGATTCCACACCTCCCAGAAGGGTACCACCCAGTGGACCCCAAGGCACCAATGGATCACTGAGGCACACATAAGTGGGACATCGGGACACAGGCAGGACATCAGGACATCAGGACACAGGCTGGACATCAGGGTACACAAGCTCATCAGGACATCAGGGTACACGAGGTCATTGGAACATCAGGGTACACAAGGTCATCAGGATATCAGGGTACACGAGGTCATCAGGACATCAGGGAACACAAGGTCATCAGGGTATACAAGGTCATCAGGACATCAGGCTGGACATCAGGGTACACGAGGTCATCAGGACATCAGGGTACACGAGGTCAGTAGGATATCAGGGTACACAAGGTCATCAGGATATCAGGGTACACGAGGTCATCAGGACATCAGGGAACATAAGGTCATCAGGGTATGCAAGGTCATCAGGACATCAGGCTGGACATCAGGGTACATGAGGTCATCAGGACATCAGGGTACATGAGGTCATCAGGACATCAGGGTACACGAGGTCATCAGGAGATCAGGGTACACGAGGTCATCAGGACATCAGGCTGGACATCAGGGTAGACGAGGTCATCAGGACATCAGGGTACACTAGGTCATCAGGACATCAGGGGCACCCACAGGATATCAGAGTCACCGGCAGACATCAGACAGGAGTCGTTCGGTTCCAGATATCCAACACGACCTACAGGCACCAATGCAGTCACCAAGCTCCAGGCTCCAGGCAGCGGTCATCAGGTTCCAACCTGCGGTCATCAGGCTCTGGGCATCGGACCTAGGAAGGAACTCAAGCGTGATGGTGCTAGAACCGCAGGATTGCTGGGCCTGCATGGAGCTAGTGTGGCACCCCTGAGGGTCCGGTTGCCACAGAGGTACTGCACCTCATCCAGAGGTGTGGTATCCCACCCTCAGGTAAGGAGGGATCACCACCCAGGACTTCTAACACTCGCACCCAACACACTAGTTTAGTCAGGGCAGCTGGGTGTACCCTTTTGGAGGATGGCCTCATCCCAGACTGGCTAGGAAAGGGTGTTGGGGGGTTAGTAGGGAAGGTAGGTAGAAGGGGAGGAGCTTAGAAAGTGGAGTGATTTAGAACAACAAATCAGAGGAGTGAGTGGGCAGAGTTAAGCCTGAGGTAAAGGATCTTTCTGGAAGATCCAGTCAGTCGGTGGCAGGACAGCAGATAGGCAGGAGGGAGTGGAGTCAGAGAGACACCTTTAAGAAGGAAGAAAGCTCCTAATAGAAGGAAGGGGTCCTTGGGGCACGGATAGTGCAAAAGCTAACCGTGGGGCCCGTATCCCGGAAGGGAAGGACCAGGCCAGAGTGAGGGAGCCGGCCCCTAAGTCTAGCGGATTATACCGAGCAAGGCTCAACTAGTAAGCCAGAGGCTGTAGTGACTGAAGGGCGACAGCCAAATCTACGAGCATTTCTCAAAAGACAGCTGTGGAAGTAAAGGACCCCAGGGCCTGACCAACATTGCCCGGCAAGGTCAAAGGCTGCTGGATTGGGGACACTGCTTCTGAAAGGCGCAGGACAGGAGAGTGAGAAGGATCAGTGCAGAGAGAAAGTCGACATGGCCTAGAAAGGTGAACACAATGAGGAGTCTTGAAAAGGTGTTCCTGATCTACCTGGGGGTTTGCCGGACCCCTCCCTCAGAGGACACAGTACCAAGTGGGCTACCGCAAGCAGGAACTGTGAGTAAAGACCTTGAAACTGCAGCCAACTGTGTCCTTGGTGTCATTTACAACTCGCCTGCCATACACTTCATTCACCATCACCGTCACCGGCTCAACTGCCCTGGGACACAGCTCTGCCCATGAAGAGCTTCACCATCTTGGCTGCTTTAACACCATCCCAGTGGATCTGCATCGCAGCGTCGGCTACCCTACCCGAATACCACGGGTGGCGTCACAATTCCCCTCTTCCCAATTAATTATCCCACCATCTTTCCCCTCTTTGAACTTCCATCTTCTTTATTGGACACCCAGGGCCACAGACCGGGTCACCTTCACCACATGACACTTTCCCCCTTAAAAGAGCCTGAAAGACCCGGTACCAAGTTCCCCTGTCCCTGCGGGACATTCCACTAGCACCGCATGGTAGTCAGAGCACAGGGTAGTAGATGCTCAGCAGGATCACTGGTTACAAAAGACTCAGTCACTGGGTGCGAGGCTCCAAACACAGAGGAACTCCAGGAACATAACAGAGCAGACACAGTTCAGACAGGGTCAGGTACGGGACAGGTCCAGGATCAAGGATTCAGGCCCAGATATACCGCCTCTGGGGCAGGGCGAGTTCAGACAGGGTCAGGTACAGGACAGGTACAGGGACACAGACACAAAACACACATGGCAAAGTTCAGGAGCTTTGTGAGTAGCTCTGGCCCGCCCATAGGGCAGGGTAAGTTTATAAAGGAGCTGCCCCTCAGCAATTGGCTGGGGACAACATTTTAAGTACACACACTAACCCTGATAAAAGCAGGGGAGGTGTGGCCACGCATGCCCTAAGCACACACAGAAACCATTGCAGCACAGTTAGTGCAGGAACTGAGGCTTAGAGCACCTGGCATCGTCTGCAAGCCTAGACACACATGTAAAGTTATGCACCAGCTGCAAATGACCTCGCAGACAGCTTCCACAGCGGCATCCAGGGACTGCACATGCGAATGGTCATGCAGCAGAGCAGACCTAGCAACACATGTACAACTACGCAGCAGAGCAGGGAACTGAGCAGGCTCCATACAGGTAACAGCCAGCAGCATCCCAGCTCAACTACGGGGAAATGAGCAAAGGGTTAAAGCAAAAACATGCATTGTCACGCCGACAACCAAATACAGACAGAACGGCGTGACAGGTTCGAGGTAATGTTCTGATGCTTAAACTAAACTTTGGACTACAGATCAACCCGGCAAACCTGAACATCCATGGGTCCGCTCATCCCTACTCTTATCCATCACCAGTGGTATCCTGTTAAGGCAAATTTGACCTGGAGCATTTCTCCCACTCGAAAAGTATTTTATGTTTATTACACATGCGTTTTCCTGAATTTGTTAAACTATATGTGGCACAATATTTGCAATTCAGCAACACAGCACCCAGAACTCGCACATCAGTAATAAAAATCACTATGTCCGAAGGCACAGTGCAGTTTATTTATACCTAGCTGTACAGACATAATGCTAAATAGTAATTGCCACGGTTCCACCCCTCAGGGTGTCTCGGATGCAGTTACTGACAGCTCGGCAGTCCAATCCGGTACAGGGGCATACTGAATCTGTCAGTACTTTGATTGACAGCATGGCCATCCAGTCTGGTACAGGGGCGTGCTGAGCTGTCAGTGTGTTTACAGTATTGACAGCTCGACTAGCCAATTGGTGACTGTGAGGCGTCGGCTGTCTCAGGTATTAACTATCCTGGGTAAATGCCATGCCTACTTAGCTGAGGAGCTTCTCCCAGACCACTGCCAGACGTACATTCATCTTGTGAGGTTTGTGCTTTGTGCATTCCTGTGCTTTGAGTTCTATATGCTTGATCTGTTGCCTGACCTTGGACTTTGTTCTGACTATCCGCCTGTTTAACTCCTTCAGCTCTGATCCATTATCCTCTTGGTATTCTGACCTTGGAACGTTACCTGACTACACTTTTCTAACTTCCTTCTGTTTATGATGTACCTGTGGCACCCCAGGAGTCTGGTTGCCACAATGGCATTGCCTCCCTCAGAGGGGGTAATGTAAAGCCTGGAGGCAATGAGAAGTCCCCTGACCAGGTAGAACCAGCATCCAACACTTTTTCTAACTCCAGACCAAAAGGGGTGGAGCTTAAGGGAGTGACAGTTGGTGGGAGGAGTTAGTGCTAAGGTAAGGAGATTGTTAGTGCTAAAGTAAGGGGAGTGAGAGAAGGAGTGAGGACTGACAGAGTCTGAGGAGAGTTGGGGAGGAAAGGAGAAATTTGGGGAATCTGGGGAGTGGAGCTGAGAGTAAGCTCACCCAAGAGCTGAGCACTGGAAAGTGGACGCCGGAGTCCGTGGTTGCGCAGGTAAAGAGAGCCCAACAGTTAAATCCGGAGGGCAGAGGACTGCAGACCTCCTGGCCCCATAAAACACTCGGTGGCACCGCAGCATAAGAGAGCCCAGAGCCGCCACGAAGGAGCGACAAATGTAAAAAAGGCTCAAGCTGCCTGCCATACGGGCAAGTGCTTAAAGAAAAGCAGGAATAGAGGCCCAAGCACAGCTTTAGGTAGCAAGTACCTCAGAGGATAGCGCAGTAGGGAAGCCTCCATATCCACCTGGCTCAGTGGATCCTGAACTGCTTCCAGGCTAACCGGATCTCCCTCACCATCTGTGATCCCCTGGTCTGCACACCGGACTATCAAGTAAAGGTAAAAGGAAATTGCAACCCTGCTGTGTCCTCAGCTTTATTACTGCGTCATCTACTCTAAATTACAACCGTCACCTCCATTTTTACATAAAACATGCAACTGCCCTGGGGCCTAGCTCTACCAGTGGAGAGCTGTAAAATCTATGCTGCGTCACCCACTGCCCCAGTGGACCTGAACTGCAGCGTCGGCCATCTTCTCATTGCCGAGTAACACGGGTGCGTCACAAAATAATCCCCCATAATAACTATTCCCTTCATCATTTGATTGCTCGCCCAGGATGGCGGACCAGGTCACTGCTGCCGTGACATCCCCTGAAGTAACTGAACCGGCCCGGTACCGAGTACCCCATGGCCCTGCGGGGTGCGGCATACCCTCCTGGCTTCTGACCTTGGACTCCTTGAACACTCTGACTCACGTCTTGGCTGTGAAAAATATTCAGAATTGAGAGTCCTCAGTGGTTGATACCTTTTAATGGCTAACTGAAAAGATGGTAACACATTGCAAGCTTTCGAAACTACTCAGGTCTCTTCATCAGGCATTGACTAATGCAAAATCTGAAAAGTCACATCCAGAATGTACCGCGTCTTGACACTGAGAAGTGACTAGCGTCACAGTTAGTGCTTGACTAGTGGAATAGGGGTAACCTGGGTTGGTTATTTTTGTGGCAAGTGTTGTACATTTGAACTTTGTAATAATGCCCCTTAATACAAAGTGTCCCCTTAAGAAAGGATTAATTTTCTCTTAGTGCCCCATTTAACCCTGCTATTCTTTTCATTACCACTATACACTTGTTATGTTCTGGTCATTTTGACCGGACCTAATAAAGTCTTGATTTTTAGCTAATTTAAGTGTTTTAATTGAATTATTTTTGCAGTATTATATTGTATGTGAACCTGGTTGTTTATAAACAAATGAAAAATGGAAAGAAAAACTTTTTATTTTTTTGTGTCAAAACATTTAAAATGGCTTTATTGAAATTATGCATATTGCATATTTAACGATGATCCTTCAGAACTCTGTTGTCTGTATATGTCCTCTCTGCTCTCTCCAGCTGGACTCAAAGTGAAACTGGATAGACTACTATGGCAATTGTCTACTGATAAGATAAGATAAAACACCCCCCACCCTTTAGGATAAGAGCTCAGAGTAAAGAAAACACACTTTTCAGACAGAATTTATTAGTACTCTTGCAGGTCAGCATTTCACAGATATTAGATCAGGGAACACAAGTAAAAAAAAGAGAATATGTTCATTTACAATATGAAATGTTGAGAACTGAATTGAACTATTTTACATGAACAGCAGGGTAAAAGTATTTGGCACATAACTATACTGGAAGGTAATCCATCAGCAGTATTGTAATGAGAAAATGTATGTATGTGTAAATCTGCATGGACCAAAAGGACCTAAATAAATTGATAAATAGTAGTAAATGTAATATATAGTCCAAAATGAGATTATAGCTCCTTTATTTTCCTCATAAAATGGCTGGAGATCACTATAAAAGGCTATCGGTCATTTTTGACCAAACAGTACAAGTGTATAAAAATTTGTGGCGCAAAAAGTAAACAAAAAAAAAGTACCCATAGAAAGAACCCCTCAAATGAGGAAAAGTCTATCAACCACAAGTTTCAGAACCGCATCTTGAATATTTAAAAAAATATTAAAGTTCAAAATCGGTCGTTTTTGACTGAACATAACAGCAGGGTTAAAAATGTTGGGGCCCCCTCAATGCCCAATCCAAAGAAAGAACGCCAACGTTGTATCACCCCCCCCAAAAAAGAGTATATGTTCAGCTAATCCAAGAAACAGAGTTTTCTTCTCTCCTGCACACAGAGCCGAGTGGCGCAGTGGGTACAATGCAGTGCCGTCATTGTGTTGCCTTGTACGCCGATGCCTTGTGAGCCATATGCCTACAGCAAACTGCAACTTATAGGACGGAGAGTATTGAGTAAGGAACCATATGACTCCCTGCTGTGCTACTGATTTGTCATCATAATGAAATTTTTCACCTAGGTCAATCACCCCGTGGCCTCGGCCACCAAACGCCACTGGCAATCCTTTCGCAGTAAAAGAAACGCAACATAAAAATAACAGAAGACATAACATTAAGTGGCACAAACATGGCAATTGTATAGAAAACAGATGACGTTTCCAGTAGAGTCATCCCAGTACATAACAGTATAGTATGGAGTGTTTAGAATTGATACTTGATATTTTTATAAACCGATGTATTATTGATTTGTATATGGAATATAAAGCGCCTGTACAATAACACTGATTATTTTGCATCACTCACATTTTTTTGCCCAGTGCATATTATCAAGACTTGATCTCATTAGCAGCCAGATCACATTGTAGTTCAGTCCTTTGATGGAAATGATTTGATACTATATAATTGTAGAGTAGGCAATAAAGCATGCAACAATGCACAGTAGTAGGAATCTCTTAAAAGTCAGCAAAACTTTATTATGTTAAAATAGCAAAAAGAAAAAAGAAAATCATCGAACAAGAAAAGAAAAATTTCCTTTTGTGTAAATCTTTAAAACTGTACAAAACACCGCTGGAAAGCAATTTACAAGGGAATGTAAAAAAGTACAGAAAATCATTAACTGTTACTTAGCACAACATTTCTACATCACTCAAGGTCGTTTTTTCTTTTTTTCTTATTTGCAAAAAAACCCAGTAAATTGCAAAAAAATGTTGGATTTTCAAAGGCTTGCTTTGGATGGAGCCCAAGCCCCATTACAGTAGGGATTTAAAGGGGTGGTGCCACAAACAAAAATATATTTTAACTAGCTGAAGAGCCCGGCGCTGCCCGGCATAGTAACTAACTGTGGTTAGTTATAGCAAATTATAATCATCCTCCATCCCATAGTCCCGTGCCCATATACCCATCATACATATCCACGATCCCATAGGCCCGTGTCCATATACCCGTCATACATATCCTCCATCCCATAGTCGAGTGCCCATATACCCATCACACATCCTCCATCCCATAGTCCCATGCCCATATACCCATCACACATCCTCCATCCCATAGTCCCATGCCCATATACCCATCATACATATCCTCCATCCCATAGTCCTGTGCCCATATACCCGTCATACATATCCTCCATCCCATAGTCCAGTGCCCATATACTCATCACACATCCTCCATCCCATAGTCCCGTGCCCATATACCCATTATGACATCATCATCACCATGGCAACTGTTATGACACAACCGTCACCATCGCAACCTATGATGAATCAGCGTCACCATGGCAACAATTGTGACATCATAATGAGGGGAGGGGCTTGATACACACACTTTTTCCCCATTATGTAGATAGTGGCAAAATTGTTTAGTGAATTGGAGCGCGCAGGGTTAAAATTTCACCTCACAACATAGCCTAGGACACTCTCGGGGTCCAGACGTGTGACTGTGCCAAATTTTGTGGCTGTAGCTGCGACGGTGCGGATGCCAATCCTGGACATACATGCATACATACATACATACATACATACACTTGAGCTTTATATATTAGATGTCACTTATGATCACTGTATTACCTGTACACTGACACAATATACAGAGCTCATGCGTATAATATAACTGGTGATCCCTGTATTTCCTATATACTGACACTATATGCAGAGCTCCTATGTCTAATATCACTGGTGATCACTGTATTACCTGTATACTATCTACAGAGCTCCCCTGTATAATGTCCCTGGTGACCCCTGTTTTACCTGTACACTGACACTATATACAGAGCTCCTGTGTATAATGTCACTGGTGATCACTGTATTTCCTGTACACTGACACTATATACAGAGCTCCTGTGTATAATGTCACTGGTGATCACTTTATTTCCTGTACACTGACACTATATACAGAGCTCCTGTGTTTAATGTCACCTGTAATCACTGTATTACCTGTATACTATCTACAGAGCTCCCCTGTATAATGTCACTGGTGACCTCTGTTTTACCTGTACACTGACACTATATACAGAGCTCCTGTGTATAATGTCACTGGTGATCACTGTATTTCCTGTACAAAGACACTATATACAGAGCTCCTGTGTTTAATGTCACTGGAAATCACTGTATTTCCTGTACACTGACACTATATACAGAGCTCCTGTGTATAATGTCACTGGTGAGCACTGTTTTACCTGTACACTGACACTATATACAGAGCTCCTGTGTTTAATGTCACCGGTAATCAATGTATTACCTGTATACTATCGACAGAGCTCCTCTGTATAATGTCACTGGTGATCCCTGTATTACCTGTACACTGACACTATATACAGAGCTCCTGTGCATAATGTCACCGGTGATCTCTGTATTACCTTGTACAATATATACTATATTCAGAGCTCCCATGTATAATGGCACTTATGGTAATATTAGTATTAGTATTGTGTGTTTTTATTAATGATCAGTTTTATAGAATCATAGAATCATAGAATCATAGAATCGTAGAGTTGGATGGGACCTCCTGGGCCATCTGGTCCAACCCCCTGCTCAAAGCAGGATTCGCTAAATCATCCCAGTCAGATGTCTGTCCAGCCTCTGTTTGAAGACTTCCATTGAAGGAGAACTCACCACTTCTCGTGGCAGCCTGTTCCACTCATTGATCACTCTAACTGTCAAAAAGTTTTTTCTAATATCTAATCTGTGTCTCCTCCCATTCAGTTTCATCCCATTGCTTCTAGTCTTTCCTTGTGCAAATGAGAATAAAGTTGATCCTTCTACAATGTGACAGCCCTTTAGATATTTGTAGACAGCTATTAAGTCTCCTCTCAGTCTTCTCTTTTGCAAACTAAACATTCCCAAATCCTGCAACCTTTCCTCATAAGACAGGGTTTGCAGACCGGTCACCATTCTGGTCGCTCTTTTCTGAACTTGCTCCAGTTTGTTGATGTCTTTTTTAAAATGTGGTGCCCAAAACTGGACACAATATTCCAGATGAGGTCTGACCAAAGAGGAGTAGAGGAAAATAATGACTTCACGTGATCTAGACTGTATGCTTCTGTTAATACATCCTAGAATTGCATTTGCCTTTTTTGCTGCTGCATCACACTGTTGACTCATATTCAGTCTGTGATCTATTAGTATACCCAAGTCTTTTTCACATGTGCTGTCACTTAGCCCTATTCCTCCCATTCTATATATGCTTTTTCCATTTTTATTGCCCAGATGTAGTACTTTGCATTTCTCCCTGTTAAAAACCATTCTGTTTGTTGCTGCCCACTTCTCCAGTTTATTTAAATCTTTTTGAATCCTCTCTCTCTCTTCTCTAGTATTAGCTATCCCTCCTAGCTTTGTGTCATCAGCAAATTTAATCAGTTTACCCTCAATTCCTTCATCTAAATCGTTGATAAAGATGTTGAACAATACAGGGCCCAGGACAGAGCCCTGTGGTACCCCACTTGAGACATTCTTCCAACTGGATGTGCAGCCATTTACGACCACTCTTTGGGTCCGATCACTAAGCCAGTTATGAATCCACCTAACAGTTGCCTTGTCCATTCCATACTTAATCATTTTTTCAATAAGGATTGTATGAGAGACTTTGTCAAATGCTTTGCTGAAGTCAAGATATACTATATCTACAGCATTTCCTTGATCCACCCAATCAGTGATACCGTCATAGAAGGAAATTAAGTTAGTCTGACATGACTTATTAGTTACAAACCCATGCTGACTCTGTTTAATCACTTCATTCTTATCCAGGTATTGACATACATGTTGTTTAATAATTTGTTCAAAGATCTTTCCTGGTATAGAAGTCAGACTCACCGGCCTATAGTTACCTGGGTCCACCTTCTTCCCCTTTTTGAAGATAGGAACAACATTTGCTCTTCTCCAGTCTTCTGGCACTTCTCCTGTTCTCCAAGAATTTTCAAAGATTATAGAGAGGGGTTCAAAAATTTCTTCTGCTATCTCCTTCAGTACTCTGGGGTGTAATTCATCTGGACCTGGAGACTTGAATTAATTTAGGCTAGCTAAGTGTTTCCTCACTATCTTTCTGTTTATAGATATCCTGGATTCTTCTATTCCCTTAATAGGACAGTGAATAACAGTTGATGTTACATTTCCTTTCTGAGAGAAAACAGATGCAAAATAGGAATTTAAAAGTTCAGCCTTCTCAACATCCTGTCTTACCATTTCATCATTTTCATCCTGTAAAAATCCTATGGCATCTTTGACTTTTCTTTTACTTTTGACATATCCCCAAAATCCTTTATTATTGCTTTTGACATCTCTTGCAAGCCTCAATTCATTTTCAGCTTTAGCTAATCTGATTTGTGCCCTGCAGGTTCTGCAGACAGCATTATATTCTTCTTTAGATATGCCTCCCTCTTTCCATTTTATAAACATTTTTTTCTTCCTTTTTAGCATGTGCTTAAGTTCTGTGTTCATCCATCCTGGTTTCCTTAACTGCTTCCTATTCTTCCCTCTTTTCGGAATTGTTAACAACTGTGCTTTGAGAATTTCATTTTTCAAGATTTCCCATCCTTCCTGGACATTTTTGTCTTTAAGGATATCCAGCCATTGGATTCCTCCAATTCTCTTTCTGAATCCCTTAAAATCTGCCTTTCTGAAATCTAACCTTGACGTCTGAGTCTTCACAGGTCTTCCGCCTCTAGTTATCCAAAATTCTAAAATAGCATGGTCGCTACCTCCTAGGGTCCCAGCCACTTTTACCTCCTCAACCATTTCCTCCCTGTTTATAAGGATTAGATCCAAGGTAACAGTTCCCCTTTTTTTCTCCCTTACCTTTTGGAAGATAAAGTTGTCAGCAAGAGAGGATAAGAATTTCCTTGACCTGTTAGTTTTGCCTGAGAGAGATTCCCAACAAATGTCTGGATAGTTGAAATCTCCCATGACAACTATGTCATATTTTTTGGAGAACTTGGCCATTTGATGCATAAAGAGTTCATCCATAGCTTCAGCTTGCACAGGCGGCCTGTAGTAAATGCCTACAATGGTGTCCTTTCCATTGTTCTGTCCTTGTATTCTTACCCAAACAGTTTCCACAGAACTCCCAGTCTCTGAAGCTTCAATCTCTGTGCAGATATACGCGTTTCTAACATACAATGTGACACCCCCTCCTCGTTTATCAAGTCTGTTTCTTGCAAATAAGTTGTATCCTTCTAGTCTTGTATTCCAATCATGTGTATTGTCCCACCAAGTTTCAGTGATTCCAATGACATCATATTTCTTTTCCTGTGTTAGTAGTTCCAATTCTCCTTGTTTGTTGCCCATGCTTTGTGCATTAGTATAGAAACATTTTAGTTTGTGATTGGTTTCTCTTTCTCCAATATTTTTATTAATTAGATTCTTTCGTCTTTGTTCTTCCTTTCCACTTCTAATAGCAGGGTTCTCAATAGCATTTGTCAGGTGTATGGCTTTTTCTGGTCTTTTGCTTCCCTTCCCATGTTGTTCTAGTTTAAAGCTCTCCTTACAAGTGTAGCAAGGCGACTTCCAAATACATGCTTTCCAGTCTTCGTAAGGTGCACCCCATCTCTAGCAAGTAGTCCATCGTATAAGTAGTTCACTCCGTGATCCAGAAATCCAAATCGTTGCTGACGGCACCATCGACGTAGCCAGTTGTTCACCTGCAGAATCTTATTCCACCTCCTTGTTCCATGGCCATCCACTGGGAGGATGGAAGAGAAGACCACCTGCGCTCCCAGTTCTTTCACTTTCTTGCCTAAGTCTTCAAAGTCTCTGCAGATGGTTTCCAGGTCGTTTCTTGCAGTGTCATTTGTCCCCACATGTAGTAGCAGGAATGGGTAGTCATCTGTAGGTCTGAAGAGTCCTGATATCCTGTCAGACACATCTTTAATTTTTGCACCTGGAAGACAACACATTTCTCTTGAAGTAATATCCGGTCTGCAGATAGCGGCCTCAGTTCCTCTCAACAGGGAATCCCCCATGACCACCACTCTCCGTTTCTTCTTCACAACATTTTTCTTTCTCCATCCAGGAGGACTCTGAAGGCGTACAAGGTTGCTGCTTGTTGGCAAAGTCTTATCCTGATGTATTTCTTCATTGTTTTCCTGCGTGAGAGCCTGGTACTGGTTTCTGAGCAGTATGGGTGCTGACTGCCTCCTGATCCTCCTGCTTCTCTGGGTCACATGTCTCCATTCCTCTGTTTCTTCAGGTGCACTTCGAATTTCTTCTCTTTCTGTAACATGAAGAGATAATTCTGCTCTGTCCAAGAACTCTTCACCTTCCTTAATGATCTTCAACGTAGCTAATCTCTCTTCGAGATTTTGCAACTTTTCCTCCAACAGGGACACAAGCTTGCATTTGTGGCATGTGAAGTTTGGCTTTTCCACTGGTAAATCTGTGAACATGTAGCAAGAAATGCAGCTCACCAAATGGCTCCTGGCCTCTTCCATATTAAAAATGATGTAAGATGAGCCAAAATTCCGATTTCCTCTTTTCAGCTGCAATGGCCAAAACCCAGTGATCGTTGAGCTCGCGGAGACTCTTCACTTATCCCAGAAGGCACTGGGAATATGCAAATGATCTCCTCAAGACTCTTCCCCTGGTTTTCCGATTTCCTCTTTTCAGCTGCAACGGCCAAAACCCAGTGATCGTTGAGCTCGCGGAGACTCTTCACTTATCCCAGAAGGCACTGGGAATATGCAAATGATCTCCTCAAGACTCTTCCCCTGGTTTTCCGATTTCCTCTTTTCAGCTGCAACGGCCAAAACCCAGTGATCGTTGAGCTCGCGGAGACTCTTCACTTATCCCAGAAGGCACTGGGAATATGCAAATGATCTCCTCAAGACTCTTCCCCTGGTTTTCCGATTTCCTCTTTTCAGCTGCAATGGCCAAAACCCAGTGATCGTTGAGCTCGCGGAGACTCTTCACTTATCCCAGAAGGCACTGGGAATATGCAAATGATCTCCTCAAGACTCTTCCCCTGGTTTGACGATTTCCTCTTTTCAGCTGCAACGGCCAAAACCCAGTGATCGTTGAGCTCGCGGACACTCTTCACTTATCCCAGAAGGCACTGGGAATATGCAAATGATCTCCTCAAGACTCTTCCCCTGGTTTTCCGATTTCCTCTTTTCAGCTGCAACGGCCAAAACCCAGTGATCGTTGAGCTCGCGGAGACTCTTCACTTATCCCAGAAGGCACTGGGAATATGCAAATGATCTCCTCAAGACTCTTCCCCTGGTTTTGTAGCATTTGGTCAATATGTGGTGGTAATTTGTGGTCTGGTCATGATGTGGTGGTATTTGTTCATTGTATGTGATATTAATCGGTCACTATGTTGTGGTGATATGTAGTATTATTGCTCATTTTAAAAAATGAATACAAATATACCTAAAAAGAGTATTGAATATTTTAAGAAATGTTTTATTAGTTTTATTGGGCAGTGGAACTGTGGGAGGTTTGCGGTGTGAAGGCGGAGCTGGGGTGAAGCCTGGGCAGAGTCAGAAAGTTCCTGGTGGCAGCAAGGTGGCAGCCCTAAAGGCAAATATTTTGGACCCTCTAAACTGGGGATGTTAGACATAAAATGTTAAAAATAAAGTTATACATTGTTTTGTGTTTTTTTTTATTATTATTATTATTTATTGCTATAGCACCATTTATTCCATGGTGCTTTACATGTAAGGAGGGGTATACATAATAAAAACAAGTACAATAATGTTAAACAATACAAGTCATAACTGGTACAGGAGGAGAGAGGACCCTGCCCGCGAAGGCTCACAATCTACAAGGGATGGCTGAGAATACAGTAGGCGAGGGTAGAGCTGGTCATGCAGCGGTTTGGTCGATTGGTGGTTACTGCAGGTTATAGGCTTGTCGGAAGAGGTGGGTCTTCAGGCTCTTTTTGAAGGTTTTGATGGTAGGTGAGAGTCTGATATGTTGTGGTAGAGAGTTCCAGAGTAGGGGTGATGCGCGGGAGAAATCTTTTATGTGATTGTGGGAAGAGGAGATAAGAGGGGAGTAGAGAATGAGATCTTGTGAAGATCGGAGGTTGCGTGTAGGTAAATACCAGGAGACAAATCCACAGATGTATGGATGACACAGGTTGTGGATGGCTTTGTATGTCATGGTTAGGGTTTTGTACTGGAGTCTCTGGGCAATGGGAAGCCAGTGAAGGGATTGACAGAGGGGAGAAGCTGGGGAATAGCGGGGGGACAGGTGGATTAGTCGGGCAGCACAGTTTAGAATAGATTGGAAGGGTGCGAGAGTGTTCGAGGGGAGGCCACAGAGCAGGAGGTTGCAGTAGTCAAGGCGAGAGATGATGAGGGCATGGACTAGGGTTTTTGCAGATTTTTGGTTGAGGAATGAACGGATTCGTGAAATATTTTTGAGTTGAAGTCGGCAGGAAGTGGAAAGGGCTTGGATATGTGGTTTGAAGGCGAGATCAGCGTCAAGGATTACCCCGAGGCAGCGAGCTTTTACTTTTTTTATTATATTTTTCTGGGGTTTTTGATGTAACTGTATCAGTAGCTAAGCCCTAAACCTATCTCTGTCTCTAACCCTAGTCCTAACTGTAACTCACGCCCTGAACTTAACTTTATACCTAACGCTAGCACTAACGATAGTCCTAAACATAACCCTAATCATAACTCTAGTTAATGTTATGCAAAGTGTCTGAAATCTTTCGCGTCCATTAATCATTGCCTTTGCGCTTGTTTTTTATGTTTAGTTTTGTGTGTTTTGCCCATTTTTTGCTTGCCCATGTTTCATTATTCTATTTGTGCCTTTTTTTTCATCTATTTTATATGTGCTCAACTGTTTGTTTGGTTTTTTTTTCTGCTTTATGGGTGAAGTTTAGTGCTTTCAGATGTTTTTGACTGATTCTTTATGCATGACTTTTAAAAAAGTCACAAAATTTGGAGCAACTCCACACCAGTCCCGCCCTTAACCTGGTGTAATTTGAAGTATCACAAATGTTTGTGACATTTTGCAAACATGTGACTTTGTGAGCAAAATGTGTGCAAACATTTCAAGGCATAAAAAAGACTATTTTTATATAATTTGCACAAAATTCATGAGCCTCGTGCACCATTTTAAAGAATTTTGTGCAAAAAAACTAATACCACAAGACGAAAAAGGAAAGTGAATTAAAAAAACTCACTTGATGAATCGGGGCCTTAAATTTTATGATAATGTTATATTTTTTTTCTTACATGCAACGAATACTCTTTTAAATTTAAGACAGCTACTCCAGCTGGTCTTTGTCTTCTCACAAAATCACAAATGAGAAGAAAGGTGGAGAACTTTGGGAAAGCTCGGTGCAGCCTTTGTCATTTCAGTTGCCACCTATGCAGAGAGCAGTAGCCGGGATGAGTTTATCATCAGTCGTTGCACTCTGGATTGGCAGCAACTGAGATGACAAAGCTTACTACATCATACTGAGAGCTTTGATATCTTGGTCACTGCCTATGCAGAGTGCAGCAACTGATGACAAACTCATGTGGACTCCTGTGCTCTGCATATTAACTTCTGACACCTAGATAGATGTAAAAGCAGTTCCTGGCAGCGTAAATCATTGCATTACATTTATTGCACCTCTTCGCCACTCCAAGAAGAAGCAGCAATGGGGCAAAGGGAGAAATTTTACACCCCATAGAATTTGCCAACTGTCAGCTCCACAAATACACGCCACGCCACTGCTTGGGACATTAACCTCTGGAAAATCCCTCTTTTTCAGGAGAATCTTGTCCATTCCAGGAGAGGTTATAGGATTACTGTAAGGGATTGGGTAGAATATCCCTTTAATGTTACCTCCCCTTTAAAGAGTTCTAATAGTAATGTGTATTGAAAATTAATGTACAGTTTTTATGATGTTTCGGTACTGCAACACTACGGTGTATTACCTCCTGTTCATTGGTACTGCCACATTATGTGTTACCATGATGAATTATATCATGTTGTATGCCATATTATGCCTTTGTATTTCTGTATAGATTAGGGAAAGTTAGTGCATCCTTTGGGAACAGTAGAGGAAGGCACTTGTGGTATATAGTATTCATAGACTGGGTAAGTGTAGTTTTTCAAAGGGACACTAGATGGGGGTATGCTAGTGGTTAACTGTAGGAGGAGCTGCTTTGGGTTAAGTTAGTGTAGGTTATAGGAATAGTTCAGAGGGGTGAGCATGCCCGACAAGTCCACAAGGGCTCTAGGCCCAGGACGCCACAGCAGCTGCATAACGCTGTGGTGAGGCAGAAAAGCACGACCACCGGCAGTCAGGTGCTGTATAAAAGCAGAGCACCCATGGAAATTACAGTTTAAGACAGCAGCGGAGACAGAAAGGAAAGAGTGGTCCAAGAGTTGTGCAGGGCGCAGAGGACTCACTGTGTGGAAGATCTTAAATAGGGCTGAGGCCTGCAAGTCAGAGGCGAAGCAGATAAATGGGTTCCCCTATGAATTGAGGTCTCATTGGAGTGATGCTGCGGTACTGCCTAGGGCAGTACTACCCCAGACTGTGCATGAGGACATAGAAACTAGGCAAGGGAAAATGCAGGAGGAAGACTTTATGAACCGGGAACATTGAAGAAGAAAGTAAACTCGCTGGTTTGGCATCAGAACCGGTTTCTGTGTCTGTTATTTCAACCCAGAGCACTGGAACTAAGAGTGCAGGAGCTGTGCAACACCACTGTGGAATCCCTGTTGGTGGACCAGCATCTCGAACAGGTACCCCGGTAGAAGCTGGTAGTTTTTCTGTGGGAGGAGGTCAGGACACCAGAGCCCCGGTGTCCTCAGCTGTGACTACCGTCCTGGCCCCCTCTTATTTTGAAACATTGTGGTGTTTCATACAGAAAGCCCAATTTTTAAGCCGCTGTGGATGGAGTCACACGGGAGACTAGTCAGATAGGTGGGATCCCCCAGTTGTATGTCCCCACTAGAGTTGAGCGAAACGGGTCGAAAAAATTCAAAAGTCGCCGACTTTTGGCAAAGTCGGGTTTCATGAAACGAAACCCGACCCTAGGATGAGGTCGGCCACGAGGTCGGCGACTTACGCGCCAAAGTCGCGTTTCAAAAGTTTGTTTTGCGCTCTTTTTCAGCCAATCAGGATCCACGGACACTGTGGGCAACGTGATGACATAGGCACGGGTCACCACCATCTTTCAGAAGGGCATGCAAGTGATTGGCTTGCTTTGGTGGGCGTCACAGGGGGTATAAAAGGGCGTGCACGCCGACCGCCATCTTACTTCTGCCGATCTTAGCATAGGGAGAGGTTGCTGCTGATTCTGTAGGGAGAGCGTTAGGCAGGGAAGAAGACAAAAAAACTGCTTCTGCTGCTAGCGATTTGGCCTGCACAACACACCAGTCACTGTGTGTGCAGTGCAAGGGGAGGCTATATAGTGGTGTATCAGTGGTGTTGGTTGTTGGGCTGCCTTCTAAGGCTTCCTGACAGGCTGGCATTGCTGTTTACCCACTGCTCCGCAAACTGCTTTTTTAAAAGCAATCCAATCTCCCTTATCCTCTAGTCACTTTGGTCACAACTGCGCCATCGAGCCTGTCACATAGCGCTCAGATATTCATTGGGCCTCAAACTGCTTTTTTAAAAGCAATCCCAATTTTTTTTTTTTGTCCTGCTGAGAAGAAAAAAAAACTGCTTCTGCTGCTGATAGCAATTTGGCCTGCACAACACACCAGTCACTGTGTGTGCAGTGCAAGGGGAGGCTATATTGTGGTGTATCAGTAGTGTTGGTTGTTGGGCTGCCTTTTAAGGCTTCCTGACAGGCTGGCATTGCTGTTTACCCACTGCTCCGCAAACTGCTTTTTTAAAAGCAATCCAATCTCCCTTATCCTCTAGTCACTTTGGTCACAGCTGTGCCATCGAGCCTGTCACATAGCGCTCAGATATTCATTGGGCCTCACACAATCCAAAAGTGTCCAGTGTCCAAAAGTGTGTGCAGAGATTCAAAATCTCCCTTATCCTCTAGTCACTTAGGTCACAGCTGTGCCATCGAGCCTGTCACATAGCGCTCAGATATTCATTGGGCCTCACACAATCCAAAAGTGTCCAGTGTCCAAAAGTGTGTGCAGAGATTCAAAATCTCACTTATCCTCTAGTCACTTAGGTCACAGCTGTGCCATCGAGCCTGTCACATAGCGCTCAGATATCAGTGGGCCTCACACAATCCAAAAGTGTCCAGTGTCCAAAAGTGTGTGCAGAGATTCAAAATCTCACTTATCCTCTAGTCACTTAGGTCACAGCTGTGCCATCGAGCCTGTCACATAGCGCTCAGATATCAGTGGGCCTCACACAATCCAAAAGTGTCCAGTGTCCAAAAGTGTGTTCACAGATTCAAAATCTCACTTATCCTCTAGTCACTTAGGTCACAGCTGTGCCATCGAGCCTGTCACATAGCGCTCAGATATCAGTGGGCCTCACACAATCCAAAAGTGTCCAGTGTCCAAAAGAGTGTGCAGAGATTCAAAATCTCACTTATCCTCTAGTCACTTAGGTCACAGCTGTGCCATCGAGCCTGTCACATAGCGCTCAGATATTCATTGGGCCTCACACAATCCAAAAGTGTCCAGTGTCCAAAAGTGTGTGCAGAGATTCAAAATCTCACTTATCCTCTAGTCACTTAGGTCACAGCTGTGCCATCGAGCCTGTCTCATAGTGCTCAGATATTCATTGGGCCTCACACAATCCAAAAGTGTCCAGTGTCCAAAAGTGTGTGCAGAGATTCAAAATCTCCCTTATCCTCTAGTCACTTAGGTCACAGCTGTGCCATCGAGCCTGTCACATAGCGCTCAGATATTCATTGGGCCTCACACAATCCAAAAGTGTCCAGTGTCCAAAAGTGTGTGCAGAGATTCAAAATCTCACTTATCCTCTAGTCACTTAGGTCACAGCTGTGCCATCGAGCCTGTCACATAGCGCTCAGATATCAGTGGGCCTCACACAATCCAAAAGTGTCCAGTGTCCAAAAGTGTGTGCAGAGATTCAAAATCTCACTTATCCTCTAGTCACTTAGGTCACAACTGTGCCATCGAGCCTGTCACATAGCGCTCAGATATCAGTGGGCCTCACACAATCCAAAAGTGTCCAGTGTCCAAAAGTGTGTGCAGAGATTCAAAATCTCACTTGTCCTCTAGTCACTTAGGTCACAGCTGTGCCATCGAGCCTGTCACATAGCGCTCAGATATCAGTGGGCCTCACACAATCCAAAAGTGTCCAGTGTCCAAAAGTGTGTGCACAGATTCAAAATCTCACTTATCCTCTAGTCACTTAGGTCACAGCTGTGCCATCGAGCCTGTCACATAGCGCTCAGATATTCATTGGGCCTCACACAATCCAAAAGTGTCCAGTGTCCAAAAGTGTGTGCAGAGATTCAAAATCTCACTTATCCTCTAGTCACTTAGGTCACAGCTGTGCCATCGAGCCTGTCTCATAGTGCTCAGATATTCATTGGGCCTCACACAATCCAAAAGTGTCCAGTGTCCAAAAGTGTGTGCATAGATTCAAAATCTCCCTTATCCTCTAGTCACTTAGGTCACAGCTGTGCCATCGAGCCTGTCACATAGCGCTCAGATATTCATTGGGCCTCACACAATCCAAAAGTGTCCAGTGTCCAAAAGTGTGTGCAGAGATTCAAAATCTCACTTATCCTCTAGTCACTTAGGTCACAGCTGTGCCATCGAGCCTGTCTCATAGTGCTCAGATATTCATTGGGCCTCACACAATCCAAAAGTGTCCAGTGACCAAAAGTGTGTGCAGAGATTCAAAATCTCACTTATCCTCTAGTCACTTAGGTCACAGCTGTGCCATCGAGCCTGTCACATAGCGCTCAGATATCAGTGGGCCTCACACAATCCAAAAGTGTCCAGTGTCCAAAAGTGTGTGCAGAGATTCAAAATCTCACTTATCCTCTAGTCACTTAGGTCACAGCTGTGCCATCGAGCCTGTCACATAGCGCTCAGATATTCATTGGGCCTCACACAATCCAAAAGTGTCCAGTGTCCAAAAGTGTGTGCAGAGATTCAAAATCTCCTTTATCCTCTAGTCACTTAGGTCACAGCTGTGCCATCTAGCCTGTCACATAGCGCTCAGATATTCATTGGGCCTCACACAATCCAAAAGTGTCCAGTGTCCAAAAGTGTGTGCAGAGATTCAAAATCTCACTTATCCTCTAGTCACTTAGGTCACAGCTGTGCCATCGAGCCTGTCTCATAGTGCTCAGATATTCATTGGGACTCACACAATCCAAAAGTGTCCAGTGTCCAAAAGTGTGTGCAGAGATTCAAAATCTCACTTATCCTCTAGTCACTTAGGTCACAGCTGTGCCATCGAGCCTGTCGCATAGCGCTCAGATATCAGTGGGCCTCACACAATCCAAAAGTGTCCAGTGTCCCAAAGTGTGTGCAGAGATTCAAAATCTCACTTATACTCTAGTCACTTAGGTCACAGCTGTGCCATCGAGCCTGTCACATAGCGCTCAGATATTAGTGGGCCTCACACAATCCAAAAGTGTCCAGTGTCCAACAGTGTGTGCAGAGATTCAAAATCTCACTTATCCTTTAGTCACTTAGGTCACAGCTGTGCCATCGAGCCTGTCACATAGCGCTCAGATATCAGTGGGCCTCACACAATGCAAAAGTGTCCAGTGTCCAAAAGTGTGTGCAGAGATTCAAAATCTCACTTATCCTCTAGTCACTTAGGTCACAGCTGTGCCATCGAGCCTGTCACATAGCGCTCAGATATCAGTGGGCCTCACACAATCCAAAAGTGTCCAGTGTCCAAAAGTGTGTGCAGCAATTCAAAATCTCCCCTGTCCTATAGACACCTTGTACCTTGTTTTACATTACTATATAGTTTGTTGGATTTTGTCTACATTTCTACCAAAAATGAGGAAGGCTGGTGGAAGAGGCCGTGGAATTGGGCGGGGGTTGGCAGCTGGTAATGATGGTGTTGGTGGTGGATCTGATGGTAGTGGCAAGAGCAAAATAGGACCGAATGCAGGAGGTGTTGAGCCTGCGTCATCGTCTGGCTACATAAGGCCTCGAACGCTTAGTTTTCTAGGAGTTGGCAAACCGCTTTTAAAGCCAGAGCATCAGGAAAAAGTTTTGTCTTACATTGCTGACTCAGCCTCCAGCTCTATCGCCTCCTCTTCTTCAGTTGTAAAAAGTAAAAGCACTGAGTCGTCATTGGAGGCTCATGTTCATGAACCACACCTTTCCTTGTGTCCTTCACCCCAACCAAGATTGAAGGATGACGCAGGCCATACTACTGATTACTCCATGGAGCTGTTTTCACATACCATGCCTGGATTATCAAGTGAAATGGTGAATTACCCAGGCCAAGATGAATCTGACATGGAGTGCACTGATGCACAGCCGCTGATGGATGATTCTGCTGGTACATTCACTCAGAGCACTACATTGTCCTCGCAGTGTACAGAGCCAGATTCTGACCCTGATGAGACTCAGGTGCCCCTTCCCGCACACTATACCACCATACACGGTGACACAGAGGAAGGTGCACATGACATAGAAGAGGAGGTGATGGATGACCCAGTTGTTGACCCAGATTGGCATCCATTGGGGGAAGAGGGTGCTGCTTCCAATAGCTCAGATAAGGAGCATCCACAGCAGACATCGACATCGCAACAGCTGTTATCTGGCAGGCCCGGAGCACTCCAAAGACAGGTTCCAAACATCAAAAGAGTTGCTGGACAGCTTGTCCAGAGGGTCAAAAGATCACAGCGTGCTAGGCCGCAAAATGTCTGCCAAAGTAGGAAGAGTGCAGTGTGGCACTTTTTTGACCAAAATCCTCATAATCAGGCCAAGGTTATCTGTAAGAAGTGCGCAAAGACCTTTAGCCGAGGGAAAAATCTGAAAAATTTGAATACCAGTTGCATGCTTAGACATTTAACCAGCATGCACTTGCAAGCGTGGACACAACACCAAACCTCAAGTGCCACATGTGCAACTGATCACAACGAAGGTAGTCAGCATCGCTAAATTGTTTCCCCCACTGTAAGCCCACCGGTTAGCACAGCAGCAAATGTTGAGGTGTCGTTGCAAGGCCACAGCAGTCAGGGAATCCCACTGTTATATCAACGAAAGACTGATTCTAGGCCATCAGAAAGAACACCAACTCCATCACCATCATCAACCCTCTCTCAGTCCGCCCTGTCCACCGCTACTTCCACCATATGCAGCTCTCAAGTCCAGCTCACCCTCCCAGACACTATGAGTAGGTCAAGAAAGTACTCAGTCTCTCATCCGCGTACACTGGGTTTGAACGCCCACATTGCCAAACTAATCTCGTTTGAGATGATGCCCTTTTGGTTGGTGGAAAGCGCAGCTTTCCGCGAACTCATGGCCTATGCAGTACCACGCTATGACCTACCCAGTCGCCACTTCTTCTCTCGCAAAGCCATCCCAGCCCTCCACCATCATGTGAAAGACCGCATTGTCCATGCACTCAAGCAGTCAGTGAGCGGAAAGGTGCACCTCACAACTGATGCATGGTCCAGTCGGCATGGCCAGGGCCGTTACGTGTCCATCACTGCGCACTGGGTTAATGTGGTGGATGCAGGGTCCACAGGGGACAGCGGTGGTGGGACAGTGCTGCCTAGCCCACGGTATAGGAAACAGTTGGCTATAGGCGTTCCACCCTCCTCCTCCTCCTCCAGAAGCGAAAGCTCGTCCACAGAGCGCAGTCGTACGAGCACTCCATCTGCAGCTGCCACTGTTGCACACGATGTGTCCCCCTATCGAGCAGCTAGTGGCGTCAGCAGGCTGTGTTGCAGATGATGTGTTTGGGCGACAGACATACCGCCGAGGTGCTGGCCGAGTACTTGAAGCAACAAACTGAGTCATGGCTGGGCAGTGTACATCTTGAGGCAGGCAAGGTAGTTAGTGATAACGGCCGTAATTTTGTGGCAGCCATAGCCCTTTCAAAACTCAGCCACATACCTTGCTTGGCTCACACCTTGAACCTGGTGGTGCAGTGCTTCCTCAAAAATTATCCAGAGTTAACAGCCCTGCTCCAGAAGGTGCGAAGACTGTGCGCGCATATCCGCCGGTCGCCTGTACACTCCGTTCGTATGCAGAAGCTGCAGCGATTGCTCCACCTTCCCAACCACCGCCTCATTATCGACATTGCAACAAGGTGGAACTCCACCCTGCACATGGTGGAGCGGCTGTGCGAGCAGAGGCAGGCCATAATGCATTTGTGGGAGGATACACGGCCAGGCACTTTGAGAGCAGACATGGAGTTGACAGGTGTGCAGTGGTCGAAGCTGAAAGACCTTTGTAAAGTCCTTCAGTGTTTTGAGGAATGCACACGGCTGGTAAGCGCAGACGATGCCATCCTAAGCATGAGCATCCCACTTATGCGTCTGCTCATGCAAACTTTGACGCACCTTAAGGAGCAGGCGTCTGCAGCCAATGTTGATGAGGAGGAAGAGGAGGAGGGAATCCTTGATGACATTCAGCCATTGTCTGCTCAGGGACCTCTCCTGGACGAGGTGGAGGAAGAAGAGGAGGAGGAGGATGAAGATGGGGATGATTACTTAGGGGAGGAGGATGCATCTCGTGGGGCAAGTGAAAATGTTGGCGTGGCAAGGTCTGGTACAGGGTTTGTGCGTGACTGGAGGGATGTGGATTTGCCAGAAAGTGCTCCTCCAACCAGCACTCGCAGTGCATCATTGACACCGGGAACATTGGCCCACATGTCAGATTATGCCTTGCGGATCCTAAAAAGGGACCCCCGCATTGCCAAAATGATGAACGATGACGACTACTGGTTGGCCAGCATCCTGGATCCACGCTATAAAGGCAAATTACAAAACATCATGCCACAGGAGAACCTTGACCTAATATTGGCTAATAAACAAGCAACTCTGGTAAATCGGTTGCTTGAGGCATTCCCAGCACACAGCAGCGGTGATGGT
This sequence comes from Dendrobates tinctorius, assembly GCF_039654945.1. Lineage (NCBI taxonomy): Eukaryota > Metazoa > Chordata > Amphibia > Anura > Dendrobatidae > Dendrobates > Dendrobates tinctorius. The sequence goes on along the minus strand of NW_027361706.1, from coordinate 29,130,220 downwards.
TCTCACACGAGCCGTACGGGCCGGGGGCAGCTTGGCAGAGGTGTTCGTGGTGCACACAGCAGAAGTGGCGTTGGAGACAGGGGTTTCATGACAATGTTGTGGACTGATTTTTCAAATACCGCTCACACAACTGGTAATACTGCATCGATGGAAAGTGACAGGAGACAGCAGTTGTCAACCATGGTTACAAACTACTTTTCCTCCCATATCGATGTTCTCCCACACAGGTCATTCCCCTTTGACTATTGGGCCGCTAAACTGGACACCTGGCCTGAATTGGCCCAATATGCCTTACAGGAGCTCGCTTGCCCAGCTGCAAGTGTGCTATCGGAAAGAGTCTTCAGTGCAGCTGGATCAATCCTGACAGAAAAAAGGACCCGTCTGTCAACCCAAAATGTGGATGATCTAACCTTCATTAAAATGAACCATGCATGGGTTTCCAAGGATTTTGTCCCACCTTCCCCTGATGACACATAGGGTGACAGAAAAATGGCTTGCTTTGGTCCACCTCTTCCTGGGACTTGACCTATTTCGCCTTTTGCATCAGCTGAATGTCCAACATCAACATATGCCACTTTCTAAAACTCCCTAACTGTGCTGCCTCCCCCCCATGGCCGGGGTCACCACCTAGCGCACGACACCGTGCGAGTGCCGTTGCCCTGGACAGGTGGGTAGGCCGACTCTTGGGCGCGGGCACTGGCACAGGGTCCCTCATAGTGCAATCAAGTGTCTCTGACGGTGGTGGTGCACACCCGCCATCAGACACACCGCTGTACTATGAGGGGCCCAGTGCCAGTACCGACGCCCACGAGTGGGCCCCCCTTGCTTGGGCAGGGCCCCAGCATTTGCAATCTTTACCTCTCCCTGCTCCTCCGCTGTGTAATCTGGGCCGTCAAATCCATACTGTGCCTGACACCGTCTGAGCCTGCCTCCTGAGACATATATTTTGAATGTGTACGCTATCCATACATGTTATCCGGGGATACGGTACCCTTTCTAACCTTTGTGCAATCACGTGCAATCCATACTGGGCCTAACACCGTCTGAGCCTGCCTCCTGAGACATATATTTTGAATGTGTACGCTATCCATACATGTTATCCGGGGATACGGTACCCTTTCTAACCTTTGTGCAATCACTTGCAATCCATACTGGGCCTAACACCGTCTGAGCCTGCCTCCTGAGACATATATTTTGAATGTGTACGCTATCCATACATGTTATCCGGGGATACGGTACCCTTTCTAACCTTTGTGCAATCACGTGCAATCCATACTGGGCCTAACACCGTCTGAGCCTTCCTCCTGAGACATATATTTTGAATGTGTACGCTATCCATACATGTTATCCGGGGATACGGTACCCTTTCTAACCTTTGTGCAATCACGTGCAATCCATACTGGGCCTAACACCATCTGAGCCTGCCTCCTGAGACATATATTTTGAATGTGTACGCTATCCATACATGTTATCCGGGGATACGGTACCCTTTCTAACCTTTGTGCAATCACGTGCAATCCATACTGGGCCTAACACCGTCTGAGCCTGCCTCCTGAGACATATATTTTGAATGTGTACGCTATCCATACATGTTATCCGGGGATACGGTACCCTTTCTAACCTTTGTGCAATCACGTGCAATCCATACTGGGCCTAACACCGTCTGAGCCTGCCTCCTGAGACATATATTTTGAATGTGTACGCTATCCATACATGTTATCTGGGGATACGGTACCCTTTCTAACCTTTGTGCAATCATGTGTAATCCATACTGGGCGTGAGAACGGCTGGCGAGCTGTTAAGCAAGCTACAGCACCTGTGGTTTGCACACGTAAGTTTTTCATTTTTTAAGGAATGACGGTTAGGCCTAATTCCGGAACTGCAGTTGACCTGCACTTACTGGGAAATCATTGTTCGCGGGTAATAATTGTAATCAGTGATCACTAACGTTGTTCAGCGGGTTATCTGCACCTGTAAGCGTCAAACGCTGGCCTTTTCAGTGTAGCGCACATGCAGCCACGGACATGTAAGGGCATGACACACCAGTTATTGGCCAATCTCATGTTCCAGAGCCTCACGTGTCCCTCTAGTAAGCCGGACTCGGACCGCGGGGCATGACGGAGTCTCGTTCGTTAACGGAATTAAGCTTGCAATGTGTGCATCTGTTCTGTAGCTGGCATGGTTGAGGTTTCCCAGGTGGAGTCGAATTTAACCGTAGGCTCCACTCCTGGTGGTGCCCTTCTGGACATTCCTTTAAGGTTCAGCTTTGCAACCATACTGCCCACGTAAAACAAACAATTTGCCTTCATGAACGCTGTTTGGAGGGTCATGACTCGTGGGAATAACGCCGCCCAATCAGTTAACCTGCTAGAGAGATCCTTTGTTGCTCCCAAGCATGACATCACACTCCCTAGGAGGAAGGTAATGCCACTGTGGCGACCGTACTCCTGGGGGCGACACAAGTGCACTGATGCCCAGCCACTGCTCGATGAATCTGCTGGTACATTGACCCAGACCACTACATTCCCCTCGCACGCTACACGGCCTGAATCTGACCCTGATGAAACTCAGGTTACCCTTCCCATATACAGTTCCATCTTACACGGTGACAAAGAGGAAGCTGCAGATGAAAGTGCAGGTTCGGCCCACCCGCCATCAGACACACCACCGTACTATCAGGGGCCCTGTGCCAGTGCCGTCGCCAACGAGTGGGCCCCCCCTGCTTGCTCAGGATCACAGCACTTGCAAGGTTGAAATACTGTGCAGTGAGATGGAAGATGGGGACGATGAGGAGTCCAGACTAGTACAGGGATTCCCTAGCGAGGAGACTTATTTGATTGTTTTCAATGTTGGGACAGCAATTTTTGGGGAGCACGTTACTCTGGAGAATGATAGATGGGGCCCACCATACACTGGAACATTCCAAAGGTGGACATCAGACACTGGAGCAGCATTTACAGGGCCCATTATACACTAGAGCATTAGAAATGGGGCCCATTATGTTTGGAGCATTATTTGGGCCCATAAGACAGTGGAGCTTCATCCATGGGGACCAACATATACTGTAGCATTATGTGGAGCTCATCATATACTGTTTCAAACATTATATGGGACCAATGATTCTGTATGGAGAAATAGATGGGCCTCGTCATGAGATGTAAAAAGTGAAGTATTTTTCATTGTACTATACCGCTATTTCACTGCCGTATCGGAGCATGATGAGTTTTGGTATGTGTTAAAGGGGCACTCTTTCGCCCAGGGCACATGAAAACCTGGAGCCAGCCCCCCCCCCACAACTTTAGCCAAATAACCCCCATTTTTCAGTGCGTAACTTGTATTATGAAGTTAATTAAGGTTGACAAGCTTAAGTAAGAAGAATTGATGCTTTTGGCATTCAAATGGGCACTGTAGGTGTGTTTCCTGTCCTCCTCTCACTGCCGACTTTTATTCCCCATTGACTTACATTGGGTTTCGTGTTTCGGGACGACCCCGACTTTTCCCTATAATCGGACGATCTTGCTCGACCCGACTTTTGGAAAAGTCGGGTTTCACGAAACGAAGCACGACCCTAAAAAACCAAAAGTCGCTCAACTCTAGTCCCCACCCTTAGATTGGCAGGTCTCTCCCTGTACAGGCACACAGAGAACAATCTGTTACTCTAGGGCTGTGAGTGGGGAGAAGCAGCAAGGGACTTATCCGACTACTCTCCTGTCCAGTCCTTGCAGCTTTTTCTCTGAAATGTTGCAGTGTTTCAGAGTGAACCATACCTGGCTGGGATCATGCAGCCAGTGCCTGATTCATACCGCTGGTGAATAGAGCAGCATGTACCAGCTGTCAGGTTCCCTTTAACGTCTACATTTTTCCCATGTTTTTTCCAATTAGTTATATTTGTCAAGAAGCCATGTCGTGATAGCAATGTTTTCCTATACACTTTATCCCACAGCTACATGATCTCTTCTGAGGTCCCAGCTTCATTCTTTTCTGCAGCTTTCCAATTTTTTTTAGACACCGAGGTGGAATCTGTCTTCATAATATTCACCTTTGACCTCTGTCATATTCTCCCCTTCTGCGAAATCAGACTTATCACTTTTGTAAAACGGCCTGGAATTTCAGCCGAGGGAATTGTGTGACCCCCATCAACCTCCCTCTGTCTAGAAGAACAGACTTATTCAGTGGTTCAGCTTGAATAACCCCTTAACTACTATGAGGATACTGCAGTTGATGGTCTGGGAGGACACTGGTCACACTGGCGCATTTTCCTCCTTAATATGGAGATGAAACAGAGATAAAAATATGTGTTTTATTCTCAATACAAAAAAATCAGTGATGTTCAAATAGGCTTTATGTGAACCCATTGTGAGACTTTCGCATTCACAATCCTCAAGCCATGAAAATCCATCACAGAGATATCAGGTCTTGAATGGGAATAGTCTTAGTGAACTTTTCGTGACATTTCACATAATTCTATGTTCTGAGGCAAAGTAGGGCGATGTAGTTCAAGGCTACGTTCCCACCAAGAGTTTTTTACGTTGCGTATGTTTGAAAAAATTCATGTAACCCATTTTTCTTAATGGGAGCAGAAATGGTACAGAAAATCTGCAACATCAAAAACTAATCAAAATCTCATCTTGGAAAATGAAGCCTAAAAACTATTATTTTGGTCAATTTCTTACAGTATAACCCCATGGTGAAGAATGTGGGACCTTCTAGTTTTCATCCCTTCTTTCCTTGTTTTTCTTTGTTGCTGAAGTTTAGGTTTTGTTCTCAAATGTAGTTTAAACGTTCCCTTTTTTGCTTTATATTGGAATGTTTTCTGTAATAACAATTTTCTATGTTTTTTTTTACATTTTTCAATGTGTTTTTTTCCTTTATTTGCTGTGGTTTTGGAGCAGATTTGAACCAGTTTTGTTATTACATTTTTTAGTATAGAAAAGCTTCAATTCTGCACTTAAAAATGCATTTGTGTTTTTTTTTCAGGTTTCACATAGAAGCTTCTAGAGATAAAATGCACCAAAAATCCACAGTTCAGCAGTGTATTTAGACGCACAGCTGGCTGACGCTTTCATGAAATCACATCCACTATGCTTGGACAGTTAAATGCAGAAGATTTCCTGCAAAAAAACTGCAGCGAAAAAAGCACAGTATTTACGCTACGTGTGAACACGTCTTAAGGGTGTGTGCACACGCTGCGGATTCTGCTGCGGATCCGCAGCAGTGTACAGTGCCATAATATCCTATGGATATCAAAAACCGCAGTGCAGACGGTGCAGATTTTTCAGCGCAGATTTGCTGCGGTTTCTAATCCGCAGAAAGAATTGACATGTCATTCTTTTCTGCGGATTCCGCTGCGGTTTACCATCTCCTCCATTGTAGAGGTGATAAACCGCAGGGCAAAACCGCAGGCTAATCCGCAGATAAACCGCAGGTCTTTTGACCTGCAGATTTACCTGCGGATTTTACAAAATCCATGCAGCCAAATCCGCAGAGCATTCCGCAGCGTGTGCACGTACCCTTAAGGTTAATTATCACAGATCGTGGGGCTGCTGGAGAAAGTTGTGCTCGGCTTGGTCCATTGACAATGAATGGAGCAGAGGCCAAGCAATCAGACCTGAATATCAATAAGGATGGGGCAGCAGAACTCCATTCTTTAGGTACCAAATATTGGGGTCCCAGCTTCTGGACCCCCAGCAATCAGCACATTATCCTATTTCTTATGGGTAGCGGTTATCTTGTTGCTTTGTAGATTAATCCTTTAATACTGTGACCCCCACTACCCAATATTTTGTCTATACAGTATGTGTTGCACAGTTATTTATATAGATTAATCGAGAGTCCTGCAAGGGTTAATTTCCCATTGAACTCTTCCTTTGTGAGCTTAGAAAGTCAAGGAGGTGGACTTTAGCTGAGGAGGTTGGGTTTCACAATCTTTTTGTGCGCAGACAGCAGAGGCGTATCTAGGCTTCCTGGCACCTGGGGCAAGAATTTGGTTTGGCGCCCCCCCCACTCCAAATTCCCCACACATAAACCCCATCCCCACTCCAAATCCCGCACACATTAAATAACCCCCATCCCCACTCCCAAATCCCACACACACATTATGTACCCCCCACTCCAAATCCCCCACATATTAACCCCAATCCCACTCATTAACCCCCCGTCCATACTCCCAAATCCCCCAACACATTATGTCCCCCCCACATTAACCCCCATCCCCACTCATTAACCCCCCCAGACATTAATTCCATCCCCACTCATTAACCCTCCACAAATTAATTCCATCCCCACTCAATAACCCCCATCCCCACACATTAACCCCTTCCCCACTCATTAACCTCCCACACATTAACCCCATCCCCACTCTTAACCCCCCACACATTAACCCCCATCCCCACTCATTAACCCCCATCCCCACTCATTAACCTCCCACACATTAACCCCATCCCCACTCTTAACCCCCCACACAGTAACCCCCATCTCCACTCATTAACCCCCCCACTCATTAACCCCCATCCCCACACATTAACCCCCATCCATTAACCTCATCTCCACTCATTAACCCCCCCACGCATTAACCCCATCCCCACTCATTAACCCCATCGCCACACATTAACACCCCCCATCTTCGGTGGTTTCTTCAGCTCCACATTGGAGCACACTTACCACCAGTGCTGAGCGTTCACTCTGGGCACCGGGGAGTGACGTCAGCAGCGTGATCACATGACATGTCACGCTGCTGACATCGCTCCGGCCCGGCGGTCAGAGCTGCAATTTTACTGGCGTCTATACAGACGTCAGTACAATTGTTCCCTGGGAGCCGGCACAAGCACCTTCTCTGCGCCTGCTGTCAGCTTGACAGCTGACACAGAGAACCGCTGACTCTCAGGTCAGGGGGGGCGGCAGAACGCAGCTGCCAGGGAGGACACTGCGGACCGCTGCATTCCGGCCCGGACTGCGCCCCCTGCCGGCTGCGCCCGGGGCAACTGCCCCGGTTGCCCCCCCCCCTAGATACGCCCCTGGCAGACAGGGAAGAAGGGGGAGGCTCCTGCTGCAGACAGTTGTTTTGCAGACAATACAAGAGTGTGAGAAAAAGAGGGGAGGAATTGGCTGATCTTCTGGAGCATGTACAAACAGTTTCTGTATACATTTTCAGTATTAAATAAATAAGAAAAATCGATTAATTGATAAGATTAAAAAAAAAGAAAATTAGGGAATAAATTGAGATATTTAAATTTTTTTAAGATCTGCTCCTTCACCCTTTTAAGTTTATCTTGGTTATTCTGCTTTATTATTTTTAGAGTAGAAAAAAATATATATACGCCTTAAAGGGAACCTGTCACCAGGTTTTCCCCACATAAAATATGGCAAGTACCATTAGGTCCTTTTTTACAGCATACAGGAATGCTGTAAAATGTCCCCAATCCAGTCTGCAGATCCGAAAAAAGACCTTTGACTATACTCACAGATGAAGCAGTCCAGTCCAATGGACGTCTCTGCTCCAGATCCATCCAGTTCCTCCTCTCTTCTTGTGATTGCCGTCCTCCTTCCCTGCTTCATGTCCTATGTCATCCACACAGTGCCCTCCATCACGTTCCTGTCCAGGAACACTTCTCCCTGAATAGTAACATAGTAACATAGTTATTAAGGTTGAAGGAAGACTTTCCATCTAGTTCAACCCATATCCTATCCTAACCTGCCCTAACATGTTGATCCAGAGGAAGGCAAAAAAAACCCATGTGGCAAACAGTAAGCTTTACACTGGGGAAAAAAATTCCTTCCCGACTCCACATACGGCAATCAGACTAGCTCCCTGGATCAACGCAATATTAAGGAAACTAGTGTATATACCCTATAATATTATACTTTTCAAGAAAGGCATCCAGTCCCTTCTTAAATTTTAGTAGGGAATCACTCATTACTAGTGTTGAGCGACTTTTGGTTATTTAGGGTCAAGTTTCGTTTCATGAAACCCGACTTTTCCAAAAGTCGGGTCGAGCAAAATCAGCCGACTATAGGGAAAAGTCGGGGTCGTCCCGAAACACGAAACCCAATGTAAGTCAATGGAGAATTAAAGTCGGCAGTGAGAGGAGGACAGGAAACACACCAACAGTGCCCATTTGAATGCCAAAAGCATAAATTCTTGTTACTGAAGCTTGTCAACCTTAATTAACTTCATAATACTAGTTACACACTGAAAAATGGGGGTTATTTGGCTACAGTTGTGGGGGGGAGGGCTGGCTCCAGGTTTTCGTGGGCCCAGGGCCAAAGAGCACCCCTTTAACACATACCACAACTCATGATGCTCCGATACGGCAGAGAAATAGCAGTATAGTACAATGAAAAATACTTCACTTCTTACATCTCATGACTGATATCCATTTTAAATTCTCCAATACCTCCAAAAACGGACAGTATATAACTCCATACAGTATTATGGCCAGCGCTTAGTGCACTATACAGAGTAATGAGGCCCATATATTTCTCCATACGGAATCATTATTTCCATATAATGTTTCAAACCGTATATGATGAGCTCCACATAATGCTACAGTATATGTTGGTCCCAATGGATGAAGCTCCACTGTCTTATGGGCTCAAATAATGGGCCCCATTTCTACTGCACTAGTGTATAATGGGCCCTGTAAATGCTGCTCCAGTGTCTGATGTCCACCTTTGGAATGCTCCAGTGTATGGTGGGCCCCATATATCATTCACCAGAGTATAGTGCTCCCCAAAAATTGCTGTCCCAACATTGAAAACAATTACATAAGTCTCCTTGCTAGGGAATCCCTGCACTACTCTGAACTCCTTGTTGTCCCCATCTTCCATCTCACTGCACTTGGCTGTTTAGGCCCTCCCACCGGCAGAGACACTTTTGCATACTATGCGGTGCCCTGTGCCAGTGCCATCGCCCATGAGTATGCCCCCTCACCTGCTCAAAGAACCTGCACTTTCATCTGCACCTTCCTCTTTGTCACCGTGTAAGGTGGTATAGTATGCGGGAAGGGGAACCTGAGTTTCCTCTGGGTCAGATTCTGGCTGTGTAGAGTGCGAGGGGAATGTAGTTGTCTGGGTCAATGTACCAGCAGCATCATCCAGCAGTGGCTGGGCCTCAGTGCACTTGTGGCGTCCCCAAGAGTACGGTCGCCACTGTGGCATCGCCTTCCTCCTAGGGAGTGTGTTGTCAAGCTTGGGAGCAACGAAGGATCTCTCTAGCAGTGAAACCAACACACAACACATTTCCCACTCCAGGCCAGCAGGGAGACCTCTGAACCTGACTGCTGAGGAGCTGCTCTCTGTGGTCGGGAGGAGGTAAGTTAGGGCACTCTGTGCAGGGAAGGGGAAGTGTGTGGACGTGAGAAGGGGAGCTGGAGGATGAGCAGAGTTAAGGCTCACTCCTAGCTGGAGCGCATGGTCCGGATTCCGGTCTCCGAGTTTGTAGGGACACTGACGTTCCTGCAGCAGAAACCGGGGGAAGTAGCAGCTATAAATGCTCTGTACCCAACTAAGGCTCGGAGGCCCCAGCATCGACGTGTGCGAGGCAGAAGGAAAAGGCTACAGCTGTCTGCCATACAAGTAAAGTCTGAGGAACATCTGTTAGACAGGAGGCGTTTCAGTGAACCACGGTCCTGTGAGTGCTTCCCCCACAAGCGCTAGAAAGGAGACGTTCAGGAAGGTACATGTTGGCAGAGTGTTAGAAGGGAGCTTTCCATTCTGGTCCAGGAGGTTGGCAGAGGTCCTGACCCGGAGGACACAGCACAGAGGCAGGCATCTGTGTAACCTGCAGACTGTGAGTAAAGCTTTGGAACTGCACGCTCTGGTGTCCTACAGTTATTCCAGCACCGCTACATCTGGGTACCAGCACCTACACCGCCTGTGCCTTTCCCCCATTACTACATCTACACTTCCCTGGGACTCCAGCTCCACCTGTGGGGAGCTTCACCATCTTTGCTGCACAACACCATCAGTCCCAGAGGATCTGCATGCAGCGTCGGCCTAACATCTATGTTGCCGAACACCACAGGTGGCGTCAAACTATCTATATAAACTCTTTACCATTATACCACGCCATTTACATGGGCGCCCAGGGCCACCGTCCGGGTCACCGCTGCTGTGACACATCCCACTGACACTGGCCCGGTACCGAGTACCCCACAGCCCTGGGAGGGCGACCCATATTCCGACTGCTGATCGGGCGGCTTTATTCCCACGAACCTCCAAACAGCGTCCCTGAAGGCAAAGTTTTTGGTTTCCGGGGGCAGTATGATTGCAAAGCTGAACCTTAAAGGAATGTCCAAAAGGGCACCACCAGGAGTGGAGCCTGGGGCTTAATTGGACTGCACCCGGGAAACCACTACCATACAAGCTACAGAATAGATGGACAGATTGCAAGCTTTGTCGATTCTGTGTGTGGTGTGGTATGTCCGTTTGTAGTTGTGCTAGCGATTTCTCAGCTTTATTCCATTAACGACCGAGACTCCGACATGGCCCCGCGGTACGCGTCAAGCTTACTAGAGGGATACGCGAGGCTGTGGCACGTGGGATCGAGCAATAACAGGTCTAGCATTCCTGTACATGTCCACGGCTGCATGCACGCTACACTGAAAGGACCAGCTTTTGTCGCTTACAGGTGCAGATAACCTGCTGAACTCCGTTAGTGATGGGGATCTGGGATTCAGATTATTCCCCGCGAACGATGATTTCCCAGTAAGTTCAGGTCAACCGCAATTCCGGAGTTAGGCCTAACCGTTAGAGTTGAGCGACTTTTGGTTTTTTAGGGTCGAGTTTCGTTTCGTGAAACCCGACTTTTCCAAAAGTCGGGTCGAGCAAGATCGTCCGATTATAGGGAAAAGTCGGGGTCGTCCCGAAACACGAAACCCAATGTAAGTCAATGGGGAATAAAAGTCGGCAGTGAGAGGAGGACAGGAAACACACCTACAGTGCCCATTTGAATGCCAAAAGCATCAATTCTTCTTACTTAAGCTTGTCAACCTTAATTAACTTCATAATACAAGTTACGCACTGAAAAATGGGGGTTATTTGGCTAAAGTTGTGGGGGGGGAGGGCTGGCTCCAGGTTTTCATGTGCCCTGGGCGAAAGAGCGCCCCTTTAACACATACCACAACTCATCATGCTCCGATACGGCAGAGAAATAGCGGTATAGTACAATGAAAAATACTTCACTTTTTACATCTCATGACGAGGACCATCTATTTCTCCATACAGAATCATTGGTCCCATATAATGTTTGAAACAGTATATGATGAGCTCCACATAATGCTACAGTATATGTTGGTCCCCATGGATGAAGCTCCACTGTCTTATGGGCCCAAATAATGCTCCAAACATAATGGGCCCCATTTCTAATGCTCTAGTGTATAATGGGCCCTGTAAATGCTGCTCCAGTGTCTGATGTCCACCTTTGGAATGTTCCAGTGTATGGTGGGCCCCATCTATCATTCTCCAGAGTATAGTGCTCCCCAAAAATTGCTGTCCCAACATTGAAAACAATCAAATAAGTCTCCTCGCTAGGGAATCCCTGTACTTGTCTGGACTCCTCGTCGTCCCCATCTTCCATCTCACTGCACAGTATTTCAACTTTGCAAGTGCTGTGATCCTGAGCAAGCAGGGGGGGCCCACTCGTTGGCAACAGCACTGGCACAGGGCCCCTGATAGTACGGTGGTGTGTCTGATGGCGGGTGGGCCGAACCTGCACTTTCATCTGCAGCTTCCTCTTTGCCACCGTGTAAGATGGAACTGTATATGGGAAGGGTAACCTGAGTTTCATCAGGGTCAGATTCAGGTCGTGTAGCGTGCGAGGGGAATGTAGTGGTCTGGGTCAATGTACCAGCAGATTCATCGAGCAGTGGCTGGGCATCAGTGCACTTGTGTCGCCCCCAGGAGTACGGTCGCCACAGTGGCATTACCTTCTTCCTAGGGAGTGTGATGTCATGCTTGGGAGCAACGAACGATCTTTCTAGCAGGTTAACTGATTGGGCGGCGTTATTCCCACGAGTCATGACCCTCCAAACAGCGTTCATGAAGGCAAAGTGTTTGTTTTACGTGGGCAGTATGGTTGCAAAGCTGAACCTTAAAGGAATGTCCAGAAGGGCACCACCAGGAGTGGAGCCTACGGTTAAATTCGACTCCACCTGGGAAACCTCAACCATGCCAGCTACAGAATAGATGCACACATTGCAAGCTTAATTCCGTTAACGAACGAGACTCCGTCATGCCCCGCGGTCCAAGTCCGGCTTACTAGAGGGACACGTGAGGCTCTGGCACATGAGATTGGCCAATAACTGGTGTGTCATGCCCTTACATGTCCGTGGCTGCATGTGCGCTACACTGAAAAGGCCAGCGTTTGTCGCTTACAGGTGCAGATAACCCGCTGAACAACGTTAGTGATGGGGATCACTGATTACAATTATTACCCGCGAACAATGATTTCCCAGTAAGTGCAGGTCAACCGCAGTTCCGGAATTAGGCCTAACCGTCATTCCTGAAAAAATGAAAAACTTACGTGTGCAAACCACAGGTGCTGTAGCTTGCTTAACAGCTCGCCAGCCGTTCTCACGCCCAGTACGGATTACACGTGATTGCACAAAGGTGAGAAAGGGTACCGTATCCCCAGATAACATGTATGGATAGCGTACACATTCAAAATATATGTCTATACATCAGGAGGCAGGCTCAGACGGTGTTAGGCCCAGTATGGATTGCAGGTGATTGCACAAAGGTTAGAAAGGGTACCGTATCCCCGGATAACATGTATGGATAGCGTACACATTCAAAATATATGTCTATACATCAGGAGGCAGGCTCAGACGGTGTTAGGCCCAGTATGGATTGCACGTGATTGCACAAAGGTTAGAAAGGGTACCGTATCCCCGGATAACATGTATGGATAGCGTACACATTCAAAATATATGTCTATACATCAGGAGGCAGGCTCAGACGGTGTTAGGCCCAGTATGGATTGCACGTGATTGCACAAAGGTTAGAAAGGGTACAGTATCCCCAGATAACATGTATGGATAGTGTACACATTCAAAATATATGTCTATACATCAGGAGGCAGGCTCAGACGGTGTTAGGCCCAGTATGGATTGCACGTGATTGCACAAAGGTTAGAAAGGGTACCGTATCCCCAGATAACATGTATGGATAGCGTACACATTCAAAATATATGTCTATACATCAGGAGGCAGGCTCAGATGGTGTTAGGCCCAGTATGGATTGCACGTGATTGCACAAAGGTTAGAAAGGGTACCGTATCCAAGGATAACATGTATGGATAGCGTACACATTCAAAATATATGTCTATACATCAGGAGGCAGGCTCAGACGGTGTTAGGCCCAGTATGGATTGCACGTGTTTGCACAAAGGTTAGAAAGGGTACCGTATCCCCAGATAACATGTATGGATAGCGTACACATTCAAAATATATGTCTATACATCAGGAGGCAGGCTCAGACGGTGTTAGGCCCAGTATGGATTGCATGTGATTGCACAAAGGTTAGAAAGGGTACCATATCCCCAGATATCATGTATGGATAGCGTACACATTCAAAATATATGTCTATACATCAGGAGGCAGGCTCAGACGGTGTTAGGCCCAGTATGGATTGCACGTGATTGCACAAAGGTTAGAAAGGGTACCGTATCCCCGGATAACATGTATGGATAGCGTACACATTCAAAATATATGTCTATACATCAGGAGGCAGGCTCAGACGGTGTCAGGCACAGTATGGATTTGACGGCCCAGACTACACAGCGGAGGAGCAGGGAGAGGTAAAGATTGCAAATGCTGGGGCCCTGCCCAAGCAAGGGGGGCCCACTCGTGGGCGTCGGTACTGGCACTGGGCCCCTCATAGTACGGCGGTGTGTCTGACGGCGGGTGTGCACCACCACCGTCAGAGACACTTGATTGCACTATGAAGGACCCTGTGCCAGTGCCCGCGCCCAAGAGTCGGCCTACCCACCTGTCCAGGGCAACGGCACTCGCACGGTGTCGTGCGCTAGGTGGTGACCCCGGCCATGGGGGGGGGGAGGCAGCACAGTTAGGGAGTTTTAGAAAGTGGCATATGTTGATGTTGGACATTCAGCTGATGCAAAAGGTGAAATAGGTCAAGTCCCAGGAAGAGGTGGACCAAAGCAAGCCATTTTTCTGTCACCCTATGTGTCATCAGAGGAAGGTGGGACAAAATCCTTGGAAACCAATGCGTGGTTCATTTTAATGAAGGTTAGATCATCCACATTTTGGGTTGACAGACGGGTCCTTTTTTCTGTCAGGATTGATCCAGCTGCACTGAAGACTCTTTCCGATAGCACACTTGCAGCTGGGCAAGCGAGCTCCTGTAAGGCATATTGTGCCAATTCAGGCCAGGTGTCCAGTTTAGCGGCCCAATAGTCAAAGGGGAATGACCTGTGTGGGAGAACATCGATATGGGAGGAAAAGTAGTTTGTAACCATAGTTGACAACTGCTGTCTCCTGTCTCTTTCCATCGATGCAGTATTACCAGTTGTGTGAGCGGTACTTGAAAAATCAGTCCACAACATTGTCATGAAACCCCTGTCTCCAACGCCACTTCTGCTGTGTGCACCACGAACACCTCTGCCAAGCTGCCCCCGGCCCGTACGGCTCGTGTGAGAACCATCACCGCTGCTGTGTGCTGGGAATGCCTCAAGCAACCGATTTACCAGAGTTGCTTGTTTATTAGCCAATATAAGTCAAGGTTCTCCTGTGGCATGATGTTTTGTAATTTGCCTTCATAGCGTGGATCTAGGATGCTGGCCAACCAGTAGTCGTCATCGTTCATCATTTTGGCAATGCGGGGGACCCTTTTTAGGATCTGCAAGGCATAATCTGACATGTGGGACAATGTTCCCGGTGTCAATGATGCACTGCGAGTGCTGGTTGGAGGAGCACTTTCTGGCAAATCCACATCCCTCCAGTCACGCACAAACCCTGTACCAGACCTTGCCATGCCAACATTTTCACTTGCCCCACGAGATGCATCCTCCTCCCCTAAGTAATCATCCCCATCATCCTCCTCCTCCTCCTCTTCTTCCTCCACCTCGTCCAGGAGAGGTCCCTGAGCAGACAATGGCTGAATGTCATCAAGGATTCCCTCCTCCTCTTCCTCCTCATCAACATTGGCTGCAGAAGCCTGCTCCTTAAGGTGCATCAAAGTTTGCATGAGCAGACGCATAAGTGGGATGCTCATGCTTAGGATGGCGTCGTCTGCACTTACCAGCCGTGTGCATTCCTCAAAACACTGAAGGACTTTACAGAGGTCTTTCAGCTTCGACCACTGCACACCGGTCAACTCCATGTCTGCTCTCAAAGTGCCTGGCCGTGTATCCTCCCACAAATGCATTATGGCCTGCCTCTGCTCGCACAGCCGCTCCACCATGTGCAGGGTGGAGTTCCACCTTGTTGCAATGTCGATAATGAGGCGGTGGTTGGGAAGGTGGAGCAATCGCTGCAGCTTCTGCATACGAACGGAGTGTACAGGCGACCGGCGGATGTGCGCGCACAGTCTTCGCACCTTCTGGAGCAGGGCTGTTAACTCCGGATAATTTTTGAGGAAGCACTGCACCACCAGGTTCAAGGTGTGAGCCAAGCAAGGTATGTGGCTGAGTTTTGAAAGGGCTATGGCTGCCACAAAATTACGCCCGTTATCACTAACTACCTTGCCTGCCTCAAGATGTACACTGCCCAGCCATGACTCAGTTTGTCGCTGAAAGTACTTGGCCAGCACCTCGGCGGTGTGTCTGTCGCCCAAACACATCATCTGCAACACTGCCTGCTGACGCTTTCCACTAGCTGCTCGATAGGGGGACACCTCGTGTGCAACAGTGGCAGCTGCAGATGGAGTGCTCGTACGACTGCGCTCTGTGGATGAGCTTTCGCTTCTGGAGGAGGAGGAGGAGGAGGGTCGAACGCCTACAGCCAACTGTTTCCTATACCGTGGGCTAGGCAGCACTGTCCCACCACCGCTGTCCCCTGTGGACCCTGCATCCACCACATTAACCCAGTGCGCAGTGATGGACACGTAACGGCCCTGGCCATGCCGACTGGACCATGCATCAGTTGTGAGGTGCACCTTTCCGCTCACTGACTGCTTGAGTGCATGGACAATGCGGTCTTTCACATGATGGTGGAGGGCTGGGATGGCTTTGCGAGAGAAGAAGTGGCGACTGGGTAGGTCATAGCGTGGTACTGCATAGGCCATGAGTTCGCGGAAAGCTGCGCTTTCCACCAACCAAAAGGGCATCATCTCAAACGAGATTAGTTTGGCAATGTGGGCGTTCAAACCCAGTGTACGCGGATGAGAGACTGAGTACTTTCTTGACCTACTCATAGTGTCTGGGAGGGTGAGCTGGACTTGAGAGCTGCATATGGTGGAAGTAGCGGTGGACAGGGCGGACTGAGAGAGGGTTGATGATGGTGATGGAGTTGGTGTTCTTTCTGATGGCCTAGAATCAGTCTTTCGTTGATATAACAGTGGGATTCCCTGACTACTGTGGCCTTGCAACGACACCTCAACATTTGCTGCTGTGCTAACCGGTGGGCTTACAGTGGGGGAAACAATGTAGCGATGCTGACTACCTTCGTTGTGATCAGTTGCACATGTGGCACTTGAGGTTTGGTGTTGTGTCCACGCTTGCAAGTGCATGCTGGTTAAATGTCTAAGCATGCAACTGGTATTCAAATTTTTCAGATTTTTCCCTCGGCTAAAGGTCTTTGCGCACTTCTTACAGATAACCTTGGCCTGATCATGAGGATTTTGTTCAAAAAAGTGCCACACTGCACTCTTCCTACTTTGGCAGACATTTTGCGGCCTAGCACACTGTGATCTTTTGACCCTCTGGACAAGCTGTCCAGCAACTCTTTTGATGTTTGGAACCTGTCTTTGGAGTGCTCCGGGCCTGCCAGATAACAGCTGTTGCGATGTCGATGTCTGCTGTGGATGCTCCTCATCTGAGCTATTGGAAGCAACACCCTCTTCCCCCAATGGATGCCAATCTGGGTCAACAACTGGGTCATCCATCACCTCCTCTTCTATGTCATGTGCACCTTCCTCTGTGTCACCGTGTATGGTGGTATAGTGTGCGGGAAGGGGCACCTGAGTCTCATCAGGGTCAGAATCTGGCTCTGTACACTGCGAGGACAATGTAGTGCTCTGAGTGAATGTACCAGCAGAATCATCCATCAGCGGCTGTGCATCAGTGCACTCCATGTCAGATTCATCTTGGCCTGGGTAATTCACCATTTCACTTGATAATCCAGGCATGGTATGTGAAAACAGCTCCATGGAGTAATCAGTAGTATGGCCTGCGTCATCCTTCAATCTTGGTTGGGGTGAAGGACACAAGGAAAGGTGTGGTTCATGAACATGAGCCTCCAATGACGACTCAGTGCTTTTACTTTTTACAACTGAAGAAGAGGAGGCGATAGAGCTGGAGGCTGAGTCAGCAATGTAAGACAAAACTTTTTCCTGATGCTCTGGCTTTAAAAGCGGTTTGCCAACTCCTAGAAAACTAAGCGTTTGAGGCCTTATGTAGCCAGACGATGACGCAGGCTCAACACCTCCTGCATTCGGTCCTATTTTGCTCTTGCCACTACCATCAGATCCACCACCAACACCATCATTACCAGCTGCCAACCCCCGCCCAATTCCACGGCCTCTTCCACCAGCCTTCCTCATTTTTGGTAGAAATGTAGACAAAATACAACAAACTATATAGTAATGTAAAACAAGGTACAAGGTGTCTATAGGACAGGGGAGATTTTGAATTTCTGCAGACACTTGTGGACACTGGACACTTTTGGATTGTGTGAGGCCCACTGAATATCTGAGCGCTCTGTCACAGGCTCGATGGCACAGCTGTGACCAAAGTGACTAGAGGATAAGGGAGATTTTGAATTTCTGCACACACTTGTGGACACTCTACACTTTTGGATTGTGTGAGGCCCACTGAATATCTGAGCGCTCTGTCACAGGCTCGATGGCACAGCTGTGACCAAAGTGACTAGAGGATAAGGGAGATTTTGAATTTCTGCACACACTTGTGGACACTGGACACTTTTGGATTGTGTGAGGCCCACTGAATATCTGAGCGCTCTGTCACAGGCTCGATGGCACAGCTGTGACAAAAGTGACTAGAGGATAAGGGAGATTTTGAATTTCTGCATACACTTGTGGACACTGGACACTTTTGGATTGTGTGAGGCCCACTGATATCTGAGCGCTATGTCACAGGCTCGATGGCACAGCTGTGACAAAAGTGACTAGAGGATAAGGGAGATTTTGAATTTCTGCAGTCACTTGTGGACACTGGACACTTTTGGATTGTGTGAGGCCCACTGATATCTGAGCGCTATGTCACAGGCTCGATGGCACAGCTGTGACAAAAGTGACTAGAGGATAAGGGAGATTTTGAATTTCAGCAGTCACTTGTGGACACTGGACACTTTTGGATTGTGTGAGGCCCAATGAATATCTGAGCGCTATGTGACGGGCTCGATGGCACAGCTGTGACAAAAGTGACGAGAGGATAAGGGAGATTTTGAATTTCTGCAGACACTTGTGGACACTGGACACTTTTGGATTGTGTGAGGCCCATTGATATCTGAGCGCTATGTGACAGGCTCGATGGCACAGCTGTGACAAAAGTGACTAGAGGATAAGGGAGATTTTGAATTTCAGCAGACACTTGTGGACACTGGACACTTTTGGATTGTGTGAGGCCCAATGAATATCTGAGCGCTATGTGACAGGCTCGATGGCACAGCTGTGACAAAAGTGACGAGAGGATAAGGGAGATTTTGAATTTCTGCAGACACTTGTGGACACTGGACACTTATGGATTGTGTGAGGCCCACTGAATATCACAGCGCTATGTCACAGGCAGAAATTGGCTAGTGTATCACAAACTACAAGGTGTATGTAGAATTGGGCAGAATAGGAATCTCCCTAGAGTGCAGGTCTGTAAGAATGGAACATGTCCTCGTTTTATTCTCACAGAGTGACACACTGATAGCTTCACTGTGGCTGTGATAACAGCCGTTACACGGTACTGTGTGAGGAGCGTACACCGCTGTATGGTGTGAAAAAATGCACGCTCAGTACCTCAGCAGGACAAAAAAAAAATTGGGATTGCTTTTAAAAAAGCAGTTTGCGGAGCAGTGGGTAAACAGCAATGCAGGAATGTCAGGAAGCCTTAGAAGGCAGCCCAACAACCAGCACCACTGATACACCACTATATAGCCTCCCCTTGCACTGCACACACAGTGACTGATGTGTTGTACAGGCAAAATCGCTAGCAGCAGAAGCAGTTTTTTTTTCTTCTCAGCAGGACAAAAAATAAATTGGGATTGCTTTTAAAAAAGCAGTTTGCGGAGCAGTGGGTAAACAGCAATGCAGGAATGTCAGGAAGCCTTAGAAGGCAGCCCAACAACCAACACCACTGATACACCACTATATAGTCTCCCCTTGCACTGCACACACAGTGACTGATGTGTTGTACAGGCAAAATCGCTAGCAGCAGAAGCAGTTTTTTTTTCTTCTCAGCAGGACAAAAAAAAAAATTGGGATTGCTTTTAAAAAAGCAGTTTGCGGAGCAGTGGGTAAACAGCAATGCAGGAATGTCAGGAAGCCTTAGAAGGCAGCCCAACAACCAACACCACTGATACACCACTATATAGCCTCCCCTTGCACTGCACACACAGTGACTGGTGTGTTGTACAGGCACAATCGCTAGCAGCAGAAGCAGTTTTTGGTGTCTTCTTCCCTGCCTAACGCTCTCCCTACAAAATCAGCAGCAGCAGCAGCTCTCCCTATTCTGAGATCAGCATGAGTAACATGGCGGTCGGCGTGCACGCCCTTTTATACCCCCCAGTGACGCCCCCCAAAGCAAGCCAATCACTTGCATGCCCTTCTGAAAGATGGTGGTGACCCGTGCCTATGTCATCACGTTGCCCACAGTGTCCGTGGATCCTGATTGGCTGAAAAAGAGCGCAAAACAAACTTTTGAAACGCGACTTTGGCGCGTAAGTCGCCGACCTCGTGGCCGACCTCATCCTAGGGTCGGGTTTCGTTTCATGAAACCCGACTTTGCCAAAAGTCGGCGACTTTTGAAATTTTTCGACGCGTTTCGCTCAACTCTACTAACCGTCATTCCTGAAAAAATTACGTGTCCAAACCACAGGTGCTGTAGCTTGCTTAACAGCTCGGCAGCCATTCTCAGGCCCAGTATGGATTCAACAACATTGTAGAAAGTTGATAAAGGGTACAGTTTCACCGGATAACACGTATATATGTAGCCTAGTTTACACATTAAAAATATTTGTCTATAGATCAGGAGGCAGACTCAGATGTTCTCAGGCCCAGTATGGATTTGACCAGATTGTACAAAGTTGAGAAAGGGTACTTTATCACTGGATAGCAGGTATATATAGCATAGTTTAAACATGTAAAATCTCCGTGTTCTCAGTATGGATTACACAGCAATCTAAAAAGTGGAAAAAAGGAAATGCATTTGAGGCGTACACAACTATATACTTTTGCTGTTATTTTTAAATCTTCATATATATTTCTGTCTCAGTAATACAGTCCAGCCTCTCCGCAATAGGAAATGAGATGCATACAATTAGTGACATAAAGGCTATTGATTGCAGAAATCTAGGAATTATTATTCACGGGAAAAACTTCCATCACAATTCTCATAGGCGATGCTGACCCTCAATTAATTTGTGTGTTGAGACAGTTAAAACATTTTTTTGTGAATAAAGTCTTGCTGTATCGCACTTCCGTTGATTCCATCACTGTTACTCATCTCAATCCAATTTTGATCACAGGGAGCGATGTAAACATGGTGCTCACTGGCTATCATGATCTGCCATGTAACTTTGGAGTGCAAAATACAGAAGCCACAGGCCGTAGGCGATTCTATTTGATTGGCATGAGAGGGCACATTTTGAAATGTGCGCCGGAATGTCACACGTTTGTGAGTAGGAAAACTGTGAAAGCTGATGATAAACCACCACTGCATGTAATTGTGAGTCGACGTCCATAAGAAATGGAAGCCACTGATCATCTGGAGCTAGAGCCCGGCCAGCAGGACAGGGCATAGCTACATCTTAACCATCATCTTTCAGTTCAATCAATTTGTAGTGGCAGTCCCAGTGAAGGATTTGACAGCCCAGACTACACAGCGGAGGAGCAGGGAGAGGTAAACATTGCAAATGCTGGGGCCCTGCCCAAGCAAGGGGGGCACACTCGTGAGCGTCGGTACTGGCACTGGGCCCCTCATAGTACGGCGGTGTGTCTGACGGCGGGTGTGCACCACCACTGTCAGAGACACTTGATTGCACTATGAGGGACCCTATGCCAGTGCCCGCGCCCAAGAGTCAGCCTACCCACCTGTCCAGGGCAACGGCACTCGCACGGTTTTGTGCGCTAGGTGGTGACCCCGGCCATGGGGGGGGGGCCGCCCACTTAGGGAGGTTTACAAAGTGGCATATGTAGATGTGGGTCATTCAGCTGCTGCAAAAGGCGAAATAGGTCAAGTTCGCGGAATAGGAGGAGTACCAAAGCAAGCCATTTTTTTGGCAACCTATGTGTCATCAAGGGAAGGTGGGACAAAATCCTTGGAAACCCATGCATGGTTCATTTCAATGAAGGTTAGATCATCCACATTTTGGGTTAAAAGGAGAGATACAGGGCGCATCCACTGTGTGAAATCCGTATAAAACAATTAAAATTGTGGAACAGTAGGGAAGGTGCTCACCTATTGGGGTTGTGAGGAAGTCACAACACCCATGAACGCTTGAGAAGCAGCAGCAAGTCTGCACAGGGTCCTAGGACAGAATTGCAGAAATGACGTGGAAGTGCAATAAGGACTGCGCTTGCTTCTGGTAGAGTAAAGGGTTCTTTATTCAGCCAATGCGTTTCCTGAGCCTGCTGGCTCACTTCATCAGGGCAGGGCATTTTGGGTTGAGAGACGGATCCTTTTTTCTGTCAGGATTGATCCAGCTGCACTGAAGACTCTTTCCGATAGCACACTTGCAGCTGGGCAAGCGAGCTCCTGTAAGGTATATTGTGCCAATTCAGGCCAGGTGTCCAGTTTAGCGGCCCAATAGTCAAAGGGGAATGACCTGTGCGGGAGAACATCGATATGGGAGGAAAAGTAGTTGTTAACCATAGTTGACAACTGCTGTCTCCTGTCACTTTCCATCGATGCAGTATTACCAGTTGTGTGAGCGGTCCGTGAAAAATCAGTCCACAACATTGTCATGAAACCCCTGTCTCCAACGCCACATCTGCTGTGTGCACCACGAACATCTCTGCAAAGCTGCCCCCTGCCCGTACGGCTCGTGTGAGAACCATCACCGCTGCTGTGTGCTGGGAATGCCTCATCCAACCGGTTAACCAGAGTTGCTTGTTTAGTAGCCAATATTAGGTCAAGGTTCTCCTGTGGCATGATGTCTTGTAATTTGCCTTTATAGTGTGGATCCAGGATGCTGGATGCTGGCCAACCAGTAGTCGTCATCGTTCATCCTTTTGGCAATGCGTGGGTCCCTTTTTAGGATCTGCAAGGCATAATCTGACATGTGGGCCAATGTTCCTGGTGTCAATGATGCACTGCGAGTGCTGGTTGGAGGAGCACTTTCTGGCAAATCCACATCCCTCCAGTCACGCAAAACCCTGTACCAGACCTTGCCATGCCAACATTTTCACTTGCCCCACGAGATGCATCCTCCTCCCCTAAGTAATCATCCCCATCATCATCCTCCTCCTCTTCTTCCTCCACCTCGTCCAGGAGAGGTCCCTGAGCAGACAATGGCTGAATGTCATCAAGAATTCCCTCCACCTCTTCCTCCTCGTCAACATTGGCTGCAGACGCCTGCTCCTTAAGGTGCGTCAAAGTTTGCATGAGCAGACGCATAAGTGGGATGCTTAGGATGGCGTAGTCTGCGCTTACCAGCCGTGTGCATTCCTCAAAACACTGAAGGACTTAACAGAGGTCTTTCAGCTTCGACCACTGCACACCTGTCAACTCCATGTCTGCTCTCAAAGTGCCTGGCCGTGTTAACTCCAGATAATTATTGAGGAAGCACTGCACCACCAGGTTCAAGGTGTGAGCCAAGCAAGGTATGTGGCTGAGTTTTGAAAGGGCTATGGCTGCCACAAAATTACGGCCGTTATCACTAACTACCTTGCCTGCCTCAAGATGTACACTGCCCAGGCATGACTCAGTTTGTCGCTGAAAGTACTCGGCCAGCACCTCGGCAGTGTGTCTGTCGCCCAAACACATCATCTGCAACACAGCCTGCTGACGCTTTCCACTAGCTGCTCGATAGGGGGACACCTCGTGTGCAACAGTGGCAGCTGCAGATGGAGTGCTCATACGACTGCGTTCTGTGGACGAGCTTTCGCTTCTGGAGGAGGAGGAGGAGGGTCAAACGCCTACAGCCAACTGTTTCCTATACCATGGGCTAGGCAGCACTGTCCCACCACCTCTGTCCCCTGTGGACCCTGCATCCACCACATTAACCCAGTGAGCAGTGATGGACACGTAACGGCCCTGGCCATGCCGACTGGACCATGTATCTGTTGTGAGGTGCACCTTTCCACTCACTGACTGCTTGAGTGCATGGACAATGCGGTCTTTCACATGATGGTGGAGGGCTGGGATGGCTTTGCGAGAGAAGTGGCGACTGGGTAGGTCATAGCGTGGTACTGCATAGGCCATGAGTTCGCGGAAAGCTGCGCTTTCCACCAATCGATAGGGCATCATCTCTAACGAGATTAGTTTGGCAATGTGGGTGTTCAAACCCAGTGTACGCGGATGAGAGACTGAGTACTTTCTTGATCTAGTCATAGTGTCTGGGAGGGTGAGCTGGACTTGAGAGCTGCATATGGTGGAAGTAGCAGTGGACAGAGCGGACTCAGAGAGGGTTGATGATGGTGATGGAGTTGGTGTTCTTTCTGATGTCCTAGATTCAGTCTTTTGTTGATATAACAGTGGGATTCCCTGACTGCTGTGGCCTTGCAACGTCACCTCAACATTTGCTGCTGTGCTAACCGGTGGGCTTACAGTGGGGGAAACAATGTAGCGTTCCTGACTACCTTCTTTGTGATCAGTTGCACATGTGGTACTTGAGATTTGGTGTTGTGTCCATGCTTGCAAGTGCATGCTGGTTAAATGTCTAAGCATGCAACTGGTATTCAAATTTTTCAGATTTTTCCCTCGGCTAAAGGTCTTTGCGCACTTCTTACAGATAACTTTGGCCTGATCATGAGGATTTTGTTCAAAAAAGTGCCACACTGCACTCTTCCTACTTTGGCAGACATTTTGCGGCCTAGCACGCTGTGATATTTTGACCCTCTGGACAAGCTGTCCAGCAACTCTTGATTTTTGTAACCTATCTTTGGAGTGCTCCGGGCCTGCCAGATAACAGCTGTTGCGATGTCGATGTCTGCTGTGGATGCTCCTCCTCATCATCTGAGCTATTGGAAGCAGCACCTTCTTCCCCCAATGGATGCCAATCTGAGTCAACAACTGGGTCATCCATCACCTCCTCTTCAATGTGATGTGCACCTTCCTCTGTGTCACCGTGTATGGTGGTATAGTGTGCGGGAAGGGGCACCTGAGTCTCATCAGGGTCAGAATCTGGCTCTGTACACTGCGAGGACAATGTAGTGCTCTGAGTGAATGTACCAGCAGAATCATCTATCAGTGGCTGTGCATCAGTGCACTCCATCTCAGATTCATCTTGGCCTGGGTAATTCACCATTTCACTTGATAATCCAGGCATGGTATGTGAAAACAGCTCCATGGAGTAATCATTAGTATGGCCTGCGTCATCCTTCAATCTTGGTTGGGGTGAAGGACACAAGGAAAGGTGTGGTTCATGAACATGAGCCTCCAATGACGACTCAGTGCTTTTATTTTTTACAACTTCAGAAGAGGAGGCGATAGAGCTGGAGGCTGAGTCAGCAATGTAAGACAAAACTTTTTCCTGAAGCTCTGGCTTTAAAAGCGGTTTGCCAACTCCTAGAAAACTAAGCCTTCGAGGCCTTGTGGAGCCAGACGATGATGCAGGCTCAACACCTCCTGCATTCGGTCCTGTTTTGCTTTTGCCACTACCATCAGATCTACCACCAACACCATCATTACCAGCTGCCAACCCCCGCCCAATTCCACGGCCTCTTCCACCAGCCTTCCTCATTTTTGGTAGAAATGTAGACAAAATCCAACAAACTATATAGTAATGTAAAACAAGGTACAAGGTGTCTATAGGACAGGGAAGATTTTGAATTTCTGCACACACTTGTGGACACTGGACCCTTTTGGATTGTGTGAGGCCCACTGAATATCACAGCGCTATGTCACAGGCTCGATGTCGCAGGTGTGAAAAATGTCACTAGAGGATAACGGAGATTTTGAATTTCTGCACACACTTGTGGACACTGGACACTTTCGGATTGTGTGAGGCCCACTGAATATCACAGCGCTATGTCACAGGCTCGATGTCGCAGGTGTGAAAAATGTCACTAGAGGATTGCGGAGATTTTGAATTTCTGCACACATTTGTGGACACTGGACACTTTTGGATTGTGTGAGGCCCACTGAATATCACAGCGCTATGTCACAGGCTCGATGTCACAGGTGTGAAAAATGTCCCTAGAGGATAACAGAGATTTTGAATTTCTGCACACACTTGTGGACACTGGACACTTTTGGATTGAGTGAGGCCCACTGAATATCACAGCGCTATGTCACAGGCTCGATGTCGCAGGTGTGAAAAATGTCACTAGAGGATAACGGAGATTTTGAATTTCTGCACACACTTGTGGACACTGTACACTTTTGGATTGTGTGAGGCCCACTGAATATCACACGCTATGTCACAGGCTCGATGTCGCAGGTGTGAAAAATGTCACTAGAGGATAACAGAGATTTTGAATTTCTGCACACACTTGTGGACACTGGACACTTTTGGATTGTGTGAGGCCCACTGAATATCACAGCGCTATGTCACAGGCTTGATGTCGCAGGTGTGAAAATTGTGACTAGAGAATAATGGAGATTTTGAATTTCAGCACACACTTGTGGACACTGGACACTTTTGGATTGTGTGAGGCCCAGTGAATATCACAGTGCTATGTCACAGGCAGAAATTGGCTAGTGTATGACAAACTACAAGGTGTATATAGAATTGGGCAGAATAGGAATCTCCCTAGAGTGTAGGTCTGTAAGAACGGAACAAGTCCTCGACTTATCCTTACAGAGCGACACACAGATAGCTTCACTGTGGCCGTGATAACAGCCGTTACACAGTACTGAGAGAGGAGCGTGCACGTACACGGCTGTCCGGTGTACGTAAAATTGTCAAGCTCCGTGTTTTTTAAGTATACGGACTGACACACGCTGTCTCTCTATAGTTTTGAATGTGATCAAACAGCAAATATATTTAACTGTTTGAAAACTAGACAAAACTAGAAGGTGCAGGTCTGTAAGAACGGAACATGTCCTCGACTTATCCTTACAGAGTGACACACAGATAGCTTCACTGTGGCTGTGATAACAGCCGTTACACGGTACTGTGTGAGGAGTGTGCACCGCTGTATGGTGTGAAAAAATGCACGCTCAGTACCTCACCAGGACAAAAAAAAAAAATTGGGATTGCTTTTAAAAAAGCAGTTTGCAGAGCAGTGGGTAAACAGCAATGCAGCCGTCAGGAAGCCTTAGAAGGCAGCCTAACAACCAACACCGCTGATCCAGCAAAATATAGCCTCCACTTGCACTGCACAGTGACTGGTGTGTTGTACAGGCAAAATCGCTAGCAGCAGAAGCAGTTTTTGGTGTCTTCTTCCCTGCCTAACGCTCTCCCTACAAAATCAGCAGCAGCTCTCCCTATTCTGAGATCAGCATGAGTAACATGGCGGTCGGCGTGCACGCCCTTTTATACCCCCTGTGACGCCCACCAAAGCAAGCCAATCACTTGCATGCCCTTCTGAAAGATGGTGGTGACCCCTGCCTATGTCATCACTTTGCCCACAGTGACCGTGGATCCTGACTGGCTGAAAAAGAGTGCAAAACAAACTTTTGAAGCGCGACTTCGGCGCTTAAGTCGCCGACCTCGTGGCCGACCTCATCCTAGGGTCGGGTTTCGTTTCATGAAACCCGACTTTGCCAAAAGTCGGTGACTTTTGAAATTTTTCGACCCGTTTCGCTCAACTCTACTCATTACAACATCATACGGCAGAGAGTTCCATAGTCTCACTGCTCTTACAGCAAAGAATCCGCGTCTGTGAGTATGCTTAAACTGTCTTTCCTCCAGACGTAGAGGATGCCCCCTTGTCCCCGTAACAGGTCTAAGAGTAAAAAGATCATTAGAAAGGTCTTTGTACTGTCCCCGCATATATTTATACATTGTAATAAGATCACCCCTAAGCTTTCGATTTTCCAAATTAAATAACCCCAAGTGTAATAACCTGTCTTGGTATTGCAGACCCCCTAGTTCCCTAATAATCTTGGTCGCTCTTCTCTGCACCCGCTCCAGTTCAGCTATGTCTTTCTTATACACCGGACACCAGAACTGTACACTGTATTCTAAGTGTGGTCACGCTAGTGACTTATATAGAGGTAAAATTATGTTCTCCTCATGAGCATCTATGCCTCTTTTAATGCATCCCATTATTTTATTTGCCTTTGCAGCAGCTGCCTGACACTGGCCACTAAATGTGAGTTTGTCGTCCACCCATACACCCAGGTCTTTTTCAGTGACAGTTTTGCCCAGTGTTTTACAACTAAGCACATAATTATACATCTTGTTTGTTCTACCTGTCATGATCTGAAGTGATCTGACAGTTTTAAATTACACTGGGTGAACTTTTTTTTACTTTGGAAAGTTCCAAGGTGTCTTGACTGTCCCCGGTGGTGGTGAGTGGTATTGCACTTTAGGGTTTTTTGCACTTAATTATGGATCAGGTGTGACACCCTATAAAGGTGTGCTCAGGGTGTTCACTCACTGCCTGTGATATTGTGAGTTTTGTTCACTTTGAGTTGGAGAGCCTGGAGGAAGGATGAAGCTGGTGAGGAGTCCTGCGCAGCTTAGCCAGGGGGGAAGAGTGTCAGCTATGGTGTCTGGACGAAGGGCTGGCATGGCGTGGTGGAGTCGCAGTGATGGTGTCAGCGGGAAGTGTCTGCATGGGCTGGTGGAGTGGCTACTATGGAGAGTGGCACTCACCATGTGGGACTTGGTTGCTGAGCTGGACTCAAGCATGCTTGACTTCGTGGCAGAAGCTGAACACTTCCTTGGGACTCTGGTACTAAGCAGCTGCAACTGGTGTTGGACTCTGCTCCAAGGCTGCACTAAGGTGAAGGATCCTGTTATGGTGATGGATCCAGGTGGAGGAGAAGATGCACTCAGGTGGAGGGCTCTGTTGCTAGGAGCGCACGCAACAGAGCAAAGCTAAGTGGTGTTTCCCCTGTATTATCTCTTTCCTCATGTGTGTTATTAGTGCAGTGGTGGGATTAGTCTCCGCACCGACCCATTCCCTAGTGAGGGTTTAGGGTCAGGGTGAGCAAGGGCGTTAAGGTACGCGTGCAGCGACAGGTGCGGAGCCTGTTTAGGGAATGTAAGGAGTGCAGGGACACTGGCTCAGGGGAGCTTAGGAGGTCTCCATGTCCCCATTCCCTATCGCAGGGCCCACCATTGTTAAAGTTTCCCAGGTTCCCCCTTTATTATTTAAATTCGCCTTACTGGAGGCGGGGTTTCCAGATTTTATGTATAACGTGTAATTCCCAAATTTGCCAGGTGGAGGCGGCGTATCCATCTGCACGTTTTATTATTTAAATGCGCCCCACTGGAGGCGGTGTATCCAGGGTCACGTGTGTCACATGGGTTCGCCTTGCGGAAACATCTGCGTCCAGACACACGTGATCATGACACTACCCAAGCGCATGACCTTACATTTATCCCCATTAAAGCTCATTTGCCATTTATCAGCCCAAGCTTCTAATTTACATAAATCCTCCTGTAATATAAAATTGTCCTCCTCTGTATTGATTACCCTGCAGAGTTTAGTGTCATCTGCAAATATTGAAATTCTACTCTCTATGCCCCCTACAAGGTCATTAATAAATATGTTAAAAAGAAGCACGCCCAAAACTGACCCCTGTGGTACCCCACTGCTAACCGTGACCTAGTCCGAGTGTGCTCCATTAATAACCACCCTTTGTTTCCTATCCCTGAGCCAGCTCTTTACCCACTTACACATATTTTCCCCTATCCCCATTGTTCTCATTTTATGTATCAACCTTTTGTGTGGCACCGTATCAAAAGCTTTTGAAAAGTCCATGCACACCATGTCCACTGCATTCCCTTGGTCTAGTCCTGAACTTGCCTCTTCATAAAAGCTTATCAGATTAGTCTGACAGGAACGGTCCCTTGTAAACCCATGTTGATATTGGATCATGAGGTTATTCTTCTCCAGATACTCCAGTATAGTATCTCTTAGAAAACCCTCCAGGATTTTACCCACAGTTGAGGTTAAACTTACTGGCCAATAATTTCCAAGTTCTGTTTTTGTCCCCCTTTTTGAATATTGGCACCACATTTGCTATACGCCATTCCTGTGCTACAGACCCTGTTATTATGGAATCTTTAAAGATTAAAAATAATGGTCCATCTATGACTGTGCTTAATTCCTGCAGTACTCGGGGGTGTATCCCATCCGGGCCCGAGGATTTGTCAATTTTAGTGATTTTTAGATGCTGCCGTACTTCCTGCTGGGTTAAGCAGGTGACATGTAATGGAGAATTTTATCCCTGATCATGTTATCCGTCATGGGATTTTCTTGTGTAAATACTGTTGAAAAAAAGTCATTTAGCATATTGGCGTTTTCCTCATCCTCATCCTCCATTTCACCCAGACTATTTTTAAGGGGGCCAACACTATCATTTTTTAGCTTCTTACTATTTATGTAGTTAAAGAATATTTTGGGATTATTTTTACTTTCTCTGGCAATGAGTCTCTCTGTCTCAATCTTTGCTGTCTTGATTTGCTTTTTACAGAATTTATTTAATTTTCTGTATTTATTTAATGCCTCATCACTACCTACTTGCTGAAAAAAAATGGCCTAATGGTGGTGGCCATGCTATGGGCAAAACCGGCCTGCCGTGATATCATCTGTATTGTCAGTCAGGCTTATCAGAAGCCGAGCCTGGTAAGGGTATATGCACACGTTGCAGATCTGGCTGCGGATTTTTCCACGCAGATTTGGCTTAATCCACAGGTAAAATTACCTGCGTTTTACCTGCAGATTTAGTGCAGATTTACTGCGGACATTCTGCAGATTTTGTGCAGATTTCGCCTGCGTTTTTACACCAGCGGATTCCTATAATGGAAGAGGTGTAAAAACGCTGCGGATTCCGCACAAAGAATTGACATGCTGCAGAAAATAAACTGCAGCAAATCTGCGCTGAATTTTACGCAGAATGTGCACAGCGGATTTGGTTTTCCATAGGTTTACATGGTACTGTA
The DNA here is from genome assembly GCF_039654945.1 of Dendrobates tinctorius. Classification (NCBI taxonomy): domain Eukaryota; kingdom Metazoa; phylum Chordata; class Amphibia; order Anura; family Dendrobatidae; genus Dendrobates; species Dendrobates tinctorius. The sequence continues at coordinate 29,099,651 of NW_027361706.1, read as the reverse complement.
CACTGCATGGAAAACTGCTGCGGATCCGCAGCCAAATCCCCAACGTGTGCACACACCCTAAGGGTGCTTTCACATTGTGTTCTGTGTACCCTTTGGGGCATACGTGCGAAATTCCCTGCAAAACAGGGTCCAAACGTTTGTGTCGACAGGGCCAACAGACTGTAATGGTGACGCCAGAGCAAACGTGTGCTCTTATGTGCGTCATTTTTGGGAATGTACGCCTACAGGAGGTGGACACGCAGACGCAGTCTACTACGTCTGAGTGTAGGTACACACTCCCGAAAATGATGCATGTCAGAGCGCATGTTTGCTCTGCCGTCACTATTACAGTCTGTTGGCCCCTTCAGCGCATGCGTCTGGACCCCATTTTGAGGGGGATTTCGAATATACGTCCCAATGGGGTCACAGAAGCCAATGGAAAAGCACCTTAAGGAAATTCACGCAGCTCCTGTCCACGGCCAGAGAACACCGACCTGGCCCATGTACCGGGGTTGCACTAATCGATCTGCTCACCTCTACGTATAAGTCAATGGTATCAGCTATGCTTCCATATCAAACCATTAAAAAAAAAAGGTCCATCATAAATCAGTCAGAAATAGAAGCCTGGAGGCAGATGTGAACATATCTGTATTTAGCTACAAGAATCGTTCATGAGCGCTGGGAAACGAGCATGCTATGGGATAAGGAATGTGCTTCCCGTTGGATTTCCACTGAAATACACAGTCTACATATTTCTGCATTGTAGATAATGAATTTCTATAGTTAACTCAACTTCTCCCTCCGCGATATCCAGCATTCCTCAACACAGCAGGAAAGGATCAAGATTTGTGTATTTATTTAAGATGACAGTCCTGAGAGCCTGGATTTGAGCCCAAACAGGGAGAAATCACTTAATGCACCCATATCTGTCACACTGGGAGTGGATCCACTGAACATCTCATACATTAATGTGCGGTATATAATGTCTGGTGATGAGCCTGCTCACTAGCAACTAATAATCATCAGCAACCATCATCAATTTCAACAAGCTTCTTTCCTATTAAATCCAAATTTGTCCAATAATCATCATATGGCACTTCAAAACACATATATTTAACATAGCATGGCCACATATACCAAGACTAGAAGAAGAGAACCTATATATATAAAAAACCTAATTTTATTAATTACTTTAAAAATTGTCAGCCCCCGGAAGAAGCTAGCGGGCGAAACGCGCGTCGGGGCGCTGGGGAGCACCGCCACTATTTACACCCTGATAGAGACTTATTTGTAAGTAATATATTGAGAAATATGTGGGTTACTTTATGAATGATGTTATATGAAGCACTATTTTTCTAACTGGGCTATATATTAATTATGTTGCACTTGAAATAATTAATACATGAAGTGATTTAGGAAGGATATATGTTATGCTATGAGATGCTTTAGGCACTGTTTATAACACGCATAGCCCCTTTTCTCCATCATGGAATGGTATTTTAAAAGGATGCAAAAACATATATTTTTTCTATATAAGCCTATAGATTTATTTGTGTTTTCCACAAACTAATAACTCTTGATCTATTTGTGGCATGCGTCCCCTATTTTGGGGTACTATTGTAGTGTCAATATTGATGTGGTTTTTTACTGACAATTTTTAAAGTAATTAATAAAATTAGTTTTTTTATATATATATGGTTCTCTTCTTCTAGTCTTGGTATATGTGGCCAAGCTTCTTTCCTAGTAAGAAGCTCATCCAAGGACGGTGCCCAATTGTGAGGACACCTGATAGCGGCACAATATTGTTCTGTTTATTTTATTTGAACTCTGATGAGAAAAACCTCTATAGGCGTCAATGGGAAAAGACAGAGGTATAGAAGGGACTCACAGAAGTGTCTGAGTGTCTTTTTATGGCTTCATTGAATATTCAAGTTTTTAGATGCCATTTGGAATGCAAATTTGGTAAATGCTAGAGTTTTTCCACATTTCAAAACATTTTCTTTTCACCTAAATGTGTGCATCTAAAAATAATTTCATTCCAAATTTTTGCATTGACTTTTACAGCCTCTGCGTTGCACTCTACTACTGGCTACAGAATGAGTGTACTGAACATCCATCAGTGAGCTCTCATTCAGAACGGATGACAAAAGACTTTGGAACACTTTTATCCCTTTTTCTGAACTCCGCTCAGTTGATTTATGACCACAGACCACATAAAAGTTGAATGTGCCAATGAAAACAAACAGCTTATAGGAGCAAAACAGTGAACTTTTTTTTAATGTAACCAAATTGCAAAAATGATTTTTAGCCCCTAATATATGCATTTAAAGGGGTTGTCCAGTACTCAGACAACGCAGTATATTCTCCCATGCAAAATAAAAACAGAATATACTCACCTCCCATTCTATTGATGAGAGTGTTGTGTCTAATGGGGCTTGAGGTTGCCCCAGACCATTTGATGGAATCACACGGAAGGGGTATTTGCGACAATCCACTACCCCGAGTATTAGGCTCACACTGTCCCTAGCAGCCCAGGCCTGCTAGTTCAGACTCCCTCGTCACTTCCTGCACTTGCCGCTAACACTCAGTTCCGCCTCCCACACTGGGCCGGCCATAATATGTCACATGAGCCCTGCAGCCAATCACTGGCTGTTAATGGGCCGCTTTACTCTCACTTCCTTCGGCGGAAACTGAAATCTGAGAAAGTCAGAACTGCTCTCATTTTTAGTACTTTTAAAGATCTATTCCCACCCAAAGTTGAGCCTAACCTGCCTATTTTGGAGTTTTCTTACCACTTTCAGCCGATATGTGTAAACTTTCATCGTAAAGGGATTGTCCAGTTTTATCACGAAAGTCTCTAGTCACTCTATGTGACTGCAGACTTGTGAATCCTCCTATCATGCAGCATGTGGACTGTGAGGATTCTTCATGCGAGACCGTGCTGTCATGTGTTCAGTTCACAAGTATGTGATTTGCGTTCTCCCGGCCACAATCCGACTAGACGTGTGCGGCCTCATTCAATACGCTTGTACTCAGACACCAATTGATTAGTTTATACACAAACCTCAGTGACATTTTCAAATGTCAGCAAAGAGGTGAGGCTGTACAAACAGCCCCCCTTGGGCAGAGAAGCCCAGAGCACCCACTCCAAAATTAATCTATGCATGCAAAGAGAACAGCAGAGCAAACGGGTGGATAGAGAAAGCGTGTCTATCCACACGCGAAACGCGCGTCGGGCTTTCCCCCATCTGGAACCGGGTCTACTCAGCTCCTGCCTCCATCCCCAGTAAGATACCGCTTCTTATATTTAGCGCACTTAGCGCTTTTGGAGTACTATTATGTTTACATATGGCGGTGCAGGGATTCCTAGGTGGATGAAGTGAGGTGGCTTTTACTATTGAACTTTATGCACTTTAGTGCCACTTCATGCATGGTGGCTGTTTGTTTCCTTGGGGGTTTCTGGTGCTTTATCCTGTGGTGTTGTCTTTTCATAATTTTATTCATTATTATCTGCAATCTTACTTGTATGCACTAAATTAATAAAAGATGATTTTTTACTCTATCCACCCGTTTGCTCTGCTGTTCTCTTTGCATGCACCAATTGATTAGTGCTATCCAGTTGCACATATATTGAGCATATCCTTACACACAACCTAAAAGACATAAAAAAGAAACCGCAGACAACTCGAATAATAATAATAAGATATGATAACATTATTAAAGTCTTTTGATTAGTTGAAGGGAATCTGTCAGCAGGTTATTTCTATGTATTCTGAGAGTAGCATGATGTAGGGGCAGAGAACCTGATTCCAGTGATGTATCACTTACTTGACTGCTTGGTGCAGTTTTCATAAAATCCCTCTGTTCTCTGTCTGCTGTAGATTTAGCAGTGCTTTGAATGCTGAGCTGTGCTTGACCCGCCCACACTCCTGATTGGCAGCTTCCTGTGTACATTGCCAATAAGTGGTGGGGACGGGGTTACTCAGATTAGCTGGACTGTCTATCATGTGATACCTAGTCCCGCAGTGATAATTTTCTGCTGATAAAACACTGATTGCATTGAAACTAGAGCAAGCTGCTGAGCAAGTGACGTATCCCTGGAATCAGGATCTCAGCCCTTACATCATGCTGCTCTCAGTTTAAATAGCAAAAACCTGCTAACAGGTCCGCATTAAATTCTTTATGATTCACAGTCATTACTGAGTGGAATATACAAAACACCCTAATGATTATGTGTAGGGTTCATACTAATTATTGACTTTTCATGGTATGTGAAAATGTAGAAAAAGTATTATAGTAATAGTGCAACAAAAAAACCTACGGCTTGTAGTAGTGTAGTCATTAGTAATGTAGCTGGCATCTTTGGGTGCTGGTCTTGTAAATAGGTGCTCCGATGTACCTAACATTGTAACTAGCACACATATTATTTTGCAACTTGACCCCTTTAAAGTCAATTCCTCCTACGGTACTTCATGTGAACCATAAATGAATCACTGCTCCAGAAATATAATTTATAAAGTTAATTAGTTTTTCATCAAAGAGAATGTGAACAATGAAATATAGAAGAATTCTATAATTAAGCAGAGGCTTCTGGTTTTCTTGAATGCTAGTCATAGTGACTCATTCTTTGACCAAACAATAAAAATGAAATTTACAATTTTCACTTAAAATTAAAGAATGTTATTAATTCACGCCCACTCTTCCTGAAAATAGGGAAATTAATATGCCAGTGTCTGTAGGAAAAGTGTTTACTTTTTAGTTTAATCTGACAGAAAATATACTATAGAACTCTTTTTTTTTAGAAAAGAGGAAAAATAGAATTAGAAAATATAATAAATAAAATTAGAAAAACAAATGGGTTACTCTGTGCTGTCATGGAAGGAAAGATGAGAGATGCCACCGTCACTTTAAGGAGATTTATTCATTATGCCATTGTGGTTAGTCCTGATGAAGAAGTTGTATGCTTCGAAACGTGTTGACAAATAAATCACCTTAAATTTTAGTTCCAAGGCAGAGCAGACTAACCCATTTGTATTTCCATTTTTCCACTTATACTCACGTGGGTTGGCAGCAGCCTTGAGTTCTATCAGTGAGTGTGTGCACGCAACCTAAGCAGGTGAGCACAATCGTGGCTATCCTATAACACTGCTACCCAGATTAGACCCTATTTGAGCTTTGTCTCCTTTCCAGCTTTTCTTCTTGTTTTAGAAAAGTATTTAAAATAATGAAAGGTCTACAGCATGGTGTAAAATTTGGGAGTGCCTAAGGGTCAACCCATAGTGGAAGACATGCAGCATATCACGCCTACGGTCAGGCTCACGAGGTGGGGTGGATCTTGGAAACTCAATGTCAAGGAGTATTGGCCACGGGTGTCAGTGCAGCAGGAAAATGAAGCACAAGGGAAACAGAAAGCTGAGGTACTGGAAGCCACAGGCAGACTGGAAACATATGGCAGACCACAGACAGATATCAGATGTACTGGAAGCCGGAGGCAGACAGGAGATGTCAAAGAGTAAGCAGACAGGTAGCAGAGATACTGGAAGTCGCAGGCAGACTGGAGAGGTATGGCAGACCACAGGCAAGTAGCGAAAGTACTGGAAGCCACAGGCAGACCAGAGATGTCAAGAAGACAACAGATAAGTAGCAGAGGTACTGGAAGCTGAGGCAGACCAGGGACACCTGGAAGACCGCAGACACTTAATACAGGTCATGGAAGTACGAGAACAGGTTATGGTGCACCAACAAACTATGAGGCTTAATACCAAGACCCAGGTGTTTGTCTTGATATGCCTTTTATAAGCATAGGAGCATGGGAGCATACAGGGCTACTTGCACAGCCCAATGTGGAGCACAAAAGTGAAGGGCGCTGAGCCTAAATTTGGGACAAGTGTGTAACACCTACCCAAGAATAATGATGAGGCATTGAGTACAGAGGAATTCATTGCTTCCTTCTCTGGGGGCAGGGTAAGTATTGTTGCCAGTCTCCACAACTCCAAAGTTATGTTAGGTGTTCATATACAAATTATCTGGTGAAAATCTTCTTTAAAAAGTCGTTTTATTAAATGATTCTAGAGATGGGCGGACACCTGTGTGACGGAGTCAGCTTATGCTGAGTCGTTTTCTTTAGAGTGGACCCTCTGGGTCGTGGCACCCACCCACCTAGGGCAAGCTGACCTTGTGAGGAACCACCCCCTATACAGGGAGTGTCAGGGGCAAGACCAAGGGGGTAAGCCACCACGACTGCTGGAACCAGACGGCCGGCTCAGGTAGACACTAAGTATGAGTGTCTGATGACAAAGGACATGCAGGAAACAAGACAAGACGTGAATTCAAGGTATCTTCATTAAAGCAAACTCAGGGTTACATCAGGTGCAAGACGTGATAACAGGGAAAACACAGCAAGGTGCGTGTGAGGGCACGCCAAGGTCTATGGCATGTTACGTGCCAGGTGGCACGCCTGGGTACAGGCAACGGTTCAATGGCATCGGACTCCGGACAGCTGGCAACGATTGACATGATCAGGGCATCAGGCTGTGGACATCAGCTCCGGGCATCAGGCCGCAGTCGTCAGGCTTACGATCTCTGGCAGCGATCGGCAGGTTCCAGGCATCCGGCAGGCAAACCAGGGTTCAGGCAAGGAGGCATGACAGATCTCCAGACATGGAGCGTGTTAGGGAACACGCCAAAGTCCAAGGCAAAGTTCCAGGCAGGGTGCGTGCTAGGGGAACACCAGGGTCCAGGGCAAGGTGCAAGGCAAGGTGCGTGTGTAGGGGACACGTCAGGGTTCAAAGTACGAGACACGGTGCATGAGTAGGGGACACGCCAGGGTTCAAAGTTCAAAGTACGAGACATGGTGCGTGTGTAGGGACAAACCAGGGTTCAAGATCCAAGGCAAGGTCCTGCGCATGCCGAGTGACACGCCAGGGTCAGGTTCAAGTCAGGGGCCTGCGCGTGCTAGGAGACACTCCAGGGTTCAGGCTAAGGCAAGGGCCTGCACGTGCAAGAGGGCACGACAGGGTACAGGCTAGGACCTGTGCGTGCAAGAGGGCACAACAGGGTATAGGCTAGGGCCTGTGCGTGCTAGAGGGCACGACAGGGTACATGGCAAGACCTGTGCGTACTTTTACAGAAGCACGGGGAGGTATGCCAAGGAGCAGGCTATGGCCTGCGCGTGCTAAGAGGGCACACAATGTACAGTGCAGAGACAGCGTGGGTGCAAGGAAGCACAGAGAGCACGGCTGAGGCACTGGCTAGCTGGTCAGGCTGAGGCACAGACAGATGGGCAAGACTGAGGTGAACCCGGCTGAGGCATAACAAGCGACAAAGCTGTCACTAGCCGACAAGCACGGCTGAGGCACAAGCAGGCGGACACGGCTAGGGAGGGCACAGCTGAGGCACAAACAGAAGGCTAGGGAAGGCCAGGCACATGCAAAGGGCACACAAAGAAACAAGGCAAGGCAAGGCAAGAAACAAGGCAAGGCAAGGCTAGGCAAAGCACAGAACAAGGAGCGGAACATAGGCAGAAGCACAGAGCTGTGTCAGAGAGAGAGTATAGGGCTAGCAGCGGAGCGTAGGCTGAAGCCCAGAGCTGGGTCAAGGGAGAACCTTGAGACTATCCAGGAAATTTGCTAGAGAGCACCATAGGACAGAGTCTAGCAACGGAGCGTAGGCCGAAGCCCAGAGCCGGGTCAAGGCAGAACCTTGAGACTAGACATGGAATGTGCTAGCGAGCACCAGAAAAGTAAAGAGAACCAGGCAAAGACAGGGAACATGAGAAGTACTACAAGGCTCAGAATAGCAAAGACCAGACATGGCAAAACAGGCAAGGCAGAGAACATAGGAAGTACTACAAGGCAAAGCATAGCAAGGACTCAACATGGTGAAAACAGGCAAAGGCAGAGAACATAGGAGTACTACAAGTCAAAGCATTGCAAGACAAGACATGGCACAAAAGACAACACAAGACATGGCACGAGACAAGAGGCAGAATACAAGCACAGAGCATGTGCAGAGAAGCACTGCAGGGCAGAGTGCAGGGGCACAGAATACAGAGAACGACCAAGCAGACCAAACAGCCATGCAGGGAAGCAACACGATACTCAAGCCCCGACCATAGGAAGGGGCGGTCGGATATAGGGCATTAGGACCTGCACTTCCGGGTCAGGATCAAGGAAGGACTTCCGGTTCAGAACCTCCAGGATCATAGAGAGGATCACATGGTCGAGTCCTCCAAGACCATAGAGAGGACCACATGGTAGAGTCCTCCAGGACCATAGAGAGGATTGCTGGATCAGACTGTGCTGGAACATAGAGAGGGTCACATGAGCAGGGAGTCCAGGACCATAGGGAGCATGGCTGGATCAGATTCTGCTGGACCATAGTGACGATCACAGCAGGCAGAGCAGAGATGGATGGTCACTAGAGTTGAGCGACTTTTGGTTTTTTAGGGTCGCGTTTCGTTTCGTGAAACCCGACTTTTCCAAAAGTCGGGTCGAGCAAGATCGTCCGATTATAGGGAAAAGTCGGGGTCGTCCCGAAACACGAAACCCAATATAAGTCAATGGGGAATAAAAGTCGGCAGTGAGAGGAGGACAGGAAACACACCAACAGTGCCCATTTGAATGCCAAAAGCATCAATTCTTCTTACTTAAGCTTGTCAACCTTAATTAACTTCATAATACAAGTAACGCACTGAAAAATGGGGGTTATTTGGCTACAGTTGTGGGGGGGAGGGCTGGATCCAGGTTTTCATGTGCCCTGGGCGAAAGAGCGCCCCTTTAACACATACCACAACTCATCATGCTCCGATACGGCAGAGAAATAGCGGTATAGTACAATGAAAAATACTTCACTTTTTACAGCTCATGACATACAGAATCATTGGTCCCATATAATGTTTGAAACAGTATATGATGAGCTCCACATAATGCTACAGTATATGTTGGTCCCCATGGATGAAGCTCCACTGTCTTATGGGCCCAAATAATGCTCCAAACATAATGGGCCCCATTTCTAATGCTCTAGTGTATAATGGGCCCTGTAAATGCTGCTCCAGTGTCTGATGTTCACCTTTGGAATGTTCCAGTGTATGGTGGGCCCCATCTATCATTCTCCAGAATATAGTGCTCCCCAAAAATTGCTGTCCCAACATTGAAAACAATGAAATAAGTCTCCTCGCTAGGGAATCCCTGTACTAGTCTGGACTCCTCGTCGTTCCCATCTTCCATCTCACTGCACAGTATTTCAACCTTGCAAGTGCTGTGATCCTGAGCAAGCAGGGGGGGCCCACTCGTTGGCGACGGCACTGGCACAGGGCCCCTGATAGTACGGTGGTGTGTCTGATGGTGGGTGGGCCGAACCTGCACTTTCATCTGCAGCTTCCTCTTTGTCACCGTGTAAGATGGAACTGTATATGGGAAGGGTAACCTGAGTTTCATCAGGGTCAGATTCAGGCCGTGTAGCGTGCGAGGGGAATGTAGTGGTCTGGGTCAATGTACCAGCAGATTCATCGAGCAGTGGCTGGTCATCAGTGCACTTGTGTCGCCCCCAGGAGTACGGTCGCCACAGTGGCATTACCTTCCTCCTAGGGAGTGTGATGTCATGCTTGGGAGCAACGAAGGATCTCTCTAGCAGGTTAACTGATTGGGCGGCGTTATTCCCATGAGTCATGACTAGAGTTGAGCGAAACGGGTCGAAAAAATTCAAAAGTCGCCGACTTTTGGCAAAGTCGGGTTTCATGAAACGAAACCCGACCCTAGGATGAGGTCGGCCACGAGGTCGGCGACTTACGCGCCAAAGTCGCGTTTCAAAAGTTTGTTTTGCGCTCTTTTTCAGCCAATCAGGATCCACGGACACTGTGGGCAACGTGATGACATAGGTACGGGTCACCACCATCTTTCAGAAGGGCATGCAAGTGATTGGCTTGCTTTGGTGGGCGTCACAGGGGGTATAAAAGGGCGTGCACGCCGACCGCCATCTTACTTCTGCCGATCTTAGTATAGGGAGAGGTTGCTGCTGATTCTGTAGGGAGAGCGTTAGGCAGGGAAGAAGACAAAAAAACTGCTTCTGCTGCTAGCGATTTGGCCTGCACAACACACCAGTCACTGTGTGTGCAGTGCAAGGGGAGGCTATATAGTGGTGTATCAGTGGTGTTGGTTGTTGGGCTGCCTTTTAAGGCTTCCTGACAGGCTGGCATTGCTGTTTACCCACTGCTCCGCAAACTGCTTTTTTAAAAGCAATCCAATCTCCCTTATCCTCTAGTCACTTTTGTCACAGCTGTGCCATCGAGCCTGTCACATAGCGCTCAGATATCAGTGGGCCTCACACAATCCAAAAGTGTCCACTGTCCACAAGTGTGTGCAGAAATTCAAAATCTCCCTTATCCTCTAGTCACTTTTGTCACAGCTGTGCCATCGAGCCTGTCACATAGCGCTCAGATATCAGTGGGCCTCACACAATCCAAAAGTGTCCAGTGTCCAAAAGTGTGTGCAGAGATTCAAAATCTCCCTTATCCTCTAGTCACTTTTGTCACAGCTGTGCCATCGAGCCTGTCACATAGCGCTCAGATATCAGTGGGCCTCACACAATCCAAAAGTGTCCACTGTCCACAAGTGTGTGCAGAAATTCAAAATCTCCCTTATCTTCTAGTCACTTTTGTCACAGCAGTGCCATCGAGCCTGTCACATAGCGCTCAGATATCAGTGGGCCTCACACAATCCAAAAGTGTCCAGTGTCCAAAAGTGTGTGCAGAGATTCAAAATCTCCCTTATCCTCTAGTCACTTTTGTCACAGCTGTGCCATCGAGCCTGTCACATAGCGCTCAGATATCAGTGGGCCTCACACAATCCAAAAGTGTCCAGTGTCCAAAAGTGTGTGCAGAGATTCAAAATCTCCCTTATCCTCTAGTCACTTTTGTCACAGCTGTGCCATCGAGCCTGTCACATAGCGCTCAGATATCAGTGGGCCTCACACAATCCAAAAGTGTCCACTGTCCACAAGTGTGTGCAGAAATTCAAAATCTCCCTTATCCTCTAGTCACTTTTGTCACAGCTGTGCCATCGAGTCTGTCACATAGCGCTCAGATATCAGTGGGCCTCACACAATCCAAAAGTGTCCACTGTCCACAAGTGTGTGCAGAAATTCAAAATCTCCCTTATCCTCTAGTCACTTTTGTCACAGCTGTGCCATCGAGCCTGTCACATAGCGCTCAGATATCAGTGGGCTTCACACAATCCAAAAGTGTCCACTGTCCACAAGTGTGTGCAGAAATTCAAAATCTCCCTTATCCTCTAGTCACTTTTGTCACAGCTGTGCCATCGAGCCTGTCACATAGTGCTCAGATATCAGTGGGCCTCACACAATCCAAAAGTGTCCAGTGTCCAAAAGTGTGTGCAGAGATTCAAAATCTCCCTTATCCTCTAGTCACTTTTGTCACAGCTGTGCCATCGAGCCTGTCACATAGCGCTCAGATATTCATTGGGCCTCACACAATCCAAAAGTGTCCAGTGTCCAAAAGTGTGTGCAGAGATTCAAAATCTCCCTTATCCTCTAGTCACTTTTGTCACAGCTGTGCCATCGAGCCTGTCACATAGGGCTCAGATATTCATTGGGCCTCACACAATCCAAAAGTGTCCAGTGTCCAAAAGTGTGTGCAGAGATTCAAAATCTCCCTTATCCTCTAGTCACTTTTGTCACAGCTGTGCCATCGAGCCTGTCACATAGCGCTCAGATATCAGTGGGCCTCACACAATCCAAAAGTGTCCAGTGTCCAAAAGTGTGTGCAGAGATTCAAAATCTCCCTTATCCTCTAGTCACTTTTGTCACAGCTGTGCCATCGAGCCTGTCACATAGCGCTCAGATATCAGTGGGCCTCACACAATCCAAAAGTGTCCACTGTCCACAAGTGTGTGCAGAAATTCAAAATCTCCCTTATCCTCTAGTCACTTTTGTCACAGCTGTGCCATCGAGCCTGTCACATAGCGCTCAGATATCAGTGGGCTTCACACAATCCAAAAGTGTCCACTGTCCACAAGTGTGTGCAGAAATTCAAAATCTCCCTTATCCTCTAGTCACTTTTGTCACAGCTGTGCCATCGAGCCTGTCACATAGCGCTCAGATATCAGTGGGCCTCACACAATCCAAAAGTGTCCAGTGTCCAAAAGTGTGTGCAGAGATTCAAAATCTCCCTTATCCTCTAGTCACTTTTGTCACAGCTGTGCCATCGAGCCTGTCACATAGCGCTCAGATATTCATTGGGCCTCACACAATCCAAAAGTGTCCAGTGTCCAAAAGTGTGTGCAGAGATTCAAAATCTCCCTTATCCTCTAGTCACTTTTGTCACAGCTGTGCCATCGAGCCTGTCACATAGGGCTCAGATATTCATTGGGCCTCACACAATCCAAAAGTGTCCAGTGTCCAAAAGTGTGTGCAGAGATTCAAAATCTCCCTTATCCTCTAGTCACTTTTGTCACAGCTGTGCCATCGAGCCTGTCACATAGCGCTCAGATATCAGTGGGCCTCACACAATCCAAAAGTGTCCAGTGTCCAAAAGTGTGTGCAGAAATTCAAAATCTCCCCTGTCTTATAGACACCTTGTACCTTGTTTTACATTACTATATAGTTTGTTGGATTTTGTCTACATTTCTACCAAAAATGAGGAAGGCTGGTGGAAGAGGCCGTGGAATTGGGCGGGGGTTGACAGCTGGTAATGATGGTGTTGGTGGTGGATCTGATGGTAGTGGCAAGAGCAAAATAGGACCGAATGCAGGAGGTGCTGACCCTGCGTCATCGTCTGGCTACATAAGGCCTCGAACGCTTAGTTTTCTAGGAGTTGGCAAACCGCTTTTAAAGCCAGAGCATCAGGAAAAAGTTTTGTCTTACATTGCTGACTCAGCCTCCAGCTCTATCGCCTCCTCTTCTTCAGTTGTAAAAAGTAAAAGCACTGAGTCGTCATTGGAGGCTCATGTTCATGAACCACACCTTTCCTTGTGTCCTTCACCCCAACCAAGAATGAAGGATGACGCAGGCCATACTACTGATTACTCCATGGAGCTGTTTTCACATACCATGCCTGGATTATCAAGTGAAATGGTGAATTACCCAGGCCAAGATGAATCTGACATGGAGTGCACTGATGGACAGCCGCTGATGGATGATTCTGCTGGTACATTCACTCAGAGCACTACATTGTCCTCGCAGTGTACAGAGCCAGATTCTGACCCTGATGAGACTCAGGTGCCCCTTCCCGCACACTATACCACCATAAACGGTGACACAGAGGAAGGTGCACATGACATAGAAGAGGAGGTGATGGATGACCCAGTTGTTGACCCAGATTGGCATCCATTGGGGGAAGAGGGTGCTGCTTCCAATAGCTCAGATGAGGAGCATCCACAGCAGACATCGACATCGCAACAGCTGTTATCTGGCAGGCCCGGAGCACTCCAAAGACAGGTTCCAAACATCAAAAGAGTTGCTGGACAGCTTGTCCAGAGGGTCAAAAGATCACAGCGTGCTAGGCCGCAAAATGTCTGCCAAAGTAGGAAGAGTGCAGTGTGGCACTTTTTTGAACAAAATACTCATGATCAGGCCAAGGTTATCTGTAAGAAGTGCGCAAAGACCTTTAGCCGAGGGAAAAATCTGAAAAATTTGAATACCAGTTGCATGCTTAGACATTTAACCAGCATGCACTTGCAAGCGTGGACACAACACCAAACCTCAAGTGCCACATGTGCAACTGATCACAACGAAGGTAGTCAGCAACGCTACATTGTTTCCCCCACTGTAAGCCCACCGGTTAGCACAGCAGCAAATGTTGAGGTATCGTTGCAAGACCACAGCAGTCAGGGAATCCCACTGTTATATCAACGAAAGACTGATTCTAGGCCATCAGAAAGAACACCAACTCCATCACCATCATCAACCCTCTCTCAGTCCGCCCTGTCCACCGCTACTTCCACCATATGCAGCTCTCAAGTCCAGCTCACCCTCCCAGACACTATGAGTAGGTCAAGAAAGTACTCAGTCTCTCATCCGCGTACACTGGGTTTGAACGCCCACATTGCCAAACTAATCTCGTTTGAGATGATGCCCTTTCGGTTGGTGGAAAGCACAGCTTTCCGTGAACTCATGGCCTATGCAATACCACGCTATGACCTACCCAGTCGCCACTTCTTCTCTCGCAAAGCCATCCCAGCCCTCCACCATCATGTGAAAGACCGCATTGTCCATGCACTCAAGCAGTCAGTGAGCGGAAAGGTGCACCTCACAACTGATGCATGGTCCAGTCGGCATGGCCAGGGCCGTTACGTGTCCATCACTGCGCACTGGGTTAATGTGGTGGATGCAGGGTCCACAGGGGACAGCGGTGGTGGGACAGTGCTGCCTAGCCCACGGTATAGGAAACAGTTGGCTGTAGGCGTTCGACCCTCCTCCTCCTCCTCCAGAAGCGAAAGCTCGTCCACAGAGCGCAGTCGTACGAGCACTCCATCTGCAGCTGCCACTGTTGCACACGATGTGTCCCCCTATCGAGCAGCTAGTGGAAAGCGTCAGCAGGCTGTGTTGCAGATGATGTGTTTGGGCGACAGAAACAACGCCGAGGTGCTGGCCGAGTACTTGAAGCGACAAACTGAGTCATGGCTGGGCAGTGTACATCTTGAGGCAGGCAAGGTAGTTAGTGATAACGGCCGTAATTTTGTGGCAGCCATAGCCCTTTCTAAACTCAGCCACATACCTTGCTTGGCTCACACCTTGAACCTGGTGGTGCAGTGCTTCCTCAAAAATTATCCGGAGTTAACAGCCCTGCTCCAGAAGGTGCGAAGACTGTGCGCGCACATCCGCCGATCGCCTGTACACTCCGTTCGTATGCAGAAGCTGCAGCGATTGCTCCACCTTCCCAACCACCGCCTCATTATCGACATTGCAACAAGGTGGAACTCCACCCTGCACATGGTGGAGCGGCTGTGCCAGCAGAGGCAGGCCATAATGCATTTGTGGGAGGATACACGGCCAGGCACTTTGAGAGCAGACATGGAGTTGACAGGTGTGCAGTGGTCGAAGCTGAAAGACCTTTGTAAAGTCCTTCAGTGTTTTGAGGAATGCACACGGCTGGTAAGCGCAGACGACGCCATCCTAAGCATGAGCATCCCACTTATGCGTCTGCTCATGCAAACTTTGACGCACCTTAAGGAGCAGGCGTCTGCAGCCAATGTTGATGAGGAGGAAGAGGAGGAGGGAATCCTTGATGACATTCAGCCATTGTCTGCTCAGGGACCTCTCCTGGACGAGGTGGAGGAAGAAGAGGAGGAGGAGGATGATGGGGATGATTACTTAGGGGAGGAGGATGCATCTCGTGGGGCAAGTGAAAATGTTGGCGTGGCAAGGTCTGGTACAGGGTTTGTGCGTGACTGGAGGGATGTGGATTTGCCAGAAAGTGCTCCTCCACCCAGCACTCGCAGTGCATCATTGACACCGGGAACATTGGCCCACATGTCAGATTATGCCTTGCGGATCCTAAAAAGGGACCCCCGCATTGCCAAAATGATGAACGATGACGACTACTGGTTGGCCAGCATCCTGGATCCACGCTATAAAGGCAAATTACAAAACATCATGCCACAGGAGAACCTTGACCTAATATTGGCTAATAAACAAGCAACTCTGGTAAATCGGTTGCTTGAGGCATTCCCAGCACACAGCAGCGGTGATGGTTCTCACACGAGCCGTACGGGCCGGGGTCAGCTTGGCAGAGGTGTTCGTGGTGCACACAGCAGAAGTGGCGTTGGAGACAGGGGTTTCATGACATTGTTGTGGACTGATTTTTCAAATACCGCTCACACAACTGGTAATACTGCATCGATGGAAAGTGACAGGAGACAGCAGTTGTCAACTATGGTTACAAACTACTTTTCCTCCCATATCGATGTTCTCCCACACAGGTCATTCCCCTTTGACTATTGGGCCGCTAAACTGGACACCTGGCCTGAATTGGCCCAATATGCCTTACAGGAGCTCGCTTGCCCAGCTGCAAGTGTGCTATCGGAAAGAGTCTTCAGTGCAGCTGGATCAATCCTGACAGAAAAAAGGACCCGTCTGTCAACCCAAAATGTGGATGATCTAACCTTCATTAAAATGAACCACGCATGGGTTTCCAAGGATTTTGTCCCACCTTCCCCTGATGACACATAGGGTGACAGAAAAATGGCTTGCTTTGGTCCACCTCTTCCTGGTACTTCACCTATTTCGCCTTTTGCATCAGCTGAATGTCCAACATCAACATATGCCAATTTCTAAAACTCCCTAACTGTGCTGCCTCCCCCCCCATGGCCGGGGTCACCACCTACCGCACGACACCGTGCGAGTGCCATTGCCCTGGACAGGTGGGTAGGCCGACTCTTGGGCGCGGGCACTGGCACAGGGTCCCTCATAGTGCAATCAAGTGTCTCTGACGGTGGTGGTGCACACCCGCCATCAGACACACCGCTGTACTATGAGGGGCCCAGTGCCAGTACCGACGCCCACGAGTGGGCCCCCCTTGCTTGGGCAGGGCCCCAGCATTTGCAATCTTTACCTCTACCTGCTCCTCCGCTGTGTAATCTGGGCCGTCAAATCTATACTGTGCCTGACACCGTCTGAGCCTGCATCCTGAGACATATATTTTGAATGTGTACGCTATCCATACATGTTATCCAGGGATATGGTACCCTTTCTAACCTTTGTGCAATCACGTGCAATCCATACTGGGCCTAACACCATCTGAGCTTGCCTCATGCTGTATAGACATATATTTTGAATGTGTACGATATCCATACATGTTATCCAGGGATACGGTACCCTTTCTAACCTTTGTGCAATCACGTGCAATCCATACTGGGCCTAACACCGTCTGAGCCTGCCTCCTGAGACATATATTTTGAATGTGTACGCTATCCATACATGTTATCCGGGGATACGGTACCCTTTCTAACCTTTGTGCAATCACGTGCAATCCATACTGGGCCTAACACCATCTGAGCCTGCCTCATGCTGTATAGACATATATTTTGAATGTGTACGCTATCCATACATGTTATCCAGGGATACGGTACCCTTTCTAACCTTTGTGCAATCACGTGCAATCCATACTGGGCCTAACACCGTCTGAGCCTGCCTCCTGAGACATATATTTTGAATGTGTACGCTATCCATACATGTTATCCAGGGATACGGTACCCTTTCTAACCTTTGTGCAATCACGTGCAATCCATACTGGGCCTAACACCGTCTGAGCCTGCCTCCTGAGACATATATTTTGAATGTGTACGCTATCCATACATGTTATCCGGGGATACGGTACCCTTTCTAACCTTTGTGCAATCACGTGCAATCCATACTGGGCCTAACACCGTCTGAGCCTGCCTCATGCTGTATAGACATATATTTTGAATGTGTACGCTATCCATACATGTTATCCAGGGATACGGTACCCTTTCTAACCTTTGTGCAATCACGTGCAATCCATACTGGGCCTAACACCGTCTGAGCCTGCCTCATGCTGTATAGACATATATTTTGAATGTGTACGCTATCCATACATGTTATCCGGGGATACGGTACCCTTTCTAACCTTTGTGCAATCACGTGCAATCCATGCTGGGCCTAACACCGTCTGAGCCTGCCTCATGATGTATAGACATATATTTTGAATGTGTACGCTATCCATACATGTTATCCAGGGATACGGTACCCTTTCTAACCTTTGTGCAATCACGTGCAATCCATACTGGGCCTAACACCGTCTGAGCCTGCCTCCTGAGACATATATTTTGAATGTGTACGCTATCCATACATGTTATCCGGGGATACGGTACCCTTTCTAACCTTTGTGCAATCACGTGCAATCCATACTGGGCCTAACACCGTCTGAGCCTGCCTCATGCTGTATAGACATATATTTTGAATGTGTATGCTATCCATACATGTTATCCAGGCATACGGTACCCTTTCTAACCTTTGTGCAATCACGTGCAATCCATACTGGGCCTAACACCGTCTGAGCCTGCCTCCTGAGACATATATTTTGAATGTGTACGCTATCCATACATGTTATCCGGGGATACGGTACCCTTTCTAACCTTTGTGCAATCACGTGCAATCCATACTGGGCCTAACACCGTCTGAGCCTGCCTCCTGAGACATATATTTTGAATGTGTACGCTATCCATACATGTTATCCGGGGATACGGTACCCTTTCTAACCTTTGTGCAATCACGTGCAATCCATACTGGGCCTAACACCGTCTGAGCCTGCCTCATGCTGTATAGACATATATTTTGAATGTGTACGCTATCCATACATGTTATCCGGGGATACGGTACCCTTTCTAACATTTGTGCAATCACGTGCAATCCATACTGGGCCTAACACCATCTGAGCCTGCCTCATGCTGTATAGACATATATTTTGAATGTGTACGCTATCCATACATGTTATCCAGGGATACGGTACCCTTTCTAACCTTTGTGCAATCACGTGCAATCCATACTGGGCCTAACACCGTCTGAGCCTGCCTCATGCTGTATAGACATATATTTTGAATGTGTACGCTATCCATACATGTTATCCGGGGATACGGTACCCTTTCTAACCTTTGTGCAATCACGTGCAATCCATACTGGGCCTAACACCGTCTGAGCCTGCCTCATGCTGTATAGACATATATTTTGAATGTGTACGCTATCCATACATGTTATCCAGGGATACGGTACCCTTTCTAACCTTTGTGCAATCACGTGCAATCCATACTGGGCCTAACACCGTCTGAGCCTGCCTCATGCTGTATAGACATATATTTTGAATGTGTACGCTATCCATACATGTTATCCAGGGATACGGTACCCTTTCTAACCTTTGTGCAATCACGTGCAATCCATACTGGGCCTAACACCGTCTGAGCCTGCCTCCTGAGACATATATTTTGAATGTGTACGCTATCCATACATGTTATCTGGGGATACGGTACCTTTTCTCACCTTTGTGCAATCACGTGTAATCCATACTGGGCGTGAGAACGGCTGGCGAGCTGTTAAGCAAGCTACAGCACCTGTCCAGACAAGTACAGGGATTCCCTAGCGAGGAGACTTATTTGATTGTTTTCAATGTTGGGACAGCAATTTTTGGGGAGCACTATACTCTGGAGAATGATAGATGGGGCCCACCATACACTGGAACATTCCAAAGGTGGACATCAGACACTGGAGCAGCATTTACAGGGCCCATTATACACTAGAGCATTAGAAATGGGGCCCATTATGTTTGGAGCATTATTTGGGCCCATAAGACAGTGGAGCTTCATCCATGGGGACCAACATATACTGTAGCATTATGTGGAGCTCATCATATACTGTTTCAAACATTATATGGGACCAATGATTCTGTATGGAGAAATAGATGGGCCTCGTCATGAGATGTAAAAAGTGAGGTATTTTTCATTGTACTATACCGCTATTTCTCTGCCATATCGGAGCATGATGAGTTGTGGTATGTGTTAAAGGGGCGCTCTTTCGCACAGGGCACATGAAAACCTGCAGCCAGCCCCCCCCCCCACAACTTTAGCCAAATAACCCCCATTTTTCAGTGCGTAACTTGTATTATGAAGTTAATTAAGGTTGACAAGCTTAAGAAAGAAGAATTGATGCTTTTGGCATTCAAATGGGCACTGTAGGTGTGTTTCCTGTCCTCCTCTCACTGCCGACTTTTATTCCCCATTGACTTACATTGGGTTTCGTGTTTCGGGACGACCCCGACTTTTCCCTATAATCGGACGATCTTGCTCGACCCGACTTTTGGAAAAGTCGGGTTTCACGAAACGAAACGCAACCCTAAAAAACCAAAAGTCGCTCAACTCTAGTCATGACCCTCCAAACAGCGTTCATGAAGGCAAAGTGTTTGTTTTACGTGGACAGTATGGTTGCAAAGCTGAACCTTAAAGGAATGTCCAGAAGGGCACCACCAGGAGTGGAGCCTACGGTTTAATTCGACTCCACCTGGGAAACCTCAACCATGCAAGCTACAGAACAGATGCACACATTGCAAGCTTAATTCCGTTAACGAACGAGACTCCGTCATGCCCTGCGGTCCGAGTCCAGCTTACTAGAGGGACACGTGAGGCTCTGACACATGAGATTGGCCAATAACTGGTGTGTCATGCCCTTACATGTCCGTGGCTGCATGTGCGCTACACTGAAAAGGCCAGCGTTTGTCGCTTACAGGTGCAGATAACCCGCTGAACAACGTTAGTGATGGGGATCTGTGATTACAATTATTACCCGCAAACGATGATTTCCCAGTAAGTGCAGGTCAACCGCAGTTCCGGAATTAGGCCTAACCGTCATTCCTGAAAAAATGAAAAACTTACGTGTGCAAACCACAGGTGCTGTAGCTTGCTTAACAGCTCGCCAGCCATTCTCAGGCCCAGTATGGATTACACGTGATTGCACAAAGGTGAGAAAGGGTACCGTATCCCCGGATAACATGTATGGATAGCATAGTGTACACATTCAAAATATGTCTATACATCAGGAGGCAGGCTCAGACGGTGTTAGGCCCAGTATGGATTGCACGTGATTGCACAAAGGTGAGAAAGGGTTCCGTATCCCCAGATAACATGTATGGATAGCGTACACATTCAAAATATATGTCTATACATCAGGAGGCAGGCTCAGACGGTGTTAAGCCCAGTATGGATTGCACGTGATTGCACAAAGGTGAGAAAGGGTTCCGTATCCCCAGATAACATGTATGGATAGCGTACACATTCAAAATATATGTCTATACATCAGGAGGCAGGCTCAGACGGTGTCAGGCCCAGTATGGATTGCACGTGATTGCACAAAGGTGAGAAAGGGTTCCGTATCCCCAGATAACATGTATGGATAGCGTACACATTCAAAATATATGTCTATACATCAGGAGGCAGGCTCAGACGGTGGCAGGCCCAGTATGGATCGCACGTGATTGCACAAAGGTGAGAAAGGGTTCCGTATCCCCAGATAACATGTATGGATAGCGTACACATTCAAAATATATGTCTAGACATCAGGAGGCAGGCTCAGACGGTGTTAGGCCCAGTATGGATTGCACGTGATTGCTCAAAGGTGAGAAAGGGTACCGTATCCCCAGATAACATGTATGGATAGCGTACACATTCAAAATATATGTCTATACATCAGGAGGCAGGCTTAGACGGTGTTAAGCCCAGTATGGATTTGACGGCCCAGACTACACAGCGGAGGAGCAGGGAGAGGTAAACATTGCAAATGCTGGGGCCCTGCCCAAGCAAGGGGGGCCCACTCGTGGGCGTCGGTACTGGCACTGGGCCCCTCATAGTACGGCGGTGTGTCTGACGGCGGGTGTGCACCACCACCGTCAGAGACACTTGATTGCACTATGAGGGACCCTGTGCCAGTGCCCACGCCCAAGAGTCGGCCTACCCACCTGTCCAGGGCAACGGCACTCGCACGGTGTCGTGCGCTAGGTGGTGACCCCAGCCATGGGGGGGGGAGGCAGCACAGTTAGGGAGTTTTAGAAAGTGGCATATGTTGATGTTGGACATTCAGCTGATGCAAAAGGTGAAATAGGTCAAGTCCCAGGAAGAGGTGGACCAAAGCAAGCCATTTTTCTGTCACCCTATGTGTCATCAGGGGAAGGTGGGACAAAATCCTTGGAAACCCATGTGTGGTTCATTTTAATGAAGGTTAGATCATCCACATTTTGGGTTGACAGACGGGTCCTTTTTTCTGTCAGGATTGATCCAGCTGCACTGAAGACTCTTTCCGATAGCACACTTGCAGCTGGGCAAGCGAGCTCCTGTAAGGCATATTGTGCCAATTCAGGCCAGGTGTCCAGTTTAGCGGCCCAATAGTCAAAGGGGAATGACCTGTGTGGGAGAACATCGATATGGGAGGAAAAGTAGTTTGTAACCATAGTTGATAACTGCTGTCTCCTGTCACTTTCCATCGATGCAGTATTACCAGTTGTGTGAGCGGTACTTGAAAAATCAGTCCACAACATTGTCATGAAACCCCTGTCTCCAACGCCACTTCTGCTGTGTGCACCATGAACACCTCTGCCAAGCTGACCCCGGCCCGTACGGCTCGTGTGAGAACCATCACCGCTGCTGTGTGCTGGGAATGCCTCAAGCAACCCATTTACCAGAGTTGCTTGTTTATTAGCCAATATTAGGTCAAGGTTCTCCTGTGGCATGATGTTTTGTAATTTGCCTTTATAGCGTGGATGTGGATCCAGGATGCTGGCCAACCAGTAGTCGTCATCGTTCATCATTTTGGCAATGCGGGGGTCCCTTTTTAGGATCTGCAAGGCATAATCTGACATGTGGGCCAATGTTCCCGGTGTCAATGATGCACTGCGAGTGATGGTTGGAGGAGCACTTTCTGGCAAATCCACATCCCTCCAGTCACGCACAAACCCTGTACCAGACCTTGCCACGCCAACATTTTCACTTGCCCCACGAGATGCATCCTCCTCCCCTAAGTAATCATCCCCATCATCCTCCTCCTCCTCCTCCTCTTCTTCCTCCACCTCGTCCAGGAGAGGTCCCTGAGCAGACAATGGCTGAAAGTCATCAAGGATTCCCTCCTCCTCTTCCTCCTCATCAACATTGGCTGCAGAAGCCTGCTCCTTAAGGTGCGTCAAAGTTTGCATGAGCAGACGTATAAGTGGGATGCTCATGCTTAGGATGGCGTCGTCTGCACTTACCAGCCGTGTGCATTCCTCAAAACACTGAAGGACTTTACAGAGGTCTTTCAGCTTCGACCACTGCACACCGGTCAACTCCATGTCTGCTCTCAAAGTGACTGGCCGTGTATCCTCCCACAAATGCACTATGGCCTGCCTCTGCTCGCACAGCCGCTCCACCATGTGCAGGGTGGAGTTCCACCTTGTTGCAATGTCGATAATGAGGCGGTGGTTGAGAAGGTGGAGCAATCGCTGCAGCTTCTGCATACGAACGGAGTGTACAGGCGACCGGCGGATGTGCGCGCACAGTCTTCGCACCTT
This sequence comes from Dendrobates tinctorius, assembly GCF_039654945.1. Taxonomy (NCBI): domain Eukaryota; kingdom Metazoa; phylum Chordata; class Amphibia; order Anura; family Dendrobatidae; genus Dendrobates; species Dendrobates tinctorius. Next base: position 29,076,619 of record NW_027361706.1, on the reverse strand, counting down.
CTGGAGCAGGGCTGTTAACTCCGGATAATTTTTGAGGAAGCACTGCACCACCAGGTTCAAGGTGTGAGCCAAGCAAGGTATGTGGCTGCGTTTTGAAAGGGCTATGGCTGCCACAAAATTACGCCCGTTATCACTAACTACCTTGCCTGCCTCAAGATGTACACTGCCCAGCCATGACTCAGTTTGTCGCTGAAAGTACTCGGCCAGCACCTCGGCGGTGTGTCTGTCGCCCAAACACATCATTTGCAACACAGCCTGCTGATGCTTTCCACTAGCTGCTCGATAGGGGGACACCTCGTGTGCAACAGTGGCAGCTGCAGATGGAGTGCTCGTACGACTGCGCTCTGTGGACGAGCTTTCGCTTCTGGAGGAGGAGGAGGAGGAGGGTCGAACGCCTACAGCCAACTGTTTCCTATACCGTGGGCTAGGCAGCACTGTCCCACCACCGCTGTCCCCTGTGGACCCTGCATCCACCACATTAACCCAGTGCGCAGTGATGGACACGTAACGGCCCTGGCCATGCCGACTGGACCATGCATCAGTTGTGAGGTGCACCTTTCCGCTCAATGACTGCTTAAGTGCATGGACAATGCGGTCTTTCACATGATGGTGGAGGGCTGGGATGGCTTTGCGAGAGAAGAAGTGGCGACTGGGTAGGTCATAGCGTGGTACTGCATAGGCCATGAGTTCGCGGAAAGCTGCGCTTTCCACCAACCGAAAGGGCATCATCTCAAACGAGATTAGTTTGGCAATGTGGGCGTTCAAACCCAGTGTACGCAGATGAGAGACTGAGTACTTTCTTGACCTACTCATGGTGTCTGGGAGGGTGAGCTGGACTTGAGAGCGGCATATGGTGGAAGTAGCGGTGGACAGGGCGGACTGAGAGAGGGTTGATGATGGTGATGGAGTTGGTGTTCTTTCTGATGGCCTAGAATCAGTCTTTCGTTGATATAACAGTGGGATTCCCTGACTGCTGTGGCCTTGCAACGACACCTCAACATTTGCTGCTGTGCTAACCGGTGGGCCTACAGTGGGGGAAACAATGTAGCGTTGCTGACTACCTTCGTTGTGATCAGTTGCATATGTGGCACTTGAGGTTTGGTGTTGTGCCACGCTTGCAAGTGCATGCTGGTTAAATGTCTAAGCATGCAACTGGTATTCAAATTTTTCAGATTTTTCCCTCGGCTAAAGGTCTTTGCGCACTTCTTACAGATAACCTTGGCCTGATCATGAGGATTTTGTTCAAAAAAGTGCCACACTGCACTCTTCCTACTTTGGCAGACATTTTGCGGCCTAGCACGCTGTGATGTTTTGACCCTCTGGACAAGCTGTCCAGCAACTCTTTTGATTTTTGGAACCTGTCTTTGGAGTGCTCCGGGCCTGCCGGATAACAGCTGTTGCGATGTCGATGTCTGCTGTGGATGCTCCTCATCTGAGCTATTGGAAGCAGCACCCTCTTCCCCCAATGGATACCAATCTGGGTCAACAACTGGGTCATCCATCACCTCCTCTTCAATGTCATGTGCACCTTCCTCTGTGTCACCGTGTATGGTGGTATAGTGTGCGGGAAGGGGCACCTGAGTCTAATCAGGGTCAGAATCTGGCTCTGTACACTGCGAGGACAATGTAGTGCTCTGAGTGAATGTACCAGCAGAATCATCCATCAGCGGCTGTGCATCAGTGCACTCCATGTCAGATTCATCTTGGCCTGGGTAATTCACCATTTCACTTGATAATCCAGACATGGTATGTGAAAACAGCTCCATGGAGTAATCAGTAGTATGGCCTGCGTCATCCTTCAATCTTGGTTGGGGTGAAGGACACAAGGAAAGGTGTGGTTCATGAACATGAGCCTCCAATGACGACTCAGTGCTTTTACTTTTTACAACTGAAGAAGAGGAGGCGATAGAGCTGGAGGCTGAGTCAGCAATGTAAGACAAAACTTTTTCCTGATGCTCTGGCTTTAAAAGCGATTTGCCAACTCCTAGAAAACTAAGCCTTCGAAGCCTTATGGAGCCAGACGATGACGCAGGCTCAACACCTCCTGCATTCGGTCCTATTTTGCTCTTGCCACTACCATCAGATCCACCACCAACACCATCATTACCAGCTGCCAACCCCTGCCCAATTCCACGGCCTCTTCCACCAGCCTTCCTCATTTTTGGTAAAAATGTAGACAAAATGCAACAAACTATATAGTAATGTAAAACAAGGTACAAGGTGTCTATAGGACAGGGGAGATTTTGAATTTCTGCTCACACTAGTGGACACTGGACACTTTTGGATTGTGTGAGGCCCAATGAATATCTGAGCGCTATGTGACAGGCTCGATGGCACAGCTGTGACCAAAGTTACTAGAGGATAAGTGAGATTTTGAATTTCAGCAGACACTTGTGGACACTGGACACTTTTGGATTGTGTGAGGCCCAATGAATATCTGAGCGCTATGTGACAGGCTCGATGGCACAGCTGTGACCAAAGTGACTAGAGGATAAGTGAGATTTTGAATTTCAGCAGACACTTGTGGACACTGGACACTTTTGGATTGTGTGAGGCCCAATGAATACCTGAGCGCTATGTGACAGGCTCGATGGCACAGCTGTGACCAAAGTGACTAGAGGATAAGTGAGATTTTGAATTTCAGCAGACACTTGTGGACACTGGACACTTTTGGATTGTGTGAGGCCCAATAAATATCTGAGCGCTATGTGACAGGCTCGATGGCACAGCTGTGACCAAAGTGACTAGAGGATAAGTGAGATTTTGAATTTCAGCAGACACTTGTGGACACTGGACACTTTTGGATTGTGTGAGGCCCAATGAATATCTGAGCGCTATGTGACAGGCTCGATGGCACAGCTGTGACCAAAGTGACTAGAGGATAAGTGAGATTTTGAATTTCAGCAGACACTTGTGGACACTGGACACTTTTGGATTGTGTGAGGCCCAATGAATATCTGAGCGCTATGTGACAGGCTCGATGGCACAGCTGTGACCAAAGTGACTAGAGGATAAGTGAGATTTTGAATTTCAGCAGACACTTGTGGACACTGGACACTTTTGGATTGTGTGAGGCCCAATGAATATCTGAGCGCTATGTGACAGGCTCGATGGCACAGCTGTGACCAAAGTGACTAGAGGATAAGTGAGATTTTGAATTTCAGCAGAAACTTGTGGACACTGGACACTTTTGGATTGTGTGAGGCCCAATGAATATCTGAGCGCTATGTGACAGGCTCGATGGCACAGCTGTGACCAAAGTGACTAGAGGATAAGTGAGATTTTGAATTTCAGCAGACACTTGTGGACACTGGACACTTTTGGATTGTGTGAGGCCCACTGATATCTGAGCGCTATGTCACAGGCTCGATGGCACAGCTGTGACAAAAGTGACGAGAGGATAAGGGAGATTTTGAATTTCTGCAGACACTTGTGGACACTGGACACTTTTGGATTGTGTGAGGCCCACTGATATCTAAGCGCTATGTCACAGGCTCGATGGAACAGCTGTGACAAAAGTGACTAGAGGTTAAGGGAGATTTTGAATTTCTGCAGACACTTGTGGACACTGGACACTTTTGGATTGTGTGAGGCCCACTGATATCTGAGCGCTATGTCACAGGCTCGATGGCACAGCTGTGACAAAAGTGACTAGAGGATAAGGGAGATTGGATTGCTTTTAAAAAAGCAGTTTGCAGAGCAGTGGGTAAACAGCAATGCCAGCCTGTCAGGAAGCCTTAAAAGGCAGCCCAACAACCAACACCACTGATACACCACAATATAGCCTCCCCTTGCACTGCACACACAGTGACTGGTGTGTTGTGCAGGCCAAATCGCTAGCAGCAGAAGCAGTTTTTTTGTCTTCTTCCCTGCCTAACGCTCTCCCTACAGAATCAGCAGCAACCTCTCCCTATACTGAGATCGGCAGAAGTAAGATGGTGGTCGGCGTGCACGCCCTTTTATACCCCCTGTGATGCCCACCAAAGCAAGCCAATCACTTGCATGCCCTTCTGAAAGATGGTGGTGACCCGTGCCTATGTCATCACGTTGCCCACAGTGTCCGTGGATCCTGATTGGCTGAAAAAGAGCGCAAAACAAACTTTTGAAACGCGACTTTGGCGCGTAAGTCGCCGACCTCGTGGCCGACCTCATCCTAGGGTCGGGTTTCGTTTCATGAAACCCGACTTTGCCAAAAGTCGGCGACTTTTGAAATTTTTCGACCCGTTTCACTCATCCCTAATGGTCACACAGCAACGGCATGTAGCCATGAGGTAAAACACACATGCGCACTGGCAATGGCAGTCAGCCATGAGATAAGGCGCGCGTGCACACTGCTCCAGACATCTTGCAGCACAACAGTCACGAGGTGCATGTGCACATTGCTTCCAGGGATCTTGCAGCATAAGACATAACGGGCATGATAGTTCAGTGCACATGCACACTGCTCTAGGAGGCATGCGGCATACCAGATATGGCGGGCATGATAGTTTGGTGCACGTGCACACTGCTCCAGGGTTCATGCGGCATAACAGACATGGTGGGCATGACAACCTGGATGTTTGGGTCCGGCGGGTTCGGCCGAACAGTTACAAAAAGTTTGGGTTCGGGTGCCAGAACAGTACCTGGATCAGAACCTGAACCAGGACCCCATTCATTTGCATGGGGGGCCCGAACATCCAGTGACAGCGCAGCAAACACCGCTTCTGATCGGAGGTGAAACCAGTCATAGAGCCACGGTTCCCACGCTGTCAAAAGACAGCCGGAGTGGTCAGCTGTGATCGAAGGTGTAAAGTTTACCTCCGGTCACTGGACTACTAATCCCATCAGCCGACACCTTCAGCCGTTAATTATAGTGAGAGCAGGAGTGGCAGATGGGAGTATTCATTAGCTGCTCCTGCGCTGTAAATAAATGATTTGAAAGAATAATTCCAAGGGATCCCCTGCATTTTTGCTAACCAGCCAGGCAAAAGTTACAGCTGGGGGCTGCAACCCTCAGCTGTCAGCTTCAGCAAGGTTGGTTATCAAGAATAAAGGGTTCCCCATGCTGTATTTTTAATTATTTAAATAAATAAATTAAAAAAAAGTGTGGGGTCCTTCCATTTTTGACAACCAACCTTGCTAAAGCAGACTGCTGGGGGCTGATATTCTCAGGCTGGTAAGGGGCCATGGATATAGGCCACCCAGCCTAAAAAATAACACCTTGCAGCTGCGCAGAAAAGGCACATCTATTAGATATGCCAATTCTGATGCTTTGCCCAGCTCTTCCCACTTGCCCTGTAGCGGTGGCAAGTGGGGTTCATATTTGAGGGGTTGATATCACCTTTGTATTGTCAGGTGACATCCAGCCCACGGCTTAGTAATGGAGTGGTGTCTATAAGACACCCATCCATTACTAATCCTGTAGTTGTATGGTAAATAAAGACACAGCCAGAATAAAGTCCTTCATTTGAAATAAGACTAAACACAGTTTTCCATTTTTATTTAAATGCCTTTTTCCAGGGAAGCCCTTGATCACCTGTAATAAAATTGTAATAAAACAATATACTGTAGCTAGATGGTGTAAGTCATTGGGTTCTGGGCACTGCACAGCTGGAATCCCAAGCCTTGCCACCTTCGGTCTCTCATTCCTCTCTAGCCACAGTGGAGCCTGCGCAGCAGACTTCATGATCCCAGCATTCAGCCCACACCAGCATTGTGGGTTTGGTTGCTACTGCCACCTCTGGTTCAGATATGGCAATGCAGCTTGGCCAGCAGCAAAAGATTCCAGAGGCTAAGGCTGGTTTCACATTTGCGTTTTTTTTCACGGTAATTTAGCGCTAAATAGCGCATGCGTTTTTTTTCCTATACTTTGCATGGGATGCGCTTATGTGCGCATACACATGCGTTTGTACGCGTTTTACCGCGCATGCGTTTTTTTGCGGTATGCGCTCAGGCGCACAAAATGCAACTTGTTGCATTTTTTGTGCGTCCGATTTGCCTAAAAAAAACGCATGCGCGCGCAATGCGTTTTTTTACAGCAAGACACCCATTATAAGTCTATGGTGAGCATATGTGCGCATTGGCATGCTTATGTATGCGTTTTTTTGCACATGCGTTTTTTTTTTTACCATTAGTTTAGACAATGGAATTTAGGGGTTTGGGTAAAGTTAGGGTTAGTTAAGGGGGTTTAGGGTTAGGGTTAGGGTTAGGGTCAGGGTTAGGGTCAGGGTTAGGGTTAAGTATGGTTTGGTTAAGGGTTAGGGTCAGGGTTAGGGTTAGGGTTAGGGTTAGGGTCAGGGTTAGGGTTATGGTCAGGGTTAGGGTCAGGGTTAGGGTCAGGGTTAGGGTCAGGGTTAGGGTCAGGGTTAGGGTTAAGTATGGTTTGGTTAAGGGTTAGGGTCAGGGTTAGGGTTAGGGTTAGGGTCAGGGTTAGGGTTAAGGTTAAGTATGGTTTGGTTAAGGGTTAGGGTCAGGGTTAGGGTTAAGTATGGTTTGGTTAAGGGTTAGGGTTAGGGTTAGGGTCAGGGTTAGGGTTAGGGTCAGGGTTAGGGTTAGTAAAGTCATGGTTTGGGTTAGTGTGAGGGGCCACCTAATGTTGGAAAAAACGCAAACGCGGTAAAAACGCACTAAAAACGCATACAAACGCATAAAAACGCTGCGTTTTTTTCATGCATGCTCATAAAAATGCTTGAAAAAAACGCAGCAGTTGTATGCTTTTGTATGCGTTTTTCAATGCGTTTTTTTGCGGGAAAAACGCGCTGCAAAAAAAAGCAAGTGTGAAACAGACCTAAGTCCTTCCTTCGGCCCACTGAGCATGCTCATGAGACGATCTCCCATTGGGGATCGGGAGTCAAATGCCCAGGTCCTTCTCCTGTTCTGATTGGTCCGTCTGGAGCATCAGGAAGGTCCCGGAAGTGCACGGCTATAAAAGGTCTGCATGGCCATGCGCTAGTATAGACTCTAGTTGCTATATGTGTGGATGATTACGGATGCACGTACCAAGTGAATGACTCATTAAAATTCCCCTCCCTTTGATATTACGTATGTGGTTAGGGAATTAGTTGCAGAGTCAGCGCCAGCCAGTGGCTAACCATAGGCCACAAGTGCTCATCACTTCCCAGCACTAGCATCCAGTGGTGTCGCCTGCCATAGGGCACCATCGTACTACGGCAGGCACTGTTGCTTCGCGGCAGTCGGCTTCTGTTAGCGGCGTTCGCAGCTGCGACGCCACACGCTGGGTAGGTCTAGAGGGGTGCTGGTCCTATGTCCTGGGGCCAGAGTCCTGTGACCATATACTGAGCGGTCTTCTCCCCGAGCGCTGTGAGTGTGAACAGGCTCGGAATTTGTGTATTAGCATTAGTGCGGCTCTGTGAGGTAACAGAGTTTGCCCAGCGCACACCAGGTGACGTTTAACCTGCGTGTGTTATACCGCCATATTGAGCGTCCGCCATTACTTAGCAGCAGCATACCAACTCTGCACGGTGGACCACGGGCGGCGAACGTGCCTACTATTTTATAATATGGTGCATTCCGCCAGCCCTAACATTATACTAGCACCAGGGTCTGGCTAGTAATGGTGGATAAGCAACAGCTACTGCAGCACATTTGGCAGCTGGGGGGGCAGGTTGGCGGCTCTCGAGCGTTCAACCTCAGCTGCGAATGTTACTGCGGCCGCTGCTCAGGCAGCCTCTGAGGCTGTCTCCCTTGTTCCCACGTCCATCCCTGCACCGATGTTATCCCACCTCGCGCTGCCTGAGAAGTTCTTGGGCGATAGTACCTCCTGCAGGGGATTCGTGAGCCAGTGTGCTATTCAGCTTGAGCTGCTGGCCGTGCGATTTCCATTTGAGCGGGCTAAGGTCGGATTCATCATGTCCCTTCTGACTGGCAGAGCTCTGGAGTAGGCTACCCCACTGTGGGAGCGGGTTAACCCCGTGATTCAGGGAGCCTCGCAGTTCCTAGCCTCTCTGAAGCAGGTCTTTCTGGGACCACGGGTCACACACGATACCGTGCTCCAGCTGTTGGCCTTGATACAGGATTCATTCCCGGTCAATTAGTATGTCATTCGGTTTCGGACACTGGCTTCCGAGCTGGAATGGTCAGACAATACTATAATACCAATTTTTTGGAGGAGTTTGGCTGACCACATTAAGGACGCTCTGGCCACTTGGGAGGTTCCCGGCACTCTGGAGGAGCTCATTACCATCTCCAACCATATTAATCTCCGCTTCTTAGAGCGAGGGTTGGAGCGCTCCCAGTCCAGACAGTCCAGACAGAGGTTTAAGTTGGCTCCAACTTTCTCCAAACCTCTGGAGTCTCCCGATCAAGCGATCGAGTCATCGGCAGTTAGGGAGGTGCCTCACACGGGCTCTAAGTTCCGCCCAGATCGAACCTCCATAACTCATGCTCACTGCCGATAGTTTGGTCACCTTGCCAATAGGTGCCCACAGCGTTCAGAGAAACACCCGCATTTAGTGGCAACAGCAGGAGGTGTTATGAATGAGTCACCGAGGAGGAAAAACAAAAACAAGCTAAGCCACAGAAAACCAGAGAGGTTGGTAACTAAGTGGATTGCAGACCCCTGATCCTATCCAAACAGCTAGCAGTAGCCGTGGAGCGTACCTACGATGATCCTAGACGCCTCGACACAGCCAGAGAACTAAATAAGCCTAAAGCAAGAAAAGGGGAAATCTAAGCTGCCCCATAGCAGACCCCAAAGCAATAGACAGCCCCCAAACATGTATTGTCGGTGAGACAAGATGAAAACACAAACACAGATAGAAAAATAGGCTGAGCAAATTATGGGGCCCACACTAACTAGAAAGGACAGGAAAAGAAAGATGCTGTCTGCAATCACGCACAAAACCCTGCCAAAAAATGTCCAACACTTTCTGATAACAAAAACCATGAAGTCGCTAGACTTCAATTCCCTATATCAGCACTCTGGTATATTCTGAAGACAGAGCTTAAAGAGACCAATCTGATCAGGGACAAAAAGAAAACTGGCATAAACAGAGACATAAGAATGGAAATTCAGCACAGCCCCAGCAGGGGCTGGCTGACCACAAAAACTGAGTAAACCAGACCAAATCTCATGTGAAAAAATAGCAGAGCACACTTAGCTTGAGAAGTCAGGAACAGAACTGGAAACCAGGACCTCAGGGCAGGGAAAAATCACCAGCACAAAATTAGGGAGTAGGCTGTCTTAAATCCAGTTAGAGACTCCTGATGTCCACTCATAGTCCTCCTCCTCAGGTGGCAAGTCTCTGCAATTTAGATCAGCTTCATTACCTACTGTCACCACCAGAGGGATCCCGGATGGAGAACTCACGACTCCTCTGTCAACACAGCCAGCTCCACCACCCTCACCAGAAGCCAGAGGTAAACCAGAAAATGAGTTCACAACAGTACCCCCCCTTGAGGAGGGGTCACCGAACCCTCATCCACGCCACCAGGCCGATCAGGATGGGCTCGGTGAAAAGCACGAACCAATCTATCGGCATGAATGTCAGAGGCAAGAATTGTCCTCCTGGCCATAACCCTTCCACTTGACTAAATACTGGAGTGTCCGTCTAGCCAGACGAGAATCCAGTATTTTCTCTACCTCATATTCCACATTACCTTCAACCAACACAGGGTCAGGAGGTGCCGCCATAGGAACCACTGGCTCAACAAACCTCTTCAACAGAGACTTATGAAACACGTTATGGATTTTAAACGTAACTGGATGAGCCAATCGAAAAGAAACCGGGTTAAGAATTTCCAAAATCCTATAAGGTCCAATAAATCTTGGCTTGAACTTTGGAGACGCAACCTTCCTAGAGATATTTTTTTACGACAACCACACCATATCACCCACTTTAAAACGGGGACCAGTGGTCCTATGCCGGTAGGAAAACCGCTGGGCCTTCTCTTGAGAGAGGGACAACTTATCCACCACTTGGTCCCAAATCTGCTGCATTCTCTCTACCACAGTGTCAACACCTGGGCAGGCTGAAGATTCCACTTGCCCTGAAGAAAATCGAGGATGAAACCCAAAGTTACAGAAAAAGGGCGACATCAATGTGGCAGAGCTAGCTCTATGATTTAGGGCGAATTCGGCCAAGGACAAAAATCAGACCCAATCATCCTGATCAGCAGATATAAAACATCTCAAATAGGACTCCAAAGTCTGGTTTGTTCTCTCAGTCTGCCCATTGGTCTGTGGGTGAAACGCAGAGGAGAAGGATAACTGAATTCCCAGCTTGGAACAAAAAGCTTTCCAAAATCTGGAGACAAACTGGACTCCTCTGTCCGACACAATGTTCTCAGGAATCCCATGCAACCGGACCACCTGTTGTAAAAACAAGGGCACCAACTCTGAGGAAGATGGCAGCTTTGGGAGAGGTACAAGACGGACCATCTTAGAAAATCTATCACAAATCACCCAGATAACAGTCATTCTCTGAGAGACAGGCATATCAGAGAGGAAGATCAGAAATAAAATCCATTGAGATATGGGTCCATGGCCTCTTGGGCACCGGCAAGGGCATCAACAACCTACTAGGACGAGAACAGGGTTTAGACCGGGAACAAGTTCCACAAGACTGCACAAAATTCCTGACATCACGAGATAAGACAGGCCACCAAAAAGACCAACTCACCAAATCTCTGGTACCAAAAATACCTGGATGACCAGCCAACGCGGAGCAATGAACTTCAGACATCACTCTCTTCCTCCACTGGTCAGGAACATACAATTTTCCCATAGGACAGCGCTCAGGTTTGTCCTCCTGAAATTCTTCCAGGGCACGTCTCAAATCGGGCGAGATGGCAGAAAGAACTACCCCCTCACCTAGGATGGTAGTAGGTTTGGTCACAATAAGAGAATCAGCAAAGAAACTCCTAGAAAGGGCATCTGCCTTAACATTCTTAGTGCCTGTAAGAAAGGAGACCACAAAATCAAAACGTGTGAAAAACATGGCCCAACTAGCCTGTCTAGGATTCAAGCGTTTGGCTGACTCCAGGTAAATCAAATTCTTGTGGTCAGTGAGGACCACAACTTGATGTCTAGCTCCCTCCAATCAATGTCTCCACTCCTCGAATGCCCACTTCATGGCCAACAATTCCCGATTCCCCATATCATAGTTGCGTTCAGATGGGGAGAACTTTCGGGAAAAGAAGGCACAGGGATTCATTTTAGAAGTCACCATATCTTTTTGGGACAAAGCAGCTCCTGCACCAATCTCCGAAGCATCTACCTCTACCTGAAATGGAAGTGAGACATCAGGTTGCCGTAAAACCGGAGCAGAAGTGAACCTCCGCTTCAGCTCCTGAAATGGCAAAACAGCCTCTGGAGACCAATTCAGCACATCAGCGCCCTTTTTGGTCAGATCGGTCAGTGGTTTGGCAATACCAGAAAAATTAGCTATAAATTTACGATAAAAATTAGCAAAACCCAAAAACTTCTGAAGAGCCTTCAAAGAAGTGGGCTGAACCCAATCATAAATGGCCTGTACCTTGGCCGGGTCCATTTCAATAGTTGATGGAGATAAAATAAATCCCAAAAATGAAATCCTCTGTACACCAAAAAGGCATTTCGATCCCTTAACATACAGGGAATTCTCCCTCAAAATCCGGAACACAGTCCGAACATGTTCCACATGGGAATCCCAATCACTGGAAAAGATCAGAATATCATCCAAATAGATAAACTTATCCACAAAGTCCCGGAAAATATCATTCATGAAGGATTGGAAGACAGAAGGGGCATTAGTGAGCCCAAAAGGCATCACCAGGTACTCAAAATGTCCCTCCGGAGTATTAAACGCCGTCTTCCATTCATCCCCATGCTTGATGCGAATAAGATTATACGCCCCCTGAGGTCAAGCTTAGTAAACCGGTAGGCACCTTTAACTCTGGAGAATAAATCAGAAATCAGGGGTAACGGATACTGATATTTAACCGTAATCTTGTTAAGGGAAAGATAGGCAATACAAGGCCATTAATGAACCATCTTTCTTAGCCATGAAAAAAAACCCAGCACCTAAGGGTGAAGAGGATGGTCTAACATGACCTTTCTCCAACGACTCCTTAATATAAGATCGCATAGCCTCGTGTTCAGGTACAGATAAGTTGAAAAGCCGACCCTTGGGAAATTTACACCCAGGCCTCAACTCAATTGCACAGTCATAACTCCTATGAGGAGGCAGGGACGCAGACTTACTCTCACTAAATACATCATAGAAATCAGCCAAATAGTCAGGAACATCATGAGACTGGGGAGAGGTGGAGAAAACAGGAGTGTCACCAAGAGCACACCGACAGACCCAACTCACCACAGACACAGATTTTCAATCCAAAACTGGATTATGGATTTGCAACCAGGGAAACCACAGAACAAGAGTATCATGCAAATTATGCAGTACCAAAAATCTACAATTTTCTTGGTGGTCTGGGGCGACCTGCATTATCACCTGGGTCCAAAACTGAGGTTTATTCTCCGCCAAAGGAGTAGCATCAATATCCCTCAAAGGAATAGGCGTCCGCAGAGGTATCATGGGAAAACCACAACGTTTAGCAAAATCCAAATCCATCAGATTCAAAGCCGCTCCTGAATCCACAAAAGCCTTGGCGGAAAATGTGGATAAGGAGCAGATCAGAGTAATTGCCAAAATAAACTTAGGTTGTACACCACCCACAGCAAATGTGTGTGCAAAATGTTTCTCTCGTTTAGTGCAGACAGAAATAATATGAGAAGCATCTCCACAGAAAAAACACAGCTTATTACGCCTTCTATACTCCTGATGTTGCACCCTAGGCAAAACTCTATCACATTGCATAGGTTCGGACATTTGTTGAAAAGGTGGCAAAACCTCTCGTGTAGTTTTACGTTCACGTAAACGCCGATCAACTTGAATGGCTAATGACATAGAATCGTCAAGACCAGAGGGAACAGGAAATCCCACCATAATATCTTTTACGGTTTCTGATAAACCCTTGCGAAAGAGAGCTGTCAAGGCACCACCATTCCATGTAGTAAGGACCGCCCACTTTCGGAATTTTTGACAATATAACTCTGCAGAATCCTGACCCTGGTTCAATGCCAATAGGGCTTTCTCAGCTTGATCAATAGCATTAGGTTCATCATACAACAACCCCAAGGCTTGAAAAATTCATCCATATTAGTCAGAATAGGATTTTCAGGTGTCAAAGAAAACGCCCAATACTGGGGATCGCCGCGCAGCAAGGAGATGACATTTTTAACCTGCTGCGCAGAGCTCCCTGATGAGTTAGGCTTCAAGGCAAGAAATAATTTACAATTATTCTTAAAATTCAAAAATTTCGACCGATCTGACACTTTTTTTTTTACGATTTTTTTTTTCCTGCTTTTGAGTACCCTAGAATCTGCGGTATGGCTGGTGATTCTGTTATGAATGAGTCACCGAGGAGGAGAAACAAAAACAAGCTAAGCCCCAGAAAACCAGAGAGGTTGGTAACTAAGCGGATTGCAGACCCCTGATCCTATCCACACAACTAGCAGTAGCCGTGGAGCGTACCTACGATGATCCTAGACGCCTCGTCACAGCTAAGAGAACTAAATAAGCCTAAAGCAAGAAAAGGGGAAATCTAAACTGCCCCATAGCAGACCCCAAAGCAATAGACAGCCTCCAAACATGTATTGTCGGTGAGACAAGATGAAAACACAATCACAGATAGAAAAATAGGCTGAGCAAAAGATGGTGCCCACACTAACTAGAAAGGACAGGAAAGGAAAGATGCTGTCTGCAATCACGCACAAAACCCTGCCAAAAAATGTCCAACACTTTCTGATAACAAAAACCCTGAAGTCGCTAGACTTCAATTCCCTATATCAGCACTCTGGTATATTCTGAAGACAGAGCTTAAAGAGACCAATCTGATCAGGGACAAAAAGCAAACTGGCATAAGCAGAGACATAAGAATGGAAATTCAGCACAGCCCCAGCAGGGGCTGGCTGACCACAAAAACTGAGTAAAATCTCATGTGAAATCTCATGTGAAAAAATAGCAGAACACACTTAGCTTGAGGGAAAAATCACCAGCACAAAATTAGGGAGTTGGCTGTCTTAAATCCAGTCAGAAACTCCTTATGTCCACTCACAGTCCTCCTCACGTGGCAGGTCTCTGCAATTTAGATCAGCTTCATTACCTACTGTCATCACCAGAGGGAGCCTGGATGGAGAACTCATAACTCCTCTGTCAACACAGCCAGCTCCACAACCCTCACCAGAAGCCAGAGGTAAACCAGAAAATGAGTTCACAACAAGGAGGGTTACGAGACACCATACCATTTTCCTCCAAGCTAACCTTTAAGGGGGTGTTGGAGTTCGGCTCCTCTCCTCTGGAGGTGGAGGTTTGCATAGATTCTGGAGCGGAGGGTAATTTTATGTCCTCAGCCTTTGCGCTCCAGCATGCAGTCCCCTTGGTTATGCTACCTCAGCCGGTCACCATCAGGGTGGTGAACGGTTCGACATTACCCTTGCAAATTACCCATCAGACTGCTCCATTAAAACTCTCACTGCCTCCGTCCCATCACGAGACAATGTCGCTCATTATTATGCCCGAGGGCATCGACCAGGTCCTCCTAGGAATTCCCTGGTTGCGTTGCCACTCTCCCCATATAGAGTAGTCCTCAGGGAGAATACTGGGTTGGAGCAAGTCCTGTGAGGAGAGGTGTGTGAAGGACCGCTTTCTGATATTCTTCACCGAGGTCCTCACGGATCTCTCCGCACTCCCAAGTCACTACCAGCAATACACGGACGTGTTCTCGAAAAAGTCCGCTGAGACCCTTCCGCCCCATCGCCCCTACGACTGTCCTATAGACCTCTTGCCAGGTGCGGAACCTCCTCGAGGTCACGTATATCCTCTGTCCCTTCCGGAGACGGAGGCCATGTCCTAGTACATCCGTGAGAACCTGGCAAGGGGGTCTATTAGGAAGTCGGTGTCACCAGCGGGGGCGGGATTCTTCTTCGTACAGAAGAAGAGTGGAGAGCTGCGCCCGTGCATTGATTACAGAGGTCTCAATGCAATAACTGTCAAAAACAAATATCCTCTTCCCCTGATCTCTGAGTTGTTCGACTGGTTGCATGGGGCCCGGGTCTTCACTAAGCTAGACCTATGAGGTGCTTACAACCTGATCCGCATACGCAAAGGGGACGAGTGGAAGACAGCCTTTAATACCAGGGATGGCCATTATGAGTATCTGGTCATGCCCTTTGGCCTCTGTAACACCCCAGCTGTCTTCCAGGACTTCGTAAATGATGTCTTTCACGATATGCTCTCCACCTCGGTGGTGGTCTATCTGGATGACATTCTCATCTTCTCTCCATATTTGGCCTCTCACCGGAGAGACGTCTGCAAGGTCTTCGACAGCTCGCGGGCGAATTCTCTCTTTGCCAAGTTGGAGAAGTGTCAGTTTGAGCAGGAATCTTTACCTTTCCTGGGCTATATCATCTCGGCCCAGGGGTTGGCTATGTATCCTGCCAAATTGCAGGCGGTAATGGACTGGCAGGAATCCCATTCTCTTAGGCCTGTTTCACACTTGCTTTTTTTTGCAGCGCGTTTTTCCCGCAAAAAAACGCATTGAAAAATGCATACAAAAGCATACAACTGCTGCGTTTTTTTCAAGCATTTTTATGAGCATGCATGAAAAAAACGCAGCGTTTTTATGCGTTTGTATGCGTTTTTAGTGCGTTTTTACCGCGTTTGCGTTTTTTTCCAACATTAGGTGGCCCCTCACACTAACCCAAACCATGACTTTACTAACCCTAACCCTGACCCTAACCCTGACCCTAACCCTAACCCTAACCCTTAACCAAACCATACTTAACCCTAACCCTGACCCTAACCCTTAACCAAACCATACTTAACCCTAACCCAAACCCTAACTAACCTTAACCCTAACCCTAACCCTGACCCTAACCCTAACCCTGACCCTAACCCTAACCCTAACCCTAACCCTGACCCTAACCCTTAACCAAACCATACTTAACCCTAGCCCTGACCCTAACCCTAACCCTAACCCTGACCCTAACCCTAACCCTGACCCTGACCCTAACCCTAACCCTTAACCAAACCATACTTAACCCTAACCCTGACCCTAACCCTTAACCAAACCATACTTAACCCTAACCCAAACCCTAACTAACCTTAACCCTAACCCTAACCCTGACCCTAACCCTGACCCTAACCCTAACCCTGACCCTAACCCTTAACCAAACCATACTTAACCCTAACCCTAACCCTGACCCTAACCCTAACCCTAACCCTGACCCTAACCCTTAACCAAACCATACTTAACCCTAACCCTGACCCTAACCCTAACCCTGACCCTAACCCTGACCCTAACCCTGACCCTTAACCAAACCATACTTAACCCTAACCCTGACCCTAACCCTGACCCTAACCCTAAACCCCCTTAACTAACCCTAACTCTAACCCAAACCCCTAAATTCCATGGTTAACAAAAAAAAAACGCATGTGCAAAAAAACGCATACATAAGCATGCCAATGCGCACATATGCTCACCCATAGACTAATATTGGGTGTCTTGCTGTAAAAAAATGCATTGCGCGCGCATGCGTTTTTTTGAGGCAAATCGGACGCACAAAAAATGCAACAAGTTGCATTTTGTGCGCCCGAGCGCATACCGCAAAAAAACGCATGAGCGGTAAAACGCGTACAAACGCATGTGTATGCGCACATAAGCGCATCCCATGCAAAGTATAGGGAAAAAAAACGCATGCGCTATTTAGCGCTAAATTACCGCGAAAAAAAACGCAAATGTGAAACCAGCCTTAAAGCGGTGCAGCGCTTTTTGGGGTTCGTTAATTACTACCGTCAGTTCATTCCCCACTTCTCCACACTGGTAGCTCCTTGGGTCGCCCTCACCAAAAAGGGAGCCAATCCCAAGGTTTGGTCAGAACAGCTCTCCGTGGCCTTCTCGTCTCTTAAGAGCCATTTTGCTGGCGCTCCTATCCTTCACCGTCCCGATGTGGATAAACCCTTTATCCTAGAGGTGGATGCCTTGTCCGTCGTTGCAGGAGCAGTCCTTTTCCAGAAGGATGCTCAAGGTCGGAAGCATCCCTGCTTCTTCTTCTCAAAGACCTTCTCATCAGGGACAGGGAGCTGCTGGCAATGAAGTTGGTCTTTTCTGAGTGGAGACATCTCCTGGAGGGGGCCGTGTTCCCCTTTCAGGTGTACACCAACCATAAAAACCTGTTCTATTTACAAACGGCCCAGCGCTTGAACTCTCGTCAAGCTAGGTGGTCGCTCTTCTTCTCCCACTTCCGCTTCACCTTGCACTATCTGTCCGGTGAGAAGACCTTCTGGGCTGATGCTCTCTCTCGCTCGGTGGTGTCAGCGGAGGAGGAGGCTGAGCCTCGGCTAATCGTCCCCTCTGAGAGCCTGAGGACCGTGGCTCCGGTCGCCCTCGAGTCAGTGCCGCCGGGCAAGACCTTTGCTCCTCCCCGCCTGCTGCCAGAAGTTCTCGCGTGGGCGCATGCGTCCAGGGTGGGTGGTCACTTTGGTAATAAGCGGACCACGGAACTCCTGGCATGGACTTATTGGTGGCCGCACATGGCTCGGGACACGAGAGAATACATTTAGGCATGCGTCTCTTGTGCTCGGAACAGGTCATCTAGGCAGAGGCCGGCTGGGTTACTGTACCCCTTGCCAATGGCAGACAGACACTGGGAGATGGTTGGCATGGATTTTGTGGTTGGACTGCCCAAATCTAGTGGCAGCACGGTCATCTGGGTGGTCACCGATCATTTTTCTAAAATGGTGCACCTGGTGCCACTCGCGCGTCTGCCTTCGGCCCGTGGTCTCGCCGCACTGTTCATAAAGCACATATTTCATTTGCACGGTATGCCGGACAAGATAGTTAGTGACCGAGGTCCCCAATTTGCGTCTCGGTTTTGGAGGGAGCTCTGCAGTCTACACAGTATTGAGCTAAATTTCTCCTCCGCTTATCTTCCTGAGATGAACGGGTTGGTTGAGAGAGCTAACCAAACTCTGGTCACATACCTGCGACATTTTGTCTCGGCCAGGCAGGATGACTGGGCATCCTTACTACCATGGGAAGAATTTGCCCTGAATAATGCAGTGGCTGATTTCACTGGTCAGACTCCGTTCTTCCTTAATTACGGCCAGCATCCGCGCATCCCCGTCCCGATGCCAGTATCTTCCACTGATTCCAGGGTGGCAGACTGGGCAGTGGAGGCTCGCGACATTTGGGATCGCACTCAGGATGCCATTCGAGCCTTTAAGGAGAGAATGAGGGCCGTCTGCCGACACGCATCGGCATCCCGCTCCGACTTTTGCCCCTGGTGACTTGGTCTGGCTCTCTGACCGAAATATCAGGCTGCGGGCCGAGTCCACCAAGTTTGCACCACGATACATTGGTCCCTTCAAGGTCCTGGAGCAGGTCAACTCTGTGGTCTATCGCTTGGCTCTTCCTACCCACTTTCTGACACCTTTCACGTGTCCCTCCTTAAGCCTGCCCACTTGTCCCGGTTTTCCGAGTCATCTGCCAGGACATCGGACCTGTCTTCAGACGAGTTTGAGGTCAATGCCATCGTGGGTTGCAGGGTTTTGCGTGGCAAAAAATTTTATTTGGTGGACTAGAAGGGTCATGGTCCTGAGGCTCGGACCTGGGAGCCATTGGAGAATATCCACGCTCCGCTCCTTATTGTGGCATTTGAGCGCAGCGAGGCTTACAGGGGAGGGGGTCCTAGGAGGGGGGGTAATGTTAGGCGTCGGGTTCCAGGTGCTGCACAGCGGGAATCCTGAGCCTTGCCACCTTCGGTCTCCCATTTCTTGTCAGGGTCCTGACAGTGTCGGCGTACAGCCTCCGCTAAGCAGGGACTCACCCGCACCGTAGGGACCCCTGGGGACAAGAACAGCTAGAAAATAAAGATGCACAGGACCTGAATGTAGAAGTTTAGCAAGCCGGCACAGAACTTACGGTCATGTGAACGGTCATGTGACTGCAAGGGGGCGGGGCTTAGCATCCTGCTTTCAAAGAAGGTAGAAAACTCAAAGTCGTGCAAAGCGGGGGTCATGCACAGTACAGGCAAGCGAGGTACAGGAGGGATAAACAGACGGGAGGTCAGACAAAGCCAAAGTTCATACACAAGATATCAGTAAAGTACCAGGGATGAGACAGAACGGATAGTCAGGGCCAATCAGAGATCAATACCAAACAGACATAGAAGGTACCAAGCAGAATCCAAAGCAATATCCAGAGAACAGACCGAGTCATACACAGAGAATCAAGCACCCAGAACACAGCACTAACACACTCAGGGGTCACCACACATTGCCAAGGGCGAAAGTATAACTGACGGGGGATGAGAGCTTCCTGAGGCTATAAGAAGCCTCCCCAGAACCAATGAGAGGCCACCATAATAGGCCCCAGGTGAGAGTCTGCACTGAGGTCACAACATTAACCTCAGCAGTGCCGGTCACCAAGCACTGGTATCATGACATTTCTCTCCGGCCGCAGTGTAGCCTGCTCAGGAGATTTCACGATCCCGGCGTTCAGCCCACACCAGCATTGTGGCTTCATTTGCTACTGCCACCTCTGGTTCAGTTATGGCAATGCAGCCTGGTCAACAGCAAAAGACTTCAGAGGCTAAGTCCTTCCTTCGGACCACTGAGCATGCTCATGAGACGATCTCCCATTGGGGATCGGGAGTCACAGGTCCTTCTCCTGTTCCGATTGGTCCATCTGGAGCATCAGGAAGGTCCCGGAAGGTCCTCATGGCCGCTCGGCCATGCGCTAGTATAGACTCTAGTATCCAGGGGTGGATTAAGGGTAGCCAGGGCCCGGGGCAGTTCAGACTCTGTGGGCCCCCCTCGTCACGTGACGGGGGTCACGAATCGTAGAGCCACACTCTACATAGAGAATAATGGGGCCTCCAGCACCAACCTCCACCCGCAGAGCCGCACTCCACATAGAGAATAATGGAGCCTCCAGCACCGACCTCCACCTGCAGAGCCACACTCTACATAGAGAATAATGGAGCCTCCAGCACCGACCTCCACCCGCAGAGCCACACTCCACATAGAGAATAATGGAGCCTCCAGCACCGACCTCCACCCGCAGAGCCGCACTCCACATAGAGAATAATGGAGCCTCCAGCACCGACCTCCACCCGCAGAGCCGCACTCCACATAGAGAATAATGGAGCCTCCAGCACCGACCTCCACCTGCAGAGCCACACTCCACATAGAGAATAATGGAGCCTGCAGCACCGACCTCCACCCGCAGAACCGCACTCCACATAGAGAATAATGGAGCCTCCAGCACCGACCTCCACCTGCAGAGCCACACTCCACATAGAGAATAATGGAGCCTCTAGCACCGACCTCCACCCGCAGAGCCGCACTCCACATAGAGAATAATGGAGCCTCCAGCACCGACCTCCACCTGCAGAGCCGCACTCCACATAGAGAATAATGGAGCCTCCAGCACCGACCTCCACCCGCAGAGCCGCACTCCACATAGAGAATAATGGAGCCTCCAGCACCGACCTCCACCCGCAGAGCCGCACTCCACATAGAGAATAATGGAGCCTCCAGCACCGACCTCCACCCGCAGAGCCGCACTCCACATAGAGAATAATGGAGCCTCCAGCACCGACCTCCACCCGCAGAGCCACACTCCACATAGAGAATAATGGAGCCTCCAGCACCGATCTCCACCCGCAGAGCCGCACTCCACATAGAGAATAATGGAGCCTCCAGCACCGACCTCCACCCGCAGAGCAGCACTCCACATAGAGAATAATGGAGCCTCCAGCACCAATCTCCACCCGCAGAGCAGCACTCCACAAAGAGAATAATGGAGCCTCCAGCACCGACCTCCACCCGCAGAGCCGCACTCCACATACATGGCTGCTCTCAGTGCTCTGTGCTGTGCACACAGGGCCTGTGATGAGGTGACAGGAGGGGAGGAGACAGGGGTCACATGATCGGGGGCCCTGACACCTTACCTGCTGTGATCTCATCACAAGCCTTTGCACGCTACCAGCAGCATCAGCGTTCACGCTACTTGTAGATGCTGCTGGTAGCAGAGCACATAATGCCGCCCCCACGGTCACTCACTTTTAGGTGGGGAGAAGATGGAGTGCCATTGCAGCAGCCAGCAGGAATGTGGTGGGGGCCCCCTTAGAAGCTCTTGTGGTGGGGGCCCCGGGGCTGAAGCCCCGCCTGCCCTGCCTTTAATCCGGCCCTGCGCGGTGGCGGATTATAATGGGGCAATTTACTGGCCTGGGCTGTGGGCCCCTTAACCCCACTGGGCCCGGGGCAATTGCCCAAATTGACCTCATTATAATCCGCCACTGCTAGAATCTATATGTGTGGATGATGACGGATACATGTACCAGGTGAATGACTCATTAAAATTCCCCTCCCTTTGATATTACGTATGTGGTTAGGGAATTAGTTGCAGAGCCAGCGCCAGCCAGTGGCTAGTCATAGGCCACAAGTGCTCATCACTTCCCAGCAGTAGTGTCTGGTGGTGTTGCCTGCCATAGGGCACCATCGTGCCATGGCAGGCACTGTCGCTTCACGGCAGTCGGCTTCTGTTAGCGGCGTTCGCAACTGTGACGCCACACGCTCGGTAGATCTAGAGGGGCGCTGGTCCTATGTCCTGAGGCCAGAGTCCTGTGACCATATACCAAGCGGTCTTCTCCCCGAGCGCTGTGAGTGTGAACAGGCTCGGCATTTGTTTATTAGCATTAGTGAGGCTCTGTGAGGTAACAGAGTTTGCCCAGCGCACACCGGGTGACGTTTAACCCGCGTGTGTTATACCGCCATATTGAGCCTCCGCCATTACTTAGCAGCAGCATACCAACTCTGCACGGTGGACCCCGGGCGGCGAACGTGCCTACTATTTTATAATATGGTGCGTTCCGCCAGCCCTAACATTATACTAGCACCAGGGTCTGGCTAGTAATGGCGGATAAGCAACAGCTACTGCAGCACATTCGGCAGCTGGGGGGCAGGTTGGCAGCTCTCGAGCGTTCAACCTCAGCTGCGAGGTGGACCCCCGGCGGCGAATGCGCCTACTATTATTTTATAATTTGGTGCGTTCTGCCAGCACTAACAGATGGATGGATAGAATAGATAGATAGATAATAGATGATTGATAGCTAGATAGATGACTGATATATAGATAATATATATAGATTAGATAGATAATAGATAAATGGATAGATAAATAGATAGATAATAGATAGATAATGTATTGATAGGTAATAGAGAATAGATAGATAATAGATATATAGAAAGATAGTAGATAATAGATAGAGAAGATAGATGATAGATAGATTGATGATAGATAATAGATAGCTGATAGATGGATAGATAGATAGATAGATAGATAGATAGATAACATATAGATAATACAGTTGTGGCCAAAAGTATTGACACCCCTGCAATTCTGTCAGATAATACTCAGTTTCTTCCTGAAAATGATTGCAAACACAAATTCTTTGGTATTATTATCTTCATTTAATTTGTCTTAAATGAAAAAACACAAAAATAATTGTCCTAAAGCCAAATTGGATATAATTCCACACCAAAAATAAAAAAGAGGGTGGACAAAAGTATTGGCACTGTTTGAAAAATCATGTGATGCTTCTCTAATTTGTGTAATTAACAGCACCTGTAACTTACCTGTGGCACCTAACAGGTGTTGGCAATAACTAACTCACACTTTCAGCCAGTTGACATGGATTAAGGTTCACTCAACCTCTGTCCTGAGTCCTTGTGTGTACCACATTGAGCATGGAGAAAAGAAAGAAGACCAAAGAACTGTCTGAGGACTTGAGAAACCAAATTGTGAGGAAGCCTGAGCAATCTCAAGGCTACAAGTCCATCTCCAAAGACCTGAATGTTCCTGTGTCTACCGTGCACAGTGTCATCAAGAAGTTTAAAGCCCATGGCACTGTGGCTAACCTCCCTAGATGTGGACGGAAAAGAAAAATTGACAAGAGATTTCAACGCAAGATTGTGCGGATGTTGGATAAAGAACCTCGACTAACATCCAAACAAGTTCAAGCTGCCCTGCAGTCCGAGGGTACAACAGTGTCAACCCGTACTATACATCGGCGTCTGAATGAAAAGGGACTGTATGGTAGGAGACCCAGGAAGACCCCACATCTTACCCCGAGACATAAAAAAGCCAGGCTGGAGTTTGCCAAAACTTACCTGAAAAAGCCTAAAACGTTTTGGAATAATGTTCTCTGGTCAGATGAGAGAAAAGTAGAGCTTTTTGGGCAAAGGCATCAACATAGAGTTTACAGGAGAAAAAAAGAGGCATTCAAAGAAAAGAACACGGTCCCTATAGTCAAACATGGTGGAGGTTCCCTGATGTTTTGGGGTTGCTTTGCTGCCTCTGGCACTGGACTGCTTGACCGTGTGCATGGCATTATGAAGTCTGAAGACTACCAACAAATTTTGCAGCATAATGTAGGGCCCAGTGTGAGAAAGCTGGGTCTCCCTCAGAGGTCATGGGTCTTCCAGCAGGACAATGACCCAAAACACACTTCAAAAAGCACTAGAAAATGGTTTGAGAGAAAGCACTGGAGACTTCTAAGGGGCCAGCAATGAGTCCAGACCTGAATCCCATAGAACACCTGTGGAGAGATCTAAAAATGGCAGTTTGGAGAAGGCACCCTTCAAATATCAGGGACCTGGAGCAGTTTGCCAAAGAAGAATGGTCTAAAATTCCAGCAGAGCGTGGTAAGAAGCTCATTGATGGTTATCGGAAGCGGTTGGTCGCAGTTATTTTGGCTAAAGGTTGTGCAACCAAGTATTAGGCTGAGGGTGACAATACTTTTGTCTGGCCCATTTTTGGAGTTTTGTGTGAAATGATCAATGTTTTGCTTTTTGCTTCATTCTTTTTTGTGTTTTTTTCATTTAAGACAAATTAAATGAAGATAATAATACCAAAGAAATTGTGTTTGCAATCATTTTCAGGAAGAAACTGAGTATTATCTGACAGAATTGCAAGGGTATCAATACTTTTGGCCACAATTGTAGTAGATAGATGATAGATAATAGATAAGTAGGTAGGTAGATAATAGATAGGTAGATGCCCCCTTCACATGTGTGCAGAAAAGCAGGTCTGTGTGGGATGTGCTGTTTTAACCATCTGTGAGCTTTTTTCAACATTCGTGTATATGTGTGTGTCATCCGTGTACCATCCGTGTGACACTTACTGGAATATAATTTATTCAAAAAACTGTTTATTATTAACTGCTAAAGAAGTGGAAAGAAAATAGATACTAGATCGATAGCATGTAGCGCTTTCTAGTAAGCCACATACATAAATAATTAAAATAGAAAAATGATGTGGAGTCCCATTTTATTAAACCAGCAAAGGCCAAGCTGACAGCTGAGAGCTGATATTATTAGATTAGTAAGGTCTATGGCTACAGGGCCCTTCCTAGCCTAAAAATGCAGCTCCCAGCCATCCTAGAAGTGAAGCATCACATGAGATGCTCCAATCCTGGCTCTTTACATCGGCTCTTCCCAATGCCCTGGTGAGTTGGCTATCAGGGTAATGGTGCTTGGGGTTGATGTCCGCTATGTAGTATCCAAAAATATAGCTGACATCAAGCCCTGGTGTTAGTAATGGAGAGTTGTCTATCAGTCACCCCCATTATTAACCCAGCATTCAAAAAAATATATACTGTATGAATAGGTAAACAGCAGGTACGCAGGATGCAGTGACGAGACGTGAGACTGAATTGAACTTTGACTATGGAACTTTTATTAATTTAAGCCGTTAGGGCAATACTAAGCAGTGAACACGACTAATCCGGCAAGGGCCGGTTACTATAGGGCCGCAATGTGGCCGACTACAGGTCCTTACTTCTTATAGTGTCACTTATCCGTCCTGACGTCCCTCGGCGTCTCTGATGAGGTTGCGCTGGCGTCACAGCCGCTGGGCCCAGCTGCTGAGAATCTGTCGTAGTCTTCGGGGGTCCAGGAGGAGATGGGGCACAACATGCTCTGAGGAAGTCCTTTGATGAGGTGACCCCCTATAGAAACAGCGGAGTTCAGATCATAAGCGAGTTCAATGAGGCTCCAGTCTCCAAGCAGGGTTGTGTCGCAGTTCCCAGGAGTGGCGGTTGGCAGGCCACATGCACGGCCTGGGCCTAGGCGAAGGAATAGGCCCCAACTGCTGACTGCAGCGGGGTGACATCCACTGCGGCCTGAAGTGGGGTGGCAGCGGGAAGGCCGCAGCCGCGGGCTGGAGTGGAGCGGCAGCAGCTGCGAGGGGCAGCGGACCAGCCGCGACAGGCTGAAGTACAGCGGTAACAGCTGCGGTCCACCATGGGCAGGAAGAGACCCTGGATCAGAGTGAAGCGACAGTCTCTTGTTGGTAGGTACAGCGCCCACTCTCTGCAGGCCGCAGTAAGTCTCTCCTCTGCCGATGGTCTCCTTACTCTTCACAGTCTGCCAATCTGGCTCTCTCAGACTCCCACAGTCTCTTGCCTCCTGTCTGTCGTTCCGCCAACTGACTCCCCTGCGTGCTCCCTGTCCCTTTTATACACGCCCCTTCCCTTGCTGTCCTATCACTCTCAGCAGTCCACTCTCCTCCTTTGCTCCCCGGGTACTGTTTCCTTAGGAACCCAGATGGCGGTCCCCTTGGTTCCGGCCCGGACACTCTGCGGGGTTCCTCCTCCCTACACTCCCCCATCTTGTATGCTCGCCAGTCCTCAGGCGAGGGCCTCAGTATACTTGGGTTGGTCTGCGGAGGTGTCAGTTTTTGTTGCCATATGAACTGGTCCTGTTCGGATTGTTCGGGGGGTTTGCTAGCTGTTGACCGCTCGGAGCGTCTTAGTTCAACTAGGGTGGAGTCTTCTGGGGTGGTGGCCGGTGGTGGGCTAGCAGGTTCGGGCAGGCTAATTGTGTCAGTTGGTTTGTCATTGAGTAGAGAGCCCCTGGTTATCGTAGGGAAGTCTTCTTCATCATCCGGCCCCCAGAACACAGGCAATGGTTCAGAGACCTGAGGAGCAGGTTCAGGTTGTTTCGGGTCAGTGGAAATACATGGGCGTAGCATATTACGATGCACAATGCGGGTAGGCAGCGTTTCATCTTTCTCGGGTCGTATTTCGTACACAGGTCCTTCAGGGTTTATACGGCATAGGTCCCGATAGGGACTCTCTTCCCAGCATGGCTCTAATTTGTTCTGGGGGCATTGGTCTAGTACGAGTACTTGGTCTCTGCTTTGGAGGTTGGGAGGTGGAGATAAATTCTTTCCTGAGTGTTCTAAGTCTTGGGAGTTTGGTATGTACGATTTGATGAAGAGTTTGCAGCCTGTTCCGGTGGTTTCGGACCCATGATGATACCCCGGTCCAGGGCTGAGGTTCCTCTGGGTCCAACTCTACTTCCGTGATCCCTTTGCCCTCACGTCCAAACAACAGGGAGTAGTGGGTATAGCCGGTAACTTGATGTACTTGGTTGTTATAGACCCATACTAATTCAGGGACATATTCAGGCCAACGGGCCTTCTTGTCACTCTCCAGAGTACGCAACATTTGGATTAAAGTCCGATTAAATCATTCGCAGGCCCCGTTTCCCTGCGGGTGGTATGGCGTGGTCCGGGATTTGTCAATACTGTAGAGACGGTGTAGTTCCTCCATTATTTTTCCCAAAAAACATGCTCCTTGATCAGAATGTATCCGTTGAGGGCAGCCATAAACTTGTATGAAGTTTCTACAAATTGCGGAGGCGGCCGACTCTGCGGTCTGGTCTCGAGTGGGGGTGACCACAGCGAACTTAGTGAAATGGTCTATGATGACAAGGCAGTGTTCATACCCCTGGAATGCGGGACCAATGGTCAGGTAATCCACCGTCAGAAGCTCGAGGGACGCTGAGGTCATGATTGTTTGTACTGAGGCTTGCTGTGCGGGTGCTTTAGCTAATTCGCGTAGGCAACAGGTCCGGCAAGTCTCGTCCACAACAGCATGCAAGCGTGGAGTATCAATTATCTGTTGCTACCATTGCAAGGTCTTTTGAGCTCTGAAATGAGCTCCATTTTCGTGGGCTTCTCGAGCCAGTTAGTTAAGTTGGGCTTCGGGCGCAACTACCTGCCAAATCGTCATAGATGTTGTTCGTGATGTCATTTTACGATACAATAGTCCCTTTCGGATAACCAGCCTCTCCCATTGTCGTAACATCAGCGACATGTCCTGAGTCAAAGTCTGTCTTTGGGAGTTAGTGGGCAGTTTGCCAGCGGCTACCCATTTCCGGAGAAGCCCAATTTCTTGGTCTTCTTGCTGCTGTTGGATCCACTTATCCCGAGATTGCTCCAGCATGCCCCTTAGGGTCTCTGAGGGAGGTACTTTCTGGGTGGCAGCAGTGAGCACGGCAGTGGTGAGGGCGAACGGTATCTCTTCCCCTTCTAGTTCATCGTCTCGACTCTTCCCTGGTGTTGTATGTCGAATCCTGGAGAGGGTGTCAGCGTGTACATTCTCGGACCCTCTTTTATAGATGATTTTCTAGTTGAGTTTCGCCATCCGGGCCACCCACCTTTGTTCCAGAGCCCCGAATTTGGCATTTTCCAAATGAGCCAGTGGGTTGTTGTCGGTCCGCACCACTACTTCGGAGCCAGCCAGGTACTCTGCGAACCGCTCCGCCATGGCCCACACTACTGCGAGGAGCTCAAGCTTAAAGGAGCTGTAATTGTCAGGGCTGCGCTCGGAATAATGGCGTGAGCGGCATCCATACGCGATCACTCTCTCCCGGCCGTCTTGAACTTGGGACAACACAGCCCCCAGCCCGTGAAGACTCCCATCAGTGTGTAGGATAAACGGTTGCGACCGCCATCCCCTGCTCTTGCTCTCGAGCATGTGCTTGACTTCTCACCTCTGAAAAGTCTATACAGGGATTCATTCTGACCTGCTCCCGTAATACCTGCTTTATTAACAGGTCCCGCAGTCCAGTCAACACAAGGTCGCGTAGGGTAATGTCAATAGGTCCTACCCCTACACCGTCCTTTCTTTTTTTAGCCGTATGCAACTCTTGGAGGACATTCATATATTGGGTGATGGTCTTCCCCTCTCCCTGCATCTGACTGAACAACCGGGTCCTTAACTCTCCCACATTAGTTGGATCCTCATGGGTCTGTTCTACAATCTGCAAAACTTTATCAAAGGTGTAGCGGTGTCCCAGGGGCCTCAACATTACTGAATTCTGAGTGTCCTCGTCTAACGCCATGAGAGCTACTTCGGCTTCCAGGTCAGGAGTCATTGGGTGCATCTGAAAGAGCCCCCGCGTCCGTTCTGTCCAGCTCCATAGCATGGTATTGGAACCGGAAAACCTAGGCAGGTTGCTCAGCATAGCCCCCAACGAAATGCTGGAGCGGGGGCCCTCGCTATCTGTCGAGTTCACGGCCCTGCCCTGGTCTGGGGTGTCGTTGTCCACGCTCGGAGTGACGAGATGTGAGACTGAATTGAACTTTGATTATAGAACTTTTATGAATTTAAGCCATTAGGGCTATACTAAGCAACCAAAAATTAATAACTAGAGTTGAGCGAAACGGGTCGAACAATTTCAAAAGTCGCCGACTTTTGGCAAAGTCGGGTTTCATGAAACGAAACCCGACCCTAGGATGAGGTCGGCCACGAGGTCGGCGACTTACGCGCCAAAGTCGCGTTTCAAAAGTTTGTTTTGCGCTCTTTTTCAGCCAATCAGGATCCACGGACACTGTGGGCAACGTGATGACATAGGCAGGGGTCGCTACCATCTTTCAGAAGGGCATGCAAGTGATTGGCTTGCTTTGGTGGGCGTCACAGGGGTTATAAAAGGGCGTGCACGCCGACCGCCATCTTACTTCTGCCAATCTTAGCATAGGGAGAGGTTGCTAATTCTGTAGGGAGAGCGTTAGGCAGGGAAGAAGACAAAAAAACTGCTTCTGCTGCTAGCGATTTTGCCTGTGCAACACACCAGTCACTGTGTGTGCAGTGCAAGGGGAGGCTATATTGTGGTGGATCAGCGGTGTTGGTTGTTAGGCTGCCTTCTAAGGCTTCCTGACAGCTGCATTGCTGTTTCCCCACTGCTCTGCAAACTGCTTTTTAAAAGCAATCCCAATTTTTTTTTTGTCCTGCTAAGGTACTGAGCGTGCATTTATTCACACCATACAGCGGTGTACGCTCCTCACACAGTACCGTGTAACGGCTGTTATCACAGCCACAGTGAAGCTATCTGTGTGTCACTGTGGAAGGATAAGTGGAGGACTTGTTCCGTTCTTACAGACCTACACTCTAGGGAGATTCCTATTCTGCCCAATTCTACAATTCACTTTTTTCACACCTGTGCCATCGAGCCTGTGACATAGCGCTCTGATATTCAGTGGGCCTCACACAATCCAAAAGTGTCCACTGTCCACAAGTGTCTGCAGAAATTCAAAATCTCCCTTATCCTGTAGTCACTTTTTTCACACCTGCTGCATCGAGCCTGTGACATAGCGCTCTGATATTCATTGGGCCTCACACAATCCAAAAGTGTCCAGTGTCTGCAGAAATTCAAAATCTCCCTTATCCTGTAGTCACTTTTTTCACACCTGTGCCATCGAGCCTGTGATATAGCGCTGTGATATTCAGTGGGCCTCACACAATCCAAGTGTCCAGTGTCCACAAGTGTCTGCAGAAATTTAAAATCTCCCTTATCCTGTAGTCACTTTTTTCACACCTGTGCCATCGAGCCTGTGACATAGCGCTGTGATATTCAGTGGGCCTCACACAATCCAAGTGTCCAGTGTCCACAAGTGTCTGCAGAAATTCAAAATCTCCCAGAAATTCAAAATCTCCCTTATCCTGTAGTCACTTTTTTCACACCTGTGCCATCGAGCCTGTGACATAGCACTGTGATATTCAGTGGGCCTCACACAATCCAAGTGTCCAGTGTCCACAAGTGTCTGCAGAAATTCAAAATCTCCCTTATCCTGTAGTCACTTTTTTCACACCTGTGCCATCGAGCCTGTGACATAGCGCTGTGATATTCAGTGGGCCTCACACAATCCAAGTGTCCAGTGTCCACAAGTGTCTGAAGAAATTCAATATCTCCCAGAAATTCAAAATCTCCCTTATCCTGTAGTCACTTTTTTCACACCTGTGCCATCGAGCCTGTGACATAGCACTGTGATATTCAGTGGACCTCACACAATCCAAGTGTCCAGTGTCCACAAGTGTCTGCAGAAATTCAAAATCTCCCTTATCCTGTAGTCACTTTTTTCACACCTGTGCCATCGAGCCTGTGACATAGCGCTGTGATATTCAGTGGGCCTCACACAATCCAAGTGTCCAGTGTCCACAAGTGTCTGCAGAAATTCAAAATCTCCCAGAAATTCAAAATCTCCCTTATCCTGTAGTCACTTTTTTCACACCTGTGCCATCGAGCCTGTGACATAGCACTGTGATATTCAGTGGGCCTCACACAATCCAAGTGTCCAGTGTCCACAAGTGTCTGCAGAAATTCAAAATCTCCCTTATCCTGTAGTCACTTTTTTCACACCTGTGCCATCGAGCCTGTGACATAGCGCTGTGATATTCAGTGGGCCTCACACAATCCAAGTGTCCAGTGTCCACAAGTGTCTGCAGAAATTCAAAATCTCCCAGAAATTCAAAATCTCCCTTATCCTGTAGTCACTTTTTTCACACCTGTGCCATCGAGCCTGTGACATAGCGCTGTGATATTCAGTGGGCCTCACACAATCCAAGTGTCCAGTGTCCACAAGTGTCTGCAGAAATTCAAAATCTCCCAGAAATTCAAAATCTCCCTTATCCTGTAGTCACTTTTTTCACACCTGTGCCATCGAGCCTGTGACATAGCGCTGTGATATTCAGTGGGCCTCACACAATCCAAGTGTCCAGTGTCCACAAGTGTCTGAAGAAATTCAATATCTCCCAGAAATTCAAAATCTACCTTATCCTGTAGTCACTTTTTTCACACCTGTGCCATCGAGCCTGTGACATAGCACTGTGATATTCAGTGGGCCTCACACAATCCAAGTGTCCAGTGTCCACAAGTGTCTGCAGAAATTCAAAATCTCCCTTATCCTGTAGTCACTTTTTTCACACCTGTGCCATCGAGCCTGTGACATAGCGCTGTGATATTCAGTGGGCCTCACACAATCCAAGTGTCCAGTGTCCACAAGTGTCTGCAGAAATTCAAAATCTCCCAGAAATTCAAAATCTCCCTTATCCTGTAGTCACTTTTTTCACACCTGTGCCATCGAGCCTGTGACATAGCGCTGTGATATTCAGTGGGCCTCACACAACCCAAGTGTCCAGTGTCTACAAGTGTCTGCAGAAAATCTAAATCTCCCCTGTCCTATAGACACCTTGTACTTTGTTTTACATTACTATATAGTTTGTAGGATTTTGTCTACATTTCTACCAAAAATGAGGAAGGCTGGTGGAAGAGGCCGTGGAATTGGGCGGGGGTTGGCAGCTGGTAATGATGGTGTTGGTGGTGGATCTGATGGTAGTGGCAAAAGCAAAATAGGACCGAATGCAGGAGGTGTTGAGCCTGCGTCATCGTCTGGCTCCATAAGGCTTCGCAGGCTTAGTTTTCTAGGAGTTGGCAAACCGCTTTTAACGCCAGAGCATCAGGAAAAAGTTTTGTCTTACATTGCTGACTCAGCCTCCAGCTCTATCGCCTCCTCTTCTGAAGTTGTAAAAAGTAAAAGCACTGAGTCGTCATTGGAGGCTCATGTTCATGAACCACACCTTTCCTTGTGTCCTTCACCACAACCAAGATTGAAGGATGAAGCAGGCCATACTACTGATTACTCCATGGAGCTGTTTTCACATACCATGCCTGGATTATCAAGTGAAATGGTGAATTACCCAGGCCAAGATGAATCTGACATGGAGTGCACTGATGCACAGCCGCTGATAGATGATTCTGCTGGTACATTCACTTAGAGCACTACATTGTCCTCGCAGTGTACAGAGCCAGATTCTGACCCTGATGAGACTCAGGTGCCCCTTCCCGCACACTATACCACCATACACGGTGACACAGAGGAAGGTGCACATGACATTGAAGAGGAGGTGATGGGTGACCCAGTTGTTGACCCAGATTGGCATCCATTGGGGGAAGAGGGTGCTGCTTCCAATAGCTCAGATGAGGAGCATCCACAGCAGACATCAACATCGCAACAGCTGTTATCTGGCAGGCCCGGAGCACTCCAAAGACAGGTTCCAAAAATCAAAAGAGTTGCTGGACAGCTTGTCCAGAGGGTCAAAACATCACAGCGTGCTAGGCCGCAAAATGTCTGCCAAAGTAGGAAGAGTGCAGTGTGGCACTTTTTTGAACAAAATCCTCATGATCAGGCCAAGGTTATCTGTAAGAAGTGCGCAAAGACCTTTAGCCGAGGGAAAAATCTGAAAAATTTGAATACCAGTTGCATGCTTAGACATTTAACCAGCATGCACTTGCAAGCGTGGACACAACACCAAACCTCAAGTGCCACATGTGCAACTGATCACAAAGAAGGTAGTCAGCAACGCTACATTGTTTCCCCCACTGTAAGCCCACCGGTTAGCACAGCAGCAAATGTTGAGGTGTCGTTGCAAGGCCACAGCAGTCAGGGAATCCCACTGTTATATCAACGAAATACTGAATCTAGGCCATCAGAAAGAACACCAACTCCATCACCATCATCAACCCTCTCTCAGTCCGCCCTGTCCACCGCTACTTCCACCATATGCAGCTCTCAAGTCCAGCTCACCCTCCCAGACACTATGAGTAGGTCAAGAAAGTACTCAGTCTCTCATCCGCGTACACTGGGTTTGAACGCCCACATTGCCAAACTAATCTCGTTTGAGATGATGCCCTATCGGTTGGTGGAAAGCGCAGCTTTCCGCGAACTCATGGCCTATGCAGTACCACGCTATGACCTACCCAGTCACCACTTCCTCTCTCGCAAAGCCATCCCAGCCCTCCACCATCATGTGAAAGACCGCATTGTCCATGCACTCAAGCAGTCAGTGAGTGGAAAGGTGCACCTCACAACTGATGCATGGTACAGTCGGCATGGCCAGGGCCATTACGTGTCCATCACTGCGCATTGGGTTAATGTGGTGGATGCAGGGTCCACAGGGGCCAGCGGTGGTGGGACAGTGCTGCCTAGCCCACGGTATAGGAAACAGTTGGCTGTAGGCGTTCCACCCTCCTCCTCCTCCTCCAGAAGCGAAAGCTCGTCCACAGAGCGCAGTCGTACGAGCACTCCATCTGCAGCTGCCAGTGTTGCACACAAGGTGTCCCCCTATCGAGCAGCTAGTGGAAAGTGTCAGCAGGCTGTGTTGCAGATGATGTGTTTGGGCGACAGACACACCGCCGAGGTGCTGGCCGAGTACTTGAAGCGACAAACTGAGTCATGGCTGGGCAGTGTACATCTTGAGGCAGGCAAGGTAGTTAGTGATAACGGCCGTAATTTTGTGGCAGCCATAGCCCTTTCAAAACTCAGCCACATACCTTGCTTGGCTCACACCTTGAACCTGGTGGTGCAGTGCTTCCTCAAAAATTATCCGGAGTTAACAGCCCTGCTCCATAAGGTGCGAAGACTGTGCGCGCACATCCGCCGGTCGCCTGTACACTCCGTTCGTATGCAGAAGCTGCAGCGATTGCTCCACCTTCCCAACCACCGCCTCATTATCGACATTGCAACAAGGTGGAACTCCACCCTGCACATGGTGGAGCGGCTGTGCGAGCAGAGGCAGGCCATAATGCATTTGTGGGAGGATACACGGCCAGGCACTTTGAGAGCAGACATGGAGTTGACAGGTGTGCAGTGGTCGAAGCTGAAAGACCTCTGTAAAGTCCTTCAGTGTTTTGAGGAATGCACACGGCTGGTAAGCGCAGACGACGCCATCCTAAGCATGAGCATCCCACTTATGCGTCTGCTCATGCAAACTTTGACGCACCTTAAGGAGCAGGCGTCTGCAGCCAATGTTGACGAGGAGGAAGAGGTGGAGGGAATCCTTGATGACATTCAGCCATTGTCTGCTCAGGGACCTCTCCTGGACGAGTTGGAGGAAGAAGAGGAGGAGGAGGATGATGATGGGGATGATTACTTAGGGGAGGAGGATGCATCTCGTGGGGCAAGTGAAAATGTTGGCGTGGCAAGGTCTGGTACAGGGTTTGTGCGTGACTGGAGGGATGTGGATTTGCCAGAAAGTGCTCCTCCAACCAGCACTCGCAGTGCATCATTGACACCGGGAACATTGGCCCACATGTCAGATTATGCCTTGCGGATCCTAAAAAGGGACCCCCGCATTGCCAAAATGATGAACGATGACGACTACTGGTTGGCCTGCATCCTGGATCCACGCTATAAAGGCAAATTACAAAACATCATGCCACAGGAGAACCTTGACCTAATATTGGCTAATAAACAAGCAACTCTGGTAAATCGGTTGCTTGAGGCATTCCCAGCACACAGCAGCGGTGATGGTTCTCACACGAGCCGTACGGGCCGGGGTCAGCTTGGCAGAGGTGTTCATGGTGCACACAGCAGAAGTGGCGTTGGAGACAGGGGTTTCATGACAATGTTGTGGACTGATTTTTCAAGTACCGCTCACACAACTGGTAATACAGCATCGATGGAAAGTGACAGGAGACAGCAGTTGTCAACTATGGTTACAAACTACTTTTCCTCCCATATCGATGTTCTCCCACACAGGTCATTCCCCTTTGACTATTGGGCTGCTAAACTGGACACCTGGCCTGAATTGGCACAATATGCCTTACAGGAGCTCGCTTGCCCAGCTGCAAGTGTGCTATCGGAAAGAGTCTTCAGTGCAGCTGGATCAATCCTGACAGAAAAAAGGACCCGTCTGTCAACCCAAAATGTGGATGATCTAACCTTCATTAAAATGAACCATGCATGGGTTTCCAAGGATTTTGTCCCACCTTCCCCTAACACATAGGGTGACAGAAAAATGGCTTGCTTTGGTCCACCTCTTCCTGGGACTTGACCTATTTCGCCTTTTGCATCAGCTGAATGTCCAACATCAACATATGCCACTTTCTAAAACTCCCTAACTGTGCTGCCTCCCCCCCCATGGCCGGGGTCACCACCTAGCGCATGACACCGTGCGAGTGCCATTGCCCTGGACAGGTGGGTAGGCCGACTCTTGGGTGCGGGCACTGGCACAGGGTCCCTCATAGTGCAGTCAAGTGTCTCTGACGGTGGTGGTGCACACTCGCCGTCAGACACACCGCCGTACTATGAGGGGCCCAGAGCCAGTACCGACGCCCACGAGTGGGCCCCCCTTGCTTGGGCAGGACCCCAGCATTTGCAATCTTTACCTCTCCCTGCTCCTCCGCTGTGTAGTCTGGGCCGTCAAATCCATACTGTGCCTGACACCGTCTGAGCCTGCCTCCTGATGTATAGACATATCTTTTGAATGTGTACGCTATCCATACATGTTATCCGGGGATACGGTACCCTTTCTCACCTTTGTGCAATCACTTGCAAGCCATACTGGGCCTTACACCGTCTGAGCCTGCCTCCTGATGTATAGACATATCTTTTGAATGTGTACGCTATCCATACATGTTATCCGGGGATACGGTACCCTTTCTCACCTTTGTGCAATCACGTGCAAGCCATACTGGGCCTAACACCGTCTGAGCCTGCCTCCTGATGTATAGACATATCTTTTGAATGTGTACAATATCCATACATGTTATCCGGGGATACGGTACCCTTTCTCACCTTTGTGCAATCACGTGTAACCCATACTGGGCGTGAGAACGGCTGGCGAGCTGTTAAGCAAGCTACAGCACCTGTGGTTTGCACACGGAAGTTTTTCATTTTTTTCAGGAATGACGGTTAGGCCTAATTCCGGAACTGCGGTTGACCTGCACTTACTGGGAAATCATCGTTCGCGAGTAATAATTGTAATCAGTGATCCCCATCACTAACGTTGTTCAGCGGGTTATCTGCACCTGTAAGCGACAAACGCTGGCCTTTTCAGTGTAGCGCACATGCAGCCATGGACATGTAAGGGCATGACACACCAGTTATTGGCCAATCTCATGTGCCAGAGCCTCACGTGTCCCTCTAGTAAGCCGGACTCGGACCGCGGGTCATGACGGAGTCTCGTTCGTTAACGGAATTAAGCTTGCAATGTGTGCATCTGTTCTGTAGCTGGCATGGTTGAGGTTGCCCGTGTTGAGTCAAATTACGCCATAGGCTCCACTCCTGGTGGTGCCCTTCTGGACATTCCTTTAAGGTTCAGCTTTGCAACCATACTGCCCACGTAAAACAAACACTTTGCCTTCATGAACGCTGTTTGGAGGGTCATGACTCGTGGGAATAACGCCGCCCAATCAGTTAACCTGCTAGAGAGATCCTTCGTTGCTCCCAAGCATGACATCACACTCCCTACGAGGAAGGTAATGCCACTGTGGCGACCGTACTCCTGGGGGCGACACAAGTGCACTGATGCCCAGCCACTGCTCGATGAATCTGCTGGTACATTGACCCAGACCACTACATTCCCCTCGCACGCTAGCCGGCCTGAATCTGACCCTGATGAAACTCAGGTTACCCTTCCCATATACAGTTCCATCTTACACGGTGACAAAGAGGAAGCTGCAGATGAAAGTGCAGGTTCGGCCCACCCGCCATCAGACACACCACCATACTATCAGGGGCCCTGTGCCAGTGCCGTCGCCAACGAGTGGGCCCCCCCTGCTTGCTCAGGATCACAGCACTTGCAAGGTTGAAATACTGTGCAGTGAGATGGAAGATGGGGACGACGAGGAGTCCTGACTAGTACAGGGATTCCCTAGCGAGGAGACTTATTTCATTGTTTTCAATGTTGGGACAGCAATTTTTGGGGAGCACTATACTCTGGAGAATGATAGATGGGGCCCACCATACACTGGAACATTCCAAAGGTGGACATCAGACACTGGAGCAGCATTTACAGGGCCCATTATACACTAGAGCATTAGAAATGGGGCCCATTATGTTTGGAGCATTATTTGGGCCCATAAGACAGTGGAGCTTCATCCATGGGGACCAACATATACTGTAGCATTATGTGGAGCTCATCATATACTGTTTCAAACATTATATGGGACCAATGATTCTGTATGGAGAAATAGATGGGCCTCGTCATGAGATGTAAAAAGTGAAGTATTTTTCATTGTACTATACCGCTATTTCTCTGCCATAACGGAGCATGATGAGTTGTGGTATTATGTGTTAAAGGGGCTCTCTTTCGCCCAGGGCACATGAAAACCTGGAGCCAGCCCTACCCCCCCACAACTTTAGCCAAATAACCCCCATTTTTCAGTGCGTAACTTGTATTATGAAATTAATTAAGGTTGACCAGCTTAAGTAAGAAGAATTGATGCTTTTGGCATTCAAATGAGCACTGTAGGTGTGTTTCCTGTCCTCCTCTCACTGCCGACTTTTATTCCCCATTGACTTACATTGGGTTTCGTGTTTCAGGACGACCCCGACTTTTCCCTATAATCGGCCGATCTTGCTCGACCCGACTTTTGGAAAAGTCGGGTTTCACGAAACGAAACTCGACCATAAAAAACCAAAAGTCGCTCAACTCTATTAATAACAGCTATTGTCCTCGCAGGGACTCTGCACAAACAAACATTTTAAAAGTGAACACGACTAATTCGGCAAGGGCTGGTTACTATAGGGCCGCGATATGGCCGACTACGGGTCCTTATTTCTTATAGTGTCACTTACCGTCCTGACATCCCTCGGCATCTCTGATGAGGCTGTTTTGGTGTCGCAGCCGCTGGGCCCAGCTGCTGAGGATCTGTCGTAGTCTTCGGGCGCCCAGCGCCCAGTAGTAGATGGGGCAAAACAGGCCCTGAGGAAGTTATTTGATGAGGTGACCCCCTGTAGAAACAGCAGAGTTCTGATCGTAAGCGAGTTCAATGAGACTCCAGTCTCCAAGCAGGGTTGTGTTGAAGTTCCCAGGAGAGGCGGTTGGCAGGCCACGTGCTCGGCCTGGGCCTAGGCGAAGGAGAAGGCCCCAACTGCCGACTGCAGCGGGGTGACGTCCACTGCTACCGATGATGAAGAGGCCGCAGCTGTGGGCTGAAGTGGGGTGGCAGCGGGAAGGCCGCAGCCGCGGGCTGGAGTGGAGCGGCAGCAGCTGCGAGGGGCGGCGGACCAGCCGCGACAGGCTGAAGTACAGCGGTAACAGTTGCGGTCCACCATGGGCAGGAAGAGACCCTGGATCGGAGTGAAGCGACAGTCTCTTGTTGGTAGGTACGGCGCCTACTCTCTGTAGTCCGCAGTCTCTCCTCCACCGATGGTCTCCTTTCTCGTCACAGTCTGTCACTCTGGCTCTCTCAGACTCCCACAGTCTCTTGCCTCCTGTCTGCTGTTCCGCCAACTGACTCCCCTGTGCGCTCCCTGTCCCTTTTATACTCGCCCCTCCCCTTGCTGTCCTGTCACTCTCAGCAGTCCACTCTCCTCCTTTGCTCCCCGGGTACTGTTTTTTAGGAACCCAGATGGCGATCCCCTTGGTTCCGGCCCGGACACTCTGCGGGGGTCCTCCTCCCTACATATGTACAGTATATGCTATAACTATTTGCTGCTTGATTGTCAACTATATATACGGTATATACACAGCTCTGTCAAAAATTGAGAGACCACTGCACAGTTTTGTAAAAATCAGGTTCAGTACATGTCTGACAGCCATTCCATTCCAATCTCAGTTGAATTCCGACCAGGTTACACCTCATTCTACTTAATGTGCTTCTGATTAGGTATCACTTGAACCAAATCTTATTTACCGAGGGAAAGTATAAAAAACCCTGCTGTGGTGTTCACAATCCTCTTGCAATAAGACAAGTTGGATGGTAAAACAAGTGCTAGTAATATCCCAAAAGTAATAGGAATGAAAAAATAACTTTTACCATGCCAAAGGAGTTGAAAAGAAAAGTTTTGAGTGAAGAAAAGAAGGGCTTAATTCTGGCTTTACTAGCAGAGGGATACAGTGAGCACCATGCTGCCTCCATCCTTAACATTTCTAAGGCGGCAGTCCATTACAAGGTCAAGCAGCAGACATTGGGGACACCAAAGCTACAGATTGGCAGAGGGCGAAAACGACTCTCCACTGACCATGATGACCGTCATCTTATTCGAATGTCACTCAGCAACCGCAGGATGACATCAAGTGACCTACAAAAGGAATGGAAAATGGCAGCTGGGGTGAAGTGCACGGCAAGAACAGTTCGTAACAGGCTCCTAAAGGCAGGGCTCAAGTCATGTAAAGCTAGAAAAAAGCCTTTCATCAATGAGAAGCAAAGGAGAGCCAGGCTGAAGTTAGCCAAAGACTGTAAGGATTGGACGATAGAGGACTGGAGTAAGGTAATCTTCTCTGGTGAGTCTAATTTTCAGCTTTCCCCATCACCCGGTCGTCTAATGGTTAGAAAGAAACCTGGAGAGGCGTACAAGCCACAGTGTCTTGCATCCACTGTGAAATTTGGTGGAGGATCGGTGACGATCTGCGGATGCTTCAGCAAAACTGGAATTGGGCAGGTTAATCTTTGCGAAGGATGTATGAATCAAGCCACAGGAAACAGTTGATTCCTTCTGCTCAGGCAATGTTCCCCAACTCTGAGGACTGTTTTTTCCAGCAGGACAATGCGCCATACCACACAGCTAGGTCAATCAATGTGTGGATGAAGGACCATCACATCAAATCCCTGTCATGGCCAGCCCAATCTCCAGACCTGATCCCCATTGAAAACCTCTGGAATGTAATCAGGAGGAAGATTGATAGTCACAAGCCTACAAACAAAGAAAGAATGACACATCTAAGCTGTGATTAAAAATCATGGTTATTCCACAAAATATTGATTTCTGAACTCTTCCTGAGTTAAAACATTAGTATTGTTGTTGCTAAATGATTATGAACTTGTTATCTTAGCATTATTTGAGATCTTCAAGCACTGCACTTTTTGATTTTTGACCATTTCCCATTTTCTGAAAATAAATACAAAATTTAGTGCTTGGAAATTGGAAGACATGTTGTCAGTAGGTTATAGAATAAAAGAGCAATTTACATTTTACTCAAAAATATACCTATAAAGAAAAAAATCTGCGGTGGTCTCTTAATTTTTGCCACAGCTGTATATATATATATATATATATATATATATATATATATATATAATCAAAGCAGGCGGTCAGTGCACGCTCGGCATCTCCTTATCATGTGAGAAGGACATTTATCTGGGAACAGGAGCGTGGAGATTTTGTGACATGGAAAAACTGAGGGGAAAAGGGCAAAGAATTTAGGGGAGAAGGGCAAAGAATTTAGTGGAAAATGCCAAGTTTTTAGCTATCCCTGACAATGGTTGCATGGATAGACGTCATCTATATATTATGGGAAGAATGTGGTTATGGAGAGAAGAGGAGAAGGAAACCTTGTAGCCATTAATGATTAATGTACCATATGACAGTCAAGTGAGAAAATATTAACTCTCCATTGTATCCTCTCTGTTAATATTGAAATTGTCACTTGTCGTAAAGCAATGATTATGGGCTCAGTTCCAGCGGTTGTCACTCTAGTGAAGACCCTTCAGATCTACACAGTACATACAGTATATCTACTTTATATAAAACACACGATTCGTGCTGTAGACGTAATCTGAGGACAAACGCAAAGAGACAACCGGATTTGTATCCTATACATGTATACCAAGTTTTATGCATTCTAAACTTGTATTCGCTGCGGCGCTCTGTGTGCTGTCATCCATTTCCCTTCTTCCCCCGCACAGCTTAGTACTTGTTCCATTTCATCAAATTGGATATAAACCTTACATTTGCATTTATTTTTTCCTTGGTAGTTTTGCTGAAGACGTTCTGAGACAGTGGAGGGTTGGGCAAAAGTCTAACAAGACAAACAAAAGACAATAAAGAAACTTTAGTTTCTTAAGCATCCTTTCTCCATTATTTCTAATCAATACAAATAGAATAATCAGACCTGGAGCTAAGTGTGTGGGTACCTGAAGGCGGTGAACGTCTCTCGCAGTCAAAGCTGTGGGAAAGCTTTGATTTTGTTTTTATTACATTCTCCCTTCTCCAATCCTACTTTATAGCTCATGCCCCTACTGCAGTCACCCCCCTCAGATTTTGCTTGTGACTCTCTTTGAAGCGCGTTAATATCTTATAGGATGTGAATTCTCACTCTATAATACTAATCTTTTGTTCATTTATTTTAGTTTTAAACTGCCTTCCATCATGCCCCCCATACCGCTATCTACATTCATGCTCCAATAGGAGGACATTTATATCTAGCAGTACATACCCTGCGTCCCATGTGATAGGGTGGCTGAGTAGGATTCCGCTACGTTGAAAATTATATGAAGAATAGAGTTGAGCGAAACAGGTCGGTCAGATTCAAAAATCGCCGACTTTCACCAAAGTCGGGTTTCGCCGAGCGAAACCCGATCATAGCGTGAGGTTGGCCATGCGGTCGTCGACCCGAGCGCCAAAGTCGCATTTCCCATAATGGAAAATGAAAACAAAGAAAAGATGTGTGTAAAAGGGCGCGATCAATCCCAAAAAATCAATATAATATAATAATATCCAAAGATACTACAAAAATGTATAAATGACAATTTGTATTAACATATGAAAAAGCACATATACAAGTGACAAAAGTTAAAAACAATTAACCCCTTTCTGACATCAGACGTACTATCCCGTCCATGGGACCTGGGCCCCTATGCCCATGGACGGGATAGTACGTCTACCGCGATCAGCGGCGCCCACGTGGTGAGCGCCGCTGATCGCGGCCGGGTGTCAGCTGATTATCACAGCTGACACCTGGCACAATGTGTCAGGGGCGGTCACGGACCACCCCGACACGTTAACCCCTTGCACACCACGATCAAACACGATCGCGGTGTACCGGGGGGTTAAAGGGAAGCATCGGCAGGGAGGGGGCTCCCTCCATGCTTCCCTGAGCCCCCCACGGCAGCGCAATGTGCAGCGCTGCTGCGGGGGGGCTCCTTTCCTGCAGGCCCCCGAATCCAAGATGGCGACGGGGGCCTTCGGGGGCCTGCAGGAATCTGGCTTCCTCAGTGCCTGCAAAGCGCAGGCAAGAGGAAGCCTTCTTCCATGCCTGTGACAGATTGCTGATCTGTCACAGTGATCTGTGATGTGACAGATCAGCGATCTG
This sequence comes from Dendrobates tinctorius, assembly GCF_039654945.1. Taxonomy (NCBI): domain Eukaryota; kingdom Metazoa; phylum Chordata; class Amphibia; order Anura; family Dendrobatidae; genus Dendrobates; species Dendrobates tinctorius. The sequence goes on along the minus strand of NW_027361706.1, from coordinate 29,034,408 downwards.
TCACAGGACAGTGATGTCCCACCTGTGACTATTTAATAAAGTTAAAAAAAAAATAAAAAAAAGTGTTAAAAATAATTTTAAAAAAATCGCCAAATAAATTAGAAAAAAAAAAAATATTCCCCCAAATAAATCCATTTTTTGGAAATAAAAAAAAACAAAACAATAAAAGTACACATATTAGGTATCGCCGCGTCCGTAACGACCCGCCCTATGAAACTGTCCCATTAGTTAACCCCTTTAGCGAACCCCTTAAAAAATAAAAATAAAAAACGAAGCAAAAAATAATGATTTATTATCATACCGCCAAACAAAAAGTGTAATAACGCGCGATCAAAAAGACGCATACAAATATCCATGGTACCGCTGAAAACGTCATCTTGTTCCACAAAAAATGAGCCACCACACAGCATCATCAGCAAAAAAATTAAAAAGTTATAGCTCGCAGAATAAAGCGATGCAAAAATAATTATTTTTTATATAAAATAGTTTGCATTGCATAAAACCGACAAAACATAAAAAAAGACCACTATGAGGTATCGCTTTAACCGTACTGACCCAAAGAATAAAACCGCTTTATCAATTTTACCGCACGCGGAACGGTGTAAACGCACTCCCCCAAAAGAAATTCATGAAACGCTGGTTTTTGTTCATTCTGCGTCCCAAAAATCGGAATAAAAAGCGATAAAAAAATGTCACATGCCCGAAAATGGTACCAATAAAAACGTCAACTCGTCCCGCAAAAAATAAGACCTCACATGACTCGGTGGGTCAAAATACGGAAAAATTATAGCTCTCAATATGTGGTGATGCAAAAACTATTTTTACAATAAAAAGCGTCTTTTAGCGTGTGACAGCTGCCAAATATAAAAACCGCCATAAATAGTAAATCAAACCCCCCCCGTTATCACCCCCTTAGTTAGGGAAAAATAATAAAATTAAAAAAATGTATTTATTTCCATTTTTCCATTAGGGCTAGGGTTAGGACTAGGGTTAGGGTTAGGGCTAGGGTTAGGGTTAGGGCTAGGGTTAGGGCTGAGATTAGGGTTAGGGGTGTGTTGGGGTTCGGGTTGGAGTTAGAATTGGGGGTTTCCACTGTTTGGGCACATCAGGGGCTCTCCAAATGCAACATTGCGTCTGATCTCAATTCCAGCCAATTCTGAGTTGAAAAAGTCAAATGGTGCTCCTTCCCTTCCAAGCTCTGCCATGCACCCAAACAGTGTTTTACCCCCACATGTAGGGTATCAGCCTACTCAGGACAAATTGCAAATCAATTTTGGGGGTCCAATTTCTCCTGTTACCCTTAGGAAAATAAAAAATTGGGGGCATAAATATCATTTTTGTGGAAAAAAATGATTTTTTTATTTTCACGTCCGAGCGTTATAAACTTATGTGAAGCACTTGGGGGTTCAAAGTGCTCACCACACATCTAGATAAGTTCCGTGGGGGGTCTAGTGTCCAAAATGGGGTCACTTGTGGGGAGTTTCAATAGTTTAGGTACATCAGGGGCTCTCCAAATGCACATGACACCCGCAGACCATTCCATCAGAGTCTGCATTCCAAAACGTCACTGCTTCCCTTCCGAGCCCCGACGTGTGTCCATACAGTAGTTTTCTCCCACATATGGGGTGTCAGCGTACTCATGACAAATTGGACAAAAACTTTTGGGGTCCAATTTCTCCTGTTACCCTTGAGAAAATGAAAAAATTGGGGACTAATTGATCATGTTTGTGGAAAAAATACGATTTTTTTATTTTCATGCCCGGGCATTATAAACTTCTGTGAAGCCCTTGGGGGTTCAAAGTGCTCACCACACATCTAGATAAGTTCCTTAGGGGGTCTCGTTTCCAAAATGGGATCATTTGTGGGGGGTTTCCACTGTTTAGGTACATTAGGGGCTCTTCAAAGGCAACATGACACCCGCAGAACATTCCCTCAAAGTTTGCATTCCAAAACGTCACTGCTTCCCTTCCGAGCCCCGACGTGTGTCCATACAGTAGTTTTCTCCCACATATAGGGTGTCAGCGTACTCATGACAAATTGGACAACAACTTTTGGGGTCCAATTTCTCCTGTTACCCTTGGGAAAATGAAAAAATTGGGGACTAATTGATCATGTTTGTGGAAAAAATACGATTTTTTTATTTTCATGCCCGGGCATTATAAACTTCTGTGAAACCCTTGGGGTTTCAAAGTGCTCACCACACATCTAGATAAGTTCCTTAGGGGGTCTTGTTTCCAAAATAGGGTCATTTGTGGAGGGTTTCCACTGTTTAGGTACATTAGGGGCTCTCCAAAGGCAACATGACACCCGCAGAACATTCCCTCAAAGTCTGCATTCCAAAACGTCACTGCTTCCCTTCCGAGCCCCGACGTGTGTCCATACAGTAGGGTTCTCCCACATATGGGGTGTCAGCGTACTCACAACAAATTGGACAACAACTTTTGGGGTTCAATTTCTCCTGTTACCCTTGGGAAAATAAAAAAATTGGGGACTAATTGATCATGTTTGTGGAAAAAATAAGATTTTTTTATTTTCATGCCCTGGCATTATAAACTTCTGTGAAGCCCTTGGGGGTTCAAAGTGCTCACCTCACATCTAGATAAGTTCCTTAGGAGGTCTAGTTTTCAAAATGGGGTCATTTGTGGGGGGTTTCCACTGTTTAGGTACATTAGGGGCTCTCCAAAGGCAACATGACACCCGCAGACCATTCCATCAATGTCTGCATTCCAAAACGTCACTACTTCCCTTCCAAGCCCCGACGTGTGCCCATACAGTAGTTTTCTCCCACATATGGGGTATCAGCATACTCAGGACAAATTGGACAACAACTTTTGGGGTCCAATTTCTCCTGTTACCTTGGGAAAATAAAAAAATGGTGACTAAAAGATCATGTTTGTGGAAAAAATACGAATTTTTTTTATTTTCACGCCCGGGCGTTATAAACTTCTGTGAAGCACTGGGGGGTCCAAAGTGCTCACCACACATCTAGATAAGTTCCTTGGGGGGTCTAGTTTACAAAATGGTGTCATTTGTGGGGGGTTTCCACTGTTTAGGTACATCAGGGGTTTTCCAATCACGACATGGTGTCCGATCTCAATTCCAGCCAAAACGTCAAATGGCGCTGCTTCCCTTCCGAGCTCTGCCATGCACCCAAATAGTGGTTTACCCCCACATGTGGGGTATCAGCGTACTCAGGACAAATTGCACAATAACTTTTAGGGTGCTGTTACCCTTGGAAAAATAAGAATTGAGGGTGAAAAGATAATTTTTGTGGAAAAAATATGATTTTTTAATTGTACGGCTTTATGTTATAAACTTCTGTGAAGCCCTTGGGGGTTCAAAGTTCTCACCACACATCTAGATAAGTTCCTTAGGGGGTCTAGTTTCCAAAATGGTGTCATTTGTGGGGGGTTTCCACTGTTTTGGTACATCAGGGGTTTTCCAATTGCGACATGGTGTCCGATCTCAATTCCAGCCAAAAACGTCAAATGGCGCTGCTTCCCTTCCGAGCTCTGCCATGCTCCCAAATAGTGGTTTACCCCCACATGTGGGCTATCAGCGTACTCAGGACAAATTGCACAATAACTTTTAGGGTCCTGTTACCCTTGGGAAAATAAAAATTGGGGTGAAAAGATCATTTTTGTGGAAAAAATATGATTTTTTAATTGTACCGCTGTACGTTATAAACTTCTGTAAAGCCCTTGTGGGTTCAAAGTTCTCACCACATATCTAGATAAGTTCCTTGGGGGGTCTAGTTTCCAAAATGAGGTCACTTGTAGGGGGTTTCCACTGTTTAGGTACATCAGGGACTCTCCAAACGTGACATGGCGTCTGATCTGAATTCCAGCCAATTTTGCATTGAAAAAGTCAAACGGCGCTCCTTCCATTCTGAGCTCTGCCATGCGCCGAAACAGCCGTTCCCCCCCACAAATCAGGTATCAGCGTACTCAGGACAAATTGCACAATAACTTTTGCAGTCCAATTTCTCCTGTTACCCTTGGTAAAATAAAAAAAATTGAACCTGAAGTATTTTTTTTGTGAAAAAAAGTTAGATGTTCATTTTTTTTTTAAATATTCAAAAAAATTCTTGTGCCGCACCTAAAGGGTTAATAAACTTCTTGAATGTGGTTTTGAGCACCTTAAGGGGTGCAGTTTTTAGAATGATGTCACTTTTGGGTATTTTCTATCATATAGACCCCTCAAAGTGGCTTCAAATGTGATGTGGTCCTAAAAATAAAATGGTGGTGTAAAAATGAGAAATCGCTGGTCAACTTTTAACCCTTATAACTTCCTAACAAAAAAAAATTTTGGTTCCAAAATTGTGCTGATGTAAAGTAAACATGTGGGAAATGTTAGTTATCAAGTTTTTTGTGTGCCGTATCTCTGTGATTTAAGGGCATAAAAATTCAAAGTTGGAAAATTGCGAAATTTTCAAAATTTTTGCCAAATTTTCGTTTTTTTCACAAATAAACGCAAGTTATTTGAATGAAATTTTACCACTAACATGAAGTACAATATGTCACGAGAAAACAATGTCAGAATCACCGGGATCCATGGAAGCGTTCCAGAGTTATGACCTCATAAAGGTACAGTGGTCAGAATTGTAAAAATTGGCCCGGTCATGAACGTGCAAACCACCCTTGGGGGTGAAGGGGTTAAAAAGCCAAAATGTTGCCATGAAAAACACTCCAAAGCAAAAAAATCCCATAATAGGGATCAATTGCTCACCTCCTTCAAAGTGCTGGGCAGAAAACACACACAAAATAGAACCAAGTCATAAAGTACAGATATATGTGGAAAATGGGACCTGAATAGAGCATATAATGAACAGAATCTCACTTCAGAACATGATAGGGCATTATGCACATAAATTAGAACCCGTATTGCACATAAGACCTGGAATCTAAGTAAACCTAGTGTGAAAAATATATAAACACTGATGCCTTGATTATAACAAATGCAGATAGATCAGGTGGTATATAACACACAGTACCATCGGGTACACATAAGATAAAGCCCCTCAAAAACACCAAAACCATCAGGTTATAATATAACCAAGAAATATAGCGATTCCTGAAAGTACACTATTAGGGCTACAGATGAAAAAAACAAAGAGATTAAATAAAGCAGAAATTTCAGGAAAGCAAAGTTTGATCAGCTTAGAGAGGACCTTCGCCGAATTGATTGGGACAATGTCCTCAAAAATAGGAGCACAGAAAATAAATGGGAAATATTTAAATCAGTTTTACACACCCACTGCGAGCTAACCATACCGTACAGAAATAAAAGGGCTAGGAACAGGAGAACACCAAGGTGGCTAAATAAGGATGTAAAAAGGGCAATAAACAACAAGAACAAGGCATTTAGGAAGCTAAAACAAGAAGGCAATGAAGAAGCATTAAAAAGTTATAGAGAAAAAATAAAATGTGTAAAAAACAAATACATTTAGCAAAAGTGGAAACTGAGAAACTCATTGCTAAGGAAAGTAAAACAAACCCCAAACTATTCTTTAATTATATAAACAGTAAAAAGATTAAAACTGATGGTGTCGGCCCTTTAAAGAACAAAGAGGGTGAAATCATAGAGAGCGATGTGGGAAAAGCAAATGTTTTAAATACTTTTTTCTCAACAGTGTTCACACAGGAAAAGGATTTGCCAGAGGAAATGCAGAGTGATAATGTAAACTCCCCATTAAGTATTACCTGCCTAACCCAGGAAGAAGTGCAGAACCGCCTTAGTAAGATTAAAATTGACAAATCACCAGGCCCTGATGGCATTCACCCTCGGGTATTAAGGGAGTTAAGTAATATGATAGACAGGCCTCTATTCCTTATATTTAAAGACTCTATAGAAACAGGGTCTGTTCCTTTTGATTGGTGGCAAGCAAATGTGGTACCAATATTCAAAAAGGGGTGTAAAAGGGAACCTGGAAACTATAGGCCGGTAAGCTTAACATCTGTTGTGGGTAAAATTTTTGAAGGGTTTCTAAGGGATACCATTATGGAATATCTCAATGTTAATAAATGTTTAAATGTATATCAACATGAATTTATGAAGGATCGCTCCTGTCAAACTAACCTGATCAGCTTCTATGAGGATGTAAGCTCTCAAATGGACCAAGGAGAATCATTGGATGTCATTTATCTCGACTTCTCTAAAGCATTTGACACTGTCCCACATAAAAGATTGGTAAGTAAGATGAGAAAGCTTGGGCTAGGGGAAAAAGTGTGTAGATGGGTAGGTAGCTGGCTTAGTGATAGAAAACAAAGAGTGGTTATTAATGGTGCATACTCAGATTGGGCCAGGGTTACTAGTGGGGTACCACAGGGTTCTGTATTGGGCCCCTTACTATTTAATATATTTATTAATGATCTAGTGGATGGCTTACACAGCAAAATAACAATATTTGCAAATGATACAAAACTATGTAAGGTAGTTAACACAAAGGAGGACAGTTTGCAACTACAGACAGATTTGAGTAAATTAGAGAATTGGGCTGAAAAATGGCAAATGAGGTTTAACACAGATAAGTGTAAGGTTATGCACATGGGAAGGAGAAACAGATGCTACAATTACTTACTAAATGGGAAACTGCTGGGGAAATCAGACATGGAAAAAGACTTAGGCATCTTAGTCAATAAGAAGCTAAATTGGAGTGCCCAGTGTCAGGCAGCTGCCACCAAAGCAAATAGGGTCATGGGATGCATTAGAAGAGGTCTGGGGACACGAGATGAAAACATAATTCTCCCTCTGTACAAATCACTCGTCAGACCACACTTGGAGTATTGTGTGCAATTTTGGACGCCGGTGCTCAAGAAAGACATTACTGAACTTGAAAGGGTTCAAAGGCGAGCTACTAAAATGATAAATGGAGTTGGTTCACTACAATACCCAGAAAGGTTATCAAAATTAGGTCTATTTACTCTAGAAAAGAGAAGACTTAGGGGAGACTTAATATATATGTACAAGTATATCAGAGGGCAATACAGAGATCTCTCCAATTAACTGTTTGTACCAAGGACTGTGACAAGAACAAGGGGGAATTCTCTTCGTTTGGAGGAAAGACAATTTTTCCACCAGCATAGAAGAGGGTTCTTCACGGTAAGAGCAGTGAGGTTCTGGAATTCTCTTCCTGAGGAAGTGGTCATGGCCAACTCACTGAATGAATTTAAGAAAGGAATGGATGCTTTTCTTGTGAGTAACAGTATAGAAGGTTACAAATAACAGAATATTATAGGTAGATGGTTGACCCCGCTTAGGGGAAGGAATTTTTTTCCCTATGGAGAAAATTGGCTTCTACTCTGTGGGTTTTTTGCCTTCCCCAGGATCAACAATGCAGAACAGCTGCACTAAAAATAGGCTGAACTAGATGGACATAAGGTCTTCCTTCAGCCTTCAAAACTATGTTACTATGCCTAAATAATGAAGCCCAATTCGGGCAAGAAAGCCCTAACAATGTCCTAACATATAACCAGATGCCCGCATAATATGCCAGGGGGAGGTGGGTGGAAACCCCACGCATATCGCCAACGTAGCATGGCTTCCTCAGGGGAAAATGGAGGTAGATCTTAGTCACAATAATGTGCCTTTTATATGTTGTTAAATTTTTAATAGCTACTCACATGTGAAGCCAGTTCAGCATACAACGTGCTGGTGTCCGGAAGTGATGACAGTGCCTGCGTCAAAGAACACCCTGTGTGGGTTGGTGGTAAACAGTGGTCAAAGAGATCTCGCGCATGTGC